>NC_138555.1:54244847-55444847 GCF_964273705.1 Natrix helvetica | reverse complement strand
AAATAGAATGAAATAAGAAATATAAGAGGATTAAATGTATATGAAGGACATTACGCACAGAAGTAATAGAAAAGATACAGTAATAGAAAAGATACGGACTTCCGGCGCTGACGTCAGCATGCCAGGGTCGAGGAACGGTAGCTCCCGTAACCTCTAACTCAAACTTCTTCGTTTGGGCTCATTTCTGAGCACTGCGGACCCTGAAGCCATCGGCAGATTCAGGGGGAAACTCTGAAGACACTGGGGTGGTAAGGCAAACCCCCCAGTGGGTAGGAGAAACCCACTAAACGGACGAGGATCTATCCTGTCACTTGGACAGGACTGGAGTGATAGCGACCGCATAAGAGGGAAGCAAATAGAGAAAGCAGTTGAAATCGAGGAATTTGTTATCATCAACAACCCAAAGGATTGTATGACAGTCGGGCTGTTTTTTTTTTCCCTTATCCTTTTTTCTTTCCAAAGAATAGTTAAACTTTGAACAGAGTTTCAATCGAGAACAATAAATCCAGGTAACGAAGAGCTCGGGGTTTTTTTTTGGGGGGGGGGGGATATTCTACAAATATACAGTACTTACTCTGCTTGGGAGTTGGAACTGGATAGAGGACAGGAGAGAGAGAGAGCTGTTTTGGAACGGTTGGAGAGTTCTTTTATCTCCCCCCCCCCCTTGTTTTGTCTTTGCTTCCCCCCCCCCCCGGCCTGCTGTGATTACTGACTGTGATTAACGGAACGGACAGTGATACTGAGGAGAGGGCAACATCTAGTGGATTATAAATTTGAGCTGTGAAGGCTGACACAAGAGGAATCAGCTGTGACATAAGATGGATTAAAGAAATACATAGAGAAACTAACTATTAGAACTGAGTATCTGTATAACTGACATAACTGAGAGATATTAATTTGCATAAGATAATAGTGTGATATATAATTCTGTGACATATAATAGTTAAGGATTAAAAATAGAATAGAATAATATATAGGATTGTCTAGATATTGAAACGTGATATTAAGAAAGGTTAATTATTGTTAAATTTTGAGATATATAACCACTCATATTTGTGATAAAGTAGAAGTAAAGTAGAACCTGTATGCAACTGTGGGCTAGGATAAATAGAGGGATAAAGATGGCAACTAGTACTAATTTAGTGAAGTCAGGGAAAAAACAGCATCCAACCCTGCTTCAGCAACATCCTCACCCTCAAACCAAAGATCAATCAAGAATGCATTGGGGCTGGAGAAAGGCGGAGCGGTGACAGGAACAATGGGATAGAGCACAAACAATGCAGAGTATGCAATTGATGCTCCAGATGATACAAGAGACAATGACGAAAACCCAAGAAGCGATAGCTACAAATCACGAAGAGACGAGGAGGAACCATGAAGAAATTAAAAACAAAATGGGAGAATTGAAAGGAAATATTAAAAACATGGATGACAAAATTGAAAAGATACAGAATGCCTTAACAATCAACGAACAGAAAATCCAGAACATCGAAACAAAAATAGAAGAAACAGATCAGAAGAAGGAAAAAATGGAGTTGAAATATGCACAAGTCAATAAAGAATTGAAAATGACTTGAAAATGAAAGAGCTTCATTTTATCTAAGATTCCAAAACATAGTTGAAGAAAAAGAGGAAGACCTGAAAGGAAAAATATCTTAATATCCAATATCTCAGGGGTTGCCACAAAGAAGAGGGAGTCAAACTATTCTCCAAGGCACCTGAGGGTAGAACAAGAAGCAATGGGTGGAAACTAATCAAGGAGAGAAGCAACTTAGAACTGAGGAGAAATTTCCTGACAGTTAGAACAATTAATCAGTGGAACAGCTTGCCTCCAGAAGTTGTGAATGCCCCAACACTGGAAGTCTTTAAGAAGATGTTGGATAGCTATTTGTCTGAAACGGTATAGGGTTTCCTGCCTAGGCAGGGGGTTGGACTAGAAGACCTCCAAGGTCCCTTCCAACTCTACTATTGTATTGTATTGTATTGTAAGAAGCCAACATACAAAAAATCCAAAACTACAGACCAATTTCACTATTGAATTCCGATTATAAAATTTTTGCAGCGATTATGGCAGGAAGAATTAAACAAGTTTTAAATGAACGAATACACCCAGACCAAAATGTATTTTTACCTCACAGACACATTAAAAATAATACGGGAGTCATCCTACACATAATAGAATATTATGAGACGCATCCAGAAAAGCAATTGGTACTGGTTTTCCTTGACTCACAAAAAGCATTTGACAACGTAATTTGGAAATTTATAACAACACAACTAGATGGGATGAAATTCGGAGAAAAATTTACAAAAATGATAGAAAAACTTTATAACACCCAGACAGCCAAAGTTCTGATGAACGGAGAACTAACAGAGAAGATCAAAATAAAAAAGGGAGTCAGACAGGGATGCCCCCGCTCTCCTTTGCTGTTTATACTAACACTGGAAATATTATTAAATGAAATTAGGAAGGACCAGGGAATAAAAGATTTCAGACTTAAAAATGAAGAATATAAGACCCAAGCCTATGCCGATGATTTGTTTTAGAGGTTCCACTAGAATCCAGTCCGAAATTAATTCAAAAATTAGAAGAATATGGCAAAGTGGCAGGATTAAAAATTAATAAAAGCAAAACAAAAATGATAACTAAGAATATGACAAAAATGCAAGAAGAGGAATTGGAATCAGTAACTAAAATACAAATAACTAAGAAAGTGAAATACTTGGGGATCTGGGTGTTGGCAACATGTTCTACAATTAAAGATGACAATTATAATAAACTAGTGACATAAAGATTTAGAAAGCTGGAAAAATATTCAGCTATCACTAATGGGATGTATAGCCAGAGTTAAAATGAATATTTTACCAAGAATTTCATTTTTGTTGCAAGCCACACCTATTAATCTGGGTAAAACTTTCTTTCAGGAATTAAACAAAATAACCACTAGGTTCATCTGGCAAGGACGAAAAGTGAGGATTAAACTAAAGTCAATGCAAGATAGCAAGGAGAGAGGCGGCTTAGCACTACCAAATTGGGAGTTATACGAATTAGCAGTAACAACAACATGGGTGAAGGGTTGGACAGAGTTAAAGAATAAAAGAATCTTGACTTTAGAAGGCTATGATCTGCCAGCAGGTTGGCATACATTCTTATGGGATGATAAAAATAAAACGCACAAATACTTTCAAAAACATCTAATTAGAAATGTGTTATTGCAAAACTGGCTCAAAATTTTAAAAAACCACTATGTGAAAATCCCGAATTGGCTATCCCCGACAGAAAGGACGACACACCCAAATTTTACAGATATGAATAAAATGTTAAGGTACAGAGACTTAATTAACGGACAGGGAAATTTAAAGACAATTGAAGAATTGGCAGAACAAAACATGAAAGTTGACTAGCTAACCTACTTGCAAATCAAAACTAAACACAATAATGATACTAAATTATATGGCATCAAAATGGAGCCACACAAATTAGATAAAATAATCCAAAACTCAGAAAGAAAGATGATAGGGAGAATATATAAATTTCTCCTGAAGTATAAAATGGAAGAACAAATTGTGAAAGAACAAATGGTAAAATGGGCACAGAACTTTGGCTACAATATTGAATTAGACAAATGGGAAAAATTTGGGGGGACAAATTTAAAAATGACACTAGCGGTTGCATACAAGGAAAACCAGTACAAAATGTTTTACAGATGGCACCTGGCACCAGTAAGGTTAGCAAAAATCTCAGCAAATACCTCCCCCAAATGTTGGAAATGTGAATCAATACACGGAACATATTATCACTTATGGTGGACTTGTGAGGAGGCTAAAAAGTATTGGAAAATGATTTAAAAATTGGCTAGAGTCAATAACAGGAGTCAAAATAGATTAGAACCCAGAAGTTTTTCTTCTAGGAATAATGACTGCGAAATATTAAAAAGAAATCCAGTATTTAATTTTACACATAAGTATGGTGGCGAGGATTGCCTTCGCCCACAAATGGAAAAATACATTAATACCAAGCGAAGATGAAATAATAAGAAAGGTTATGGACTGTGCCGAAATGGACAAATTAACAAAAGAAATCCAGGGAAAAGAAGAAACAGAATATTACCAGATACGGGATAAATGGTATAGGTGGATGGAGGAAAGAAACAAGGATAAATGAAAGAAGTCAATAAAACCCAAAGATAGTAGTTAAGGAGAATTAACATATATATATATATATATATATATATATATATATATATATATATATATATATATATATATATATATATATATATATATATATATATATAATATATGCACTCAAGAGAGTTTAAATTTACTAGAGGTAATTACCCAATATAGCAGATAGATGAGTAAAATAAGAGGGTTAAAAAAGGTGAAATGCAAATGAAATATACCGATTTGTAATTGCTATTAGAAAGAACAGGAAGTTCCTGTTCGTACTGTGTTGTGTAAATGTAGTGTACGTCTAAGTTTTGTGTGTGTGTGTATTTTGTATGTTTGTAAATAAATAAAAATATATATTAAAAAAAAGAAAAGATATGTAAAATAAAATATGTATGTATGCGTTGTGGCCCAGCAGCGGCCGGCTGAGCTGTTGGTGGAATCTGACAGCGATGAACATTATGGGACTACCCTGGAGGCTGAGGAAGACTCTGGGGCCTGTTCGGAGTCAGAGCAGGGACTAGAGAGTCCTTTTGGCCACCAGATGGCGTCTGAGCCAGGGAGTGAGGAAGAACAGGGGGAGGTTGTCCCTGACATACGGATGCGGAGGGCTGATAGGAGAAGGCAGCAGCTGTGGAAACAGACTTGCAGAAGGAAATAGGACACAGGTGGTTACTGATTGGCCCCTCCCAGAGAGCTTATAGGTGGAGTGACAGGAGGGGAATTTTGCAGGAAACATCAGTTTAAGTTTGAAGAAGTGTGTGAATTCCGTGAGTCTGGTTTTTCATAGAGATAAGTTTCTGGGCTCCTAGCCAAGGGGTGGTGTATCTACTTCATTAGTGGTGGCAGATGGCCAAGCCAGCATCAGTATAATTTGGAGGCTTGGGGGACAGAACAGTATGTTTCCTGCCTTTTAAAGCAGATTTACATATAATCTAAAATGGAGCAGCTTCGTGCAGAAAACGCGCAGCTCACGCAACAAGTAGCTGTGCTGGCTGCCCAGGTGGCTCAGCTCTAAGTTCACGCTGCTCCACCACCGCCTCGGAGGAAAGGCCTGATAAATTCGATGGCAACCAAGCCATGTTTCTGGCTTTTTTGGGACAATGCCAGCTATTTATCAGCTTGAGAGCAGAGGATTTCCCCACTGACTGAGATAAAGTGGGGTTTAGGATTAGCCTTCTCTCCGGCTCCGCTGCTCATTGTGCTAACCCACTGCTGGTCCAGGCTAGTCCTTTGCTGGATGACTTCAGGGAGTTCTGTGACCACCTCAAGTTAATGTATGACGACCTCATTAAGACAGAGACGGTTACCCGACATCTGAAGACTCTGAAGCAGGGCCAGGGTTCCTTGCAGGAATACATCAGTGAGTTTAGGTTACTTAGCCAGGATTCGGCTTGGAATGAGGCAGCCCTCATGGACACATTTCAGGATGGGTTGTCGGAAGAATTGCAGGATGAGCTGGTGCGGGTGGGTAGGCCACCGACATTCAACACACTGGCCCATCTGTGTCTCCGGATTGACACTCGGTTGCAGAGGCGGGGAATTCGCCGCACGTCCCAGGAGAACAGGGTGGTTCCGGCCATGCGTGAGACTCCAACTCCATGGGAGGAGCCCATGGAATTAGGTGCAGCCAAACCCCACTTGTCGATAACGGAGAAAGACAGACGGTGCTTAGAGGGGGTTGTGTTTTTATTATGGAGAACCTGGGCACATGGCAGCCTTTTGCCCCAAAAAGAGACGAGGGGCGTCAGTTACTGGACCTACACCCCAGCCCCAGAACGTTTTGTCGGGAAAGGCCCCCAAGCCCGATGTAAGGGAGACCTTGGGTCGGGCGCGCACCAATTCAAAGCCATATTCAGAGACAGTGACTTGCAGGCCTCCCCGACACCTGATCCTGGCATCATGAATAGTCCTGTTAAGTAGTCTGCAGGGGATTCTGGCGCATGCTCTGGTCAACTCCGGGGCTACCACGAACTTCATGGACGAGGTGTTTGCGACCAAGTATGTGGTCCCTCTGTGTCCGGTAGATCCTCCTATGCTTGTGGAGACCATTGACGGCTGGGTGCTTCTGTCTGGGCCTATCAAGGCCACAATGCAACCCTTGCACCTGGTCATCGGGGCTCATGAGGAAGCCATTCAGTTCTACGTTACCTCTGGCCTGCATTTCCCCGTGGTCTTGGGCTTGGCTTGGCTTCAGGCACACGACCCACAGATCTACTGGTCCCAGAACCTTGTCACTTTTCCAGCCTTGCAATGTGTGGACCACACCCGTCATGTCTGTGCAGGCCAGCTGCTGAGTCCACCCGGGGTGTCCTTGCCTTCCAACATAGCAGATTTTGCTGACGTGTTCAGTGAACAAGAAGCAGACCAATTGCCACCGCACCAGCCATATGATTGTCCCATCAATTTGATTCTGGACGCGCCGCTCCCTGTGGGTCGTTTGTATTCGACATCAGACACGGAGTTGGCAGCATTGTGGGACTTTTTGGACAAAAACCTAGCTCGGGGTTTTATCAGTCCCTCGTCTTCGCCATTGTCTGTCTTGTTCGTCAAAAAGAAGCCTGGAGATTTGAGACTCTGTTGTGACTACCGTAGGCTCAATTCTATCACGGTGCGCAATCAATATTCTCTGCCCCTTATTCCTGAACTGTTGGAGCAGCTCAGAGAGGCTACAGTTTTCACCAAATTGGATCTGTGTGGAGCCTATAATCTTGTCCGGATCCGGCCCGGGGATGAATGGAAGACGGCATTCGGTACCAGGTATGGGCATTTTGAGTATACGGTCATGCCTTTTGGGCTGACCAATGCCCCTGCCGACTTCCAACATTTTATGAACAACATCTTCTTTTGGACCAGTTTGTCATCATTTATCTCGATGACATTTTGATTTACTCGTCCTCCCGGGAGAGCCATCGGCAGCACCTACGCCTGGTCCTACAATGGCTCTGTGAGAATCACTTGTATGCGAAACTGGAGAAGTGCCAGTTTTGGCAGTCCACCATTGAGTTCCTGGGACATCGTATCTCTCCCAAAGGCATTGTGATGGAGCCAGGCAAGGTGGAGTCTTTGTGTGGCAACCTCCTTGGCGAGTGAAGGATGTTCAGCGACTCCTCGGGTTTGCCAACTACTATCGGACCTTTATACCTGGCTTTGCTTTCCTGACTGCACCCCTCACTCAGCTCCTGCAGAAAAAAGTTCGGTTTCACTGGGGGGACCCTGAGCAACACGCGTTCAGGTCTTGAAGCAGGCCTTCATGAAAGAGCCCATTTTGAAGCATCCTGACCCCCACCGTCCGTTTGTAGTGGAGGCGGATGCATCCGATATCGCTGTGGGAGCGGTGTTACTTCAGGCTCACGCCTCCGGCGGTACCCTTTTCCCTTGCGCTTTTCTATGCACGGTTCAATTTCTGCGTGACGTACATCCCCAGTGCGCACAACCAAAGGGCGGATGCCCTATCAAGGAAACCTGAGTATTCATGTACCAAAGACCGGATTCCACCCCGGACAGTTTTGCCCGTAGAGTCCTTCTCCGTGGTTCATGAGCCTGTGGACTTACGGCCTCAGATATGGGAAGCGCAGCGGCATGACGATTGGGTGGAACAACGGAAGGCAGAGGTGGGGCCTAGCTCCCCATAGACATTCACCTATGAACTCTTGCAGTACCGAGACAGACTCTATGAGCCAGCAGGGCCCCTTCGGGGACTTATTCTATCCCAGTGCCATAATAATCCTGCGGCAGGGCACTTTGGCCTCTTCAAGACCTTGAACCTGGTCTCCCGTACCTTCTGATGGCCCCGATTATGACATGACGTACAATCTTACGTCACGTCTTCTGTACGGTGTTGGCAGGCCAAGTCAGTGATGGGAGCCCCTCCAGGGCTGCTCCAGCCATTGCCGACCCTGGAGAGACCCTGGGGGGGCATTTCTATGGACTTCCTGATGGACTTGCGTCCATCTTCTGGATTTACCAGAGGTTTGTGTTCATGGTGGTGGACATGCTGACGAAGATGGCACATTTTATCCCATGTCGGAGATTACCGACAGCCCGCACCACCGCCTGCATGTTTATCCAACATGTTTTCAGGCTGCACAAAAATGGGTCCATTTTGTTTTCAAAAAAGGGGCATGAATAGCCTTTAGGAGGCTTGTAGAGTGCTCCTGGAGGGTGGACCCCCCCAAAAAAGCAAAAAAAGGGCCCGTTTTTCACAAAAACAGGCATGTTTTTGTCAAAAAAAGGGGGTCATGCATAGCTTTTAGGATGCTTATAGAGTGCTCCTGGGGGCTTGGGGGGGGGGGGGGGCAAAATTGAGCAAAAAATGGCCAATTTTTCCCTCATTTATGCTCTCCCCAGCCCCCAGGAGCACTCTGGAAGCCTCCTAAAGGCTATGCACGGCCATTTTGGTGAAGGGGGCAGGGTTTCGGGAGGCATAAAATGCTGTTCTCAGTGTATAAGACACACCCAGATTTTCAGCCTCTTTTTTTGAGGGAAAAAGGTGCATCTTATATTCCGAAAAATACGGTAATTCAGGAAGTAGAGGAATTTGGTAAAGTTGCAGGCTTAAAAGTAAACAAAAATAAAATGAAGATAATTACTAGAAATCTTACACAAAGGCAAAATGAGGAATTAGAGAGAGTATTGGAAATACAAATAGTTAAAAAGGTAAAATATCTTGGAATATGGCTAACAGCTAAATGTTCCACTATAAAAGAAGACAATTATTCAAAATTACTAAAACAAATATGAAAGGACTTGGAAAATTGGGCTAAATTACAACTATCTCTGATTGGAAGAATTGTGATCATAAAAATGAATATCCTACCAAAAATTTATTTCTATTCCAAACTGTACCAGTAAAATTAGGGAAAGAATTTTTCGTGGAATTAAATAAAATAATTTTAAGATTCATTTGGCTGGGAAAAAAAGCTAGGATAAAATTAAAACTACTAGAGGACTCTAGAATCAAAGGAGGATTCGGCCTCCCAGATTGGGAGCTTTACTACCAGGCAGCAGTGGTAACATAGCTCAAAGAATGGCTAGTACTCCAAAATAAAAGAATATTGACGATAGTGGGCCATGATTTACAGCTGGGCTGGCATGCCTTTATCTGGGAAGGAAAGAGTAAAGCACATAAATATTTCCTGAGACACCAGGTAAGAGAGGCCTTATTAGAGATTTGCATGAAAATCAAAAGAAACTTCTACAGAAAAATTCCTAGATGGATATCTACCATGGAAGCAATGATCTACCCCAATGTAATAGATTTGAACAGGATATTGACATATAAGGAGTTATTGGACGGGCAAGGAAAACTTAAAACAAATCAGGAGTTAAAATTACAGGGAATTGAAATAGGCTGGTGGCCGTATCTACAGATTCAAATAAGATATAAAAAGAATTTAGAACAGTACGGATTTCAAAATGAACAACAAGAATTGGACAAAATAGTAATAGGAACAGAAGAAAAAAATGATTACAAAAACATACAATAGCCTTTTAAAATTCAAAATGGAGGAGGAAACTCTGAAGGAAACAATGATAATTTGGGCTAAAAACTTCGGGTACAATATTGAATTGTAGCACTGGGAAAAATTATGGGGAAAAAATTGTAAATTGATAATGTCGGCATCATACATGGAAAATATCTACAAAATGTTTTATAGGTGGTATTTACCCCCGGCGAGATTGGTCAAAAGGTTCCCAAATAGACCTCCAAACTGTTGGAAATGTAACTACCAACAGGGGACCTTCTATCGTATGTGGTGGACGTGTCCAAAAGCCAATAAATTCTGGACAAAAATTCAAAAATGGTTAGACGAAGTAACAGAACAAAAAATTGACATGAAGCCTAAGCTGTTTCTTCTAGGAATAATACAAATAAATATTAGTAAGGATATCCAATACATAATGCTTCATATAGTTATTGCAGCCAGAATCTCATTTGCCCAAAGTTGGAAACAAAAAAACATTCCCTCAAATGCAGAGATCATAGAAAAGGTGCTAGAATGCGCAGAAATGGACAAACTAATGATGGAACTAACAGATAGAGAGGAAACAGAGTACTATAAGATATGGAATAGGTGGTATAATTGACTTGAAAAGAGATGTAAAATCAATGCATAATGAATACATACAAAACAATAAAAGGAGATGGTATATATTTAGAAAGTAATAGAGATGTAAATATTGTATATATACGTATATATTGTAAAAATGAGAAAGTATGAAACAAAGAGGAATATGCATAAGACAACAGGTTGTAAAATGGAAAACCTGAAATTAGAAAAAATAAATATCGATAACGGAAAGCTGTAAAAGTGTAATTGTGATTTTCATGTTTGGAAAACGCTGAATAAAAACACTTTTTTAAAAAAAATACAGTATATAACGCTAAGGTTACCCCTATGCTCTTATATGGAGCAGAGGTTTGGGGTCTATACTCAAACCACAGTCCCAGAACAAACACAGTCCCAGCATTTGAGACGTATTCTGGGTGTAGATCCAAGAACATCTGCTGCAGCAGTTAGAGCTGAATTGGGAATTCATACAATTCATGCACTATCCAAAATTAGAGCATATAAACTACTGGTACAAAGTCAATGAAATGGAGACTGATAGATTCCCCAAGTTATGTCTACTAGAGCAAATAAAATTGCAATCACAAATCTCCTGGATCACCAATCTAACAAATTTTAAGAAGCTGTGGCCTTCTTGTCTCTTGCGTAACAGAACAACTAAAAAAAAAAGAGCTGTCCAAAGAATTAAGGATATAGAAGCACAAAATGATATAGCTATCCTTAGTAAGGTGGGTAACCTGAAAAGGCTGAGCAAATACAAACGTACTTTTCAAGTAGACAGCTATTTGAAGTTACAAGTACCAAAACATCTTGGGGAGATATTTACGCAAGCAAGATTCAAACAGCTTGACACAATGGTCAGATGTGGGAGATTCCATTCTATACCCTACAGTGAAGTGAGCATCTCTGCATTTGCGGAGCGGCAGAGGTAGAAGACCTGGCTCACAATCTATTTGATTGTTGCTTGTATAAGGGGAAAGATTTTCCAGCCGCCCAAAAGGAATGGGTAAACAAACGAAAAGTTAGACACCCTAAGTTGCTCAAGTGGTTTCACAATCAATACCTTGATTAAATAAGTCTAACATTTTGTTTTTGTCTGTTTGTTCTGTTTTCCACTGCAGGTGTGGTCTCCTTCTTTCAGGGGGCCAGAATGTCAGGTCCCCATTGAGATGCTGCCATTCTGGAGGGGGGGAGGACAGGTTGCTGGAGCCAGATAACTTGCATGCTTTCGCTTTTACTGTAAAGTGTGGGATCTAGGGAGCGGGACCAGGTCTGTGCGATGGATGGCCTTCCTCCCAGCCAGTTCCAGCATGTTACCAACTTCAGATTCTGCCTGACGTCTCTGCAATCACTTTTTCTAACTAAAAGTTTCCTTTTGAACTACCACCGTTTCAAGAGTCAAGCTTTCCTAAGAAGATAGCTGAGGCAGGTCATTACATAGTCTTTGGTCTTCTTGTTCTTCAGCTTCTTTTCTTTCATCTGTTCTAGCTTCCCTGCATCTGATCTCAACTTGTTGGTCTTATTGTCCAGTCTAATCTTCCATTTTGGTGGCACACTGTTTGGCTTTCTTTCTTTGTTGATTTTTAATCCCAAGTATTCAGTTATAACTACAGCTGTACTGTACATTAGTTGGTTTGTTTCTTGCACTGAGCTGGTGGTTATATTTGATATTGCAGTATTGACATTTTTAATGCTTGTACTAGTTGTTTCTTTGGAACAAGCTTCAATGCAGGTAGCCTTATTCTGATATTTTTGTGCTGTTCTAGATGCTCAGTTAGTCTTTGTTTCAATTCTTCTACTTCTTTATAGTTAGAGAGATTTGTTCTTTCTGAGGCAGAGGAGAGGGTGTCTGCTTTTGGAATGGAAACAATTATATAGCTGTGCTGGCTTCCTCTACTGCCAACTCCCCCTGGTTTGCCTGTACAATCTGAGTTACTACTAGCAAGGCTTTGATTTCTTTGCCCTGGGTAGACCTTTGCATTTCTTCCAATTCTGCTTCCGTGAATACTTTGTTTCATATTATAAATCAACATTGATCTGCTAGCCTCTGTTCTGTTATTTCTGATTCTGTATGTTCTTTCCAGAATTGATGCATTTGTTTCAAATTTCCTCTTCTTGTTTGGCTTGATCTGTAATAACGGACCATTATTTCTTTGTTTATTAAATTTGCTGCCCATCTCACAGGTCAAGGCAACTGAGAAGCTTACAGTAAGATAATTACTGAGGACTACCTGTAAATTACAACTCTCAGCAATTCCAACCAACATAACCTCTGGGAATAAGAAATACAGGGAATATTGGGGTTTGGAGTAGTCTGATTTATTATTTGGGTATCTAAAAATCATTTCCATTCCTGCCCCTCTGAGCACTGCCCAACAACTTTTGTTACTTGAAACACAGTATTTGACTTGATAGACCTCAGTAATCCCCAGCAATAGTTCAATTCAGATTCCAAGAAATGTGTAACAATTCAGCCCAGCTGGTGAACTTTTATTTATAAAATGTCTTGGTAACATCCAGAATATGAAAGATGTTTCAAGTGGGCAGCTTCATCTACCCAACCTCACATGTTAAACAGCTACGTGAAGCGTATGGCAGATATAGTGATCTCAAATTATTTTTATTATTTACAATAAACATTTGTCAATTAAGCTAAAAATGAGAAGTACATATAGTTTTTAAAAAAGTTTTCTTAGCCCAGTCAGTTATAAGTTAAATGGAAAACTAGTAAGATGTCTTGCCCAGATATTTCCAGGGAATAGCATTCCAGGTTTCAGGACAATTTCAAAAACACTACAGGTAGTCCTCAACTTCTGACCACAATAGGAACTGGAAAATTCATTGTTAAGAGGAGTGGTCGTTGAATGAGTGGTGATTAAATGAGGCATCACATGACTGCACTCAATTTTACAACCTTTTACACCCTTTTTGCCATGGCCGTTAAGCAAGTCATCACATGGTGGCAATTTGCAACCTTCCTTGCCAGCTTCACCATTGATTTTGCTTGTAAGAAGCCAGCTGGGAAGATTGCAAATGGCAATCACATGACTGCAGGACACTGCAACCATTGTAAATATGCAACAATTACCAAATGCCTGAATCACAATCACATGACCATAGGAATGGTGCGAGAGTCATAAGTCACTTTTTTCAGTGCCATTGTAACTTCGAATGGTCACTAAATGAATGATCGTAAGTTGAGGACTAGTTGTAAGCAGAGCAATACACACCTAATGTTTAAAAACATTAGAACCAAAGAGGCAATGGCAATTTAAGACTTCAAAGAACTACATAAACATCTTTAAATGTGTCTGGAAAAATGATTATCTAATGCAGATGTTCCAAAACACTGTAATATAGCTTATCTTGGTCAACATTCTATATCAGGTACAGACTCTGAATCATCCTTAGGAGCAGACTAATGAAAACTGGGTTGTTATAATTTCATCAGAAGGCAATTAAGTTTCTAACTATCTCTTCCTGCAATGGACAAGATGGAAAAACAAAGTTGTTGAGAGATGTATCAGCCATAATGGTTACCTGAAAGTTCAAGGTGTGGTCTAAAGCACTACAGTATTCAAACCTCTCCTACAATAGGAATTGTTAGGGATGTAACCTTAGGCTTGGCTTGGCAATGTATATAAGCTATGATTACTTTACTGTTGTTTTAAATGCTTAAGAGATGTAATTGGTTTGTTACCTCAAGCAGCCATAAGAGGGAGCCAGAATGGCTGTTAGCTCTCTGTTTTTGTTAGAAGCTGATCGGTGTATACTGAGGTATTGTGGTTTGCTACTGTTTAGCTATACTTTGTGTGTTAGACTGACTATTTTGATAACTGAATTACTGAACTGTGTATGACTTGGACTGGTAACCGGACTCTGAATACCTCTATATTTCTACATAGTAAACTACTATATTTTTATACTATTCAGTGTCTCTGTATGCTGGTTTGTGCGTATTTTACCATATCGCTCTGATTACGCTTCTCTGCATACTCGCTCTTCTAACGGGGAGCTTAATTACTTAACACTGGTTATGGGCCCAGTGTACCCTGTGTACCCAGAGTGTACCAGACGTAGCTAAAAAGAGAGAGTTGGTGTTGATATGCATTACCATATACAGATAGCTGTTTAGTTTATAAGTGTTTACTATTATGGAGAAGATGGCACATGCACCATCAGCAAATTTATCACTGATAACCCGGTTGGATGGAACAAACTATGTTTCCTGGTTTATGAAGTGCAGCTTACTTCTGCGTACTGAAGGATTGTGGGATGCTGTACAGAATCCACCGGACGTGACTTCTTGGGCTCTAGATGACGAGGATGATGCCAAGAAGATAGCAGAGTTTCAAAGATGCAACGAACGAGCATTGTGTATAATTGGTCTAACGCTGACTGACCAACAGTTAGTTCATATTCGTGGGGAGAATTCTGCAGCAAGATGTTGGGAGAATTTGAAGAAGATATATGTACGTGACACTGTAGGTGCACATATACATCTTACCCGCAAACTGTTTAGGGCACGTCTTCTGAGGGGTGGAGATATGTTAGCTCATTTAAACTTTATAAAAGGAGTTTTCCAAGAGCTACATGAAAAAGAACTTATTATCTCAGAGTTACTTCAAATTTACATCATTCTGTCATCACTGGATGAGAGTTATGATGATTTTGTATCGTCCCTCGAGGTCCTAACCTGAAATGAACTAACATTGACTGACATAACTGCATGCCTGTTGGAAGAGTCCAGAAGAAGGTTGGAAAGAGAGCAACTGAGAGAGAAGCCACCACAACATGAAGAGTCACCTTCAACTGCCTATACTGTTAGAAAATGTTTTTCTTGGGGGGCAAAGGGGCATATAGCTAGATTCTGTAAAACTGCTAAACGACAGAATACTAGAAAGACTAAGAAAAATGCTAATGGCTATTTAGGTATGTCTACTTTGACTATCTCTAGAAATGCACCAATAAGCCATGATTCATGGGTTGTTGATAGTGGAGCATCACAGTGCATTACTAGAAATAAGAATTGTTTTATAAAAATGTCTTCCAGCAAGCAACATGTATCTTTGGCAAATGGATGGAGGCTGAAAGCATCTGGTGAAGGTATGGCAAGGTGTTCATTTGTAAATGAGCATTTATCCATGTTGTATATACCTAAACTGAAATTTAATTTGTTATCAGTAAGAGCTCTAGTTAAGATTGGCTACGTAGTAACCTTTAGGGGAGATAAATGTATCATAGAAAAAGAAGGTAATAGGATTACTGCAAAATTAACAAACAGTTTATATATTATAACTGACGACCATGCTGCTAATTCAGTGCATGACAATGTGAAACCACATGATGAATGCTGCTAATTCACTGCATGACAATGTGAAACCACATGATGAATGCATACATCTGTTACATAGGCCTATGGGGCACATTAATTTCAAAACACTGCAACAAACTATAAAGTTGTCAGAGGGAGTGAAATTAAAACCTTGCAGTAAGCATTTAAATTGTAATGTATGTAGTAAGGAAAAGAGCAGGGTTACACCAGCAAACAGCCTTAATGGGTTTAAAACGAAGGAACTTTTAGAAGTTGTTTTTGCTGATCTAATTGGACCTATAAAATCCAGTTTGGGAGGTGCCTGTTATGTTTTGAGTATCATGGATCATTACTCACGATATGGTTTCTGCTACTTAATGAAAGACAAGACAGAAACATTTCAACAATTTTTTAATTGGCTGAGATTTGCGGAAAGAAAGATAAAAGCCAAGGTTATTACTGTAGTTACTGATAATGGGACGGAGTTTACAAATTATAAGTTCCAAACAATGTTAAAAACAGCTGGTATTGAGCATAAACGTTCTCCTCCTTATAGACCTCAACATAATTCGTTTGTAGAACGAAGGGGGCAAACGTTACAAGCTATGACTAGAACCATGTTAGCCGATTCAGGATTGCCTGAAACATTATGGGGTGAAGCCATGATGTGTGCTAATCATTTACTGAACAACGTTGTAAATGCTTCTACTGGAGAGGTACCATTTACTCGTTGGCATGGTAGGAAACCTGATTTGAGCTACTTGCACACGTTTGGAGTTCCTGCATGGGTGCATATTCCAGCACAGATTAGATTAAAGGGACAAACTTGTGCAAGGCAGTTAATATTTGTAGGTTATGACTCAAATCATAGATCTTATAGGTTCTGGAAACGTGGGACAATTAAAATCTATCACAGTGCAAATGCGAAGTTTTTAGAGTATGTTGGTTGGGACAAACTAGAAACTAATGATGAGGTAGTAATTGAATCCGGAGTAGGTCAAAACAATGTATCAGGAATACGAGAAACGTGTGATGAAGGGAAGGAGTCTACTCAGGAGGAGGAAGTGATAAAGCAGGAGGATGTTCAGGATAGTCCACCTATAAGTCCTGAGTTACCCAGAAGGTCAACCTGTGTAACGCGGCCACCTGATAGGTATCAGGCATCTGTTGCATGTCAAGTAGATAAAGTTCCTGCAACGTATAACAAACTATCAATGTATCCTAAAGAGGGGACTTCCGGTGGCACCGTAGGCATTGAAGGACGTTCCTTTGGGAACGCCAGCCTCGTGATTGCGTTTAAGCTGCTAGAACAGCGTAAATCAGCTGTCAAGCGGCTTGAAAACTCTCCCCTTGGGAAAAGAGGGGGAGGAGAGCAGTCGGGCAAGGGTAGAGCTCCCCATAGACCCCCAGGAGCAATTCTGGGGCTCGAAGGGTGGGAACCCCCCAGCAGCCCGACAAGGCTCCGCATCTCAGGACGCTTCTGCTGCAGCAGAAACAAAACGCCACAACCACCCCTGCAATCAATGTTTTAATCTACAATGGAATAAGAAGCAGGCATAGCAAAGACAGGAGCGATTATAATTGCAAGTATAAACTTTAACTCCGACGCAGTATCACTTCCTTCTGTGAAGATTGAGGAGAACAAAGGGTAATAAAGATGGCGTCTGCAAGTCAAACGGTGTGATCAAAGCAAAACTTAAAAGGAAAGTATTTGTTAAGTGTTTGTTAACATCGTTAAAAGACTCAAGAGCTCAAGATTAAAGAAAACAGTTTTGGTTTACTAATGAGCTATAACATTTAACAAATTTGAGGATTAAGTGGACTTTTAGGACTCAATAATTTGGTTGTTGGAAAGTGTGATTTGAATATTCGGAAATGCCTTCAAAACAAATCAAAATAAGTGCCTCTAAGAGTGCTGGAAGTCACCCGGCCCAGCCACCTAAATTGCAGTCTTTATTATCTTTAGCGGATACACAAAAAGTGACATTTGAAGCTCCCCAAGGCACTTTAAAGGCACAAGCCTCGTTTCTACAAGAAAAAATTACATCTGCCCTTAAAGATGTGTCTGATGAAATGTCTGAAATTAAGGACTTAATTCAAAGCCGTAATCAACAAATAAGAGAGGATATAGTGGATGCGTTTAAGGGTTTGTTTGCTTTTGTAACATCATTGGACGACAGGGTGGAAGAAATTACTCAGTCTAATGTGAATTTGGAGAATAAAGTTGATGAGATTCAAATCAAGATTGAAAAATCAGAGGCAGAAGTTACAATGATATAATACAGAGCGATGGAATTTGTGTTGAGAATAAGAGGCCTGAAAGAAGATAACCAAGAAAATTTGAAAGAAATCTTTGTAGAAGCTTTCGCTCAGTTAATTGGTGAACCAAAAGCAGAATATGATTGGCAGATTGAAAAAATTTATTGTGTTAATTCATGGATTGCCAGACAGAGACAACTACCAAGAGATATTGTAATCTACTTTGTTACCAGGAAAAAGAAGGAATGGAATATTACTGTCAGCGTTCCAAATATCATGCAGAATTAAATCATTGTCCAAGGCAAAGTGATCCTTAAAACTCCAATTTAATAAGACAGGCATTTTGGCATTATGCTGTTGAATTTCAACTCTAATGTACATCCTGTGAGTTCACCCAGTTAAAAGTTCATCATCTATCCCCACACCCCATAATTCATCACATGGTCCAATCTTCATCTTCCACGCTGGCATGTACACCCCTCTTCTTCCGGCCAGGTGTCGAGGTGCGGAGACAAAAGACGACCTTGAGCTTCTAAGAAATCCATAACAATACATTCCACAATCCTACTCCTTTCTATTCCCCCCTCCCAACTACTATACCAATGAAACAGCATAATATATATATATTTTAAATATGTGGCAGGCCAAAGATCCTAAAAGGAACAGAATTACAGGCCTGACAGGCGGCCTCTCCTCAAGAGAAAAACGTTTCCTGAAAAGAGAATAACATAAAAGTTAACCTATTAAAATTTAACCACCTCTTCTTCCCCCAGGGGGACCCTTTGGCTTATCAGGGAACTTCTCATGGAATTGTTTCACTAATTTATCTGCTTTCAGATCCCAACTTTTCACCCACGTAGCTTCTGACAAAGGGTATCCCTTCCAATGCACTAAATATTGTAAGCGACCCCTATACAGCCTGGAATCTAATATTTTTTTCACTTCATAATGTGTTTCCCCTTCTACCACTACGGGAGCAGGTGGAGTTTGGGTGGATGGTCTCGTGCTAGACCCCCTTACCGGCTTCAATAAGCTACAATGGAATACCGGGTAAATTTTCCCTAAGAGTCTGGGTAGGCTGAGTCGAACTGTAACTGGGTTAATTATCTTTTCTATTGGGAAAGGACCTAGAAATTTTGGACCTAATTTCTTACTAGGCATCTTTAATCTTATGTATTTAGTAGACAAAAAAACTTTGTCCCCAACTCGAAAGGGGGGTTGTAGGGAACGATGTTTATCAGCTTGCTTCTTGTAGGCTTCTGCCGCATCTGTTAGCGCCTTTTTGGTATTCTCCCATCCCTTCTTTAGTGCCTCCAGCCATTCATTCAGGGACATGGAGGAGGGAGGTTCCTTAGGTAGTTCAGGCATGGGAACGAATTCCATGCCACTGGTAATCTGGAAAGGAGTTAATCCTGTACTGCTGTGAACCGCATTATTATATGCTACTTCAGCGAAAGGTAGCAAGTCCGACCAATTGTCTTGCTGATAGTCCACATAACACCGGATGTACTGTTCCACCATCGCATTGGCCCTCTCTGCTGCCCCATTTGTGCTGGGATGAAAGGCTGAGCTGAGTCCCTGCGTGGACCCGATCGATTTTAGGAATTCTCTCCAGAACTTGGCGGTGAATTGAACTCCGCGATCTGAAATGATCCTTTTTGGAACTCCATGTAGGCGATAAATGTGTTTCACAAACATTTTCGCTAATTTCTTTGCGGATGGTAGGCTTGAACAAGCAATAAAGTGTGCTTGCTTGGAAAACAAATCAATAACTGTCCAGATTACTTTATTACCACTGCTATCTGGAAGTTCGACGATGAAGTCCATTGCTATCTCTTCCCATGGTCGGCTAGGGTTGGCCACTTGTTGTAGTAGTCCAGGGGGCTTTCCCGGACGGGTTTTCATTGTTGCACAAGTAGCACAGCTTTTTACATAGTCTTTCACCTCCGACCTCATCTTTGGCCACCAAAATTGACGTCTAGCGAGGTGGAGAGTTTTCAGGAATCCGAAATGACCTCCTAGTTTCGCATCATGACTCCGCTGTAGCACTTGCAATCTCATCTCTGCAGGGACGTACAGTTTGGATCCCTTCCAGGCTACGCCATCATTAATCGTTAGGATGTCCTTGTTGTTGTTGAACCATGGGTCTGTCTGGAGGGCTGCTTTCAGTTCGGTTCTCAGTTTATCTTGGCTTCGACTGGTGACTTGAGCTGCCTTTTGGTGAGAAGGAGATATGATGGGGTGGAAAATTTCTTCCTTCTTACTGTCAAACTGGGGTTTTCTCGACAGTGCATCTGCTAACAAGTTCTTCCCTGCAGGGATGTGTTTAATTTCAAATTTGAACCTTTGGAAATATTGGGCCCAACGGACCTGTTTGGGGGATAACTTTCGATGGGCAAGGAGAGTTTCAAGGTTTTTATGATCAGTCCATACCTCGAACGGTATATCCCCCCCTTCCAGGAGATGTCTCCAGGTGAGCATGCTCCACCTGATCGCGAATGCCTCCTTCTCCCAAATGGGCCACCTTCTTTCCGTAGTGGTGAGTTTCTTGGAGATGTAAGCGCATGGTAAGAGGTGGCCTTCTTTATTCTTTTGTAGTAGCACCGCGGCTATCGCGACATCACTGGCATCCGTTTGGATTATGAAAGGTCGCTCTGGATCGGGGTGTTGCAATATGGGTTCTTGGGCAAAGAGTCGTTTTAATTTCTCAAAAGCCTTTTGACAGTCGATTGTCCATTTTAATGGTTGGTTTGCATTTGGTTTAGTAGGGGAAGGCCCCGTTCTTAATAGGTCAGTCAATGGTAGGGCAATTTCAGCAAAGGTTGGAATAAACTGCCTATAAAAGTTTGCAAATCCAAGGAAGCTTTGTAATTGTTTGCGAGTGCTTGGAGGTTTCCAATCTAACACCGCTTTCACTTTTCCTGGGTCCATTTCTACTCCTTCATTGGAGATACGATATCCCAGGTAATCTAGCGAGGTCTTGTGGAATTCACACTTTGACAATTTTGCATAAAGTTTGGCAGCTAGAAGTTTTTTCAGGACTTGCCGTACCAGTTTCACATGTTCTTCCATGGTCTCAGAGAAGATCAAGATGTCATCTAAATAAACGAGTACTCCGCGGTACAGGTGGTCGTGTAGCACTTCATTTATGTACTGCATGAATACTGCGGGTGCTCCTTGTAGTCCGAAAGGCATGACTTTATATTGGAAGCTGCCTAAGGGAGTATTAAAAGCGGTCTTCCACTCATCCCCTTTCCGGATTCGTATACGGTAATACGCCTCTCTCAAGTCCAGCTTGGTGAAGATCTTGCCCTTAGCCAAGTGGTTCAACATATCTTTCATGAGAGGGAGGGGATAGGTATTCTTTTCGCATACCGCATTCAAAGCTCGTAAGTCCACACAGAGGCGAACCCCCCCATCTTTCTTTTCCCTGAAGAGCACTGGGGCCGCTACTTTTGATTTTGCTGGTTCAATAAACCCTCTTTTCAAATTGGTGTCGATGTCAGCGTTCCAAATATCATGCAGAATTAAATCATTGTCCAAGGCAAAGTGATCCTTAAAACTCCAATTTAATAAGACAGGCATTTTGGCATTATGCTGTTGAATTTCAACTCTAAATTACATCCTGTGAGTTCACCCAGTTAAAAGTTCATCATCTATCCCCACACCCCATAATTCATCACATGGTCCAATCTTCATCTTCCACGCTGGCATGTACACCCCTCTTCTTCCGGCCAGGTGTCGAGGTGCGGAGACAAAAGACGACCTTGAGCTTCTAAGAAAATCCATAACAATACATTCCACAATCCTACTCCTTTCTATTCCCCCCTCCCAACTACTATACCAATGAAACAGCATAATATATATATATTTTAAATATGTGGCAGGCCAAAGATCCTAAAAGGAACAGAATTACAGGCCTGACAATTACAAGCAATTTACGAAAACAAGCTACAGGTGGAAGGACAGGAGGTGGCAGTACTGAAGGAAATTCCTTTTAAAATATTGAGATCCAGAAAGGATTATGCATTCCTAGTTGATGAACTTAGAAATCGCCAGATACAGTATAGATGGGAGGCCCCAGCCGGATTGGTGGTGAATTATTTAGAAGAAAGATATCGTTTTAATTCAGTTTGGAAGGAAAAAGATTTTTACAGTAATGTACTAAAGGCTGGATATCCACCATCCCCAGGATAACTCCAAAAGAATCAGAAAAATAACAGGATGTGAGATAGTAAAAAAGGTTATCCAGAGACGACTTCCGGCAGCCGAAGGAGACGGACGCGTGCGTCCGCCTTTTCGCTGCTCCGGTGGGCTCCCCTGAAGTCTAGGGGGAGCACAGGGTGCCTTGGAGGGGCGCCCTGCCATACAGGCGGCTCGCTGGGACCCCTTGGAACGGCGGCGGCCGCGGGGGGGGGTCTCCAGCCTTGCCCCAGGAGCCGGGGAGCATAGGGAGCGCGCGGAATACCACCGCACGTTTCTCCGATCGCAGCCTGGAAGGAAATAATTAATTGGAACGAAACAGCTGAAGAGCAGTGAGTCGAGGGGTCTCCCCAGGTCTTTTACTATTCTTACACTTTTGTCTGTTTTGCAGTTTTGCTTTTGGGACTTTGTTTCAACTTCTGGAGGAGCTCAGATTGGAGGGGGGGGAATTTCCACCCCCTTGGAAAAGCGGCACTTGAAAAATCTCTCCCTTTTATGGGGGAGAGAGAAAGTTTGAAAACTACTTTCACTTCCCTTAAATAATGGGGGGGGGAGATTTCTTTTCTTGGCTACAATTGCGACAGAAAGGATGGTTGAACTGATTCTTCACTAAACTTTCTATGGGAACTTTGACTTTGTTGTTTCCTGACCACCTGTACTGGCTGAGCCAATATGGCAACTTCCTCCTTCTTCTTTGTCTTCATGAATGAGACTCCTCCCTTGGAAAACCTTATGGCTTTCAACTAATTTCCACCCCAGAGACTTCCAGGAGCCTCTTCAAGTACGTTATTTCCACTTCCGGTTCCGGCGGCTGACGGTGACGGGCAACTTGTTGCTCGCTCCAGCTCCCCGGTGGGCTTCCCCACTTCCCCCGTAGAGGCGTCCTGCCGGAGGGGCGGCATCACAGGGGATCCCTGCATCGGCGGCGGCCGACAGGAGGTCCCCCGCGCGCCCAAGGCACCGGGGAGCAGATCGGGGGACGCGTGGGCGTCTTCGCTGAGAGGCTGTTTGGAGTGAAAAAAGAAAGTTGAAGGATGCGGCGGCGAAGCAGTGAGGTGTAGACTTCCTTCATTCCTATTACCAACTTTAAAATCTGTCAGCTGTGCAAATTTGAACTTTTGGCTTGATTTGGAGAGGTGCGGCTGGAGGGGAGGGGGATTTCCCCCCCCCCCTTGGACAAGCGGCTGGAAACAAGTGATCTCTCAGCCCCAAGGGAAGGAGGAGGGGGAGAGCCAAACCAAAGATGTCACACCCCTACTAAATGGATTTTCAGATTTAAACTTTTAAGTTTTAAGACAATGAGATCTGGAAGCCCTGGGAACTTTGAACTTTGAAAACTTTATTTGTTGCCTCAATATCCGAAGTTGGCACGGCAAGATGACACACTTCCGTTGTCTTCATGAAATGTGAAACTTGACTCCACCTTTTAGCTTCAGGCTTCCGGTCTTTGTCTCCGTGCTACCTGGATAATTCTCTTGTGGATTGTTTGCTTCTGAACCTCCTGGAGTGAAAAACGTCTGCTCTTTTGCCAGGGTGATTAGAAAACTCCCCTGTGCCTGGACTCTCTGTCTCCTGGACTCTCTTGGCTGGTCTACCCCTCTGACTGATCCTTCTTTATACTGACTGGACTCTTTACTTTATAAACAATGGCATCTAAAAGACCACCTCCTGGAAAGTCAGGCTTTGCTGCCTCTGCCCCAACATCTGCAACCTCCAGTCCTAGCACACAATCAACGTTAACAGCCTTCAAGCAAACTAAATCTACGGACTTGGAGTTTCATCAAATGTTTCAACAAATTCTACAGGGACAAGAGGAAATAAAGAGACAATTGAAGGAGATGAAAGAAGAAATTAAAGAGAACCAGGATAAAATTAATAAGAACTCACAGAGACTGGATCTTTTGGAGGATGGGGCGGCTGAGATGAGGCGGGGGATAGAGGGTGTGCAGAGGGGAAACAAAGAACTTGACACCCAACAAATGAAAATAGAGTTTGAGAGAATGTCTTTTTATCTTAGATTTCAGAATGTGATGGAGACAGATGATGAAAACATAAGGGACATCATGACAACCATTTTGGCTGAGTATATTCAGAAGGAAAAACAACAGATGGGGTGGGAAATAGACCTGGCTTATAGAGTGAACTCAGCGTATGCTAGAACACACAATGTCCCCAGGGAGGTACACATTAAATTTCTTAGGAAAAACACAAGAGATGAAATCCTGAATGCACAAAGGGGGCAAGCCTTGACATACAAAGATAAGGAGATAACCATTCTGAAACAGATCCCCAAGAAAGTGAGGGAGAAAAGAAAATCTTATTCGCAATTGGCGAATAAACTATACCAGAAGGGGGTGTGGTTTCGATGGTTACTGCCTGAAGGTATGCTAATGTTCTGGGAGGAGACAAGAGTTAGAATTAATACACCCATAGAGGCGCAGGCCTTTATGGAAAAAAATAAACTACTCCTAGAAAAACCAGAAGACACTTCAGTAGATGTACAAGACACGGGAGGGGCCGGAGCACTGCCAACGGGGGGAGATGGGGCGACACTAAGAAAGCTCAGATCACACAAATGAGTAAGAAAATCCACGTGATATAAACTGACCGAAATTACCAATTGAATTTACCACACTGACTATATGCTATTATGTAATATTTGAACTTTATGCAAATGTATACTATGAGTCTGGAGGGGGGGGTGCACCTACCGCATTTTGCGGCTGCCAAAATTTGTAACCTTTCCCATACCTTTTCCCTTTGTAAAATATTAAAAAACCAATAAAACTTTGTTTTTTTTAAAAAAGTATGTTATTTCCCTGGATTTGGAATATTTTGACCCACCTATTTGCTCTAGTTCTCTACTAGAGGATTTACTCTCCTTTGGACTTGTTTGTTTGGTGATCCCTACAGGCTGTGCTCTCCCACAGATGCCATTTCTTTGTACAGAATAACAACTATCTCTGAGCCTCATGATGGGTCCAAAGAAATTACCGCCTGGTAAGGCCTCATCAGCCCCAACATCTTCCACGTCCAGCCCCGCTCACCAGTCACAACTGGGATCTTTTCTACAACCTAAAGCCTCTGAAGAGAGTGCAAAGGACTTGTCTACTCAACAGATGCTTCAAATCATCTTAAAGGGACAGGACGAAATTAAAAAAACAACTGCAGGACTTAAATGAACAGCTCAGAGAGACGAATCAGCAAACCACACGGAATGAACAGAGGATAGGTGTGCTGGAGGAGGGGGCGGTTGGGATGGGAGACGAGATGAAGACAATCCAAAGGGGGAATGCAGAATTTGGAAATCAGATGTTAAAAATGGAATTTGAAAGGGTGTCTTTTTTTCTTAGGTTCCAAAACTTGCCAGAAGCTGAGAACGAAGATCTTAAGGAGATTATGACCACAATACTAGCAGAATATATTAATAGAGATAAACAACAGCTTTGGTGGGACATTGATCTGATCTATAGGGTTAACTCAGCCTATGCAAGAACACACAATGTGCCAAGGGAAGTTCATGTTAAATTTCTTAGAAAAACCACAAGAGATGAGGTTCTAGGAGCTCAAAGGGGAGGACCATTAAAATATAAAGATAAAGAAATAACCATTCTTAAACAGATCCCAAAGAAAGTAAGAGATAACAGAAGGAAATATTCCTTCTTAGCAAAAAAATTATATAATAATGGGGTTTGGTTCAGGTGGCTGTTTCCAGAAGGCATGTTGATTTTTTGGGAGGGCAGCAGAATTAGAATCAATACAGTAGTGGAAGCAGAGGCTTTCACTAAAGAACACAGTGCTCTCTTAGGTGAAATGGGGGATGTTACACAAGAAACAAAGGAGGGAGGGGCTGAGGCTCAGCCGGTGGACGGGAGGGAGGACGCAACAACTAGAAGACTCAGATCACAAAAGTGATTTGGAACACTATTGCAATTGTTGCTACAATGTACTTTCATGGAAGTGATACAAAACAAATGATTGAAACAT
The DNA here is from genome assembly GCF_964273705.1 of Natrix helvetica. Classification (NCBI taxonomy): domain Eukaryota; kingdom Metazoa; phylum Chordata; class Lepidosauria; order Squamata; family Natricidae; genus Natrix; species Natrix helvetica. The sequence continues at coordinate 55,418,837 of NC_138555.1, read as the reverse complement.
ACTGATGATTTTGTGTTAAACTTAAAACTGCTAATACTTATGTAAATGTTGATATTTTTCTATCTTTGTTTGTAAAAGTTGCAAGACCTGGGGGGGCTTCTCCCCCCCGCACGATGTAGCTGTCAAAATGTTTTATAACCCTAGAACCCCTTTTCCTTGTAAAATTTTTTAAACTAATAAAAATTTGAACAATTAAAAAAAAAGGTTATCCACTTAGGACTCTACATTACAATTTTAAATGGGAGATTACATAAGTATAATTATGACCATTATGGCACAAAATATAGATAGAGATGGATAAATGGGAGAACTTACAATAGTTTTTGCTGGGAAGGATATTTGTAGTAAAATGAAAGTCTTGTTTAAGTTTTTATTTTTTCTTTAAATGATACCAAGATTTTTTTAAAAAGGAAAAAAAAAGTATCCTAAAGAGGAGCAAATAGTTTGGAAAGCAGCAATGAACAGAGAACTGAAATTTTTACAGGATGTGGAGGTATATGAGAATGTGAGATTACCACCAGGTGGAAAGGTGATAGGGTGTAAATGGATTTATAAGATTAAAACAAGTGTAGATGGGACAGTCACCCATAAAGCTAGATTGGTAGCACAAGGTTTCAACCAGTCGGCAACTGATTATGATGAAGTGTTTGCACCAAGTTTAAAAGCCATAACATTGCATGCATCATTAGTTTGGGCAGCTAAGTATGGATATGTAATAAATCATTTAGATGTTGAAACAGCATATCTTCATGCACCGCTGCAACACACTATCTATTTAAAGAAACCTGAAGGGTTAAACACTGATAGCAACACTGATTGTTGGAGATTAAAAAAGAGCCTGTATGGTTTAAAACAGTCAGGCTACGAGTGGAATCAATGCATAGTGAAGGAATTAGCAAGGATAGGGTTTAAAGCTGGATTAGCTGATCCTTGTTTATTTAAGGTAGAAAGTGATGGTATGACTTCATTATTGTTATTGTTTACAGACGATATAGCGTTGATTACTAAAACAGAGCAGAAGGCCATTGAAATTATTACACTGTTAAAAAAGAGGTTTAAAATAAAACATCTTGGTGAAACAAAGAAATATCTTGGATTGAAGATAGATAAGACTAGGGGAGGATATAAAATATCACAGGCTGATAAGATCAATCAGTTACTGAGGAATTACAAAATGGAACTGTGTAAAACTGCTAAAACTCCTATGAGTCAGGAATTTAGCAATGATGATAACAAAAGCCCAGTGTTTGATAAGAATATTTATCAATCCCTAATTGGTAGTTTATCTTATTTTAGCAATTGATCTAGACCAGATATTTCATATAGTGTTAAATCGATTGGCAAGGTTTAATGCCGAACCCACTGAACGGCATTGGCAAGCAGCAAAACGTGTATTAAGGTATCTGAAACAGACAATACAGTATACATTATACTTAGAGCCTAAGGATGAGCTGATATTAACGGCATACGCTGATGCAAGTTTTGCAACTGAAGTTTCTACGCGTAAATCTACATCAGGTATTGCGATATTGTTGGGAAAAGCATTGGTTGGTTGGCGGTCTATCTGTCAAAAGCATATAAGTATGTCAACAATGGAGGCCGAATTTTCATGTTTATCTTTGTTATGTACTTATTTAATTTGTTACAAGCAACTACTAATAGATATAGGAATTAATGTTCGTGAGCCTATTGTTGTATACGAGGACAACCAAGCAGCGATCCAAATGGCAACAAATATTGCGGTAAAGACAAGAACAAGGCATACTGACTTAACATATATGAATGTAAGGCAAAGCGTTAGTTGTAAAATGATTAAACTAGAATATTGTATGTCTGAAGAGAATGTTGCTGATCATTTTACCAAAGCACAAGGTACGGTCAAACATAAACAATGTTGTGATGTTTATGGATTGAGAATGTGAAGTTGTGTGTAAATACATTGACAACCCAAGAGGGGAGAATGTTAGGGATGTAACCCTAGGCTTGGCTTGGCAATGTATATAAGCTATGATTACTTTACTGTTACTTTAAATGCTTAAGAGATGTAATTGGTTTGTTACCTCAAGCAGCCATAAGAGGGAGCCAGAATGGCTGTTAGCTCTCTGTTTTTGTTAGAAGCTGATCGGTGTATACTGAGGTATTGTGGTTTGCTACTGTTTAGCTATACTTTGTGTGTTAGACTGACTATTTTGATAACTGAATTACTGAACCGTGTATTACTTGGACTGGTAACCGGACTCTGAATACCTCTATATTTCTACATAGTAAACTACTACATTTTTATACTATTCAGTGTCTCTGTATGCTGGTTTGTGCGTGTTCTACCATATCACTCTCATTACGCTTCTCTGCATACTCGCTGTTCTAACGGGGAGCTTAATTACTTAACAGGGATGACAGATTTATTTCCACCCATTCAGCTCTCAAATCTGTTTTGCCTAGATCAGAAATATACTCAATTCCAATCAACATCAACCAGCATTGCTAAAAGAAGCTTCAAGTTAGAGTTCCACAACACCCAGGAAACCATAAATGCTACATCCCTCATTAATCTAAAACAAAGTTCATGGAGCTCAATTACCTGAGAACTTCTTAAGACATATTTTTGAAACAGAAGACAGTGGAATGTATTTGCTGTTTAATATGTACTTCAGAAACAGATGCATACAGGAAAGTTATAATTCACAGAATTACTAAATCAGTCTTAAAAACAGCAGAATTTCTTCAAGAAATCCACAAGACTTGAAACACCTACATTACTTTTGCATGAGACATCAGACCAGACAATGAAATACCCATGTATGTCTCTAGTATGACGGAAGAAATGTACTCCTGAGATAGGTTTCACAGCAACATGTTCTGTTAGAAAATTGTAACATATCTTAATATTGCTCTTGTAACACAGGACACTTCAAAAGAAGTCCTATTTGTGTGTAGTTTCACAAGATGTCACACTGAGATTCTAAATAATTCATTACTAAACCTGATGCTATGACATCAAACTGAGATTTCTTTCAGCATCACCTTTAATTAGCCAGTGTCTGTGAAGCTGAGCAGACACTTTGAGACACCTTAACATGTTTGTTCTCACATTAGGAAGAATAAGGCATATCCAAATTTACCAGATTATATTATTTTATATATATAAGCCTATTAAAGCCCATCATGGCATGGGTCCAGGCTATTGGAGGAGACATCTTGCCCCAATGGGACTAGCCTGCCCCACTTGCTCCAGCAGAAGGGGCCTGCTGCAGACCCGGTCTGTTAAGGAATTCTGGCTGGCAGGCTCAAAGAGAAGAGGCTTTTCTGCCATAGCTCCTGCCCTTTGCAACATCTTCCCCCTCCGCCCCCCAGGTGAGATCCGCACCCACCCTTTGGCCTCCCAAAAGGGCCTGAAGACCTGGCTCTGCCAGCTGGCCTAGGGTCCCAATGGGGGCACATCATTCTGGAGGTGGTTAACAGACCAAGACCCCACCTCCCCCCACCCCCGGTTGTGCATCTTGCTCCCTTCCTCCCCATCTTTCTCAATTTTAAGCTAGTTTGATATTACTATTTATTGCTTTGAAGGTTTAATGTTTTTATTGGTTTTTAAATATTGTAAGTTGCCTAGTCACCTCCAGGTGAGATGGGTGGCATATAAGTTGAATAAATAACTAAAAATAACACTGACACTGTCACTGCGTTAAATTGTTTGCTAGTCCGAACTGAAAACTAAAATAATTACTGATGAGTTACTGCGCAGGTCATAAGGTCTTATCTGACAATGATGTACTGTGCATGCTTAACATGTTTATTACTTCACACATTCCAGAGACTTTCTTCCCTTTTGATCTTTGTCCGTCTTCCAGGAAACTGGGAGACAGAATTGCTTTTGCCAAAATGTAACAATTAGTTAGTTTTTGTTTTATTTCCATTTCTTATTTTTGTATTAAAGCTTATTTTTCATTAGAATATGTTTCTCCAGAATTTTTTATTTCTTTTCTTCGCACCTTAAAGATAATGCAGTTTGGAAACGCCGCGGTCTAAGCCTCGTCTAGTTCAGAGGAATATCTTCCCCTGACAGACACAAGACCTTTAACCACTTCCCATCTTGAATACAGGTAGTCCTCATGTTACAATTTGGAGCAAAATTGCAGCTGCTAAGTGATGCGGTCATAAAGCGTGAAATCATGTGATGTCACATTGCTTAGCAGTGTTGTGGCCCACCAGCAGCCAGCAGAGCTGGCAGAAGATTTGGACAGTGAGGAGGTTGGGGAGGAACATGGGCCCATCCTGGAGTGTGAGGAAGGCTCTGATGAGGGCTCTGTGTTGGAGGCAGAGAGGGAGACAGAGCCATATGCCAGTTATCAGCTGCCTTCAGAGTCAGACATCAGTGAGGCAGGCGAAGAGCTGGAGACTGTTCCCAGTGTGCACATGCACAGAGTTGCCAAACGAAAGGAACAGCTAAAGAACAGAGGTCAACTTGGGAGTAAGGTGGACGAGGAATGGCCCCTCTCAGAGGAAGTAAAAGAGGAGCGAAAGGGGAGTAGAGTTTGCAGGAGACAATTAGTTTGCTTAATTGGTTCGTGACTCTCAGAGACTCCTTGCCAAGTTTTGCAGATATCGACCTGTCAGCTCTCCAAGCCAGATAAGGTCTGTGACTGTAAATCCTCCCTTGAAAGACTTTGCTGGATGTGAATGAGCAGAATTCACAGTAAATTAATAAAAGGTTTTTTTGTCACTAATTCGTCTGGCGGTGTATTATTTCGCTTCCAGCATTGAGCAAAGGCAATTCTAGCTATAGTTAATATATGTGTTAGTAGATATTTAATTTTTTTTGTATAGTTCCCTTTAATTATTCCTAGTAGAAAGGTTTCAGGTTTATACTTTATTTGTTCCCCCATAATTTCTTGTGCCCACTTCCAGATTCTTTTCCAGTATTTTTGCGATTGCGGGCAGGTCCACCACATGTGGTAGTATGTCCCTTGTTCTTTTTTGCATTTCCAACATATTGGTTTCAGTGTTGGGTACATTTTTGCTAATCTTGTTGGTGGTAGGTGCCAATGATAAAACATTTTATATATATTTTCTTTCAGTGTTGCTGATCTCGTTAATTTATAATTTATATTCCAAATTTTTTCCCAATCCGCTAGATCTATATTATAACCAAAATTTTTGGCCCATGCTATCATACATCCTTTAACTATTTCTTCTTCTAAGTTTATTTCTAACAAATATTTATACATTTTCGTTATAAATTTGTTTTCTGGGCCAATTAAGATTTTGTCTATTTGTTGCAATTCCGTATATATTCCATATTCTTTTATATCTTTTTTATATCTTGATTGTAATTGGAGGTATGGCCACCAATCTATATTGATATTGTTCTCTTTTAGTTCTTGGTTCGTTTTCAAATTCCCCTGGTTATCTAAAATATCACTATACCTGACCATTTTTGGTAGATCTAGCGTACTGGGGTGTATCATGGCTTCCATGGTGGAAAGCCATGCCGGTATTTTCATATAGTGTTTTGCTTTAATTTTGTTCCAGACCTGAATCAATGCTTCTCTAATGTAATGTCTATGGAAATATTTTTGCTTCTTTTTACTCTCTTCCCATAAGAAAAAGTGCCATCCTGTTTGCAGGTCATGGCCTTCTATTGCTAATATTCTTTTATTTTTTAAATTTATCCAATCTTTAATCCAAATTAGTGCTGCTGCATTGTAGTAGAGTTCCCAGTCAGGTAGTCCCATACCACCTCTGCTTCTATCATCCTGTAATGCTTTCAGTTTTATCCTAGCCTTTTTCCCTTGCCAGATGAATTTTAGAATTATTTTATTCAGTTCAGTAAAAAAGTTTTTCTCTAGTTTTATGGGGATCGTTTGAAATAGATATAGGACTCTTGGTAGTATGTTCATTTTTATAGTTGCTATTTTCCCTAATAGCAATAATTGTAATTTCCCCCATAATTCAAGGTATTTTTTTATTTGTTGCACTAATTTTGTGTAATTATTTTCTTTTATGGTTGAGCACTTTGCAGTTAGCCATATTCCTAAATATTTGACTTTCTTTACTACCTGGAGTCCTATTGTTTTTTCTAATTCTTTGTTCTGTTTTTCCTTCAGATTTTTGGTTATTATTTTAGTCTTTTCTCTGTTAATTTTTAGTCCTGCCACATCTCCATATTTTTCTAGTTCTTGCATTAACTTATTCCCTGTTTCTAATGGGTTTTCTATAATAAATACTAAGTCATCTGCAAAGGCCTGTATTTTGTATTCTTCATTTTTAATTTTGGTTCCTCTTATTTCCTGTTTTTTTCTAATTCGTGTCAGAAGGCTTTCTAACGTCAAAATAAAAAGCAGAGGTGATAGTGGGCAGCCCGGTCTTACTCCTTTCGTTATTTCAAAGGACTCTGTATTTTCCCCATTTAATAGTATGTTTGCCTTTTGGGTAGAGTATATTGTTTCTATTAATCTTTCAAATTTATTTCCTAAATTCATATTTTTAATTTGTTGTTTCATGTATTGCCAATTTAAATTATCAAATGCCTTCTGTGCATCCAGGAATACAAGTGCCACTTGTTTCCCTGTATGCACCTCATAGTACTCCACGATATTAGCTATTATTCTGGCATTGTTTCTAATTTGTCTTGTTGGGAGAAATCCATTTTGATCTGGGTGTATGTAATCATTTAGCAATCTTTTTAGTGTCTCCGCTATTATTGTTGCAAATATTTTATAGTCCACGTTCAGCAACGAGATTGGCCTGTAATTTTGAATTTGGTTTTGGTCTGTACCTTCTTTATATATTAACGTAATGTATGCTTCCCTCCATGTGTTCGGTATTTTTGCTTTCGTCAATGTTTCGTTATACATCTCCAGCATTAGGGGTTCTATTGATTCATTCAGATCGTTTATCGTTTTGTACCATTCTGCTGGGAATCCATCTGGGCCTGGTGTTTTATTGTTTTTCTGTTTTTGAATTGCCTGTTTCAGTTCAATATTTGTTATTTGTTTCGTTAACATTTCTTTCATCTCTTCCAGTATTACTGGGGGTTCTTCTCTGTTCAAATATTCTTGTATTTGTTTGTCATCTATTTGTTCCCCCTTATATAACTTCTCGAAATATTTATGTACAATCTTTTTTTTCCCTTCCATTGTGTGTTGTAATTCACCCGTTTCCTCTTGGAGTTGATATATTAATCTTTTTTCTCTTTCTTTTCTCAATCTATAAGATAGCCACCTTCCTGGTTTATTTGCTTGCTCAAAAAAATTTTGTTTCGTTAGTTTTAAGTGTTTTACTATTTCTTCCTGGACTAGTATGTTTAATTTGTGTTTCGTTAGCATCCAATCTTTTCTAATTTTGTCACTTTGTGGTTTGTTTTGGAGTTCTTTTTCTAGGTTCTCAATTTCCTTCTCTAATGCTTTCTGTTGTGCCCATTTTTCTTTATTTCTTTTTGCTGAATAAGCTATAATGATTCCTCGTATGTAGGCTTTCATAGTATCCCATAGGTTTTGTATTGATGTCTGTTCTTTTGTGTTTTCTTTGAAAAATAGTTCCAACTCACTCTTACACTTTTGGATAAATTCTTTTTCTTTTAATATTTGCAGATTTAATGTCCATCTTCGTCTCGTTATTTTTCCCCCTTTCCAGATTATTTTAATGGGGTTATGGTCTGCCCAGGTGTTTGGTAGTATTTCAATTTTATATACTTCTGCCCCGATTTCCTTATTCATCCATGCCATGTCGATCCGTGACCAAGATTGGTGTGGATTTGAGTAGAAGGTAAATTGTTTTTTATTTGGTTCCATTTTTCTCCAGATGTCTATTAGATTTAGCTCTTCCATCATCTCCATACACGTTGTTGGTAATACTTTTTTTTTGTTTTTGGTTTTTCTGTCACTTACATAGTCTTTTTTACTCTCTACTATGGCATTATAGTCTCCTATTATACAGATGTTTTCTCCTCCAATTTCTCTGATTTTTTCATGTAATTTTTTATAGAAATTTTTCTGGTCTTCGTTTGGGGCATAAATTGCTACCAGCAATATTGGTTTTTGGTTTATCCATATCTCTAATATTAATATTCTTCCCCTTGGATCTGCATAAATTAAGCTTGTCTTTATTTTCTCTTTAACATAAATTGCTAATCCTTTTCTTTTTTCTTCTGCTGATGCTGTATATAATTTTCCCAATTTCGGACATTCTAAGTATTTTATGTCTTGTTGTTTGATATGTGTTTCCTGTAGACATATTGTGTCTGCTTTTTGTTTTGTTAATTTTGCCCAGATGTGTTTTCTTTTTGTTAGTGAATTTAAACCATTGACATTTACAGATAGTAGTTGGATTTCTTCCTCCATTTTCCTAGATCTCTACTTGTCCTTGTTTTTATTTGTCTCTAGTTTCTTTTTGACTTCTTGTTTTTGGTCTTACTTCCTCTTCTTTCTGTTGTTCTTCCTCTTCCCTGCTACATCCTCCCTGTCTTCCCTCCCTTGCCTTTTGTTGTCTTTCTTCCTTTCTTCTATATTCTATCTCCTCTTCTGTATTTTGTTTCTCTTCCGGATACATTAATTGCTCGTATAATTCCTGTGCTTTTTCAAGGTTGTCGATTTCAATTCTCTTCTCCTGCCATGTTACTAACATCCCTTCTGGTATTAACCATCTAAACAGTATCTCCCTCTTAATTAATTGTGTGGCCAAGAATTGGTAGTCTCTTCTCTGTTCCCTCACTCTTCGTGGGATTTGTTTTAATATTAGTATCTCCTTCCCCTCGTACATCATCGGTTCTTCTCTTGTTATTTTATATAGTATGTCTCTTACTTTTTTCCTCGCGAACCTGATGTGCACTTCTCTGGGTAGTCGATGTTTCCTCGCATAATTGGTGGTAACTCTGTAAATGTCGTCCAATTCATTTATGATCTCTTGCTTATCTGTGTTTAAAGTTTCTGCAATTAAGCCAGACATTATCATAGTTAGGTCTTCACCTTTTACCTCTGTCACGTTCTGAAAGCGGAGGTAGAAAGCTGCACAGTCCATTTCCATGTGGATAAGCGATTCCTCTAGATTTTTATTTGATGCTTTCATTTGTTGTTCAACCTGGTTTATTTTTGTTTCTGTCTGTTCTGTTCTTTTTTCTACTTCTTTTATTAATTGTTCATTCTTTCCCAGAGCTTGTTGTATAGTTTCCATTTTATCATCTAATTTCTGTATGTCTTTCTTGACTTCATTTTTCATTTCACACATCTCTGCTTTCATTTCATTCATATCTTTTTTCATTTCATCGTGGTTTTTTGTTGCTGTTTCTTGGAATTTTAACATAGTTTCTTGAATAGTTTGCAGCACTGTCTGTATATTTTCAGTATTCGACCCCCCATTTGTTTTTTCTGTTTCATTCACTTCTTCTGTTGGTCCTTTGGATGTTGAGGGGGCCGGCGAACCCCTTGTTGCTGGGTTTATTGCAGGGTTAATGTTCATCTTTTTTCCACTTCTAAGTGCTGTTGATGTTATATTTGCCATTTCTCTTATAGTTTTATCTTGTTCTGAAAGTATCTTGTATATATTGTCCCAAACTGGCATTCAATCTTTCCCCCCTTTCTTTTTTTTTTTGTATTAGTATATCCACATTAATCTTAGTATACTATATAGGTTTTAAGTAATACAGTATAATAATAATAATAATAATAATAATAATAATAATAATAATAATAATAATAATAATAATAATAATAATAATAATAATAATAGATAGATTATACAATAATATCTAGAGGTGTTGGGAGAAGGGGTTATATAGGCAAGGCGGGAGGACTGGGGAGGGTCTCAATATTTGTTCATATTAACATTTACAATGCTATATTTAAGTACTTAAATGCTTAGATTGTTTCTTAATAATGTTAAATTTAAACTTATTTAAATGGTTGTGGCATATATAACCTTGGAGTGCGCAGAGATGGACAAACTAACTCAAAAATTAAAGGACAAAGAAGAATCAGAATACTACGAAATTTGGAATAAGTGGTATGAATGGTTGGATAATAAGAAAAACAATTAAGCCGAAAACAATATACATAAACAAACATAGAACTGTATATAAAAATAGGTAAATATGTTAAATATCATAAAAATGTATAATGACATAAGGATTGTAATATATGGTAAAGAGAGGAAAACATACACAGATACGACGATGTAACATTGTACAAACTGTTGATATAAAGATTGCAATATGTGATAAAAAGACAAAAACAATAAAAAATTATTACAAAAAATAAATAAATAAAAGGTTTTTTTGTCAGGACAAGGAGTTTGCTTCATGCTCTCAGGAAGCCTCAGTCAGAACAAGCAATGATAATCCTGGCAGTCCTGGTTGCTGTTGTAACCCCAAGATGTGCAGCTTGTTAAGTGGGAATGCAGGTAAGGAATGTAAGGGTTGCTGTATGGAAGTCAGGGGAGGGCAGGAAAAAAAACAGGAGTGACCTACCAGAGCAACCTGTGACACTCCCTGCTTGCTTCCCCATTGATTTTGCTTGTGGGAAACAAGCATGGAATGTCACAAATGGTAATTACATGACCACAGCTCCCTGTGAAATCTATTTGCAAGCCGTGCACCCAGGTGCCTAGACCACAAGCACATGTCCACAGGGATAGTATAATGGCTGGAATTTTGAGGACCAATTGTACATCTAGCTTTTCAGCACTGTCATAACATCAGCACTGTAGCAGTCGTTGAACGAATGTATGTAAGCCAATGACTAGCCATACACAGTTTAACACAATAAAGGTGCTCTTGAACTGCAAGTTACCATTTTCACTTCATATATTTTACTTCCTTTTCATCCTCACTGCTTATAATTCATACCTTGTGCACAATTATTGATATTTTTAATGTTTGTATTATTACTCAACACCCAACAAAGAATTTAGTTTTCTGACTATTCCTCAAAAGTCTTACCCAAAGTTTCTGGAATGTTTCTTCGCTCTCTTGTTACATCTGATAGCCTAATAATTGTCCCTTCTTTCCGTTCAGTTTTGAAACGCAACCGACCAGACTCTTCATCATCTTCCTCCTCCTCATCTGATTCTTCTTTCGTCTCTTCTTGAAATTCCAGATTTTCAATAACTGTCTGTAACAGAGGAAGACAGGATAGAATACTGACCTTCACATTTACAAGGCTTTCACATTAAAAGAAAACTTTAAATCAGTGTGGGAAGTCCTTCATATGTAACATCATGTATGCTGCCTATACAGTATATGGTATCTAAATGACTCTAAATCATGAGCCTTGTATGTTTACTTTACCATGCAATAATAAAATACCGAACTTTTATTAAAATTCACATTGTTCAAAATTATAGTACTAGGTGAAATTTCTGCACCCAATGCACTAAAATAATATAGGAAAAGAACTGATCTAATTAACACATGCTCATACTCAGCTGATAACAATTATGGCTAAACCACCGTATGGGTGGCTGACAGGATCTGCAGCATGCCCATTCTGCTAGATCGAGTTGGATTACTAGAGACTCTTGAAAAAAGGTGATCTTTCAGGTAACCTGGTGCCACATACCATTACAGTAAGGATCACAGCCATAACTCTTAACAAAAGTTTGGAAATCTTTCTCACTGCTCACTTCTTGTCATTGAATAACCTTCCAATAAAGCATAACCAAATAAAAAATCAGGTAATAAAATTCTTGGAACTCCAGTAGCAACAACATTTGAACAGAGAGGAAGTATAGCATTTTCAGTTCAAAGCCTTAAACTATTCTCTTACTTGGAACAGAAACAGTTTGAATGATGTAAGCTAGTGTCTTAATACACATAGGCTACATTCTTTTTTTTCCCACATTTTTATTTTATTTTTAAACATAAAAGACAACATTAAAAAAATTTCATCCATTACATACAGCATGTCGTTTGGTTACAAGTGTTTTTGCATCCATATTTTCGATTACATATACAATCACAGATTTTCCATCTAATATAACCAAAAACCTCACTTTCATTGTACAGCATATATTCAATTACGATTAATATTTCTTTCGTTTCAATAAACTTAATTCTCTTACATTCTTGATTGTCTGCTTAATAACAACGTACCTTTATGTAATCATTGTCTTATTTTAAATATTTTTACAGTATAAAAGAATTTACCAAGTGTTTATGTTTATATATCTATCACTATTTTCAACAGGATATCTTTATAGTATGCATATATTATATTACCAATCCTCTATCAAATGTACATAAATTCATTATTATCTTTGTCCTTCATTTTATAACAAAAAATTCTAAATTATTCATATATATGTCAGTGTTTCATTGTATTATTATTAGTCTATTTAACAACATTATTGTATTTTCGCTTTTGTCCTTCAATTAAAATATTGTATCATTATTAGTCTATTTAACAACATTATTGTATTCTCACTTTTCTCCTTCAATTAAAACATAAGTAAAACATTTTTCATTTCCAGGTTCTTTTTTCCAGCCACTGATAAAACAAATCCCATATCTTATAAAATTGCTCATCTTCTTGTTCTCTAATTTCAAATGTCAATTTGCTCATTTCAGCGCACTCCATTATCTTTCAAATAACTTCTTCCTGTTTTGGTATCATTTCGTTTTTCTAGTTTTTTGCAAATACAATTCTAGCTTCTGTTAAAACATTTACAATAGGCTACATTCTTAAATTACTGAAATTAATTTGTTAGGAATGATTGAACAAGAAAAAAAGATCAGTGCAGGAGAACGAGCCAGACTTCGTGACGACACAACGTGCGGTCTCAATAGTCCAAGGCCGCCGTTGATTCTTTTACCAGCTGTACGGTCCATATGGACCTAAACTGTCCTGGAGAGACGGTGACAGGGAGACAAATCCTTGCTGGTCTCAGGGACACCGCAAAGTCCCCGATCGACCCAAGGGAAGTTCTCCAAGCCGGCGGTAAACAGACAGCCCCCAGGCTGACAAAGTCGGAGACGGCTCTGGAAAGAAGGCAGTGAAAGTGAGATTTTTTTCTTTGAGAATGATTGCCCAAAGAATTTTTTTTTAAAGATAAATTAGTCCTTTAAGCAAAAGAATAAAGCGGCGAAATTTATCTTTATTGGACTGCCTTAGAAAGTTTTTTTTTCTTTTCTATGCAACAGCGTTTCGTGGATTGAAGTGATTGGAACGCTTCCCGTTTCTCCTCTTAAATGAATAATACAATACAATACAATAGTAGAGTTGGAAGGGACCTTGGAGGTCTTCTAGTCCAACCCCCTGCCTAGGCAGGAAACCCTATACCGTTTCAGACAAATAGCTATCCAACATCTTCTTAAAGACTTCCAGTGTTGGGGCATTCACAACTTCTGGAGGCAAGCTGTTCCACTGATTAATTGTTCTAACTGTCAGGAAATTTCTCCTCAGTTCTAAGTTGCTTCTCTCCTTGATTAGTTTCCACCCATTGCTTCTTTTTCTACCCTCAGGTGCTTTGGAGAATAGTTTGACTCCCTCTTCTTTGTAGCAACCCCTGAGATATTGGAACAATACTATCATGTCTCCCCTAGTCCTTCTTTCTCTTAAGCTAAACATACCCAGTTCCTGCAACCATTCTTCATACGTTTTAGTCTCCAGTCCCCTAATCATCTTTGTTGCTCTTCTCTGCACTCTTTCTAGAGTCTCCACATCTTTTTTACATCGTGGCAACCAGAACTGAATGCAGTATTCCAAGTGTGGCCTTACCAAGGCATTATAAAGTGGTATTAACACTTCACGTGATCTTGATTCTATCCCTCTGTTGATGCAGCCTAGGACTGCGTTGGCTTTTTTGGCAGCTGCTGCACACTGCTGGCTCATATTTAAATGGTTGTCCACTAGGACTCCAAGATCCCTTTCACAGTTACTACTCCTGAGCAAGGTATCACCTATACTGTACCTGTGCATTCCATTTTTGTTGCCTAAATGTAGAACCTTACTCTTTTCACCATTGAATTTCATTTTATTAGATAGTGCCCAATGTTCAAGTTTGTCAAGATCCTTCTGTATCTTAAGCCTATCTTCTGGAGTGTTGGCTATTCCTGCCAGCTTGGTGTCATCTGCAAATTTGATGAGTTCCCCATTTATTCCCTCATCCAAATCATTGATGAAGATGTTGAAGAGTACTGGGCCTAAAACAGAGCCTTGGGGTACTCCACTGCATACTTCCCTCCATGTAGATGCAGTTCCATTGAGAACTACACGTTGAGTGCGGTTGTTCAGCCAGTTACGAATCCATCTGGTGGTGATGCTGTCGAACCCACATTCTTCTACTTTATCTACCGTGTTTCCCCGAAAATACAACCTGTCCCAAAACTAAACCCTTGCCACATTTTTCGTCTGGGCAAAAATATAAGCCCACCCCCGAAAATAAACCCCCCCTCCGGCCAGGCAGAGCACCCCTCACTGACCTAGCGTTATTCCGAAAGTGCCAAGTCGCAGGAGCCGGGGGGGGGGGGAGCGATCATGTTGCTTGCCGCCTTCGGGATACCGCTAGGTTGGGGAGTGGCGTTCTGCCTGGCCGAAGGGGAGAGTTGCCGGGCGGCTGCTCCCTTGTGAACTGGCTCCCGAAGAGCCGGGCACAGCCTCAGGGGCAAAGCAGCCATGAGGTAACCATGCTCACGAGCCAGGCTGCCGGACAGAGAGTCTTCCGGACAGAGTCTTCCAGCATCGGCCGCTCTAGGAGTGCTCTCTATGGTGGGCCAGCTGCCAGACAGAGAGTATTCCGGACAGAGTCTTCCAGCAGCCGGCCCACCAAAGAGAGCACTCCTAGAGTGGCTGATGCTGGAAGACTCGGCCCCGAGTTTTGGAGTTTGGAAGTTATGCTCGGAGCGGGGCGGCGGCGGGCGTCAGCGGGCAGCAGCGGCCAGCGGCGGTGGCCTGGGAGAGCTGCGCAAGGGCTTGGTGAAGCTGCGGGCGGAACAGGCGCTCGCGCAACCCCCTTCTCCAGCCGGGCAGAGCTCCATGCACTGACCTAGGGGGTATCCCGAATGTGGAAAGCCGCGTGAGCTGGGGGGCGGGCAGAGCGCCACATGGCTTGGCACCTTAGGGATTAGGGACGGCGTGGGACGGCGGGGCGATGCCGGCTGGCGTGTGAGTGTGTGGAGCGGCTGCGCGAAGTAGGAGCTATGCAGGCTATTGCCGGTGTTGGCTGTGCCGGGAGAGGCCGAGGAGCCGGGCGCTGGGAGCCCTAGAGGCCTGACGAAGCGCCAAAGTGCCAAAACGTTGGCGGGAGGATTGGAGGCCGGCTGAGGCGTCGGAGGCACCGGAGGCTGGTGGTAATGGCCCCTGGGGCTGGAGCGGCGCGGTGCGGCAACTCGAGGTGCCGGACACATGGGGGACATACAGGGAAAGGCAATGGCGGCTGCTGGAGCGAAGGAGAGGGGAGGAGCGAAGGTAGTGGCCCTTCATCTACCATCATTGACCATCTGCCCTGTTACTATCCCCGGTTTACCATCCACCGACCACCTGCTCCCTACTGTTTTTCTACTGCCCACCTAAGCTTTGACCATCTACAGACTGATTGACTGGTCTGCTATATCCATCATCCCCACCTAGGACTTTTGGCTTTTATCATCGGTACCCAGGCCCTGGCTTTCTGCATCTCTCTGCATTTTCCTTTTTCCTGGACTCAGTGCTGTAAGCAGCACCTATTTTAACATCTTTTAAAGTGATTTTAACATCTGTAGCACCCTCAATAGAGGCCCTGCTGAACTATGGTTTATTTTTACTCAAGGGTAGACCTGATTTTATTGCGGGAGTCCCCCCTCTCGCAAATATGGCCCTCTGCCCTTTCAAGGGCCCACCTTAATGACGGATGCATCAATCCAGAGAGGTGGAGGAAGAGGAGGCTCCGGGGGTTTTTGTGCAAATGTCTTTTAAGTGTTTTAAGGGGATCCAGGGGGGGGGGGGGGCTTAGCCAGACCAGGAATAGGAGCAGAGCCAGGCGAACAGGTGGGACTGAGGAGGAAGAGAGCGGAGTGGGGGAGGGGAGTCAGTATGATGTTCCTTTAGAGGGTTCCTATATCCCAACGGTCGCAGGAAGGGGTGGATGCGAGGACAGAAGAAGATTCTGCAGTCGGTTGGGAGACCGCGGGCGTTGGATACGCCCGGTCGTTTGTACCAACCCCCGCACTCTAGGTGGTCAGGGTTTACAGAGCCGGGGCATGAGGCTGATGTTGTGTAACGCAAGGTCCGTTGTTAATAAGGCCCCCCTCATCCATGATCTGGTTTCTGAGGGGGAGCCGGACCTTGCAGGGATCACGGAAACCTGGTTGGGCCACAAGGGGGGTTTGCCCCTCGTGGAAATGTGCCCACCAGGATACCGTGTATTCCATCAGCCTCGTGCCCAGGGTAGGGGTGGTGGGGTAGCGGTCATTATACGGGAAGCCCTGGCACCGAGAGAATTCACCGTACCTCAGATATCCGGATGTGAGACTCTAGGTGTGAGATGGGGCCCAGGGAGTCAGTTGGGCCTGCTGATTGCATACTTGGCTCCTCGCTATGCATCAGCGGCCCTGCCAGAGCTCCTCGAGGTGATTGCGGAGGTGGCGGTTGAGACCCCCAGACTATTAGTTATGGGGGACTTCAACCTGCCATCGACGGGTGAATCATCCGAGGTAGCTCGGGAGTTCATGGCTTCCATGACAGCCTTGGACCTGACCCAAATAATTCAGGGCCCCACACACGAGGGAGGCCACATACTGGACCTTGCTTTTATCTCTGGTCGATGGAAGAATGATCTGGGAATAGGGGATCTGGTTATTACTCCCCTGTCATGGTCAGATCACTCGCTTCTCCGACTTGACTTCCCTGACGCTACCCCCCATCGCGGGGAGGCGGAACCAGAAGATCTTATATGGTTCCGCCCCAGGCGACTGATGGAACCAGATAGGTTCCAGACAGAGCTTGGGCCACTTCCTGTAGCCCTGACCCGCTCCCGGACGGAGGACCTGGTGGCCGCATGGAACAGTGCGGCGGCCGGGGCCTTGGACGGGGTGGCGCCCTTGCGGCCTCTCCGGTGGCAGCGAACCACCCTGGCCCCTTGGTTCACCGAGGAGCTGAGGGTGATGAAGCGCCACAAGAGACGCCTAGAGAGCAGATGGAGATCCTCTCGCGCCGAATCTGACCGAACACAGGTAAGAGCCCATTTACAGACCTACCTTGTGGCACTAAGGGTGGCTAAACGTTGATATTACGCCACCCTTATTGCGTCCGCAGAAAACCGCCCTGCCGCCCTGTTTCGGGTGACCCGCTCCCTCCTTTCACAGAGGCCGCGGGAAGCCCCTTTGCAGGGCAGGGCAGAGGAATTTGGGGAATATCTGCAGGACAAAATCGCTCAGATCCGGAGTGAATGGGTCCCCCTCAGTGATCTTGGGAAGACACCGGAGGCGGGTCTTGAGGTACCACTCTGGGAGGAGTTTGACTCTGTTGCCGCCGAGGATATGGACAGGCTACGCGGGCGACTGCAGGCCACCACATGTTTATTGGACCCGTGTCCCTCCTGGCTTGTACTGGCAGCCTGGGAGGCTACACGAGACTGGCTCCTGGGGCTGGTGAACGCCTCGCTGAGGGAGGGGTTCCTACCAGCCGCCTTGAAAGAGGCGGTGGTGAGGCCCCTACTTAAGAGGCCTTCCCTGGACCCAGTAGAGTTAGCCAATTATCGTCCTGTCTCCAACCTTCCCTTCTTAGCGAAGGTTGTTGAGAGTGTGGTGGCGCAACAGTTCCCTCGACACCTGGAGGAAATTACTTATCTAGACCCGCGCCAGTCCGGTTTTCGACCCGGCCACAGCACTGAGACGGCTTTGGTCGCGTTGGTGGATAATCTCTGGAGGGCGAAGGATGGGGGTTGTTCCTCCATCCTAGTCCTGTTAGATCTCTCAGCGGCTTTCGATACCATCGACCATGGTATCCTACTGCGTCGGCTGGAGGGGATGGGGGTGAGGGGCACCGTTTTGCGGTGGTTCTCCTCCTTCCTCTCCGGTCGGACGCAATGTGTGTTGGCGGGGGAGCAGAGGTCGACCCTGAGGCCGCTCACGTGCGGAGTGCCACAGGGGTCAGTCCTCTCACCTCTCCTGTTCCAACACATACATGAAACCGCTGGGCGAGATCATTCGAGGATTCGGGGTTGAGTGCCATCTGTATGCAGATGACACTCAGCTATATATCTCTACCCCGAACCACCCCAACGAAGCCGTCGAGATGATGTCCCGGTGTCTGGAAGCCGTGCGGTTCTGGATGGGTGACAACAGACTCAAGCTCAACCCTTCCAAGACGGAGTGGCTGTGGCTACCGGCGCCCCGCTTTAGCCAATATGTTCCATCTCTGGCCATCGGGGGGCAACAACTGCCCCCAGTGGATAGGGCACGCAATTTGGGCGTCCTCCTAGATTCCCGGCTGTCGCTAGATGATCATGTGACAGCCGTGGCTAGGGGGGCGTTCCACCAGGTTCGCCTGGTGCGCCAATTGCGCCCCCTACTAGAGCAGGACGCCCTTCGCACAGTCACTCATGCCCTGGTGACTTCCCATCTTGATTACTGCAATGCTCTCTACATGGGGCTCCCCTTGAGATGCACCCGAAGGCTCCAGCTGGTTCAGAATGCAGCCGCGCGGGTTATTATGGGGAGTACTAGGTACTCCCATGTAACACCTTTCCTGCGTGAGCTGCACTGGCTGCCTGTGGCTTTTTGGGTGCGTTTCAAGGTGTTGATTGTCATCTTTAAAGCGCTCCATGGCTCGGGACCTAGTTACCTGCGGGATCGCATTCTACCCCACACATCCCTGCGACCAATCCGCTCTCACAGGGAGGGACTCCTCCGGGTACCTTCCGCTAAGCAGTGCGGGCAGGCGGTGCCTAGGAATAGGGCCTTCTCTGTGATGGGCCCAACCCTCTGGAACGACCTCCCCCCCGATATTAGAACCACCTTGGATCGCCGCTCCTTCCGCGAGAAACTCAAGACCCACCTGTTTCGATTAGCCGGCCTGGCCTAATTGTAACTGTAATTGTATTTACAGGGAACACCCACTACTGACCTTCCTGGATGGCTTTTTAAATTTTAAATTTTGGGGTTTTAAATTGGTTTTAGAATTGTTTTTAATTATTTAACTAGTTTGGGTTGTATATACAGACGGTATGTTTTCGTTGTTTTGTCTGATGTTTTATTTTATGTTTTGTTGTTTTATACATGAACGGTCTGTACCGAGTCCCTACGGGGAGAGGGGGCGGTCTATAAATTTAATAAACCTAAACCTATAAACCTATTACCCCCTAGGTCAGTGAATGGTGCTCTTCCCGGCTGGAGAGGGGATTTGCCGGGCGGCTGCTCGTGAGACACTTAAGAGATTTTTGTTTTCCTTAAGTTTGATACCAATAAGAGAAAGTTGAATCTGCCATTCGGAAGCCAGAACTTGGTTTTTTTCTTATTTTGAAACAAAGTATCCTTTGCTCTATTTTCTCTGAGTCTGTTGACATTGTAACTAGAGGGTTTGCAGCTTGTCTGTAGAGACTGATAACGACTCAAGGACACGGACTGTTTTCTTGCAGGTGTCTTTGTGGAATATTTTGGACAAGGGAAAAGAAAGAAAAGAAAAGATAGAACCCTCACTTTTTTGAAAAAATTAAAAGGATTTTATGTTTAAGCATATTCAAAACAAAAATATTTTCATACATAAAAGAGACTTTGAAGGCGAGAGTGGCAGTGGATTTTAAACTTTTTCTTTTCTTTTGGGAAATATGCATTTATATACAGATAAAGAAACTCTAAGTTACCAGGATTTTTTGGATGGAATTCTAAAGATATTGGAAGGATTTGAGAGGTTTGATAAGAAGTTGGATAGATTATTGTCTGACTCAATAAAAGATGAAGGGACTGGAGCCTCAAAAATTAAAGAAGAGAGTGAAGATATAGAAGATAAAGACAAGATAACAGATGAACCTAATAATGGAGCACCTATGAGTGAAAGTGGAAAGGAGGGAACATGGAAAAGTGAATCTGATTATTATTATATACTTGATGATCTGGAGCTCTACCCCTCCTGTCAAGATATGGATTTGATGATGGAATTAAGAAGAGAAACAGCTTTAGAAAGACACCTGATAATCAAAGACATGTTAATTTTAATACCAGTTCAAGGGCAACAAGACTATATGAGAGATCTTTCAAGCAAAAAAGTGTGGAGAGAAGTTTTTAAAAATTTTATAAAGACGTTTATAAGAGAATTGACGCAACAACTGGCTAAAGAGATAAGACTGTTTTGTTACTGGAAAGACACAGGCTGATAATGAAGGTTGATAACTCAAAACTTAGTTAACCTTTGGTGATTAATAAGTAGGATTTCTTAGACACTTTTAGAATGTTTTCTTTGAAATGTTTATTTGTTAATTAATAACTCATTATGATAATAATAATGAAATAATAATCTCAATTAGTAAAAATAATTTGGATATAAACTGTAAATTGGGACCTGGGGAAAAGATTTAACAATTTCACGAATACATTTTTGTTTAGATTTTATTATAAAGATGTAATTTTTCTTGGGTCGGAGGGGAGGAGATGTGATATAAATGACCAAAAAAAATTTCTTTTTTCTTTTCTTTAGATAACTATAATAACAATAAGGAAATGTTAATGGATAATGTTTAATGATTTTTATATGTCTTGGCATTGGTAAAAGCAATTAGATATAAGCCTTAAATAGTGAGTTGGAAAAAAAAGGGAATATGCTATAAAAGGGTAATTATTGGAGGTTTATAGAAATAGCTAATGAATGCCAGTAGGTGGTTGTGTCTTTAAATACAAATGATTCTAGATAAAAGCATGTTTAAATAATTATAGCTAAATGAGAATGATGGTACATTGATGGCAAAATGCATACAGATTTTTGATTTTAAAATGTAAATTAAAAATATGAAGGATGTATAGTAACGCACAAAATTTATTTGTAACCAATCGGGATGCTTTCTACAAGATGTAATGAAGAATGGGGTTTTTTGTGTTTTTGTTTAATTAAAACAATATTTTTTTTAAAAAAAAAGATCAGTGCTAAGTATTAGTTATGATGCCTTTAAGATATTTTTTTCCAAACCCAATTTTATTTTCAATCTAGAGTTCTGTATTTTCTGTTGCAGGAAGTGCCTCAACATGCTTAAAAGAATAAAACAACAGGCTTTAAATACCACGTAAACCAAGTAGGTTTCTAAGGAAAACTCTAACTTGGGTGATGAGCCCTTATTTTAAGGTGATAGAGAAAAAAATGCCTGTCAAACAATTCAGCTAAAGCTCCCACTCCTGACTTCAAAAGAAACTGAGTATGAGGAAAACCTTAAACCCAAATATAATTCCTTCCCTCAAATACAGGCAGTGAAAGCTAAGAGTGGCAGCTAGCCTCTTGCGTAAGAGGAAAATAAAATAAATGCATCACAGAAAAATAAACAAATTCCTTGGGTAAATAACTGGTCTTCTCATGGATGGCTGCCTTAAGGCTCCAAATTTCTTTTTTTTTAAATAAAAGTTTTTTTTTATTTTTCAATTTTAAAATACATACATTCCATCTTTCCTTAAGCAGTGTGTCGCCTGGGCACAGATATTTCTGTGCGACATTCGTCCATAAATTATAATACATTGTATTATATGTATTTTGACATTGACAAAATGTGATCCAGTGGGGAAGGAAATGGCAACCCATTCTGTGTGTGTGTTTGTGTGTGTGAGAAAGACAGAGAGAGCACACCGCCACCAGCCCAGCCCTGGTATACGGTAACTCTCCAAGGTTGGATTGGATCTCTCTCTCTCTCTCTCACACACACACACACACACACACACGTCCCTCACCCCCCCCCCCCAAGACAGCCACATCCCTTCACTAACCTGCTTTCCAGCTCCGTTCTCCATGCACATGCAGGACAAGAAAAGTAGTTCCAACTTGGACTTCCGGTTCTGGCGGCCGACGGCAACGGGCAAGCTTTGCTCGCCCCGCGCTTTCCCGGTGGGCTCCCCACTCCTTGGGGGGCACAGGACGCCCCGTAGAGGCTCCTGCTGGAGGAGCAGCACCGCGGGGGATCCCCTAGATCGGCGGCGGCCGGGGGGGGCCCGCCTCGCTCCAGGCACTGGGGAGCATGATGGGGAGACGCTCCGGCGTCTTCGCTGCGAGGCTGACGGAAGAATAAACAAGCAGAAGGACGCGGCTGCGGTGCGGTGAGGCGAAAACTCGTCCATTCCCTCTACCAATTTGGAGAAATTGCCAGCAGTTTAAACTTTCCTTTCGGCTTGGCTGGAGAAGCGCGGCTGGAGGGAGGGGGATTTCCCCCCCCCCTCGGACAGGCGGCTTGAAACAATTTTACTCTCAGCCCTAGGGGAAGGAGGAGGGGGAGAGCCAACCAATGTTGTCACGCTCTTACTAAAAGCGAATTTTGGACTTAACTCCACAATGCAATGATGATCTGGTAATTTTGGAAACTTTGAAAACTTTGTTATGCCTCTAAACCCGAAGCTGCCAGGGCAAGATGGCACACTTCCGTTGTCTTTATGAACTGTGAAAATTGACTCCACCTTTAAAACTTCAGGCTTCCGGTCTTTGTCTCTGTGCTACTCAGATAAATCTCTTGTTGATTGCTACTTTTTGGACTCTCTGGTGTGAAAAACTCTATCTTACTGCCAGTGCAACTAGAAAAATCACCTTCTGCCTGGACCTTTAATCCCCTGGACTCTCCTGGCTGTTCTACCTATCTGACTGATCACTCTCTGTATTGACTGAACTCTTTATTCCACAAACAATGTCTCGTAAAAAACCACCTCCTGGGAAGCCTGGCTTTGCTGCCTCTGCCCCAACATCTACAACATCCAGTCCCTGTACACAATCAACGATAACAGCTTTGATGCAACCTAAAACTACAGAGACTGAATTTCAACAAATGTTTCAACAACTTTTACAGGGACAAGAGGAAATAAAAAGACAATTAAAAGAGATGAAAGAAGAAATCAAAGAGAACCAGGCCCAAATTAATAAAAACTCACAGAGACTGGATCTTTTGGAGGGTGGGACGGCTGAGATGAGGGAGGGGATGGAAGGGGTGCAGAAGGAGAACAAAGAACTTGACACCCAACAGATGAAAATAGAATTTGAGAGAATGTCCTTTTACCTTAGATTTCAAAATGTGGTGGAGACAGATGATGAAGATATAAGGGACATTATGACAAGTATTTTGGCTGAATACATTCAGAAAGAGAAACAACAGATGGGGTGGGAACTAGATCTGGTGTATAGAGTGAATTCAGCCTATGCTAGTACACATAACGTACCCAGGGAGGTACACATTAAATTTCTCAGAAAAAGTACAAGAGATGAAATTCTGAGTGCACAAAGGGGGCAAGCTTTGAAATACCAAGATAGGGAAATAACCATCCTGAAACAGATCCCCAAAAAAGTGAGGGAAAAAAGAAAAAGCTATTCACAATTAGCGAATAAATTATACCAGAAAGGGGTGTGATTCAGATGGTTGATGCCTGAAGGTATGCTAATATTCTGGGAGGACACAAGAGTTAGAATTAATACACCCATAGAGGTGCAGGCCTTTATAGAAAAAAATAAAGTACTCCTAGAAAAACCAGATGATCCTACAACAGACATACAGGACACGGGAGGGGCCGGAGCTCTGGCGGCGGGGGGAGATGGGGCAATACCGAGAAAACTCAGATCACAAAAATGAATAAGAAAATTCTGCTTGACATAAATTGATCGAAATTATTAATTGAACTCATATGCTGACTATATATTACTATTTAGTAATCAATTTTGTGTAAATGTATATTATGAGTATGGAGGGAGGGGGCACCCACCGCACATCGCAACTGCCAAAATTTGTAACCATTCCATTACCTTTTTCCCTGTTATTTTTCAAAAAACCAATAAAACTTTGTTTATAAAAAAAAAAAAGTAGTTCCAACTTCTCGCAAAAAAACCCCGATCACTTGGAACATTTCTCCCAGTAAGAATCTTGTACTGCCAATTCTCCCAGTTATCTACCCTTATCCTAACCTCTTTATCAAAAGCATCTTCCTGCCTCTTCAATTGTTGATTTACGTTTTGTTTTCTTCAGTATTTCTTCCTTTGTCAGCTGATTTGTCAGTCCCCTTTTTTGTTCCAGTCTTTGGTTTATTTGCTCATATAGCCAATCCTTCTGTTCTTTCCGCTCCTTTTGTTTGTCCTTTATCTGGTTTTCCTCTTCATCAAGCTGTTGCTTTATTTACTGATTTTTGGGCAGCGCTAACCCCCAAGGGGTTGACAAGATAGAGGGGAAGCCCTGAAGACAGCGCAGAGAAGGGCGATCTTCTGGTAGGATAAAGGGAAAGCTCCTCGATGCTGGCGGGAGAGAAGTTGGCCAATATAGCGGATCCAGAGTCGTGACAACCAGGAGAGAATCAGGAAGATAGACTTAAGAAGCAACGTGACTGATGCAATACCCATAAGAACTAAAGAAGGGTATTTGTGATATTTAGTGGACATTAAAGAGAAAGAAGAGAAAACTTCCAGATGAACTTGGAAACTCTATAGGTACCTAGACATTGTTTTGGAATCGGTAGTGATTTGGGTCCCCTATGGATTACAAACTTTAAGATTGCCAAAAGAACTATAACAAGGGGACAAGCACACTGTGAACTATAAACTAGATCATCAAAGGAAGAAGATTGAGAAAGCATATATAATAATAATACTTTATTTACAGTCACAGACCAAAACACGACCACTATAAAAGAGACACAGCAGCCAGTCACCAAAAGCCCAACTAAGGGAGGTTACAGCTCTCTCCTCTAATGGTCACAGCTCTCAAGAAAAACCTGGAAACCTGAGAGGTGATGTATGAGGAGACATCCCCAAGGCAATGCACAAACAAATCACAGCTATCAGGACCAGGAGGGACGATTTCAGGAAGAGACAGTAACCTAGATCTGTCCGCGCTATACATAGGGCAAAATAGAAGGACATGCTCCGCTGTCTCAACCTCGGCTCTGTCACAAGGGCACAGCCGCTTATTAATCGGGAGCCTCTTGAAACGACCATCCAGAAGTGCTGAGGGCAAGACATTGAAGCGAGCTAGGGAAAAAGCTCTTCTATACTTGGGAATAGTTAGGGTATAAAAATAGGAAGCCATCCTCAATCCATAGTTATTAACTTGGTTGAGAGTCAGGGGGGAGCAAGTTTTATTGGCTCTGGCTCGTAGATATTGTAAATCAATGTCCACAAGCCGTTGGACTATCCTAAATTGGGCATCCTTGAGGTCGTAGTTTCCCAAGGCATCCTCCGTGAAACCTAGCAGATGAAGTTTCTTCAGCAGCTCTTTCTCCCAGCGAGAAATATGGGAGTCCGTGAACACCAGGGAGAGGTAGCTGCCAGGAACTGCCAGAAAGAGCACCCGAAACCACCATTTAAAGGTGTTTATCCAGGCCATACATTCCACCGATCGAATGCCCAGTTCCAGGTATATCGAGGCAAATCCAACACAAGGGGGAAGACCCAGAGGTTTTCTAAGGAAAGCAGCCTGGGTTCTTTCAATGCAATCCTTGAAGCCCCGTATCCATATGGGAATGCCGTAAAGAGTTTGGGCCAGCGTTTTGGCTTTGTAAATACGTAGGGCAGAAGGAATGAACTGGCCACCCTGGGTATAAAAGAATCTTAAAATCTGCTGGTGACTACAGGAGGCCGAGTTCAGCACCTGGGTTCGATGTCTAGTCCAGGCACCAGTGTTCTGAAATTGAATACCTAGATACTTAAAATGGAAAACCTGCTTAACAGCATTGCCACTGATATCCCAGTTATACAATTTCCGGGCTCTAGTAAACACTAGTACTTTTGATTTATCATAGTTAATAGCCAAATAGTTTTCAGCACAGTAAGACCCAAATGCAGAAAGTAATCTTTTCAGTCCTGGCCTTGACAATGAAAGGAGAACCGCATCATCAGCGTAAAGAAGAAGTGGGATCTTTGTAGTTGTCAGCTTCGGGGCGTGGGACTCAATATGTCCGATGTAACCAGCCAGGTCAGATAAAAATATATTAAACAGAAGAGGAGCCAAAACACATCCCTGCCTTACTCCATTCTTAATCGGGATAGGATTAGAAAGTTCTCCCTGCAGACCACACCTGACCTGGCTGGAGGTCTGATTGTACAAGGACCTAATTAAGAACAGCAAACGTCTGTCAATAGAACCTTTAAGCAGTTTTGACCACAACAAACCCCTAGGGACTGAGTCAAATGCTGACTTTAGGTCGATGAAAGCAGTGAAGAGTTTGCCACCTGGTATAGTAGTATATTTGTCGACCAGGTGCGCTAGGGCAAAGCAGTGATCTAGTGTGGCACAGCCCGCTTTAAACCCAATTTGTTCAGCACCAATGACATTGGATTCCTCAACTCAAGTGAGGAGTCTGCGATGGAGGTATTTGGCATACAATTTCCCAATAATGGAGAGCAGGCTTATGGGGCGATAGTCAGCTGGGTTGTTTCTATTTCCTCGTTTAAAAACTGGCACAATAATTGCTAAGCTCCAGGAGGAAGGTACTCTGCCAGAGGAATTAATATATGTAAAGAGTCTTGCCAAAAGAGGAATCCACCATTCAGGGTTGGATTTTAGCAGATCGGGGGGAATAGTATCAGGGCCAGGAGCTTTGCCTGACTTAAATTCGGAGATAAACTCGGTGATCTCAGCATGGGTCACAGGTTGCCAGTCAGGGGCTACGGGACACAGCTGTGGGTCAGGCACGGTTGAACTTGCTGACGCCTGGTAAATTGCCAAGAAATGGTTTTCCCAGTCTCTGTTAGAGATGCAGCATAGAGGGAGTTCCCGATGGCCCGGCAAAGAGCTGGCAGCAATTTGCCAAAATAATCAGGTGTCCTTCTGCTGGATAGAGAGGAGAAGTAAATCCCACTTCTCTCTCTCTTTAGCTTTCTTTTTCTTAGCAAGTAATAATAACTAATAATAATAATTTGGATTTATTAGCCGCTCCCTTTCCAAGTAGGACTCGGGGCGGCGTACAATGGAGCATAAAACATAGAAGATAAATAACAGCACATAAACGTACATAAATACAAAACACACATACACGGAGGAGGTAACAAATTTCATCATTTAGACAGTTAAAAATCAGCATTAAAATACCCCAATTGTAAAAACCCAATATGCAATTAAGAATTAATATTTAAAGACAATTTAAAAAACAGTTAGGAGGAATAAGAGAAAAATTACGATTGAGCCAGGCCAGATAATTGAAAGAGGTGGGTCTTCAGCTGTACACGGAAGGAGCGGAGATCGGAAGTGATCCTGATGTCACGGGGGAGGTCATTCCACAGGGCTGGGCCCATCACAGAGAAGGCTCTGCTCCTGGGTGTCGCCCCCCGGCACTGTTTGGCGGACGGCACCCGGAGAAGTCCCTCTCTGTGTGAGCGAATTGGTCGTAGGGATGTGTGGGGCAGGATGCGATCCTGCATATAACTAGGCCCTGTGCCATGAAGCGCTTTAAAGATCATAATCAAAACCTTGAAACGCACTCGGTAGACCACAGGAAGCCAGTGCAGCTCGCGCAGGAGAGGTGTTACAGGGGAGTATCTAGTCCTCCCCATAATCACCCGCGCGGCCGCATTCTGGACCAACTGTAGTCTCCGAGTGCATCTCAAGGGAAGCCCCATGTAGAGAGCATTGCAGTAATCCAGGCGAGACGTCACTAGCGCATGGGTGACTGTGCGTAGGGCATCCCGGTCCAATAAGGGGCGCAATTGGCGCATCAGGCGAACCTGATGGAACGCCCCCCTTGCCACGGCTGTTACATGATCATCCATGGACAGCCGGGCATCCAGGAGGACGCCCAAATTGCGCACCTGTTCCATGGGGGCTAGTTGGACGCCCCCGATGGCCAGAGATGGAAGCACCTGG
Source organism: Natrix helvetica (assembly GCF_964273705.1). Lineage (NCBI taxonomy): Eukaryota > Metazoa > Chordata > Lepidosauria > Squamata > Natricidae > Natrix > Natrix helvetica. The sequence continues at coordinate 55,390,919 of NC_138555.1, read as the reverse complement.
TTGAACCGGGAGGCCGGAAGCCACAGCCACTCCGTCTTGGAAGGGTTGAGTTTTAGTCGGTTGCCATCCATCCAGACCCGTACGGCCTCCAGACACCGGGACATCATTTCGACGGCCTCATTGGGGTGGTTCGGGGTGGAAATGTATAGCTGAGTATCATCAGCATACAGATGATATCCCACCCCAAAACCACGGATGATCTCGCCCAGCGGTTTCATATATGTGTTGAACAGGAGAGGCGAGAGCACCGATCCCTGTGGCACTCCACATGTGAGTGGCCTCCGGGTCGAACTCTGCTCCCCTGCCAACACACGTTGCGTCCGATCAGAGAGGTAGGAGCCAAACCACCGTAAAACGGTGCCCCTGACTCCTAGCCCCTCTAGCCGGTGCAACAGGATACCATGGTCGATGGTATCGAACGCCGCCGAGAGATCTAATAGGACCAGGATAGAGGAACAACCCCTATCTCTGGCCCTCCAGAGATCATCAACCAATGCGACCAAGGCCGTCTCCGTGCTGTGCCCGGGTCGGAAGCCGGACTGGCGCGGGTCTAGATAATCATTTTCCTCCAGGTGACGTGGGAACTGCTGTACCACCACACTCTCTACAACCTTCGCTAAAAAAGGAAGGTTGGAGACTGGACGATAATTGACTAGGTCCGTTGGGTCCAGGGAAGGCTTCTTGAGCAGGGGCCTCACCACCGCCTCTTTCAAGGCGGCCGGAAGAGACCCCTCACCCAGCGAGGCGTTCACCAGGCCAAGGAGCCAGTCACGCGTAACCTCCCAGGATGCCAGTACAAGCCAGGAGGGACACGGGTCCAATAAACATGTGGTGGGTCGCAGACGTCCACGCAACCTGTCCAAATCCTCGATGGCAACCGAGTCAAACTCCTCCCAAAGCGGTCCCTCAAGACTCGCCACGGGCGTCTCTACTGAACCACTGAAAGGGGCCCATCCCATCCGGATTTGAGCGACTTTGTCCTGTAGATATTTCCCAAACTCCTCTGCTCTGCCCTGTAGTGGGGCTTCCCGTGGTCTCTCAAACAAGAGAGAGCGGGTCACCCGAAACAGGGCGGCAGGGCGGTTATCTGCAGACGCAATAAGAGCGGCACAATGTTGACGTTTGGCCGCTCTTAATGCCACAAGGTACGTCTTCAAATAGGCTCGTGCCTGTGCTCGGTCAAATTCGGAACGGGAGGATCTCCAACGACTCTCTAGGCGTCTCTTGTGGCGTTTCATCACCCTTAGCTCCTCGGTAAACCAAGGTGCCAGGGTGGTTCGTCGCCGCAGGAGAGGCCGCAAAGGCGCCACCCGGTCTAGGGCCCCGGTAGTCGCACTATTCCATGCGTCTACCAGGTCCTCCAAGTAATCCTTTGTACTCCCGCTTCAGGCGGTAGTAGTCCTCTGGTAGGCGTTGGTCCCCTCGGTTGCGGTAGAGCAGGTAAACCCGTTTAATCTGGTTCCTGAGCATCAAGCAATCTTTGTCAAACCAAGTATTACTTCGTGATTGATATAGACCACTCGGCCCACAGACGGCTCCAAGCTCCCTTTGGACACTGTTAATTAGTGATTCAAAGGCCAAGACTATCTTCGAGCCACTGCTTGCTAGTACCTGATTGTTGTGGCCCAGCAGGCGCCGTTGCCGCTGCCACCAGACTCCGAGAGTGAGGGTCCCTATGAGTCGGCTCAAGAGGAGGTGGGGGACCCTGGACAGGGTTCCGACGCTGAGCAGGGATCGGAGAGTCTGGTCGGCCACCAGGAGGCGCCTGAGGCATGGAGCAGCGGTGAGAGCCAGAGGAGGGGGGCTCCCAATGCCATGCCTTGGAGCAGCGGGGAGGAGTCACGAGACAGTGAGTCAGAACTGAACAGGGAGTTCCTGGACGCTCGTTATCGCCACGCCCATAGACGCAAGGAGCGTGGGCGTAATTATCGGCGATAAGAGCTCTCAGCTGCTGATCAGGAGGCTCCTCTCCAGGTTATAAAAGGGTTGACTGTGCATACGCCCTTTGCAGCAGTCAACAGAGGACTTATGCCAGAAGTTCTAGTCTGGAATTCTAGCAAGCTGGATAGCTGCTTTCGTGTTTTGTTTTTGTGAGTTTTGTCTTGGTGGTTTACTGCCACGGAACCTTCTGTTTGTTTGTGCAATAAACCTTGTTACCTTGTACTGTTCCGGAGCTTGTTCTGTGTGGGCAAAGGAGGAAGGGGGGTCAGAACACCTGATTATAAAACATTAATACATAATCATAAAAAATCAGCATATTAATTCTAGAAAAAAGAGTATCTTATGAGTTTGGAGGGAGGGGGCGTCTGCCACACTTGCAACTGCCAAAATTTGTAACCATTCCACTTACCCTTTTCCTTATAAATGTTTTAAAAAACCAATAAAAATTTTTTGAAAAAAAAAAAAAAAAGAACACCTGATTATACAAGTTGAGACACTCCGGAGATGATAAAAAGGAGTGAAACTTTTTTTCAATATTGGGAGACCATTTGATCCTCCTTGTGTATGAGGCCACATAGGGATCTAATATCTGAGGGCCCCTAGGGAGATGTATATTTGAAAAAAGCTCAATGATTGTAACCAGGGGGTAGTGGTCGCTCTGCGTAAGGCAATCCACATAAAAAGCACGGACTGCCTCTCTTAAGGGTCGAGATACCAGTACAAAATCAATAACACTACTCCCACGTAAGGAACTAAAAGTAAATTCGCCAGCCAGATCACCTAGGGTACTCCCATTAAGAATTATCTTGTTGTGTTGGGCTGCTAGAAGGGCTAACTGGATGCTCGTGGGGCTGTAAGACTCTAAGCGCACTCCAGTTCGTACTTGTGGCATTGACTGGTTGCTTAGTTGGAAGGTATTCGGCAGTGTCATCAAGCAGTGTTTGAGTTAGCCCTGCGTCTCCAGGTTTATGAATTAAACTTTTTGAAGAAAATGCCAATGGAGTGTCTGCTGGTAAATCAGTATAAAACCCCTGAGGTCCAAAGGAATCCTTGTCAGAGATTGATAGACTCCGAAGCTTGGACTTAACTGCATCCAGGCGCTTTATGATTTGGGCTCTTTCCGATTGAGGAAGCGCTCTAAAGGAGCCAAAGAGCTGCATCTCCTCCTGGTTCCAAAAGCCGTCTTGACACAGATCAGTCCCATAGATAGGTGGAATCCCAGAGACATTGACCTGGGACCCATCAACCAAGAGACCTTGGGTGCCCTGAGCTGATGTCGCTTCTTTTGGGGCCACCTCTTCCCAGCTGATCAAATTGAGGGAAGCTTCCTGGTAAGATGTTTCATGCTGCGGGGGGCTGATTTGGACAGTTGTAGGAGGAGCAGTTAGCCTACCGTCTGAGAGAACGCCAGCTGAGAGTTGTGCAGAAGTAGGTATATAGCTAATATATGGTGCATTGTCTGGGATAGCATTCGAAGTTGGCTCATTAATATATGCCACTGAGGATCTTTTGGGGGCAATAAATCTCCTGCCACTCACAAGTTGTCGGTTACTCAAAAGTGGCTTAGTCGATATGTCTTTGAAGACTCTTCTTGGCAGTATGCCAAAGGATCTTAACCAGGATCCTCTTCTGAACAGTAGTTTTGGAATGTTGGGATTGTCGAAACTAAGTAGCACTCTGGAGCAGTATTCAGGGGAGGGTAAGGGTTTGACCTTCTTCAGATCATCAGCTTTGAGCCCCAGTAACTTAAATAGGTGACCCCTCGCCAGCTGTATTGAACTCCAGTAAGGTAATTTGCCATTAATGGGGTTAATGATGAAGGCCACCTGTTTTGGCTGTAAGACCAGGCGGCTAATCGCGTCATAGGATGCGGAATTCAGACTGTTAATAGAATTTTGTTGACCAAGATTTTGTTGGCCAGTGTTTTTCTTGAAGCTTTCCCTGGGATTTGGTAGGGAACACCTTGTCGCCACCACCGACTGCCGAGCGATCCTCCCAGAACACCCACTGGTAATCCAGGAGACTAAGTAGTTTAAAGTACTTACTATTCTATCAAGCTGGAGCTGAATGCTTGCTGTAGTTTCTGCAACCAGAAAACATTGCTGAGCCAGAAGCTCTACAAGCGTAGGCTCATGCAAGGGGTGGTTAGGGGCCGCAGTTTCAGGTAAGTCTTCATTCTCAGCTCGGGGGGTGGCACCTTCAGAATCTCCCCGACCAGAAGGCTGAGTCAAAACAAAGTCCTCAATCTAAGATTGCTTCAAGAGAGGTTGAAAAGCCAACGGGAGATCTGCTCCTTTTCCTTGTCTGCTGCCCAGTTCCTTCTCCAATCATTTTCAGGGCCTCCATTGGGGCAGGGCCACCAGAAAGGGGTGGAATTAAAGTTGGGATTTCTAATCCCTTATCCCAGCATGGGGCTGGCTCACTTAAAGTTGCTGAGTCATTTGTCTTCCGAGTATGCAGAGGGATCTGTGAGCCTCCCAACAGACCTCCCAACTGACTCCCCTCAGGCTGTGCTTCCCCAAACAGTGCCGAAGCCCCGCAGCTGTCCGGCTGGGGAAGGGGGAAGGATGCACAACCCACAGTTGGAGAAACAAGCCGACAGTATCCATCAATTCTCTGCTGCCCCTGCAATCCAGCTCCACCTTCCTTACTGCTTGGTGAGCGCTGTGCCGTCTTTGTTTTTTTTCCCCTGGGAGAGGCCATCCCGTGGTTCCAAGTAGGAGACCTGTCTTGGTCTGTTTTATCACTTTGCAGTAGAGAGTTTGCAGTGTCCATTATCTGAAAAAAGTATTTTATCATGGGTTGTCTGGGTGTTGTCGCGGCCATGGGTAGCAAGTTTGTTGCGAAAACTTTCCTCTCATTCACTAAGGGCTTTACTACCTGGAGTAAAAACTGGAGTAAAAGCTGGAGTAAAAGATGAGCCTCTCAGGTAGTAAACTTAAAAAATTTTAAATTTAAAAGTTGAAAGTTAAAAATTGATTAAAATAGAAGAATGTTTTTTAAAAGGAATCAAAATAGAGAGTAACAGGAGAACAAATTTAAAAGTTAAAGTTAGAAATTGATTAAAAATAGAAGAGTGTTTTTTTAAAAAAGAATAAAAATAGAGTGTAAAAAGGAGAGCAAAGTTAAAAGTTTAAAAAGTTGATAAAAATGATTAAAAAGTAGAAGGTATTAAGAAAGGAGAAGAAGAGAGTAAAAAGGAGAGCAGAGCTCAGAGCTGCTGCTCCCCCAAATCATATCTTTGTAATATCATCCTGTCTCCAACCTTCCCTTTCTGGCGAAGGTTGTAGAGAGTGTGGTGGCTTATCAGTTTCCACGTCATCTGGAGGAAAATGATTATCTAGACCCACGCCAGTCCGGCTTCCGCCCTGGGCACAGCACGGAGACAGCCTTGGTCGCGTTGGTGGATGATCTCTGGAGGGCCAGAGATAGGGGTTGTTCCTCTATCCTGGTCCTATTAGACCTCTCGGCGGCTTTTGATACCATCGACCATGGTATCCTGTTGCGCCGACTGGAGGGGTTGGGGGTCGGGGGCACTGTTTTACGGTGGTTCGGCTCCTACCTTTCCGGCCGGACGCAACGTGTGTTGACAGGGGAGCAGAGGTCGACTCTGAGCCCCCTTACCTGTGGGGTGCCACAGGGGTCGGTCCTCTCGCCGCTCCTGTTCAACACATATATGAAGCCGCTGGGTGAGATCATCCGTGGTTTCGGGGTGGGATACCATCTGTACGCTGATGATACTCAGTTGTACATCTCCACCCCGAACCACCCCAACGAGGCCGTTGAAGTGATGTCCCGGTGTGTGGAAGCCGTACGGGTCTGGATGGATGACAACCGACTCAAGCTCAACCCCTCCAAGATGGAGTGGCTGTGGATTCCGGCCCCCCGGTTCAACCAGTTAATTCCATCTCTGGCCATCGGGGGCGTACAACTTGCCCCGGTGGAGCGGGCGCGCAACTTGGGCGTCCTCCTCGATGCTCGGCTGTCCATGGATGACCATGTGACGGCCGTGGCAAGGGGGGCGTTCCACCAGGTTCGCCTGGTGCGCCAATTGCGCCCCCTATTGGACCGGGATGCCTTGCGCACAGTCACTCATGCGCTGGTGACGTCTCGCCTGGACTACTGTAACGCTCTCTACATGGGGCTTCCCTTGAAATGCACTCGTAGAATACAGTTGGTCCAGAACGCGGCCGCGTGGGTAATTATGGGGAGTACAAGGTACTCCCATGTGACACCTTTCCTGCGCAAGCTGCACTGGCTCCCTGTGGTCTACCGGGTGCGTTTCAAGGTCTTGATAACGATCTTTAAAGCGCTCCATGGCTCAGGACCTAGCTACTTGCGGGATCGAATCCTGCCCCATACATCCCTGCGACCAATTCACTCGCACAGAGAGGGACTCCTCCAGGTGCCGTCCACCAGACAATGTCGGGGGGCGGCATCTAGGAGTAGAGCCTTCTCTGTTGCGGGCCCAGCCCTGTGGAATGACCTTCCCCCGGATTTTAGGACTACCTCTGACCTCCGCGCCTTCCGGATAAAGCTCAAGACCCACCTATTTCAAGTAGCTGGCCTGGCTCAACCATAGTTCGTTCACACTGCTCCTGACGGGTTTTTTAATTTTGTGATTTTTGGAATTTTAGGGGATTTTAAATTGTGTTTTAATTGTCTTTATTTATCTTCCTACCTCCTCCTTGTACATGTATTCGTTTATTTTGTGTGTGTACTGTCCATATTGTTTTTATGTGTTTTATTGTACGCCGCCCCGAGTCCTTCGGGAGAGGGTGCAGCTAAGAAATAAATATTATTATTATTATTATTATTATTATTATTATTATTATTATTATTATTATTATTATTATTATTATTATTATTATTTATTATTGTTATTATTATAATATTACTATAGAATATAACAACAAGGTGTTGAAGAGATATAGTAGGGGAAGTGGGGAAACCCAGAATGGAATTATTAATTATTGTATGTCATTTTGGAAAAATACCTTTCAATTCTTGAAGATGACAAGTACATCAACTATCACAAAAATAGGAAAGAAAGCATCATCACCAACATCTGCAACATCGTCTCCGTCAAGTCAGCGATCAATAGAAAGTATGTTAGGCGTGGAGAAATCAAGTTCTATGCAGAATATGCAGGCAATGTTGCTTATGATACAATAAACCATGACAATGACCCAGGAGTCCATATCAAGAAACCATGAGGAGATTAAAAGTGAGATGGGAGAGATGAAAGGGGACATCCGAAAAATGGATGATAAAATAGGGAATATCCAAAACACAATAACCAAGAATGAACAGAGAATACAAACTGTAGAAATAAGAGCTGAACAAACAGAAAAGAAGATGGAACAAATGGAACAAAAACTAACCCTGGCCAACAAGGACTTAGAAGAGACAATATTTTTTCTCGAAATGGAAAAGGCAGCTTTTCTTCCTGAGGTTCCAGAATATAGTTGAGGATAAAGAGGAAGACTTGGCTATGGTTATGACAGACCTGCTAGAGGCCATACTACAGAAAGACAAGCATGATGTACAAGGAGACATTGATGAAGTTTTCAGAATTCACACAAACTATGCAAGAAGGCACAAGTTACCAAGAGAGGTACACATGAGGTTCACTAAAAAGACAGTAAGATATGAAATATATAAAAGAATGAGAGATGAACCCATGTTGTACAAAGGGAAAGAATTCAAACTTTAAAACAGATATCCAGGAGAGTCAGAGAGCAGAGGAGACTATCAATTTCTGACCACCCAGCTGATCAAATACAATGTGATGTTTAGATGGTTGATACCGGAAGGAAACCTGATCTCTTGGCAAGATAAGAAATTTAGGATTGACACATTAGATAAAGCACACGAATTCTTTGAACATCATTTTCTGATGGATGAAGATCAGGAGAGTAGGGAGGAAATAGAAAGTAAAAGCCAAGAGGAACATCAACCAGAAGAAAAAGCTGTAGAGCGAGAAGAAAGAGCGAGGGTGGAATGACCGAGTGGAACAAGAAAGCACAAGAACAAAAACCCAGAAAGAGACAAGGATACCCCAGAAGAGCGAGACCCATATATAAGTAGAAAAATGGATGAGGAAGTCAAGATGTTATAGATTAATATTAATGGACTGAACTCCCCCACAAAAAGAAAACAAATGTTGACAAAATTACAAAGATTGAATTTGGATATAGCCTGTCTCCAAGAAGTCCACATTAAGAAACAATATGGTAAATTATTAGAATACCCTAAAATTGGGAAGCTATACATGTCTTTAGCTCACCAAAAGAAGAAGAGAGGAATAGCATTGTACATCAAAGAATCGCTAAAACCCAAACAAATATATGTGGATGAAGAAGCAAGAATATTAATAATGGAGACATCAATAAATCAGAAACAAATGTTCCTTATTGCAATATACGCCCCAAATAATAAACAGGAAGAATTTTACAGAAGATTACATTAAAAAAATAATAGAGATAGACTATGAAAACGTATGCTTAATAGGAGACTTTAACGCAGTTGTGGATGTTTAAAAACACTATAGAAGTAGTAAAATAAATTTTTAAAAAACGAAGAACACTTCCAAACACATTTTTGAGATGGTACAGGAATTAGGCCTACAAGATGCATGGAGAGAATTAAATTTAAAAACAAATCAATATACATTATATTCAAACACACATCAATCGTGTTCAAGTATAGATATGGTGTGGATGACCTCGGGAATGAGAGTAGACATCCAACAGGTAGACATAACAACAAACAACACATGTGCAGACCACAATCCAATAAAAGTGATATGGAGAGAACAGAAGAAGAAGCGGAGATGGATAATGAATCAAAACATTTTGAAAGATAAGGAATACATACAAATGGTGGAAAAAGAAATGAAATTCTTTTTCAAGGAAAATAGGAAAGAAGAAACATCATTGCAAAACATGTGGAATACGGTAAAAGCATACATTCAAGGATTAACAATAACATATATGGCAAGGAGAAATAAGAAAAAGAAACAACAGCAAAATATACTACAAATATATACTATATAATATATACTATACTATATACTCAAAAAACTAGAGTTAGACCTACAGAAAGACCCCCAAAAAAAGAAAAGAAAAAAGGGACTTAATAAAACACAGATTGAATTTAATGGTACAAGATGAAATGGCACAAAAAGTTAAAATGGAGAAACAAAATTTCTTTGAATATGCAAATAAGCCAGGGAGATGGTTAGCATATAAGCTAAAAAAGGAAGAAGAGAAGAAAATAATACACCTGTCAGGCCTGTAGTTATGTTCTTTTTAGGATCTTTGGCCTGCCACACTTTCTTATAATTTTTTATGCTGTTTCAATAGTGTAGTAGTTGGGAGGGGGGAATAGAAAGGAGTAGGATTGTAGAATGGATTGTTGACATTCTTTTGTAGAAGCCAAGGTCATCTTTTGTCTCAGTACCTCGACACCTGGCCGGAAGAAGATGGGTGTACATGCCAGCGTGGAAGATGATGATTGGAACATGTGATGGATTTGTGGGTGTGGGGAGAGATCATGAACTTTCAACTGGTTGAACTTAGAGAATGTACTTCCAGAGTTGAAATTTCCATAGCAGTACTAACATGCCTGCGGAATAAATTGCACCTTAAAGGATGTTTTGCCTTGGACAATGATTTATTTCTGCATGGTATTTAGAACCCTAACATTATTTCAACTCTCTACTTTAAAAATTTTTTCACTAGCTCCCTCCCCCTATCAAGGGGGAAGGGCTGGTGATGAAAGATCTGGTGATGAGGTCTCGGCATTCTCAATGCTGACCGAGACAGCGTAAATATCAGCGAAGAATAAATGAGAAGCTTTTGGTGATAAGAAGCTGAGTGCGGAACTTCAAAGGCAATGGAATGCTGCCACCAGGTTAATTGCATCTGGAGGAATGCAGGAGGAGACGTGACAAGACGAAGGAAATCTCAGACGGACTTCTTCAGCAAAATTGTGAGTGCATGCTCCCCCTCCTTCCCCCCCAGCTTAGAAGCAAGATTGGGGAAAAAAAACACCCTTAGAACGGAGGTTTGGGCTCCTTCCAGACGGCAATAAATGAAATGGCATATCACCCTGCAACTAGATGGGAGAGAGATTCCCTTTCAAAATGGGAATTTCAAAGGAGGCAGGAAGAAGGAATTTTTCCAGCATCTGTCACTTGCAAGCCACCACAAATGGGGCTGCAACCAGTAAATGAAGCAAATTGGGCAGTAAATTGGGCTTTCCTCCCAGGACTTGGATGGAAAAGATGCTACTTTCAAACTCCTTTGCCATCAGCATGGGGAAATGCTCCAAGCCAGCAGAGGGCACCTACTTGGCCCATAGCTCATCCAAGCCAGCAAAGGGCACCTACTTGGCCCATAACTCCTCCAAGCCAGCAGGAGGGTCCTTGGCACGTAAAACCCCCTAGTCAGCCATCATTGGTTGAGCTGCAACCTGTGAAGCAGGCAACCCCGGGATGGGTCTTAACCCCAGGTCATGGATGGGAGGGATGCCAGTGGGCACCTGCCCTCCCTCAGCAGATGGCACCATGGCAGAAAGCTGGGCAGTGGCCAACCGAGGGATTGACCTCCCCACCGGTTCCAGTCTCCCCTGCAAGGCCCCAAAAGGTTCTTACCAGACCTTCCTACAGAGAAGAAATCTCCATGGAAGAAGGTATTATCAAAGGGAGGCCTGCGGGATGGATGGCGGGAAATTGTGCGCCTGTAAGGCCCCAAGTGGTTCTTACCCCACCTTCCTACAGAGTAGCAATCACCAACATGGAAGAAGGGATTACCAAAGCCAGGCCTGCAAGATGGGAAGCGGGACAAGGTGCATCTGCAATGCCCCAAAAGGTTCTTACTCCACCTTCCTACAGAGAAGCAATCTCCACCATGGAAGAAGGGTTTACCAAGGGGGCAGCTGCAAGTTGGAGAGCAAGGCAGTGTGATGAAACGGTTCCTAAGTTTAGAGATGTAACTAGGTTCCATTCCTCGTGGGGGCCAATTAAATGCCACCATTGTTGTCAACTTGGCCACAGAGCGTCAGAGTGTTTGGCTCCAGCCCCAATGCCACAAACGTGCGCACCAACCACCACGGCGGTAAAGAGAGGGTCCCAGATGCCACCACAGAAGAGTCATCTGGGCCAACAACCTCTGGAAGAGGATCCCCAACTTAAGGTGAGGAAGTGTCCTACCAAGGGGGAGGCCTCGGAAGAGGAAAAGGGCAGACAATCTCCGGAGGAGGATCCCCAACTTAAGGTGACAAAGAGTCCAACTAAGGGGGAGGCCTCGGAGGGGGAAAAGCCTAAACGACCTCTGGAAGAGGATCCCCAACTTATGGTGACGAAGAGTCCTACCAAGGGGGAGGCCTCGGAGGAGGGAATTGCCGAAGAACAAATGTGTGTACCAGTCGCCATGGTGGTAAAGAGAGGGCCCCAGATGCCTGCACAGAAAAGTCATCTGGGCCAACAACCTCTGGAAGAGGATCCCCAACTTAAAGTGACGAAGTGTCCTACCAAGAGGGAGGCCTTGGAAGAGGAAAAGGGCAAACAATCTCCGGAGGAGGATCCCCAACTGAAGGTGGCAAAGAGTCCAACTAAGGGGGAGGCCTCGGAGGGGGAAATGCCCAACCAACCTATGGAAGAGAACCCCCAACTTCAGGTGACGAAGAGTCCTACCAAGGGGGAGGCCTCGGAGGAGGAACAAGGCCAGCCGTGGATGATTGAATCCAAGAGCCCAGAACCTACAGCACCTGCAGCAGAGAGCCCGAAACGGCCATGGGAAGAGGTCGCAATGGACTTCATCATGGAACTCCCAGACAGCAGTGGGCATAAAGTAATTTGGACTGTTATTGATTTGTTTTCTAAGCAGGCACACTTCATTGCTTGCTCAGGATTGCCATCCGCAAACGAAATAGCGGAAATGTTTGTGAAACACATTTATCGCCTGCATGGAGTACCCAAGAGGATCATTTCAGACCGCGGAGTCCAGTTCACAACCAAGTTCTGGAGAGAGGTCCTGAGATCCATTGGGTCCACACAAGAACTGAGCTCAGAGGTTCATCCCAGCATGAACGGCGCAGCAGAGGGAGCCAATGCGGTGGTGGAACAATACATCCGGTGTTGTGTGGACTATCAGCGAGACAACTGGTCGGACTTGCTACCCTTCGCCGAAGTGGCGTACAACGATGCGGTCCACAGCAGCAGAGGATTAGCGGGTTTCCAGATTACCAGTGGCATGGGAGTTGTTGCCATGCCTGAGTTGCCTAGAGAACCTCCTTCTTTCATGTCTTTGAGTGAATGGATGGACATACTAAAGAAAGGATGGGAGAATACGAAGAAGGCTCTAGCAGTTGCAGCAGAAGCCTACCAGAAGCAAGATGATCAACGTCGCTCACTCCTAAACCCCTACCGTGTGGGCGACAATGTTTTTGTATCTACCAAATACATAAGATTAGAAATGCTTAGCAAGGAATTGGGTCCAAAATTTCTAGGTCCATTCCCAATAGTGAAGAGAGTTAACTCAGTTACAGTTCAACTCAGTCTACCCAGAAGTCTAGGGGAAATTGACCCAGAATTTCATTGTAGCTTGTTGAAACCAGTAATTGGGTCTAACAGAAGAGCATCCACCCAAGCTCAATCTCCTCCTTTAGTGATGGAAGGGGAAACACAATCTGAGGTGGAAAAAATTGTAGATTTCAGGCTGAATAGGGGTTGCTTACAGTACTTAGTGCATTGGAAGGGTTACCCTTGGTCTGAAGTTAATTGGGTAAACAGTGGGAACCTAAAAGTGGAGAAGTTAGTAAAGCAATTCAATGGGAAGTTTTCCCGAGAAGTCAAGGGGTTCCCCTGGGTGGAGAAAAGGTGGTTAATTTTGTTATGTTAACTTTTATGTTATTCTCTTTGCAGGAAACGTTTTTCTTTTGAGGAGAGGCCGCCTGTCAGGCCTGTAGTTATGTTCTTTTTAGGATCTTTGGCCTGCCACACTTTCTTATAATTTTTTATGCTGTTTCAATAGTGTAGTAGTTGGGAGGGGGGAATAGAAAGGAGTAGGATTGTAGAATGGATTGTTGACATTCTTTTGTAGAAGCCAAGGTCATCTTTTGTCTCAGTACCTCGACACCTGGCCGGAAGAAGATGGGTGTACATGCCAGCGTGGAAGATGATGATTGGAACATGTGATGGATTTGTGGGTGTGGGGAGAGATCATGAACTTTCAACTGGTTGAACTTAGAGAATGTACTTCCAGAGTTGAAATTTCCATAGCAGTACTAACATGCCTGCGGAATAAATTGCACCTTAAAGGATGTTTTGCCTTGGACAATGATTTATTTCTGCATGGTATTTAGAACCCTAACAACACCAACTGCAGGACGAGAAGGGGATCCTTCACCATCAGAATGAAGACAAAAAGAAAATAATTCAGGCATTTTTAGGAACTTGTATAGCCAAGAAAATATATCAGAAGACACTACTAAACAATATTTGGAAAAAAACTGGTCTAATCAAAATAACCAATACAATGAGAATGATGCTAAGTGAAAGAATAACAACAATGGAAATAACAGAGGAAGTTAAGAAACAAGAAACAATAAAACTCCTGGTCCAGATGGACTTCCCGCAGAACTGTACAAAACCATACAAGAACTGCTAGAACCCTTACTGTTGGAGGTCTACAATGATGCATTATGAGGGGCCAAATTACTTAAATCTTGGTCAGAAGCATATATCGCATTAATACCAAAAGAAGATACAGATCACCAACGGATAAAAAAACTATAGACCAATATCATGACTAAATGTTGACTACAAAATATTCGCCTCCATTTTAATTTTAATTGTTGCAACTGTACCAGTGATAAATGCATATTCTTCCACTTTTCCAAATCTATTTGAATTTGTTTCAGCAACTTATAATAGTTATCTTCCTCATTACACATCTTGCTGTCAGCTGAATCCCTACATATTTAACTTTCTTTACAATCTGAATGTTTATTCTCTATATTAACTCTTTTTTTTGCTTATCCGTAAAATTTTTAACTAGTGTCTTAGTTTTCCCTTTATTTCTTTTCAGACCTGCCACTTCTCCATATTCTTCCTTTTTTTTAATTAATTTAGGCCCTGTTGTTAATGGATCTTCCAAAATAAAAACTAAATCGTTTGCAAATGCCTGTAACTTATACTGCTCCCTTTTAATCTCCATGCCTTTTATCTCCATGTTTTGTCTAATATTTCTGTTTAGTACTTCTAGCATCAATATAAACAATAATGGGGACAGGGGACATACTTGTCTTGTACCTTTTTTGATGCTAACTTTCTCAGTCATATCGCCATTTACCACCACTTTTGCATTTTGTTTATGGTATATCGCCTTAATCATTTTAACAAATCTTTCCCCAAAGTTCATCTTTTTTAGGTGTGCTAACATAAATTGTCAGTTCACATTAAAAAATGCTTTCTGTGCATCTAAAAAGATCAATGCCATTTGCTTCTCTGGATGTACTTCATAATACTCCAAAGTGTTTAAACTTATTCTGATGTTATCTTTAATTTGTCTCTTAGGTAAAAAGCCATTTTGGTCTGGATGAATTGATTTAAAAATTGTTTTAGTCTTTCTACAATTATTGAAGCAAATATTTTATAATCCACATTGATATTGGTCTGTAGTTTTTTATTGATTGTAAGTCTGCATCTTCCTTTGGTATAAGAGTAATATATGCTTCCATCCATGAGTTTGGTTCCTTTGCCTCTAACAAGAGTTCATTAAATACTTCCAACATTGGATTGCTCAAAGTTTCTTGCAGTTCTTTATATAATTCAGCTGGCAGGCCCTCCGTTCCTGGTGTCTTCCCATTTTTTTGCCTCTTGATTGCTTCTGTTAATTCCATCATTGATATATGTTCACCTAACATTGCTTTAATTTGTTTCAGGTATTTTAGGTAGCTCTGCTTTTTCCAGGTATTGCTTTATTTTCTCTTCTGAGGGTGAAAAATGGGCCCAACGGGCCAACCAGAAATTCAGGAATGGACTTCCGGTTGAACAGTAGCGCCCATTTTTCAGCCTCCCCAGGCTCCAGAGGCTTTCCTGAAGCCTGGGGAGGGCAAAAATGACCTCCCCCGGCCCTCCGGAAGGCTGAAAATCAACTGGCTGGCACCTGCATGGACGCTGGAGCTGATGGCTCATGTGCCAGCAAATATGGCTATGTGTGCCACCTGTGGCACGTGTGCCATAGGTTCACCATCACTGTTCTATTCTATTCTATTCTTCTAGTCTCCTTTGATTTTATTTCTTTTTTCTATTTTGTTTTCCTCTATATCTCATTGCTAGGCCTCTAATGTATGCCTTAGCTGTATCCCATACATTTTGTAGTGATGTTTCTTCTTTTCTATTCTCTTTAAAGAAGAAATCTAGTTCTTTCCATAAAGTGAATACATTCCTTCTCTTTTAATATTTTTTGGTTCAAACTCCATCTAAGTGCTCTTTTTTGTCCCTTCCATAACTTTTTTTGGATTATGGTCCACCCAGTTACTTATTTCTATATTTACTTCTTGTACATTAGATTTCAGTTCCGCCGTCATCCATATCATATCTATTCTTGACCAGGACATATGTCTATTTGAGTAGAATAAATATTGATTTTCTTTGGAATGCATTTCTCGCCGAACATCTTGAATGACTAGTTATTCTGCCATTCTAATAAAGGCCTTAGAGAGTATCTTCCTTGCTTTTCTATTTACCTTTT
The DNA here is from genome assembly GCF_964273705.1 of Natrix helvetica. Taxonomy (NCBI): domain Eukaryota; kingdom Metazoa; phylum Chordata; class Lepidosauria; order Squamata; family Natricidae; genus Natrix; species Natrix helvetica. Next base: position 55,375,215 of record NC_138555.1, on the reverse strand, counting down.
TAGTTTTGTAGTCCATTTCAACATCCACAATTGCATTAAAATCTCCAAGGATACATATATTATCATACTCCAATTCTATTATTTTTTTATGAAGTTTCCCATAAAAGTCCTCTTGGTTAGTATTTGGTGCATATATTGCCACTAATAATATCAGTTTGTTATTCATCATTATTTCTAACATTAAAATTCTCCCTTCCTCAACCATGAAAATTTGTTTAGTATTTATTGTCTCTTTTATATATGGAGCTATTCCCCTCCTTTTGGTGTGATAAAGAAGTGTATAGATTCCCATTTCATATGTTGTTTTTTAATGTGAACTTCTTGCAGACAAGTTGTATCCAATTTTAATTTTTCTAGTGTTTTAAAAGTCCTTTTTCTTTTTATTGTCAAATTCAGTCCATTTATATTGATTGACATTAATTTAAATTCTTCTTCCATAGTTATATGTAGATAGGTTTTGTCATTCTAGTCATTCCTATCTCTCTTTGTCCCCTCTCTTATTGCTATTTCCTCCTGGTCTCTTTTGTCTTCTTTTTGTTGCACACACCTCTTTTCTGTTGCTTCTTCTCATCATTTTGCCTCTCCTTTATCACTTATTCTCGTTTCATCTTGTAATCTAAAATGTTGCTCATAAAATTGTTCTGCTTTTTCTATAGAATCCAATCTGTGTCTCTGCTCCATCCAAGTCACCAATATTCCTTCTGGGATCAACCATCTAAAGTTTACTCCATGCTTCATTAATTGTTTCGTTAAAAATTGATACTCTCTTCTTATATCTCTTACTCTCCTTGGCACCTGTTTTAGTACTACAATGTTCATCTCCTTAAATTTTAAATGCTCATCTTTGGCTCTGTAGAATTTCTTCCTTCATTGCTTTTTTTGTAAATCTAATGTGGACCTCTCTGGGAAGTCTATGTCTTGTCGCATATCTAGTGTTGACTCTAAATAGCTCATCAATATCTGTCAGAATGTTTTCTTTATCTGCTACTACAGCACCTGCCAATAGTTCTGACATTATTTCTGCTAAATTTTCTCCTTTTTCTTCCTCCATGTTCTGGAACTGCAAGTAATAGTCAGCTCGATCCATTTTCAGAGAGATTATTGTTCTTTCTTTATTTCTATCTGCCAAAGTGAGTCTGTTATCAACTTCAACCACTTTTTTCTCCATTTGTTCAACTTTTTCTTCTACTTTCTGTATACATTGTTCATTACTTGCCATCATTTGTTGAACATTCTCTAATTTATGTTCCGCTTTCTCTAATTTTTCTTGTACTTTCCCTACTGTTTCTTTGATTTCTTTAAAATCATCATGCAATGCTTGTATCATTCCTTTCAATTCTATCTGCACTGCCTGCGCTGCATTTGTTTTCATCTGCTGTAGTAACGCATCCAGGGTCCTCTGTCCAGAAGGGCTCAAAGCTGCTGACGAGGACATTGATGATGGTGCTGATGGTGTTTCCTCATGTTGAATCTTTTTGGTGTTTATAATCCACAAAGGGAAGAAAGTGTAGTAATCAATTATAATCCAAAGGTATATGTTAAAAAAGCAAAGAAAAAAAGGAAAAGGAAAGAAATACAGTAAAGACCCAAAGAAAAAGAAAAAATAGCTTATAATCCAAACCCCCCCAAAGTTCCAATCTTTTAACCCTTTTCTTCTTGTTATTTTCTTCAGGTTCTTCCAAACCTAATCCTTTAATATCCAACAAAAGGGATAATGTAATGATAAATTGTAATCCACATAGGCCCACCAGACCCAATTGCTTTGTATTCCTTAAGGAAAAGTTCACGGAGCCAAAAAAAAAAAAAACCAGCATAAAATCTTTTGCTGCTTGTATTTCCCTTTGAGTTTCAAGAGCTAGTCTGTTTAGAAGTAACAAGTCTCAGTCTTATGCTCTCTATCTCAGTTTTCAGTTTCCAGTCTCACCAGCTTATAACAAAGATATTTCTTGCAGCCAGTTCATGTCTTATGTATAGAATTACTCAACGTTAAATCCCTGCAATTCTCAGCTTCCACTTCCAACTTCTGCCAGTAGATGGCCCTCTGGCTCTGTTACTCTCTCTTTCTCCTATCTTTCTCTTTTAAAAAATGTCTTCCATTCTAGACTTTAGAAAAAATAAAATACTAACAGGCAAGAAAGGCAGCTCTGTTTATCCAAATATTATAATCTTCAAAACTTCTATGCAGTCCAATAATATATTTGAGGTTTCCTGTCCAGCTTTTAAGTACAAAATATTTTCACTCTTTTCTTAAAGTTTCTCCCACTTAGCTTCCTGTTCCAAGATGGCTCTAAACGCTCTTCTCACCGCTTTTCAGGGAGGTGGGGAATGAAAAATAAACACCTAGTTTTAGGGTCCCACTTTAACCAGCTGCTTCCCAGGAGACTCATCACTCCACTTCTAATGAAAAATCAAAATCGGAAATCTCTCACCCAGCTCAATCACACTGATAAGTGTCTATTTTCAAAGCTTCCTTCCTGTGGCTACTCCAGCTTCGGTCTGACACGTGATGATCATCTCTTCCACTCCATCGGATTTAAGAGCCTTCTCTGGCTTGATCAGGGAGTTTGCGGGCTCCCTGAGATCAGCAGTGTGTGCTCTCTTCTTTCATTGCCTCTACAAGGCGACTAAGGTCCAAAGGAACCGTTCTGGTGGTGTGGATTTGGTGCTGCACCCCAGAGCTCCCAAGGGACGTGTTGTTTCGACGTGACACTAGCCACGCCCTCTCTAGCCACTCCAAATTTCTTGTCTCTATCTTCTAACAAGACATCTGTTCATCCACAAGTTTTGAAATGTCAAGGAACAAAATTCCTTTGGAATGGAGAACATATATCACTTATATTACACATTTGGCCAAGATTTAGGCTTTATCACTAACTTCTATGACTGTTTTTCCTTTGGTGCAAGGGAGAAGGAAATCAAATTGAGCAGAGAATGAGAACTATCAACAGAAAACTCTGTCGACAAAAGACTTACTAAAATGTCACTCAGACACAACTGAGCTGTTACTTGAAGTTTTTAACATCTACTTGCAGATAGGTCATGCTGTCTATGGATTAACAATAATTAATGACAATACTGTGAGCAAATGAATGGAACTCCTTCAACTTAATATAAGTAACGCCGGAAAGAGATGACTTGGTTCCCTCAAAACAAAGTGAAAAAAGATCAAGGATTTTATATCAAGCAGAAGATGCTTCAATGTGGCACAGCTAGCTCTGGTGTAATCATAAGCAGCTTTGAATTTCTGGTCACAAAGAAGAGTAAAGAAGAAAGTAAGTACTGTTCATTTTTTGTGCGTGTCAAAAGCACTATAGACAGGGTTAAGAAAATTCAGATATAAAAGAAAATGGAAAGTTGGCTAATGACTGGAGTGAGCTCTATTACTCCACTGCCACCGTGTTTCCCCGAAAATAAGACCCGGTCTTATTTTCTTTTGGGCAAAAAAAAAGAGCACTTGGGCTTATTTTTGGGAAGGTCTTATTTTTTTGACGTGCAGGAGACAGCGAGCAAGGGGGCAGATAGGAGTGGGAGCGCAGTTACTGCTGGCCCCGTCCTTTCCATCCCACTGTATGCTTGCCTGCGGCTGCAACTAACTAAGCTCTCGGCATGGCCCAGCCTCCACCTGCCCTGCTTGCCAGCCCAGCTGCTGCCGGGACACTTCTAGGCTGGGGCGGGCACCGTGCTGGCCAAGCAGCTACACATGCTGCTGCTGGCCTCGCGGGGTTTCTTCGCCCTCCTGGCAGTGCTGCTCTCGGCCACTCGGCTCTTGCCTGGTGTGGGGCGAGTCATCCCAGATCGAAAACCTCTGGAGTGCCACTGGCCGACCAGAGCCCCTTCGCAAATGGCTGCCAGCCACTGAAGCCATGCTGCCTGTGCCGCCTCACCTGCCAACTTTGGGCTGCTGAGCATCAGCCTGAATACCTATTCATTGCTACAGGAGCTGGGTTTACAGATACGCTGAGCCCGACACTCTTTGGGCCCTGGAGGGTGCTGCAACTCTCTTGCTGGCTGTGTGAGGCAGGAGTGGGGCTGCCACCTCGCCTTCTGCATGGCCCAGCCCACTGCCAAGCCCCGGCTGCTACCCAGCAGTCTCCACTACCTCCCGCTGGAGCTACCCTATACACAGCTAGCAAGAAAATCTCCCCCCACCCACCCCAATTTTCCTGCCGATCGTCCTTTCCTTGGGGAGCCCTGCAGAGATTCACATCCCAAAAATTCTCCCTCCGCACGTCTTCGGCACAAGGAAAGGACAATCGGCAGGAAAATCCACCCCCCCATTTTCCTGCTTATCGCCCTTTCTTTGGGGAGCCCTGCACAGCCCTGCCCCTTCAGCTTTGCAATCTGCAAAGGGAAGGCAGAGGTTTGCTCCGAAGCTGCAGCAGAGCATTGCACTGGGAGGCATCTGCGGGTAACATTGAGTTGTGTGTCTTGCTCCAGCAAGAGGGGTACAGGCCATGAGCTTGGCGGCGAGGGAAGATGGGGTTTTGCAGTACAAAGAAGGAAGGGGCAATCTCCTCCTTCTCCGCCCTAGTGCAGGGCCACCACAGAGCTAACACAGGGCAGTGTGACCACTGGTGAAGGAGGCCCTGGCAGGCTGGTGGTAGGGGAGGTGCTCCGGAGATCTAGGCCGAGTTGCCCCACGCCAGGCAGGAGTAGCTCGGCAGGGTTGCTGAGAACAGCACAGCCAGGAGGGTGAGGCTAACAGGTACAGCAAGCCCAGCAGCTGGGCAGAGGCGGGTGTGTGTGTGTTTGGGGTAGGTCTTGTATTATGCCCATCCCAAAGAATCTGGCTAGGGCTTGTTTTCGGAGTAGGTTGTATTTTCCAGGAAACACGGTATTTGTAAGGGCTGCTAAAAGTGAGAAACAGTGGAGAAGCTGCGGAGACAGGAGTAGCATGCGTAACACTCATCTTCTTATCTCAAGTTTTTCCCTGAAAATGAGCTTTCAGGAATGTTGACCATCCTGTTATATAATTCTTGTAAAAGCTAACACAGGATCATAGTTTCTCTTTATACCGACTTTAGTAATATAAATATTGTCAAAAACAATGCCAAGGGTAAACACCAAATAGAAAATTCTATCTGAAATATTTAAATGTTTTGTTTTTAATATTTCAGCTTTACTGCAGTACCTCTTCTGACTCATTTGGAGGTGTCTGGGTATCAACAACCTCTTCTAACTCTTCTTCAGCTACATATTCTTGTTTGATTACTTGCTGTTCACTGTAAGACTGCATAAAATCTTCATCCTGAAAGAAATACACAAGGAAGCCTTTCTTTTAAACTAATTTTACTTTCTAAATATATTTATTCAGAAGGGGCTGTTATATATGCAATCTTCCCAACTTCTTTGCCCTGATTAACAGACTGGAAAGAAGTCACAAACTTCCATACTTCTGTAGGTTTTCCATCTCCAGCAGATTCACGTAAACCAGTGTTTATCAGTTAATAAGATTTAAATAGTGAATGGTGCTTACAAGAAAATGTAATTAATACTAACCATGACAACAACTGTATAACTATTTGCAACGAAAACTTGCTTAGGATGAGAAGTTGGAATCTACATGGTCATAAACAGGTTATGAAGGTTGAAATGTAACATTACTTCTATGTTTAAATAACTGAGAGCTAGATCTGCACTAATCCCAAACAGCACATTTAAAATTATATTCATATGAGGTACAGTGGGGCAAAAAAGTATTTAGTCAGCCACCAATTGTGCAAGTTCTCCCACTTAAAAAGATGAGAGAGGCCTGTAATTGGCATCATAGGTAGACCTCAACTATGAGAGACAAAATGAGAAAACAAATCCAGACAATCACATTGGCTGATTTGGAAAGAATTTATTTGCAAATTATGCTGGAAAATAAGTATTTGGTCAATATCAAAAGTTCCTCGCAATACTTTGTTATATATCCTTTGTTGGCAATGACAGAGGTCAAACATTTCGTGTAAGTCTTCACAAGGTTGGCACACACTGTTGCTGGTATGTTGGCCCATTCCTCCATGCAGATCTCCTCTAGAGCAGTGATGTTTTGGGGCTGTCGCTGGGCAACACGGACTTTCAACTCCCTCCAAAGATTTTCTATGGGGTTGAGATCTGGAGACTGGCTAGGCCACTCCAGGACCTTGAAATGCTTCTTACAAAGCCACTCCTTCATTGCCCGGGTGGTATGTTTGGGATCATTGTTATGTTGAAAGACCCAGCCATGTTTCATCTTCAATGCCCTTGCTGATGGAAGGAGGTTTGCACTCAAAATCTCACAATACATGGCCCCATTTATTCTGTCATGTACACAGATCAGTCGTCCTGGTCCCTTTGCAGAGAAACAGCCCCAAAGCATGATGTTGCCACCCCCATGCTTCACAATAGGTATGGTGTTCTTTGGATGCAACTCAGCATTCTCTCTCCTCCAAACACGACGAGTTGTGTTTCTACCAAACAGTTCTATCTTGGTTTCATCTGATCATATGACATTCTCCCAATCCTCTTCTGGATCATCCAAACACTCTGTAGCAAACTTCAGACGGGCCCAGACATGTACTGGCTTAAGCAGGGGGACACGTCTGGCACTGCAGGATCTGAGTCCCTGGCGACATAGTGTGTTACTGATGGTAGCCTTTGTTACGTTGGTCCCAGCTCTCTGCAGGTCATTCACTAGGTCCCCCCGTGTGGTCCTGGGATTTTTGCTCACCGTTCTTGGGATCATTTTGACCTCACAGGGCAGTGGTGGGTTCCTCCCGGATCGCACCGGATCGCGCGCGCTCCCTTTCAGCGCTCCACCTGGCTTGCGCACTCCCTTTCAGCGCTCCACCTGGCTTGCGCGCTCCCTTTCAGGCGCTCCGCTCCGCTGAGGAAACATCTCCGTTCCCAGCCGAGCTGGTGGAGCGCAGACAGGCGTCGTTGCTTCGCCAGGGGCGGGGCAAGACTGTACTTCCGGTTTCAGCGCCGGAAGGGAGCGCGAGAGCCAGGTGGAGCGCTGAAAGGGAGCGCGAGAGCCAGGTGGAGCGCTGAAAGGGAGCGCGCAAGCCAGGTGGAGCGCTGAAAGGGAGCGCGCAAGCCAGGTGGAGCGCTGAAAGGGAGCGCGCGCGATCCGGTGCGATCCAGCAAGAACCCACCACTGTCACAGGGTGAGATCTTGCGTGGAGCCCCAGATCAAGGGAGATTATCAGTGGTCTTGTATGTCTTCCATTTTCTAATTATTGCTCCCACAGTTGATTTGTTTACACCAAGCTGCTTGCCTATTGCAGATTCAGTCTTCCCAGCCTGGTGCAGGTCTACAATTTTGTTTCTGGTGTCCTTTGACAGCTCTTTGGTCTTCACCATAGTGGAGTTTGGACTGTGACTGTTTGAGGTTGTGGACATGTGTCTTTTATACTGATAACAAGTTCAAACAGGTGCCATTGATACAGGTAATGAGTGCAGGACAGAGCAGCCTCTTAAAGAAGAAGGTACAGGTCTATGAGAGCCAGAAATCTTGCTTGTTTGTAGGTGACCAAATACTTATTTTCCACCATAATTTGCAAATAAATTCTTTCCAAATCAGCCAATGTGATTGTTTGGTTTTTTTTTTTTTTACATTTTGTCTCTCATAGTTGAGGTCTACCTATGATGCCATTTACAGGCCTCTCTCGTGTTTTTAAGTGGGAGAACTTGCACAATTGGTGGCTGACTAAATACTTTTTTGCCCCACTGTAGCTATTTACTTTTTGCATCAATAGTTAATTTAGAAGATTAAAAACCCCAAGATTATAATATATGAAAATAACATACCATATTTTTTGGACTAAAAGACGCTCTGGATTATAAAACGCACCTAGTGTTTGGAGAAGAAAACAAGAAAAAAAATATGCCTCTGCCTCCCAGCAATTTGCCTCCTTGTAGCAAACAGCCTGGTCAGCTTCAGCACAGCCTGCTTTAGCACGAGCAGCTAATTGGCGGTTGGATCTGCCTCCTGGAATACCACCTATCACAGTGATGGCTACCCTTTTTGTTATCGCATACTGAAAGTGCGGGAGCACCCGCACCCATAATGCAATGCATGTGCGACACCCCGTGTCCCGTCTCCCTGCGCATGTGCACGTAACACCCCCCGTGCTCCCCCCGACCATGCACATGCGACATACACCCTGCACCACATTTTGGGCTTAGTAGGCCTCCCTGCAACCTCCTGGGACCAAAAATAGGCCACGGGGGGTGCCCCTGCACGTGAACCCCTGCGTACACCCCGTCCCCCCACGTGCCCACCTCCCCATGCATGTGCGGCAGAGACCAGAAAATCAGCTGGCCGGTGGGAGGCATGCACGCATGTGCGGTGGAGCTGAGCTGGGGCGACGGCTCGCATGCCAGCAGAGAGTTCTGCGTGCTACCTGTGGTAGGTTCACCATCAGGGGCCTACCAGGTGTTCCAGGCTGCAGGGATTGTCGCGGCCCATCGCTGCCACCACCTATCGCTGCCTCTGCGTGCCCCATTTTCAGCCTCCACGCATCCCGTTTTTGGCCGTTGTTCAACCCATTTTCTGCCTATTCCAGGTGGCGGAGATAGGCAGCGATGGATGCTGCCTGGAACAATCCAAAAATGGGATGCGCGGAGGCTGAAAATGGGACGCGTGGAGGTGGCGATAGGTGGCGGCAGCGATGGGCGGTGCCAACGGCAATTCCTGCATCCTGAAACAGCTGATAGGCGGTATTCTGGGAGGCACATCCAACTGCCAGACAGCTGTTTGTGCTAAATCAGGCTGTACTGAAGCTGACCAGGCTGTTTGCTGCAAGGAGGCAAATTGCTGGGAGGCAGAGGTGGCTGGGTGGAGGCCGGCAGGTGGGCGAGGCTTCGGCAACATTCACTCTATAAGACACACAGACATTTCCACCCACTTTTTTGGGGGAAGGGAGTGCATCTTATACACTGAAAAATATGGTAATTATTGCATTTTAAAAAAAAATAGCAAGCTAGGAAAAATTACATCTACTTATTTAAAGCATATATATCCTAGTCCCCAAAATAAAGATTGCTCCCAGAGCAGTTTACATGGCATGATATGACAGCTCATATTAATTCCTTTAAAATGTAGGATTTCGGGTTTTATTTATTTAATTTGAGAGCAATACAATACCTGTTTTCCATGAAATGTACTTTCTCATTTATTATGTGTTATGCATCTAAGATTAACATACAGAATTTTATTATGTGATTTACACATAGTCTTTAAAGCAAAGATAAAGAACTAATAAATCCATTTACATTTGCCAGGGATTTTTTAAATTGAGAACTACTTCTAATAAATGGCAATAAATCTAGTCTCATTTCAGCTCAGAGCAATCGATGCAGCAAACCACTGAAACTGAAACAAATTACACCACGTTTCTCCAAAAATATGACCTACCCTCAAAATAAGCCCTAGCCTGATTTTGGGGTGGGCCGGGCCTAATATATGCTCTATCCCAAAAATAAACCCTAGTGTAGGTGGTGGCCATGGCCAGCACAGGAGGCACCCCTTCTCTTGCCCTGTCACCTCATGGCTGCTCGACCCCTAAACCGGGGCCCGCAGATCAGATCAGCCAGCGAGGGCCAGGAGATGCCTCATTCCTTCTCTCCAGGTGCAGCCTGTCCCTTTCAAGCAATCAAATGTCGCTTGAGGAAATGACGCACATCCCAGGGTTGCAACGCTGAAGGCTCGGGATGGAGTCTTTTTGGGATGTCCATCTGTGCTGAGTTTGAGGAAAGGCTAGCAGACAGGAAATCCCGCTCCCCATTTTCCAGCCGTTCGCCAAAAAGGCTCCATTCCGAGCCTTCAGCATACCCCAGGACCCTGCAATGTTTGTTGTAGCGTTGCATGTGCGAGTGTTGACATCACCGTGAGATTCGGCACATCGGCATAGCCTCTTGGAGCAGGACCCTGCAAGGATTGTTGTGGCGTTGCGTGCACGAACGGCAACATCGTCGCGAGGTTTGACATACCGGTGCAGCAACATCAGAAAAAGCCTTGCAGGGTTCTGCTCCAAGAGGCTGCGCTAGTATAACAAACCACATGGCGGTGCTGCCGCTCCTGTGCATGGCTCGCTTGAGTTGCGAACAGCCTGGCGATTTGGGCAGCCTTTATGTGGCCAGGATGCCTGCAGGATCCCTGGCTTCCGAGTCCGGTGAGGCCCAGTGTTTGGGCTCCATTGTGCTCTTTTCCTCCCGAGGTGGGGGCGGTGCAACCATGGCGCATCCAGCTCACTGAGTCTGGCCTGCTCATCTCAGCCAGCAGCGGCTCTGACCCAATCCTGGCCAACGGTGGGGGGGGGGGATCGAGCCCACCTGGCTTCACATGAAACGAGGCGCTGCGAGGGAGCCCATTTCTCGCTTTGGCCTAGCGGGGATTGGCCACTCAGAGGCCAGGCCTCGGGGCGCCACCCTGAGCAGGTGCTGAGCTGGAAGCAGGGGAGGGTCAGTCCCCTTACACGGTTGTCCTCCATTGTTTCTCATAAAATGTGTGTGTGCGTGTGTGTGAGAGAGAGAGAGAGAGAGAAACAGCAGAGAGGAAACCCGTCCAAACAGTGTTGCCTGCAATTCTTGTTACTCCCCTCCGTCATTTCTCTTTCTCTCTCTCTCTCACACACAGATTGCTTGAAAGGGACAGGCTGCGGTTTGCTTTTACCCTAAGCACACACTTCCCATAGTCTTCCAGAATTGTCCTTTTCTCCAGCAGCAGCAGCCGGGTAGAGGCCAGGGGGGAGCCGATTCTGACGGGCCACATGGCTTTCTGCCTCATCGGCCCTCACTGGCTCAGCTGATAAGCGGTCTGCGGTTAAGAGGTCCAGCACCTCAAAGAAGATAAGACCTCCCTGAAAATAAGCCCGAGTGCTTATTTTCAAGCCTAAAAGAAAATAAGACCGTATCTTATTTTCGGGGAAACATGGTATATGTGACATGTTCTAAGGTAACCTCAATTCTCTTTATTTAGGTTTAGACAATTCTCGATTACAAAAAAAGGGGTGGAAATGAGTGAGCAGAACATCATTCACTTTGGAATATTAGCGCCTTAAAGATCTCTTTAACAGGTCAATGATTTTTTCACCTGTGAAGGACTTTATTAGAACTTGTCTAAAGTCTAGTTAAATGCTTTTGTATTAAGTACTTCTAACAACTGTCACTGTCTCCACCACATAAAGCTGTTTTCTTCCTTAAGGATACAATCTTCAAGGTCATGATTCTCAACAGCCTGCCAGAAGGACAAGAGCATTTGCCTACAACTCAACACAAACTTTGTCACAGTTTAGATAAAGAAACTGGCAGTCAGTGATAATAGGTCCAATTTTGCTCTGGTCCCAAGGGAGGTAAACAGATTTAAAATCAGTCTGAAAACTTAAGCATATGTAGCAATGTTAACTCAAAAACTAAAATAGGAGAAAAAAACTCACTGGAAATTCATCTAGAGATTCATTGATTTCAAGATCCAGCACTTCATCATTATAATTGTCTTCTTCAACCTGATCTTCCCCGTAGCCTATTTGGTCTTCTGTCAACTCAGCCTCTTGGCCTTCATATTGACCTTCTGAATACTCCTCTGCATACTCTTCAGGGACATCTGATTTGTCATAACCAATTTCATCTTCTCCGTGTTCGTACTCTGAGTCTTGTTCAATAGTTGGGTCATTAGCATTCACCGAGAGCTCAAAGGATGTAACCATGCTAGATGCAGCATTAAGACTCACAGTGACATCTTGAGTACTACAATACAGCAAAAAAAAAGATTTTTAATTTAAACCAACACATTAAATACTAAGCACATGGATTTTGCATGTAATGCAATAGTCTCCACATTAACTAGAAAAAAATTAATTGATGCGCTCTACATGGAAATGCCCGTTGAAAAGTATACAGAAGCTTCAATTGGTTCAAAATGCAGTGGCCCAAATGGTTTTATGCAGGCTTAGGTGTGCATGTGTCACATCTCCTGCAGGAGAAGCATTGGCTGCCAATTTGCTTCCAGGTCCAATTCAAGGTGCTGGTTGTCACCTTTAAAGACCTACATGGCTTGGGACCAGGTTATTTGAAAGACCGTCTTCTCCCAGTCACATCTACCCGACCTACCAGAGGGGAGGCAGGGAATGCTGCGGGTCCCCTTTCCTAAGTAGGTACAACTAATGGAACCAAGAAGAACAGCCTTTTTCATGGTGCCTCCTTCCCTTTGGAACATCATCCCCATGGAGATTACCCCACTTTGACACTCTTTCGCAAGGCCCTGAAGACATGGTTTTACCAGTGGGCCTGGGGAACCCCGAGTGGGATGGAGCCCATCAAGTGGCTTGTTTGACTGATTGTCACCGGGGGGGGGGGATTGCTTTTTATTGTTTTTATATGAGAATTTTATCTTTGTACGCTGCCTAGAGTCACTGAGAGTGAGTTGGGCAATCATACTTATAAGAAAGATTCAATTTAAGGTGATGCCTTTCGGCCTCCAGGAAGCCTCTGCCATGTTCATGCAATTGATCAATGAAGCACTACATGAGCACCTGTACAAGGGGAACCTTGTGTACTTAGATGACATTCTCATCTTCACTGAGACCATGGAGGAGCATATTAAATTGGCTCGCCAGGTGCTCAAGAAGCTCCTAGCAGCGAACCTGTATGTCAAACTGTCCAAGTGCAAATTCCACAAAATCAACCTAGACTATCTAGGGTACCGAGTGTCCAGTGAGGGGGTTGAGATGGACCCAGAGAAAGTCAGACCTGCCCTGGACTGGAAACCCCCTCGAACATGCAAGAACAACTCCAAAGCTTTCTTGGATTCGCAAACTTCTACCGACAGTTTATTCCCTCTTTTGCTGAGATCGCTTTCCTAATTACCAAACTACTAAAAATGGGAGGGGGAAGGGTGAAACCCCAACCAAGCCAACCCCTACAATGGACACTCGAATGCCAAGCGGCTTTCGAGACCCTCAAAAGACTCTTTCCTGAAGAGCCGATCCTTAAGCACCTGGACCCAGAGTGCTCATTCATCATCCAGGCAGATGCCAGTGATGTGGCAGTGGCTATGATTCTCCTTCAAAAAAAATGGGGAGGGGGACTTGCAGCCATGTGCATATACCTACCGCAAACTCACTGCAACTGAAAGGAGGTGTCAGGCCTGCAGAGGTTCCTTTAAGAATCTTTGGCCTGCCACACTCTCTTATAATTTCCTATGTGTTTCATTAGTGTAGTAGTTGGGAGGGGGGAATAGAAAGGAGTAGGATTATGGAATGTATTGTTGTGATTCTTCCTAGAAGCTCAAGGTCATCTTGTGTCTCCGCACCTCGACACCTGACTGGAAGCAGAGGGGTGTAGATGCCAGCGTGGAAGATGATGATTGGAACATGTGATGAATTATGGGGTGTGGGGATAGATATGAACTTTCAACTGGGAGAACCCACAGGATGTACATTAGAGTTGAAATTTCATAGCGTAATGCCAACATGAACGCTGACATTATTTCAACTCTAATGTACATCCAACAAAGGGGCTTACCACCCCAAGCAGCAGGCCAACAGGTTGCTCCGGTTCAACCACCAGCACCCCCTCCTACTCCAACACCCCCACGTTTCCGTGCAACATACAATGGGAGCCGAGACAAGCTAGCTTACTTCATGAATCGAGTATTGGCATACGTTGACCAAGTAGGCCCACAATACCCGACGGATCGAGAATTGATCCAAGAAATAGCAGAGGGGATGAATGAAGGAGAGGCTGCACAATGGATAGTGGAACTCCATGAAGAAGCAGCTCCTGAATTAGATGATGTAACAGGGTTCATCCAACTGATGCGTGCCCGATTTTACGATGTGGCCCAACAGGTAGATGCTGAAGACCAGATCCAGGAATTACGACAGGGTGGTCGTCCGGTCAAAGAATTAGTTTGGGAGTTCCGGAGAATAGCTGGGAGACTACGATACTGGCCAGAAAGACTATTGGTCTATATGTTCAAAAAGGCCTTAGATCCCAAACTGAAAGAAGCTTGTGCCGTAAGGGGGACCCCAGATCGTCTCCAAGATTGGTACACCACTGCAATCATACTGGACCACGAGATTAACACCTGTCCAAAGCCGGGTACCAGAACCCCTGCCAAAAAACCGTTCGCCCACCGAACGCAGAGGCAGCAAATTGAAAAGCCCCCACCAACCCCTCGTTCCTGGGACCCCAAAATAAAGTGCTACCGATGTGGTCACCTGGCCACCGGGCATCAACATGCCGGACTCCAGCCCCAGTTCCACAACTGCACCAACCACCTGCCAGCACAACAAAGAAAACCCCCAGAAAACCACCAGAAAAGAGTCGTCTGGTGCAACAGCCAGCAGAGGCAGAGAGCAAAGCCACTGAAAACGCCCCTGCCACCTCGGAGGAGGAGGAGGATGAAAATCCCGAAGACGACCCGATGGTGAGTGCAACGATCCGCCCCTTCCAGATAAAAGCCAAACTCCAAATACCAAAAATGGGGGTAGAAGGGGAAGTTGGGCTGATTATAGATACCGGCTGCACCCAATGCTTAATCAGCATGTCAATAGTGGAGCAACTAGGTATACGCACCAGACGCACCAGACGCCTAAAACATCCCATTCCGTTTCAGCAAGTGGATGGAACCCTAATTGGGGGGGCTCTGGCTACAAAGATCACTGAGTTAGGTGATAGGCCGCAACTATGAGTTCCACAAGACCTCGCTAGATTACCTGGGGTATCGTATCTCCAATGAAGGAATAGAAATGGATCAAGGAAAAGTGAAAGCGGTGTTAGATTGGAAACCTCCATGCACTCGCAAACAATTACAAAGCTTCCTTCGATTTGCAAACTTTTATAGGCAGTTTATTCCAACATTCGCTGAAATTGCCCTACCATTGACTGAACTATTAAAAACAGGGCCTTTCCCAACTAAACCGAAAGCAAACCAACCGTTAAACAAGTTCGTTGGGCCCAATATTTCCAAAGGTTCAAATTTGAAATTAAACACATCCCCGCAGGAAAGAACGTGTTAGCAGATGCGCTGTCGAGAAAACCTCAGTTTGACAGTAAGAAGGAAGAAGTTGTCCACCCCATATCTCCTTCCCACCAAAAGGCAGCTCAAGTCACCACTCGAAGCCAAGATAAGCTGAAAACCGAACTGAAAGCGGCCCTCCAGACAGACCCGTGGTTCAATAACAACAAGGACATACTAAAGATGAATGATGGCGTAGCCTGGAAGGGGTCCAAACTGTACTTCCCTGCAGAGATGAGACTGCAAGTACTACAGCGGAGTCATGATGCGAAACTAGGAGGTCATTTTGGATTCCTGAAAACTCTCCACCTCGCCAGACCTCAATTTTGGTGGCCGAAGATGAGGTCGGAGGTGGAAGATTATGTAAAAAGCTGTGCTACTTGTGCCACAATGAAAACCCGTCCGGGAAAGCCCCCTGGACTACTACAACAAGTGGCCAACCCTAGCCGACCATGGAAAGAGATAGCAATGGACTTCATCGTCGAGCTTCCAGATAGCAAGGGTAATAGAGTAATCTGGACAGTTATTGATTTGTTTTCCAAGCAAGCACACTTTATCACTTGTTCAGGCCTACCATCCGCAAAGAAATTAGCGAAAATGTTTGTGAAACACATTTATCGCCTACATGGGGTACCAAAAAGGATCATTTCAGATTGCGGAGTTCAATTCACTGCCAAGTTCTGGAGAGAATTCCTAAAATCGATCGGGTCCACACAGGGACTCAGCTCAGCATTTCATCCCAGCACAAATGGGGCAGCAGAGAGGGCCAATGCGATGGTGGAACAGTATATCCGGTGTTATGTGGACTATCAGCAAGACAATTGGTCAGACTTGTTACCCTTCACCGAAGTAGCATATAATAATGTGGTCCACAGCAGTACAGGATTAACTCTTTTCCAGATTACCAGTGGCATGGAATTCGTTCCCATGCCTGAACTACCTAAAGAACCCCCCTCCTCCATGTCTCTGAATGAATGGCTGGAGGCACTACAGAAGGGATGGGAAAATACGAAAAAGGCGCTAGCAGATGCAGCAGAAGCCTACAAGAAGCAAGCTGATAAACATCACTCCCTACAACCCCCCTTTCGAGTGGGGGACAAAGTTTTTGTGTCTACTAAATACATAAGGTTAAGGATGCCTAGTAAGAAATTAGGTCCAAAATTTCTAGGTCCTTTCCCAATAGAAAAGATAATTAACCCAGTTACAGTTCGACTCAGCCTACCCAGACTCCTAGGGAAAATTTACCCGGTATTCCATTGTAGCTTATTGAAGCCAGTAAGGGGGTCTAGCATAAGGCCATCCACCCAAGCTCCACCTCCTCCTGTAGTGGTAGAAGGAGAAACACATTATGAGGTGAAAAAAATATTAGATTCCAGGCTGTATAGAGGTCGCTTACAATATTTAGTGCATTGGCGTATCTCCCTTGGATTTGGAACATTGATTTATATCACCTGGCTTGGAGCTGTATAGAGACCTACGCTCTCCTCTGGACTTCCTTGTCTTGTGACTTCTCCCGGTTGTGTCTTTCCACAGACGCCATTTCTTTGTGCAGACTTATAGCTATCTCTGAACCTAATATGGGTCCGAAAAAATTACCGCTGAGGGAAGAGATTAAGGTAATCCAGAAGGGGAATGTAGAATTTGAAAACCATATGATAAAGGTGGAATTTGAGAGAATGTCTTTTTTTCTTAGATTCCAAAACTTGCCAGAAACAGAGAATGAAGATCTCAAGGAGATTATGACCACAATTTTAGCAGAATATATTAAAAGAGACAAACAACAGCTATGGTGGGATATTGATTTGATCTATAGGATTAATTCAGCATACGCTAGAACACACAACGTGCCAAGGGAAGTACATGTTAAATTTCTTAGAAAGACCACAAGAGATGAGGTCTTAGGAGCTCAAAGGGTGGGACCACTAAAATATAAAGACAAAGAAATAACCATTCTTAAACAGATTCCAAAGAAAGTAAGAGATAAGAGGAAGAAATACTCCTCTTTAACAAAGAAATTATATAACAATGGAATCTGGTTTAAATGGCTGTTGCCAGAAGGAATGCTAATTTTCTGGGAGGGCAGTAGAATTAGAATTAACACAGTTGCGGAGGTGGAGACCTTTATTAAAAAAAAAAGTGCCCTCCTAGATCAAACAGGGGACAGTACACAAGATGTGAAGGAGGGAGGGGCCGCAGCTCTGCCAGCAGATAGGGGGGAGGACGCAATACTTAGAAGACTCAGATCACAAAAATGAGTTGAAACATTTTTGCAATTGTTGTTATAATGTAACTCTCGGAAGTGATACAAAAGATGATTAAATATATCGATGATTGAATGTAAAAACAAAAAGCTGCCAATGTTTATTCAAATTTTGATGTTTTTTCTTTTCTTTTTGGTTAAAGTTGTGAGATTCGTGGGGATTTCTACCTCCCGCATGATGTAGCTGTCAAAAATTTTCTACACCTATTTACCTTTTCCCCTAAAACATTTGTAAAAAACCAATAAAAATTTTACAATAAAAATATTTAGTGCATTGGAAGGGATACCCTTTGTCCGAAGCTACGTGGGTGAAAAGTTGGGATCTGAAAGTGGATAAATTAGGGAAACAATTCCATGAGAAGTTCCCTGATAAGCCAAAAGGTCCCCCTGGGGGAGGCAGAGGTGGTTAATTGTGTATAGTAATTTATACTTTTACTTCTTTTGCAGGCCACGTGGGTTTTTTGAAGAGAGGCCGCCTGTCAGGCCTGCAGAGGTTCCTTTAAGAATCTTTGGCCTGCCACACTCTCTTATAATTTCCTATGTGTTTCATTAGTGTAGTAGTTGGGAGGGGGGAATAGAAAGGAGTAGGATTATGGAATGTATTGTTGTGATTCTTCCTAGAATCTCAAGGTCATCTTTTGTCTCCGTACCTCAACACCTGACCGGAAGCAGAGGGGTGTAGATGCCAGCGTGGAAGATGATGATTGGAACATGTGATGAATTATGGGGTGTGGGGATAGATATGAACTTTCAACTGGGTGAACCCACAGGATGTACATTAGAGTTGAAATTTCATAGCATAATGCCAACATACCTGTATTATTAAATTGGAACTTTAAGGATGATTCTGTTCTGGACTCTGATTTACTTTTGCATGGTATTTGGAACACTGACAGGAGGTGGGCAATGTGGGAGAAGGAAGTATATGTAGTCCACTGAGCATTGCTTACATGGTGCCACTTCCTTGAAGGAAGTGAAATGCCTTTTGAACTATGGACTGACCATAAAAATCTGGAGGTGCTTAGGACCCCACGGAAACTGTCTCCCAAGCAAGTTCAGTGGGTGCAATACTTCAACCGTTTTAAATTCACATTGAAATACATCCCCGGAGGAAAAAAACTCTTGGCCAATGCGCTGTCACGAATGGTACAATGCAACAGCAAACGCTAAGAGGTAGTCCATGCCCTGATTCCACCCACCCACCCCTCAGAGCAACGCAAGGCACAACACGGCAACAAGCACAAAGGCGGCGAGCTGTAGAAAGGGGGGTCTGACTCAGAAACTCAAAAGCCGAACTGTTATCCAACCTTTGGTACAGGGACAACAGAGGGCTACTAACCTATAGGGAGGGACTAGCCTGGAAGGGCTTGAAATTGTATGTCCTCAACACCCTCCACCCTCAAGTGCTCAAGAAGCCACGATGTGAAGCAAGCTGGACACTTCGGGTTTCTGAAAACTCTGCATCTTGCGAGGAGACAATTCTGGTGGCCAAGGATGAAAAAGGACATTGAAAGCTATGTAAAATGTTGCGCCACGATGAAAAAATGACCTGGAAAGCCTGGGCTCCTCCAACAAGTAGCTGACCCATCCCGTCCATGGGAAGAGATCACCATGGATTTCGTAGTAAAGCTTCCGCAAAGTGGGGGACAACACAGTCATTTAGACCATGACTTGCTCTGAGCAAGCCCATTTCATAGCCTGTTCGGGTCTCCCATCAACCCATAACCTAGGCAAGTTATTCCTAAAGCACATTTAGTGGCTACGCGAGGTACCCCAGAGAATAATCTCAGATTGTTGGGTTCAATTTACTGCCAAATTCTGGAGGGAGTTTAAGTCAAGTGGATCCTCCCAAGGGCTCAGTTCAGCTTTTCATCCAAGTACCAATGGGGTGACGGAACAAACTAACATGATGATAGAACAATACGTAAGGTGCTATGTCAACTACTAATTGGGCAGACCTATTGCCTTTCACTGATGTTGCATACAATGCAGTGCACAGCAGCACGGGATTCACCCCATTCCAAATCACCACAGGGATGGAGTTTGTCCCCATGCCTAAGTTCCCTCGGGAGCCACCCTCCTCAGTTTCTCTAACCAAATGGATGGATTTCTTGAGGAAAGTCTGGGAGAACATGAAACAGGCCCTCCACAAAACCACAGAATCCCAGAAAGCCCAAGCCGATAAGCATCGGTCCCCCCAACTGCCGTTCCAAGTAGGGAACAAGGTTTACCTGTCCACCAAGTATTTAAGATTGAAACTACCCTGCAAGAAGCTAGGACTGAAATTCCTAGGGCCTTTTCCCATTGTAAAAATCATTAATCCGATTACAGTGGAGCTGAAACTGATCTGGTAATTGGATCTCAGATGAGATCAGTAGACTGGGTAGCCCCAAAACCAATCATGGTGCAGAGAGACACCCATTACGAGATGAAAAGAATTTTAGAGTGTAGATTGTATAAAAAGAAGCTGCAGCTTCTAGTGCATTGGAAGGGCTCTCCACTCTCAGAAGCCACTTGGTGAAAAGCAGAGATGTGAGAGCAGAGCAGTTAACTAAATTTCATGACAAATACCAGCAAAAACTAAAAGAGCATCTGGAGGAGGGGAGGGGTGGTTGAGGGAGAATTAATCTGACTATGTTTGCCTTTCCAGGAACGTCTCCTGAATTAAGTGGGGTTGGCCGACTGTCAACTCTGAATAGAACCTCCCGTGAGAACCAGGGTCATCCCAGCAGGTAGCAGTAGGAATAGGAGCAGAAGTGATCGAGTGTCCCCGCCAACTGCTTTCATTGGACAATGTGACCTGTGACACCTGGGGAGGGAAATTTTTGCTCTTTTAATTACAGGGTAACCACAGGAAACTTTTAGAGTTGGTTTTCACTGGCTGTGCCAATATGATGTGTCCAATAAACACGTTCTCTGAGGAATGTTCCTGCCTTGGAGTTCTGATTTCTTTAGATGAGTTACTCAGAACGCTGACAGCTAGTATAATCGATAACTAATGTTGCACTAAGTGGAAAATAGATGCTGATCACCTTCTGCATATATTTGTTAGGTTACTTCATACCAGGCTAACCTGTTAGAACAGGGGTGTCAAACTCAAGGCTCAAGGTCTCTGTTCAGGGTGCGGGGCTGAAAAGGGGAGGGGAGATCCCCAGCATGTGCACACATACACACACAAACAGGTCTAGGAGAAGTGAGCTGAGATCCATGCAGAGGCCCATCAAGCGCAGAGGGAACAATGGGGGAGGGTCCAAATGGGAAGGCTGTCCAGAGACTCTGGCAGCTCCGTCGTTGGCAGGCTGCAAACTAACAAAAGCTGGATTTTTTGAGTGCTCATTTCTTTTTCTCACCTATTACCACTTCAATCGTGTGTGCTTGTACATCCCTTCACCCAACCTGCTGCCGATCGCATTGTGCCCTGCCCCTCCAGCTCCCGCCTCCAGCCCCAGGGAAGGCTGCAAGAAGGAAGGAAGGGAGGGAGGGAGGGAGGGAGGGAGGGAGGGAGGGAGGGAGGGAGGGAGGGAGGAAGGAAGGAAGGGAAACTTGGTTGGAGATGTCCCAGTTCAAAGGAGAAAGCAATTTTGTGTTCTGTTTTGTCACAGACAGAACTTTGTTGGCAATCCAAGTTACCATGGGTATTCTTTTTTTAAATTATTGTTCAAATTTTTTATTAGTTTTAAAAAAATTTACAAGGAAAAGGGGTTATAGGGTTATAAAACATTTTGACAGCTACATCGTGCGGGGGGGAGAAGCCCCCCCAGGTCTTGCAACTTTTACTAACGAAGATAGAAAAATATCAACATTTACATAAGTATTAGCAGTTTTGAGTTTAACACAAAATCATCAGTATGTTTCAATCATTTGTTTTGTATCACTTCCGTAAAGGTACATTGTAACAACAATTGCAATAGTGTTTCAAATCACTTTTGTGATCTGAGTCTTCTAGTTGTTGCATCCTCCCTCCCGTCCACCGGCTGAGCCTCAGCCCCTCCCTCCTTTGTTTCTTGTGTAACATCCCCCATTTCGCCTGAGAGCACTGTGTTTTTTTAGCGAAAGCCTCTGCTTCCACTACTGTATTGATTCTAATTCTGCTGCCCTCCCAAAAAATCAACATGCCTTCTGGAAACAGCCACCTGAACCAAACCCCATTATTGTATAATTTTTTTGCTAAGAAGGAATATTTCCTTCTGTTATCTCTTACTTTCTTTGGGATCTGTTTAAGAATGGTTATTTCTTTATCTTTATATTTTAATGGTCCATTGGTATTCTTGAATTGTCAGCTCTTAGGAAAGTATTGCCTCCTTGTGTGTTGCAAACGGCCATTTCCAGTGGGGAAAACAGGACAAAGCAGAGTGGGGGAAAGTATTTTCCTTTGCTATATTTCCAGTCTGAATTAGACCATGCAGGGTCCCTATAGGACAGCCCTTTTAAGGATTATGCATTGATAGAAAAGCAGCTAACTTACTTCTGTTCCTAAGTGCTAAAGCTGTTGCACATAAAAAACAGAGGAGCTCTGATCAACTATCACAGCCACCATTTTGACAGTTTTGCTGTACTGTTGTTTGTGGGCGTCCCCACTAAAATGCAAGCATGGGATAAACTGAGCCTGGTTTGTTCTCAGTCTTTTAAGTGGCCACAAACTACTAGCAAAAGTGGCATTTGATCACAGCACAGAGGCATTGAGAAATAGTTCCCCTTTTGCATTTGAGCATCAAGAAGGGATAGGAAAGGAGAAAGGGAAAGAGGAAAGAAAAAGAAAAAAGAAGAGGAGAAGGAAGAAGAAAAAGGGAAGGAAAAAGAAGAAAAGGGAGGAAGGGAATTATAATGAGAGGGAGGGTCTGAGGAAAGTCCTGCCTTAGCACTTGTCCCTTCCTCCTGACCTCTCCTGGTGGTCTCCCATCCTATCGCTGAGGCTGCTTTGGTTTCCTCTCATGGAGAAGTGGGCCTCCCTCTGACCCACACACTTTGCCCTCCTGCACACACCATGAGCAACAGGCCAAGGAGAGCAAGCACAGCAACAGCCTCAAGGAGGAGGTAAGTGCAGCCAGGTGCCACCTTGGGGAAGCGGGGCTGGGCTGGGCTGTGGGGTCCTAGTGCCCTGGGAGCTCAAGGGTCAGGCTGGGCACTTGCCCTCCACTGCCCAGGGCTCCAGGCAGCTGTTGTGGTCCAGCAGCGGCCGGCTGAGTTGTTGGTGGACTCTGACAGCTCAGACCATTATGGGACTGCTCTGGAGGATGAGGAAGACTCTGGAGGGTGTTTGGAGTCAGAGCAGGAACTAGAGAAGCCTGTTGGCCACCAGGTGGCATCTGAGTCAGGGAGCAGTGAGGAGGAACAGAGGGAGGTTGTCCCTGATGTGCGTAGACGTCGAATTGATCGGAGACAGGAACAGCTGTGGAAAAGACATCATAGAAAGAAGTAGGGACAGCTGGTTAAGGGTGTGGCCCCTCCCAAAGAGTTTATAAGTGAAGCGAAAGGAGGGGGATTTTTGCAGGAGACAACAGTCCATATTCAAGCCATTGCGAAAGCATTCTGTAAGTGTTATCTTGGGTTTGTGAAGAGAACTTTCTAGGCTCCCAGCCAAGGGGTGGCATTATGTAATTAGTTGTGGCAGACAGCCAAGCCTGGGTCTGCATATTCATTGTAATCACAGGACAGAACAGCAGCCTGCGCCACCATCCGGGGTTCCTCTTCGTGGCCTGAGAGGGATGGCAAGGCTCCTCTGGTGGACAAGGGTTTGGCACTCGCCCTGGTCTCACCTTACTCTGCTGGAGACAATGGATCCCCCCAGCCCCACCTGGGCTGCCAGAGGTGCCCCCGGCCACGAGCGATTCTGAGCTGGCCACGTCCCCCCACTCCCCCCGAGGTCAACCACAAGCCTGATGCGGCCCTCAATGAAATCAAGTTTGACACCCCTGTGTTAGAACATACAGTGCATTCAGAAAGTATTAAAACCCCCTTCATTTGTCAATTTTGTTATGCTGCAGTCTGATTCTACAGTTGTTGAAATTCATTTTTTCTCATTAATCTACACTCAGTACCCCATAATGACAAAGTGAAAACAGAATTTTAGAAATGCCTGTAAATTTATTAAAAAGAAAAAACTGAAATATCACATTGGCATAAGTATTCAGACCCTTCACTCAGTACTTTGTTGAAGCACCGTTGGCAACAATTACAGACTCGTGTCTTTTTGGGTATGACATGACAAGCTTTGCACACCTGGACTGGGGAATTTTCTGCCATTCTTCCTTGCAAATCCTCTCAAGCTCAGTCAGGTTGGATGGTGACCGTCAGTGGACAGCCATTTTCAGGTCCCTCCAGAGGTGTTCAATAGGGTTCAAGTCAGGGCTCTGGCTGGGCCACTCTAGGACATTCACAGAGTTGTCCCTAAGCCACTCCTATGTTGTCTTGGCTGTGTGCTTAGGATCGTTGTCATGTTGGAAAGTGAACCTTCAGCCCAGTCTGAGGTCCTGAGATACTGCACTGTAGAACAGGTTTTCATTGAGTATATCCCTGTACTTTGCTCTGTTCAGCTGCCCCTCAACCCTGACCAGTCTCCCAGTCCCCGCTGCTGAAAAATACCCCCACAGCATGATGCTGCCACCACCATGCTTCACTGTTGGGATGATATTGGGTAGGTGAAGAGCGGTGCCTGGTTTCTTCCAGACATGTTTAGAATTGAGGCCAAACAGTTCAATCTTCGTTTCATCAGACCAGAGAATCTTGTTCCTCACAGTCCGAGAGTTCTTCAGGTGCTTTTTTGCAAACTCCAAGATGGCTTTCGTGTGTTTTGCACTGAAGAGAGGCTTCTGTCTAGCCACTCTGCCATTAAACCCAGATCGGTGTAGGGCTGCAGTGATGGTTGTCCTTCTGAAACTCTGTTCCATCTCCACACAGGATCTCTGAAGCTCAGTCAGAGTGACCATCGGGTTCTTGGTCACCTCTCTTACTAAGGCCCTTCTCCGATTGCTCAGTTTGACCAGGCAACCAGTTCTTGTAAGAGTCCTGGTTGTGCCAAACTTCTTCCATTTGAGAATTATGGAGGCCACTGTGCTCTTAGAAACCTTCAGTGCAGCAGAAATTTTATTGTAGCCCTCCCCAGATCTGTGCCTTGCAATAATCCTGTCTCTGAGCTCTGCAGGCAGTTCCTTTGGCCTTATGGCTTTTGCTCTACTACAGTATGCATTGTCAGCTGTGAGGCCTTCTATAGAGAGTTGGGTGCCTTTCCAAATCATGTCCAATTTAAATTACCACAGACTCCAATCAAGGTGTAGAAACGTGTCGGCAACTATCAAGAGAAATGGGAGGCACCTGAGCTAACTTTCAAGTGTTGTTGCAAAGGGTCTGAATACTGTACTTATGCCAATGTGATATTTCAGTTTTTTCTTTTTAATAAATTTACAGACATTTCTAAAATTATGTTTTCACTTTGTCATTATGGGGTACTGAGTGTAGATTAATGAGAAAAAAATGAATTTCAACAACTGTAGAATCAGACTGCAGCCTAACAAAATTGACAAAAGTGAAGGGGGTCTCAACACTTCAGAATTCATCCTGCTGCTTTTGTCAGCAGTCACATCATCAATAAACACAAGAGAACCAGTTCCATTGGCAGCCATACATGCCCACGCCATGACACTACCACCACCATGCTTCACTGATGAGGTGGTATGCTTAGGATCATGAGCAGTTCCTTTCCTTCTCCATACTCTTCTCTTCCCATCACTCTGGTACAAGTTGATCTTGGTCTCATCTGTCCATAGGATCTTGTTCCAGAACTGTGAAGGCTTTGTTAGATGTTGTTTGGCAAACTCTAATCTGGCCTTCCTGTTTTTGAGGCTCACCAATGGTTTACATTTTGTGGTGAACCCTCTGTATTCACTCTGGTGAAGTCTTCTCTTGATTGTTGACTTTGACACACATACACCTACCTCCTGGAGAGTGTTCTTGATCTGGCCAACTGTTGTGAAGGGTGTTTTCTTCACCAGGGAAAGAATTCTTCGGTCATCCACCACAGTTGTTTTCTGTGGTCTCCCGGGTCTTTTGATGTTGCTGAGCTCACCGGTGTGTTCCTTCTTTTTGAGAATGTTCCAAACTGTTGTTTTGGCCACGCCTAATGTGCTTGCTATCTCTCTGATGGGTTTGTTTTCTTTCTTCAGCCTAATGATGGCTTGCTTCACTGATAGTGACAGCTCTTTGGATCTCATCTTGAGAGTTGACAGCAACAGATTCCATATGCAAATAGCACACTTGAAATGAACTCTGGGGTTTCTTAAGATGTTGGCTATTTTTTGGTCAGTGCTGAAGGCTGTCTTGATATTGTGCTTGTGGAGAATTTTGCTGATTTTATCTGTGGTGCCTTGGATGTAAGGGAGGAGGGCTTTGACCATTTGCTGAGAAGGAGAGTCCAAGCATGGGTTAAATACAGCCAATCTGCCCAGGACTGAATTGAAACTTTAAGCCACGCCTCTGGTCCCAACTAATCCTCAGATTTTCTTCAATGAAGAAACAATGCGCGCTGAGAAGTTCAGGAACAAAGTCAACAAAGTCCGAAAAAACCATATGACAACTAGCGAAGTAGACCCCAGGGTGGGGTTGGACTCTCCTTCGCAGCACCCAGAAAAGGACCCTTCAGGTAAGCCAATGGTCATTTTCCTGGGTGCTATACCCAAGCTAAATGTCACTAGGGCGGGAAGTGGAAGCGTCCAGGGTCTCTCCGCTGGAATGAATGCCCTGGAGAACTCGCCTCCCAAATGCCCCCTCTGCAGAAGCAAGTTTGTCCAGTCTGTAGTTTCGAACAAAGGGAGACAAGGAAGTCCACGTAGCAGCCTTGCAAATCTCCTCTATCGGTGCCTGGGTAGCCCAGGCCGCCGTAGTGGCAGCGCTTCTGGTAGAATGTGCGGTGATATGGCATGGCACTGGAATAGATTGAAGAACATGGGCTGAGGTGATACAGGCCCATAGCCAGCGACTGATTGTCTGAGAAGAAACTTTGCGGCCCTGGGAAGCTGGTTGAAACACGACAAAAAGTGATTCAGACCTATGGAAGGTAGCCGTGTGTTTGATGCACTTACATATCGCTCTACGAACATCGAGCATGTGCCACTTTATCTCCTTGGGATGTTTGGGGTGCGGACAAAAATCTGGAAGTATGACCTCCTGGGCCAGGTGAAACCAAGAGTTGATCTTGGGTATAAATGCCGGGTCCAAATGGAGGATCACTCTGTCAGGTTGAATCAAGCACAAGTCCTCGCGAATTGACAGCGCTGCCAATTCGGAAATTTGCCGTGCAGACGTGATGGCAATCAAAAAGGCTGTCTCAAATGTCAGATGTTTGAGGCTGGCCGAGCGGAGAGGTTCAAAGGGCGGGGCAATGAGAGCCCGTAACACTACATTGAGATCCCATGAGGGGCATCTGTGAACAACCGGAGGCCTCAGGTTGGTTGCACCCCGTAGGAAGCTGCGGATGATGGGATGACAACCAAGGGAAGAGTGCTCGTCTACTATTAAAATCATGGACAAGGCCGCCACCTGCCGTCTGAGAGTGTTAGGGGCCAGGCCCTGGTTGAGTCCGTCTTGCAAAAAGTCCAAGATCTGGGAAATCGTAGCCGTAGTCACCACAGCTTCGTGCTCTCTGCATCAGCTTTCGAAGGACTTCCACATGGCATCATGTATTCTGGTTGTAGAAGGCTGTCTGGACACCTGAATGGTGTGAATGACCTTGGTGGAAAGGCTACCCCTACTTAGGAGGTCCCTCTCAAGTGCCAGACAGCTAGTTGTAGCCACTGGGGCTCTGGATGTTGAAGCGCCCCCTGGCTGAGAGAGACCTCGTGTCGGGAAATCCGCCAAGGAGGGTTGACGGAGAGACTCACCAGGTCGGCGAACCAGGTCCTTCTGGACCAGTAGGGAGCCACGAGCAGAATTTCCGCCTCCTCCAACAGAATTTTCCGAATCACCCTGGGAAGAGGCAACGGGGGGAACACATACATCAGACCCGGTGGCCACGGACAGTGGACAGCTTGCGGGGTGTGGAACCTGGAGAAGAACCTGGGGAGGTGTGTGTTCTCCAGGGAGGCGAACAGGTCGACCAGAGGACAGCCGAACCTCTGAGACAACTGGTGGAACAGGTCCGGCTACAGGCGCCACTCTGAGTGATCGACCGTGGCCCTGCTCAGACAGTCCGCCTGGATGTTGTGGACCCTCGAGATGTGCTCCGCTTGGATCGAGCACAGGTATCTTTCTGCCCACCTTCCCAGGAGCTCTGATTCCTCCATCAGGGACCTGGAGCGAGTGCTCCCTTGGCAGTTTATGTGTGCCTTTGTGGCCACATTGTCAAGTTAGGATTCTCACGTGACGCCCCTTGATGTGGTCTTCAAAGTGAACGAGTGTGAGCCGCACTGCTCTCAATTCCAACCAGTTGATGCTGTGGGACGCTTCGGGCACTGACCATCTGCCCTGCGCAATCTGGTTGTGGAGATGAGCACCCCAGCCGAATAGACTGGTGTCCGTCGTGATGGTGAGACGGTCTGGCTCTTTGAAGAGGGTGCCCTTCGCCAGCACGGGGGACAGCCACGACTGGAGGGACTGACATACTTTTGGTGAGACTCGAACCAGCTGTTGAGAGTTGCTCATGTTGGCCCTCTGGTAGGGCAGGAGGAGCCATTGTAGGTGTCAAGAATGAAGGCGTGCCCAAGGTACTATTGACAGGCACAAAATCATCTTGCCAAGGAGTTTGTGACAGCTGCACAACCAATACCTGCGACGAGTGTAGTACCTGCAACACCTGGCTTCTGATGCTTGCCAACCGCTCTGGAGACAGGGAGACCTGGCAACTGATGGTGTCGATGATGGCACCCATGTGCTGCAGCCTGGTGGTCGGATGCAGATGACTCTTTTCCTTGTCGATGGAGAACCAGTGATGTTGGAGGGTTCGCAGTGTGTGCTGCAGGTCTTGTACCGCTTGTTGCCGTGACGATGACTGGATGAGGACATCATCCAGGTAGCAATGCAGGCGCACTGGGCGAAATCTCAGGAAGGCCACCACCACGCCTAGGATCTTTGTAAAGGTTTGAGGTGTCAAGGACAGGCCGAATGGCAGAGCCCTGTACTGGTAGTGGCAGCCTGCATAAAAGAATCTCAGGAACCTGCGGGGAGCTTTGCGAATGGGGATGTGGAGGTAGGCCTCCTTGAGATCAATGGCTGTTAAGAGATCTCCCAGCCTGATAGAACCCAGAATTGACTGAAGGGACTGCATCTTGAACCTGCGGTATTCTATATGATGATTTAGCTTTTTTAGGTCGAGGATCCCCCTCCAACCCCTTGAGTTCTTTGGGACAAGGAAGAGTATTAAATAAAACCCTGTCCTTTCCTGACCTGGTGGAACCGGTTCTATGGCGTTTATGTCTCTGAGGTGAAGGATCTCCTGTTCCATGAGAACCTTCTTGAACAGACAGGAGGGGGTTGGACACCGAACGAAGTGTCGGGGAGGGGGAGAAATGAACTCTAACGTTAGACCTATGCGTATTGTCTGAAGGACCCACTGGTCTGACGGGATCTGCTTCCATTGGGTGTGGAACAGCTGGAAACACCCTCCTATGGGAACCATCCGCTGATGGTCACTTATAGTGTCTGAAGGGTCTGGAATTGGACCCTCCGTGATAGGGACATTTGGAGAAGGACTATTGACCGTTTCTGTCACGAAAGGGCTGACGATCCTGGGACCTATCCGTGTCCTGAGAGTATGGACGTTGGAAAGAACTGGAGGTAGACGGCTGCTCCGAGTTCCGAAAGGGCTGCCTCCTATAAGTCTGTGAACCCTTACAGTCAGATTTTTTGTTGACCGAAGGCATGACCTTCTTTTTGTCCTTGTTTTCAACCAGGACAGGGTCTAAGGCCTCCCCCAAAAGCTTGCCGCCCTTAAAGGGAGCCAAAGCGAGCTTCCACTTGGATCACATATCCGAGTTCCAATGTCTGAGCCATAAGAGGCGCCTGGTGGTGACATTAGAAGACAGGAATCTAGAGGCAAATTTGGCAGCGTTCAGGGTAGCGTCAGCAGTGTACTCTGTCGCTGCGATAATTTTGTTAACATCCTGTCTTAATTTGGAATCCCCAAGGCAATGCACAAACAAATCACAGCCATCAGGACCAGAAGGGACGATTTCAGGAAGAGACAGTAACCTAGATCTGTCTGCGCTATACATAGGGCAAAATAGAAGGACATGCTCCACTGTCTCAACCTCGGCTCTGTCACAAGGGCACAGCCGCTCATTAATCGGGAGCCTCTTGAAACGACCATCCAGAAGTGCTGAGGGCAAGACATTGAAGCGAGCTATGGAAAAAGCTCTTCTATACTTGGGAATGGTTAGGGTATAAAAATAGGAAGCCATCCTCAATCCATAGTTATTAACTTGGTTGAGAGTCAGGGGGGAGCAAGTTTTATTGGCTCTGGCTCGTAGATATTGTAAATCAATGTCCACAAGCCGTTGGACTATCCTAAATTGGGCATCCTTGAGGTCGTAGTTTCCCAAGGCATCCTCCGTGAAACCTAGCAGATGAAGTTTCTTCAGCAGCTCTTTCTCCCAGCGAGAAATATGGGAGTCCGTGAACACCAGGGAGAGGTAGCTGCCAGGAACTGCCAGAAAGAGCACCCGAAACCACCATTTAAAGGTGTTTATCCAGGCCATACATTCCACCGATCGAATGCCCAGTTCCAGGTATATCGGGGCAAATCCAACACAAGGGGGAAGACCCAGAGGTTTTCTAAGGAAAGCAGCCTGGGTTCTTTCAATGCAATCCTTGAAGCCCCGTATCCATATGGGAATGCCGTAAAGAGTTTGGGCCAGCATTTTGGCTTTGTAAATACGTAGGGCAGAAGGAATGAACTGGCCACCCTGGGTATAAAAGAATCTTAAAATCTGCTGGTGACTACAGGAGGCAGAGTTCAGCACCTGGGTTCGATGTCTAGTCCAGGCACCAGTGTTCTGAAATTGAATACCTAGATACTTAAAATGGAAAACCTGCTTAACAGCATTGCCACTGATATCCCAGTTATACAATTTCCGGGCTCTAGTAAACACTAGTTGTTTTGATTTATCATAGTTAATAGCCAAATGGTTTTCAGCACAGTAAGACCCAAATGCAGAAAGTAATCTTTTCAGTCCTGGCCTTGACAATGAAAGGAGAACCGCATCATCAGCGTAAGAAGAACCGGGATCTTTGTAGTTGTCAGCTTCGGGGCCTGGGACTCAATATGTCCGATGTAACTGCTGTGTCTCTTTTGTAGTGGTCGTGTTTTGGTCTGTGACTGTAAATAAAGTATTATTATTATTATTAATTTGGTATCCCCAGCCAGAAGCTTGGCGAGGAGCTGTCTCAGCCAGAGTAGCGCCACCCTGGACAGGAAGGACGCAGAAGCGGAAGTTTTAATGGCCCAAGCCGCCACCTGATGAGTCTTGTGGCAGGCGTTCTTGGCCCTTTTGTCCTCTGCCTTGAGCCCTTCAAATAGTTCAGGGGGAAGCACTGAGTTGGAAGTGAGCGCCGCCACAGGGGCGTCCACGGGAGGCAATTTCAGTAAGTCATCTAGACTTGGGTCAACTGTGTACAATTTCTTGTCATTACCACTAGGGGTAGCAAGGGTGCCTGGCTGCGCCCATGGCTTTTGCACTACATTAAGAAATAACTTTGGAACTGGGACAATTTCCTGAATAGGTTCTGGTTCCTCAAAGAGTCTTTCCCTGAGGTCCTCCGGTGCAGGAGCAGCCGGAGCTGGGGTGCTAGTACCAAGCGGGTTGAGGCTTTGGCCTTGTTCAAAACAGTCTTGAAATTAGTATACTTGAACAAGCCAGAAAAGGAAGAACAGCACCCTCATCCCCTGAGAATTCTGGTTCTAGCCCTGGACCAAGGTCCTCCTCCCAGTCAGAATCCTCACTGGCCAAGAAAGAATGCGATGACTAAGGGGGCTGGGCTTGAGCCACTTCTTGTGAAGGACCTGGTGTCGGGAGTGGGGGTCGTTTGGCCCGTTGCAACATGCCAGCCTCTATCCCTTGGGAAATGGCCCTGGCAATGACATCCTGCATTTCTACGGAAAGATCGGGTCCCCTATCTTCCGGTGGGCAAGCTCCGGGCGGGGGCTGAATGGCCGGTTGTTGGGGTGCAAGGGGCCCCACTGTGACCGGCTCTTCTTCCAGATCAGAAGGAAATGCAAATAGGTCTGCTCGATCGGCCATAGAAGGTCCAGGAGAGTCTGCCATTGCAATGGAATCAGCAGAGGAGAATTCCTGGCCTTCATCCTCACTCTCCAACATTGGAGGATCCTGACCAGGTTGAACCCCGGGCGAGTGATCCCCAGGGGAAGCAGGCCCGGCTGTCTGGGCCTGTAGTTGAGCCCTAGAAAATTGCTTCTCTAAAGCCTTCTGGCGTCTGATGGCATCTCTGTCTAGGCCCGAACTCTGCTTAGTCCCCTGCCTAGAGTAAGGCTTGCTTGCTCTGATGGCCTCCCTGGCTGCCTTGCCAGCCTGTCTGGTATAGGTCCTGCTGGTGGAAGGACGAACCCGCTGTTCCTCAGGGGCCCATCTGCCATGATTAAATGTGGGGATGTAAGGCCTAAAAGGAAACTTTCCCCCACTCACCACCTCAGACAAACAGCCTTAGCGCTCTGGTGCAGAGGCACTGAAGGCAAGGGCAAGCAAAGCTCAGCAGTCCTTTGATTGAAGGAGAATGGTGCGAGCTCCAAGCTCCCAGCGCTCACGGAGGTCAATTAATGTGGAGTGGGACCACATGGGCCACCAACCTCTGCTGCCGCCCTCTATTGTAATGGTGGAGCTGTGAGTAGGCAAACCTGCCGGAATTCCGGACAGGAAAGCTTCCAGCGGCGACCTGCAAGAGACAGGCAATCAGGCGGCTGTAGCTGCTTTTCGCAGCAAAAGTAGGTGAACAAAATGGCGGCTGGAACTTTTAAGCCTCTCAAAATGGCCACCGCCATGTGCGATGCTCTCAAAATGGCCACCACCACATGCGACCCACCTAAAATGGCCACCCGCATACACCAGAGAGCTCTGAGGCTCCACACAAAAACAGCCGGCTCACTCAGAAGCACAGTCAGTAGCAACGGAGGTATCAGCAGGGCTACAATCGCAGTGGGATCGCTGCGATTGCGCTGGCATTCGATACTCCGACCCACATGCCTTCCCCCACAGCTGCCTGCAGCCTCATGGCGCCCGAGCGAGCCCAGGACACCGGAGAGGCTGAAATTGGTGAGAACCAGGGAATTAAATTAAAAGGAGCCTCACCAAGCCTGCTCCAATAATCAGCAAGAAGAATAGAAATAGAAAATTAGAGCGTCCAAGCAATCAATTAGGAATGAAGAGAAACTGGAAGCGCGTCCACTGGGCTAGCTGAATTGAAACAATCTGAGGATTAGTCAGCACCAGAGGCGTGGCTTAAAGTTTCAATTCAGTCCTGGGCAGATTGGCTGTATTTAACCCATGCTTGGACTCTCCAGAGCAGCACCCAGGAAAATTGGTGGTTTTTTTCTAGGTAGGTGGTGGGATCTGTGTTTAGAGGTTTGCAAGCGGGGTCTTGGAGCAGGTTGGATAGTTTGGCTTCGTAGTCAGACGTGTTCATCACCACTGTGGTGTTGCCTTTGTCTGCTGGGAGAATGATAATGTTGTTGTCTTTCCTCAAGTTGGCGAGTGCTTTTTGTTCTTCTTTCTGTAAGTTGCTTCTGGGTGTATTGCTGGAGAAGAGGACGTTGGTGACTTCAAGTCTGATTTTATTGGCTTCATCTGGGTTGATTTTGGTGAGAGTAGCTTCTACTCCGCATATGATGTTTTCAGTGGGGATGCGTTTAGGGGCGACTGCAAAGTTGAATCCTCCCCAGAGATAAATCTCTGAGAGAAACCACCTACCTGGAAAAACCACCAAATCCAAAATAAAAGCCTCTCCCATCAGTGAAGAGATCCAGCAAAGAATCATCCCCAGAGAGAAATCTTCCAGATGCCCCAAACTCTATGGCGTCCCCGAGAGACACAAAGAAGGAACACCACTCAGACCCATAGTCAGCTCCATAGGCTCACCTCTACAGAATCTTGCCAAATTCCTCGCCAAACAACTTCAACCCTACACAGAATCCATCACCTCACACGTACAAAACTCACTCCACTTCATAGAAACAAGAAACAAAACCTACAACCCACAACCTACTCGTGAGCTTTATTTATTTATTTATTTATTTATTTATTTATTTATTAATCCAACTTATATGCCGCACCCTCTCCACCAAGGGACTCGGGGCGGCGTACAATTTATTACAGAACAAATAAATAACAAATAACAAGTAACAAGGAGGAGATATACAAAAAGCATTGTATAACACATAATAAATAAATAGTCAATTAATTAAGAACAGCAAAATGCAATTAAAAACAATTAAAATACCCAAAGTCAAACTTAATTTAAAATTTTATCCAGAGGGATTAGAAAATAGCTATAATTCAGGCCAGGCCGGCTAGTTGGAACAGGTGGGTCTTGAGTTTCGTGCGGAAGGAGCGGAGATCGGTTGCTGTCCTAAAGTCGGGGGGGAGGTCATTCCAGAGGGCTGGGCCCATCACAGAGAAGGCCCTGCCCCTCGGCGCCGCTGTGAGAGCGAATTGGTCGCAGGGATGTATGGGGCAGGATACAATCCCGCAAGTAGCTAGGTCCTGTGCCATGGAGCGCTTTAAAGATAGTGATCAACACCTTGAAACGCACCCGAAAGACTACAGGGAGCCAGTGCAGCTCGCGCAGGAGAGGTGTCACATGGGAGTACCTCGTACTCCCCATCACTGCCCGCGATCCCCATCACCTCCCTTTGATGTCATATCCCTCTTCACCCAAGTGCCTATAAAAGAAGCCTTGACAGCTATCCAGAACAAACACAACCCCCCTAAATACATCCTGGACCTGACCAACCACTGCCTAACCAACACATACTTCATCCATA
Source organism: Natrix helvetica (assembly GCF_964273705.1). NCBI lineage: Eukaryota > Metazoa > Chordata > Lepidosauria > Squamata > Natricidae > Natrix > Natrix helvetica. The sequence continues at coordinate 55,340,991 of NC_138555.1, read as the reverse complement.
ATGGACAAAGATACAAACAGATCGAAGGAGCACCCATGGGATCACCCCTCTCACCCGTCATCGCAAACTTATACATGGAACATTTTGAAACCAACGCCTTAGATAAATCTGAACACAAACCCAAACTCTGGCTTAGATATGTTGACGACACTTTTGTGATTTGGCCACACAGGAAAGAAAAACTGGACAACTTCCTCACACATCTCAACAGCCTACAACCCAAAATACAATTCACTATGGAAATAGAAGCAAACAACCAACTTCCCTTTCTGGACGTGCTAATCTACAAAAAACCCAATGGCTCCCTAGGACACACCAACTACCGGAAAAAAACACACACCAACCGCTACTTAAATGCACAATCCCATCACCACCCTGCACAGATCAACTCTGTAGCCAAGACCCTCATCTCCAGAACCAAACGCCTAGCCGACAAAGACTACCTGAAAACTGAATTACACTCTCACAAACGTATTAATCTCCAACGGATTCCAAAGAAAAACAATTACCAACCTAATCCAAAGGGAGACTCCCCCAAGAACCGAGAGACAGAACAGGACAACGGCATCGCCCTCCTCCCTTACATCCAAGGCACCACAGATAAAATCAGCAAAATTCTCCACAAGCACAATATCAAGACAGCCTTCAGCACTGACCAAAAAATAGCCAACATCTTAAGAAACCCCAAAGACAAAATCCAGTGAGAAAACCAAGGAGTCTACGAAATACCATGGAAAATCTGCCCTACAACATACATAGGACAAACGAACAGGAGAATAAATGCACGCATCGCAGAACACAAGAACGCAGAAAGAAAAAAAGAAAAAACTTCCTCCCTTTTCCAGCACCTTAAAGCTACAGGACATGAAATTAATTTTGAAGGAACCAAATTAATCTTCAAAACTGAACACTTCCACAAGGGAATAATTATGGAAGCTATTGAAATAGAGAAACAACCCCACAACATGAATAAATGTGATGATACCTCCTGCCTACCAGACATCTGGAAACCAGCCGTAGTCAACAAACGAGCCCCACCCACCACCCAGCCGTTACAACACAAAACAACAACGGACACACAGCCAGCACCAATCAGCACCAATCTACCAATCATGATACAACCACACAGCCAATCAATCCACTTACTGAAACAAAGCCAGCACTCCACACCCACCCACCAAGATTTATAGAAAGACGGCAGCTCCGACCACGCTTTAAGCCGAAAACACCAGCCTGAAGATGGCGAGTGAGACCTCGCCGAAACGTTGCCAAGACAATCTCAATCTTACACGGGAAAAGACCCGAACTCAATGCAGCATATGGTGCTCTCCCTCTTTTATTCCTCTCCCCACACACAGCTATAACCCTGGGAGGTAGGTTGGGATGAGAGTGTGATTGGTTCAAAGACACCCAGTGAACTGCCATGGCTGAGGGTGGAACTAAACTTGGATCTTCTCAATGCCATTTTAATTTGTCAATCACTAAAAACATGGCAAGCAAAAGTGATGAAAATGAACAAATTAGAAGGCAGCAATAGCCAGACATGTTTCAAAGATGCAGTTCTGTCCTGGCTGTAAAGTTAGTGAGACCACAATTCAACTGTTATACTGAGTTGTGCCTGTCAGCCCACTCTGAGCAAGCTGATTCCTGAATAAGGAGTTCAGTGTCAGAACTGTTCTGTTCTTATATAGCCTTCTGAATTATAAATATACTTTTATATGGCATTTGCTATATTTTAGTTAATAGGCAGAACTGATTAAAGACAATTACAACTACTGATAGAAGAGAATATTTGTAGCTCAGGGTTCAACTGTGGGGTCCTTGATGCTCTCGGAGCTTGGTTGAACCAAGCTCAGAGAGCACCAAGGACCCCACAGTTATAAAACCTCTTATAAAACATCAGAGGTTGAACAATTGTGCAAATGAGAAAGAAGTGAGATCAATTCTTTGTTTTAATGTATTCAGGTGATACTTCTATCAATCAATCAGAATAGAGCTGGAAGGGACCTTGGAGGTCTTCTAGTCCAGTCTCTTCTTTAAAAAACCTCCAGTGATGAAGCACCCACAACTTCTGAAGGCAAGCTGTTCCACTGGTTACTTGTCCTCACAATTCCAGGTTGCTTCTCTCCTTGATTCTCTCTCCTATAATTAGAGTTTTTCATTAAAACAGCTATTCCTAAGGATTTCCTGGAAGTAATTACATTTGTGGAGTAGTTTACCACAGCTCTGAAAAAATGCATATGGAAAATCAGGTTCTATACTACCATTATTTTCTGTTTTAATACCCAGCCAAAAATGTGTGGAATTTCTACTCATATACTTGCACAGAAACAACAGTGTTCATTTATCACTGTTGGAGCCTCAAATGTTAATGTTTGTATCCCTAAAAGCACATTATATGCGCTATTCTATCATAGGAACAGAAATAACTAATCTGAATGTACTGATCTAGAAAACAAATTACACTATTTGGCTCAAACAGCAAAACACAAACCTGTAATGTTGATCCTCTTCATTATCGCTTTGCAGAAGATCATCATTCAGTTCTTCATCGGACATATCTGACTGAGTCTAAAATTGGGGGAAAAACAACCCTTGAACTGATTTTAGAAGCTTGTAAAAGGCCACACACTTCCTTTATTTTCCCTGTGAAGTATCCAGTCTCGAAAGAGGAAATCTGACACTAGATTCTTCCTCTTCTGTCTCCCTCAATTACTTTCTTCTGGATCTGGAAACAATAATCCCCATAAGGGATCTGTGGTGGGTAGACAAGACAAAAGCTGTCCTAGATCCAATAATCTCTTCACTCAGCCCACCTTACAGGCTTGCTGCTGTTGTGGGAAAAATAGATTTAGTACTATACTTATAACACAAATTAATAAAAATGAACTGATAACAAACAGGCAGGGCTCCAACAGAGCATTTGGAGTTCTTTACTGCAACAGCAGGAGACATGATTCTAAACAGTCAGGAGCTGCACCATTGTAATTTATTACAAAGTAAAGTAATCAAATTACTTTTTCCCATATATGCAAGCATATACTTTAAACAGACTGATTTACCTTTTTGCCAGTCAACAAATCTTCTCCTAGTAAGTCATCATCTAATTCACTAGAAAAAAAAGAGATATAGTAATCAATTCTTCAAAACAGTGGCAAAGCAGCAGTTCCTTTGTCAGTATCATTCTACTTTACCCAAAATATACTTGAAGATCTCAACAGCAATGGAGACTAAAAAGACGGTAACCTCATTTTTCATTAAACAAGAAAGACACATTTCTACACTTAAGTCAACTAAAGCAGAGAAACAGAATTGTTTGAGCATGGGGTTAGACTAGAACAGGGGTCCCCAACCCATGGTCTGTGGACTGGCACCGGTCTGCAACATGCCAGAAACCAGGTTGCGCAAACAAGTGAAGCCCCATCCACAGGATACAGGTAGCACACAAAACAACGCCCTTCCGATCCGTAGAAGAACCTGTGTCCATGGAACTGGTCCCTGGTGCCCAAAAGGTTGGGGGCCATTGGACTAGAAGACCACCAAGGTCCCTTCCAACTGTGTTACTCTGTAATTGCTAAATGTAAATTAGAATTCTGATTAATTCCAAAGAAAGACAGTTTCTATTTCAATAGCACAATAATTGACTCAGAACTCCCTGAAACATTTTCTCCCACTAATACCTAACAAAGCTGAAGTGTACTAAATCAACAGCAAGGGTCCTAATGTGCAACTGCAGCAGAGTCTAATTCAAAGATGTGGCTTGTTTTAATTCTTTACAAGATAAGCTACTTTATACAGCATAAACCTTTTAAACGAAAAAATGCCAACTTGTTCTGCACAAAGATAGTTGGAAACATCAGCATGCTTCAGGCACATTATGCAAAGATTTAGTTCTCTGGATAAGATTGGGACAGTTAGAAGGAAAGACAAGAGGATGCCAAGCAGCAGGTTAGGGACAGATTCTCAAGGAGAAAATCTATGTGGCCACTAACAGTCAACACTGATTTGATGGCACGTCATCAAGCATCAGCCAAACGAAGATTGTTAAACTTTAATTAACCCAAGTGAAACATGATCTGAGAGCGCAGGACATTTCAATCAGTACCTTGTCACACTCACATTACTAAATAGTTATCATAGAATTAACAAGCATCACAGAATTCCATATGGAAGGACTTACAGGTACTCCTACTGTTTGCTGTTGCACATTTTTGCTGAAAATCAGAAGTAAACCCTAGTTTTTAGCAAAAACTTTGTAAATCAAGGTCATGTGAGAGCGGGACTATCAGGTGCAAGAAATCAGGAGCCAGGATAGAGTTCAAAAATACAATGAATTTATTCCATGCTACCTATACACAAGAACACGATCTACTAACAGTAACAGCAACTTGGCAATAGATAAGAGTCAATGGAATTCAAGAGTACTTAGGTCTCTTGTGGGAGCAGAGAGACTCCAAATATTTGAAGTGTTTGACCCCTCCCTCAGGCTCAGCCTGGTCATCTTCTACATCATTCCCCCCTCCAACTTGGTCCCCACCCACCTCCATGGGCTCTTTGTAGCTGCTCTCCCGCTCCTGTATAGTCTCTTCAAAGTCTGAGTTCTCATGGAAAATGGGCAAGGAAAGCCTCTCAAGGGAAATGGGCAGGGAAGCCATCTCAAAAGAAATCTGCCTCCATACAACTATTCTGCACAACTGAGTATTTGGAACTGGGGAATAATAGAGACTGCTAAAAGATAAACGAAGATTTTTTTATCCTAACTTTCAACATCTTCTCCCTGGAGATTCATAAGAAATGACTGGAATAGTAAAGGGATTGGATTTACTTTTTCAAAATGCAATGGGCAGGATAGAGAAAGGATTTAAAGAGGCTTTGGGAAAAATAGAAAACTCCATACAAGGACTAATAAGTGAAGACCAAATTCTTCTGGAAAATGAGGAGCAAATAGAAGGGAGGAACCAACAAAAGAAAAGAAGAAGGAAGAAGATACAGAAGAGATAACAACAAAAACAATAGTAATGGATGAAGTAAATGTGGGGGGAAATATATTGAGAGGGTTGGATGATATCTTGGAAAGGAAGAAAGGGGCGGGGATAGGAAGCTTTGAAGAGCAGCTGAAGAGGGTGGAGATGGGAGGAATACTTAGATCAAATATTCAAGAAATAGACATAAATAGAATCAGAGATGTATATGGGAGGCAGGCCAAAAAAAGCATAGCAAATAAAACACTGAGGCAGGCAATAGACAATGGTTAGATGTTCTTTTTCTACTCTTTAGCATTGCTTGGTTTTGCCTTTCTCCTCCCTCTTTTTTATTTAAAGCATAGCAACTATAAGGTTGAAGCGGGCAAGAAATGATGAAGGGACCATTTCCCTTTTCCTGGTGTTATTTTGAGCGGCCTCTCTCTCCCTCTCCCCCCTCGCCTTCTTATTTTACATAGTGTTCTTTTTTCTTATACTTTCTGTTGTTTTTTGAAATGGGACAAACCTGATTTTATAGTGGTCTGACTGTCAGATAAGAAAGACAGAAGCTAGAAAGGAAGAAATACTAAAAGAGGAGAATTGTTAAAGCAGAGGATGTTAAGTATCATTGTGATTATATTACTATGTTATTGTACTACTACTATTATGGTGATGAATGTTATAACAAAAATGAATACTATGACTGATGAAACGTTACTGTACCCAGACCAAACACTGTTTGATGAAAATTGAATTGAATATAAATAAAATCAATAAAATATTTAAAAAAGAAAAAAAAAGAAATCTGCCTCCCCTGCTTCTGAAGTGGCTGGTGAGCCAGGTGGCAGTTGCTGAAATACAGAAACAGTGTTAGACGGTCCTCCCTCCCCTGCCTGGGAGTTGAAGGCCAGAGGTGGAAGGCCAATCATAAGTCCATGTCCTGCCTCCCCTTGGAGCAATCCAGAGAGGTTGGTAAACTCCTTCATCAATAGGTTGGTTCCTCAGGAGGTGCAGAGTGAGGGTCTGGGAGTTTCGCCAGTCATGGTTTCTTAGGGAAGCGTAGATGAAACTGACGAACTAAATCAGGGGCATGAACATACCATGCATTCTCCCAGGAGCCATCACATACAGGGTAGACTTTCCAATGAATCACAAACTGAATGCTTTTGCCTCTGTGTCTACAGTCCAGGATTTCCTCCCCCTCGTATTCAGTTTCCCTCTCCATGATGACTGGTGGGGGGAATGCTGGAATCATAGAGTGCTTGGAGGGGCATCTTTAGACAGCAATGATCGATCAAAGACTAGATGCACCTTCATAGAGAGAGGCAATTGGAGATGGAAGGCGACAGGATTGTCCTGTCCGAGAACCTTGAATGGTCCCACAAATTTAGTATCTAGCTTCTTGGAAGGTGTCGTGGCCCCATCGGATCCCAGTACAGAGTAGGAGGAGGACGAGTTGGAACCGAGACCATCCAACAGGGATGACATATCTCCCTTGGAATGTTTGGAGAGGACAGGGGCTGAGGACGATGCTGTCCCAGGCCCCTCAGACATTGGTGAAGGTGGTCAACTGGATGGAGAGCTGCTTGCCCGCACAGACACGGGGGAGGATTGGCTGCAGACAGGCAGTGGTGTTGCGAGGCAGCACATCCCCTCTGATGAGGAACAGCTACCTCCCCCACTCAATCCGAGAGCATGGAGAGTAGAGTGGAGGCAATCTCAAAGGAGGTCTGCGAGGCTGCTCAGGATAAGGTTGCCCTACCCCTCCTCAGAAGGTACACCTGGAATGGGTTGACTTAAGCAGAAGCCGGGGGAGACTGCCTTTCTCAGGAACAACTGTTTACTTTGGCATACACTCCCCCAGCTTTGGAAAAACTCAGGCTTGACTCGTGTTTCTGCCTGTGCCTTGCCTTGCGCCTCTGCCTTGTAGGCTAGCTTTTTGCCTCTAGACTTGCTGTTTGCCTTGTGAACTTGCCTTGCCCTGTGAGCTTGCACCTTATCTTTGGACTACCCCTCTACCTTTGCAAATTGGTTCTGTTGCTTACTGGCTTTTGTTTGTGAGACTGAGGGTGACTGCCTTCAGGGAATTTGGGGTGGGGGGGTTTGGAGCCTTACCATCCATTGTAGAGCTGTTTATTGTGGAAATTAATAGAGCAAAAAATGACTATCAAAGCCTGCCTCTGCCTAGGCGACCTGGGTCATAACAGGTCTTGAAGATACTAAGAACGTGGTAGAGAGCCAGACCTTGTCCCCTACTGCTATTGGTAACCCCTCCCATTGGTGGGCATCCGCAGCCTTCTTGTAAGTCTACTTTGCTTGGTCAAGCTGCTGCTTCAATAGGGTTTGGGGAGAAAATTGTTCCTGGAAGAAGTCAACAGCTCCTAGTGTGGGGTGGTCTGGTAATACTTTCGGGTGTATTGAAAGGGTGTCTTTGAAATCAATGTGTGGAGAGAGTTACTATAAGAAAATTCTGCAAGGGCCAATAACAATAGCCAGTTATCTTGGCTCTAAGTGGAATAACACCTCAAATATTGTTGGAGAAGCAGCTTAGTCTTATCTTCCTCACCATTCGTGCCTGGGTGGTGGGCTGAAGACAGGCTGACTTGGCCATTTAAGAGTTGGGACTGTGCCTTCCAAAACCTGAATTGGAACTGTGGGCCTCTGTCTGATATTAGTGTTGACACCATTCCACAATCACAAAAGACATGGTCTAGGAAAAGATGGGCTATTTCTTTGGCATCAGGTAAACCTCTGCAGGGTGTGAAATTAGCCATCTTGGTGAAAAGATCTACCTCCAGCTAAATGGATGGATATTCAAAAGCTTTGGACAGGGGAAGATAAATCAGTAATGAAGTCCAGAGGGACTGTATGCCTTGGGCAGTGGGGGGGGGGGGGAGTGGTTGCAAGAGGCTTGCTGACTTCTGATGGAGGGACATGGCCTTTCTGCATGCGTGGCAAGATGCTACCTTGATGTCTGCTGTCATCTTAAGCCACCAAAAGTCTATTAACATTCTGTGCAGAGTTTTGAACATTCCCACATACCCCGCTATCTGGTTGTCGTGGCAAAGCTGCAAAACCTCTTCATTCAAGGGAGGAAACACTAATCTGCCTCGTGCTTCAAGGCTCCTCCTTCCACCATGAACAGTGATACAGTACCTGCTGGGGATTCCTTGAGGTCATTTATCTAGGCTTGGGAGAAGTGGTCCAGATCTTGCTGTGTCTTGATTCTGGTGGTCAAGTTCTGATGCGGTTGGGAAATATTTACTGAGCTTTTTGAAGATTCATAAGGCAAATTAAATTAAACACTAAAACTCTACTGGAACAATACACTGAAAAGTGGATTTGAAAGATTTGAAGAAACTTGGTGAGCTAAATTGGATTTGGGTTATCAACATCATGGGGGGGGGGGGGAGAAGAAAAGATAAATAAGACTTTAAAATCTGGATAATTGGGAAGGTGTAAATTGGAAATTATAAAGACTGAAAAGCACAAATTTACAGCATCTAGTAATTTTTATTGTTTTTTCTCTTTTCAACATATGTTACAATCGTTGTCAGCCTTTTGTACATTGTCATATCGTCTTATCTATACATGTTTTTCTCTTTTCACTATATATTACAGTCATTATGTTAACATTTGTACCTTGTTATATCATCTTATCTATACCTGTTTATAATATTCCGCTTCTATATTTACATACTTTTATACACAGTTCTATACGTATTTATATATGTTATTTTTGGCTTAATTATTTTTCTTGTCTTCTAACCATTCATACCAATTATTCCAGATTTCATAATATTCCGATTCCTCTTTATCTTTTAATTTTAGGGTTAATTTGTCCATCTCTGCGCAGTCCAGTGTTTTTTTTTATCATTAATTCGTCCGGGGGGGTAGTAGTTTGTTTCCAGTATTGAGCGAAAGCAGTTCTAGCTATAGTTAGAAGATGTGTTAGTAAATATTGAATTTTTTTTGTGTATTTCCCTTTGATTATTCCCAGCAAGAAGGTTTCGGGTTTATATTTTATTTGTTCTCTCGTGATTTCTTGCACCCATTTCCAATTTTTTTTCCAATATTTTTGTGATTCCGGGCAAGACCACCACATATGATAGAAGGTCCCTTGTTCTTTTTTACATTTCCAGCAGGTCGGTTTCAAATTTGGGTATATTTTAGCCAATCTCGTTGGTGATAGGTGCCAACGATAAAACATTTTGTATATATTTTCTTTCAATGTTGCTGATCGTGTTAATTTATAGTTTATGTTCCAAATTCTTTCCCAATCCGCTAGATCTATATTATAACCAAACTTTTTGGCCCATGCTATCATACAGCCTTTAACTTTTTCTTCTTCTAATGTTACTTCTAGCAAATATTTATACATTTTTGTTATGAATTTGTTTTCCGGGCCAATTAAAATTTTATCTATTTGTTGCAATTCTGTATATATTCCATATTCTTTTACATCTTTTTTGTATCTTGATTGTAATTGCAGATATGGCCACCAATCTATATTTATATTATTCTCTTTTAGTTCTTGATTTGTTTTCAAATTTCCCTGGTTATCTAAAATTTCACTGTATCTAATCATTTTTGATAGATCTAGCATATTGGGATGTATCATAGCTTCCATAGTGGAGAGCCATATGGGTATTTTCATGTAGTGTTTTGCTTTAATTTTGTTCCAGACCTGTATTAATGCATCTCTAATATAATGTGTATGGAAATATTTTTGTTTCTTTTTACTTTCTTCCCATAAGAAAAAGTGCCATCCTGTTTGCAGGTCGTGGCTTTCTAATACTAGTATTCTTCTGTTTTTTAAATTTATCCAGTCTTTAATCCAAGTTAATGCTGCTGCTTTGTAGTAGAGTTCCCAGTCAGGTAGCCCCATACCGCCTCTGCTTCTATCATCCTGTAATGCTTTCAATTTTATCCTAGCTTTCTTCCCTTGCCAAATAAATTTTAGTATAATTTTGTTCAGTTCGGTAAAAAAAAAATCTCTAATTTTATGGGGATAGTTTGAAATAGATATAAGACTCTTGGTAGTATGTTCATTTTTATGGTTGCTATTTTCCCTAATAGAGATAATTGTAATTTCCCCCATAATTCTAGATCTTTTTTTATTTGTTGCACTAATTTTGTATAATTGTTTTCTTTTATCGTTGAGCACTTTGCAGTTAGCCATATTCCAAGATATTTGACTTTCTTTACCACTTGGAGTCCTATTATTTTTTGTAATTCTTTATTTTGTTCTTCCTTCACATTTTTAGTTATTATTTTAGTCTTTTCTCTGTTAATTTTTAATCCTGCCACATTTCCATATTTTCCTAGTTCTAGCATTAAACTGTTTGCTGTTTCTAATGGGTCTTCTATTATAAATACCAAATCGTCTGCAAAGGCTTGGATTTTGTATTCTTCATTTTTAATTTTGGTTCCTCTTATTTCTGGATTTTGTCTAATTCGTCTCAGAAAACTTTCTAGAGTCAGGATGAAAAGCAGAGGTGATAGTGGGCAGCCCTGTCTCACTCCTTTCGTTATCTCAAAAAACTCTGTGTTTTCCCCATTTAATAGTACGTTTGCCTTTTGAGTGGAGCATATTGTTTCTATTAATCTTTCAAATTTGTTTCCTAGGTTCATATTCTTAATTTGTTGTTTCATATATTGACAATTTAGATTATCAAATGCCTTTTGTGCATCCAGGAAAACAAGTGCCACTTGTTTCTCTGGGTGCACCTCATAATATTCCAAGATATTAGCTATTATTCTGGTATTATTTCTAATTTGTCTTGTTGGGAGAAAACCATTTTGGTCTGGATGTATGTAATCATTTAGTAGTCTTTTTAGTCTCTCCGCTATTATTGTTGCAAATATTTTATAATCGGCATTCAGCAACGAGATTGGCCTGTAGTTTTGAATTTGGTTTTGGTCTGTACCTTCTTTGGGTATTAACGTGATATGCGCTTCCCTCCATGAGTGTGGTATTTTTGCTTTTATCAATGCCTCATTGTACATTTCCAGCATCAAGAGTTCTATTGATTCGCTCAAATCATCCATTATTTTATACCATTCTGCTGGGAATCCATCTGGGCCTGGTGTTTTATTGTTTTTCTGTTTCAGGATTGCTTGTTTCAGTTCTGTTTTTGTTATTTGTTTTGTCAATGTTTCTTTCATGTCTTCCGGTATTGACGGGGTTTCTTCTCCGTTTAAGTATTCTTTTATTTGTTTATCATCTATTTGTTCCCCCTTATATAGTTTTTCAAAGTATTTGTGTATAATCTTTTTCTTCCCTTCCATTGTGTGTTGTAATTCGCCGGATTCCTCTTGAAGTTGGTGTATTAATCTTTTCTCTCTTTCTTTTCTCAATCTGTATGATAGCCACCTCCCTGGTTTGTTTGCTTGCTCAAAAAAGTTTTGTTTCGTTAATTTTAAATCCTTTACTATTTCTTCCTGGGCTAGTATATTTAATTTGTGTTTCGCTAACATCCAATCCTTTCTAATTTTATCGTTTTGTGGCTTGCTTTGCAGTTGTATTTCTAAATTTTTAATTTCCTCCTCTAATCTCTTCTGTTGCGCCCATTTTTCTTTATTTCTTTTGGCTGCGTACGCTATAATGATTCCCCGTGTATAGGCTTTCATAGTATCCCATAAATTTTGTGTTGATGTCTGTTCTTTTGTGTTTTCCTTAAAAAATGATTCCAGCTCATTCTTACATTTTTGAATAAATTATTTTTCTTTTAGTATTTGCAGGTTTAACGTCCATCTTCTTCTAGGTTTTTTTTCTCCCTTTCCAAATTATTTTAATGGGGTTGTGGTCTGCCCAAGTATTTGGTAGTATTTCAATTTTATGTACTTCTGCCCCAATTTCCCCATTCATCCATGCCATGTCGATCCGTGACCATGATTGGTGTGGATTGGAGTAAAAAGTAAATTTTTTTTTTTCTGGTTCCCTTTTTCTCCAGATGTCTATCAGATTTAACTCCTCCATCATCTCAAAACATGTTATTGGTACTATTTATTTTTAGTTTTAGTTTTTTTGTCACTTACATAGTCTTTTTTACTATCTACTATGGCATTATAATCTCCTATTATACAAATGTTCTTCCAATTTCTCTAATTTTTTCATGTAATTTTTTTATAAAAAATTTTCTGGTCTTCATTTGGGGCATATATTACTACCAACAGTATTGGTTTTTTATTTATCCATACTTCTATTATTAATATTCTTCCCTCTGGGTCTGCATATATTAAACTTGTCTTTATCCTATCTTTAATGTATATTGCTATCCCTTTTCTTTTTTCTTCTGCCGATGCTGTATACAGTTTTCCTAATTTTGGGCATCCCAAGTATTTTGTATCTTGTTGTTTGATGTGTGTTTCCTGTAGGCATATTATATCTGCTTTTTGTTTTGTTAATTTTGTCCAGATATGTTTTCTTTTTGTTGACGAGTTTAATCCATTAATATTTACTGATAATAATCTAATTTCTTCCTCCATTCTCCTAATTCTCTACTTATCTTTGTTTTGTTGACTCTAGTTTCTTTTTTGGCTTCTTGGTTTTGGTCTTACTTCCTCCTCTTTCTGTTGTTCTTCCTCTTCCCTGCTTTGTCCTCCCTGTTTTCTTTCCATTGCCTTTTGTTGTCTTTCCTCCTTACTTCTATATTCTATCTCCTCTTTACTTTTTTGTTTCTCTTCCGGATCTATTAGTTGCTCGTATAGTTCCTGTGCTTTTTCCAAGTTGTCTATTTTGATCCTCTTCTCCTGCCATGTTACCAGCATCCCTTCTGGTATTAACCATCTAAATAGTATTTCCTGCTTGATTAATTGTGTCGCCAAGAATTGGTATTCTCTCCTTTGTTCTCTGACTCTTCGTGGAATTTGCTTTAGTATTTGTATCTCCTTCCCTTTGTACAACATCGGTTCGTCTCTTGTTATTTTATATACTATGTCTCTTACTTTTTTCCTTGCGAACCTGATGTGCACTTCTCTGGGCAGTCGATGTTTTCTAGCATAGTTAGCACTGACTCTATATATGTCGTCCAATTCATTTAAAATCTCTTGTTCATCTCTAGTTAGTATCTCTGCTATTAGGCCTGACATTATCATTGTTAAGTCTTCATCTTTTGCCTCCGTCACGTTCTGAAAACGGAGGTAAAAAGCTGCACGGTCCATTTCCATATGAATAAGCGATTCCTCTAAGTTTTTGTTTGATATTATCATTTGTTGTTCAACCTGGTTTATCTTCATCTCTGTTTGTTCTGTTCTTTTTTCTACTGCTTTTATTGATTGTTCATTTTTTTCCAGAGTTTGTTGTATAATTTCCATTTTATTATCTAATTTCTGTATGTCGTTCTTGACTTCGCTTTTCATTTCACACATCTCTGATTTCATTTCATTCATGTCTGTTTTCATTTCTCCGTGATTTTTTGCTGCTGTTTCTTGGAGTTTTAACATGGTTTCTTGCATGTTTTGCAGCATTGCCTGTACATTTTCAGTGTTCGGCCCTGGGTTTGGTTTTTCTGTTGCATTCATTTCTTCTGCTGACCCTTTGGGTGCTGGGGAGGCAGTCTGTGTCTTTGTTGGATTTATCGCAGGATTAACGTTTGTTTTTTTTCCGGTTCTTAGTGCTGTTGTTATATTTGCCATTTCTTTTATGGTTTTATCTTGTTCTGTAAGTATTTTATATATATTGTCCCAGATTAGCATTCAATATTCTTTCCCCTCTTTTTTTTCCTTGTATTAATATATCAACAGTAGTCTTAATCTTAGTACAATATAAGAGTCTTAAATAATATATATAGGTTATTCAATAGTGCCTAGAAATGGTAGCAAGAGGGGTTATACAGGTAGAAAGGGAGGACAGGGGGGAAAGAACTCAATACTTATTCATATCAATATCCACAGTACTATATCTTAAATATTTAAATTGTTCGCTATGTCCTTAGTATTACTGAAATTACTAAGATTTAAATTGAAAACATTTGCAACATAGGTATATATAAATAGTAATTGCCACATATTTTCAAACTTACTTATTTGTGAGTATAACAGTAAATATAAATAGAAATATGCATGTTAAATATTAATTTAAATACTTATTTATAAATATTATAACAGTTATATATAGATATGTATTATTAATATAGTTAGTTCATTCACCACTTTCCTCAGAACTTCTTTAAGCTCTTTTAAGCTCCTTTCTTTCAGTTTTTATAAAACTGTCCAGGTTCTTCTAAGTTATTTCTGTATCGCTGTTTCGTCAGCTTTCTCTTCCGCTTTGTTACTTTGTTACTCTCTTCTTCCTAATTAATGGCCGCTGCTTTCCGGTATAACACAGTCCACCAAGATCTCCTTCTGGCTCTCTTTCTTCTCTATCCGAGTCTACAGGACGCCGGTCAGTTCGTGTTTTTTTTCTCCTCGTTTCTTCGGGTTTGTTTTTACCTTTGAAGTTGTCGCTCTCACCTCTCCCCGTGGCCTTTCAGTTGTAGGGCTCTCTCACCCGGTCTCTGGAGGCTCCCTGTTTGCCCGTTTTCCTCTGCGGTCTGCGATCCGTCTTTTTCCAGCCTATACTCTCCGCTGTTTTCGCTTGTAAGCCGGTCTGTTGATTCTCACGCCATTATAACAATGTAGCAACAAGTTGAAACAAATTAAGTCTTCCTTCCTTTTCCTATTAGGTGGTTTGCTGAGGCTTCAGGTCCGCCATAAAAGAAAAGCGGCAGATGCTTACACGCTGGGTTGAAAAGGGTGTCGCCAGTCGTAACGGGTGATTGCCTTCCGCCTCGTTAGTTCTGGGGTATCCCTACTTCTCCACGTCTCCCTTCAGGATCAGTGTATCCCCGGGGGGGATCCTCCAAAACGCGCAAATCGGGGTTCGAAGACAGAGCTCTGTTTTCTTCCCCGCACTTGCCTCGACGTCACCACCGGAAGCCACAAATTTATAGCATCTAACGATTAGAAATTTAGGGGACTAGGAGGAATAACTTGGGGACTGACCAAATCTGATTAACAATTGTTTTTTTTTCTGGAGTTTTCAGATATTGAGATACTGGAATATTAACATATTACAAAATGACCCAGCAGGAGACAATAAAGTTTTATGAAGAAATGTTAGAAATAGCAACAAAGAATTATGAGAAGTTCATGGAAATATTTAAAGATAAAGATGTGAAAGTAGAAGGCTCTCAACAAATGGTGGGAAAAGATGAATATAACACACAGAAGACAGCTGAGAAATTAGGAGTGGTGGAGGGTACAAAGCAAAATAAATTACAAAAAGATAAAAACAAGTTAAAAGCAGATAAAAATACTGAAAAGACAGCAATAATAAATACTAAAAATCAAATAGACAATCCCTTAAGAGCTTATAATAGAATAGAAAAAAAGGAAGATCTTTCAAAAATAATGAAAGGGTTATGGATGGATATTCAAAAGATGCAGCAGAAGGAGATAAAAGGGTAAGGCAGAGGGAACAATCAGTCTGTGTAAAAATGCTAGAAAGACACATAGGATTTCAAGAGAGAAACATAAAACAATCACCAAAAAATCAATAAATACTGAAAAAAATATAGTTTTCAAGGACTATAAATTCAGGGGACTTAGAAATAGAATCTTGGGACTGACTAAATCTTATTGATAACTGGTTTTATTGGTGTTTATAGAAAATTGAGATATTGAAAATGTGGTGGAACATTGAGTGATATTTATAATATTAAAATATTAGGGTTTAATAAGCATATTGTATTAAAAATGTTACTGATGTTTACATATGCTTTTGGAGAAAGTGATAAATCATAAAGAGAGAATAGTATTGTTTAAAGATAATCAGGTAAGAACCCCAACAAATGGGAAAAATAAAGAAATAAGCATAAATTGGGGAAATAGCATAATATAGATTGATACATAGAATATATTGAAGTTGGAAGATAAAAATTCTGTATACTGTATGTAATTGTATTATTAGTGTGAGCATTTTGTGAAAAATGTTAACCCACTCATTACACTGTCCACAAAAAATGTTGGTTGTTAAAGAAAAGCTGCAGATAAAACATATAAAAAATCAGGATGAGGTTAACTATCAGGTAGATGATAACAAATTTACCAAGGAAATCAGAGAAAACTTGGTTCATAAAACTGGAAAACACTGGCCCTGCGTTTACTAACCTGAAGGGGACTACAGTGTATTCAAACTTGACGTACCTGGTGTCAAAGGTGGTC
This sequence comes from Natrix helvetica, assembly GCF_964273705.1. Classification (NCBI taxonomy): domain Eukaryota; kingdom Metazoa; phylum Chordata; class Lepidosauria; order Squamata; family Natricidae; genus Natrix; species Natrix helvetica. The sequence goes on along the minus strand of NC_138555.1, from coordinate 55,324,822 downwards.
AAGTAATCATGGCCCTCTTTCTTTCTAATAGGATTGTAAGTATTGTGACGCTCCAGTTAGAGAAAATGTGTGTCTTTTGTAGTCTATCCAAATGTTTCAAATTAGTGGTAGTGGGTAGTGGTCTCTGACCATCAACAAATTAGGTGCTTGGCCAATGTGGACTATTCAAAGCACACACACCCTCCACCCCCACCCCAACGTTTGATGCGCTGGAGTATTGCTTTTTGGGGACAAAAAGGTTGGATCTGAAGCTGGTGATATGGAAAGGTGGGAGAAAGCTTTTTTGCGCATTAAGAGTCCAAATATTGCTTCAAGGTTATTAACTCTTTGGTTGATATTGGATACTGCCTTTTGGAAGGTAATTTCACACCCAGGATCAGATCTATGGCACAGCCGCAGTCTCTGTGTGGAGGAAAAACTGTCACTTTCTCCTCTGAAACATCTTGAAAGTATACGTACTTGCTTGGTATATTGGGAATCTCCCTGAGTTTGATCGTCATGGCCAGGGCCACCAGCCGTGCTCCTAGAGCCACTGCCTCAATGGGCCCTGGCCCCCGGCAGAACCCCATGAAGCCACAGTGAGCACAGAGCCCACCTGCAGGCTCAGGCAGACAGCTGGTGTGTCCCCCCCACCCCCCGGGATGGCCCTACCCACCCTGGGCCTGGTGAACGTCATGACAGCCAACTTCAAGGGGTAAGCAGTGGAATGAGTGACGAGCCTCCACGACGGAGACGCACCGGTGTTGGGAAACATCAATGTCTTCCTGGATGAGTTCAGAGCAAGGTTCAAAGACAAAACCCAAGTCCAGAAAGTGCAGTTGGAGATACGGGATCTCAGGCAGGGAACCCTGCCGGTGGAAGAGTACATCCAAGAGTTTCAGAGCGCTGCTGGGAAGCTGAGAAACTGGCTGAAGCAGTTGCTAGTCTACCACTTCAGGGAGGGTCTGAACCTGGAACAGTTCCAGGCCTGCCTATCCTGAGGAGTGCCCGAGAAGATCTGCAACTTGTACTGGATAGCCATGGTGACATCGACTTGAGAGAGTACAAGAGATGCAGCGCCTCCGACTCAAAGCCAAAAAGGAGTCAAGCTGGGATGAAGACCAACGTACGCCCAGGCAACCGACGCCTCAGACACCCTAGCCCACAGAGCCATCCTGTACTTCCGATGTGGCCAGCAGGGCCATAGGGATGCCGAGTGCCTGGCACCTGCTCCTCAACCAGGAGGTAAAGCACCAGCTCCGGTGAAACCAAAGAACCCATGGCAGAAAGGGCGAGAGAAGCAGCTTGCCACGTCTCAGATGTCTGCTCCCCTAGCAGCAAGAGAGAGGGAACTCCGACCGAGGACCATCCTAGCTTGACATTTGGGGTCCCACCATATGGTGGCAGGAAGGAGAGAGGAAGATGAGGCTGAGGAAAGAAGACCCTCCCCCCACAAGAGACAGTGGGGGAGAAGCTGAGCAGCAGAGAGCGGAGGGGGAGAAAACCGAGTGTCTGAAAGCCACCTCGGAGAAGCTGTCAGGAATTCTGTTCATTCCTTAGTACAGAGACCTCGCAGAGGTGTTCAACGAGGAGTGCAACATCCTCTCCTCCCACCGCCCTACTGACTGAGCTATTGAGATCCTGCCAGGAGCAAAGCTCCCTGTCAACCCTGAAGCTGACCTGACCAAGGCCATTTTGAGGTTTCGGTGTTGCCACACTGGAGCTAGGAAATAGGGAGGGGGACATAGAGATAGCTGGGGTTTGTAGCCAAAACAAAACACTTTCTATGGGAACCAAGAACATTCCCACAGGTGGTCGGAGGGAGGAGAAGTGAAGTTACCATGCAACCGGATGACATCTTGATTGGACCATGTGAGTGATTGTTTGGGGAGGGGGAAAAACTTTTACTTTTAATTAGGTGAAAACTGCGGTAAAATTCAGAGTTGGTTTTCACCAGCCTGTGCCAATATGATATGTCCAATAAAACTGTTCTTTGAGGAATTTACCTGCCATGGAGTTCTGTTTGCTTTGGGTATATTACTTGGAACCCTGACATTAAACCAGCTGCATCTCTTTCTCTTTGAACAAGTCGATGGGTTGCTAATAGGGGGAGCCCCTGCCATACTGCTTAGCGAACCCGTAAGATTAGACATGGGCCGACACTGGGAGCTGATCCAGTTCGAGGTGGCACCAAAAATGACAGAAGCAGTTATTCTAGGCCTGGCATGTCTGGACAAATGGAGCCCCACCATCTCGTGGGAAGGTGGCTACAAGAAGCTGAATCTGGGAATACCGCCCCGCCCCCAACACTACTGGAGAAGGAGCTGTCCAGTGACCGAATGGCACTAAGTGAAGCAAAAGAGCTGCAGCCTCCACAGCCACCCCCAGGCACCCTCCAGATCCCCAAGGAATACCAGGACTTAGCAGGTATTAGCAACACGCTACCCCGCCACCGCCCCACAGACTGCGAAATAGAAATTGCACCAGGAGCAAAACTACCCAAGCCAAAATGTACTCCATGATCCCCCAATGAGATGAGAGAACTGAGAGCGTACATCAACACCAACCTAGCCCAGGGATTCATACAGCTGGCCAAGACCAGAGTGGTCGCCCAGTCCTCTTTAAAGAGAAAAAAAGACGGTCAATGAGGCTCTGCATTGATTTTAGGGGAATTAATGCAGTATGTGTGAAGAACACGTACACAGTTCGCCTCATGAAAGACATGTTGGCACACCTAGCCAAAGGGAAGGTGTTCACCAAGCTAGACCTACAAGAGGCATACTACTGCGTGCGACAGCTGAGGCGAGTGGAGCTCTGCGGTGCTCCACGACACCCAGCTGATTTCTGCCTGTCTGGAGGCTCTTTGGAACAAAATGTCACCTTGTAGTGGTGACAAGAAAGGAAGGGCTCCGGTCCACTTTGCTGGATCCGGGAAAATCTTTCTGACAAGCAGAGAAGACGGCCATTAATGGCTGAACCAGAGCTCTGACAACCGGAACAAAGCTAGCATGAAGAAAAAGAAACAATGTATTGGACTTGGTTAAGGATTGCTTAATTTCTAACAAGAATTTAAACTAAATTCACCAAAATGTTTTTGTGAATAAGGGAGACTCCAGAGAGAAGGAGGGAGGGGATTGTTACTTCTTCCCCCCCTCCAGAAGCGGCGAGTGAAAGTTTTGAGCGAATTACACACACGCTGGAAATGAAAGTGAAGTAATGAAATAACTATTTTCAACTGGAAGAGAAAGACTGGATGGAGTACCTTAATAAGATAAGCACAATTTGAGGCGGGGCTGACGTCACTACAACACAACATGCAATCTTGGAGCTCCAGGATTGCTGTTGATATCTCTGTTCCTGGACGGTCCTTTTGGACCTAAACAGTCCCGAAGAGACAGTGATAGGGAAGAGCATATCCTGCTGCTCTCAGGGACATCGCAAAGTCCCTGATCGATCCAGGAGAAAGCTCTTTTTGCCGGCTACAAGAGAAGCAGCCTTCCAGCTGCATAAGGTTGGGACAGACCCCTGAACAGAAGCTGAGCAGGAGAGTGTGTGTGTCGAAATTGGTGAGATAAATTTTACTATTAGAGAACACCCAAAAGACTTAAGAGTAAATTTAAAATTGAAGATAGAAGAGAGTAAGGGGTGAATTAGCCTGAATTATAGCTATTGTGTTATCCTTTTTTCTTTAATTTCGTTTCTTTTTTATGGAGGAATTTTTACAAAAGCCTTACTTTTAAATTGGACTGGTCTTTTTTTTTCCTTCTTCCTCTATTTTTCTCCATTATTTGTATTTGTGGACTAAGAATCTCATCCTTCTGAATGTTCGGCTGGATCGGAATTGCTAAGCATTTTAAACATTTTTTTTTCCTTTTCTCAAACTGGAGCTTAAAGAGAGCTAAAAGCAAAGGAAAAAGAAGTAACACTGCCATCTAGAGGCGGAGGCTTGGTTACATCTGCTATTTCAAGGCCATTGGCTTTGCTTACCGAAAGGGACAGAGAGAAAATCACATCTTGTTTAATACAGGTGTTCTTTTGAAGTAAAGAGAAAGCCCTGACTTGAAAGATTACACTGAATTTATTTGAAACCTAGCAAAAAGTCTTGGATGTCCTAGTGGCAGTGTTTACAACCTGGAATAAAGGCGCAATATGAAGAGGAGGTAATAACTTTGCAAAGAATTATGCTAGAAATTCAAAAAGTCCTAATACGCACAGAGAGAATTGAAAAGAATCTGGGGATTATAGAACAAAGAACAGAAAGAATAGAGGGAAGAGTTGAGGATATTGATGAAACAATTATGAAACTTGTAGAGTTCAAAAAATTGCAGAAAAATATGAACAAAGTGACGAGGAAATTGTTGATACTGACAGTAAACCGAGAGTGGAGGGAAATGATACATATGGAATACCGAAAGGAGAGGTTTCAGTTTTACAAATGGCAAGATATTGGACTGCACTACTACTAGAAGGATACAGGATGATGAAATGAAATGTTACAATAAAATTAAGTTAAACTTAGTTAAATTTTGAGTATTATGTATAACACAAAGTAATAATAATTATAGCCAAATAAATGATTAATAATAATAATACATTTATATATACTAGATTGATATATGGAATTTTATACAAGCTGTAAACAAGGACCATGGAGATGATGTGGAAAAGCCTTTTTTCAATAAAAGATAAACAATTCTATATAGAATAGAATACAAAGATGTAACACCACTGGATGAGTCCAGGATGATGTAATAAAATGTCATAATATAAATCTACTTTAAATTTAGTATGCTTCGCATAAAAAGGATGTAATAATAGCTATATTCAATGAATGTTTAATAATCATAACAATTGTATGCATATATATTACATTGATATGAACAATGGAATGTGCGAGAATGAGTAAGTTGACATATGAAATTAGAGAACAAGATGATCAAACCATTTTATAGGACATGGGATCTATTTAATTAGTGGTTAGATTAAAAAAAATAGAATTGAAAATTTATTAGAGAATGTTACCAACACCAAAATAATAGAATGATTTAAACTAGGATATAAAAAATACTTATTATTGGACATGTTGAAGATGATGTAATGAATTATTATAATATAAATGAACCCATATTTAGAATACCTCATTTAAAATGAAGAAATAATAGTGACAGTCAAACAAATGAAGTACTATAATAATAATGTATACAAATATACTTGATTGACAATATGTGACTTTATATAAAATTTAAGGAATGACTACGGAAAGGATGAACAAAAACCTTGTAACCAAACAACACACTGTACGGAATGGAAGATTTTTTTATGTTACGTGTTTTGTTTGTTTGTTTTAAAAAAATAAAAACATATATAAAAAAAAGATAAGCACAATTTAAGTTATAGACATGATGTCAGGCCTGTAATCCTGTTCCTTTTAGGATCTTTGGCCTGCCACATAATTAAAACATATATATATTATGCTGTTTCATTGGTATAGTAGTTGGGAGGGGGGAATAGAAAGGAGTAGGATTGTGGAATGTATTGTTATGGATTTCTTAGAAGCTCAAGGTCGTCTTTTGTCTCCGCACCTCGACACCTGGCTGGAAGAAGAGGGGTGTAAATGCCAGCGTGGAAGATGAAGATTGGACCATGTGATGAATTATGGGGTGTGGGGATAGATGATGAACTTTTAACTGGGTGAATTCACCGGAAGTACATTAGAGTTGAAATTTCAACAGCATAATGCCAACATGCCTGTCTTATTAAATTGGAGTTTTAAGGACTACTTTGCCTTGGACAATGATTTATTTCTGCATGGTATTTGGAACGCTGACATTATTTCAACTCTCCCTTAAAAAATTTTCTTTTATCGGGGTACTGAATCCCAGCTCTGACCCAACCCTGGGCAGGACGAAATTTCAGTGAAGATGGAGGAAGGAAAGAATGCAGCAGAGAAAGCTAAGGATGATGGATCGCTTATTTTTGTCGAAACCATCTATGCACCTTCTAAAGAAATAGTTCAACAGGCAGAGGCGAAGCAAAGGGAGCTTCAGCAGGGCGCCCGGCGAAAGGAACCGAAACCAAGATTTCCCTCACAGACGGAGTTAGATCTGCGGGAGGAAGTTTCGGGATTTATTGCTTCTCAGGAATGCCTGCTAGAAGGAGAGGGCCCCCCCAAGGGGGCTCTGACAGACGACTGGAGCATGGGGAGAAGAGCAAATGAATGGAGATCTCAGTCGCTCTCACGCAGCCAGTCTTTGATGGGCCTTCAGGACCAATTCCGACGCCTAAATGTGAGTGAACAAAAACCCCTGGGGCCCCCAGAACCACCCGGGTGGAGCCTAGCAAAGCCCACATTATCCTTTCCCAGCAGAGAAACTGCTGCGCAGTGGAGCGGAGACCTTGGTTCTTTCCACACAGCCATCAGCGAATCAGCACCCCCCCCTCCTGGAGTGAAAAAAAGTTGGGAAGTAAAACTTAACCAGCCGAAAGGGGCCTGGAACACTTTCACCTCCCCCCCTCTGCAAAGCGATGGCTCTGGACCCATCAATCAAGCCAATTCAGGTTGGGCTTTCTTCCCGGGTCATGGATGGGCTCAATGCCAGTGGACGCCTGCCCCTTCCCAACTAATGGCGCCACCCCAAATAGCTGCTCAGAGGCAGAGCCAGGGACTGGGACCACCACAGGGCCCAGCCCCCCCACCAATGCCTCAGCAGGCTTTTGCCCAACCGATGGGTGTGGCCCCACAAAGAAGCTTACCACCCCAAGCAGCAGGCCGACAGGTTGCTCCGGTTCAACCACCAGCACCCCCTCCTCCTCCCACACCCCCAAGGTTCCGTGCAACCTATGATGGCAGCCGAGACAAACTAGCTTACTTTATGAATCGAGTGTTGGCATACGTTGACCAAGTAGGCCCACAATACCTGATGGATCGAGAACTGATCCAAGAAATAGCAGAGGGGATGAATGAAGGAGAGGCAGCACAATGGATCGCGGAACTCCATGAAGAAGCAGCTCCTGAGTTAGATGATGTAACGGGGTTCATCCAACTGATGCGGGCCCGATTTTACGATGTGGCCCAACAGGTAGATGCTGAAGACCAGATCCAGGAATTACGACAGGGGGGTCGGCCGGTCAAAGAATTAGTTTGGGAATTCCGGAGAATAGCTGGAAGACTACGTTACTGGCCAGAGAGACTATTGGTCTATACGTTCAAAAAGGCCTTAGATCCCAAACTGAAACAAGCTTGTGCCGTAAGGGGGACCCCAGATCGTATCCAAGAATGGTACACCACTGCAATCATACTGGACCACGAGATTAACACCTATCCAAAGCCAGGTACCAGAACCCCTGAAAAAAAAACCGTTAGCCCACAGAACGCAGAGGCAGCAAACTGAAAAGCTCCCGCCAACTCCTCGTTCCTGGGGCCCCAAAATAAAGTGCTACCGTTGTGGTCAGCTTGGCCACCGGGCATCTACATGCTGGGCTCCAGCCCCAGTTCCACAACCACGCCAAACACCTGCCAGCACAGTCAAGAAAACCCCCAGAAAACCACCAGAAAAAAGTCGTCTGGCACAACAGCCAGCAGGGGAAGAGAGCGGAGCCACTGAAAACGCCCTGGCCACCTCAGAGGAGGAAGAGGAAGGAAACCCAGAAGACGACCCAATGGTGAGTGCACCTATCCGCCCCTTCCAAATAAAAGCCAAACTCCAAATACCGAAAACGGGGGTAGAAGGGGAAGTTGGGGTGATTATAGATACCGGCTGCACCCGATGCTTAATCAGCATGTCAATAGTGGAGCAACTAGGTATACGCACCAGACCCCTGAAACAACCCATTCCGTTTGAGCAAGTGGATGGAACCCTAATTGGGGGAGCTCCGGCTACAAAGATCACTGAGTTAGTAAAACTGGTGATAGGCCGCCACTATGAGTTCCTCAGATTCATCGTGGCCCCTGGAATGTAGGAGTCAGTTATCCTAGGGCTTGCATGGTTGGACAAGTGGGAACCTACCATAAAGTGGGAGGATGGCGTTAGAAAGTTGACTATTGGACTTGGGCCGTTACCACCGGTGGAACCAAAAGGCCACACAGGAACATTGGAACCTAACAGCCCAACCCATCCAGAACCTGCAGCAACTGCAGCAGACACTAAACCTCCGGGAATCCAACAAGTCCCAAAGATCTATTGGCGGAGGTGTTCAGTGAGGAAGACGGAAACTACCTTCCACCTCACCGCGCCACAGATTGTGCCATAGAGTTCAAACCTGGGGTAACCTTACCAAAGCCCAAAATGTACTCTATGACGCCTAAAGAGATGATAGAATTGAGGAAGTACATCGACACCAATTTGAAAAGAGGGTTTATTGAACCAGCAAAATCAAAAGTAGCGGCCCCAGTGCTCTTCAGGGAAAAGAAAGATGGGGGGGGGGGGTTCGCCTCTGTGTGGACTTACGAGCTTTGAATGCGGTATGCGAAAAGAATACCTATCCCCTCCCTCTCATGAAAGATATGTTGAACCACTTGGCTAAGGGCAAGATCTTCACCAAGCTGGATTTGAGAGAGGCGTATTACCGTATACGAATCCTGAAAGGGGATGAGTGGAAGACCGCTTTTAATACTCCCTTAGGCAGCTTCCAATATAAAGTCATGCCTTTCGGACTACAAGGAGCACCCGCAGTATTCATGCAGTACATAAATGAAGTGCTACACGACCACCTGTACCGCGGAGTACTCGTTTATTTAGATGACATCTTGATCTTCTCTGAGACCATGGAAGAACATGTGAAACTGGTACGGCAAGTCCTGAAAAAACTTCTAGCTGCCAAACTTTATGCAAAATTGTCAAAGTGTGAATTCCACAAGACCTCGCTAGATTATCTGGGATATCGTATCTCCAATGAAGGAGTAGAAATGGACCCAGAAAAAGTGAAAGCGGTGTTAGATTGGAAACCTCCAAGCACTCGCAAACAATTACAAAGCTTCCTTGGATTTGCAAACTTTTATAAGCAGTTTATTCCAACCTTTGCTGAAATTGCCCTACCATTGACTGACCTATTAAGAACGGGGCCTTCCCCTACTAAACCAAAAGCAAACCAACCATTAAAATGGACAATCGACTGTCAAAAGGCTTTTGAGAAATTAAAACGGCTCTTTGCCCAAGAACCCATATTGCAACACCCCGATCCAGAGCGACCTTTCATAATCCCAACGGATGCCAGTGATGTCGCGATAGCCGCGGTGCTACTACAAAAGAATAAAGAAGGCCACCTCTTACCATGCGCTTACATCTCCAAGAAACTCACCACTACGGAAAGAAGGTGGCCCATTTGGGAGAAGGAGGCATTCGCGATCAGGTGGAGCATGCTCACCTGGAGGCATCTCCTGGAAGGGGGGGATATACCGTTCGAGGTATGGACTGATCATAAAAACCTCGAAACTCTCCTTGCCCATCGAAAGTTATCCCCCAAACAGGTCCGTTGGGCCCAATATTTCCAAAGGTTCAAATTTGAAATTAAACACATCCCCGCAGGGAAGAACTTGTTAGCAGATGCACTGTCGAGAAAACCCCAGTTTGACAGTAAGAAGGAAGAAATTTTCCACCCCATCATATCTCCTTCTCACCAAAAGGCAGCTCAAGTCACCAGTCGAAGCCAAGATAAACTGAGAACCGAACTGAAAGCAGCCCTCCAGACAGACCCATGGTTCAACAACAACAAAGACATCCTAACGATTAATGATGGCGTAGCCTGGAAGGGATCCAAACTGTACGTCCCTGCAGAAATGAGATTGCAAGTGCTACAGCGGAGTCATGATGCGAAACTAGGAGGTCATTTCGGATTCCTGAAAACTCTCCACCTCGCTAGACGTCAATTTTGGTGGCCAAAGATGAGGTCGGAGGTGGAAGATTATGTAAAAAGCTGTGCTACTTGTGCAACAATGAAAACCCGTCCGGGAAAGCCCCCTGGACTACTACAACAAGTGGCCAACCCTAGCCGACCATGGGAAGAGATAGCTATGGACTTCATTGTCGAACTTCCAGATAGCAGTGGAAATAAAGTAATCTGGACAGTTATTGATTTGTTTTCCAAGCAAGCACACTTCATCGCTTGTTCAAGCCTACCATCCGCAAAGAAATTAGCGAAAATGTTTGTGAAACACATTTATCGCCTACATGGAGTTCCAAAAAGGATCATTTCAGATCGCGGAGTTCAATTCACCGCCAAGTTCTGGAGAGAATTCCTAAAATCGATCGGGTCCACGCAGGGACTCAGCTCAGCATTTCATCCCAGCACAAATGGGGCAGCAGAGAGGGCCAATGCGATGGTGGAACAGTATATCCGGTGTTATGTGGACTATCAGCAAGACAATTGGTCGGACTTGCTATCTTTCGCTGAAGTAGCATATAATAATGCGGTTCACTGCAGTACCGGATTAACTCCTTTCCAGATTACCAGTGGCATGGAATTCGTTCCCATGCCTGAACTACCTAAGGAACCTCCCTCATCCATGTCCCTGAATGAATGGCTGGAGGCACTAAAGAAGGGATGGGAGAATACCAAAAAGGCGCTAACAGATGCGGCAGAAGCCTACAAGAAGCAAGCTGATAAACATCGTTCCCTACAACCCCCCTTTCGAGTGGGGGACAAAGTTTTTTTGTCTACTAAATACATAAGTTTAAAGATGCCTAGTAAGAAATTAGGTCCAAACTTTCTAGGTCCTTTCCCAATAGAAAAGATAATTAACCCAGTTACAGTTCGACTCAGCCTACCCAGACTCTTAGGGAAAATTTACCCGGTATTCCATTGTAGCTTATTGAAGCCGGTAAGGGAGTCTCGTACGAGACCATCCACCCAAACTCCACCTCCTCCCGTAGTGGTAGAAGGGGAAACACATTATGAAGTGAAAAAAATATTAGATTCCAGGCTGTATAGAGGTCGCTTACAATATTTAGTGCATTGGAAGGGATACCCTTTGTCAGAAGCTACGTGGGTGAAAAGTTGGGATCTGAAAGCAGATAAATTAGTGAAGCAATTCCATGAGAAATTCCCTGATAAGCCAAAGGGTCCCCCTGGGGGAGGAAGAGGTGGTTAAATTTTGATGGTTAACATTTATGTTATTCTCTTTTCAGGAAACGTTTTTTTCTTGAGGAAAGGCCGCCTGTCAGGCCTGTAATCCTGTTCCTTTTAGGATCTTTGGCCTGCCACATAATTAAAACATATATGTATTATGCTGTTTCATTGGTATAGTAGTTGGGAGGGGGGAATAGAAAGGAGTAGGATTGTGGAATGTATTGTTATGGATTTCTTAGAAGCTCAAGGTCGTCTTTTGTCTCCGCACCTCGACACCTGGCCGGAAGAAGAGGGGTGTACATGCCAGCGTGGAAGATGAAGATTGGACCATGTGATGAATTATGGGGTGTGGGGATAGATGATGAACTTTTAACTGGGTGAATTCACCGGAAGTACATTAGAGTTGAAATTTCAACAGCATAATGCCAACATGCCTGTCTTATTAAATTGGAGTTTTAAGGACTTCTTTGCCTTGGACAATGATTTATTTCTGCATGGTATTTGGAACGCTGACACATGATGTATTTTTATTGAGTTACTAGCTGATAACCCGGCGTTGCCTGGATATTTATAGACGTTGAAGCATTTGTCTGACAGGGAACCATTGAGGGGGGCCTTTCTTCCCCCTGCTACCATGTCCATCATTCCTGCCCTCCCTTCCCCCTCCCATGTGCTCCTCTTTCCCACCCTGTCTACGATCCTGGCACATTGCTCCAAATCCATCAGGCGCTTCCCCATTGGTTCACTGGAGGGCAAACGTCACAGCTGGCTTTCCAGGGAAAGCTGTGAAGGAACTGACATCACAAACAATTTCTGCTGTAGGATGCCACACTCTCTCTCCTTAATGGGCCAGGTGTTCCAGAGTTATGTCTTACCACCCAGTATTCGTTTCCGGAAGGTAAGTCATCTGTGTACCACGTTTGGCTGAAATTGCTTGAGACGCTCCAGAGTTATGCTGGAACATAGATACATACAGCCTAGACAGATAGATAGGATAGATAGGATAGATAGGATAGATAGGATAGATTGGATAGATTAGATTAGATTAGATAGATAGATAGATAGATAGATAGATAGATAGATAGATAGATAGATAGATAGATAGATAGATAGATAGATAAATAGATTAGATAGAATAGATGGATAGATGGATAGATGGATAGAAGGATAGATAGGATAGATGGATGGATGGATGGATGGATGGATGGATAGATAGATAGGCAGGCTGTGTGTGTGTGTGTGTGTGTGTGTGTGTGTGTGTATGAAGAAAAAAGAAAGAAAGAAAGAAAGAAAGAAAGAAAGAAAGAAAGAAAGAAAGAAAGAAAGACGATTGAAATATTGAAGACTGACTGAACTTGAATTGAAGGGAGCTGAAGTTGTAATATGGTTTCTTTCTTTTGATATGTGAGTTATTCTTATTGGACATGTGGGGTATTGAAGTATTGGGGTACCACAGGTGGTTTACCTTTTGCTTGGTTTATTTTTGGTTGTCAGTAGGATTGGTGGAAATACCCATTCTTAGTTTACAAATAGAGGAAAGAAGGAAAAAAGAAATCAACATTAGCTGATGAGACGTCAACCTCAAATATAACCAGAATAGGGAAGAAGGCATCTTCCACACTGTCATCGACTTCCTCAAGCCCATCCAACCAGAGGTCAATTGAGAGTATGTTGCAGTTGGAAAAATCAAATACATCTCAAAAAGAGGCATTGGTGATGCTCCAGGCGCTACAGGAGTCCATGACAAAAAGCCATAGTGAGATAAGGACGGACATAGGGGAAGTGAGAAACAACATGGGAGAGATGAAAGAAAAAATTCAAAATATGGATGAAAAACTTGAGAATTTCCAACAAATGATAACAAAAAATGAGCAAAGAATCCAGAAAATGTAGGAAAAATCAGAACAAGTAGAGAAAGTGGATGACATAAATTATAAATGACACAAAGAAATAAAGAGCTAGAAAACACTGCGATAATGTTGGAAATAGAAAAAGCTGCTCATTACCTGAGATTCCAGTATATAGGAGAAGGGGGAGTTGCTGGAGAAGGCGCTAGGAATAGACAAGAAGGAAATGGAAATAGAAATTGACGAAATCTTTTGTATTAATTTTTTTATTTATTTTTGTTACATAATAAAAATTAGTTTGTGAACAGAGTGTTGTCCGAATTCCCCCTTTAACATTTCCACCAAAAAGCATAATTCATTTTACATTATATTTCCATTATTTCCAATTTTAGCCATATTACTTTTCTTCTCCTATTTTCCAATTTCTAGTTTTTAACATGTACAAACAGACAATCAATGTAAATGAACAAGGAATTAACAAGGTAGAAATGGAAAATAAAACTTAATGTGGTAAAGGTACAAAGAGAGCAGAGAAGAAAAAAGGGCATCCAAAAAAGAAATTAGCCAAAAATAAAGAGAGAAATAAAGTGAGATGGGAAAGAGAAACTTGGGGGAGAGATACTCAAAAAATCTATTGAAAAGTGAGAGCGAAAATATAGAAGAAACACATAAAAAGAAGAAAAAGAGAAAAGAAAATTTAGAAATAAGAGAATAGTAGAATGATATGATCCGTTAACAAGGTGAAAATATGTTTTAATTAGAATGTGTGGGAATTATATTAAGAACCTTAAAGCTGATAAATTATGTTGATTATATAAAACTTGAAATTTGAAAGTTGAAGATTCATATTGTTAATGGAAAATAGATGGAAATGATAAATAAGAAATGATAAATTGTTTATTTTTAAAGAGAAAGAAAAACTATATTGTTCCCCTCCTGTCTCCACTTTCAACATTTTTATGGTTCCTTTTCTACCTCTTTGTTACCTTTTAATGTTGCTCGTGCACTTTTTAACATTTCCAACAACTCCTCTAACATCCCACCCTCCATAATGAAATTTAATGCACTTTTAATATTTTTATATTTTACCACAATTAATTTAATCCTTCTTCTTAGTTCTTCTCTTTGATATCAGATCTCAAGATAATCCAATCCTTTTCCAAAGTCCAAAAGTTCTATATTTTCTTCAAGTGTAAACAAAATAAAGTCAAGTAAAAAGATGGACCACACCCTTCTATTCCTTTGTTCCAAGATGGTATTATGTCTCCTCTCTCCAGTAGGTGGCTTTTATTGTTCCTTTATGTAATCATATCACTAATTTGTCAAATCTTGTCGTTAGTTGAACCAAAAGTTCAAAGTCCATATTCCAGAAATTGGCAAAATCTTTAGAATACATACAAACTATGCGAGAAGACATAAGCTTCCAAGAGAACAGGAAATGTGTGGGACACAGAGAATGCGTATATCAGAGGATTAGCTATGAACCTATATAGCAAAGAAAAATAAGAAAAAGAAACAATATCAAAAGACTCTGGAAGAAGAATATAAAAGACTTGAAATAGAGTTACAAAAAGAAGCACAAAAGGTATGCTTAAAAAATCAAATGGAGATGAATAAGCATAAGTTAAATATAATGGAAAAAGATGAACTGGCACGACAAATAAAAAGAGCAAAACAAATTCTTTTTGAAAATGCTAATAAACCTGGAAGATGGCTAGCTTATAAACTGAAGAAGGAGAAAGAGAAGAAATGGATAAGTAAACTGCAGGATGAGGAAGGTACACTACACTACCAAATGGAAAAGAAAAAGGATATAATACACGAGTTTTATAAGAAGTTATATGACTATGAAAAAATACCAAAGGAAAAAATAATACAATACTTGGAAAAAGCTAATTTACCAAAAGTTTCGGAAACAGTAAAGAATATGTTGAACGAAAAAATAACAATGGCAGAATTAGTAGAAGCTATAAAAAAAAGAAAAAAACAATAAAACACCAGGCCCAGATGGTTTACCGGCAGAAATGTATAAAGACTTACAAGATACATTGAGTTTGTCAATGTTAGAGGTGTATAATGAGGTTCTATTAGAAGCCAAGATACCAGATACGTGGACAGAAGCTAATATTACCCTGATACCAAAAGACTCAGACTTAACACAAACGAAGAATTACAGGCCAATATCCCTATTAAATGCAGACTATAAAATATTTGCTTCAATAATTGCCAAAAGATTAAAAAGATTTTTGATTGAGTTTATACATTCTGATCAAAATGGGTTTTTACTGAAGAGGCAAATTAGAAACAATGTTAGAATAATGGCTTCAAACTCCAATATGTAGTTCAATGGAAGGGATGTCCAGAAGCTAGATGGGTGAAGGCGCAGAATATGAAGGCAGATTTGTTGATAAGGAAATTTCACAAGTAGTATCCCCAGAAACTCTGGTTTTCACTAATGTATGTGTGAATGTTGCTTGATGTTTTCCAGGTGCTCCTCACTTTCTAGGGGGATCCACCTGTCAACTTCGAAATGGATCAGGCCTACAATAGCCATTGCTTCTGTTTCTCAGATTGCCACACAGTGTGGGAGTGGGGAAGTCTGGAATGTCAGACCAGACAACAGACCATCCTGTGAGAACCAAGTTGCTGGCCAGAGACTGAGGGGAGCTGCCAAGGAGATGCCAGAACACCTAATTGGACAATGTGACCTGTGACCATGAGGAAGGGAATTATCTATTCTTTAATTATACTGAAACCGTGGGAAATATTTAGAGCTGGTTTAGTTTTCATCCATGCCAAAATGATGTACTCAATAAAACAGTTCTTTGAGAAAGCTGAAAGTTTTGGAGTGCTGAATTGGTTGGGTTCATTAGTCGGAACCTTGACACTGTCATTGCTCTCTAGTCACCAATCCATGAGAACACCTTGGTTTTGGGGGGCGCTCCAGGAAATGGAGCAACAGAAGCGACTCTTAAAACAATCTTGGTATAAGATGAAGAATGAATTTGATCAAACACAGGCAAGACTTCAATGTCGATCCTATGCTGTGATGCTGAGAAAAGCAAAACAAGCTTACTTCTCTACTCGTTTCACACATAGAAAAGCATCCAGCGACATTGTTTACCATTACTCAGTTCTCTTTAAAGAAAATTAAGCCAGAAGCTTCTTAGCTGGGCCACTGTGAAGTGTTTTAACTTTTGTAATGTTGAGGACCTGGATATCCCCACAGCCATTAGGGTCAGAAGGTTGGGTGAGCTCTGTTGGTTAAACTTGTTGTTTTTTTTTACATAAAATGGGATTACTGTCTTAAACCTTGGACGTTTGGACCGAAGGATTGTTTTAATTTATATGTTGCCCTGAGTCACTGCTTTGAGGTAGGCAGCATAAACAAACAAATCAATCTCTCAGGAGTTATTTGGGATCAGCAGGAACCTGTGGATCCTGATTAGAGACATGGTCCTCTGTGATATTAACTCTGCCACACGTGGATTAGATCTCTATCCTACTTGGTTAATGAAGGTGGCCAGGGAATGATAGGAAGTTGGGTACGTGACAGTAGTAAATGTATACTGAAGTAAAGGAATGGTGCCTCTCTATCTGTTCAACATTTAAATAAAACTACTGGGAGAGGTCAACATAGTTGCAGAGTATAATCTGTAAAATGATGGCATCCAGTTCTATTGCTCCTTACTATCCAATTCCAAGAGAGCAATCATTACCTTCAATGTGGCCTAAATATACAGGTTTATTTCCCAAATGTTTCCCCATTCCGCCAATTCTATAGTATACCCAAAATATGTCACCCATGTTATCGTTTCTTTCAGTTTCTTCTTCCATTTTAAATTTTAATAAATAATGATATATTTTTAAATCAATTTTTCTTCGGTCCCCTGTAGAATTTTATCCAGTTCTTGTGGCTCCTTATAAAATCCATCCCTTTCTCTGTCTTTTTATACCATGCCTGTATTTGTAAATAGAGCAACCAGCCTATGTCTATTTCCTCATCTTTCAATTCTTGCCTTGTTTTTAGTCTTTCTTGGCTATCTAATATGTCTTCATATATTATTATCTTGTTTATGACCAATACGTTCGGGTATATCAAAGCTTCCATGGTGGATAGCCAGATTGGGATTTTGTTGTAGTGTTTTGTTTTGATTTTTAACCATATTTGAAGTAGAGCTTTTCTAATTAAATGTTTTTTGAAATAGCTATGGGTTTTGTCTTTCCCATCCCAGATTAAGGCATGCCAACCCAGTTCCAAATTGTAACTTTCTATTGTTAGTAATCTTCTGTTTTTTAGATTGGTCCAGTCCCTTAGCCAGATGAGAGCTGCTGTTTGATAATAAAGCTCCCAATCGGGAAGTCCAAATCGTCCTTTTTCTCTACTGTCCTGTAACAATTTTAATTTAATTTGTGGTTTTTTTCCTGACCAAATAAATTGTGCAATTAATTTGTTTAAATCTATGAAAAAGTTTTTCCCTAGGCTAATCGGTACCACTTGAAATAAAAATAAAAATTTTGGTAGTATATTCATTTTAACAATGGCAATTCTTCCCATTAGTGATATTTGTAGTTTCCTCCAATTTTCCAAATCTTCCTTAATTTTCAGAATCATTTTATCATAATTGTCTTCCTTAATTGTTGAGCATTTCCCTTATCAGCCAAATTCCTAAATATTTTACCTTTTTTACTATCTGCATTCCCATGTTTTCCTCTAATTCTTGCTCGTTTTGGGGTGAAATTCTTCATAATGATCTTTGTTTTGTTCTTGTTAATTTTAAGTCCCGCTACCCTACTGAATTCCTCTATTTTTTGGATTAATTTAATTCCTGATTTTAATGGTTCCTCTAATATGAATACCATATCGTCTGCGAATGCCTGTGTTTTATATTCCTCTTTTTTATTTTTAATCCCTTTATTTCTTGATTGTTTCTAATTTCTATTAATAGAATTTCCAGTGTTAATATAAATAATAAAGGTGATAATGGACATCCTTGTCTCACTCTTTTCCATATTTTAAATTCTTCTTTAGTGTCACTATTTATTATTACTTTTGCTGTCTGGGCCGAATATATTGATTCTATCATCTTTATAAATTTTTCTCCAAATCTCATCATTTTTAACTGTGTGATAATGAACTGCCAATTTAAATTGTCAAAGGCCTTTTGGGCGTCTAAAAAGACCAGTGCAACTTGTTTTCCTGGATTCTCTTCATAATATTCTAGTTTGCTTATAATTATGCTCATATTATTTTTTAACTGGCATTTTGGTAAGAAGCCATTTTGATCTGTGTGAATGATTTCATTTAATTTTTTTAAATTTGATCTGCCATTATTGATGTAAAAATTTTATAGTCTGCGTTTAGTAAAGAAATTGGTCTGTAATTTTTTCTTTCTTGATGGTCCGAATCTTCTTTGGGTATCAATGTTATATATGCTTCCCTCCATGATTTTGGTAGCTTCGCTTCTATAAGTGCTTCATTAAATAAATCTAAAATCACTGTTTCTATCTGCTCTTGCGTGGCTTTATAAAATTCTACAGGTATACCATCTGGGCCAGGTGTTTTATTATTATTTTTGTCTCCTCAGTGCTTCCTTTAATTACATCATTGTGATTTTTTTGTTTAGCATTTCTCTTCTCTCTTCCTCAATTTCATGTAGATTCTTTTTATTTAAGTATTGTTCAATGTTGTCGTGTAATATATTTTCATTGCTGTATAGTTTCTCGAAAAATTTCTGTACTAATTTTTTTCCCTCTTTCTGGTAGCGTATGTTTGTTTGTTTGTTTGTTTGTATTTATATGCCGCCCTTCTCCAAAAGGACTCAGGGCAGCGTACAACATTAAAAAACACACATCCCAAAAATTAAAAAAAAATTAAATCCATATACAAAAAAACAAACCGAATTTTTAAAAAACCAATACATTTAAAATAAGTTAAAATTAACAGGCCAGGCCGGCTTGCTTTTTAGGGCGCGTCGGAAGGACCGGAGGTCGGGGATTATGCGAAGCTCCGGGGGCAGCTCATTCCAGAGGGAAGGCGCTCCCACAGAGAAGGCTCTCCCCCTGGGGGTCACCAGCCGACACTGCCTGGCCGACGGCACCCTGAGGAGGCCAACTCTGTGGGATCGTACTGGACGGTGGGAGGCTACTGGTGGCAGTAGGTGGTCTCGCAGGTACCCTGGGCCTAAGCCATGGAGTGCTTTAAAGGTCATAATTAATACCTTGAATCACACCCGGAAAACAACCGGCAACCAGTGCAGGCCGCCTAAAAGGGGTGTAACATGGGAGCACCTAGGTACCCCCATGACAACCTGCGCGGCCGCATTCTGGACCAGCTGAAGCCTCCGGGTGCTCTTCAAGGGCAGCCCCATGTAGAGAGCATTGCAGTAGTCCAGGCGAGAAAGGACGAGGGCATGAGTGACTGTGCACAGAGCATCCCGATCCAGGAAGGGGCGCAACTGACGTACCAGGCAAACCTGGTAAAAGGCCCCCCTGGTCACGGCCATCAGGTGTGCTTCTTAACTAAGCCACGTATCCAGGAGGACTCCCAGATTGCGAGCCTTCTCTGAGGGGGCTAAAATTTCTCCCCTTATCGTCAAAGATGGAACAAGATGTACAAATCGGGATGACGGAAACCACAGCCACTCAGTCTTGGAGGGATTGAGCTTGAGCCTGTTCCTCCCCAACCAGATCCGCACAGCCTCCAGGCATCGGGACATCACGTCGAGGACATCGTTTGGGTGGTTTGGGGTAGAGATGAAAAGTTGGGTATCATCAGCATATTGATGATACCGTACCACAAAACCACGGATGATCTCGCCCAGCGGTTTCATGTATATGTTGAACAGGAGGGGTGAGAGAACCGACCCCTGGGGCACCCCACAAGTGACGCGCCTGGGGGTCGATGTCTGCCCTCCGGTCAACACAAATTGCGACCGATCCGACAGGTAGAAGGAGAACCACCGTAAAACGGTGCCCCCCACTCCCAACCCCGAGTCGTTGCAGTAGGATACCATGGTCGATGGTATCGAAAGCCGCCGAGAGGTCTAATAGGACCAGGACAGAGGAACAGCCCCTATCCCGGGCCCGCCAGAGATCATTGACCAACGCGACCAATGGCGTCTCCGTGCTGAAACCCGACTGAAACGGATCCAGGTAGACAGCTTCATCCAGGTACTGGGGAAGCTGATGTGCTACCACACTCTCGACAACCTTTGCTACAAAGTGAAGGTTGGAGACCGGATGATAGTTGGCTAAAGAAGCTGGGTCCAGGGACGGCTTCTTGAGGAGGGGCCTCACCACCGCCTCCTTCAAGGCGGTGGGAAAGAACCCCTCTCTCAATGAAGCGTTGGTAATCGCCTGGAGCCAGCCTCGTATCACCTCCCGGGAAGCCGAAATTAACCAAGAGGGACACGGGTCCAGCACACAAGTGGCAGCACTGAGTCTCCCCATAATCCTGTCCATGCCTTCGGGGGTCACAGGGTGAAACCCATCCCAGATTGTCTCCTCAAGATTCATCCCCGTCGGCTCATCCGAATCTACCCAGTCAGAGTCCAAGCCTGTCCGGATCTGAGCGATTTTATCCTGCAGATACTGAACAAATTCTTCAGCCCTACCCTGCAAGGGGTCTTCCCCAGTTCCTTGGTTAAGTAAGGAGCGGGTCACCCTAAACAGGGCGGCTGGGCGGTTATCTGCGGACACGATAAGGGCGGAAAAATATTGCCGCTTTGCCGCTTCTATCGCCACTAAGTAGGATTTAATATGAATTCTTACTAGTGTTCGATCAGATTCGGACCGGCTGGCCCTCCAGCCACTCTCTAGGTGTCTTTTCCGGCGTTTCATCTCCCGGAGCTACTCGGTAAACCAGGGAGCCATCCGGGATCGACACCGGGTCAGAGGCCACAAAGGCACAACACGATCCAAAGCCCCAGCGGCAGCCCTATCCCAGGCTTCCACTAGGGCTTCGGTCGAGTTGTGAGCAAGAGATTCAGGAAAAGTCCCAAGCTCCATCAGGAACCTTTCGGGGTCCATCAGGTGCCTGGGGCGGAACCATCTAGTCGGTTCCGCCTCCCTGCGGCGAGGGGTAGCGGTATGGAAGTCAAGCCTGATGAGGAAATGATCAGACCATGACAAGGGTTGAATAGAAATATCTCCTAAATCTAAATCATTCATCCACTGCCCAGAGACAAAAATCAGGTCGAGCGTGTGTCCCCCATTATGGGTGGGGTCTTGAATTAACTGAGTTAGGTCCATAGCTGTCATGGAAGCCATGAACTCCCGAGCTGACTCGGATGTCTCGCCAACGGAAGGCAGATTGAAATCCCCCAGGACCATGAGCCTGGGGAAATCAACCGCCAATCCAGCTAATATATTCAGCAGCTCCGGCAGGGCCGATGAAACAGCAGGGAGACAGGTATGTAACAAAAAGGCCCACCTGAGCTCCAAGACCCCACTTCACAAAGAGGGACTCACACCCGCCTATCTGAGGCACAGTGACCTCCTGAGGTCTGAGACTTTCCCTGATAACCACCGCCACCCCCCCCCGCCCCTGCCCTGGGCTCTCGGCTGGTGAAACACCCAGAAGCCTGGTGGGCATAGCTCGCTAAGGGGCACACCCCCCCTCATGGCCCAACCAGGTCTCCGTAATGCACGCCAGGTCCGCTCTACCCTCTTGTATGAGGTCGTAAATGAGGGGAGCCTTATGTACCACAGACCTGGCGTTAAGCGACACCAGCCGGAGACCAGGGTCCTGTAATCCCGAGCACCCGGGGGTGCGAGAAGGGCAATGAGGGTCGGAACACGCGATCGCTCTTAAACAGCAAACCTGCGTCCTCCGAACATCATTTGGCCCTCGGCCCCCACCATATCTGCCTCTCCCACAAACAGTAGAGATGGTAAACCCCCCAATGGAATGGCTTAATGTCTCCCCCGGAATCCCAACCCTTCCTAGCCCTCCCAACCCGCGCCCATTAGTTAGCGCTGGCCTGTGCCCTGGCAGACTCCCCCCCAAGCCTGTCTGAGCCATCTGAATCAACCCCCCCTCTTCCCCTTAAAATTTGGTTTAAAAAACCCTGTAAAAAAAAACTTAAGAAGTCTCTTCTTCGCATGCCACCTCTCGGGATCCCAAGATCCGTCATTAAGGAAGCGTCTTGATAGGCCAGAAGGCCATCCCCGGGAAAGGGGGAGTTCCCGGAGGGAATAAAGTTCTGTCGCAGTATAGCATAGAGGAGAGTGTGGCATCAAAGAAACGGGATGACATCATGGGGAGATGAAGCAAGGAGATGACATGTCCACGGGGGGGACAGCCGGCAGTGTTCAAGGGGGTAGCAGGAAGCTTATGTCCATCATAAAAATAGTCGATGTTGGGGACAATATGTAAGGGTAACGGACAGCTGTCCAAAATCGCAGCAGATGGTAGCTTGCGAGGTGGTGAAGCGGCCAGTGATGGCGGCAACGAGGACAGCGGCGGCATCGGCAGCTGCTCCAACTTCAACTCCAACAGCTAAGCTCCGCCCACACCAGCCGCACTCACATCCATCGCCAGGGCCGCACTCCGTTGACCCAGTCCATAATATCACAGGAGGGGGGGCCAAATGGCCAAATGGCACAGTAAGGTGGCCCAGGCAACGGTGGCAACACCGGGGTGGGGCACAGCAAAGGACCTCCCCCCCACTCCAACCGCGCCCACGCCAACTCCCGAAGCCATCTTCCGCTGGCGTTAGTATCCATGCCAGCTGCCTCAGCCCCTCCCCGCTGATCTAATTTATCATGTTCATAAGCAAGGGGGGGAGCAACCGGGATAACACCACGGCGTGGTGGGGCGGCATCTGTAGAGACCCCAGACCGGCGTCCCACCGCCGCCGACCACACCCACGCCGGCTGCAGAGACCCCAGGCCGGGTGTCCCGCCGCAGCTGCTGACCACACCCACGCCGGCAGCCGCTGACGCTCTCCATTCTTTCACCGCTAACCGCCCCATTTCACTCACGATGTTCCGGCTATAAGGCAGGACATCGCAGCTCAAGGGTATCCCCCGAGGTCCCAAGAAGTTCTCATAGCTGGACCTGGAACCAACGATGGAATAGGGTACCCCTGCAAGCCCCAAGACGGACTATCATCTCTTCGAAGCTCTCCTCAAATGCGACAGGACACCATCTTGGGCATGCGTAGTAGGATGTTTCCTCTTTCATCTTGTAAGTGGTGTATTATTCTTATTCTTGTCCAGTCTTTCCTTAAAAACCTTGTGATGAAGCACCTACAACTTCTGAAGGCAAAGCTGTTCCACTGGTTGATTGTTCTCACTGTTAGGAAGTTTCTCCTCAATTCCAGGTTGCTTCTCTCCTTGATTACTTTCCATCCATTGTTTCTTGTCTTACCCTCTGGTGCTTTGGAAAATAAGTTGACCTCTCTTCTTTGTGGCAACCCCTCAAATACTGGAATACTGCTATCACGTCATCCCTAGTCCTTCTTTTCTCTAGACTGGCCATACCCAATTCCTGCAACAGTTCTTCATATGTTTTTGTCTCCAGGCCTTTAATCATCTTAGTTGCTCTTCTTTGCACTTTTTCCAAAGTCTCAACATCTTTTTTGTAACCAAAACTGGATGCAATATTCCAGGTGTGGTCTTACTAAGGTTTTATAAAGTGGTACTAATACTTCACATGATTTTGATTCTATTCCTCTGTTTATACAATCAAGGACTGTATTAGCTATTTTTGGCTGCTGCCACACACTGCTGGCTCATTCATAAGAGTCAGAAACTTAAGTGAAACTTAAGTGAAACTGTTTGTAAAGGTTCTAATGGAGCACCTGTCAGAGCGTCCAATACCCTGTGCAAGTCCCAGGAAGGGTACCTGTGTACCGTGGGTGGTTTGAGGTTGGATGCCCCCTTGAGGAATCGCCTGACCATGGGATGGTGAGTCAAGCTCTGGTTCCTGCCGCACAGAACCACCGATGAGATGACTGAGACCTGTCTCCTAATTGTGTTGGGAGCTAACACTCTGTCCAGGCCCGCCTGGAGAAAGTCCAGAACTTGTGGAACCGTGACCTGGACCGGGTCGTGCCCCCGGGAGTTGCACCATGTGGAGAAGACACACCATGTAGTGCCGTAAATGCGCTCTGTGGAGGGTCTGTGAGCGGCCTGTATGGTTTGTATAACCTTGGGGGAGAAGACGTCTTTCCTCAGGATGCTCCGCTCAAGCGCCAAACAGTCAACTGGAGCCACTGAGGGTCCGGGTGCTCCAGCGACCCCTGGCTGAGGGAGATCCTTTCCTGGGGGATTCTCCAGGACCTGTCCACTGAAAGTGATTGGAGATCGGCAAACCACAGCCTCCAGGGCCAGTGAGGGGCCAACAGGACCACTTCCGCCCCCTCCCGAAGGATTTTTTTGTATGACCCTGGGAATCAGGGGTAAGGGCAGAAAGCCATAAAGAAGACCCCGGGGCCAAGGGCATCGGAAAGCGTCCACCCCCTCTGACCCCCGTGTCTGATACCTGGAGAAGAACCTCAGGAGCTGGGCGTTGAGAGGAGTGGCGAACAGGTCGACCTCTGGTCGTCAGAAGTACTCTGCCACCTCCTCAAAGATCGCTGGCTGCAGCATGCACTCCGAGTTGTCCACCTCAGCCCGGCTGAGCCAGTCAGCTCTGATGTTGTCCACCCCCACTATATGTTCAGCAGTCAATGACAGAAGGTTCCTTTCAGCCCACTGCCCTAGGCGTTTGGCCTCCTTCATGAGGGCCTTCGATCTGGTTCCCCCGTCTGTTTATGTGAGCCTTGGTGGTGATGTTGTCCGTGAGGACTAATATGTGATTGCCCCTGACAGACCGCTGAAAATGTAACAGGGCCAGGCGGACAGCCCTGAGCTCCAACCAGTTTATGTTGTGAGCCCCTTCCGCCTGAATCCATTGTCCTTGCGCCATCTGAGCCTGCAGATGGGCGCCCCACCCCAGCAGGCTGGCATCCGTTGTTACCGTCACCCGGTCTGGCATCCAGAAGACTTTGCCCTTGGTGATCGCCAGGGACATCCACCAAATCAGGGAGTGGGAGACTTCTGCTGGGAGGAGGACTTTGGTCTGTGAGCAGCTCATGCGCCTTCACTGGAAAGGCAAAAGGAACCATTCGAGGTCTTTGTGTGGAGGCGAGCCCAAGGAATGATGCCGATGGCAGAGACCATGGTACCCAGCAGTCTGGTCAGAGTGGCTAAGGGCACCCTACGCTCCCTGGCTACCTGGGAGGCTAGCTGCCTGAGGGAGAGCTGTCTTTCTGGTGACAGGTAGACCGTGCCTGCCTGTGTATCTATTAGGGCTCCTAAGTGGATCAGGCTATTGGAGGGGTGGAGGTGGCTCTTGGCCAGGTTTACCGAAAACCCGTGGTCTCTCAGGACTGTCATCGTGATGTCTACATCCCGTAGGGCACCCTTAAAGGAGGATGACTGCAACAACAGGTCATCTAGATAACATTGAATTCATACCGGTAACTGCCTCAGGTACGCTGCCAGAGCAGCCATTACCTTAGTGAATACCCGAGGGGCCGAAGACAACCCGAAGGGCAAAGCCCGGTACTGAAAGTGGTGCCCTAGGTAGCAAAACCTGAGATATCGGCGGTGTTCCTGGGCAATGTCCTTTCGGGAGAGGGGGCGGTCTATAAGCGCTCAGTAAATAAAATAAAAATAAATAAAATAAATAAATAAAATAAAATGGGAATGTGCAAGTAGGTCTTGGTGAGGTCTATGGAGGTGAGAAAGTCTCCCTGCCTAACCCCCTCCAAGATGGAATGCAGCGAGTGCATCTTAAACCTCCTATAGCGAATGGAACGGTTCAGGCGTTTCAAATCAAGGATCGCTCTCCAGACACCAGAGGCCTGGGGAATGACAAAGAGAATAGAGTAATGCCCCTGACCCAACTGATCTAGTGGCACTGGTTGGATCGCCCTGATGTCCAAAAGGTGCTGGATGGCCTCCTGCATCAGCAACCTCTGGGTCGGGTTATGTGAGACCGGGCAGATCCGGAAGAAGCTCGAAGGGCTGGAAAGGAACTCGAGTGAGAGGCCATACCTGATGGTGTTCTGTACCCACTTATCCAAGGAGGAGAGGTCCCAGGGGTTGGCGAAGTACGGCAAATGCCCCCCAATGGGGGGGTGAGCTGGGTCTAGATCTAGTTTTTGCGGAAGGGGCGCCCCCCGCCGCCGCCGCCGCCCCCTCGAAAGGGCCGCTTCTGGCTGCGGTTCGCGACGGGCAAGTTTTGCTCGCCCCGTGCACTCCTGGTGGGCTCCCCTTTGATCGGGGGGGCACACGATGCCCTGGAGGGGCTCCTCCCGAGGGGGCAGAGTAGCGGGGGATCTCCTGCGTTGGCGGCGGCCGGGGGGGCCGCATCGCCCTAGGCACCGGGAGGCAAGAGGGGAGGCGCTGCGGCGTCTTCGCGTTGAGGCAGCCGGATGAAACTCGAGATTCGAAGGATGCAGTTGCTGTGCGGTGAGATGGAGATTCCCCCCGTTCCCTTTGATGATTGAATGAAAATAAACAGACTGTCAGCTATTTGGAAAGATCTTCAATTTGTGGCTGGGAAGTGTGATTGGAGGGAGGGGGATTTCCCCCCCACTTGGACAAGTGGTTTGAAACTGTTTTGCTCCCTGCCCCCAGAAGAGGAGGGGGGGGAGCCTTGGAATGGAATCACCCTCGTAGCGAAAAGCAGATTTCCTTTACTGCAATTGTGAAATGAGGTGATGATCTGTTGTACTTTGAAAACCTTGAAAACTTTTGCCTTGGGATCCCGGAGCTGGCAGGGCAAGATGGCAAACTTCCGTTGTCTTTATGTACTTTGAAATTTGACTCCACCTACAGAAGTTGCTGGCATTTTGTCTTTATCTCCGTGGCACTCAGAGAAGTCTCATGTTACATCTTAATCTGGACTTGGAACAAAGGACTTTATTGCTTTATTACCTAGGTTCCTATTTCTCTGGGCTCCTCTGCCTCGCGATCTCTCTCGGCTACCCACCTCCTCAGTTGCTCTTTTTCTGTATTGACATTTTCACCTCTGAGCTCTGATTACCACAATGCCACCCAAAAGACCACCACCGGGGAAGCCGGGATTTGCGGGCTCCGCCCCAACATCCTCAACGTCCAGCCTTAGCGGACAACAGACACTAACTTCCTTGTTCCAGCCCAAGCCCTCTGAAGTGACTTTCAACAGATGTTTGAACAACTCTTAAAGGGGCAGGAGGAATTAAAAAATCAACTGAAAGAAATGAACGAGCAGATCAGAGAGAATAAAGACCATGTGACCCAAAATTCACAGAGACTGGAACTTTTGGAGGAAGGAACGGCTGAGATGAGAAGAGAGGTAAAGGGAGTGCAGAAAGGAAATCAAGAACTGGAGAACCACCAGATAAAAACGGAATTTGAACGAATGTCCTTCTTTCTTAGGTTTCAAAATGTAATTGAGATTGATGATGAAAACTTGAGGGATATTATGGCAAATTTATTGGCTGAATTTATTGGAAAAGACAGACAACAGATGGGGTGGGACATGGACCTGGTTTATAGAGTAAACTCAACATATGCTAGAACACACAATGTCCCAAGGGAGGTACACATCAAATTTCTTAGAAAGACCACAAGAGACGAGATTCTGAGTGCACAAAGGGGGCAAACATTAAAATATAAGGATAGAGAAATAGCCATTCTGAAACAGATCTCAAAGAAAGTTAGAGATAAAAGAAAAAAATATTTGCTCTTAGCAAATAAATTATACCAGAAAGGGGTGTGGTTTCGATGGCTGTTGTCAGAAGGTATGCTAATATTCTGGGAGGACAAAAGAGTTAGAATCAACACGACCACTGAGGCTGAGGCCTTTATGGAAAAAAATTAAGTCCTCCTAGATAAACCTAATGACACTACACCGGACGTACAGGACACGGGAGGTGCCGGAGCCCTGCCAGGGGGGGGGGGGGGGGAGAAGAGGCAACATTGTGAAAACTCAGATCACAAAAATGAACTTGAAAATCTGTGTGATATAAAATGATTGAAATTATCTTAAGATAAAAGTTTATTGCTGACAAAATAGTACTTAGTAATAACAAACTAATGTATTAGTAAATGAAAGTTATGAGAATGGGGGGGAGGGCCATTTCCTGCATAATGTAACTGTCAAAATTTGTACTTCATCCATTACCCCTTTCCTTGAATATTTTGTTTTAAAAACCAATAAAATTTTGTTTAAAAAAAAAAAAAAAGGGGGGCCGCTTCTGCTGTCTGGGTATCTTTGCCTGGCAGAGAATCCTCCCTGGTACTGCCTGGCACCTGAGTACCCCGCCTCTGACCGCCTGAAGGAATCCTGACCCCAGAAGGAGGACCCCCGGGAATAGGAGCGTCTGGGGTACGGAGCCGTCCTGAAGCTGCTCCTCTTCGGAGTGGTGGGAAGGACCTTTTGCTTGTCCTTGTTCTTGACGAGGTAGGGCTCCAGGGCCAGTCCAAAGAGGGAGTCCCCTGTGAAGGGAGCTGATGCCAGGCGCCACTTGTGGCGTACATCTGCCTGCCAATGTCGCAACCACAGCAGCCTGCGAGAAGCTACAGACGAGGCGATCGCCCTGGAAGCAAACCTGGCTGCGGCTAAGGTGGCGTCCGATGAAAATTGGATGACTGCCACCAATTTGTTGATGTCCTGGTGTGATCTGACATCAGTTATGGGGGTGCATTTCTGTAGCTCCTGTAGCCACAGCAAGGAGGACCGATTGAAGGAGGAGGCCGTGGTGGCTGCTTTCACCGCCCAGGTGACCGCTTGATGACCCCTCTGCAAGGTGAGGTCCACTTTCCTGTCCTCCAGTTTCAGAGCATCCTCTGGTTCCCCGGGCATGCTGGTAGGCGTATGCAGAGCCATGACAGGTGCATCGATGGAGGGTTGTGACAGCACCTGAGCCATATCGTGATCCACGTTGAAGGAGGCCCTGTCCATGGATGTGGGCGTGGGTCCTGCTGTGGGAGATGCCCATTGGCGCCTGACCAGGTCCAGCAAGGCCCTAGGAGTAGGCACTGTGTCGGCCTCGATGGCCTGCTCGTCGAAGATGGTCTCTACTGAGAAGCCCTGGTGTTGAGGCGGCGCTTCTGCTGCTCTGTTGCCTAGCTTGGCGGCTGTCTTAGCCTTGAAGAGCAGTGATTTGTACAAGGAGGGCTGGAACAACCCGGAAAAGGTCGGCTTAGGAGGAGGCATGCCTTCGTCTTCAGACAGTTTGTCCTCTCTAATCTCGTTCTCCTCACATTCCAGATCACTGTCCTCTTGGGATGAGACTGGGGAGCTGCGAAGTTTCTCCCCCTGGGTTTCCAGGCATTCAGGAGTCCTGGGGGGGGGGGGGGATGTCCCCTGTGTCTGTGTCTGTTGGAATGCCGCTGCCATGCAGTGCTGGAAGGCCCGCATCATCAGATCTTGAAAATTGGGTACCCCTGTGGGGGGTATCTGGCTGAAGCCCATGCCCACCTGCGCAGGGGGAAACCCCAGGGGTGGTAGTCCCGTGGGCAGGGCTGTCCCCACTGCTGAAGGGGGGGGCGATTGCCACCCCTGAGCAGAGCCCCAAAGGCCTGAGGTGTCAATAGGGATCCTCGCTTGCATGGCTGGATTCTCTGTGGCTCCACTGGGTGGGGGAGTCCCTGGAGTCTTCCCCTCTGTGCCCAGGGCCTGGGGTAGTCTTTTGGCTGGCTGCCTTTTTGCAGAGCCGCTCCAAGGTCTTGTGCCTTCGCTTCTCGTACTTAGAAGAAGGCTTGGAAGGCTTGTGGCCACCCTCTGCCTCTAACTCTGCCCTGTGGGAGAGGTGCTTCCTTTTGGCCTTAGCCTTTGCTCCCCCCCCCCCCCCGGCAGCCTCTGGGATGGCCACTGACCTGGGTGGATGCTCCTCTGCCCCTCCGGTGGGGCTGCTGGCTGTGGATGCAGCTGCCTGGATCCTTCCTTCCTCGGAACTGCTGGGCGACGCCATCTTGGATTACGTGGATCCTCTTGGCTTCAAAATGGCACCGCATAGCCAGAAACAAAGGGCGCGACTTTTAAAAAGTTTTTCCAAGCGGCTTGTGCTCCAAAGAGCTGCCGCGCGCCCTTACCGCCAGTTTCCTTGCCTCCTGCCTCCTTCCGACGCCGCTGTGGCCAGGGTCTCAGTTGTGGCTTCTCCGCTGCCTTTGGGCCACGTGGAAGCGGCGCGGGCGCTCCGTGGCGCTTGAAGCCGCGGTTCGTCGCTCAACCCCTGAGGGAAGCGGCGGAGCACTCCTGCACCTGTAGAGCCTCCACGGTAGGGCTTGCCTCAGAGGGGCTTGTGCCCTTGGTTTCCTGCTTGCCCGGCAAAAGTCCTCACTGAGTGACCCTGGTCTCACTCAGTGGCCTGGGCAGCGTGCTGCCCCAGAGGGCTTGTGGCAGTCCTTCTGTCCAGTTAGGAGGAGGCTGTTGCGGTACAGGGAGGCAAATTCGCGGATCCAATTATTTCCTATCTTTTTCCTTTTCAAGTTGCTGGAGATCCAGAATGATCAACCATCCAGTTGAGGGACTGAGTCGATAACTGGGCATTACCTGGTGACCAGGGTGTGTCCCAAAGAGCTTATCTGACTCAGTCCAATCAACGAGAGGACAAGGTCAACCCATCCTGGATACTCCTCCCACTCACTTGGGCGTGGGGTCTCTGCCGGCCACCTTGAAAGAGGCGGTTGTGAGACCCCTACTCAAGAAGCCTTCCCTGGACCCAACGGAGCTAGCTAATTATCGTCCGGTCTCCAACCTTCCCTTTTTAGCGAAGGTTGTAGAGAGTGTGGTGGCCCAACAGTTTCCACGTCACCTGGAGGAAGATGATTATTTAGACCCGCGCCAGTCCGGCTTCCGGCCCGGGTACAGCACGGAGACGGCCTTGGTCGCGTTGGTTGATGATCTCTGGAGGGCCAGAGATAGGGGTTGTTCCTCTATCCTGGTCCTATTAGATCTCTCGGCGGCTTTCGATACCATCAACCATGGTATCCTGTTGCGCCGACTGGGGGGGTTGGGAGTCAGGGGCACCGTTTTACGGTGGTTCGGCTCCTACCTCTCCGGCCGGACGCAACGTGTGTTGGCAGGGGAGCAGAGATCGACCCTGAGACCCCTCACTTGTGGGGTGCCACAGGGGTCGGTTCTCTCGCCACTCCTGTTCAACACATACATGAAACCGCTGGGCGAGATCATCCGTGCCTTTGGGGTGGGATATCATCTGTATGCTGATGATACGCAGCTATACATCTCCACCCCGAACCACCCCAACGAGGCCGTCGAAATGATGTCCCGGTGCTTGGAAGCCGTACGGATCTGGATGGATGACAACCGACTCAAACTCAACCCCTCCAAGACGGAGTGGCTGTGGCTTCCGGCCCCCCGGTTCAACCAGTTGTTTCCATCTCTGGCCATCGGGGGCGAGCAACTGGCCCCCATGGAACGGGCGCGCAATTTGGGCGTCCTCCTAGATGCCCGGCTGTCCATGGATGACCATGTAACAGCCGTGGCAAGGGGGGCGTTCCACCAGGTTCGCCTGGTGCGCCAATTGCGCCCCTTATTGGACCGGGATGCCTTGCGCACAGTCACCCATGCGCTGGTGACGTCTCGCCTGGACTACTGCAATGCTCTCTACATGGGGCTTCCCTTGAGATGCACTCGGAGACTACAGTTGGTCCAGAATGCGGCCGCGCAGGTGATTATGGGGAGGACTAGGTACTCCCATGTAACACCTCTCCTGCGCGAGCTGCACTGGCTTCCTGTGGTCTATCGGGTGCATTTCAAGGTTCTGATTATGATCTTTAAAGCGCTCCATGGCACAGGACCTAGTTACTTGTGGGATCGCATCGTGCCCCATACATCCCTACGACCAATCCGCTCACAGAGAGGGACTTCTCCGGGTGCCGTCCGCTAAACAGTGTCGGGGGGCGACACCCAGGAGCAGGGCCTTCTCTGTGATGGGCCCAGCCCTGTGGAATGACCTCCCCCTTGATATCAGGATTACTTCCGATCTCCGCTCCTTCCGTGTAAAGCTCAAGACCCACCTCTTTCAATTGTTTGGCCTGGATCAACCGTAGTTTATCCTTTTCTTCCTGACAGTCCTTTTTAAATTGTATTATTATTATTTCGGGGTATTTTTTAATGACTAATTTTTATTATTATTAATGTAATGTATTTTTATATTACCTCCTCCATGCATGTATGTATATGTATGTATATGTGTGTATTTTTATGTTTATATGTATGTATGTATATTTTATTGTACGCCGCCCCGAGTCCCTTGCGGAGAGGGAGCGGCTAACAAATTAAATTTCTATTTCTATTCTCACTATGGAGAACCTTCCTTTTTATTTTAACAATTCTTCCTGTTACTTGTTATTAAATTTCATTAAAGAACCTTGTTTCCTATAAGCCAGAGTTAAATATTAGACAAGTGAAAGGTAGCAACACTGCCACTCGGAGGTCAGAGGCTGGAGTTTTTGAAACAACGTATTTCTTCTCTTTTCCTCTTGGATCTTACTGACTTTGTAGCTGAAGGGTTTGCAATTTGTTTACAGAAACTGATAAAGATCCAAGGGCACAAATTGTTTTCGCAGGTGCTCTTTGAGAACTATTTTGGCAGGGGAGAGAAAGGAGAAAAAAACAGAACCCTTCTCCTTTGAAGAGCATAAAGGAACTTGTGTTTAAGTCAATCTAAAATAAAAAATAAATAAAAGAGGCCTGGAAGGCTAGAGCGGCAGTGGTTATTAGTTTTTCTTTTTCCTCCTTTTTTGGAAACATGGATCAATACTCAGATGAGGAAACTTTAAAATTCCAAAATATCTTGGCTGGAATTCAAAATCTACTGGAAGGATATGGGAGAATTGAGAAGAAGTTGGAAAAACTAGTGTTCCTCACAGCAAAAGTTGAAGGGGTTGGAGCCCCAAAAATTAAAGGGGAGAATGAAGACATAGAAGATAAAGACAAGACAATAGATGATTTTATTAATGGAGCAAATGTGGGTGAAAGTGGAAAGAAGGGAATATGGAAAAGGGAATTCGACGAACTGGAGCTCTACCTCAGATTCCAAGATACAGAAGAAGAAAAAAGAGAAATGATGATGGATTTAAGAAGAGAAATTCTTTCAGAAGCACGATTAACAACCAAAGACAAGCTAATTTTAATAGCAGATAGAGGGCAACGAGATTACCTGAGAGATCCTTCAAGCAACAAAGTGCGGAGAGAAGTCTATAAAAACCTTATAAAGGAGATAAAAAGAAGACTGACACCACAATTGGCAAGAGAGATAAGACTGCTTTGTTACTGGAAAGATGCAGGTTGACAATGAAAGTTGATAATAAAAAATTAGTTAATTTTGGTGATCAATAAGTAGGAATTTAGTAATTTTTAGATTGTTATTAAATGTTTATTTGTTAACAATTAATTATAACAATAATGAAATGATAATGGATACAGCTTAATGATATATCCATGTAATGGCAAACTAGTAAAAGAAATTTGGATATAAATTGCAAATTGCGATCTGGGAAAAAAACCAATAAATTTTATTAACCAATTTTTATTCAGAACTTGTCATAAAGGTGTAAGGTTTTTTGGGTTTGACGAGAGGTGGTTGGATATAAATAGTAAATGATTTTTAGCCAACTATAACAACAACAAGGAAATGTCAATGGATATTGTTTAATAATAATAATTATATATATATGTGATCTGGTTTTGGCAAAAGAAACTTGGATACAAACTCTAAACAGCGAGTTGGAAAAAAAAGGAAAAAAAAGGTTTAGAAACTTTATTAATTGACTTTTACTTAGAACATGTACATAAAGGTTTAATGTTATTGGAGGATTTTTGAAATAGCTAATGAACGCCATTATGTGGTTGTGTCTTTAAGTATGAATTATTTGAGGTAAAAGCACGTTCAAATAATTGTAGTCAAATAAGAATTGTGGTACATTGATAGTAAGATATACAAAGATTTTTGATTTAAAGTGTATAATCTAATATGAGCTGTAAGTAATGACTGTGGTAGAAATGCACGAAAGTTATCTGTAACCAATCGACACGCTTTCTCCAAGATGTAATGAAGGATGATTCTTTTTTTGTGTTTTTGTTTAATTAAAATAAAAAAAAACTTTTCAAAAAAAATCCAACTTGGGAAGAGACGCAGAGGCCACCTTTGCAAATGCTTTCAAAGTAAACTCTTTAATTTTAAACCAGACTTGTTTCCTGCATTGTGAGGATCTTTGGGTTTTACGTCTGACATGAACATTATATTACAGTAAAATCTTGATTTCAATGGAAGATTCAAGTGTTTATAAGACTAAAGGCCTATTAAATCTGAAAAGTATTTTTTGTGTGTATTCCATCTGGGGCTAATTTATCTGAGGGAACATCCATCTTCAATAGCATCTCCCCACCCAGTTAAGATTCAACAGACTAGGCATCTTCCAGGTTCCTTCAGTTAAACAGCATTTGTGCAAGCCCTAGGAAACTTGCCTTTTCTGTTGCAGCACCCACTGTTTATAACAGCATCCCTCCAGAGAGCCATAGGGCCCCCACTCTGATGATATTCTGACAGTTTGACAGTTGTTGAAAACCGGGCTTTCCTCCCAGGGGTGGGTAATTACTGACACCTCACCCATCAGTTTTGGCAAAAACCACTCCATAGTGAATGGATTTTTAATGGCTCCATTCACTTAATGGCTGCTACAAAAAAGGTTGTAAAATCAGACACAATCAGATGGTGACCCACTCTATTACTGTTATGAACAAAATTGTGGGTTCAATTACAGTCATAAGTCAAGGACTACCTGTACCATAAATAAAATATAATCCGACACGTTACACATATGTAATACACTTTGCGCCTCCTGGTTCATTCAAGCTGGGGTGGTGGTGGTTTGAGAACACTATGTAACCCCACATAAACCAATTCTGAATTGTCCTGCTGCACTGCAAGCCGAGGCGTGTGTTTGACCAAAGTGTTAGGGAAGAGCACAAAGGGTGCTCTTTTCTTTTAATATCCTTCTTTCCATTCCACCACTTGCTGCAGGGTAAATAATATATTCCCAGAATACTGTTTTCCTTCAACTACCCATAGCCAAAGGCACCAATCTGCCTTCTTTGCCACTGCCCAGCTTTGCAGTAGAAGCCCAACAAGGAAATAGACTCAAAGAATACAATCAGCCCTTTCCTCACCAAGCCTCTGATCTTCCCCACCCTGTCACTGCTAATGTCACAGGACAACATATGCCACAGGCCTACCCATCCCAGTAATCTTCCCCAAACCTTCCCAGAAACATCAGCAAACTCTCAGTTAAACCAACTTTGTCCAATACTTCCATTTTTGTCTACTGCATGCAATTTGTCCACTAAATTAATGTCCATTAAATCTAAGTTTTAATGTACAATGAAATGTTCAGTATAATATACTTGTTTGTGTCTTCAGGCTCTAAACTGGGGGGTGGGGGGGAGAGGAGACTATCTATCTATCTATAAGATCTGCTGAGCTTCCTTATTTGGTCCACAGATTTTCTTTACCAGCAGACCGGCTTACTTAAAAATATATTAATTGGCGCTAGTGAGCATGTGTTATATAGAGTACAAATACAAGTATGAAC
Source organism: Natrix helvetica (assembly GCF_964273705.1). NCBI lineage: Eukaryota > Metazoa > Chordata > Lepidosauria > Squamata > Natricidae > Natrix > Natrix helvetica. Next base: position 55,289,330 of record NC_138555.1, on the reverse strand, counting down.
AGTTGCATATAACTAGGTATAAATAGGCATATATTTAGATAAATGGGGAAAATGTAATACATGGCTCCTTTTTTTATTTAGTTACGTGCATTCCCATGTATTCCACAGCAAAATGCAACCCTGATTAAAGAAAGTGGTGCTTGCAGGCATACAGTTCTCCATATCTGAGTAACAACAACAATTTATTATTATGTTGTTGTTGCTGAGTAGCTGATATACACATGGCAGATACACTCATTAATGTATTTATACATTTTCAAAACCCTGTAAATTAGAATGTGAGTGAAACCAAATGACATACAGTAGAAAACATCTCAGCATAAAAGAAAGAGACTTACCTATCCCAATCATCATCTCCAGTTCTCCTTCTCCAAGACCTTTCTGCACCAGGTTTATGATGATCAAAGTCATCATCTATAAACAGAAGGTATTTAATGATTTGCACAACATGAACCAAACGTTTGGATTCTAAGACAGTAGTACTGATATTCTTTTGAGGAATCATGCTGTGTTTCTGCACATTCCTTCTAGGAGAACAACTGTTTTTCAAATTGCTTTTAATCTTTTTTTGAAATAGCGAAGAGATACTGCTGATACTTGTTAAAAAGTTAAATTAATGGAAATGAAGAGCAAATGCAATAGACTGGCATGTGCAACAGAATCAGAATGCAGAACAATCTAAGGGAAGACAATAGCAATTATTGTACCCCACTCCCCAGTTAAAACATTTTTGGCTTTTTTTACTGTGGTACAACAAAGGGCTTTAGGTTTTCTCCCTTACCGATCACAATGGGAAAGAAAACTTAAGTAAGCAAATAGATTGATAGTTTTTTATTTCTTCATTTAATAATTTAACTAAAAACGTATGGTACAATTCCCATAAATAGCACTTCTGATTGTCCCAAATTGCCTCATGCTGCTACTGGCTGCTCTGCTCAGATGTTAAAATAGGCCTGTTTTCATTGCTTAAAACAAATTGCTTAACTAGCTCTAGACTTACAAGTGTTTCTATGACATCAAATTCTTACAGAACACTGGTTATGTACCAACTCCATACCAGACCTGACTCTTCATGGGAATTAAAAGCAATTTCCTGCCATCTGGATAATCTGACTATAAACCCATCTAATATGGCTAATTATTAAAAAATATATGAACTGTAGTCCAAAACAACCTAGGCCAGTGATGGCGAACCTATGGCACGTGTGCCACAGGTGGCACGCGGAGCCATTTGTCAGGGCACGCGAGGCGCTGAGTCACCCTTTTTTAAAGCCATTTTTCACCCTCCCCAGGCTCCAGAGGCTTTATAGGAGGCTGGGGAGGGCGAAAAGAGCCTCCCCCGCCCCCCTGGAGGCCTTCCGGAGGCTTCATGAGCTTCCCTGAAGCCTCCCGAGCACAAAAAACCGCCCCTACTGGCAAACCGGAAGTTCGGGAACGGACTTCCTGTTTGCTCGGAGGGTTGTTTTGACTGTTCCTGAGGCTTCAGGGAAGCTTCCTGAAGGTCCCTGAAGCCTTCGGAGCGCTTAAAACGACCCTCCGAGCAAACCGGAAGTGACTTCCGGTTTGCTCGGAGGGTCGTTTTGACTGCTTCTCCTGAAGGTCCCTGAAGCCTCCGGAGGGCTTCTGGGGGGGTGGGGGAGGCTGTTTTCGCCCTCCCCATGCTCCTATAAAGCCTCTGGAGCCTGGGGAGGGCAAAAAAAGCATGCAAAAATGGGGGCTTCCCCCTGCAGTGCGCGCATGCGCACTGGGGAGGTCGCGCATTGCATTATGGGTGTGGCACGCCTGCAAACAACCCCCCTGCGCTCGCCCCACTTATGGCACGCGAGCCAAAAAAGGTTCGCCATCGCTGCCCTAGGCTGCCTACCCCTGATTTAGGAATAGACATTCTTTTTTTAAATTCTAATATTTTTTTTTCCCCAAACATATCAATGTGTGAACTGTGTGGCACCTGAGCGTCATACATTTTGATAAAAATAAAATAGTATTAATCATATTTGTTTCATTTAACAAGCTTATATAATTCTAGTAATAGTACACATATGTATATTAAATTATAATAGTCCATTGTTTAGTTTTTCAATATTTCCATGTTATTTTATGCCAATCACCAGATTCTGAATGTCATACCATATTATCAATCATCTTTGTTACATTTATCAAGCTTATATAATTCTAATAATAATACAAAGATTTGTGTTAAATTAAAATCTTCCATTATTTGCATATTCAACTTATGATCCTTCATTATTTGGTTATTAAATATTTCAATGTTATTTTTATGTCAATCACAATATTCTGCATGTCATACATTTTGATACAAATAAAATATTGATCATATTTGTTGCATTTAGCAAACATACACATATTCATATTGAATTATAGTATTTCATTGTTTAATCAATATATTGTTTTTATGCCAGTTACCGTATTATTTAAATATACTTAGTAATACCATCATTCAAATTTTAATTTCTCCTCTTATTTTCCTTATTATAGAAAAATGTGCATTTTATTAATTCCTCTAGTTCTTTTTTAATATTTTTTTTATTTTTTAAATGCAAATAATACAAACATAGACATATACATCTAAATACAAAAGAAAGAAAAAAAGAATAAAAACTAATATTCCCAACCCCTGGAGACCCTGGTTTTTTCCCCCTTATGTTTCTTCTTCTATAACAACTAGAAGATATAAAATATATTCCAATTGTGGTCTTACCCCTCCAAAACATCACATATTCTTGAGTAGGTTTATTCCCTTTGCCTTCCACCAACACTGATTTTATAAAATCCCCCCATATTTCATTATAATTGTTTGCTTTAATCATCCCTTTTTTAAATTTAGTTTCCATTGTTAATTTATCATTTGTTGCCATACTCCAAATTTCATTATACCACTCATTTCTTTGAATATCCCAATTTCGTCCCCAATATTTAGCCATCACTAATCTAGGTGCCATTATCAAATTTACAATCAATTCCTTTATTGTTTCATTTATATCCAGTTTTTCCACCAGCAACAGTAATGCAATCCTCGGTGACATGTCTAAATTTACATTCAAGCGTGCTCTAATTTCTCTAAACACCATGTCCCAAAAATTACTATGGGGTCTCTGGTTGTGGCTTGGTGGTTGTGGCTGGGGGAGTCATGTGACTGGGTGGGAGTGAGTGATGTCGAGTTGACCATGCCCACCCAGTCACATGACCACCCAGCCATAACCACCAAGCCACAACCAGAGAACCCATAGTAATTTTTTTTAATCCAACCACTGTTTATAACAATAAAAATGTTAAACTTTCTTTTTGCTCCAGGGAAACTATACAACTCCCTAGATCAGGGGTGTCAAACTCAAGGCCCACTCGCCAGATGTGGCTAGAACTGGCCCACGGGGCTGCCCTGGAGACAGTGAAGGACCAGTCCTCGGGGCCTCAGCCCCAGCCCAGCCAGGTGCTGATCTATAACTTGATGGCAGCAATCCGGGACAGAACATGATCAGCCTTAGAATCATGGGACCACCCTAGAGCCAGTGAGGGGAGGCCCCCACTCTGCCCCCTGGGCAGATGCAGAGGAGGTGGCGAGCACGTGTGGGGCCTGGCATCCCTGGGGACAATCTTGCCCCGCATGGTGACTGTATTCTGAGCGCTTCCCTTTCATACAGGATGCCAGCGCTTGACACCTCTTCTGCGCATGCCCAGGGGCGGGGCTAAGACAGCAGGGCAGTATTTCGCTGGCTCCAGGGCGGCCACACAGGTTGGATCTAAGGCTGACCATGTTCCGGACTGGATGGCTGCACCAACTTGTAGATCAGCGCTGCGCCCACAACAGCTCGCCAGCCTGGCCTCACAGCCCTTTCACTGGGACCCCCCTCCCACGTGGGAAAGCTACAGCCAGCATCAGCACGGGCACCAGCTGTGCTGCCAGTCTCTCCCCCTCCCCTCATCTGTTCCTGAGTGCGGAGGAAGGAAAGAGATGGGAATGAGACAGAATGGAACCTTTAGGATCAGGGTAGCGTGCAATGGGTGATAGGTGATCGCAAGGACTATGAACGGCAGTGGTGTGCAGCTTCTGGCATTGCAGGGGAGAAGAAGCAGAACTGGCCTTTCGGCATCAGGTGTACAGTCAGTCCAGGCATGGAGGCAATGGACAGGAGGGTGGGCAAAAAGGGAAGCCACTGCTCTGCAGTATTTTTTTTTAAGCTGGCAGAGGCTCCAGGCAGAGGCTTCCCATTTTGACCCCTCCCCCCGTCGTTTCATCTGTGCCTGATGGGCCTCTGCGTGGCTCCCAGGTCACCTCTTCTAGACCCGCGCACATTTGTGTGTGTGCACACAGGGGTCTCCCCCCTTGCACCCCCATGCTTTGACATTGGGGAGGAAAAGAACAGGAGAGGTAAGAGAAACTAGGATGGGAGCTTCTCACAGCCTTCCACAGGGCTGGGGGCGGGAGCTTGGGGCCCAGGGCATGATGCGATTGGTGGCAGGTTGGGGGTATGTGCAGTCCACAGTACATTGAGCATACACCATTGAAGTGGTAATAGGTAAGAAAAAAAAACAAGCACTCCAAAAAAAACAGCTTTCATTAGTTTGCAGCCTGCCATCACAGAAGGTCTGTTCAACGACAGGGTGGAGGGGTCAAAATGGGAAGCCTCTGCCCACTGCTGCCTGCCTGTTGCCAGCTCTGCCCCGAGTCTCTCTGGCAACTTAAAACAAAAAGCAAGGAAGGAAGGAAGGAAGGAAGGAAGGAAGGAAGGAAGGAAGGAAGGAAGGAAGGAAGGAGGGAAGTTGGGCAAGAGGAAGGAAGGAAGGAGAGGCAACTTGGTTGGAGATGTCCCAGTTCAAAGGCAAAAGCAATTTTGTGTTCTGTTTTGTCAGACAGAACTTTGTTGGCAATCCAAGTTACCATTGGTATTCTTGAATTGTCAGCTCTTAGGAAAGTATCTCCTCCTTGTGTGTTGCAAACGGCCATTTCCACTGTGAAAAACAGGACAAAGCAGAGTGGGGGAAAGTATTTTCCTTTGCTATATTTCCAGTGTGAATTAGACCATGGCAGCTACAGGAGAGCCCTTTTAAGGATTATGTATTGATAGAAAAGCAACTAACTTACCTGTGTTCCTAAATGCTAAAGCTGTTGCACATAAAAAACAGAGGAGCTCTGATCAACTATCACAGCCACCATTTTGACAGTTTTGCTGTACTGTTGTTGACAGGACATCCACTAAAATGCAAGCACGGGATAAACTGAGCCTAGTTTGTTCTCAGTCTTTTAATTGGGCACAAACTACTAGCAAAAGTGGTGTTTGATCACAAGGCAAGGAGGCATCGAGAAATGTTTCCCCTTTTGCATTTGAGCATCGAAGAAGGGACAGGAAAGGAAAAAGGGAAAGAGGAAAAACAAAGAAAAAGGAAAGAGGGGAAGAGAGCAAGGAAGGAAAAAGAGGGGAAGAAAGAAAAAGTTGTGAACTCTTGTCCTCTGAGTTGCCTGAGAGGGGCAGCGAGGCTCCTCTGGTGGACAAGTTTGGTGCTCGCCCTGGTCTCGCCTTCCTCCGCTGGAGACAATGGATCCCCTCCAACATGAGCGACGCTGAGCTAGCCATGTCCCCCCAGCCACACACCCCGGCTCCTGAGGTCAACCATAACCCTGATGCAGCCCTCAATGAAATAGTTTGACACCCCTGCCCTAGATTGACTGTCTGGTTTGCAAACTATAGTTTCTGTTCCCCTCAGAATTGAATCTCCTATCACCAATATTTGCCTTTTTTTTCCTAGGGAAGTCTGGAATACTTTTCAGGAATGCTGTGTTGTGCCTCTTTTTAAGAAACTATTGATGAATGCTCTTTTGTGAGTGTCTGTATATTTTCTTCCAGGGGGAGGCTATGAAAGTGATTGTTGAGTTCCAGAGGGGCTTCATTGGAGTGGGCTAGGGTAGATAATAGGGGCTTTACTCTTGGTTTTTGTTTTCTTCTAAAAGTGACACATGTCCATCAGTCTTGCACTTTAGGTACACATGTAGGGACATTTTTTACCAAAGCTGGTTGTTCCCTAATTGTGTTTAATTTAGGTGTATCAGTTTTTTTCTTTATGTTCATATAAGGGGTCATCTTTTTTTAGAAGCTGTTTGCTCCCTATTGTGTTTTATTTTAGTGTAGTCTTCCTGTTTAGGTTGGGATTTCTCATTTTGCTCATTGAGTTTCAGAGTGGTTAGAGTTGCCTTTAGAGCCTTTACTTTTTCTTCTAGTAATTCAAGTAGTTTATATTTAATACATAGTTTGGGTCTTTTGTGGGCATAAGCTCAAACATATGACACGCCTTGCAAGTCACTATATTGTTAGTCTCTATTTCCATGACCTTTTTGTTTGCTAAAAAATAAAAAAAATTCTAAAAATTTAAATATTTTTCCTGTCGCAAAGTGTCAGTTTACAATAGTGCACAAGAGTTATTGGCCTTTTGTTCTCGGTCTTGAAAAATTAATCACTATCTTCCCTGTTTTGAAGTATCTGTCTCTTTTTCCATGGTTTATTTTTTTCTCTTAGCCCATTAAGAATTTAAAAATTTCTAAAGAATTAAAATAACTTTTTTTTAAATGAATTTTTTTTTGACACCCCTGCTCTTCTCCCTGCCTTGAAAGTATTCCTTTCCTCCCCATCCAGTGTTTTGTACTTATCCTTTTCTTCCCTGCTTTCTTGTCTGGCCACTGCTGGGGTTTTCAGGTATGATGTGCTGATGTGGGCACTCTGCTCTGCTTAACTGATCCGCCGTGCTGCTCTCAGCTGCTGCTGGTCCCCCGTGCTGCTCTTAGTTGCAGGTCTGGGTGCTTCACTCCTCTGCCTCAGCTCTGCATCACTACCTGCTTAAGGTTTGCCCACAGCCGCTGATCTGCTGCCACCTAGCTCCGTTTCACTGCTGCTCAGTGGCCTCCGTTTGCACCGCATTGCCTCCAGTCAGGTGTCAGGCTGGGTCACTGGGTTGCCTCTTGGGCTGTTACCTCGGCTGTCTCTCCTTCTCTCAAATGGGTTACTAAGCCCCCTCTCAGTTGGGATACTGAGCTGCCTCTCAGTTGGGCCACCTCTCACCTTTTTGTTCTAGGAATTCAAGCTAATCTTGATGTTGCCCTTTCCCTTATGCCATATATATTCCTCCTCCTCTGCTCGATATAGTTCAACTGTCCCAGGAATAGAGAAGAGATAAAGCCTTTGATTGTGTTGATCATGAGAAGCAATGGAGAGCCCTACAAGATGGGGGGGGGGGGGGGGGATCAGCACATCTGGTAAAGTTGGTGCAATCACTACACAAATCAGGAAGCCACTGAACGAACACCATATGGAAACACCAATTGGTTTAAGATAGTGAAGAGTGTTGCATTCTCTTTCTTATTCAACCTGTATGCCGAAATGATCATGAGGAAGTTAGATCTTGTGGAACAAAAAATCGGGGTAAAAATTGGAGGAAGATACAGCAATAATCTTCAATGTGCTGAGGGTATCTAATAAAGGCATAAGGATGGGTGGGAGGAAAGCAAATCCCTCAAAAGAGAAAGGTCAAATGGAAGGAAATAGTTAATAAAAACGGAACACAATGACATGCCCGCCACACTTTATTCTACCTCTGATGTCCTATGCCTTTATCTCGCTTTTATTAGCCACAAGACCTACCTCCGCAATCCCATGCTCAAAGCACTGCGACCAAACCAGTGGCACCTTTTCCTTCCCATCCCCAAGAAACACTTCCAAGTATCCCTTAATCTTCCCGCTTCCTCTCTCATCGTAGCGCCCTCAAACCCAGGAAACCCTCCCCAGGTGTCCCTCAATTCAACCCCCCACGCATCCCCCCAGGACAAGCCTAACGCCCCTGTATAGACCAGTGTGTCTTCTCGCGAGTAAACACACACGCAGGCGGCGCAAACAGCAGCATCTCTTCTCCAGTAACTCACGAGATTAATGAGATCAGTTTCTTCTTCCCACTCACCCTGGGGCGTCCCCCACCCGGTTGGGGCCCGCAGCTTTCCCCGCGCGTCAGCCGCACCCACTTGGTCTTGGGAGTACAAGAAGGAAACCTCCGCACCTGCTCCTGCTCCTGCTCCTCCTAGGGTGGCTGCCATGGCCTCGGATCTTGCCGGGTCGCGGCGTGAAAGCCCGCAACCCTCCTACCTCTCCCAACGGCAGGAACAACTCTCGTTCAGAAGCGACTGCCAGCCGCGAAGCGTAAATCTAGCACAACATGGCGGGCGGCTGGTGAAGAGAAAGCAGAGGAAGCTGGCGGGTAGCGCCGCTAGAAGCGCCGCGGTGTAGTCTGGGATACTGGAAGACTGACTGTTCTGCTCCGGTGCGGAAGATGGTGGACTCAGCGGAATGGCCAATCTGCCGCACTGGAGACAAGGCGAGGAAGAAGGGGGAGGGCGTTGCGGTGACGCTAAAAAAAAGAAAAAGAAAAGCGAGGCTCTCTTTCCCATGACTTTATGGTCGTATTCTCTCTCTCTCTCTCTCTCTCTCTCACACACACACACACACAAACACACATACAGAGACACAAAAACCCTGGATTGCCAGGCGCATGCGTTTAAGATTTTTTTTTTTTAGTTTTACTTGTTTATTATTGAATTGATTTGCCGCCCATCTCGTAACGAAACGGGTCTGTGCAGCTTCCAGCATTAAAACATTAAAATCCTAACAAATATATTTAAAAGAATAAAAATGGAAATCGCAATCAAGATAAAATATAGTTAAAAGATGGGGAGGGAACAGGTTGCGTGGGAGGTGGGATTGCCTCTTAATTCAACAACCACCTCCAATGTGATACTCCCCTGTGGGAAGCCCCCCCCCCCCCATGAAATATTTGGAGGAATATTAAAAAGGCAGGATATTATATTTCACCAAAGGGACATGGAGGAACATGCTCTTAAAAGACAGAAAGCAGCCCCCAAGTCTTTCTTAATAGCCCATAGCAGATGCCAGCACTTAAGAGAGAGGAAGACGAGTATCTAGACAGCTTTATTCATAAACAAAGCAAATACTACAGGGAGAAATCCATTCAAAACAGGATATTTCGAAACTCCTTGGCAGAATAGTAGGATTAGAAAGCAGTCCCTCACCCAAGATCTAACACAGGACAAAAGCCATTAGCCACAATAGGAATTGCCCAACACCCTTTCAGAACACAAGCCCCTTCATTGCACCATCCCAGAGCAGTCCAAACTTCAAAGTCACAGAAACCTGGGAGTTCAGATAAACAATAAACCAGAGGTTGACCAGATTAGCTCAGCCAAGCACCTAGGATTTGCATTTCCTCTTCTGCCTATAGAGCCAGCTATAGCCCCTACATTGTTGCAGAAAATCAGGAGATTTGGACTAAGAGATCAAGAAATAGCTTTATTTGGCCAAATGGTTCAGATAGAGATAACAATTTCTAACATCTGAACAGCGTTCTAATCCAAACATGCATTCTTATATGTTCAAGACCCCCCCCCCTCTTCATACACCAAAGCACTCCAAGACAAGAATACTGCTAGATGATGTATTCACAGTAAATTAACACACTGACTAGACCTTGGCAGCAATCCAGACTTCCAAGATAAGACACAGGCACGAGAACGCTTCTCCAGCGTTGGTAGATAAGTTGAACTCTGCAACCAGCCTCCAGGAAAGTCCCTCCTTAAATACTATCTTGAGAGGAGCCTAATTACAACCACCTGGGTCCAATTATCTTCTGTATCTGCGTAGTTGTTCTCTACGTCTATCAGCCCTCCGTTGTCAAGCGTCCAAGACCAACTCCATTGTCTCCTCCCCACTGCTCCAAGGCATGGTCAGGAGCACACTCCCTTTGGCTTTCACCACTGCTCCATGCCTCATGCGCCTCCTGGTGGCCAACCAGCCTCTCTGATCCCTGCTCGGAGTCGGAACCCTGTCCAGGGTCCTCCACATCTTCCAGAGCCGACTCAGAAGGCCCCTCACTGTCGGAGTCTGGTTGCAGCTCCAACGGCTCCTGCTGGGCCACAACACTTATAGTATGTGCAAAGCATCGAAAACACAGAAATATGTTAAAGCATTTATATTGGCTAAATTCCTTATTTCTAAGCAAAGAAGCAGATTATACTGTATTGCACTTTCATGTCTAGGCTGCAGTTGGCATGAAGGAAGCACCAGTTATGTACTGGCGAGACCTCCAACTGACTTGGCCTACTTTCAACAGGTGTTGTGGTTTGACATTTGAATTTCCTGAGTTCAAGTTTCCTGCTTTACTTCAAGACTCAGTAAATGTATAACAAGATAGAAGGGATAGACGGGCCCCCAGGAGATCTTATAGTCTGACCCCGTTTCATGTTGTTGAAAGAAATGTCCTTCTGGGTTCGGCTCCAAGTGGGGAAAAAGACACTGGAGACATGGAGGCTGCTTGGAAAGATGGTTTAATGGTGGACATGACCACATGGCTTGAGTCCTGAACAGAAAAGGTGATCACATGCTTCAATGTTGGGGAGAAGAAGAGAAGGAAGGACTGAGATGCTGAGTCCCTGGTTTTATGCCCTATCTGGCCTTTGATCTTGAGCTTGTATTCTGATTGGTTGTCAGACTCCCATAGGGCCCATGCAGGGGCAACTCTCTAGGCTGTGTTTTGAATCCAGGTTTGGTTGAGTTCTCAGATGCCATGTGGTGAGTTGGGTAAAGGGCCAATATTATCATGCCTTAATCCCATCCCCCTGGAGCTGAAGGGGAGAACTCTTTATTATGTAAAGGGACTGCCTTGGCCTTCTTAATGGCCCATTGACAAAGTGGGTGGAGGCAGGAAGCTACAGGGAGCTACTCTCAATTTAAAACATGTTTCTTGCTTTTCACATCCAGGGAAATGTAATATTCTGCCTTTTCAATATTTCCTAGGATATTTCATTTTTCTGGGAGAGGGCTGGGTGATAACTTCCTACAATGTTATGTCCAAATCGTGCTTTATGTCCTGCCTTAACATGACCCCATAGGAATCTGACAACAGCCAATAGAATATTAAAGGATAAGTTCTTGCACAGGAACAGGAAGCTCAAATACAAAGCCTGATGGGCTGGCTGCTAAAGCAAGGTCGTGGAACACACTTGAAAGTAAATCAGGAAGACTGTAATTGGGGGTGGGGGGCGGGTATCTTTCTGGCAAGAACAAAGAATGCTTATCAACAAGAAATATGCATGTGTAAAGCTTGTAGCAATTATGGGTAGCTAAAAAGCTGATAAAAAGTAACATGGATTAGACAACTTGCAGACCTCAGCCAAAAGTTAGCAATGGAGATGGCCTGCAGCAAATGAAATATGTATTAGATAACTCCTGGGGCATTCATTAGCCAAGGCTTAGGAATGGGACAGCTATAGACCAATAGAAAAAAATTGTAGAATTATTGCTAAAATGTTTATTAGATGATATTTCTTATTATTTCACCTTCTCCGCAGGGCCGGATTTTCCTATAGGCTAACTAGGCTTCAGCCTAGGGCCTCAAGATCAAGAGGGGCCTTTTATTTTTATTTATTATCCGTGCCACATTTTTTATAAAGGTTAGTACCAATTACAACATGTTTCATTTAATATATTGATATATATCACAGTAATGATGTATTTTATTATCTCTCATGTAATTTACAAACTTAAAAATGGGAGGTGAAAGGGCCCCATAAGTGGAATAGCCTAGGGCCTCTTTTCATCTAAATCCGGCCCTGCTTCTCCGTTAGTGAAAATGTATAAAGCTTACTTAATCCTTTGTTCTTGGTTCTTGGCCTTTTGACCAGGAACCCTTTTCCTTGGAGTACTCCAATAAAAAGCAATCAGAAAACCTGCACCTCGAACTGGAACTGGATAACATATGTCTACTAGGGGACTTCAATGCAGTGGTAGATCCAAAGAAAGACTATAAAACAGATAATTTAAAAAAATGAAAGGAGAACTCTACCAAATACATTCTTTGAAATGACCCAAGAATTAAATTTAAAAGACGTTTGGAGAGAAATCAATCCACAGAAGAGTCAATACACATTCTTTTCAAACCCCCATAATTCATGGTCCAGGATCGACATGGTGTGGATGGATCCAGAAATGGAGAAAGATGTAGAAGAGGTAGAAATAACACCGAACATTTGGGCAGACCATAACCCATTAACAATTAAATGGAAAGGAGAAGCAAAAAGGAAAAAGAGATGGAGCATGAATCAGCGGGTTGTAAAAGAAAATAATTACGTACAGTATATGGAAAAAGAATTAGCACTCTTCCTAAAAGAAAATTGGAATGAACAGACAACTATTCAAAACCTATGGGATACTACTAAAGCTTATATACGAGGCATTACAATAGCATATACAATAAGAAGAAATAAAGATAAAAAGAAACGATATACTGAGCTTCAGGAGAAACTGGGGAAATTAGAATATAAACTTCAGAAAGAACCTCAAAACAAAGAAGCCAAAGAAGAAAAAGAAATAATTAAACATAGATTAAATTTAATTACACAAGAAGAAATGGCTCAGAAAATTAGATCATGTAGGCAAAATTATTTTGAAAATGCCAATAAACTGGGGAGATGGTTAGCCTATAAACTAAAAAAAGAGAAAGAAAAGAAAATAATACAGCAACTAGAGGATGAAAAAAGGGTGATACACCACCAAAAGGAGGGGGGAAAATATAGCAGTAAGATACTTCCAAGCATTGTACTGTCGAGAGGAGATAGAAGAGGAGGATATTAAAAGATATCTCCAGAGGAGAAATCTTCCAACCCTACCGGAAACAACAAAAGAAACATTAAATGAGAAAATAACTAGGCTAGAATTTAAAAGGGCAATTCAAAAACAAAAAAATAATAAAACACCGGGCCCAGACGGAATTCCAGCAGAATTTTATAAAGGATTGCAAAAATCATTAGAGAACATATTACTAGAAATGTATAATGAAATATTAGAACGAGCTAAGACACCAAAATCCTGGATGGAGGCATTGATAACACTAATTCCCAAAGACAACGCTGAAAATCAAAAAATCCAAAATTATAGGCCAATCTCGCTGCTAAATGCTGATTATAAAATATTTATGACAATTATGGCGGAAAGAATTAAAAATATATTAAACAAAATCATACACCCAGACCAAAACGGATTTTTATCCAACAGACACATAAAAAACAATTTACGAACAATAATGGACATATTAAAACACTACGAAATACATCCAGGAAAACAAGCAGCATTGATATTTATTGAGGCACAAAAAGCATTTGATAATCTGAATTGGGATTTTCTTATAAATCAACTAGCAGTAATGACCTTCGGAGATAAATTCATCGGGATGATCAGAGCAATATATTCGAGTCAGAGGGCAAAAATAATACTAAATGGGGAAGCAACAGAAGACTTCAGTATAACCAAAAGGGTAAGACAGGGATGCCCGCTATCCCCTTTGTTATTTATCCTCTCACTAGAGACATTGATATCACAAATCAGGCAAAATAAGGACATAAAGGGACTGAAAATTAGAACACAGGAATATAAAGTGCAGGCCTTTGCAGACGATCTTGCATTTATCATAGAGGAACCCCTAGAAACTGGACTAAAACTATTACAGGATATAAACCAATTCGGTAAAGTAGCAGGGCTTAAAATAAATAAAGAAAAAACTAAAATATTAACTAAGAATTTAACCAAAAGACAAAATGAAGAACTGGAGGAGAAACTGGGAATTTCGAGGGCCAAGAAAATTAAATATTTGGGAATATGGCTATCGGCAAAATGTATTACAATAAAAGAAGATAATTACAACAAACTGCTACGACAGATACAAAAAGATTTGGACAATTGGACTAAACTACAGATATCACTAACTGGCAGAATCTCAACAATCAAAATGAATATACTACCCAAATTACTCTATCTCTTTCAAACAATACCAATTAAATTAGAGAAATTTTTTTTCGAACAACTAAATAAAATGGTATCCAAATTTATTTGGTCAGGGAAAAAACGCGCATCAAATACAAACTTCTACAAGATAGTAGAAACAGGGCGGTTTTGTACTGCCAGATTGGGAGCCATATTACCAGGCGGCAGCCTTAACATGGTTAAAAGACTGGATCCAATTAAAAAATAAAAGAATCCTTATCCTAGAAGGACATGATCTCCAACTAGGCTGGCACGGCTTCCTCTGGGAGGGAAAGACTAAATCCCACTCCTACTTTCAGAGACATATAATACGGGATGCTTTGTTTAGGGTCTGGGAAAAAATAAAAAGAAAACACTACCTGAAAATCCCAAACTGGTTATCAACCATGGAGGCAATGACATATCCATTTACTATAGACCTTAGTAAAATGGTAAGATACGCAGACCTCTTAGATGGAAAAGGAGAACTAAAATCAGTACAAGATCTGAAAGCACAGGGAATAAATATAGAATGGTGGCCATACCTACAAATTAAAACAAGATTCAAAAAAGATTGGGAACAATACAGAATATATGAGACACAAGTGGAATTAGATAAAATATTACTAGGAACGGGAGGAAAAACGATCACTAGATTATATAATTTTCTTTTAAAATATAAAATGGAGGAAGAGATGGTAAAGGAGACAATGATTAGCTGGGGAAGGAATTTTGGCCACAATATAGAGTTAGAAAAATGGGATAAACTGTGGGAAAGAAATTATAAATTTACGAAGGCAGCAGCTTACAAAGAAAATCTCTATAAAATGTTTTATAGATGGCATTTGCCTCCAGCGAGATTGGCCAAAATGTACCCAAATTTATCCCCTAATTGTTGGAGATGCAATCACAAGCCTGGAACATTTTATCACATGTGGTGGACGTGCCCCAACACAAGGAAGTACTGGTGCAAAATTCGAAAGTGGCTGGAAGAAATTACTGAGCGAAAAATAGAACTCAAACCAGAAGCATTCTTACTAGGACTACTGGATCAAAAAATGGACAAACAATCTCAATATATAATCATACATATACTCACAGCAGCCAGGATTGCCTTCACACAAAATTGGAAAGAAACTAATATACCCTCAGATGAAACTACAATCAGGAAAATACTTGAGTGTGCAGAAATGGACAAAATGACAATAGAACTAAAAGAAAGAGAAGAATCGGACTTCTATAATGTTTGGAATAAAATATACAAGTGGCTAGAAATCAAAAGCCAAAACAGGAAATAGAGAATACAAATAGATGGAGATACAAATAATGAATATTACTATAAGTGTTTATACTATGCTTGTTACATCATAGGACAAGGCTATAGTAATAGGAAGGCAATGCAGAAGGGAGAATTATATAAGCTAGGCATGAAAGCCGATATTGAAAGCTGTAAAATTACTCTATATTGTTATGTATGTTCCGTGTTTTGTTTTGTTTTGTTGTGGTTTTTTTTCCTTGTTGTGTCTTTTTTTACTGTTTTTAAATATTAAAACATTCAATAAAAATTATTTTAAAAAAAGAAAAAAGAAAACCTGCACCTCATGTCTGGCGTCCATCATTGGCTTTGGCACCAGGCTCAGACCCGAATTGGGGACAACAGTCTGGGAGTTTGTTCCGGGATTCCACGCCTGGATTCAATTGGAAGACACCAAAGACTACCAGGGGAGGGTGTAAGACCAAGACTGTGTGTTTCTGCACTGCCAGCCGCCCTCAGGGCACATGAGTCTTTTGACAGTGATTGAGTACTCTGAAAAACAAGGGATAATGCAGAGATCCGCGTGTCTCACTGATGCAAAGAGTGGATTGATTGAATGCTATGAGCCACTGTCTAAATGAATGTCCAGCCTCGGTAAGATCCTTGGTGACTTCTTAATTGAACTCAAAGGCTGAAGCCCTGAAGAAAGCGAGGAGCAGGAACCAGTGGAGGAACAGAAAGAGGCAAAATGTGGAGGAAAGGTAAGGACTGGACAGGAGATGTTCCAGTGGATAAGGGGTGTCCGCCTGAGATCCAGCCCTAAGTAAGAGACAAACAAAGGCAAAGACTGGACTGGAGACGTCCCAGGGGATAAGAGGAATCCACCTGAGATCCAGCTTTGAAATGGGACACTGGTAGCAAAAAGGCATCCAATCGAGGAGCGACAGAGTTGCCAAAAGGGAAGCTGCCCAAAGATTTGCTGGTGGGTTGTATTTTGCCTAATTCTGAGCTATTAGGAGGAGTCATAGGGATCAAAGGCAGCCTTTTTGCATTATTGTATGTCTGTCTGGCCTCAACTTCCCTTGGACAATCCAGGTGATTTTTGGCCATTTCAGGGACCTCATAATATTGAGCTATTAAAAGCAATATTGCAGAAACAAAAGAGTCAGACAGAGATACAATATTTGAGTTTATTTGTGAAACCTGTTAATAGTCCATTTCTGTTAGAGGAGTGTGGAGGTAGTGTATATGTGTATCTATGTTGTGTCATTTCCAATACTTGGGAGAGGAGCAAGACCCTCTAATAACAATAAACAAAAAGGCCTTATTATTATTTATTATTTTACTTTTAAAAAGGGATTTGGAAAAAATGGAACTCATTGGCTTGTGAAAGCTCCCTAAAATAATGATAATAATGATTGGTTTGCCTGGAGAAAGTATGAAAGGAAATATTTGTATGTGGATTTTTTTTATGCAAGCAGTTTGAATGGAGGATAAATGTTGTTGGAAGAAATGTCCTTCTGGGTTCGGCTCCAAGTGGGGAAAAAGACACTGGAGACATGGAGGCTGCTTGGAAAGATGGTTTTAATGGTGGACAGGACCACATGGCCTGAGTCCTGAACAGAAAAGGTGATCACATGCTTCAATGTTGGTGGAGAAGAGAAGAGAAGAGAAGGAAAGGGAAGAGAAGAGACTGAAGAAGGGCTTGCAGGGCTTTTTATAATCTGTTCGGCCCCACCTATCTGTTTCCTGTTCCTGTGTAAGAAATGTATTCTGATTGGTTGTCAGACTCACATGGGCCCATGCAAGGGCAACCCTCTAGGCTGAGTTTTGAATCCAGGTTTGGTTGAGTTCAGATGCCATGTGGGGAGTTGGGTAAAGGGCCAATATTATCATGCCTTAATCCCATCCCCCTGGAGCTGAAGGGGAGAACTCTTTATTATGTAAAGGGACTGGCTTGGCCTTCTTAATGGCCCATTGACAAAGTGGGTGGAGGCAGGAAGCTACAGGGAGCTATTCTCAATTTAAAACATGTTTCTTCCTTTTCACATCCAGGGAAATATAATATTCTGCCTTTTCAATATTTCCTAGGATATTTCATTTTTCTGGGAGAGGGCTGGGTGATAATTTCCTACAACGTGTAAGTATGCTGATGTGTAAATGCTTGTGTGTGTTGAATCCCTATCCCCAGACTGTGAAAGGGGTTAATTATTTTGATTCCCTTTCTTATAAAGAAACCCAGTGCTCCTCCAGGTAAACTGGAGGACTCTGAGACTGGTCTGCCAGCCTCTACTTACTCATGGAATGGGACATTCCAGACAAAGAGATCCCAGTAAAGGCCAAGGAACAACGTAATCAAACATTGAGTGACTCTTGTGACATCCAATCTCATTCAAAACTAAAACTAGAGATGCAGGCTCACTCAAAGAAAATATAGTGGTAGGAGGAAGAAATAGATTCTGTCGAGTGCTAATTTGCACACCATTTTCTACTTCTGACCTTTATAACTGGAAGCAACAAAATCCCAGTTATAGGGAAGACCCAGAGAAAATGCACTCTCTGTTCTTATCTATTATAAGGACTCATAACCCCACTTGGGCAGATATTCAGACATTGATGGATGTCCTTTTAACACCAGAGAAACAGAAACTGGTGAGGGGGGAGGGCAGTGGAGCAGCAGTTAAAAAGAAGAGGAAGAGGAAGAGGAAGAGGAAGAGGAAGAAGAAGAAGAAGAAGAAGAAGAAGAAGAAGAAGAAGAAGAAGAAGAAGAAGAAGAAGAAGAAGAAGAAGAAGAAGAAGCATGAGAATGACAACCGCTGGCAATGCCCCCTTACAGAGCCAGAATGGAATGTGGATGATGATCGGGACAATATGAGACTACAGAATTCCCAATCTTTAGTCTTATATGGAATCCAAAAATGGAGTTCCCTAAATTAAGAATCTTGCAAAAGTATATGAAATAAGACAAAAGAAAGATGAGAGTCCTGAGGACTTTTCTTGAAAGAATATACCAGGATTTCAGGCAATACACTGATTTAGATCCTGAAGCCTCAGATAATCGGAAAATGATAAACATGATTTTTATAGGGAAGTCAGCAGAGGATATTAGAAGAAAGTTACAGAAAGTAGAAGGAGGTCTGTGGAAAGACATTTCAGAATTGGTTGAGATAGCTTAATGGAGGGTAAGAAGAAATAAGAAAGAAATTCAGAAGGCTCACTGAAATGCTATCTTCCTAGCAGATGCCCTTAGGCAGGACAAGGTGGGAGGAAGGGGGACATACCAGAAGAGGTGGCGAGGAGTGGGAGTTTAGGGAATCTGAAAGTAGTATGGGCATGGAAGAGGAAAGGTCCCCTTGGGACCCTACCAGTGTGCTATATGCAGAAAAGAAGGATATTGGAAGAGTGGGTACCTGGTGGCTATAGCCATGACAGCAGAAAAAGAAGAGTAAAGAGGCCAGGGGCAGGGAGCTATTGCTCCCCCAACCCACCCCTGGTGGAAGTCCAAAGTGGGGGATCTAAACATAAGATGTTAATAGATACAGGAGCCAGTAGATCTGTCCTTAACAGACCTATTGCTCCTTGGACTACAGATGAGATACCTTTTGTTGGGGCTTCAGGAAAGGCTATAATGTGCCTGAAACAACAAAAGCCGAATTGCACAGTGGGAGGGTATGACATCTCTACAGGACAGCAGAGACCTAAAGAGGGAAGCAATGTATTAAAGCCCTCTGTTGATAGAAAACAATTGGGATTCTTGGGGGATGGCTGGTTTTTGTAGAATTTGGATTCTTAATTTTTGATTTATTGTCAAGCCCTTTTATGAGGCTGCTAAAGGGGGGATGGGAAAATATTTGAATGGATTAGATAATGCCAACAAACATTAATAGCAAATATGCCTTTGGAGTCTTGCATGCCCATGGAGCCTTATGAAAGGAAAGAGGATTATTAAATGCAAGAGAATCAACTGTTAAATTTAGCCCACAAATTTTAAAATTATCGGAGGCAAGGAGGAGGAGGATGGGTGGTGGAGGGTAGACAGCAAATGCATTCTACCAAATACACCTCTAAGGATTATTTTATAGCAAAAGAATGCTGGCACACATTGGGGGTCAAAAGCACTGGTAGATTTTGTGACATGCTGTGTAGTAGGCAAGGGTCTCTATTCCACTGTCTCCCAACCTGTAGCAGCTTGTCTGATCTGTGCCAGAAATAATCCCAAAGTAGCCGAGAGCTCACCCCTATGAGTCCAACTTAAAGGCAACTACCCAGGGACAATTTGAGAAATAGACTTCACTGAATTACCTAGAAAGCAAGGTTTTAAGTATGTTTTGGGACTAGATTGTACCTTCACAGGATGGCCTGAGGCTTTTGCTTGCAGGACTAATAAAGAGCATGAAGAAGTAAACGTCCTACTGGAAGAAATTATTCCTAGGTTTGGGCTGCCAAATAGTATATCATTTGATTGTGACCCATATTCCACAGCTATGTTTGTGTGAACAGTTAAACATCACTTGGAAGCTTTACTCAGCCTACCACCTGGCAAGTAGTCCTATGGGAAAAAATGTAATGATTTACAAAAACAACAGCTGGCTAAGCTATGCCAGGAGGCTCATCCGTCCTCACCGCAAACTTTGCCACTCACATTGTTAGGGCTTCACATTGCATCTCGAAAGTGAATAGGCTTGAGCCTCTTTGAGGCCCTTTTTGGATGACCACATCCCTCCTTAAAGGCAGAGGAGAGGTCCATCCCACTGGTGGGCAAACTGACCTTGTACCAATATGTAAGACAACTTGCTGGGGTTATGAATTTTCTTTCCTGTTATCTGCAGGAAAATCAATACCCTGGACTAGATCAGTGCATCCGTTTCAGCCTGCAGACTGGGTGCTTGTAAAGACGTGGGGACCAACAATCTCCTTGGATGAGAAGTGGAAGGGACCGTTTCAAGTGCTTCTGACCATGGTGAATGGTATCAAAGGCTGCTGAGATA
This sequence comes from Natrix helvetica, assembly GCF_964273705.1. Lineage (NCBI taxonomy): Eukaryota > Metazoa > Chordata > Lepidosauria > Squamata > Natricidae > Natrix > Natrix helvetica. The sequence goes on along the minus strand of NC_138555.1, from coordinate 55,269,225 downwards.
TCAAGGAGTGCAAGGATTGTTGCACTACCCCCATCCTGCTTTTACCAGAGATCATCAGCAAGCATGATTAATGCCATTTCCATCCCTTAACAGGGCCTGAATCTTCACTGAAAGGGGTCCAGATAATCCATTCCATCCAGGAACCTCTGACACTGCCTGTCATGGCCCCATTGGAGCTCGGGTCTGAGGAGGAGGAGTTGGAGCTGGGGCTGGTGCAGGGGAATGGTGCAGTCCCTATGGCTCAGGAGGAATGACATGAGAATGAGAATGAGAACGAGGCAGTCCCAGGTCCATCAGGCCTTGGAAGAGTAGGCAGGGAGGAAGAGAGGGCTCAGGCTGATCAAGGAAGCGGGGAGGAGATGGAAAAGGCAGAGCAGAGGAGCGGCGGAGCTCTGGAGATGAGCAAATACCTCCCCCGTCCAATCCCCAAGTGTGAAGAATGGAGAGAAGGCAGAGTCAGTGCAGGGTGACCTGACTACTTGGGAGGAGGGTGCCCTGCTCCTCCTCACAAGGTTCACCTGGAGAGTAACACTTAAGGAGACGCCTTAAGCCAGGAACAAGTGTTTGTTTTCCCTCAGCTGTGACTCAGACTGTTTTGTTTTGAAGATTGCTTTTGCCTTATTTTGAGGACTGTTCTTGGCTTGCCCTAGCCCTGAATATTCTTCTTTCAGACCTGCCTTGCCCCATCCCATCTTGTTTCGAGAAGTGCTCTTGACCTTTTGGTTTGAACTGTGCCCTTGTTTGTGAACTGCGTTCGTTGTTTCACTGTGCCCTTTGGGAAAACTGCTCCTTGTCTTGGACCTTTGCCTTGCTCTGAGCCCTGCCCTTGCTTTTTGTTTGGACTTTTGCTTTGTGGACTGATTGGGTAATTTATGGGCTATTGTTTGGGGAACTGAGGGTGGAGTCTGACCGGTTCTGAACTCTGAGGCAAGCAGGTTCCTCAAAGAACAAGTTTATTGGCTATATCATATTGGTATAAACTGGTGAAAACCACATCCAAAGGTTCCCGCGGTTTTCACCTAATTAAAAGTAAAAGTTTTTCCCCCTTTCCCAAACAATCAATCACATGGTCCAATCAAGGTCCTGTCCAGTTGCTTGGAAACTTTACTCCTCTCTTCAGCCACCTGTGGGAATCTCCTTGGTTCTCAGGGGAAACTATTTTGTTTTGGCTACAAAACTCCAACTATCTCTACTCCCCCTCCTTATTCCTCATCACCATTGTGGCAACACTGAAGCCTCCAAAATGGCCTTGGTCAGGTCAGCTTCAGAGTTAACAGGAAGATGGGAAACTTGTCCAGGCAGGTGGGATTAAGTGATGATTTTTTAAAGGAGGGGGCGAACCAGGGCCTCCTTGAAAGGCCCTGGGAATGTCCCCTCCTGCAGTGATAAATTTATCACTGCTTGCACCCACCTGCTAGTCACCATCCTGGAGGCTTTTACCAGCCAGGCAGGACAAGGATCTAATTGACAGGTGGTTGCACTGACAGCATTGAGGACCCTGTCCACTTCATGAGGTCCAACAGGATCAACCTGTTCCCAGGTAACTGGGCAAGACCTATCCCTGGGCATCTCACAAGGACCTGCACCACACATGGGTTTCAACTGGGAACAAATTTGAGTGACTTTATCTGTCAGGTGTTGAACAAATTCCTCTGCATGGTCCTGAAGATGTTCAACTGAGCTCTCCTGTCCCAAAAGGGACCAGGTAACCTGAAACAGAGCTGTGGGGCGACACTCTACAGACACAATAAGGGTGGATAAATAATGCTGTTTTGCTGCTCTTACTGCCAGGAGGTAGGCCTTAATAGCAGCTCTAAGTCATGTCTGGTCGGAGTCAGCCTTCATTTTCCTCCAGTGGAGCTCTAGGCATCTCAACCCTTTTCAGAACCTGCAACTCCTCCATGAAACACAGAGATAGTCAGGAGTGATGGGTCAAGAGAGGCCACATGGCCGTGATCCTGCCCAGGGCCCTGGCTGCCCTTTAATTCCAGGACATTAGCAAGACTTTGGCAGGGCTGTGCAACAAAACCTCCAAGAAGTCCCCCAGTTCCTTGTAGAACCCAATGTCAGGCCTGCAGCTGTTTCCTTTTAGGATCGTTGGCCTGCCACAATAATAATCTATTCTACTATGCTGTTTCATTAGTGGGGAATTGGGAGGGGGAATAATAAGAAGTAGAATGTGTTGTTCTCAAAATAAAATTCCTTTCTAGAAGCCAAGGTCATCTTTTCTTTCTACACCTCTGAGCCTGACCAGAACTGGATGGGTGGATGCCAGCGTGGCAGTGGAAGATTGGACCATGGATGGACTTGTGGGTGTGGGGGCAAGATCATGAACCTTAACCTGAATCTCCCTTAAAATATTTCACCAGCAACCCCTGCTGGTCAGCGTAAAATATCAGTGAAGATGAAGATAGATCCATTGGAATTAGAAGCCAATGACGGTCGCTTCTCTGCAAACCTTCCAAAGTTGCAAAGGAATTTGTGGAGGAGGAAAATTGGAGATTTATAGTGGCTGGAAATATGCGGTCACAGCTGGAGGGGGTTGAAAAGGCTATTTCAACACACTGCTGGAGAGGGCAAGAACAATCACGCAGTAGCTGACCAGATCATTGGAGCCTCCCAGGCCAACTTGTGCAGCCAAACGTGAGTGAATACTCACCCTCCTTCCCTAGCAAACGCTCTGCAATGTACTGGAGGGATGTTTTTTACTCATTCCATACAGCAATAAATGAAATGACCCATTACCCTGCAGCTGAGTTGCAGACAGATCCCCCATCAACATGGGGAATTCAACCCATCCAGCAGGAAGAGGTTTGGCCAACATCTCTCACTAATCAGCCACCAATGTTTGGGCTGCAGCCTGTGAATCAAGCTCCACCGGAATGGGCTCTCTTCCCAGGTCATGGATGGGAGAGATGCCAGTGGGCTCCTGCCTTCCCCCAGCAGATGGCACCATGTCAGATAACTGGGCAAGGGCCAACCCAGGGATTGACTTCCCCACCTTCCGACAGAGAAATGTTCTCAACAATGGCAGAAAGGATGAGTGAAGGGGAAGCTGCAGGATGGATAGCGGAACAATGTGATGAGGCGGATCCTAAGTTTAGAGGTACAACTGGATTCCATCCCTGGGGGGGGGGCAATAAAATGCCACTGTTGCTGTCAACCTGGCCACAAAGCATCAGAGTGCTTGGCTCCAGCCCCAATATCACAAACGTGTGCACCAACTGCCAGTGCGGTAAAGAGAAGGCCCCAGAAGCCACCAGAAAAGAGTCATCTGGGTCAACAACCTCAGAAAGCTGATCCCCAACCTAAGGCAATGAAAAGTACAACCAATGGGGAAACCTCGGAGGAAGAGAATAGTGAAGACGACCCAATGGTGAGTGCACCCGTCCGTCCCTTCACCTTCCAAGCCAAGCTCCAAGTACCCAAAACGGGGGTGGAAGGGGAAGTTGAAGCAGTCGTGGACACCGGCTGCACCTGATGCTTAATCAGCATGTCGATTGTAAAGCAACTAGGCATATGCACAAGACCTCTAGCCCGTACCATTCGGGTTGAGCAGGTAGATGGAACGCTAATTGGGGGGTCCCCAGCCACACTAATGACCAAACTGGTAAAGTTATAAGTAGGCTGCCACTATGAGTTTCTCAGAGTCATTGTGGCTCCAAATATGCCAGAATTAATTATCTTGGGACTTGCATGGCTTGACAAGTGGACGCCTACAATAAAGTGGGAATACGTCGGTAGGAAATTGATGATCGCATTTGGGCCACTACCACCGGTGGAGCCAAAGGGCCACCCAGGGACGATTGAACCCAAGAGCCCAGAACCTGCAGCACCTGCAGCAGAGACAAAACCCCTAGGTATCCAACAAGTACCAAAAAACTTGTTTTGTCGAGAAAACCGCAGTACGACAGTAAGAAGGGAGAAGTTGTTCACCCCATCATTTCTTCCTCCCACCAAAAGACAGCCCAAGTCACCAACTGAAGCCAGGATAAGCTTATGACAGCGATGAAATCGGCACTCCCAGCAGACCCGTGGCTCAACAATAACAAGGCTATCCTAACGATGAAAGATGGATTAGCCTGGAAGGGGTCCAAATTATACATCCCCGCGGGGTTGAGGCTGGAAGTTCTACAGCGAAGCCATGAAGCAAAACTAGAAGGCCCCACTTTGGATTCCTAAAAATGCTCCACCTTGCCAGGCGTCAATTTTGGTGGCCAAAGATGAAATTGGAGGTGGAAGATTATGTAAAAAGCTGTGCTACTTGCACAACGATGAAAACACAGCCGGAGAAGCCCCCTGGACTACTACAACGAGTCGCCAGCCCTAACCGACCATGGGAAGAGAACACAATGGACTTCATTGTCGAACTCCCAGACAGCAGTGGGGATAGAGTAATCTGGACAGTTAGTGATTTGGGTTCCAAGCAGGCACACTTCATCGCTTGCTCAGGGTTGCTGTCCGCAAAGAAATTAGCGAAAATGTTTGTGAAACACATTTATCACCTGCACTGGGTGCCCAAGAGGATCATTTCAGACCGCGGAGTCCAGTTCACAGCCAAGTTCTGGAGAGAGGTCCTGAGATCCATTGGGTCCACACAAGGACTGAGCTCAGCGGTTCATCCCAGCATGAACCACGCAGCAGAGAGGGCCAATGCAATGGTGAAACAATACATCCAGTGTTATGTGGACTATCAGCAAGACAATTGGTCGGGCTTGCTACCCTTCACCGAAGTGGCGTACAACAACGCAGTCCACAGCAGCATGGGTTAACTCCTTTCCAAATTACCAGTGGCATGGAATTTGTTCCCATGCCTGAGCTGCCTAGAGAACCTCACTCCTCCATGTCTCTGACTGAATGGATGGACACGCTTAAAAAAGGATGGGAAAATACAAAGAAAGGTCTAGAAGATGCGGTGGAAGCCTACAAGAAGCAAGATGATAAACACTGCTCGCTCACACAACCCTTTTGTGTGGGGGACAAAGTTTTCGTATTTACCAAATACATAAGATTAAGAATGCCTAGCAAGAAATTGGGCCCAAGATTTCTAGGTCAATTCCCAATAGTGAAGATAATTAACCCAGTTACAGTTCAACTCAGTCTACCCAGAATTCTAGGGAAAATTTACCCAATATTTCATTGTAACTTGTTGAAGCCAGTAATTGAGTTCAGCATAAGATCATGCACCCAAGCTCCCCCTCCTCCTGTAGTGATAGAAGGGGAGACACATTATGAGGTGAAAAAAATCTTAGACTCCAGGCTGTATAAGGGTCGCTTACAGTATTTAGTGCATTGGAAGAGGTACCCTTTTTCCGAAGCTACTTGGGTGAAAAGCTGGAACCTAAAAGCGGATAACTTAGTAAAACGATTCCATGATAATTTTCCCGATAAGCCAAAGAGTCCCAAAGGGGGGGGGGGGGGAAGAGGTGGTTAATTTTGTTATGTTAACCCCTTATTATTCTCTTTCAGGAAACATTTTCTTCTGAGAAGAGGCAGCCTGTCAGGCCTGCAGCTGGTTCCTTTTAGGATCTTTGGCCTGCCACACTAATATTCTATTCTACTATGCTGTTTCATTAGTGGGGAATTGGGAGGGGGAATAGTAAGGAGTAGAATGTGATGTTGTCAAAATAAAACTCCTTTCTAGAATCCAAGGTCATCCTTTGTCTCTGCACCTCTGCACCTGACCAGAACTGGGTGGGTGGAACTGCCAGTGTGGCAGTGGAAGATTGGACCATGGATGGACTTGTGGGTGTGGGGGCAAGATCATGAACTTTCAACTGGTTGGGGAAACCCCAGGAAGCTCAGATTCGGGTTTCCCCCAGATGTGCCAACATGACTGCCTTAATAAATTGAAACTTAGAGTAATACTTTGCCTTGGACTCTGATTTAATTTTTAATGTTATTTGGAACCCTGACACTGAATTGGGTCCATCAGTCAGCTGGGGTGGACCATTTGAATGGCCTCAGCCTCCTGGGAGAGGGGGATAGCATAAGAGAGTCTCAGGGACACCAGGGCGTGATCTGACCATGAGAAGGGAGATAATGTTAAATCCTCCACCAGTTCACATTGTCATTGCTCCATCAAGAAAATCATGTCTGGGAGAACGAGCCAGACGTTGCGACGACACAATGTGCAGTCTTGATAGTCCGAGACCGCCGTTGATTCTTTTACTGCTGTAACGGTCCATATGGACCTAAGCTGTCCCGGAGAGACGGTGAAAGGGAGACAAATCCTTGCTGGTCACAGGGACATCGCAAAGTCCCTGTTTGACCCAAGGGAAGCCCTCCAAAGAGGCGGTAAATAGACAGCCCCTAGGCTGACAAAGTCGGAAACAGCTCCGGAGGAAAGGCAGTTAAAGTGAAAGTGAGTCTATTTGGTAAGATTTTTTTTTTCTTTGAGAATGATCGCCCAAAGAAACCTTTTTTTTCCCTAGGATAAATTAGTCCTTTAAGCTAAGAATAAAGCGGCAAAATTTATCTCTATTGGACTGCCTTAGAAAGTTTTCTTTCCTTTTTTTTCTATGTAACAACGTTTTGTGGATTGAAGTGATTGTAACGCTTCCTGTTTCTCCTCTTAAGTGAATGAATTGATTTTTTCTTCTATTTCCTGTTTTTTATTTTTTGGCTGAACTAAAACCTCTTTTTTATTTTAACAATTCTTCCTTCTACTGTTTATTAAATTTTATTAAAGATACTTAGAGACTTTTGCTTTTATTTTTAAAGCCTGAAACGAATAAGAGAAAGTTGAATCTGCCACTCAGAAGGCAGAACTTGGTTTTTTCTTCTTTTGAAACAATGTATCCTCTGTTCTACTTTCCTTGATTTTACTGAAGTTGAAGGGTTTGTAGCTTGTTTGTGGACTGATAACATTTTAAGGACACGGACTGTCCCTTTGCAGGTGTCTGTGAGAAATATTTTGGATAAGGGAAGGAAAAGAAAAGATAGAACCCTCCATCTCTGAAAAAATTAGAAGAAACTTGTGCATAAGTGATTTCAAAATAAAAGTATTTTTATACATCAAAGAGATATTGAAGGCGAGAGTGGCAGTGGAGTTTAGATTGTTTTTTCTTTTTTTGGAAATATGTATCTATATACAGATGAGGAAGCCTTAAGTCTCCAAGATGTTTTGGATGGACTTCAAAATTTATTGGAAGGATCCGAGAGATTTGATAAGAAGTTGGATAAATTATTGTTTTGCCTAGCAAAAGATGAAGGGGTTGGAGCTCCAAAAACTAAAGAAGAGAATGAAGATATAGAAGATAAAGGCAAGACAACAGATGAATCTACTAATGATGCACCTATGAGTGAAAGTTAAAAGATATTGAAAAGTGAATTTGACTATCTGGAGCTCTACCTCTCTTGTCAAGATATGGATTTGATGATGGAATTAAGAAGAGAAACAGCTTTAGAAAGACATGTTAATTTTAATACCAGCTGAAGGGCAACGAGACTATATGAGAGATCTTCTGAGCAAAAAAGTGCGGAGAGACGTTTTCAAGAACTCTATAAAGAAGCTAATAAGAGAATTGATGCAACAACTGGCTAAAGAGATAAGAGTGTTTTATTACTGGAAAGACACAGGTTGACAATGAATGCTGATAATTAAAAACTTAGTTAATCTTTGGTGATTAATAAGTAGGACTTTGTAGATGCTTATAGAATGTTTTTCTTAAAATGTTTATTCGTTAACAGATAATCCATTTTGATAATAACAGTGAAATAATAATTTTAATTAGTGAAAACAATTTGTATATAAACTGTAAATTGGGACCTGGGAAAAAGATTTATTAATTTTACCAATATTTTTTTGTTTGGATTTTGTTATAAAGATGTAATCTCTTCTGGGTACTTATAAATTCTACTAATAAATTTTTGTTTAGATTTATTATAAAGATGTTAGATAACTACAATAACAATAATGAAATGTTACTGGTTAAAGAGATAAGATTGTTTTGTTACTGGAAACACAGGTTGACAAGGAGTATTGATAATTAAAAACAGTTAATCCTTGGTGATTAATAAGTAGGATTTTGTAGATGATTATAGAATGTCTTTGTTTTTAAAATGTTTATTCGTTAACAAATAACCCATTATGATAATAATAATGAAATAATAACTTTAATTAGTAAAAACAATTTGGATATAAACTATAACTTGGGACCTGGGGAAAAAAATATCAATTTTACACCTTTAAAATATCAATTTTACACCTTTTTGTTTTGGATTTTACACCTTTAAAATATCAATTTTACACCTTTTTGTTTTGGATTTTGTTATAAAGATGTAATCTCTCCTGGGTACTTATAAATTCTATTAATAAATTTATGTTTAGATTTATTATAAAGATGTTAGATAACTACAATAACAATAGCAAAATGTTAATGGATAATTTTTAATGATTTTATATGTGTTGGCATTGGTGAAAGCAATTGGGTATAAGCCTGAGGTTTACAGAAACAGCTAATGAACGCCAGTATGTGGTTGCATCTTTAAATATAAATGATTCTAGATAAAAGCACGTTTAAACAATTATAGTTAAATGAGAATGATGGTACATTGATGGTAAAATACATAAAGACTTTTGATTTAAAATGTACAATCCAATATGAATGAAGTATAAAGAATGATTGTGGTAGCAACGCACGAAATTTATTTGTAACCAATCAACATGCTTTCTGGAAGATGCAATGAAGAATGATTTTGTCTGTGTGTGTGCCTTTTGTTTAATTAAAACAATTAAAAATTTCAAAAAAAAAAAATCATGTCTGGTGTATGACCACTGTCCTGGGTTGGACTCAAGATGATCTGGGATAGGCTCATTGCTGCCATGGTGGCCATGAACTCATAGCCAGTGATGGCAGGTTGAAGTCTCCCAAAAGCATGAGTCTGAGGAACTCCACTACCAGCCCAGAGATGGCCTTCAGCAGTTCAGGCAGGGAGGTTGCAGGGAGCAACTTTCCAAACTGATCCTGTGAGCCCAGCTTCAGAAACAGGATCTCACAACCAGAAACTTGTAGAGCAAGCTCCCTGAGTGCTAGAAGAGATTCTCAGATGACCACTGCCACCCCCTACCCTACCCTGGGGTCTCAGCTGTTGCCAAACCGTAAACCCAGCTGGACACATCTCCAAGTGGGGCACCCACCATAGTCAGCCAGGTCTTAGTGATGCATGCCAAGTCAGCTTGCTCCTCAATAAGATCTTGAATAAAGGGCATTCGACCGGAAGTTCTCCAGCTGGACAGATGAGGGAGGTGTGAGCTCTGAAGAGTCTCACATGAACTCTGTCTGACAAACCAATTCCAAGATCCTTTGTGGATCAGAACCCCCCCCCCGGGGGGATGAAGAAGGGGCAGCGTCTCATTAGACCCAGAGGGAGTGCAACAGGTCCCTCGTAGGTCGGAGATTTGCCCTCTGAATTGGAGTTGGGGTGGCAGCATGGCAACATGGCTGCACAAGAAGCTGGCTTCCAGCCAAAGCAACTGAACAGGAGCGTCCAGAATGAGATGAAAGCCCGGTAAGAAGATCTAATTATCCCACAGTCATAAATCAGAACTTGGAAAAGGCAAAGAACCTTGAGAGTATAAATAATATTAATGGACAGATTTGGATTTTGGCAAAAAGAAAGAAAGAAGGGGAAAAATGGAGGGTTGAACCACTAGCCCAAAAAGAGCCATTTGCTTGAAACACGTGTGGACAGAAATCTGGACAGAAAAGGAGAAAGTAGAGAAGTGACAAACCCAGGCAAATACAAACTGTAAATTTGGTCTTGGATTTGAAAAGATTGTGTTTTTAAAAGAGACTAAGAGGTTGAAATGAAAATCAAAACATACCGAGGAGATCTACTCCGTTCGAATTTCTTCTAACTAACATATCTCAAGCAACTCTAATTAATGAGAGGTGGAATGTAACAAGGGGGAAAAATAAAGAAAAAAGCACTATTTTCTCACTGATAACCTAACTTTGCCTATGCAGCAAATGGAATGTGAAACCCTGAGCAGGAAAATTTAATCAACCAATTGCCATAAATCAGAACTTGGAAAAGCAGGAGGTGAAGAGAAACATACCAGAATTTGGCCGTATGCAAGTTTGTTCCAATTAATATATTTTAACATATTAATATATTTTGAACAACTATAACCAGCGAGAGGTGGAAGGTAACAAGGGAAAAATAATAAAATCAAGAACTGGGAAAATACGAAGTTTTTTCTCTCTGCAAAAGATCAAGATGGCTCCCGCTTCTCTTCCTTTTTACATTAGCTGAATTAGCTAAATTTAAGGTGGACCAGAACTTTGAAATAAGAACAGACAATTTTGGAACCGGACATTAAAGAAGAACAAAAGATTAAGATGGCTCCCGTCTTTCTTCCTCTCCACACCAGCTGAACTAGCCAAATTTAAGGTGGACCAGAACTCTGAAATAAGAACTGTATAACTAACTGTAACTTTGGAACTGGACATTATGGAAAGGTGGGAATTTGAAGAACTACGTGAAATTATAAAAAATATGCATAAATCATCAAAATCAAGTTTAAATAGAATGTTGAAATCAGAGAAGCAGGAACTGAAGGAAGAGAGGGGGAGGGATAATGAAGGGGTAGAAACGGTGGAAAATAAAAAGCAGACAAAAAACTTCATTGGGTTTGACAGTGGTATAGGGAAAATTGAAAAGGGGTGATGTGTCCCAACAAAAGGGAGTAAAAAGTGTCTTCTAAAATAACCCTGTGTTTTAGTTCCCTTATACCATAAAAAAGCATGCCATCCCAACAGTAAGTTATGTCCTTCTACAGTCAATAATCTGAAGTTCCTTAATGTTATCCACTCCTTGACCCACATCAAATTTGCTGCCTGATAATATAGTTCCCAGTTAGACAAGCCCAATCCTCCTCTTACTCTAGCATCTTGTAAATTCTTGCTTTTTCCCCTTGCCAAATAAACTTCAGCACTATTTTATTTAATTCATCAAAAAAGTCTTTCCCTAATCTAATTGGGATTGTCTGGAACAAATATAAAATTCTGGGTAAGATGTTCATTTTAATTGTAGATATTCTCCCTATCATTGATAGTTGTAGTTTTTCCCATTTCATCAAGTCGGTCGCAATCTGCTGCTTGAGTTTATAATAGTTATTCTCTTTAAGTGTGCTGCATCTTGCAGTTAAGTATATCCCCAAGTATTTGACCTTATTTGTGACTTGAATCTCCAAGGCGTCCACCAATTCTTCCTTTTGTCTTGATGGCATATTCTTTGTCAGAATCTTCATTTTATCTTTATTGATTTTTAACCCTGCTACTTTTCCATATTCCTCTATTCTGTCTATCAATTTATGTGCCGATTCTAATGGGTCCTCAAGGATAAAAACCAGGTCATCTGCAAATGCTTGTAGTTTATATTCTTCTTTTTTGATTTTCATTCCTTTTATTTCTTTTTCTTCTCTAATCTTTCTAAATACTAGAAGGCAAAAAAACCATGCTGGAGTTAACTGAAGCACTTAAACTACAAAATAATGGAAAGGCCCCAGGCCCGGATGGGTTGCCAGTGGAATTCTACAAGACACTGCAGGAATTGATGTCTCTTCCACTATTAGAAGTTATGAATGAGGTGATGTCAAAGAGCAGGATGCCTAAATCATGGTCAGAAGCATCTATTACACTTTTGCCAAAAGAGGAGGCTGATTTATCACAAATTAAGAACTATAGACCTATCTCCTTGTTAAACTCGGACTATAAGTTATTTGCTTCAATATTAGCAGAAAGACTAAAAAAATATCTAAATAGTTTTATCCACCCTGATCAAAATGGGTTTCTACCAAAGAGACAAATTAAAGATAATGTGAGAATAATACTGGATACCTTGGAGTATTATGAGGCCCACCCTGAAAAACAAATGGCTTTGATGTTCTTAGATGCACAGAAAGCATTTGATAACGTAAATTGGCAATTTATGTTTTTTCAACTGGAACAGATGAACTTTGGTAAGAAATTTACACAAGCCATACAAACTATATACTATAAACAAACAGCAAAGATAATGATAAATGGAGAATTGACACATTCTATTGAAATAAAGAAAGGTACGAGACAAGGCTGCCCTCTATCACCTCTACTCTTTGTTTTAACACTAGAAGTTTTAAATAGAAAGATTAGAGAAGAAAAAGAAATAAAAGGAATGAAAATCAAAAAAGAAGAATATAAACTACAAGCATTTGCAGATGACCTGGTTTTTATCCTTGAGGACCCATTAGAATCAGCACATAAATTGATAGAAAGAGTAGAGGAATATGGAAAAGTAGCAGGCCTGAAAATCAATAAAGATAAAATGAAGATTCTGACAAAGAATATGCCATCAAGACAAAAGTAGCAAAACAGTCTCATGTCTTCTGCCATTTGTGCTATCAGTCCTCTAATCATCTCCTTCATCAAATTTGTATGGACTCCTCTTAGCAACTACTTGCTTATAAAATCTCTCATGTAATTTCGATGCCCTTCTTCTGTTTCCTTAATCATCTTATCTTTAATTGTCAGTAGTGTTATCAATGATGTTGCTAATAAAATTTATCTCTTTAAATCCATAAATTATTTTGTTTTTTCTTCTTCTGTGTCTTGCCATCTGGGGTAGAGTTCCCCTCCATTTAATTCCTCTTTCTGTATTCCACTCTTTCTATTTCCAGACACAAACCAATCACCATAAATATCAGATTTAATTTCTTTATGGTCATTTTCCTCTTCAGTTTTTAGGATTCTAACCTCCACTTTTTCCACTTGATAAACATCTCCAACTTCTTCATCATATTTTACTGTTAGATGCTCTAAGTCTTCCAACTTCTTCTCCGTCCTCTCAAATGTGTTTGATAATTTCTTAATTTCTAAGAATATCTTTTGCAGGCTTAAGGTTTCTTTCTGCTGTTGAAGTTGTGCCATTATCTCCAGCTAACAAACACTGCTGCTCTGGCTTGGAAGGTTTTTACAAGATTAAGCATAAATTCACAATAAAGTTTTATTTTCACTTTTCTCTGGTTAAAGATATACTTCAAAGGGACATCTGTATGCTTTTCTTCTTATCACTATAGACAAAACAGTGTGTCAGCATTCCAAATATCATGTAGAATTAAATCAGAGTCTAAGGCAAAACTATCCTTAAAGTTCCAATTTAATAAGTCAGACATGTTGGCAACAAACTGTGGAAATCCCAAATCTAAAAGCTTCCTGGGATTCCACCCAGTTGAAAGTTCATGATCTTATCCCCACACCCATAAATCCATCACATGGTCCAATCTTCTTCGGCCACGCTGGCATCTCCACCCAGCTGGTTCCAGTCAGGTGCAGAGGTCCGGAGACAAAAGATGACCTTGGGCTTCTAGAAAGGAATGACAACAACACATTCCACAATTCTACTCCTTTCTATTCCCCCTCCCAATTACTACACTAATGAAACAGCATAATGAAATAATAGAGAGTGTGGCAGGCCAAAGATCCTAAAAAGGAATATAACTGCAGGCCTGACACAGTGAGACTTTGGAGTGCCAAGCCAGGATAATCAGTAAGGAAAGTAAAAGTGTTTTATTTCCAATACACAAACCTCCAGCCTCTGAGTAGCAGTGTTATTGTTACAATTTTCTTTGTTTCTTTTTGTATCTTTTTTATATTCCAAGTTAAAAAAAGGTCCGATTCTTGAATGAGTTAGAAAAACACCCACAGTAATGAAAGAGGAGAATTTTAGTCCATAGGTTACAAAGAATAAAAGAAAAAAATAGAAGAAGAAAACTTAATCCATTCATTTTAAAAGGCTTGCATAAATTCCATCCATGAACATAGCATTTAAAAAGTAAGATAACCCACTGTCCAAAATCATTCAAAGCTTAATTCCACCGCTTATTTCTTCTGTTCTCCAATTTAAATTAATTTTAAGTTTTTTATAGGCAGTCTCTTTTAAAATGGTAAAAATTCCTCACCAGCTGGAAACACTTTCTCTTTCCGTATCCTTCCGTTTTGGAGCAGCCCCTACTTCATCAGCCTTGGCTGGATTTTTTGTTGCCGGCTTGAAGAACTTCTCTTGCATTGATCGGGGACTTTGCGATGTCCCTGAGATCAGCAAGATGTATTCTTCCTGTTCACCATCTCTGCGGGACGGTTTAGGTCCGATTGGACCACCCAGCGGCAAAAGTATCGGCTGCGGTCTCGGAGCATCGAGACCGCACATCCGTATCGTCGCAACGTTGGATCCTCCTCTTTTGTGGGAATTTCTGTAATTCTTTTTCAAGAGCTTTATAGTCATTCTCTAAACCTTTAAAAGTTTGTCTCTTCTTTATATTTCTCTTTCTTGTATAGTCTATTATGAAGCCTCTAATGTAGGCCTTCATTGTATCCCAAAGGTTTTGCATTGATGTGTCTTCTTTTCTGTTTTCTTTAAAAAAGAAGGACAGTTCTTTTTCCATTTTCTGTACAAAATCCTTTTCTTTTAATATAGTGTTATTTAATGTCCATCTAGATCTTTTCCATTGTCCTTTCCATTTAATTGTAATTGGATTGTGATCTGCCCAAGTACTTGCTTCAATCTCAATTTCCTGTACATTACAAGTCAATTCCGTTGTGACCCATATCATATCGATTCTGGAATATGATAAATGTCTATTTGAATAAAAAGTATATTTTTTTGTGGGATTTCTTTCTCTCCAGACATCTTTTAAGTTTATTTCATCTATTGTTTTAAAAAAAGATTTTGGGAGTGGTTTTCTATTTATCTTTGTTGTTTTTTGTGTTTTATAGTCCATATTCTGGTCTACAATTCCATTAAAATCTCTCATACAAATATCAGTATAGTCCAAGTCAATTGTTTTCCTGTGTAGTTTTCTATAGAATTCGTCTTGTTTATCGTTAGGAGCATAAATTGCAATTAAGAGTATTTTCTTAGTATTATCCATAATTTCCACCATCAGCATTCTTCCATCTTCATCTGCGTAAATTAATTTCGCTGGAATTGTATCTTTAATGTAAAAAATCACTCCTCTTTTTTTACAGCTTTCCAATGCAGTAAATCTTTTCCCAAGTTTTGGCTGTGCCAATACATATTCATGTTGTTTTTATATGTGCACTTCTTGTAAACAGATTGTGTCCAATTTTAATTTTTCTAGTTTGTGGAATATTTTTCTTCTTTTAATTGCTGAATTAAGTCCATTTATATTGATTGTAAACATTTTTTTCTCTTCCATGTTCATATTTTATAAGTAGGGTTTATAGCTCTAGTTGATCTTGGTTCTTGTGGTTCTGTCAATACCACCTACAGCACCTTCTTTTGTTTCAATCCCACCTACAGCTCCTTCTATTTTCTCGGTCTCGGCTGTGGATGTCTCTTGGAGTTCTAGCAATAATTCTTCTTTTCCCGCCTTCTCAGCCTTCCCTCTGAAATGTTCTATGAAGAATGCTTCTGCTTTTTCGTTTGAGTCTATTCTGTATCTTTGTCCTTGCCATGTGGGAGATCCTGACTTTGAAGCAGAGAAGCAGGCTGGTGGTGGAATATATGCGTGAATTCCCTGGATTGCTGATAAATTGCGGGTGTGGCTGGAACAGCTGCTGGTCCTCCACTTTAAGGCGGATCTGGACCGAACGTTGTGTCAGGCCTGCACATACCAAGGCCTGCCCCCTCGCCTCAGTGCTTGGTACCAGGCGGTTACTGAATTAGATACTGAACTCTGAGAGTGCCACCCCAAGGGGGAGGTGGTACTCAAGCCCAGGAGGTTCCCCAACAGGTCACCGAGCATCACCCAGGTGGCCCCTATTGGAAATAAATCCTTACAAAAACTTGGATCGGTAAGAAAAGATTTTTATTATCAAAAATAAAATAAAAAAGGCAGTTTGCAAAGTGCGGTGAGCTTGAGCAAGTCTTCAACAGGAAGTTCTAGGCCCAAAACCATACCACAAAATCCAAAATCAAGACAATAACAGTACCCGCTATTGCCTGTATGCAAATCGACCATCCTCTAATTACTGGATCCATTATTTTTGATAGGAAAGCTACAGGTTTTCGCTGTCCTGCCCAATTTTGGGTCAACACTCCTTGTGCTATTCCATCTTCAGTATTTACAAAAAGATGAAAGGGCGTCTCTAAATTTGGGAGGCTCAACACTGGAGCCTTCACTAAAGGTTGCTTTAAATTTTCAAAACTCCCTCTCTTGTGTCCTTCCCATTTCAGGTTCCATGGCTCTGTGTCTATTACTGTATTTTTCAGACTATAAGATGCACCTTTTCCCCCCAAAGAGAGGGTGAAAATCTTGGTGCGTCTTATACTCCGAATGTAGCCGCCTGGGTTGTCTGGAGAAGGGGGAGGTGAAGCGGACACTGTGCAGGAGGCAAGGCGTAAGACAAGGTGGCTCGCCGCTCAAATTCTGCTTCTCCAGACAACCCAGTTGGAGGGCGGTTGGCTTCTGCTCCTGGCCCAGCAGATGGATCTGGCCAGGAGGAATACAAGCCCCATTTTTGCAATCAGGGAGGAAAAAGAGTGTTTCAGGAGCTGGGCGATCCCTGCAGCCTGGAACCGCCCGCTGCCTGAAACACTCTTTTTCCTCCCCAATTGCAAAAATGGGGCTTGCATTCCTCCTGGCCAGATCCATCTCCTGGGCCAGGAGCAGAAGCTGACTGCCCTCCGACTGGGTTTTCTGGAGAAGGGGCAGGCCGAGCAGTGAGCCACCTTGCCTTACACCTCTCACACAGTGCCTGCTTCACCTGTCCCTTCTCAGATGGTTCCAGGCAGCCGAGATCACCACGCTGCCACCTGAAAACGCTGTTATTGTGCTCTCTGTCATGCAGTGGTTATTGCTACTGCTGCTATTGTGCCCAGCTACCGTATCTCTTTGCTGCATGACAGATCCGGGCAGATTTGGGGGAGGGGTGGATGGAAGAGGTCCAATCTCCTCTGCACGAAGGCTTTTCTCAGGATTCTAGATCTTCACTTTCTCGTTGGCATCGTTGGGATTTTGACTAGTGAAAGAAGCACAGGATGGAAAGGAAACTTCAGAATGCGGCAGGTGCCAGGCTCCAGGGAGACTCCCAACACAGCGCTCCCACCTCCCCACCCCAGTCCCCCCGGATCTGTCATGCAGCAAAGAGATACAGTAGCTGGGGAGTCGACCTGAAGTTCTCCATCTGGACAGACGTGGGGGATCTGAGCTCTGAAGAGTCTCACATAAACCCTGTCTGACAAACTGTCTCCGAGATCCGTTTTTGGATCAGAACCCCCCCTGTGGGGGTGTGGGGGTGTGAAGAAGGGGCAGCGTCTCATCAGACCCAGAGGGAGTGCAACAGGTCCTTCATAGGTCGGAGATTTGCCCTCTGAATCGGAGCCAGGCTGCACAAGAGCTGGCTCCAGACCAAAGTAGCTGAACAGGAGAGTACAGAGGCAAGATGAAAGCCTGGTAAGATCTATTAACCCACAGTAATAAATCAGAATTTGGAAAAGGCAAAGAACCTTGAGCGCATAAATAATGTTGATGGACAGATTGGGATTTTTGCGAAAAGAAAGAAGGGGAAAAATGGAGGGTTGAATCACTAGCCCCAAAGAGAGCCATTTACTTGAAATAATTTGGACAGAAAGGAGAAAGAAGAGAAGTGACAAACCCACTTAAACACAACCCACTTAAACACAAACTCTAAATTTGGTTTTGGACTTGAAAAGATTGCGTTTTTAAAGGAGTCTAGGAGTATGAATATTTGCTGCATCCAAGTGTCTTTTAACTAACATATCTTAAGCAACTCCAATGAATGAGACCTGGAATGCAACAAGGGAGAAAGATTAAGAAAAAAGCAACTTAGAACTGAGGAGAAATTTCCTGACAGTTAGAACAATTAATCAGTGGAACAGCTTGCCTCCAGAAGTTGTGAATGCCCCAACACTGGAAGTCTTTAAGAAGATGTTGGATAGCCATCTGTCTGAAAGGGTATAGGGTTTCCTGCCTAGGCAGGGGGTTGGACTAGAAGACCTCCAAGGTCCCTTCCAACTCTACTATTGTATTATTGTATAAAGTGAGAAGTGTACTGCTTGTTATTCTATATAGTAGATTAAGGCATGGAAAAATTGGAGAAGAAACATAAAATACATTTATAATGGGAAACTATTGAGACTTAAAGGCAGAATCACAAACTGGGGGCACGTAAGCATGTATAATAATATAAATATAATGATGAGAATAGCTGGGAATTGTAACCAGGTCTACATCTCGGCCAAAATTAGGCAAGGTTTTTTTTTTAAGTATAATGACTATATATGTATAGGGAAGAGGAGGAGAGAAAGGAGGAGTGGAAAGGGGAGAGAGGAGAAGGAGAGAGGAAGGGGAAGTAGAGAAGGGTGACAGAGGGAAGAAAGGAGGTAGGGAGGGGGAGGAGAGAGGGAGAAGAAAGTGACAAATATGGTGTATGGAGAGCAGAAGAGCCAATAATCATTTTTGGGAGTTGATGGTAAGATGAATTGATGTAAACATTTAATAATACAATACGATGTTGGCTATGTAATAGTATAGATGTGGCTATATGTTATGAAAATGAAAAAATAAAAAACTTTATATATATATATATATATATATATATATATATATATATATATATTTTAAAAAAGAGATACGGTAGCTGGGCTCAAAAGCCACAGTAGCAATAAGCACTGCATGACAGATCCGGAGGGATTGGGGTGGGTGGGGGTGGAGCAAGGGAACACTAGATCTCCACTTTGTCTCCGGAAAAAGCTATTGACATCATCGGGATCTTAGCTAGTGAAAGAAGCGCAGGATGGAAAGGAAACTTCAGAATGCGGCAGGTGCCAGGCTCCAGGGAGACTCCCGACCCAACGCTCCTGTATTCCAAAGTTTCCATCCTGTGCTTGTTCCATTAGCCAAAATACCAACGATGCCAATAGCTTTTTCAGGAGAAAAAGTGGAGATCTAGCATCCTGAGAAAAGCCTTCGTGCAGAGGAGATTGATCATCCTCCCTTGCTGCACCCCGCACCCGCAATCCTCCCGGATTTGTCATGCAGTGCTTATGCTACTGCTGCTATTGCGCCCCACTGTTGTATCTCTTTGCTGCATGACAGAACTGGGCAGATTTGGGGATGTGTGTGTGGAGCAAGGGAAGTGTCAGGCCTGCAGCCGGTTCCTTTTGGGATCTTTGGCCTGCCACACTAATATTCTATTCTACTATGCTGTTTCATTAGTGGGGAATTGGGAGGGGGAATAATAAGAAGTAGAATGTGTTGTTCTCAAAATAAAATTCCTTTCTAGAAGCCAAGGTCATCTTTTCTTTCTACACCTCTGAGCCTGACCGGAACTGGATGGGTGGATGCCAGCGTGGCAGTGGAAGATTGGACCATGGGATGGACTTGTGGGTGTGGGGGCAAGATCATGAACTTTCAACTGGGTGGGGAAAACTCAGGAAGCTCAGATTCGGGTTTCCACAGATGTGCCAACATGACTCTCTTAATAAATCGGAACTTTGAGCAATACTTTGCCTTGGACTCTGATTTAATTTTGGATGTTATTTGGAACCCTGACATTAACCCAAATCACCCTTAAAATATTTCACCAGCTACCCCTGCACAGGGTCCTGGGAGGGGTACTGACTCTCATCACTGACCCGATCCGGGTCAGTGTAAAATATCAGCAAAGATGAAAATAGAGCCCATGGGAATAGAAGGAGATGATGGGTCGCTTCTCTGCAAACCTTCCAAAATTGCAAAGGAATCTGTGGAGGAGGAAAATTGGAGATTTATAGCGTTTGGAGATATGCGGTCACAGCCGGAGGTGGTTGAAAGGACTATTTCAACACACGGCTGGAGAGGACAAAAGCAATCACCCAGTAGCCGACCAGATGATTGGAGCCTCCCAGAACAACTTGTGCAGCCAAACGTGAGTGAACCCCCCCCCCCTCCTTCCGTAGCAAAGGCTCTGCAACGTACTGGAGTGGATATTTTTTCTTCTTCCACACAGCAACAAGTGAAATGATCCATTACCCTGCAACTGAGCTGCAGAGAGATCCCCCATCAACATGGGGAAATCCAGCCAGCCAGCAGAAACGGGCTTGGGCAACATCTCTCCTTAGCCAGCCACCAATGTGTGGGCTGCAGCCTGTGAATCAAGCACCACCGGGATGGGCTTTCTTCCCAGGTCGTGGATGGGAGAGATGCCAGGGGGCACCTGCCTTCCCTCAGCAGATGGCACCATGTCAGATAACTGGGCAGGGGCCAACCCAGGGATTGACCCCCCCCCCAAGTCCAGTCCCACCTGCAATGCCCCAACAGGCTCTTACCCCCCCCTTCCGACAGAGAAATGTTCTCGACAATGGCAGAAGGGATGAATGAAGGGGAAGCTGCAGGATGGATAATGGAGCGTCGTAACGAGGTGGCTCCTAAAGTAGAGATGCAACTGGGTTCCTTCCCGGGGGGGAGGCAATAAAATGCCACTGTTGCTGTCAACCTGGCCACAGAGCGTCAGCGTGACTGGCTCCAGCCCCAATCTCACAAATGTGCACAGCAACCACCAGCGTGGTAAAGAGAGGACCCCAGAAGCCACCAGAAAAGAGTCATCTGGGTTAACAACCTCAGAAAGCTGATCTCCAATCTAAGGTGATGAAAAGTCCAACCAATGGGAAAACCTCAGAGGAAGAGAATAGTGTAGACGACCTGATGGTGAGTGCACCCATCCATCCCTTCATCATCCAAGCCAAGGTCCAAGTACCCGAAACGGGAGTGAAAGGGGAAGTTGAAGCAGTCGTGGACACAGGCTGCACCCGATGCTTAGTCAGCAGGCAAGATCTTCACCAAGCTGGACTTGAGAGAGGTCTATTACTGCATACGAATCAGAGAGGGAGATGAGTGGAAGACTGCTTTTAACTGCCCCCTTGGCATTTTTCAATACAAAGCCATGCCATTTGGGCTACAAGGAGCACCTGCAGTCTTCATGCAGTACATAAATGAGGTGCTACATGAGCACCAGTACCACGGAGTGCTCATTTATCTCGATGACATCTTGATCTTCTCTGAAACCCTGGAAGAACACATGAAGCTGATATGGCAAGTCCTGGAAAAACTTTTAGCCGCCAAGCTATACACAAAGTTGGCGAAGTGTGAGTTCCACAAAACCTCGATGCGGTTATCGCATCTCCAACGAGGGGATAGAAATGGATCCAGGAAAAGTGAAAGCTGTGTTAGACTGGAAACCTCCAAGTACTCGCAGACAACTACAAAGCTTTCTTGGATTTGCAAATTTCTACAGGCAGTTCATTCTGACTTTTGCGGAAATTTCCCTCCCATTGACTGAGCTATTAAAAACGGGGCCTTCCCCAACAAAGCCAAAAGCAATCCAACCCCTAAAGTGGACAATGGACTGTCAAAAAGCCTTTGAGAAATTAAAATGGCTCTTTGCCCAAGAGCCCATACTGCAACACCCCAACCCAGAGCGATAATTCATAATCCAGACAGATGGCAGTGATGTAGCGATAGCGGCAGTGCTACTGCAAAAGAATAAAGAAGGCCACCTCTTGCCGTGCGCTTACATCTCCAAAAAACTCACCACTATTGAAAGGAGGTGGGCCATTTGGGAGAAAGAGACGTTTGTGATCAGGTGGTCCCTGCTCACTTGGAGACATTTCCCGGAAGGGGGGGGATATGCCATTCAAGGTCTGGACTGATCATAAAAACCTCAAAGCTCTCAAACCCATCGAAAACTATCCCCAAAACAAGTTCACTGGGCACAATACTTCCAAAGGTTCCAATTCGAACTTAAACACATCCTTGCAGGGAAGAACTTGTTGGCGGATGCTTTGTCGTGAAAACCGCGGTATGACAGTAAGAAGGAAGAAGTGGTTCACCCCATCCTTTCTTCCTCCCACCAAAAGGCAGCCCAAGTCACCACCTGAAGCCAGGATAAGCTGACGACAGCGATGAAATCAGCGCTCCCGGCAGACCCGTGGTTCAACAGTAACAAGGATATCCTAATGATGAACAGTGGCTTAGCCTGGAAGGGGTCCAAACTGTATGTACCTCCAGGGTTGAGGATGGAAGTTCTACAGCAAAGCCATGATGCAAAAATAGGAGGCCACTTTGGATTCCTAAAACGCTTCACCTCGCCAGGCATCAATTTTGGTGGCCAAAGATGAAATTGGAAGTGGAAGATTACGTGAAAAGCTGTGCTACTTGTGCAACGATGAAAACATGGCCGGGGAAGCCCCCTGGACTACTACAACGAGTGGCCAGCCCTAGCTGACCATGGGAAGAGATTGCAATGGACTTCATCGTCGAGCTCACAGACAGCAGCGGGAATAGAGTAATTTTGACAGTTATTGATTTGTTTTCCAAGAAAGCGCTTTTCATTGCCTGCTCAGGGTTGCCATCCGCAAAAAAAATAGCGAAAATGTTTGTGAAACACATTTATCGCCTGCACGGAGTGCCCAAGAGGATCATTTCAGATCGCGGAGTCCAGTTCACCGCAAGTTTTGAAGAGAGTTCCTGAGATCCATTGGGTCCACACAAGGATTGAGCACAGCGTTTCATCATGAACGGCGCAGTGGAGAGGGTCAATGCAATGGTGGAATAATACATCCGTTATTATGTGGACTATCAGCAAGACAACTGGTCGGCCTTGCTACCCTTCACCGAAGTGGTGCACAACAACGTGGTCCACAGCAGCACTGGATTAACTCCTTTCCAAATTACCAGTGGCATGGAATTTGTTCCCATGCCTGAGCTGCCTAGAGAACCTCCCTCCTCCATGTCTCTGACTGAATGGATGGACACGCTAAAAAATAGATGGGAAAATGCGAAGAAAACTCTAGCGGAAGCGGCAGAAGCCTACAAGAAGCAAGCTGATAAACACCGCTCGCTCCAACCCTCCTTTTGTGTGTGGGACAAAGTTTTCGTATCTACTAAATGCTGTATTTTTCGGAGTATTAGACGCACCTTTTTTCCTTAGAAAAGAGGCTGAAAATCTGGGTGCGTCTTATACATCGAATACAGCATTTTTTGCCTCCCAAAGCCCCGCCCCTTCACCAAAATGGCCATGCATAGCCTTATGAAGGCTTTCAGAGAGCTCCTGGGGGCTGGGGGGAGGGTAGAAATGAGCACAAATTGGGCCGTTTTCTGCCCTCTCCCCCCAGCAACACTCTATAAGCCTCCATAAGGCTATGCATGGACTTTTTTGACGAAAAACAGGCTCGTTTTTGCTCTTTTTTGCCCCCCCCAGGAGCACTCTGCAAGCCCCCCCCCCCAAGGGTATTCATGCCGTTTATTTGAAAAAAATCAGGCCTGTTTTCCTGAAAAACGTGCCGTTTTTCAGAGGTTTGCAGAGTGCAAAACCTTTTTCCCCCCTTTTGGAAAGCTCTTTAACTGATGAGAATTACATTGATCAAGTGCTGTGCCAGCAGAAACAAAGTCTTAAGGTTTGTCAGCGATTTCCTTCTCCAGCACATGGATAAATACACCTGGAAACATCTACCTACCTACCTACTCTCTCTCTCCCTACCTACCTACTGTATCTCTCTCTCTCTCTCTCTATCCTTCTATCTACCTACCTACTCTCACTCTCCCTCTCTCCCTACCTATCTACTGTATTTCTCTCTCTCTCTTTCTATTTCTCTCTCTCTATCCCTCTACCTACCTACCTACCTACCTACCTACCTAACTAACTAAACACACACACACAAACACCCACCCACCCTACCTACCTACTGTATTTCTCTCTCTATCCCTCTACCTACCTACCTACCTACTCACTCTCTCTCCCTACCTATCTACTGTATTTCTCTCTCTCTATTTCTCTCTCTCTATCCCTCTACCTACCTACCTACACACACACATACTCTCTCTCTCTCTCCCTACCTACCTACTGTATTTCTCTCTCTCTCTCTCTCTCTCTCTCTCTCTCTCTCTCTCTCTCTCTCTTTCTCTCTCTATCCCTTTATCTACCTACCTACCTACCTACCTACTCTCCCTGTTCTGTCCCGTGATTCCAATGAATATGCAGACCCAGGCTTGGCTGTCTGCCACGACTCATTACATAGATAAAGCCACCCCTTGGCTGGGAATCTAGAAAGTTCTCTTCATAAACACAAGATAACACTTACAGAAGGCCTTCGCAATGGCTTGAATATGGACTGTTGTCTCCTGCAAAGATTCTCCTCCCTTCGCTCCACTTATGAACTCTTTGGGAGAGGCCACACCCTTAACCAGCTGTCCCTACTTCCTTCTATGATGTCTTCTCCACAGCTGTTCCTGTCTCCTATCAATTTGACGTCTACACACATCAGGGACAACCTCCCTCTGTTCCTCCTCACTGCTCCCTGACTCAGATGCCACCTGGTGGCCAACAGGCTTCTCTAGTTCCTGCTCTGACTCCAAACACCCTCCACAGTCTTCCTCATCCTCCAGAGCAGTCCCATAATGGTCTGAGCTGTCACAGTCCACCAACAACTCAGCTGGCTGCTGCTGGACCACAACACTATCCCTCACCGCAGGGCCCTTCCCCCAGGTTTGACGCTCAGGGTGCGGCTTAGCTGGGAATTGTTCATTGAAGGCCTGCACCAAAGCAGGTACGGGCACAGAGGTCGCATTCTCCCAGGTAACATCCTCTGGCTCTCGGCCTTTCCATTCCACCAGGTATTGGAACCATCCTTTCAGCCATCGGGAATCCCGAATTCTGGCAACGTCGTACTTGGCCGGCGCCTCATTGGCACGGGGTTCTGGCTGGGGATGATCGTGTTGGTGAAGAGGACAAGCTGGCTGTTCAGAAACAAGAAGAGATAGATGAAAGACCGGATGGACTCGCATCGAACGTGGCAAAGTCAGGCGATGGGCGACCAGATTGATGACTGCTTCAACAGGAAACGAGCTAGGGTAACGGTGGTCTAAGTTCTTGACCGGCCGATTTGACGGAAGGTGTCTAGTGGACAGCCACACTCGATTGCCTACAGTCAACGCCGGCGTCGCACGCCGAGACCTGTCCGCGACTCCTTGGCTTTATTCAGATATCGCCACACTACTTGATGGACCACCTGTAGTTCTGACAGGAAGTCCTCAGCTGCGGGGACCGGTGAGTCAATGGGTGTGAGGGGAAAGAACCGAGGATGATACCCCACATTGGCCAAGAAGGGTGTCATCTGCGTGGATGTGTGCTGTGAATTATTGAACGCAAACTCTGCTATTGCCAGATAGTCCCCTCAATCATTTTGCTGCTGGTTCACAAAACAGCGCAGGTACTGTTCCAAGATCCTGATCACTTTCTCCATCCCTCCGTCGGTTTCAGGATGGTGTGCTGAGGACAAGCAGATCTTGACATCCAAGGCCATCATCAGCCCTTTCCCAAATTGGGCTGTGAATTGTGTTCCTCTGTCCGACACGACCCTGTCAGGTAGGCCGTGCAGCCTGAAAACATGTTGGATAAACATGCGGGCGGTGACGCGGGCTGTTGGTAATTTCCAACATGGGATAAAATGCGCCATCTTCGTCAGCATGTCTACCACCATGAACACCGTTGTAAATCCAGAAGACAGAGGCAACTCTGTCAGGAAGTCCATAGAAATGCCCCCCCTGGGTCTCTCCAGGGTCGGCAATGGCTGAAGCAGCCCTGGAGGGGCTCCCATCGCTGACTTGGCCTGCTGACACCGTACACAAGGCGTGATGTAAGATTGTACGTCATGTCGCAATCGAGGCCACCAGAAGGTACGGGAGACCAGGTTCAAGGTCTTGAAGAGGCCAAAGTGCCCTGCCGCAGGATTATCATGGCACTGGGATAGAATAAGTCCCCAAAGGAGCCCCGCTGGCACATAGAGTCTGTCCAGGTACCGCAAAAGTTCATCGGTGAATGTCCATGGGGAGGCAGGCCCCACCTCTGCCTTCCATTGTTCTACCCAATCATCATGCCGCTGCACTTCCCGTATCTGGGGCCGTAAGTCCACAGGCTCATGAACCGCGGAGAAGGACGGGCAAAACTGTCCGGGGTGGAATCAGGTCTTTGGTACAGGAATACTCAGGTTTCCTTGATAGGACATCCGCCCTTTGGTTGTGCACACTGGGGATGTACGTCACACGGAAATTGAACTGTGCAAAGAAAAGAGACCCCTGGATCTGACGCTGGTTCAATTTCCGCGCTGTCTTCAGAAATTCCAAATTCCTATGGTCCGTCCGGACTTCAATCTGATGCCTGGCCCCCTCTAGATGATGCCTCCAAGCCTCAAATGCCACTTTAATGGCCAGTAACTCCTTCTCCCAAATGGTATAATTGCGCTTGAAAGAATTGAGTTTCCGCAAGTAATAAGCGCAAGGGAAAAGGGTACCGCCGGAGGCGTGAGCCTGAAGTAACACCGCTCCCACCGCAATATTGGATACATCCGCCTCCACTACAAACGGATGGTGGGGGTCAGGATGCTTCAAAATGGGCTCTTTCATGAAGGCCTGCTTCAAGGCCTGGAATGCTTGGTGCTCAGGGCCCCCCCCCAGTGAAACGGAACTTTTTTCTGCAGGAGCCGAGTGAGGGGCGCAGTCAGCGAAGCAAAGCTGGGGATAAAGTAGTTGGCAAACCCGAGGAGTCGCTGGACATCCTTCACTCTCCGAGGAGGTTGCCAACTACGCAAAGGCTTCACCTTGCCCGGCTCCATCACAATGCCTTCGGGAGAGATATAATGTCCCAGGAACTCAATGGTGGACTGCCAAAACTGGCACTTCTCCAGTTTCGCATAAAAGTGATTCTCACAGAGCCATTGAAGGACCAGGCGTAGGTGCTGCCGATGACTCTCCCGGGAGGACGAGTAAATAAAAATGTTGTTGAGATAAATGATGACAAACTGGCCCAAAAGGTCCCGGAAGATGCTGTTCAGAAAATGTTGGAAGACAGCAGGGGCATTGATCAGCCCAAAAGGCATGACCGTGTACTCAAAATGCCCGTACCTGGGACCGAATGCCATCTTCCATTCATCCCTGGGTCGGATCTGGACAAGATTATAGTCTCCACGGAGATCCAATTTGGTGAACACCTTAGCTTCTCTGAGCGGCTCCAACAGTTCAGGAATAAGGGGCAGAGGATATCGATTGCGCACCGTGATAGAATTCAATTTTCGGTAGTCACAACAGAGTCTCAAATCTCCGGTCTTCTTTTTGACGAACAAGACCGCGACAGACAATGGCGAAGACGAGGGTCTGATAAAACCCCGAGCTAGGTTTTTGTCCAATTAGTCCCGCAATGCTGCCAACTCTGGGTCTGACATCGAATACAAACAACCCACAGGGAGCGGCGCGTCCAGAATCAAATCGATGGGACAATCATATGGCTGGTGCAGTGGCAATTGATCTGCTTCTTGTTCACTGAACACGTCAGCAAAATCTGCTATGTCGGAAGGAAAGAACACCCCGGGTGGACTCAGCAGCTGGCCTGCACAGACATGATGGGGTGGTCCACAGATTGCAAGACTGGAAAGGTGACAAGGTTCTGGGACCAGTAGATCTGTGGGTTGTGCGCCCGAAGCCAAGCCAAGCCCAAGACCACGGGGAAATGCAGGCCAGAGGTAACGTAGAACTGGATGGCTTCCTCATGAGCCCCAATGACCAGGCGCAAGGGTTGCGTGGCAGCCTTGATAGGCCCAGACAGAAGCACCCAGCCGTCAATGGTCTCCACAAGCATAGGAGGATCTACTGGACACAGAGGGACCGCATACTTGGTCGCAAACGCCTCGTCCATGAAGTTCGTGGTAGCCCCGGAGTCGACAAGAGCATGTGCCGGAATCCCCTGCGGGCTACTGAACAGGACTATTCGGGATGCCAGGATCAGGTGTCGGGGAGGCCTGCAAGTCACTGTCTCTGAACATGGCTCTGAATTGGTGTGTACCCGATCTAAGGTCTTCTTTAGATCGGGCTTGGGGGCCTTTCCCGACACATTGTTCTGGGGCTGGGGAGCAGGTCCAGTAACTGACACCCCTCGTCTCTTCTTGAGACAAAAAGCTGCCGTGTGCCCAGGTTCCCCACAATAAAAACACAACCCTCCTAAGCGCTGTGTGTCTTTCTCCGTTACTGACGAGCGTAGTTTGGCGGCACTCAATTCCATGGGCTCCTCCCATGGAGTCTCACGCATGGCCAGAACCACCCTGTTCTCCTCAAATCAAATTCAAATCAAATCAAATTTTATTTGATTAGCCGCACCCTCTCCAGAAGGACTCGGGGCGGCATACAATTAAAACACATAAAAATATACAAATATAAACAATACATAAACATATACATATGCATGTGCATGGAGGAGGTAAACAAATGAATAAAATAGCATTAAAATTTCAATTTAAAATCCCTCGATTACAATACAAAATACACAATTAAAAAACCCGTCAGGAGCGATATGATAAAACTATGGTTGAGCCAGGCCAGCTACTTGGAAGAGGTGGGTCTTGAGCTTTACGCGGAAGGAGCGGAGGTCAGAGGTGGTCCTGATATCAGGGGGGAGGTCATTCCACAGGGCTGGGCCCATCACAGAGAAGGCTCTGCTCCTAGGCGTCGCCCCCCGACACTGGTGGACGGCACCTGGAGAAGTCCCTCTCTGTGTGAGCCTGGGACGTGCGGCGAATTCCCCGCCTCTGCAACCGAGCATCAATCCAGAGACACAGGTGGACCAACAAGTTGAAATTCGGTGGCCTATCTACATGCACCAACTCATCCTGCAATTCTTCTGACAATCCATCCTCAAATGTGTCCATGAGGGCTGCCTCATTCCAAGCCGAATCCTGGCTTAGTAGCCTAAATTCATTGATATAGTCCTGCAAGGAACCCCGGCCCTGCTTCAGAGTCTTCAGACGTCGGGTAGCCGTCTCCGCCTTAATGGGGTCCTCATACATTAACTTGAGGTGGTCACAAAAACCCCTGAAGTCATCCAGCAAAGGGCTAGCCTGGACCAGCAGTGGCATCGCCCAATGAGCTGCGGAGCTGGAGAGTAAGCTAATCATAAACCCCACCTTATCTCGGTCAGTAGGACAATCCTCTGCTCTCAAGCTGATAAATAGCTGGCACTGTCCCAAGAAAGCTGGAAACATGGCTTGGTTGCCATTGAATTTATCAGGCACTGCAACCGGGCATTTCCTCCGAGGTGGGGGTGGCAACCGGGCATTTCCTCCGAGGTGAGGGTGGAGCAGGGTGAGCTTGGATCTGTGCCACCTGGGCAACCAACATAGCCACCTGTTGCAAAAGCTGCGCGTTCTCAGCCCACAACTGCTCCATAGTAATGATTGTTACAGCTTTTGTTTTTGGCAGGAGACAAACTGTTCTGTCCCGTGATTCCAATGAATATGCAAAGCCACCCCTTGGCTGGGAGCCTAGAAAGTTCTCTTCACAAACACAAGATAATACTTACAGAAAGCTTTCGCAACGGCTTGAATATGGACTGTTGTCTCCTGCAAAGATTCCCCTCCCTTTGCTCCACTTATGAACTCTTTGGGAGAGGCCACACCCTTAACCAGCTGTCCCTACTTCCTTCTATGATGTCTTATCCATAGCTGTTCCTGTCTCCTATCAATTTGACGTCTACACACATCAGGGACAACCTCCCTCTGTTCCTCCTCACTGCTCCCTGACTCAGATGCCACCTGGTGGCCAACAGGCTTCTCTAGTTCCTGCTCTGACTCCAAACACCCTCCAGAGTCTTCCTCATCCTCCAGAGCAGTCCTATAATGGTCTGAGCTGTCAGAGTCCACCAACAACTCAGCCGGCCGCTGCTGGACCACATCTCCCTCCCTCCCTCCCTACCTACCTACTGTATTTCTCTTTCTTTCTCTCCCTCTCTCTCCATCTACTTACCTACTTTAAAAAAAAATTGCCTCGTCAAAACCTTGGTGCGTCTTATACTCCGGTGCATCTTATGGTAGATATGATTAAGATTGCCTAGTAAAAAATTTGGCCTAAAATTTCTAGGTCCATTTCCAATAGTGAAGATAATTTACCCAGTTACAGTTCAACTCAGTCTACCCAGAATTCTAGGGAAAATTTACCCAATATTTCATTGTAACTTGTTGAAGCCAGTAATTGAGTTCAGCATAAGATCATGCACCCAAGCTCCCCCTCCTCCTGTAGTGATAGAAGGGGAGACACATTATGAGGTGAAAAAAATCTTAGACTCCAGGCTGTATAAGGGTCACTCACAGTATTTAGTGCATTGGAAGGGGTACCCTTTTTCTGAAGCTGAGGCTGATAGATGGGAGAGGGTTCTAGACCAACTCGCTGTGGACAGCTTGCCACGTCCAAGTTGCTGTGGGACAACTCTCCACGGGACAACAGTTACATTAATATCGAAGAAATGGTGGAATAGAATCAATAAAGAAAGGATGCAAATGAATGGACAAAATGAATTGTGAATGATGAAAATTAAAATAATGTTTTAATTATTTTAAATAATTGTTGAATTGTCCTGTGGTGAGTTAGCCCATGGCGAGTTGGTTGTAGCGAGTTGAACATGGTGAGTTGGCTGCGGCGAGCTGGCCCATTCCGTGGGGAAGGAAGAGGGGGACATATCAAACTTTCTGAACTCCTTTGCTGCTGGGCATGAATGTTTTGATCTTGAAAGTCCCCATCTTGAAGCAGTCATTAGATAAGAGTACATCCTGAAGCTGGAGGGAGATGGGAAGACCTTGAATCTTTCTGTTTGATTGAGAATTTTATCTCATGCCCTTTTCACACAGGATTCTGTATTTGCATAGTGGAAATCCTTTAACTGTGTCTTTCTGAAGCTTCCACCACAGAATATTTCCATCAGATATTAAACCTATTGTTCTTCCCCCAGGTCCAGCAATGTGATAAACCACCTTGATTTTACATCCGAGCATATCAGATCCTATATAGATCTCTGAGATTCACTCTTGATGTTATGAATTGTCTCTTCCTCAGATACATTTGCTCTGATTGGGATTATATATTAGACACCAGGCCTCATTGACTCTGCAACCAATCTCATGGTCAAATCTATATATTATTTTCTCACCCGGCCATGAGAAATCTGCCACATCTTGGATCTTACATCAGGCAGTGTGACCTTATCACACTGTGTGTGTGTGTGTGTGTGTGTGTGTGTAACTCCTATTTGCTGTAATAGGAATGCCTGATATGAGAGCAAAACCGAAGTGAAAACCTTTTCTGTGAATATCTTGGAAAATCTAATGGCTATTCACCAGCTCCCTCTGCAGTGCATTGTTGGAAATTCAGCTCCTAAAGTGGTCTGCCCCTTTACCTGACCAGGGGTGGGTTGCTGCCAGTTTTACTACTGGTTTGCAACCCACTCGCACATGTGTGCGCTGTTCAATGTAAATTGTTCTTCGCGCATGCACAGAACAATTTACAGTGAACTGCGCACGCGCAGTCACTAAAAACCAAAATGGTGGAGGCCCAGCAATGGTGAGGGAACCGGTTCAGGGGCGTGGCAGGCCTGGGTTGCTGATGGTTCTGCGACCCAGGCCTGAATTCCACTACCAGTTTGGCAAAACCGGGAGCAACCCACCTCTGATCCTGACCCTGATCTTGGAAACAGATCCATAGATTATTAGTTACAAAGGAAAAGAGTAAGGATCAGAGGCATAAAAGCCAAAGTGAGCAGAAATCAGTGCTACTTTTTTTTAAGGAACTAAGCCTTAGTTTTACATAGAGTTGTGCAGTGTTTTTGTTCCTGGGCTGTCAGCTAGAAAAATAACGGAACTGGGCAACACTTGCAATGATTGTGGTGGCTGGACAAAGTGAGAGTATGACCTTGGGATAGGCCAGGCAAGACTCCAAGCTAGTATATCCCAGAGAGAGTTTTTGTATGCAAAAGAATAAAGATGAGTTGCCTCAATCTGGATTTTTTGTTTTTAAATTCCTGTTTTCTGCTGCCATTGGAGTCCTTGTGGCACAGTGGTTAGAATCCAGTATTGCAGGCTAACTCTGCCCACAGCCAGGAGTTCAATCCTGATGGGCTCAAGGTTGATTCAGCATTCCATCCTTCCATTGTCAGTAAAATGAGGACCCAGATATGCTGACATTGTAAACCTCTCAGAGAATGCTACAAAGCACTATGGAGAGTTATACTGTATAAGTCTAAGTGCTATTGCTATATTCAGATACAAATGTAGACCAGACCTAGATCTTAAACCATAGAGTGGTTTAGTTTAAGAATGGCAGAAAGGACTAGTGCAGAAGGATGCTTAGTATGGTAGACCTTATCTTCTTTACAAAGCTTAATTAAGAGTGCATTCCCTGACTGTTTTTGAAATCTGGACAGTTTAACCGTTATGTCATGAATATAAGCATTACAGATCATTACTGCACATGACATTGATTGCAACATAACTCCATTCATTTTTTGAGGAGTTTAACCTTTATTCAAGCAACAGAGTCAAGGGTTTAGCTCTGTTTTCCCAGTGATTGGCCCCATGATGTTCTCTCTTTTTCCAAACATTTCTTTCATCATCATCATCATCATCATCATCATCATCATCATCATCATCATTCCAATGATTTCTCCTTGACCTGTTCCTCATATGTTGCTGATCAATGTTTTCTTCTCTCATTCTCTGTTTTGGCACAGTAACTGATTGTTCATAAAGTTTCTAAAACAAGTACTTTGATGGACAGTGCTGATGGAATTGGGCAGCCTATAAATAAATAAAGGATGCAATGGCAGAAATTTTGAGGCAAGTGTTAGAAGGAAGAATAGTCAAAATTCAGTTTCCAGAGATGCTGAATCTATTTATGTACTGCAATAACTGTTTCTAAGACAGCAGTGTTCCGATTGTCAAGTCCAAGCTTGAAAATAGAAATGTGAGTTTTGTAATATTGTCTCCCATGTACATGCCAAAAAAAATCAAGGATTGTAGGAGCAGTCCAACATATAGATAGCCAAAGTCTGGGGAGCTCATTGCCTATATGGCTACACCTCCATTATTTTATATCAATGATGGTTTTTCATATTCTTCAAAGCTACCCCTACTGCATTGTAGTAGTTTAAATATGATAATTGAAGCATTGGTAAATGTTGCCAAACCACACCAATTCAGGAAAGTTTGTTCTTGATGCAGAAAGCATAGCTGCACAAATGCATTCCTTGCCATCACTACTACCTGAAGATCTAGGGCAGGAGTGTCAAACTCGTGTCATAATGTCATCGTCATGTGACGTATCACAACTTTTTTCCCCTTCACTAAACCGGGGTGGGCGTGGCCAGTCATGAGTTTGACACCCCTGATCTAGGGTAACCATTGAATCAAATAAATGGCCAAGCCACATACCTGCTTTTGTGGATGTGGATGGTGCAGCCAGTTCTCTAACAGGTGGAATTCCTGTCCCCAAGTGTGACCTGTTATAGGCCCCATTTCAAACTAATTCATTATGATTATCAAGGATTTACATACATCCTCTCACATATAACAGTTTACTATCTGAAAGTATAATAGCACTATTGTGGGAGGTGAGTCCATTTTTTAAAATTTTATTTTAGTAGGGGTTCATTTCTTGTCTTTCATTCTTGCTGACTGAAAAGCAGAAGCATCTGGAAATATCTGTGTTGTATAACTTGCAGTCCTCCAGATTTTTCTAATTCATGCCTTCAATCCCAGTCAGCGTGCTCAGTAATGAGGGGTGCTGGGAAGGTAATTCAAACTATAAAGTAATTGATGTACAGTAATGGAACAGGGAATGAAAATGGCATGAAAACAGATTGCAAACCTAAGCCATTTGAAATCTGCAGTAAACCAATTCTCCTACATTATATTCATATACATACTTAGCATTACCCTTACTGCCCTTCACCTTGATCTTTTTCCTTTAGCCATTTCTTATTATCTGTGACACTGAGCCAGCCAGTCCATTGGTTTCTCCAGCCACATTATGTGCATTTCTTTCCTGAGTCATCCTACCTCTTCCCCATCCCAAATCGTCCTTACTCTGCCTGGATAATTTCTCTTCATCTCTTTCTGTTATGTGTTTTTCAGATTTCTGAACTGGAGGTGAAACTGCAGACTTTGAAAAATTCCAACACAACTTAAAAAAAGAGTGAGAGAGCAGAAAAACATATAAACCAACCAGAGAAAGTAATTCATCTTGTATAATTATTATGATTATAGTTCATTGCACAGTCAGATATTCAGACTGGATTTGGCATTTTGTACGCCTATTGAGTCCTTCCCAATTATTATTATTATTCACCAAGGGACATCTTTAGAATTTTCTTCCATCCATGCCCAGTCTTTATTCTTCCCTCATCCTGTGCCTCGTTCCCTTTATTTTACTACAGGGAAAATACTGTAAAGCCCAACACAATCAGGAGAACTACTACAGCAAAAGTAATAAATGGCCTTACCTCCTGTTGAGTATGGAGGAAAGAGGCTGTGAAAGACCAGGTAGGATGGTAAAATTCTAGATGGACTGCAGAGGCACAACCCACCTCTTGATGGTGATGAATCATTCTCAATTTCTGTTTCTGGAGTGTGTCGTGTGACAACTGAAGGAACAGACCATGGAGGGCAGGAAAGTGGTCACACATGTCCAGCGATTTGTGTTTTCTGTCCCATCTACGTGATGAGAATCTTATGGATTGGGACCAATGGCCCACTTTTATACATTGACTTGTTGGCTCTTCAGTTGTGCAAGCAACATACTGGAACATAGAAAGACTCTGCTGGTGACAAATAAGACGAGCAGTTTTCATTTTGTTTCCTGAATGTTAATCTTTTGAGCCAGGGGGCTTGAAGAGGTGGAGGGTGGGAAACTTATGTACCTTTGTGTTTGGAAGATCTTGCCTTTAATTTCCATCCTTTGAACAACTTGGAAACCATTATTGGTGTGTTTTGTGGTGGGAAATATATCCCATTTCAAAGGAGTGAGTCAACAGGAGGTTTTGCTGACCATCTTTGGAACAGAACAGAGGCTGTGGCCTCCAGAATCACTGCTGGTATCTGAAAAGACAGCATGGTTGACTTTTACATCAGGGAAGAAATATCGGCCCGTTTTTCTTTCCATTACATTTTATTAACATTTTTTTGAAGATTCCTGGAAATCTGCATTCTGGAGACTAACAAAGTGGACTGTCCCAAGGGACTTGAGGGATCAGACATAACTGCTGAGAGCAAATATATCAAGGCAGCTGTAGTCAGGAACTGAATTCAGAAATTTTAGGAAAACATGGAACTGCCATTCTGTATTTGCCAGAAGGAAACTCCAGAGCCAGTTTCTGCTGAATCCATCTCACCACTGTCAGCATCAGGGTTTGTTAGGGAAATGGGAATATGGAGCTAGTTTTTAATTGTTATTTATTAAACTTATATGCCAGTCAACTTGCCCAGAGAAATCTCTAGGCAGCTTACAATCATAAAAAAACACAAGATAAAATATTAAAGTATTAAAACAAATATTAACACTAAAATTGAGTTAAAATTGACAAGATGGGGAAGGAAGGGAGCAAAATGCACATGGGGAGGAGGTGGGGTCTCAGTTCATTAACCACCTCCAGAATGACATGCCATCCGGCAGACCCAGGTCTTCAGGTCCTTTTGGAAGGCCAAAGGAATGGGTGTGGATCTCACCTTGAGGGGCACAATGTCCCAGGGGACAGGAGCTATTAGGTGGGAGCAAAAAATGAAAACAAAGGCCTGCTGGTCAAAAGCAAAGTGCACAATGAATCTTGTCTCTTTAATGGTAAGGGTTATTGCCTCTTGTCTTCATTCATTTCATCACACCAGAGGTGGGTTCCTCCTGGTACAGTATGGTCCGGTATGCCGGAAGAGGTAGTAAAAATCTGGTGTACCGGATAGGACCGGTAGTAATGGTGGCTTGGACAGGCCCCGGACCTGTTCTCCCATCAGAAGCTTTTTTTTAAAAAAGTTTTTTTCCCCTGCCGGTTCAGGTAAGGGAAAAAGCTTTAAAAAGTAAGAGAGAGGGGGGGGGGGGGAGGGAGGGAGGGAAGGGAGAAAGAAAGAGAAAGAAAACGAAAGAAAGAAAGAAGGAAACTCACTTTTCAGCCGGGAGATTCAGCAAAGGAAAAAAACAAATGCTGTCACTTTAAATTGGAACTGTGCATGCCTGGCTGTGGAATTCTGGGAGTTGAAGTCCACAATTCTTAAGGCTGCAAACTTTGGAGTCCTGCTTTAAATTGAAAAGCTGCTGAGGTTTGCAAAGTGACATTCAGCAGTTATTGGGGGGGGGTGCTTCCCACAGAGGGAAGGGAGGGAGAAAGAAAGAAAGAAAGAAGAAAGAAAGAAAGAAAGAAAGAAAGAAAGAAAGAAAGAAAGAAAGAAAGAAAGACAGTATAGCAATTTAGGACTAGAAGGCTACTCAGAGGTCATCTAGTCCAACCCCCTGCTGCAGCAGGAAACCTTACATTGTCTGGATTATTTTGGTGCCTGTAACAGAGAGGAAAATTGCCAGAAAGGAGAAGGAGTTTACTAGGACAAGACTGCCATGCAGAGGAAGGCAGAGGTAGTCCTTGATTTATGACTAAAATTGAGCCCAAAATTTTGGTTGATAAGCAAGAGCATTGTTAAGTGAGATTCACCACATTTTACCCAATCCATGATATCTCCTGGTGAGTGACATCAGGTTGGCCACGCCCTTCCAGTCACATGACCACCAAGCCATGCCCTCAAAATAGGCCACACCCACAGAATAGGTAGTAAAAAGTTTTGAAACCCACCCCTGCATCACATCCAGGTCTGGGGACCACTGCACAGGTCCATTTAGTGCTGGGATTTAGAAGTGGCCTCTCTTGTTGGCATACATCTTTCCCTTTGAGGGAAAGTTGAGGGCTACCTGCATATTCTTCCTCAAAAGAAATCAAAATATGCTGCTTCAAAACCTTTGAATTAATTATTTTAAAATAGTACTCTGTCAGTAAAAGTCCGAACTGTTATCTTCAGAATTGCACTTTTCACTTTGGAGAAGAGAATCCCAGGATAGTTCCTTCATGGAATTTGAGAGAGGTATTCTTTACTTCTTTTGGATTAATAATGCTATGGAAAAAAAGACAACAGTGATAATAGATACCGAATATCATGGTCTACATTATAGTAGTAGGTTTATTTTGAAGGATGATGACTCTTTTTATTTATTTCTCCAGGGCTCACCCAGACAATTCCAGATTCCATAATGAGGACATGTGGTTTATTTGTGATAAAAATTATTCATTGATTCTTCATAATTTGGAATTCAAAGGTTTGGCTATTTATGACGGGAGCAAATTGTTCACAAGATGCATATTTAAGAAGATCGCTTCCTAGGGTTAGGTTAATTTTTGCATATTTCCATGATCTATATATATACTCAAATTGGTCAAAAAGTGACAAATTGGTGGGTTGTTTTCCGAGTTTTATTTATAAAATGGAATGGGCATTCTATCCACATGCCATGATTTATGAATAAGGAACTTTAGTGTGGCAAATATTTTGGATTCAGTAGTCGAAAATTAAAAAGTGAGATGTGTCCAAGACTTTATCCCAGAATTGGGGAATCAAGGTACTTGGGAAGGGCCAACTTCCTATCTCCTCTACATTGCAAGGGTCACATTGTAAGTGTTCTCACATACCTGTCCTAAGACCCACTGAACGTAAAGGCATCATACTGTGTGTTCTTGCACATGTAACTTGGGGAGTATGCATTTTAGTGCTGTGTGAATTGCTCAAAAGTTTACTGTAAGTCTACCAGCTATTTACAGCCTGAATCCCCTTTATATGTTATATTTGTTGCAGCCCATTTTCCATCAACTGCTGTGGGGATAATGGAGTTTGTTATCTGACTCCTGAAGGATCCAGGTTCTGGTAGGGTGGCCTTACATGTCTATGATTTAGTGATGTCATTCAAAGTGACTCGTCCTATACCAAGCTCTTTTTATACATACAGATGGAAGAGGTTACAGAAATAGCCACAAACAGGAGAAATTGTGCCCTACTCCTGATAACATGAATTCCCATACATACAAAATGAAAACCATGGGAAGTAGCTAAAAAAATAACAAGACTCTCCTCCCTCTCCATCCTGGATTACAGCAGATTAAGTAGATCTGTATCCAGCATGATAGTATAAGATAAGAGATACACAACATGCTGTAACTGAATGAAAGGTGGACAGGGAGTTGTAATCTGAAAAGTAGATAAGATTTAAAAGAAAACATCTTAAATTTAATTTTACAAGTATAAATGTGTATGTATATAATGTATGTATGTATGTATGTATGCATTGTGGTTTTGTATTCCAATTGTCCTACCATCTGGTCATATAAATAGCAAGTTTTTGTTTCCAACCCTGTTCCATTTTTTGAACGTTGCAGGGAAAGAACTTGCATGAATGCACTTGGCTGACATAGCTAAAATGTTCTTCAAGAGTATCCTTATAGAAGAGCAAGGGGAAAAGTTTGTATAGATAGGTGGATAGGTTGTAACCCATTTATGATAATTCAAATATAAAATCGTCTTTTCATTGTGATATCGGCCTTTTTTGTTCTCTCTCTCTTTCTTGAACAAAAACTATTCAATCCATCACCCAACAGTATAGCCAAGTATGAAAAGGTAGTATGGAATGCACTTTTAAGGTGTCCTGCAATGTGTGCATAGAAATGTGTTCTGACCCCCCTCTCCACGCCTGTGAATAAACCAGAACACAGGCTTGGCTGTTTGCCACTGTTTAATTACTGAGATAACGAATCCTTTGGCTGAGGGCCCAGACAACTCACGTTCAATAGAGCAACCCAGATAATTCAAATGAAGCAACGCAGATAGTCCAAACAAGCAGACACGGCTAGAATACACAGATAGATTTTCTTAACTACTAATTCGAACAGTTGTTTCCTGCAAATGTCCCCTCCCAACGCCTCACCTATAATCTCTCTTGGGAGAGGCCAATCCACAACCACCTGTGCTTAATCATCTTCTGTGAGTCTGCCTACAGAGTTGCTGCTTCCGTTTCTCAGCACTTCTCAATCTAGCATCAGGGACAAACTGCCTTTGATCCTCCCCACTGCTCCATGCCTCAGGCGTCTCCTGGTGGCCAACCAGCCTCTCTGGTCCCTGCTCTGAGTTTGAACCCTGCACAGGGTCCTCCACATCGTCCAGGGCAGACTCATATGGTTCCTTGCTATCCGAGTCCATCAGCAGCTCAACCGGATCCTGCTGGGCCACAACACAAATGGATGACTGCTCCAGAGAATCATACACTGAGAGATATTAACTTGAGTTGAAGATTGGATTGTATAACTCCCCCATTCATCTGCCTTTTTATAGATCCAACTTTTTCATTGTAGAAAAAAATGTGTCCTGAAAGTATCAAGGCAGATTAATGTAACATGAGAGTCTAATGAAGGTAGTAGCAGATAATCTTCTATTCAGTTTAGGAATAGTTAAAAAAATGTTCTGCAACTGAGAGCCACTGTTGGGACACAGCAGTAATACAATGATGTTTCTGGTTGAGGTGGAATTGTAATGTACACCCCCTATAGGGAAATTGGGGTAAGTTTTTTTTTTTTTTTGTAAAATAGCTTCACAAATGGCTTTTTACTTTTTTAAAACAAAAATGATTCAACAATTCGCTTCAGAGATTTGTCAGCTGAAGGGGCTCCAGGAAGTGCAAATAAAAAAAGTGCAGGGCTACGTGTGAGATTGTGGGTCAGAAGTTGTCCATACCAACATACAGAGGGTCACAAGTTCCCCATACACATTTTGGAAATGCTAAATAATAGTTGCAGGACTTCACTAAACAGCAACTCCAGGTTATTCACTGGATGTGTGCTGGTGAAGAATGTTCAGTATAATGTTAAGAGAGAAGACATCTTTCAAAAGATTATCATCTCCTTATAATTTGTGCAGCAGAACTGGAAACCAGGGAGCCTGCTTCATCCATGTATACACTTAACATTTGTTCTCTGCCTGCAACTGCTGGACATTTAACAGTAGATGAACATGTGAACTGGCTCTGAATGATGTGCTTATGCAGAATCTTTGTGATATTCAAAGTCTGAAGACCATTTACAAGGGCAGGTCGTCGATGATGTAATCATCAGGTGATGAACAGCCATGGTGTAAATTAGCCTGAATCTCCAGCTCATCTGTTTATGACATATAAAAACAGTGACTGTGAAATTCTGTGAAGAAGAAAATAAATTGACATCAGTAGCCAAGCAAATCCCATTTCTCTGCAAAAATCTCACCTGAAAAATAATTCTGCAGAACTTGAAAGCTTGCAAATGTGTCCATGCCACTTCTATTTGTCCTAGTCAAGGCTTTGCCTTACAGGCGCTCTGGGATTGGTTAATAATTGAGGCTTGTGTGCCAACTTTTGCAGCCGTCCTTCTACCACTTATCCTACATTCTCCTCCCTGTACCTTCTGCATCCATTGCAATCTTCTGCTCATTACCCTTTCCGGCTGCCTGGAGAGATGCCAGTAATATGTAGTACATACCTTTCCCATAATCCTTTCCCCAGTAGTACTGTGACAACACCACACACTGTCCCCCCTTGGAACCACATGTCCTTTAATCTCGAAGCTTTGTAACAGCAAACACTCTGCCTTGCCCTGTCCCACAATACCTATCATCCAGAAGTACTGTGATGTGTTAATTATTCACCAGAGATCATTCTCATTGGCCCATGTTTGTAGAGACGTAGATTGGTAGCAGCAGCCTATGACGCTTTGCCTCAGAGCAGCTTTCCATTGGCCAAATAAAAAGAATCACGGTTGGAGCACAAGGATACCTAAAAAAAAATCAGACATTTCTGATTGGGCGGAGACCAGCTTGAGCAGCAGGGGACCCCCAAAAATGCAGACTTCATGAAAGCCACAGCCTCACGTAACGCAGGCTGCCGCCGCCCATCCCCCTTTCGGCCACAAAGCGTATGCAAGGCTGCGGCTTTCGCGAAGGAAGGCCATATGGCCTTCCTTCGTGAAAGCCATGACTTTGCGTAACGCGGGCTGCCGCCGCCGACACCCCCCTTTCGCCCATGAAGCGTACGCGAGGCCGTGGCTTTAGTGAAGAAAGGCCGCGTGGCCTTCCTTTACGAAAGCCACGGCCTCGCGTACTGCAGGCTGCTGCGGGCTGGCGCACACCGTGTGGCCAAAAGGGGGTGGGCGTTGGCGTTGGCGGCAGGAGGCTAGGGTACGCCAGCCCGGCGGCAGCAGCCTGCGGTACGCGAGGCCACGGCTTTCATGCAGGAAGGCCATGTGGCCTTCCTTCGCAAAAGCTGTGGCCGCGCGTAGCGCAGGCTGCCGCCGTCGCCACTGCCGCCCACCCCCCTTTTGGCCACGAAGCGTACGTGAGGCCACGGCTTTCACGAAGGAATTAATCACTAACATTTAAAAAATTAGATAAAATTAACAGGCCAGGCAGGCTTGCTGGAAAAGCCAACTTTTTAGGGCGCGTCGGAAGGACCGGAGGTCAGGGATTATGCGAAGCTCCGGGGGCAGCTCATTCCAGAGGGAAGGCGCTCCCACAGAGAAGGCTCTCCCCCTGGGGGTCGCTAGCCGACGCTGTCTGCCCGACGGCACCCTGAGGAGGCCAACTCTGTGGGATCGTACTGGACGGTGGGAGGCTACTGGTGTCAGTAGGTGGTCTTGCAGGTACCCTAGGCCTAAGCCATGGAGTGCTTTAAAGGTCATAATTAGTACCTTGAATCGCACCCGGAAAACAACCGGCAACCAGTGCTGGCCGCCTAAAAGGGGTGTAACATGGGAGCACCTAGGTACCCCCAGGATATCCCGTGCGGCCGCATTCTGGACCAGCTGAAGCCTCCGGGTGCTCTTCAAGGGCAGCCCCATGTAGAGAGCGTTGCAGTAGTCCAGGCGAGAAAGGACGAGGGCACGAGTGACTGTGCATAGAGCATCCCGATCCAGGAAGGGGCGCAACTGACGTACCAGGCGAACCTGGTAAAAGGCCCCCCTGGTCACGGCCGTCAGGTGATCTTTGAAACTAAGCCGCGTGCCCAGGAGGACTCCCAGATTTCGGGCCCTCTCTGAGGGGGCTAAAATTTCTCCCCCTATCATCAAAGATGGAACAAGATGCACAAATCGGGATGACAGGAGCCACAGCCACTCAGTCTTGGAGGGATTGAGCTTGAGCCTGTTCCTCCCCATCCAGATCCGCACAGCCTCCAGGCATCGGGACATCATGTCGAGGGCATCGTTTGGGTGGTTTGGGGTAGAGATGAAAAGTTGGGTATCATCAGCATATTGATGATACCGTACCCCAAAACCACGGATGATCTCACCCAGTGGTTTCATATATATGTTGAACAGGAGGTGTGAGAGAACCGACCCCTGGGGCACCCCACAAGTGACGCACCTCGGGGTCGATCCCTGCCCTCCAGTCAACACGAACTGCGACCGATCCGACAGGTAGGAGGAGAACCACCGTAAAAAGGTGCCCCCCACTCCCAACCCCCCGAGTCATCACAGTAGGATACCATGGTCCATGGTATCGAAAGCCTCCGAGAGGTCTAATAGGACCAGGACAGAGGAGCAGCCCCTGTCCCGGGCCCGCCAGAGATCATCGACCAATGCGATCAATGCCATCTCCGTGCTGTACCCAGGCCTGAAACCCGACTGAAACGGATCCAGGTAGACAGCTTCATCCAGGTACTGGGGAAGCTGACGTGCTACCACACTCTCGACAACCTTTGCTACAAAGCGAAGGTTGGAGACCGGACGATAGTTGGCTAAAGAAGCTGGGTCCAGGGACGGCTTCTTGAGGAGGGGCCTCACCACCGTCTCCTTCAAGGCGGTGGGAAAGAACCCCTCTCTCAATGAAGCGTTGGTAATCGCCCGGAGCCAGCCTCGTGTCACCTCCCGGGAAGCCGAAACTAACCAAGAGGGACAAGGGTCCAGCACACAAGTGGCAGCAATGAGTCTCCCCATAATCCTGTCCATGCCCTCGGGGGTCACAGGGTCAAACTCACCCGACATTGTCTCCACAAGATTCATCCCCGTCGACTCCCCCGAATCTACCCAGTCAGAGTCCAAGCCTGTCCGGATCTGAGCGATTTTATCCTGCAGATACTGAACAAATTCTTCAGCCCTACCCTGCAAGGGGTCTTTCCCAGTTCCTTGGTTAAGTAAGGAACGGGTCACCCTAAACAGGGCGGCTGGGCAGTTGTCTGCGGATGCGATAAGAGCAGAAAAATGTTGCCGTTTTGCCGCTTTTATCGCCACTAAGTAGGAATTAATATGAATTCTTACTAGTGTTTGATCAGATTCAGATCGGCTGACCCTCCAACCACTCTCTAGGCTTCTTTTCCAGCGTTTCATCTCCTGGAGCTCCTCGGTAAACCAGGGAGCCACCTGGGATCGACACCGGGTCAGAGGCTGCAAAGGCACAACGCGATCCAAGGCCCCAGTGGCTGCCCTATCCCAGGCTTCCACTAGGGCTTCGGTCAAGCAGTGAGCAAGGGATTCAGGAAAAGTCCCAAGCTCCATCAGGAGCCTTTCAGGGTCCATCAGGCGCCTGGGCCGGAACCATCTTGTCGGTTCCACCTCCCTGCGGCGAGGGGTAGCAGTATGGAAGTCAAGCCTGATGAGGAAATGATCAGACCATGACAAGGGTTGAATAGAAATATCCCCTAAATCTAGATCATTCATCCACTGCCCAGAGACAAAAATCAGGTCGAGTGTGTGTCCCCTATTATGGGTGGGGTCTTGAATTAATTGAGTTAGGTC
This sequence comes from Natrix helvetica, assembly GCF_964273705.1. Lineage (NCBI taxonomy): Eukaryota > Metazoa > Chordata > Lepidosauria > Squamata > Natricidae > Natrix > Natrix helvetica. Next base: position 55,225,585 of record NC_138555.1, on the reverse strand, counting down.
CATAGCCGACATGGAAGCCATGAACTCCCGAGCTGACTCGGATGTCTCGCCAGTGGAAGGCAGATTGAAATCCCCCAGGATCATAAGACTGCGGAAATCAACCGTCAATCCAGCTAATATATTCAGCAGCTCCGGCAGGGCCGATGAAACGTAGGAGGGAGACAGGTATGTAACAAAAAGGCCCACCTGAACTCCAAGGCCCCATTTCACAAAAAGGGACTCACACCCGCCTATCTGAGGCACAGTGACCTCCTGAGGTCTGAGACTTTCCCTAATAACCACCGCCACACCCCCGCCCCTGCCCTGGGCTCTCGGCAGGTGAAACGCCCGGAAGCCTGATGGGCATAGTTCACTAAGGGGAAGACCCCCCTCATGGCCCAACCAGGTATCCATAATACACGCCAGGTCCACTCTACCCTCTTGTATGAGGTCGTAAATGAGGGGAGCCTTATGCACCACGGACCTGGCATTAAGCGACACCAGCCGGAGACCAGGGTCCTGTAATCCCGAGCACCCGGGGGTGCGAGAAGGGCAATGAGGGTCGGAACGCGCGATCGCTCTTAAACAGCGAACCCGCGTCCCCCGAACAAAATTTGGCCTTCGGCCCCCACCATATCTGCCTCTCCCACAGACAGTAGAGATGGTGAACCCCCCAATGGAATGGCTTAATGTCTCCCTCGGAATCCCAACCCTTCCCAGCACTCCTGACCCGCGCCCATTAGTTAGCTCTGGCCTGTGCCCTGGCAGACTCCCCCACAAGCCTTTCTGAGCCATCCAAATCAACCCCCCCCTGCCCCCCCTTAAAATTTGATTTTAAAACCCCTGTAAAAAACACCTAAGAAATCTCTTCTTCGCATGCCACCTCTCGGGATCCCAAGATCCGTCATTAGGGAAGCGTCTTGATAGGCAAGAAGGCCATCCCCGGGAAAGGGGGAGTTCCTGGAGGGAGTAAAGTTCTGTCACAGTATAACATAGAGGAGAGTGTGGCATCAAGCAAACGGGATGACATCATGGGGAGATGGAACGAGGAGATGACATGTCCATGGGGGGGGCAGCCAACAGTGTTCAAGGGGGTAGCGTGAAGCTTGTGTCCATCATAGAAATGGTTGGTGTTAAGGACAGTATGTAAGAGTAACGGCCAGCTGTCAAAATCGCAACAGATATTAGATTGCAAGGTGGTGAAGCAGCGAGTGATGGCGACGGTGAGGACAGTGGCGGCAGCGGTGGCTGCTCCAACTTCAACGACTCCAACAGCCAAGCTCCGTCCAAGCCAGCCGCGCTCATATCCATTGCCAGGGCCGCACTCCGTTGACCCAGTCCATAGTGTCACAGGAGGAGGGGCCAAATGGCCAAATGGCACAGTACGGTGGCCCAGGCAAGGGCGGTGATACCGGAGGGGGCCACAATGAAGGACCCCTCCCACTCCAACAGCGCCGACGCCAACTACCGAAGCCATCTTGTGCTGGCATCAATATCCATGCCAGCTGCCTCAGCCACTCCCCGCTGATCCAATCTATCATGTCCATAAGCAAGGTGGAGGGGGGGGAGCAACCGGGATAACATTACAGCGTGGGGAGCAGCAGCTGCAGAGTCCCCAGGCTGGGCGTCCCGCCGCAGCCGCTGACCACACCCACGCCGGCTGCTGCCGCTGCTCTCCATTCTCCTTTCACTGCCAACCGCCCCATTTCACTCATGACGTTCTGGCTACAAGGCAGGACATCGCAGCTCAAGGGTATCCCCGAGGTCCCAGGAAGTTCTCATAGTTGGATCTGGAACCAATGATGGGATAGGGTACCCCCTGCAAGCCCTAAGAAGGACAATCATCTCCCCGAAGCTCTCCTCAAACGTGACAGGACACCATCTTGGGCATGCGCAGTTTCTTCTTATTGATTCAGATGGTTGATTCAGATGGCTCAGACAGGCTTGGGGGGGAGTCTGCCAGGGCACAGGCCAGAGCTAACTAATGGGCATGGGTCGGGAGTGCTGGGAAGGGTTGGGATTTCGGGGGAGACATTAAGCCATTCTATTGGGGGTTCACCCTTTCTACTGTTTGTGGGAGAGGCAGATATGGTGGGGGCCGAGGGCCAAATTATGTGCGGGGGACGCGGGTTCACTGTTTAAGAGCGATCACGCATTCCGACCCTCATCGCCCTTCTTGCACCCCCGGGTGCCGAGGATTACAGGACCCTGGTCTCTGGCTGGTCCGTGGTACATAAGGCTCCCCTCATTTACGACCTCATACAAGAGGGTAGGGGGGACCTGGCGTGTATTACGGAGACCTGGAAAAGACGCCTTGAGAGTGGTTGGAGGGCCAGCCGATCTGAATCTGATCAAACACTAGTAAGAATTCATATTAAATCCTACTTAGTGGCGATAAAAGCAGCAAAACGGCAACATTTTTCCGCTCTTATCGCGTCCGCAGACAACTGCCCAGCCACCCTGTTTAAGGTGACCCACTCCTTACTTAACCAAGGAACTGGGAAAGACCCCTTGCAGGGTAGGGCTGAAGAATTTGTTCAGTATCTGCAGGATAAAATCGCTCAGATCCGGACAGGCTTGGACTCTGACTGGGTAGATTCGGGTGAGTCGACGGGGATGAATGTTGTGGAGACAATGTGGGATGAGTTTGACCCTATGACCCCCCCGAGGGCATGGACAGGATTATGGGGAGACTCAGTGCTACCACTTGTGTGCTGGACCCGTGTCCCTCTTGGTTAGTTTCGGCTTCCCGGGAGGTGACACGAAGCTGGCTCTGGGCGATTACCAACGCTTCATTGAGAGAGGGGTTCTTTCCCACCGCCTTGAAGGAGGCGGTGGTGAGGCCCCTCCTCAAGAAGCCTTCCCTGGACCCAGCTTCTTTAGCCAACTATCGTCCGGTCTCCAACCTTCGCTTTGTAGCAAAGGTTGTCGAGAGTGTGGTAGCATGTCAGCTTCCCCAGTACCTGGATGAAGCTGTCTACCTGGATCCGTTTCAGTCGGGTTTCAGGCCCGGGTACAGCACGGAGACGGCATATGTCGCGTTGGTCGATGATCTCTGGCGGGCCCGGGACAGGGGCTGCTCCTCTGTCCTGGTCCTATTAGACCTCTCGGAGGCTTTCGATACCATGGACCATGGTATCCTACTGCGATGACTCGGGGGGTTGGGAGTGGGGGGCACCGTTTTACAGTGGTTCTCCTCCTACCTGTCGGATCGGTCGCAGTTCGTGTTGACTGGAGGGCAGGGATCGACCCCGAGGCGCGTCACTTGTGGGGTGCCCCAGGGGTCGGTTCTCTCACCCCTCCTGTTCAACATATACATGAAACCGCTGGGCGAGATCATCCGTGGTTTTGGGGTACGGTATCATCAATATGCTGATGATACCCAACTTTTCATCTCTACCCCAAACCACCCAAACGATGCCCTCGACGTGATGTCCTGATGCCTGGAGGCTGTGTGGATCTGGATGGGGAGGAACAGGCTCAAGCTCAATCCCTCCAAGACTGAGTGGCTGTGGTTTCCATCATCCCGATTTGTGCATCTTGTTCCATCTTTGATGATAGGGGGAGAAATTTTAGCCCCCTCAGAGAGGGCCCGCAATCTGGGAGTCCTCCTGGATACGCGCCTTATTTAAGAACACCTGACGGCCGTGACCAGGGGGGCCTTTACGTCAGTTGCGCCCCTTCCTGGATCGGGATGCTCTGTGCACAGTCACTCATGCCCTCGTCCTTTCTCGCCTGGACTACTGCAACGCTCTCTACATGGGGCTGCACTTGAAGAGCACCCGGAGGCTTCAGCTGGTCCAGAATGCGGCCACGCGGGTTATCCTGGGGGTACCTAGGTGCTCCCATGTTACACCCCTTTTAGGCAGCCTGCACTGGTTGCCGGTTGTTTTCCGGGTACGATTCAAGGTACTAATTATGACCTTTAAAGCACTCCATGGCTTAGGCCCAGCGTACCTGCGAGATCACCTACTGCCAACAGTAGCCTCCCACCGTCCAGTGCGATCCCACAGAGTTGGCCTGTTCAGGGTGCTGTCGGCCAGACAGTGTCAGCTAGTGACCCCCAGGGGGAGAGCCTTCTCTGTGGGAGCGCCTTCCTTCTGGAATGAGCTGCCCCTGGAGCTTCGCATAATCCCCGACCTCCGGTCCTTCCGACGCGCCCTAAAAAGTTGGCTTTTCCAGCAAGCCGGCCTGGCCTGAACAAATTAAAATAAATGCTTGATTTATTTGTTAATTTTAATCCAATTTTTAAAATGTTATTGTTCATACTAATTGAGTTTGTTGGATACTCTATCTAATTTCTTTTTAACTTTTGTTAAATGTGTTTTTTTTTAATGTTGTACGCCGCCCTGAGTCCTTTGGGAGAAGGGCGGCATATAAATCCAATAAACATGAACATGAACATGCTGCCGAGGCACTAATTAACAGACCATTAACATTGTGCTTAGAAGCTGGATGAGACTTTTTTCTTCTCTACCTCTTTGAACTATATTTCCTGGAACAGACAGACACCTAAAAGAAAAGAAAAATCCCCCAGACATGACTGGAGAGAAGGGGAATTATATCCCCACCCCTCCACCAGAGGAAATAAAGTGGCAGCCGAATGAGCCGGGACTTGGAATAAAGAAGGTAGAACATAAAACCAGAATTAACAGAAAAAATGTGAAATGGCAAGCGCTGACTGCTAAATGGCTTTTGAGAGTGCAGATGGACCAGAATAACTAATTGAAGAACAGTAAAGAACTTTATTTATGTTTCTAATCCTTGAAGAACTAACTGAGGGAAAGTGACATCTAGTGGGAAAGAGAAAGGAGTTTTTGAAATGTGTCATATGTAAACAGAAGACCTGGCTTGGAGCCCAGACATAAATATCAGGTTAGAACTGCTGATGACCTTGAAGCTGGGAAATTATCAACTTGACAAGGAACACCTGGCAATAGAAAAAATAATAAATAAATAAATAAATAAATAAATAGATAGATAGATAGATAGATAGATAGACAGACAGACAGACAGACAGACAGACAGACAGACAGACAGACAGACAGACAGACAGACAGACAAACTATTGGGGTTTGAGGGGTTCTGAGGGGGTTGGTATTTGGTAAATGTAAAAAATAACCAAAATAGGTGCGAGAGGGTTGTTGTGGGCCATGCACATGCTTGCTTATGAAAACTGAGCACTGGACGCATTGGGACATGTCTCAGAGAGTAAACATTCTGGGCATGCGGTGCAGATGCCTGTTAGCACACATGTGTATGACGCATGTGACCGCATGTGTGGCAGGCGTGCTCAGGACATGTTCGGCTTGTCACAGGCATGGCCTGTATTTCACGGCCTGATAAAAAGGGTCTCTGCTGACAGTTGTGAATTTCAGCCACTTAAAGCATAGTGCACTTTCAATAATAACGTGCCTGCATGAAGGAAACAATAAAACGGTTGTTGACTTTTCTACATCATGGCCTGAGTCAAGACCTTTTTTGACAGGTTGTCATAAAATATGTTTTTCTATGCATGATGAAGAATTATGTTACTTCAGACTTGTTTTGTTTGGATGTTGTCTACTGTGTTGTAATGTACGTAATGCGGTACAACGGGAAGATGTGGCAGACCTCGACTGTACTTACTGGTCATCCTGGGAAATGACAAAGAGATGTTCTTTATCTCCGGTCCAAGGAACCGGGCTGAGTAAGTAAACCTTGTTATATATTGAAACAGGTAAATACAGGATGACTCTGTTATTGCCGTGATAGGTAATGAATTAATACATTTTCCAGGTTCTGTTGCAGGTTATAGCTATAAAACCAGTCCCTCATTAATAAGGAACATCTCAATGGGGTGATCCTTGGGACGGAAGAGCCACTGCTGCTAGCAAAGCCCCACCCTAGCTCTGGGGATAAAAGGCAGGGGGCGGAGATAAATAGGTTTGGCAGGCAACTATTCATCTCCCTGCTGGACAGACGTGTTATCCTGCTGTGAGAGAGCGAGAGACTTTTTGCTGGGGCTGCTGGCTCTCCTAATAAAGGAATCATTGATTTACCTACAGAGGGTTTGTCATTTTTGGGAGCCAGGTTAGAACAATTTGTGTGATAACTACAGATGATGAAGATGATGACGAAGATGATAATGATACTGATGATGAAGGTTATTATTCCAATGGTGAAGTTCATGTTAAGGTACTATTAAATTACAAATAAAAGGTGTATACTAAAAAGTAAAGTGTGATTATTTTATGGGGTGAACGGTGAAGAATGAAGTATGAAAAAATTCTAAAGGAACTTTATTATACTCCTGAATGCGAGGGGTGCAGTTATGGGGGTGCAAATGCCCTATTTAAGGCTGGTCAGAAATGTGTTAAAACCTAACCTTGAAGCAGGTCAAGACATGGCTTTCCGGACAAGATGCTTACACCCTACATAAACCTGCAAGAATTAATTTTCCTAGGGATGCAACAATAGTCTCTTGCATAGACTGTCAATGGCAAGCCAACCTCGTGGATTTATCAGGATTTTCCTTTGAAAACAATGGCACAAAATTTATTTTAGCAGTAATCGATGTACTATCCAAATATGCCTGGGCTGTCTGTTTATCTGATAAGTCAAGACGGGGGGTGGCCGATGTCTTTCAGAGCATCTTCCAGACAGGAAGGGCCCCCAGAAAGTTAAAGACAGATGCCAGAAAAGAATTCTTAAATAGCCCTCTGAAGAAGGTTTTGACACGTGATGGCATACACCATTTTGTCACACATAGTGAAATTAAAGCAGCGGTTACAGAGAGGTTTAATCACACTCTGAATAATTAACTTGAGATATTTTACAGCTAAAAATAGTCACTGTTATTTAGATATTTTACCAGCTCTCCTTCAGGGATACAATAGTACTTACCATCACAGCTCCCAATACAGTAAAACTAACAAAAAAGATGTGTGGATACAACTATATGGAAAAAATCTAAAAACAGCCAGAAAGTTTAAAAGTCTTAAGGTGGGGGATCATGTTACAATATCCAGCCTAAAGGGAAAGTTTGAAAAGGGGTATCATCAAACCTTTACAGATGAAATATTTATCATTAAAGAGCTGGTTAGGAGGGGTGAAAGAGCTGTATTTAGATTAATGGATTATGCAGAGGATCCTGTACAGGGCACTTTTTACCCAGAAGAGCTGCAAAAGATTCCTAGTGACTAAGAACGTGTCTACAGAATTGAAAAAATACTCTGGAAAAGAGGGAGGGGAAAACAAAGAGAGCTCCCAGTTAAATGGTCTGGCTGACCAGAGAAGTTCAACAGTTGGATTAAGGAGGCCAAAGTGTGTCAACTTTGACATGTCAGGATTTTATATTACACTCCTCAGCTGTCATGGCCCAGTTGGAGCCCGAGTCTGAGGAGAATGAGACAGAGCTAGGGCCAATGGAGAAACCAGTTGGAGAGAGCAAAGAAGAACTACAAGAGGTTTGCAGACTGGCACTGTCAAGAGGGTCCACCGCTAGCCGTGGGTGATCGAGCTTGGCTTGCCACACGGCATCTGCTGACAGCTCGCCCTTCTAAGAAACTTGACCACCACTACATGGGACCATTCCCAGTCGAAGTGGTGATCAATCCAGTGGCCTTTCGGCTGACTCTGCCACATACCATGCAGATCCACCAGGTGTTCCATTGGTCATTGCTGGTACCTGTAGTGGCCGATAGTCCACATTGTCCGGTGCCTCAGCTACCCGCTCTCTCAAGGAGCGGCAGAGTACGAGGTGGATAGCATCAGGGACTCTCGCTGGTTGAGGGGCCAGTTTCAGTACCTCGTGGCATGGAAGGGTTACTGTCCAGAGGACTTCACTTGGCTGGATGCCTCTGATGTCCATGCCCCTCGTCTGGTCTGGGACTTTTATACCTGGTTCCTTCAATGCCCTCGTCCACTTGGTCCTGGGGGAGAGGGCCCTGTGGGGGGGGGGGAATAGTGTCATGGCCTTGTTGGAGTCTGAGGAGGAGGATGAAACAGAGCTAGGGCCAATGGAGGAACGACCAGAGGAGCAGGATGAGGCAGTCCCGGGTGCCTTGGGACTGGGAATGGTCGCCAGCGAGGGAGAGGGGGGAGGACAGGGCAGGCAGAGGAGTGACAAAGCTCTGGTGATGAGCAATTACCTCCCCCCTGATCCCTGAGCACAAAGAATGGAGAGGAGGCGGGATCAGTGCAGGGCAACCTGACGACTTGGGAGGAGGGTGCCCTTCCCCTCTTCACAAGGCTCACCTGGGGAATGATATTTAAAGAGATGCTGTTGGGAGGGGTGTTTGTCAGGAACAAGCATTGCTTTATCCAGCCTCATGTGCTGTTACCGATGTCTGGATACTTTGCTGTGGTTTGTCTTGTTTTGCCATGCTGGCCTGGCTATGTGCAAGGTTGCAGTGACACAGTTATACTCCAGGTGGTGCTGTAGTCCCAGAGAACTCTTCCCGTGACAAGGACTCTCTGAAACCAAACTCTCAGAACTGTGCTGCTCCTCCGGACTAATAGCAGCCAGGAACTATTGGAGGTGCGTGTTTAGAGCTTTGCTCCTGGACTTGCAGTGAATGGTGGGACTTTTGGGGGAAAGTTGGAACAATAAAGTCTTCGTTCTGGCTGTGTTGTTTCCATACCTGTGTGGGGTAATGACAATGAAATAATCACAACAACCAATGAGCAGCCACATTGTGTACCTGTCAACAAACATTATATTGACACAATTACTGTAGAAATCAAATTGGACCACAACAAAAACATCACTTTTAACCATGGTAAGGTGGTTGTTAAGCTTCATTTCAGACCTCAGAAAAGTGAAGAATGGTTGTGATAAAGAAGTGTGGAAGTCCTCAAGTCTATGTTGCCTACTACAGGGCTCAGGCTGGAAGTTGTCTAGCAGACTTCTGAGGAGCACCTGTTATGTATGGTATGGGTATAGGAGGCCTGTTCCGGGGACTTTTTCAAAAAGTAATGCCCTTACTGAGGAGGGGACTGGAAATCATTAAGCCTCACATGAACGCTGCAGCTAATAATATTGCCAGAGACATGTCAGGACATCTTGTATCACGTGTTGTTGGTGGCGGGCAGGAGAGGTCTGGTATGGCCATGATCAGGAAGAAACAAGCTCTTGGGCTCCCTATCCCTGCTAAAAAGAGAACGCTTGTGAAAAAACCATGTCATATAAAGAGGAGGCATTCACAAGGAAGTGTGGTGACAAGGAGAACATCTTCTAACATAAAATGGCATTTATTCATGAGGCTTCAAATGAGTGTGTCAAATAGGAGCGGGATCTTTTTCAATTGGAACCTATGCAAACCAGCATTGAAAACAGCATGTACATCGAGATCCCTCCTTTATCAGCACTCACGCCCAATGCTCCCTTGGAATTTTTTATAACAGGACACGGCGACCATTACACAGATTTAAACAATACTCTGTTGTATGTCAGCTGCAAGATTGTAAAGGCTGATGGCACAAATATCAATGATGGTGCAAGAGTGAGCCTTACTGGGAAGTGGAGCTGACGTCGCGACGATACGACGTGCGATCCTGGAGCTTCAGGATCGCTGTCGATATCTCTGCCACTGGACAGTCCTTTTAAACTGTCCCGTAGAGACGGTGACAGAGAAGGGCACATCCTGCTGATCCCGGGGACATCGCAAAGTCCCTGGTAGATCCAGGAGAAGCTCTTTTTTCTGGAGACAAAGAAGCAGCCATTGAAGCTGAAAGTTGGGACAGCTCCAGAAACAGAAGACAAGCAGGAGAGAAAGTGTGCTGAATTGGTGAGATAATTTTTCACTATTAGATGAGAGAACACCCCAAAGATTAAAAGTAAAGTTAAAATTGAAGACAGAAGAGGTCAAGCGGCGAGATTAAGCCTGAGTCAAACCTAGTGTGTTATTTTTCTTTAATCCTTTTATTGCTGGAATTTCTACAAATGCTTATTTTTTAAACTGGACTGATTTTATTTTTCTCTTTTTTAAAAGATTTTCATTCTTTTTCTCTTTTCAATGCCCTATAATATTTTCTTGTTAACTTTTTTCCCCCTGGAATATAAAGAATATAAAGAGGGAAGTGAAAATAGATGGAGAGAATGTAACACTGCCACTTAGAGGCTTGGAGGCTTGGAAATATTGTTTTTCTTCTCTACGTTTGAGTGTTTGATAATTTTGTGCAAAGTAAGAGATGGTGTTACATTTCAAGGACTTTGAGTTTGTTTATTGAAAATGATAGTGGGAAGAGCACGGATGTTTATACAGGTGCTTCTCTGGGTACTATCAGAGTGAAAAGCTTGGAGTGGAAAAAAAAGATTGCACTGAACTGGGAAAGAGAACAGTTAACTTTGTTTGGAAAAGAGCCTTGGATTTTACAGTGGCAGCGTGCACTATTGGAAAGAAAAGATCAATACAGACGATGTTGCAACAGAGGAAAAAAAAGGAAGTGACATTGCAGATGATAATGGAAGAAATTCAAAAAATACAAGTAAGAACAGAGAGCATTGAAAAGAGATTGAAGATTATTGAACAAAGAACAGAAAAGATAGATGAAAAAATTGAGAATACTCACCAAACGATGATGAAATATGAGGACAGATCTTAAAAAACTGAAGAAAAAGATGAACAAAGAGATAAGAAAATTAGAGATATTGACAGCAGAATGAGTGCTGTTGAAAAAGATAAGAGTGGAATATTGGAATGGGAGACCGATAGACTAGAATTTTACCTCAGAATCCAGAAGATAGAAGAAGTAAAGGGAGAAAATTTGGCAGAAGTAATGATTGAAATTCTGGCAGAAGCATTGGTGATAACTAAAGGGAAGAGGATGGAAGGAACGGATGAGGTGTTTTGAGCCTTCACAAGATACGCAGTGAAATATAAGTTGCCAAGAGATGTCCATACAAGATCTATTAAAAAAGCATTTAGAATACAAATACCACAAATGGCAAGAAATAAAAGATTGCACTACTATTGGATGGATACAGGATGATGTAATGAAATGTTATAATAAAAATTAATTTGAATTTATTTAAAGTTAGAATATTTTGTATAAAATGAAGTAATAATAGTTATAGTCAAATAAATGATTAATAGTGATAATACTGTATACATATATATATTGATAATATGAGATTTTATATAATTTCTAAGTGGGGACTATGGAGAGGATGCATAAAAGTTTGGTAACCAAAGATAAACAATTTCATAAAACATGGGACTTATCAATGGTTAGATAAAGAATTTTATAAAGATGCATTATTACTGGACATATTTAGGATGATGTAATGAAATGTCATAATATAAATTTACCTAAAATGTAGAATATGTTACATAAAATGAAGTAATGACAATTATAGTCAAATAAATGTATAATAATGATAAAAATTGTATACATATATACCAGATTGATAATACGAGATTCTATATAAAGTGTAAGTGAAGACTATGGTGAGAATGTACAAAAAAGTTTTGTAACCAATCGACACGCTGTATGGAATTGGAAGATGTTTTTATGTTTTATGTTTGTTTGTACTTGTTTGTTTAAAAATAAAAAAATGTTTTTTTAAAAGAGTGAGCCTTACCAACTACCCCATAGCATCTCTGTTCAATCAGGTGGATGTCACATTAGGTGACCATGTGATTACACAGAGCCAACTCTGCTATGCATACAGAGCCATTATTGAACTTATTCTGAATTTTGGTGGGGATGCCTTGGGTACTCAGTTTTCAGCTGGTTTTTTTTTACAAAGATGATGCATCACTCATGGAGAGCACCCTGCTGACCCCTGCTGGTAACTCTGGTTTCAGAGCAAGAGCCAGACATACAGCTGGCAGCCGTAAATGGGATCTGCTAGACCAGGGCTGTCAAGCTCCTGGCCAGTGGGCTGATGTGTCATGGACTGGCCAAGCCCATGCCCAGTTTAGCAAAGGGGAAAAAAGTCCCCGTACATCACGTGATGCTGATGTGAGTTTGACACCCCTGTGCTAGGCCCATTGCATAGTGACCTCTTTTTTCAAGACTAATGATTAATGGTGTGGATGTGAAAATCAAACTCTCAAAAAGTAAAAATGAGTTCTGTCTGATGAAGGACGGTAACGAGATTTACAAAGTACAGATCCTGGCAGTGTCTCTCTTTGTAAAACGTTTAAAAGTATCCACTGGTGTGCGTTTAGGGCATGCTGAGGGTCTGCTTACCTCCAACACCAAATACCCCATTGATCATGTGGGTATGAAGGTTTACAGCATTCCTGCAAGGCAGTCTTGTGTGTAACTGGGAAATCCTATTTCTAGGACAGTTACCAAAGCAATTAGTGATTGGTTTTGTGGACAGTGCCACCTTTATTGGTAATTATGAAAGAAATCCTTTCAATTGTCAACACTATAATGTCAACTTTTGTGCCCTGTATTGTGACAGTGAACAGATTCCTGCTAAACCCCTTCAGCCTGATTATGAACATAACCTTTTTGTGAGAGAATACATGCAGATGTTACAAACATCTGGCAAAGCAATGAAAGATCGGTCAGTGCTAATCAACTCTGTCAGGCCTGCAGTCATATTCCTTTTAGGAACTTTGGCCTGCCACACTCTCTGTTATTTCACTATGCTGTTTCATTAGTGGGGTAATTGGGAGGGGGAATAGTAAGGAGTGTTGTTGTCAAAATAAAACATTCCTTTCTAGAAGGCCAAGGTCATTCTTTGTCTCTGCACCTCCGCACCTGACCGGAAGTGGATGGGTGGAGATGCCAGCGTGGCAATGGAAGATTGGACCATGTGATGGACGTGTGGGTGTGGGGGCAAGATCATGAACTTTCAATTGGGTGTAAACCCCAGGAAGTTTTCAGATTCGGGTTTCCACAGATGTGCCAACATGTCCCTCTTAATAAATTGGAACTTAGAGCAATGCTTTGCCTTGCACTCTGATTTAATTTTGGATGATATTTGGAACACTGACATTCTGAGGAGTTTAACAACGGCTCTAGTTTATATTGCTTTGATTTGAGCCCTGATCAAGGGTGTTCTCAGCACTATTCTCTGATCAGGAATGGAAACCTCAGAGCAGAATTTAGATTTAGAATTTAGATTTGCAGTGCCCCTCTTTCATTATATGTGAAAATGGACACAATGTAGATACTCCATTTGTTGTCTGGAAATGCATTCTTTCTAGGCGTGTACCCCAGAGATCTGCTGCCCAAGAGAAAAATCTCCAAGAGACCTTTCAGGTTAATTGTAAATAGCCACCCTCATAGTCTACCTGGTGAACACTAGTTGGCACTCTACTTTCCAACTCACAGCAATGGTGAATTTTTTGACTCCTATGGAAGAGCTCCAGATAACTCTACCTTTCCCATTGACATTGTGAAGTTTTTAGAATTGCAAGCTGACAAGTACACATATCATCCACTTCAACTGCAGCACCCCCAGGCAATAACCTGAGGGCAGCACTGCTTGTTTTATCTACTTAAACATTTTATAGGGCTACCTTACAAAGATGTTTTAAAGCAAAGATGTTTGAAAATGATGTCAAAAATGATCAAATGGTGAAGCATTTTGTAGTAAATATGAAGCTGGGAAGGGCCCCCAGAATATATAACAGTTACCAATCAGAGGTGGTATTCAGCTGGTGCGCACCGGTTCACCTGAACCGGTGGCAGAAATTTTGCCCACTTCGGTGAACCAGTAGCGATGGCTGGCTGGCCACACCCCCTAACCAGTCCCCCTGTCACCAGTTGCTCACCCTGCCTGCTCGGTCACCGCTCGCTTGCCCCGATGCTTTGCATACTGGCTCCCAAAGAGGCAGCTGGCCTCAGGCCACTGAAAAGTCCTCCGGTCGGCGAAAAAGACTTGCAAGGCAATGGGATGTGCATGCGCGAAGAACATGGTGGCGACGGCAGCAGTTTTTTTGCTGACCGGAGGACTTTTCAGCAGCCTGAGCCAGCCACCGCCTCTTTGAGAGCTGCTTTGCAAAGCGGCTCTCAAGGAGGTGGTGGCTGGGAGGCTTCTTTGCCAGCCAGCTGCTTCCCAGCAATGGAGGCTGGCTGGGGGCTGCCAAAAACTCTAGTCAGCTTGCCTTCTGGACTCTGGACCAGCCGCCGTGGAAGGTAAGCAACCAAAGAGGCAATGGTGGGGGAGGAAACGGGGCTAGGGCCAGGGCCTGTAAAGGAGGGGAAATGGGGGTGACTGGCGAAGGGAGGGTGGTGGGGAGATAGGGAGAAATCCTTTAAAATTTCCTACCTCTTCCTGTGGGTGTGACTTGGTGGGAGGGTCATGTGACTGAGTGGGCATGAGTGCCCACTCAGTCACATGTCCCCCCACCTAGCCATGGCCACCGAACTGGTAGCAAATTTTTTTGAAATCCACCACTGTTACCAATGTATGCAAACATGTATGGCCCATTATAAAATAAACACAAAACGTTAGCAATACTAGCAATACTGTTGGAACGTTTATCTCTGCCATAGGAGACATAAATTCATTGCACCCTTTAGGGTACTATTTCACAGTACGCAAGCTGTGTTGAGAACCCCGTTTGATCAGGTCTACAATGTTAGTTCCTGGGACCAGGGTACCCTTGTATAAAACCATACCATGGTCGTTCCACCCCAAAATGTCTTGATGCTGTTTCATTTTGTTCAATAAAAGTTTGGCATTTTTCTTGTATCAAGTCCTCACACTGTCTAATATCTCCTACTTTGTTGGATCCTTCTGTGAGGGTTGAGGTGCTGGTTCTGGTACAGCAGTGGGTAGTTTAAAGACTTCTGGAGGTTGAATAAGATTTAGAATGTCCTTCTCAGAGTCATTTTGCCTGGTCAACCTTAGAAATCTCTGCAGCACTGAGTTTTACAGTTTTATCTTGTCATCCTCACTTAGATCTGTTCTCTGAAGAATGGTCCTCATGTCATTGTCCAAACGGCTAACAGCTATTCCATCTGACGATGTGACACCAAATACATTTTCTCAGCATGCTCCATGTTTAACTGACTAAAAGATTAGTCAGCAATGGTATAGTGGCACCTAGTAATGGACCGATAAAGCCTCCTGACTGTAGAATAACCTGTTTCTTCTTTTTCAGGGAGAGCTTTCTATCGCTCAGCATTTTAATACAGTTTTTCTTTTTCTTTAAATTCCAATATTGTAAAGGCTTCAGAGGTAGGTTACCTTTTAAAGTGTTTGGGGCTATTTCAGCTAGTGCCCCTACCAGGTCGTTATTAGTATTGCATAAGATGGCCTTTCTCTGTTTTGGACCAGCCTTTACTAAGATTTTTTTTAAAAACCAAATTTCTGCGCACCCTCTTGGACATCCTGGATGAACTGAGCCCCACCCATTCAAACTGTTACTTTTTACCCTTCTTTTTTATACTGTAAACTACTGGCCAATCAGGTGGAAAGAGGCCTGTTCTCAGCCTAACACCATGATGACGAACCTATGGCAGTGTGCCCGAAGTGGCACATGGAGCCATGTCACCTGGCACGTGCAGTGTTGCCCGTTCCTCTTCCAGGTTTCTGGTGTACATTCACACGCAACGATCAGCTGGCCTTTGTACATGCAGCAGTGCTGAAAACCAGAAGAGCTGGTCTTCCATTTTCTGACATGAGCATGAACGCTGGCCAGCTGATCAGTGTGTGCGCATGCATGGCAGTAACCGGAAGACTTGCTGGCTGGTGCGCATGTGCACACAGGAAACTAGAAGTTCATTTTCTGGCATGCGCATGCCCCCTGGGCAGCTCCTCTTCCTGTTCACAGCCCAGATGACCGTGCATGTCCCTTTTCGGCACTCATTGCCAAAAATGTTTGCCATCACTGGCCTAAAGGTTTCTGTAGTGGCTGCCAGATCAACTAAAAGATATCCATGGGATTTGCTAGTGGCATCTTGGAATACTTCTAAAAAGTGCCAAGTGTTAGTCAAGTACATTTGTCGTGCCAGTGTGACCACTTGCATCTGGTCACAGGGGCATCGGAATAACACCAAATATTTTGCATTTAGAGTTATTGTTCTCATTTTCTTTCCTTGAAAAAAATGGTTTTGAAGTATGAGAATAATGCTAAGGTTTTTGTGATGAACATACTGTGTAAAAGCTTTCTATATTTGCTCACTGTCACCGGTGGAGGCCATGAGGTCATCTACCACAGCTAAATTGGTTTGATTCGGAGGAAACAAGTCAGTATCTTCAAAAGAGTCTGGAAGCCCCTCCATAAACTTAATATTAGGAAATTTATTAAGCAATTCTTTGTACAGAGGTTGCCAACAGTTATAAAACCATATAATGTTTTGAGGCATTTCAGATAACACAGGCTCACCATGTTCTAACATTTGTTTTATAAAATAAGATTTTCCTGAATTGGAAGGTCCTCTTATAATACAAGAGAAAGGATGTACAAACTGTTTTTCATCATACTTAATAACCGTAAGGTAGCTTACAATAATCCTAAATTTTGAGCACCCTTTTATTATAGACAACTATTAGAGTTAGGCTGTTCTAACTCTAACTATTTAATGTTAGACCGTTCACCTTTAACACAGTTGCTCCATTTGACGAAGCATACCCATATGTTTTGGGACCTGCTGCCACAAACTCGGTGATTGAAATGTTTGGAGGAATCTCACTTGTCAGCTGTCCTAAATAATCACCTAATGTTTGTGTCCATGCCCCCTCTCTGCTAATAAAAATGACAGAATCAGTATCATGATAGAGGCATCAGTCCTCCAACCTATCCAACAACCTGTATAATTCTAACTGTGCATAAGCAGTTGTAAAACTGGCAATGAACACATTTGTAATCGTTGCCTTAGTAGGCTGATTTTTGGTCACTTTCCATGTTACAATGGCTGCTTCATCATCCACAAATTCGCAGGAGGACACTTCACAATAGGGTACAAAAAGATACTTAAATAAGTCCTCAGGTTCTGTCACCACCATTGTAGTCAGCTGATCGGTACCCTGTCTGAATTTACCCCACAAAGAGTTTAAAAGGAATTTAGCAATCTGCCTTTTAGCAGGATTGACTTCAATATGTTCACAGCATAAGTGGACCCCTCCTTCTTTTCATAGTCACGAACAAAGCGCTCTTTATCTTCTTCTGTTTTGCACCATTCAGAATAGCTGCTGGCCTCCTGCTATTTTCCCCCCAAGTTTTTTATTTTTTACAAATATATCAAATCAATGAGTGAACAGAGTGGTACCTGGGTGTCATACATTCTAATACAAGTAAAACTGATAAAATTAATCATAATTATTTCATTCAGTCAACTTATAATTTTTCTAATAATAATAATAAACATTTACTGTATATTAGGTTGCAATCTATCATTATTCAATTATTCCACCCACCTAAACAAAGAAAAGAGAGAGAAAATGAAAACCAAATCAGAACAACAAAAAACAGAAATCATCTATCCATAGTCTCTTGCCCGTTTCACTACTTTAATTGCTATGCTTTTTTAAAAAAACTTGCTTCCCAAATTCCTCTCTTGGCTCTTTATTTCTGTCAGAATCTGCTTTTTGGCTATTCAAACTAAGTATTTCTCCCACCTCTACCCTGTTCCACTGCCTGGTTTGTCTGGCAGTCTGACTGGTCCCTGTCTCCCTTCCAAACCTATCTTCCAACTCTCTTAATACATTTCCCCCCTGGTTTAATTCATCAATTACTGATATTTCCATTGTTGTCTACTCTTTGTCTTCTTCTTCCTTCATTTCTTCTTCTAATTCCTCCCTTTCCTGGGCATCTTGTTCTTTACTCATCATCCATCATATGGTATTTTCCATTTTTTCCATAATCTCCTTAAATCCTTTCTCCATGGTGTCTTTTGTGCTTTGGAAGAGTAATGCCATCTCCTTCGAAATTCCACAATTCCGCAAAACATTTGCACGTGCGCAAAACGCCCTCTCTCAGCGAACTGGTAGTAAGCCGGTTAGGAACCTGTTCTGACCCCCCCCTCTCCATGCTTGTGAATAAACCAGAACACAGGCTTGGCTGTTTGCCACTGTTTAATTACTGAGATAACGAATTCTTTGGCTGAGGGCCCAGACAACTCACGTTCAATAGAGCAACCCAGATAATTCAAATGAAGCAACGCAGATAGTCCAAACAAGCAGACACGGCTAGAATACACAGATAGATTTTCTTAACTACTAATTTGAACGGTTGTTTCCTGCAAATGTCCCCTCCCAACGCCTCACCTATAATCTCTCTTGGGAGGGGCCAATCCACAACCACCTGTGCTTAATCATCTTCTGTGAGTCTGCCTACAGAGTTGCTGCTTCCGTTTCTCAGCCCTTCTCAATCTAGCATCAGGGACAAACTGCCTTTGATCCTCCCTACTGCTCCATGCCACAGGCATCTCCTGGTGGCCAACCAGCCTCTCTGGTCTCTGTTCTAAGTCTGAACTCTACACAGGGTCCTCCACATCGTCCAGGGCAGACTCATATGGTTCCCCTCTATCCGAGTCCATCAGCAGCTCAACCGGATCTTGCTGGACCACAACACTATCCGTCACCGCAGAGCCCTTCCCCCGGGTCTGATGTTCGGGTTGCGGCCTCGAGGGACATTGTGCATGGTAGGCCCGCACCAAAGCAGGAGTGTGCACGTCCGTCGCATCGGCCCAAATCCCCCCATCCAGCCCATCGTCCTTCCAGTCCACCAAGTACTGGAATTGTCCCTTTAGCCATCTCGAGTCCCGGATCCGAACCACCTCATGTGTAAGCTGCTTCTCCGCCTCACGCGGTGATGGCTGGGGCAGCAACAGTTGGTGGAGAGGACAAGCCAACTGCTCAGGGACCAGGAGCGATGGAACACCGGGTGCACTCGCATCAAGCGTGGCAAGGTCAGGCGATAGGCCACTGGGTTGATGACGGCCTCCACCAGGAACAGCCCAAGATAACGGTGGTCCAACTTCTTAGCCGGCCGGTGGGACGGGAGGTGTCGCATGGACAGCCACACGCGATCTCCCACAGCCAACTCCGGCACCACATGCCGAGACCTGTCTGCCACCCTCTTGTAGTCCTCTTTGGCTTGAGTCAGACAGCGGCGCACCACTTGGTGGACCGCCTGGAGCTCCGAGAGGAAGTCCTGCGCTGCGGGGACTGGGGAGTCGACTGGGGTAAGAAGAAAGAAGCAAGGGTGGTACCTGACGTTAGCCAGGAAGCGCGTCGTCCGTGTGAAGGTGTGCTGCGAGTTGTTAAATGCAAACTCCGCCACGGCCAGGTAGTCCGCCCAGTTGTTCTGCTCCTGATTCACGAAACAGTGCAGGTACTGCTTCAAAATCCCGATCACCTTCTCCGTCCCCCCATCGGTTTCAGGATGGTGCACTGAGGACAAACAAATCTGCATGTCCAGAGCCTCCATCAACCCTTTCCAGAACTGGGCCATGAACTGTGTCCCCCGGTCCAACACGACCTGATCGGGTAGGCCGTGTAGCCAGAAGACGTGCTGGATGAATATGCGGGCAGTGGTGCGGGCTGTCGGCAATCTCAGACACGGAATGAAATGCACCATCTTCGTGAGCATGTCCACCACCACGAGGACCGTGGTAAACCCCGAAGACAGAGGCAATTCCATCAGAAAGTCCATTGACACGGCTCCCCAGGGTCTGTCTGGGGTTGTTGACTTGGCCTGCCGACACTGTACACAAGAGGTGACGTACGTCTGTACATCGTGTCATAAGCGGGGCCACCAAAAGGTACAGGAGACCAGGTTCAAAGTCTTGAAAAGGCCAAAATGTCCCGCCGCCGGATTGTTATGGCACTGGGAGAAAATAAGTCCCCAGAGGCGCCCCGCGGGCACATAGAGCCTGTCCCGGTACCTCAAGAGGTCGTTGTCGAAGGTCCACAGGGAGGCCTGCCCTACCTCTGCCCTCTGTTGCTCCACCCACTCGTCGGACCGCTGCACATCCCGTATCCGATAACTTAAGTCCACGGGCTCCTGAACTGCAGTGAAGGATTCGACGGGCAAAACTGTCCGGGGTGGAAGCGGGTCTACGGTGCAAGAGTACTCAGGTTTCCTGGACAGGGCATCCACCCTTTGGTTGCGCGCACTCGGAATGTAGGTCACTTGGAAGTTGAACCGGGCAAAGAACAGAGACCACCAGATCTGGCGCTGGTTCAGCTTGCGCGCCGTTTTTAGGAACTCTAGATTCCTATGGTCTGTCCGGACCTCGACGATGCCTGGCCCCCTCCAGGTTATGATTCCAGGCCTCAAACGCCACCTTAATGGCCAGCAACTCCTTCTCCCAGATGGTGTAATTGCACTCGGAAGGATTGAGTTTCCGTGAGAAGAAAGCGCAAGGGAAAAGGGTACTGCCAGGGGTGTGAGCCTGCAGTAACACCATGCCCACCACGATGTAGGACGCTTCCGCCTCCACCACAAACGGACGATGGGGATCAGGGTGCTTCAGGATAGGGTCCTTCATGAAGGCATGCTTCAGGGCCTCAAACGCGTGTTGCTCTGTAGGTCCCCAGTGAAACGGCACTTTCTTCTGCAGGAGCCGAGTGAGGGGCGCGGTCAGGGAAGCGAAGCTGGGGATGAAGGTCTGGCAAACCCGAGGAGTCGTTGGACATCCTTCGCTCGCCGAGGAGGTTGCCAACTGCGCAAAGACTCTACATTGCCCAGCTCCATCGCAATTCCTTCAGAGGAGATACGGTGCCCCAGGAACTCGATGGTAGTCTGCCAGAACTGACACTTCTCCAGCTTCGCATACAAACGATGCTCCCACAGTCATTGCAGGACCAGGCGTAGGTGCTGCTGATGACCCTCCCGAGAAGCCGAGTAAATCAAAATGTCATCCAGGTAAATAACGACAAACTGGTCCAAGAGGTCCCGGAAGATATCATTCATAAAATGCTGGAAGACGGCCGGGACATTGGTCAATCCAAACGGCATGACCGTGTACTCAAAATGTCCGTACCGGGTGCCAAAGGCCGTCTTCCATTTGTACCCCGCCCAGACTCGGACCAGATTATAGGCGCCACGCAAGTCCAGTTTCGTGAACACGGTCGCCTCCCAGAGCCACTCCAACTACTCAGGAATCTGGGGCAGAGGGTAACAGTTGCGCACCGTGATCGCATTCAGACGATGATAGTCACAACAGAGTCTCAGATCCCTGGTCTTCTTGACGAACAAGACCGGGGCAGACAGTGGTGAAGATGAGGGCCGGATAAAACCCCAGGCGAGGTTCTTGTCCAGAAAGTCCCGCAATGCGGCCAATTCCAGCTCGGACATGGAGTACAGGCGACCCACAGGGCACCAAGTCGATGGGGCAGTCATAAGGCCGGTGCGGCGACAATTGGTCCGCCTCCTGCTCGCTGAAGACATCCGCGAACCACGTTAAGTCCGCCGGCAAGGACACCCTGGGTGAACTCAGCACCTGGCCTGCACAGACATGACGGGTGTGGTCGACACATTGCAGGGACGGGAACGAGACCAGGTTTTGGGACCAATAAATCTGGGGGTCGTGTGCCCGCAGCCAAGCCAAGCCCAGGACCACGGGGAAATGCAGGCCCGAAGCAATGTAAAACTGGATGGCCTCCTCGTGATCCCCGATGACTAGGCGCAAGGCCTGCATGGTGGCCCTGATAGGCCCAGACAGAAGCACCCGTCCGTCAATGGTCTCAAC
The DNA here is from genome assembly GCF_964273705.1 of Natrix helvetica. NCBI lineage: Eukaryota > Metazoa > Chordata > Lepidosauria > Squamata > Natricidae > Natrix > Natrix helvetica. Next base: position 55,204,012 of record NC_138555.1, on the reverse strand, counting down.
CAGCATTGGTGGGTCCACCGGACACAGAGGGACGGCATACTTGGTCGCAAACGCCTCATCCATGAAGTTCGTGGTAGCCCCGGAATCGACCAGGGCATGGGCCGGAATCCCCGGTGGACTACCAGACAGGAGAATGTGTGCTGCCAAAATCAAGTGCCGGGGAGGGCTGTCAATCTCTGTCTCAGTGTGCGCCTGACCTAAGGTCTCCCTCAGATCGGGCTCTGCCTGTTTTCCTACAAGTTGTTCTGGAGCTGAGGGGTAGGCCCCAGACCTCGCAGCCCCCTACTCTTCTTGGGGCAAACCACTGCCAGGTGCCCAAGATCCCCGCAATAAAAGCACAACCCCCCTGCGCGCCGTCTGTCCATCTCAGTTCATGACAAGCGGGGTCTGGCGGCACCCAAATCCATGGGCTCCTCCCGTGGAGCTAGTCTCCCGCGGGATCGGCACCCCTCTGGTCTCCTGGGATGCGCGGCAACTCCCCCGCCTCTGCAACCGGGCGTCTATCCAGAGGCACAGGTGGATCAGCGTGTTGAACGTCGGTGGCCTGTCCACCCGCAGCAGCTCATCCTGCAGGTCGTCCAACAGCCCATCTTGAAAGGTGTCCATGAGGGCTGCCTCATTCCAGGCCGAATCTTGGCTAAGGAGCCGGAATTCACTGACATAGTCCTGCAAGGAACCCCAGCCCTGCTTCAGCGTCTTGAGACATCTGGTGGCTGCTTCCTCCTTAATGGGGTCCTCATACATGAGTCTGAGGTGATCGTAAAACCCCCTGAAATCGTCCATCAAAGGGCTAGCCTGGGCCAACAAAGGAGTAGCCCAAAGAGCTGCGGAGCCGGAGAGTAAGGTGATGATAAACCCTGCTTTAGCCCAGTCAGTGGGAAAGTCCTCCGATCTCAGACTGATAAAGAGCTGGCATTGTTCCAAGAAAGTTGGAAACATGGCTTGGGTGCCGTCAAACTTATCAGGCATGGCAACCGGACATTTCCTCTGAGGCTGGGGGGAAATAGCATGCCCTTGAAGCTGAGCTATCTGGCTGGCCAGCAAGGCCACCTGCTGTGCCACTTGAGCGTTTTCGGCACGGAGCTGTTCCATGGTGGCTTAATGTAAATTGTTGGGCAGGAAACAAACTGTTCTGACCCCTCTCTCCACGCCTGTGAATAAACCAGAACACAGGCTTGGCTGTTTGCCACTGTTTAATTACTGAGATAACGAATCCTTTGGCTGAGGGCCCAGACAGCTCACGTTCAATAGAGCAACCCAGATAATTCAAATGAAGCAATGCAGATAGTCCAAACGAGCAGACATGGCTAGAATACACAGATAGATTTTTTTAACTACTAATTCGAACGGTTGTTTCCTGCAGCAGGAACCCATCACTGACTATCGAATACACCTTGTTCTTGTTCACAAAGGGGTATAAACTTGTAAAATTGTAATATAAGATTTGTTTCCCCTGCTTTGGTTTATAGTACAGACATGTAGCATTTGTTCTACACCCCCAAAAAGCATCTCTGGGATTCAAAGGGGTTGAGAGATTACTTTCTGTTAGAAACTGTTTCAAAGCAGCATCGTTCTTGGGGCATAACCGGAAATACCGCAACGAGACAAACTGGAAATATTGGGCTCTGTGGAGTGCCGTGAAAACCAGGGCCGACAAACCGTAGCCGGGGGGAGTTTTAGGACCAGAACCTTCTTGTAGGGAAGGTGAAGAAAGAGCTGCGTCTCGAACGGCCAAGAGGAATGAAACTGGTTCCTCGAAGGCGAGAGACTAGCTCTCTGATCCGGGGGGCGGCAGACATTGTAAAATGTCTGCCACAAAGTCGGGGCAACTGGACTAAGCATTGGTGCAGGAGCGGTGTCTGGACAAAGTGTTGAGAACGGGTGAGAAGATATAAAGAGCGGTAGGGTTATAACAGTTTACCACCCTGAGTCAAGAATTGCACCTTCACCTTTTCATCAATCAGCTGCCTGAAGATTAGGTATCCATTGTAGCTCTTGGAGTTGTGAGCGATGAATGTACACCCTCTAGGTTGCACAAATGTTTTCACAAATTCCTCCAGACACTTTTTACCACACCATTCCCATTGCCTAACATTACCGTCATCCAACATGTCCATGGCATAGACATAGTTCGGTATGTGTGTCCCTGTTTCTTGCCAGCATTCAAAATCATACACGATGTATCTGTGACCTACATTTGGTTAAAAAATTCCTTTTCAGAAAACATACCGTATTTTTGGGAGTATAAGATGCACCTTTCCCCCCCAAATAAGAGGGTGAAAATCTGAGTGCGTCTTATACATTGAATATAGCCATTTTTGGCCTTCCGAAACCCCGCCCCGCGCATCCCATTTTTTGCAAAAAATGAGGTGTGCAGAGCAGGGGTGAGTTTCAATTTTTTTTTACTACCTATTCTGTGGCCTATTTTGTGGCCGTGGCTTGATGGTCATGTGACTGGGTGGACATGGTCAACTTGTAAAATGTAGTGAAACTCACTTAACAACACTCTTGCTTAGCAACCCAAATTTTGGGCTCAATTGTGGTCATAAGTTCTCTTTCTTTTTGTTTCTTTCTTTTTTTTAAAAAAAATAGTTTTTTATTGGTTTTATAAAATTTTAAGGGAAGGGGTAATAGGTATGGGTACAAATTTTGACAGCTACATCGTGCAGGAAATGGTATTCCCCCCAAGTCTCATAACCTTTACAAAATGATAAACAAGATATTATTGCTTAACTAAATCTTGACAGCTTATTTTTACATTGTATCTTTCATTAATTTCAATCATTTACTTTGTATCTAACAAAAAGATTCATTGTATCAACAATTGCAATGTTTTTCTAGCTTACTTTTGTGATCTGAGTTTTCTCATTGTTGCCTCCTCCCCCCCACCTGCCAGCAAAGCCTCGGCTCCTCCCTCCTTCATATCTTGTGTATTGTCTTCCACTTTGTCTAGGAGTGCTTTGTTTTTTTCCATGAAGGCCTCTGCCTCCATAATTGTATTAATTCTAACTCTGCTGCCCTCCCAGAAAATCAGCATACCTTCTGGCAATAGCCACCGGAACCAGAATCCCTTATCAAATAATTTTTTTGCTAATGATGAATATTTTTTCCTCTTATCTTTTACTTTCTTCGGGATCTGTTTCAGGATGGCTATCTCTTTGTCCTTGTATTTTAATGTTTGCCCCCTTTGTGCCCTCAGAATCTCATCTCTTGTAGCCTTTCTGAGAAATTTAATATGAACCTCTCTTGGAACATTGTGTGTTCTAGCATAAGCTGAATTAACTCTATAAACCAAGTCAATATCCCATCCTAACTGCTGTTTGTCTTTTTTAATATATTCAGCTAACATTGTTGTCATGATCTCCTTCAAGTCTTCATTGTCAGTCTCAATTACGTTTTGAAATCTAAGGAAAAAAGACATCCTTTCAAATTCCATTTTTATCATGTAATTCTCAAGTTCTAAATTTCCTCTCTGGACCACCCTCACCTCCCCCCTCATCTCAGCCGTCCCCTCCTCCAGAATGTCTAGTCTCTGTTTGTTTTGTGCCATTTGTTTTTGATTTTCTCTGAGCTGTTCATTCATTTCTCTCAATTGTTTTTTCAGTTCATCCTGCCCTTTTAAAATCTTTTGAAGCAGCTGGTGAGTTACTGATTCCTCTTCAGGGGCTTTAGGTTGTAGAAACGAAGTTAGTGACTGTTGTCCAATTGGGCTGGATGTTGACGATGTTGGAGCAGATCCTGGCTTCCCAGGTGGTGGTTTCTTCGGAGCCATCATAAAAAAAAAACCTCAGAGATATCTATGTCCAGACAAAGAAATGGTGACTGTGGAAAAGCACAACCAAGAGAGACCACGAGGCAGACAGTCCAGACAGGAATAAAGACCTTCTATATAGTTCAAATCCAGTCAATTAAATCAGTTATTCCAGATCCAGGATACTATGTAGCAAGAGATGTTTCTGAGAGTCACGGAGGCAAAAGTACAATGCCAGCAATTTTCATAGGAGGAGTCTAATTTCAAGGAGCATAAAGACGGAGGAAGTGTGCCATCTTGCTTTGCCAGCACCGGAGATCAGAAAGCAACAAGTCAAAAGTTTTCAAAGTTTTTAAAGGAGTTAGATCATCACTTTTCTTTCACAATTGCATTAAGAAAGTCATTTTGCCATTGCTTATAGAGAGTGTGATTCCTTTTAAAACTCTCTCTCTCTCCTCCGAGAGAGAGGAGATAAATCCAAAGCCGCTTTTCCGAGGGGGGGGGAGTCCCCCTCCCTCCAATCACACTTCCCAGGAGAAGATTGAAAGTCTTTTAGAAAGCTGATGTTCTTTCATTTAAATATCAAAAGGAGCATTGGGGAGGATTCCCACTTCCGCTGTAGCCTTCAAATTGCCGATCATCCAGCTGCCTCATAGCGAAAGCGCGCGGGAGCGTAAAAGCTCCGTCGCGCACCCCCTCTCACCTCTCGGCTCCTGGGGCAATGCCGGAGGCCCCCCTGCGGCCGCCGCCGATCCAGGGGACCCCCAGCCAACAGCCCCTATGGCAGGGCGCCCCTTCAAGGCACCCTGTGCCCCCCCGAAGCCAAGGGGAGCCCATCAAGAGATTGCAGGGCGGACGAACACATCCGTCACTCTCAACAACTGGAAGCAGAATCTCTTTCTGTCTTGTGTGTCTCTCTCCCTCTTTCTTTCTTCCTTTCTCTCTCTCTCTCTCTCTCTCTCTTTCTATCTTTGTCTCTCTCCTTTTTTCTCTCTCCCTTCATTCCTGCCTTCCTTCCTTTCTCTTTCTTTATCTCTTACTCTTTCTCTCTCCCCCCTCTCTCTCACACACACATCCCTTCCAGTTATATTCGTAGATACATTCTATGAACTAAAACTGACGCCCAACAAATCCTATGATCATGGCCATCCATGTCCTACAAACCAACTCACAGAGCCCCGAATTCAGCCTCTTCCCGCTGGGGGTTAACCGAATATGGTTAGTCAACCTGTTATCTCCTGGCTGTGGTTCCCACCTTTTTAGCAGAGCGGCAGAGAGGGCTAATTTCAAATGGAGTTTTTTCCTTTTGCCAAAGCCTGATTTCTCTGCCACTTGGTGGGTGTCCAAAGGTGTTGGGCACACCACGGAAGGCATGCGTGTAACACACACACACACTGCGCTTGCCATGGCACGAGGCACATGTCAAAGGGGGGCTGGATCAGCTGGGAGACTGGCAAAGAAGTCTCTGTTTCCCTGCTGCCATGGCTCTCAGAGGAAGGAGGCAGGAAGCAACCTCGTAAGTTTTCAAGCTCATCAAAGTGGTCCACACAGGGCTCCGGCAGCTGCAAAGCATGGCACAAGGGGGCAGAAGCCCCGAAACCCAACGGGCAGCTTAAGCAAAGGAGGAGGAGAATAGCTGGGTGGAGGAAGGGGGAAACCCTAGCCCCCCCCAAAAGACTGACTGCCCATCGCTCCAGATCTTACAGCTTTTTTTTTCTTTTTTTTAAAAGCCTCTCCAGATGAGCTTGAAAACTTCCAAGGTTGCTTCTGAAAGGGGCAGGCAGGCAGGCAGCTCCCCCCCCCCCCCCCCCGGTGCCTGCAGACTCGGAGCCTGCAGCAACTTGCACAGTAAAGGCAATTAAGAACTTCTTACTGTTGTGAGAAGATTTTCTTTATTGTACAAAGGCTTGCTCCAAGGCTGCAGGCTCTGAGGCTGCAGGGTGCCTAGGGAGGGGGGGAATGCTGCCTGTCTGCCCCCTCCCAAAGCAACCTCACAGGTTTTTTAGCTCATCTGGAGAGGCTTTTTTAAAGAAAACCCCCAAAAAGCCGCAAGATCCGGAACCGCCAGTCTCCGGTAAGATGCACATCTCATGGCCTGGCTCACCCCATCCCCTAAGCCACCTGCCACCCCCAAATTGCATCCCACTGTGAGTGCCTCTCAGCCATTGTGTGCAGGGAAAACGCTTGCACAAAAAGAAAAATGCAAGAAGCTGTTAATTGCCTCGCACTCACGAGAATTTTTTCTTTACTGTGCAAGATTTTTCCCTACACACAACGGCTGAGGGGCACTCGCAGTGGGGTGAAATTTGGACTCACCCCCACCCCAAGACCCTCTTGCCTGCTTGCCCAGCACTCGCTCAGCCCCCCCCTCCAATCCCCTGGCTGGATGCAGCCACTTGCCGGCGACTGGAAAGTGAGGTTGCCCAGTGCTCGCTCAGAGACCTCCTAAGCACCTACCCACCCAGCCCCTCCCCCCAACCTCCCCCCCCCCTCGCCTGGGCACAGCCACTCACCTGTTCTTTCTACTTCTGGTCCCAAACTAAGCCGCCGTTGGTTGGTTGGTTAAAGTGCGGGTTGGGGACTTCTGGGGTGGAGTCACGCTGGTGCGGAGCAGGAAAACAGGGTTCTGTTCTCTCTGCCTGGTTTTCCGTGCCAAGAGGCTTGCAAATGCAGAGCTGGGTCTTGGAGGGACCAGTGACAGAGAGGGGAAGCTCGGAGGATAACAGGGAGAGGTGCCATCCCCTGTTATAGTAGGAGAAACCTCTCAAATCCAGCGCAGGAGAGACTGGCCTTTATGGCTGGACCTGGAGGCATGACAGCCCTTTAAATGGAGAAGGAAGAGAGAAGAGGGAAATAGCTGAAAGTATCGGTGGATTTCGAGGAGTTGGAATGAAGTACTGGTGTGACTTTCAGGAAGTGTAAACCTATAGCCTAGTGGGTGAGTGAGTCTCCAAGGCAGAAAAAAAAGCGGCACTTTAGCGGTGGGAGCGGAACCTTGAGAAAACTGAGTTAACATTCAGAGAAGGAATGGAGGAAATGTACTGATGGCTTGAACTTGCTGGAGAATTACTACAGGCAAAAGGAACACGAGCTGAGATTGTGATTAGACTGGGACTAAACATTGTGGATTGCAGAAAGGGAAAGAACAAGCTACAAGAAGCTTCTGCCTGGGAAGAAGACAGTGGAAATTTGATCTGACAGGGGAAGCGAGAGAACTGTGATAGTGACTGTGCTAAATAGATAGAAGGCAACATCCTCCCACCGTCCAGTGTGATCCCACAGAGTTGGCTTCCTCAGGGTGCCGTCGGCCAGACAGTGTCGGCTAGCGACCCCCAGGGGGAGAGCCTTCTCTGTGGGAGCGCCTTCCCTCTGGAATGAGCTGCCTCCAGAGCTTTGCATAATCCCCGACCTCCGGTCCTTCCGACGCGCTCTAAAAAGTTGGCTTTTCCAGCAAGCCGGGCCTGGCCTGAACAAAATAAAAAAAATGATTGATTTAATTGTTATTTTTAATCCAATTTTTAAAATGTTATTGTTCATATTAATTGGGTTTGTTGTTGGATACTCTAATTTCTTTTTAATTTTTGTAATAAAATTAAATTAAATTTTTGCCCTGAGTCCTTTGGGAGAAGGGTGGCATATAAATCCAATAAATCCAATCCAATCCTGGACTTTAAGGGAGGAGAAGCTGATGCAACAGTAAGAACAAGGAAAAAGAACTCTCTAAGTTTCCGGAAATCTGTGCAATCTAAGTAACCTGATATAATTATATAAAATCCTGTATATTTTTTTTCTTTTTTTTTACTTTTTTATTTTTTATTTTATTTATATGCCACCCTTCTCCCAAAGGACTCAGGGCGGCGTACAACATTAAAAAACACACATCCCAAAAGTTAAAAAGAAATTAAATACATATCCAAAAAAACCCAAACCGAATTTATAAGACAATACATTTAAAAATGAGTTAAAATTAACAGGCCAGGCCGGCTTGCTGGAAAAGCCAACTTTTTAGGACTCGTTGGAAGGACCGGAAGTCAGGGATTATGCAAAGCTCCGGGGGCAGCTCATTCCAGAGGGAAGGCACTCCCACAGAGAAGGCTCTCCCCCTGGGGGTCACCAGCCGACGCTGTCTGCCCGACGGCACCCTGAGGAGGCCAACTCTGTGGGATCGTACTGGACGGTGGGAGGCTACTGGTGGCAGTAGGTGGTCTCGCAAGTACCCTGGGCCTAAGCCATGGAGCGCTTTAAAGGTCATAATTAATACCTTGAATCGCACCCGGAAAACAACCGGCAACCAGTGCAGGCCGCCTAAAAGGGGTGTAATATGGGAGCACCTAGGTACCCCCATGACAACCCGCGCGGCCGCATTCTGGACCAGCTGAAGCCTCCGGGTGCTCTTCAAGGGCAGCCCCATGTAGAGAGCATTGCAGTAGTCCAGGTGAGAAAAGACGAGGGCACGAGTGACTGTGCACAGAGCATCCCGATCCAGGAAGGGGCGCAACTGACGTACCAGGCGAACCTGGTAAAAGGCCCCCCTGGTCATGGCCGTCAGGTGTTCTTCTAAACTAAGCCGCGTATCCAGGAGGACTCCCAGATTGCGAGCCTTCCCTGAGGGGGCTAAAATTTCTCCCCCTATCATCAAAGATGGAACAAGATGTACAAATCGGGATGACGGAAACCACAGCCACTCAGTCTTGGAGGGATTGATCTTGAGCCTGTTCCTCCCCATCCAGATCCGCACAGCCTCCAGGCATCGAGACATCATGTCGAGGGCATCGTTTGGGTGGTTTTGGGTAGAGATGAAAAGTTAGGTATCATCAGCATATTGATGATACCGTACCCCAAAACCACAGATGATCTCGCCCAGCGGTTTCATGTATATGTTGAACAGGAGGGGTGAGAGAACCGACCCCTGGGGCACCCCACAAGTGAGGCACCCGGGGGTCAATCTCTGCCCTCCAGTCAACACGAACTGCGACCGATCCGACAGGTAGGAGGAGAACCACCGTAAAACGGTGCCCCCCACTTCCAACCCCCCGAGTCATCGCAGTAGGATACCATGGTCAATGGTATCGAAAGGCGCTGAGAGGTCTAATAGGACCAGGACAGAGGAGCAGCCCCTGTCCCAGGCCCGCCAGAGATCATCGACCAACGTGACCAATGCCGTCTCCGTGCTGTACCCGGGCCTGAAACCCGACTGAAACGGATCCAGGTAGACAGCTTCATCCAGGTACTGGGGAAGCTGATGTGCTACCACACTCTCGACAACCTTTGCTACAAAGCGAAGGTTGGAGACCGGACGATAGTTGGCTAAAGAAGCTGGGTCCAGGGAAGGCTTCTTAAGGAGGGGCCTCACCACTGCCTCCTTCAAGGCGGTGGGAAAGAACCCCTCTCTCAATGAAGCGTTGGTAATCGCCCAGAGCCAGCCTCGTGTCACCTCCCGGGAAGCCGAAACTAACCAAGAGGGACACGGGTCCAGCACACAAGTGGCAGCACTGAGTCTCCCCATAATCCTGTCCATGCCTTCGGGGGTCACAGGGTCAAACCCATCCCAGATTGTCTCCTCAAGATTCATCCTTGTCGGCTCGCCCGAATCTACCCAGTCAGAGTCCAAGCCTGTCCGGATCTGAGTGATTTTATCCTGCAGATACTGAACAAATTCTTCAGCCCTACCCTGCAAGGGGTCTTCCCCAGTTCCTTGGTTAAGTAAGGAGCGGGTCACCCTAAACAGGGCGGCTGGGCAGTTATCTGCGGACGCGATAAGAGCGGAAAAATATTGCCGTTTTGCCGCTTCTATCGCCACTAAGTAGGATTAGTATATTAGTATATATTAGTATATATTAGTATATATTATTTACTGTATAACTGTTAGTTTAAAACTAGAATTGGAACTTTACATAGAATACTTTAAAGATCTTCATATTTTATATTCTCTGACATATATATTCTCATATATATATATTCTCATATAATAATAATAAATAATAAGCTTTAATTTATAAACCGCACCCTTTCCTAAACAGGACTCGGGGCGGTGTACAGTCATATTAAAACAGTATAAATACAAAATATGGGTATACTTAAATATACAAATAGGTAAAAGGAGGAGGTAGGATGTGGACTGTACAATATTTAAATTAAAATACAAATAAACATTAAAATACATTAAAATACCCTTAAAAACTACCCAATAAGATGTTTGCCAGGAGGTTAAAATGGGACTATAAATCAGTTAAGCCAGCTAATTGGAACAGGTGGGTCTTAAGCTTTTGTCGGACGGAGTGGAGGTCGGTGGTAGTTCTAATATCGGGGGGGAGGTCATTCCAGACGGTTGGGCCCATCACAGAGAAGGTATCTATATAGATACTTGTTCTGACCCCCCTTCCTCCGTTGCCCACACAGAATACACTACGGAACAGTACAAGGGAACAAGGTTTATTGCACAAAACAAACAGAAGGTTCCGTGGCAGCAAGCCACCAAGACAAAACTCACAAGAACAGAACACAAAAGCAGCTATCCAGCTTGCTAGAATTCCAGACTAGAACTTCTGGCAAAAGTCTTCTGTTGACTGCTGCAAAGGGCGTATGCACAGTCAACCCTTTTTATAACCTGGAAAGGAGCCTCCCAAACAGCAGCTGAGAGCTCTTACCACCGGTAATTACGCCCACACTCCTTGCGTCTATGGGCGCGGTGGTAACGAGCGTCCAGAAACTCCCTGCTGAGTTCTGACTCACTGTCTCGTGACTCCTCCCCACTGCTCCAAGGCATGGCATCGGGAGCCCCCCTCCTCTGGCTCTCACCGCTGCTCCATGCCTCAGGCACCTCCTGGTGGCCGACCAGACTCTCGGATCCCTGCTCAGCGTCCGAACCCTGTCCAGGGTCCCCCATCTCCTCTGGCGCTGACTCGTAGGGACCCTCACTCTCGGAGTCTGGTGGCAGCGGCAATGGCACCTGCTGGGCCACAACAGATACTTATAGATAATACCCAGTGGACATATACTTATGTGAAAGCAAACTTATATAGACTTATATTATATATATATATATATATATATGTATGTATGTATGTATGTATGTATGTATGTATGTATGTATGTATGTTTGTGTGTGTGTGTGTGTGTGTGTGTCTGTCTGTCTGTCTGTCTGTCTGTCTGTCTGTGTCTATATATATAGTATATTTATATATCCTAGATATTTGTATAACATAATCAATTTAATAATCAAGTAAATAATTACATATATTTATTTATATTTATATTCTTGTAAGTAGACTTAAAGTATTACACCTGCAATATAGATATTATATTTTAAGTATTACTCATAGTAAATGCAATATCTATAATTTTTAAATTTCTTATGATTAAATAAAAATAGATTAAGATTAGTATAACTGTTTATGTTAGTAGTCAGAACTGATAGACCATCGTTAGCTTATTATTAGATAATTCATTGTATTGATCAATTATATAAATAGGGTATTGATTGTATTATAATATAGGGTGTTCTATATTGTGGTCACCAATAATAGTTAGTGAAGTAGGTAGAAGAATTGTGAGGAAGTGAGGTGGAGACAAAAAAAAAGGTTATATAGATAAAGGGGGAAAAACGGGGATATATTGTACTGTGGAAAAACTTTTTAAAAAACATTAAAATGACAAGTACAACCACCACAGGTAACCAAAATAGGGGTGGGGGGAAAACCGCAATGATAGCATCCCCATCAGGACCACGTTTAGTGGAAAGCATGCTAGGAGGTGAGAAATCAGGCTCCACTATAAATCTACAGAATGTGCAATCAACCCTAACATCAATTCAGGAGACAATGATGAAGATGCAGGAGGTAATGACAAAAAGTCTTGAAGAACTTAAGAGTGATATGGGGGAGTTGAAAGGAGGGATACGCAAACTAGATGATAAAATTGGTACAATGCAGGAAAAGATAATACAAAATGAGCAAAAAATAAAAATAGTGGAAACTAGAACGGAACAAATGGAAAAGAAACTAGATAAAACAGAAAGTAAAATGATGGTGGTAAACAAAGAAACGGAAGAGGCCATTATAAATTTAGAGATGGAGAGATCAATGTTTTATCTTAAATTCCAAAATATAGTGGAGGCTAAGGAGGAAGATCTTCCAAAGTTAATGGCCAAACTCCTGGCTGAACTTCTGCAAAAAAGCAAGCAGGAAGTGGAAAATGACTTGGATGAAATGTATAGGGTTCACAAAAACTATGCACACAGAAATAAACTTCCAAGAGAGATACATGTAAGATTTACAAGAAAAAAGACAAGAGATGAAGTCTACAGCAAAACAAGAGAATAGTCTTTGGTTTATAAGGGAAAAGAAATCATAACATTAAAACAGATACCAAAATGGATAAGGGAACGGAGAAGAAACTACCATTTCCTATCCACCCAACTGCTCAAATACAGAGTGATGTTTAGATTGCTTATCCCTGAGGGGATGCTAATAACCTGGCAGGAAAAAAAATTCTATATTGACTCGCTGGAAAAGGCACAGGAATTTTATGATCACTATATAATAGGAGAAGATGAAAAAGATAGTAGAGAGGAAGCAGAAAATAAGAGTCAGGAAGAACAGACATCAGAGGAAAAACTTACGGAGCAGGATATAAGGGACCGAAGGGAAACAGAATGACAGGAGAGAGAAGAAGCCAGGAGAAGAACACAAACTGAGATAAGAACAAGGAAAGGACCAAAACCAACATACAAATAAGATGGAAGATGAAATAAAGTTTATATCCATGAACATCAATGGTATCAACTCACCGGCCAAGTGAAAACAAACATTAACAAGACTTAAAAGACAGAATATGGATATTGTCTGCCTACAGGAGGACCATATCAAAGAAAAATATGGTAATATTCTAGAATGCCCCAAATTAGGAAAACTGCATCTGGTGTTAGCACAAAATAAGAAAAGAGGAATTGCGGTATACATAAAAGATTGGTTAAATTTGAGGAAAATATTTAGTGATAGAGAAGGCAGATTTTTAATGACAGAAATAACAACAAATCAAAAAAGAATTCTGTTGGTGACAATTTATGCTCCAAATATAAATCAAAAAGAATTCTATAATAAATTACACAAGAAAATAATTGAATCAGATTGGGAAAATGTCTGTATAATAGGCGATTTCAATGCAGTGGCAGACAATGAAATAGATTATAGGAATACAAAGAAGAAGAAAAAGAAAAGATAACAACTACCAAGTACCTTCTTTGAAATGGTGCAAGAATTAAATTTAAGGGATGCATGGGGACAGATAAATTAAAAAAAAAGACAGTACACTTTCTTTTCCCATCAGCACAATTCGTGGTCGTGAATCGATATGGCATGGATGAACCCAGAATTGATCAATATCATAGAAGATATGGAGATTTCGCCAAATACATGGGCAGACCATAATCCACTAATGGTAAAATGGAAAGGTCAGAGGAAAAAAAATCAGATGGATGCTAAATCAGAGAATTATAAAAGAAAAATAATATATACAAATGATGGATATGGAATTAGATATTTTCTTTAAGAAAAACAAGAAAGATCAAACAACACAACAAAACCTATGGGATGCCACAAAAGCCTATGTACGGGGTATAACAATAGCATATACAGCAAGGAGAAATAAGGAAAAAAGGAAACAGCAAACACTATTGCAGGAGAAGCTTAAAGAGTTGGAGACCGTGTTGCAGAAAGAACCACAAAATATTAAAATCAAAGGAGAGATTTGGTGAAACACAAACTCAATCTAACACTTCAAGAAGAAATGATATTGTTAGGGTGTGAATTCCACCCTGAATTAAGGAGGTGTGAATCTTGGCATTCCTTGTAGCATATTTTTGAAATAAGCGAAAATAAACCCGAAGCAAGATCTAATAAAAACATTTTTAATATAAAAGAAAATAAAAATACAAAAGTTGCTAACTGAATTAATTACATCTTGGCAAAGCTATGTGCCTGCCTCCTTTGGCAGGCGAACAAAAGATCAGAAGAGAAAGGACTTCCGGTTCCGGCTGCTGATCCGACGGGCAGGCTCTGCTCGCCCCGCGCTCTTCTGGTGGGCCCCCCACTGCTTGGGGGGCACAGGACGCCCCATAGAGGCTCCTGCCGAAGGGGCGGCGTAGCGGGGGATCCCCTGAGTCAGCGGCAGCCGGGGGGGGCCGCATCGCCCTAGACACCGGGAGGCATGATGGGGAGGCGCTGCGGCGTCTTCGTGAGGAGGCAGCTGGAAGAACGCGCGATTTGAAGGATGCGGTTGCTGTGTGGTGAGGCGGAAAACTTCCCCCCATTCCCTTGCTTGTTCGTAAGAAAAGGAAAGAAAAAACTGCCAGCTGTCTTTAAAGTCGTTTTCAACTTGGCTGGAGAGGCGTGACTGGAGGGAGGGGGATTTCCCCCCCCCTCGGACAGGCGGCTTTAAAACCTTTTGCTCTTGACCCTAGAGGAGGAGGAAGGGAGAGAGCCAACTAATGATTTCACGCTCATAACAAAGGCGGATTTTGGAATCTTAACTTTATAAATGAGGTGATGATCTGAAAACCTTGGAAACTTTGGAAACTTTCGGTTATGCCTCTAAACCCCGAAGCTGGCAGGGCAAGATGGCACACTTCCGTTGTCTTTATAAACATTGAAAATTGACTCCACCTATAGAAGTTCAGGCTTCCTGTCTTTGTCCTCCGTGACACTCAGACAAATCTCCTGTTGAATCGTATCTCCCTGGAACAAAGGACTTTTTTACTCCACTGCCAGAAGTAATTAGAATAATCTCCCCTCTGCTTGGACTCCTAGCCTCCTGAACTCTCTCGGCGGTTTCCCTCCTTAATTTCCTCTCTGTATTGACTTTGAACTTTTACTGCTCAATATAATGCCACCTAAAAGACCACCCCCGGGGAAGCCGGGCTTTGCTGTCTCCGCCCCCACATCTACAGTTTCAAGTCCGAGCGGACAACAAACGGTAACATCATTGATGCAGCCCAAACCTGCTGAGACGGATTTTCAACAGATGTTCCAACAAATTTTAAAGGGACAGGAGGACATAAAAAGTGAACTAAAGGAGATGAGAGAGCAGCTTAAAGCGAACCAAGACCAGACGAGTAAAAACACACAGAGACTGGATCTTTTGGAGGGAGGGACGGCTGAGATGAGGGGGGAGGTGCAAGGGGTGCAGAAGGGGAACCAGGAGATTGAAATCCACCAAATGAAAACAGAATTTGAAAGAATGTCCTTTTTCCTCAGGTTCCAAAATGTAGTGGAGGCAGATGATGAAGATTTAAGGGACATCATGACAAACATCCTGGCTGAATATATTCAGAAAGAAAAACAACAGATGGGGTGGGAACTGGATCTGGTTTATAGAGTAAACTCAGCATATGCTAGAACACATAATGTTCCCAGGGAGGTACATGTTAAATTTCTCAGAAAGACCACAAGAGATGAGATTCTGAGTGCACAAAGAGGGCAAGTGTTGAAATATCAAGATAGTGAAATAACCATTCTGAAACAAATCCCTAAGAAAGTGAGAGAGAAAAGAAAAAATTATTCGCAATTAGCGAAGAAGCTTTACCAGAAAGGGGTTTGGTTCAGATGGTTGATGCCTGAAGGTATGTTAATTTTCTGGGAGGATACTAGAGTTAGAATCAATACAACCATAGAGGCACAGACCTTTATGGAAAAAAATAAAGCACTCCTAGATAAACCTGATGATCCTACACCTGACATACAAGACACGGGAGGGGCCGGAGCTCTGCTGCCAGGGGGAGAAGGGGCAATACCAAGAAAGCTCAGATCACAAAAATGAATAAGGAAATCGGCTTGATACAAATTGATTGAAACTATTATATGAATTTATATGCTGACAAATTACTATTATGTAATATTGAATTTTTTGTTTAAATGAATACTATGAGTACGGGGGGCGGGGACACCCTTCACACATTGTAACTGCCAAAATTTGTAATCCATTCCAATACCCTTTTCCTTTCTATTAAAAAAAAAAACAATAAAAACTTTGTTATAAAAAAAAAAAAAGATCAGAAGAGAAAGTTAAGAAGGAATGTGAAGGAGCATGCGCACTAAATCACTTGCAGATAAGAACTGTGACCTGCGCAGTAAATCTCAGCACAGCTAGCAAACCAATGAATGCAGTGACAGATATGTAATATAAAAATGGCGAAACAAAACTTTTTCAAAACAGCAAATAAACCAGGTAGATGGCTGGCCCACAAATTGAAGAAAGAAAAAACCAAAAAGCTAATACAGCAATTACAGGACGAATATGGGAATTTGTTCCATAAAACAGAAGAAAAAAATGTATAATCCAAAAAATTTTTCAAACTCTATACAGTCTGGAAAATATTTCAGAAAAGGAAATCCAAAATTATTTACAAGAGAGAAACCTACCAAGTATTTCAGAGGAAGCAAGAGAAATGCTAAATGAAAAAATAACTCTAACAGAGATAAAGGAGGCAATTAAGAAACAAAAAAAAAAACAATAAATCACCAGGACCAGATGGGATCCCCGCAGAGATATATAAAAAAATTCAATAAACTTTTGAGGAAATCATGTTAGAACTGTACAATGAAGTACTAGAGCAAGCAAAAATGCAAGTTCATGGACTGAGGCATTTATAACATTAATTCCAAAAGAAGAAACAGATAATCAATTGTTCCAACACTATAGGCCAATCTCGCTGCTAAATGCTGACTGTAAAATATTTATGATGATCATCGCGGAAAGACTTAAAAAAATATTAAATGAAATTATTCATTCGGATCAAAACGGATTCCTACCCAAGAGACAATTAAGAAATAATACAAGAATTATAATGAATGTATTAGAATATTATGAAACTCATCCAGAAAAACAATTAGCATTAGTATTGGTAGACGCACAAAAATTGGCAGTTTCTTATCACACAATTAGTTATGAAATTTGGAGAAAAAATTATTAGAGTGATTAAGGCAATATATTCAAACCAGACAGCTAAAATAATGGTAAATGGAGATCTAACAGACAAAGTCAATATAAATGAAGGGGTCAGACAAGGATGCCCACTATCGCCTCTTCCATTTATCCTTTCATTGGAGGTTTTACTAACACGGATTAAGGAAAAAGAGGAAATAAAAGGTTTAAAAATTTAAAAAGAAGAATACAAAACACAGGCATTTGCGGACGATATGGTTTTTATAATGGAAGACCCCCTTGAAACAGGGAAAATATTAATTCAAGAAGTAGAGGAATTTGGTAAAGTTGCAGGCTTAAAAATAAATAAAAATAAAACAAAGATAATTACTAAAAATCTTACACAAAGGCAAAATGAGGAATTAGAGTATTGGAAATGCAAATAGTTAAAAAGGTAAAATATCTTGGAATCTGGCTAACGGCTAAATGTTCTACCATAAAAGAAGACAATTATTCAAAATTATTTGAACAAATACAAAAGGACTTGGAAAATTGGGCTGAATTACAATTATTGCTGATTGGAAGAATTGTGACCATAAAAATGAATACCTTACCAAAATTTTTATTTCTATTCCAAACTGTTCCAGTAAAATTAGGGAAATTTTTTTTCGTGGAACTAAATAAAATAATTTTAAAATTTATTTGGCTGGGGAAAAAAGCTAGGATAAAATTAAAATTACTACAGGACTCTAGAATTAAAGGAGGATTTGGCCTCCAAGATTGGGAGCTTTACTATCAGGCAGCAGTGGCAATATTGACGATAGAGGGTCATGATTTACAGCTGGGCTGGCATGCTTTTATCTGGGAGGGAAAGAGTAAAGCCCATAAATATTTCCAGAGGCATCAGGTAAGAGGGGCCTTACTAGAAATATGGATGAAAATCAAAAGAAACTTCTACACAAAAATTCCCAGATGGATATCAACCATGGAAGCAATTATCTACCCCAATGTAATAGATTTGAATAGGATATTGACATATAAGGAGTTATTGGATGGGCAAGGAAAACTTAAAACAAATCAGGAGTTAAAATTACAGAGAATTGAATTAGGCTGGTGGCCATACCTACAAATTCAAACAAGATACAGAAAGGACTTAGAACAGTACGGATTTCAAAATGAACAACAAGAATTGGACAAAATAGTAACAGTAAAATTCAAAATGGAGGAGGAAACCATGAAGGAAACAATGATAATTTGGGCTAAAAACTTCAGGTATAATATTGAATTGGAGCACTGGGAAAAACTATGGGGAAAAAATTATAAATTGACAATGTCGGCATCTTATAAGAAAAACATTTACAAAATGTTTTATAGGTGGCATTTACCCCCGGTGAGTTTGGCCAAAATGTTCCCAAATAGATCCCCAAACTGTTGGAAATGTAACCACCAACAGGGGACCTTCTATCATATGTGGTGGGCGTGTCCAAAAACCAAAGAATTCTGGACCAAAATTCAAAAATGGTTAGAAGAAATAATATAACAAAAAATTGACATGAAGCCTGAGCTGTTTCTTGTAGGAATAATTAAAAAAAAGTTTAGTAAGTATATCCAATATTTAATGCTTCATATAATCACTGCTGCCAGAATTTCATATGCCCAAAGTTGGAAAGTAAAAACCATTCCATCAAATGCAGAAACCATAAAAAAGGTGTTATAATGTTCAGAAATGGACAAACTAATGATGGAACTAAGAGATAGAGAAGAAACAGAGTACTACAAGATATGGAACAGGTGGTATAACTGGCTTGAAAAGAGATGTAAAATCAATGCATAAGGAGCATATAGCAAACACAATGAAAAGAGATGGCATATATTTAGAAAGCAATAGAGATGGAAATATTGTATATAGATGCATATATTGTAAAAATGAGAAAGTAAACAAAGAAGAATATGTATAAAATAATTGAATGGAAAATGGAAAACCCGAAATCAGAAAAAAGAAATACCGATAACAGAAAGCTGTAAAAGTGTAATTGTGATTTTAATGTTTGGAAAATGTCAAATAAAAATTATTTATAAAAAATAAATAAAGTGGGGGTTGGATCCTAATGCTCCATCACTGGAGGCTTTTAAAAGGGCAGAACTTTTTGGTGGCTGGCTGGCAAAGAAAGCTCTCAGCCATGACCGGCGCCGCTGCTGCTCCCGCTGGCTGGGCGGGCAAAGGAAGTGGGTGGGCAGGGCCAGCATGGTGCGGACAAGCGGGGCAAGACAGCAAGCGAGCGGCCACCGGGCCAGGCCGGGGACCGTACCAGTATGGGGGTGTGGCCAGGCCACCATCAGCAACAGTACAGAAAGGTATGGCTGATTTCTGCTATCAGTACGCCCGTACCGGCCCATACCGGAAGCAACCCACCTCTGGTTTGGATGGCCTGTAGAGTGCTCCTGGGGGCTGGGGGGGGGGCAAAAACGAGTGGAAATGGGCCTGATTTTCACAAAAATGGGGATGTTTTTGCTCTCCCCAGCCCCCAGGAGCACTCTACAGGCCTCCCAAACCCTCTGCATGCCCCGTTTTTGCGAAAAACAGACCTGTTTGTCATCTCCCCAACCCCCCATGCATCACATTTTTGCCCTCCCCAGCCCCCAGGAACACTTTTTTTCATTTTTTAAAATTTTTTATTCTCTTACATACCATTTTAAGTATACATTTACATAATTGTTATTCTTCTTTACATTTGCCATTCTTATACATTTATTATTTCATTTAATAGGTTATAATATACAGTTTGGGTTGCTTTATTTACCATCCCTTCTGCCTGTTGTAACACCACCTTATTTTCCCTTTCTTTTCTCCCTCCCTCCCTTCTCTACTTTCTTCCTTCCTCCCCTCCTTCCTCTTCCTTCTTCCCTTACCTCTCCCCTACTCCTACTCTTCCTCTTCCCCTTCCTACCCTCTCTCCTTCTCTTTCTCTCCCTTCCACCCTCCTCTCCTTACCTCTTTCTTCTTTCTCCTCTCTTCCTCTCATTCTCTCCTCCTCTCTCCCTTTCTTTTTCTATTGTTGTTGGTGCATATTTCAAAACTCAGTTTATGTTTTCTTGGGATGGTATTTCCGCAAACCCAAACATAATTTAGTATCATTTCTTATTCCCTTACCTTCGCTAAACTATCCTAACTATATTCCTCCCCTTTATATCTCGCTTTTGAATATATACTTGTATATTTACTATTTTCTTTTCTGTTTTCCCCTTCTTCCCCCTCTTTTTCTGGGTTCTGTAACTTCTCCTTACTTTCTTTTCTAGCTTCCTTTCTCTAGCAAATCATAACATCTTCCCCATGTCTTGAAGTACACTGATTCCTCTTTATCTTTTACTTGCAGTGTCAACCTGTTCATCTCTGCACAATCTAGTATCTTTCTATTATTTCTTCATCTGTTGGTAACTTATTTAATTTCCAATTTGGGGCAAATACAATTCTCGCTGCTGTAGTTACATGTATAATCAAATAAGTATCCTCTTTCTTATTTATTTTATTTATTTATATTTGATGCTTCTAGACCGCCCCCTCTCCCAAAAGGGACTCGGGGCGGTGTACAGAATATAACAAAATACAATAAAAAAGTTAAATATGTACAGTTGGCATGGAGGAGGTTAAAATGCAATTAAAAGAACTGTACAAAGCTAATATAAATATAAGTTTTAAACCCCTAAAATAGACACCATAAATTAAAAAACCCCTAAAATAACCAGATGATAATACATTTGCCAGGAGGGACAGTTGTAATTATGCCAGGCCTGCTAATCGGAACAGGTGGGTCTTCAATTTTTGCCGGAAGGAGCGGAGGTCAGAAGTGGTTCTAATGTCGGGGGGGAGGTCATTCCAGAGGGTTGGGCCCATCACAGAGAAGGCCCTACTCCTTGGTGTCGCCCGTTGGCATTGCCTAGTGGACGGCACCAGGAGAAGTCCCTCCCTGTGTGAGCGAATTGGCCGCAGGGATGTATGTGGGAGGATGCGATCCCGCAAGTAACTAGGTCCCGTGCCATGGAGCGCTTTAAAGATGGTAATCAGCACCTTGAAACGCACCCGAAAAACCACAGGTAGCCAGTGCAGCTCGCGCAGGAGAGGTGTTACGTGGGAGTACCTCGTACTTCCCATCACAGCCCGCGCGGCTGCGTTCTGAACTAACTGCAGTCTCCGGGCGCGTCCCAAGGGCAGCCCCATGTAGAGAGCGTTGCAGTAATCCAGGCGGGACTTCACCAGCGCATGAGTGACCGTGCGTAGGGCATCCCGGTCCAGTAGGGGGCGCAATTGGCGCACCAGGCGAACCTGGTGGAACGCCCCCCTCGCCACGGCTGCCACATGGTCATCCATTGACAGCCGGGCATCAAGGAGGACGCCCAAATTGCGCGCCCGTTCCACAGGGGGCAATTGTTCGCCCCCTATGGCCAGCGATGGAATCAGCTGGCTGAACCGAGGTGCCGGTAGCCACAGCCACTCAGTCTTGGAGGGGTTGAGTTTAAGTCTGTTGTCCCCCATCCAGACCCCGACGGCTTCCAAACACCGGGACATCACTTCGACAGCCTCGTTGGGGTGGTTTGGGGTTGAAATATACAGCTGAGTATCATCAGCGTAGAGGTGATACTCAACCCCAAAACCACGGATGATCTCACCCAGCGGCTTCACATATGTGTTGAACAGGAGAGGCGAGAGGACCGACCCCTGTGGCACTCCACAAGTGAGTGGCCTCGGGGTCGACCTCTGTCCCCCTGTCAACACACATTGCCTCCGGTCGGAGAGGTAGGAGCCGAACCACCGCAAAACGGTACCTCCGACTCCTATCCCCTCCAACCGGCGCAATAGGATACCAATTAGTTTCTCTGGGATAATACATAGTAAAAATATCTCTGGTCTAAATTCTATTTCTTGTTGTAACATTTTCTCTAACCATACTCTTATTTTAGTCCAATATTTCCTTGCTTCTGCATATGTCCACTACATATGCTAATAAGAACCTGTTGCTTGTTGACATTTCCAACATTTTGCTGACTTGTCTTTAAACATCTTTGCTAATTTTTCTGGTGGCATGTGCCATCTATAAAACATTTTGTATAAGTTTTCTTTGTAAGCTGTTGACATGGTTAATTTATAGTTCCTTTCCCATAGTTGTTGCCACTTTTCTAGCTCAATCGTGTAGCCAAAGTTCTTTGCCCAAGTTAACATTGTATCTTTAACCACTTCTTCTTCTAGCCTAGTTCTTAATAGATGGCTATACAGTTTCTTGATTATTCTTTCTTCTGTTCCCATAGGTATCTTGTCCAACTCTGAACTTCCCAAGTTAAAACCGTACTCCCTTTTATCTTTGCAATTGTGAAAGCCATCCTATATCACTCCCTTTTTCTTCTAATTCTTGTTTTTGTTTTAGTTCCCCCTTTCTGTTAAGATATCTTTGTATCTAATAATATTTTTCATGCTACTAATATTTGGATGTGTCAATGCTTCCATTGTTGAAAGCCACATTGGTATTTCTAAATAATGTTTCCCTTTTACTCTTTTCCATATTGTTAATAATCCATTCCTTACATAATGTCTTTGAAAATAGCCATGTGCCTTACTTTTACCATACCACAAAAAAGCATGCCAACCTAGTTGCAAATCATGGCCCTCTAATGTTAATAATCTTGTGTTTCTCAATAAGATCCATTCTTTCATCCAAGCTAGTCCCACTGCTTGATAATACAATTTCCAATTTGGTAATCCAAATCCACCTCAAGGTCTTGCATCTTGCAACATTTTCATAATAATTCTTGCTTTTTTCCCTTGCCATATATATTTCCCCACTATTTTGTTCATACTTTCAAAAAAAAAATCTAATTTTATTGGTATTGTTTGGAATAGGTATAACAGTCTTGGTAATATATTCATCTTTACTACGGCTATTCTTCCCATTAATGATAATTGTAGGTTTTTCCATCTTTCCAGATCTATTTCTATTTGTTTTCTCACCTTATAATAGTTATCCTCCTTTAATGTTACACACCTTGATGTCAATTGGATACCCAAATATTTCACTTTTTTCACTACCTGTATGTCCAGTTTCCCCATCAACTCTCTTTTCTGTTTTTCTGTCATATTTTTCACCAAAATTTTTGGTTTGTCTTTATTAAATAATCTTCAAACCCACTACTTCTCCATATTCTTCTATTATTTCAACTAGTTTTGGCCCTGTTTCTATTGGATCCTCCATAATAAACACCAAATCATCTGTAAACGCTTGTAATTTATATTCTTCTTTCTTGACCCTCATACCTTTTACATCTTTATTTTGTCGTATTTCTCTATTCAAAATCTCTAGTGTCAATATAAATAATAATGGCAATAATGGACATCCTTGTCTAGTTCCCTTCATAATTGCTACATTTCCTGTCATATCACAGTTTACCATTACCTTTGCCGATTGATTATTATATATCGTTTTGATCATATTTATAAATCCCTCACCAAATCCCATCATTTGAAGTTGCATTATCATAAATTGCCAGTTCACATTGTCAAAGGCCTTTTGCACATCCAGAAATAAGGCCATTTGCTTCTCTGGGTGGGCTTCATAGTACTCTAGAGTATTCAATACAATTCACATATTGTCTCTGATCTGTCACTTAGGGAGAAATCCGTTTTGGTCTATGTGTATAAATTCATTTAAAAGTCTCTTCATTCTTTCTGCCATTATTGATGCAAAAATTTTATAATCCGCATTTAATAGTGAAATAGGCCTATAGTTGTTAACTTGTTGTAGATCTGACTCTTCTTTTGGTATAAGAGTTATATATGCCTCCATCCATGTTTCTGGCATCTTTGCCTCCCTTAATAACTCATTAAATAGTTCCAACATTACATTACTTAATACTTCTTGTAATGTTTCATACAGTTCTGCTGGTAATCCATCTGGTCCTGATGTTTTCCCCTTCTTTTGCCTTTTGATGCCTTCTGTTATTGTAATCATATATTGTAATCATTACATCATTGTAATTCTTTCTTCTACTGCCTTCTTAAATTTTCCTGGGATTTTAGTTCTAGTTTTCTCTAAGAATTGTCTTATTTTCCCTTCTGGAACCCTTTCATGTTGATACAATTTATTGTAGTAGTTCTTTATTATTTTTTTCTTTTTTTTCATTTGAATGTTGTAGATTCCCTTCTTCATCCACCAATTGGCTTATCAGCCTTTTTTCTCTTTCCTTTTTCATCTTATAAACCAGCCAGCGTCCTGGTTTATTTGCATTTTCAAAAAAGTTTTGTTTTGCCGATTGTATTTTATTTGCCAAGTCTTCATTTTCTTTCACCAAAAACAGGGCATGCAGAGGGTTTAGGAGGCCTGCAGAGTGCTCCTGGGGGCTGGGGAGGGCAATTTTTTTTAAAAAATTTACCTCTTCAAAATCTTGGTGCATTTTATACTCTGGTGTGTCTTATAGTCCAGAAAATATGGTAAATGTCCAGTCAGGCTACCTACTTTGTTATCACACTGTCCACACTTCAACGTCTTACATTCAACATGTGGTACAGGCACATAGATGCCACATCTGGAACAAAATGCATTATCCTCACAACCAATTTTTCCTTCCTCAGACAACCATTCCTGTCTTTCATGACATGCCTTAGATTGGCAAAGCAGCTTGCACTTAATGCATCTTACCCACTCCCCATACACTTCATGGCATTCTGACTCCAAACAGGCTCAACGAAAGTATTGACAATCATTTCTAAATTTGTGGTGATATGGTGTGTGGCACAGTTTGCAGAAGTAACGTCAACCCATGAAACCTTTGATATTTTTACCCCATATTAATGTTTGTCATGTAGCAGCATAAACACCATTCTTTCTTGTTGGGTCACTCCAGTTACAAAAAACCTCCAACCCCCTTCATGATAAAACATAACCTTTATAGTTATACCCAATTAATTCTCAAATATGTGTATCTGTGAAAAATCAGTTCTGTGGTCTGTAGAAATCCTGAGACTGCTATGAAGTTCCCTGGCTCTGGTAATAATTTCTTGTTTAGTAGATGCTCCATCATTTAACAAAGACAGCAGACTGCCTGCAAAAGACAGAAATAACCCCTCCACATTGAAATCCACCAGATGCTGTCTTTTCTTCTCCAAAATCTTACTGAATAGTACTGTTCCTAATTTCCTAAGTCCACCCCCTCATTGTTCTTCAAAATAGTGACTGTCAGTTCTAAAGAGTTCCTCCATAATATCTCCACATTGCTTTGTAACAAACTCTCTACATAACTAAAGAACTGATCAGCATTTAGTTCATCCAGAGGTCTCCTAACACTAAAGAGAGGCCGTCCTAATTCTTCAGCATCCAATTGCAATTGCACATAATCATTAGGTCTTATCTCCCTGGAAATACAACTGAAAAGGTTCTGCATCTCATTATGAATAACATCTATAGGTTGTGTGAATCATCAAATATGCTCCATATTTACACATCTGAAATGTTCATAGTACTTTATAGCTCTGTAATGTTGCAGCACCCTCTGCCATGTTTGAATGGCCTCCAGGTACACAACAACTGCTTCTGGTGTACTTATCGAGTCAGTCTTCTGAGTGTTCCCATACCTCTGCTGATTGTGTTTCTGACATATCATACTCTTCACTGGTAATATCATCTTGTATGCCTGTAGGCTGTCGGTCCTCATTACCCTTTTTTGACTTTTTACAAACCGGTTCTAGATAAATAAAAAAGACATACCTAAGAACTGTCCCTGGTTTAATGAATAGCAGCATTCATATTTAGAAATTATTGAGCATCATAATTAACCTTGTATGTCACAGGATGTGGATGGCTGGGGCTCAATTTCCTGTCCCTGTATAATAATAATAATAATAATAATAATTTAAATTTATTAGCCGCTCCCTTTCCGAAAAGGACTCGGGGCGGCGTACAATGGAGTAAAAAACATATAACATTTACATAAATCCATGACATACATAAGTACAAAGACACACATGTTCGGAGGAGGTTAACAGATACAATACATAGACAATTAAAAACCATTAAAATACCCTAATTACAAAACCCCATGTACAATCCAAATTCAAAATGTTAAAAAACAGACAGTCAGGAGGAGTACGGGAAAATTACGGTTGAGCCAGGCCAGATAGTTGGAAGAGGTGGGTTTTCAGTTGTACACGGAAGGAGCGGAGATCGGAAGTAATCCTGATGTCCCGGGGGAGGTCATTCCACAGGGCTGGGCCCATCACAGAGAAGGCTCTGCTCCTGGGTATCTACCGTGCATTGTATGAAGTGGATAGTTGTGGTCCAACACTCTCTTGAGCTCGTTGGTGAAACAGTCGGCATTGTAAATTTTGCAAACATCTGGTCCCTGTCCCTGTCTGTAGGTACACAAATAAATAACAGTTAGGATTCTTACTTATTATAGTACAAAGAACATATTGAATGAAGAGTGGGAAAAACATCAGTCCCCCTCATATTTCAATTATTATGGAGGTGGTTGAGCAAATGTTGCCTCAAAAATCATAATAACCAGGTTTTCTAAAACTTGTATGTGAATAACAGATCCTACCTTGTATTTCCATTTCTTGTTATTCCTATGTTGTAGATAGCTGCTGCCTCAATTCCTGCAACTGCTCCTCCATGGGGCCATGTGAAGTGCTTGGTTGTGGCTCCCCACCCCATTGAGCACCTTGTGAAACAGTGTTCCTTGGGAATTTCGTTTGCATCTGACCATTCCACCATTCTGAAAGTACAACAGAGAGGTACTGACTTCTCACATTTATTACAGTAAATAACACCGACTATAACCTGAAACACATGTCCTTCCTTACAGATTATTGTTTGATGATAGACCTTCATTGCAATCCCTAACACATGTCTTGCATACAATAGGTATGCCTGTGAATTGAATACTATACCTTCTAATCCACTGTGTCCCTCGTAATGGGGCTGCACTGTGTCCCCTGTTATATATGCGCCATTGAGAATCCATGGGCATTGTAAATGTTGCAAACAGTCCATCAGCCTCACATTCTGAAAGAAACACCAAATCATATGAGTATCAGTCTTGCTACAGAAATGTAGAACCTTCCCTAATATACTTACAGCCTATAGCTTGAAACCAGAGTTCTTCCTTACACATTATTTTTTGGTGATAGACCCTTATTACAATCCCCAACACACAAGGTCTTTTTATACAATAGGCATGTCTGTGAATTAAATACTATACCTTCTAATTCACTCTCTTGCATCCCTCGTAATGGGTTAGCACTGTATCCCCTGTTATATACGTGCCATTGAGAATCTGTGGGCATTGTAAATATGGCAAACAGCTCATCTTCCTCACATTCTGAAAGAAACATTGAATCAGCAGGAAATCAGTCTTGCTACACAAATGGTCAACCCTCCCCTCTAATATTTGAATGGTAAAATGAAAAAAATAACTTCACATGCTTTAACACATTGCGAATCTGTTGCCTCATCCTAATAAATACAAAATACAAAATATTGTTTACCACATCTATGCCATGCAATATCTTAAAAATAGTTATAAAAGCAGTTACCTTAGTATTTTTTTTTTGTAATTTTTTTTTATTGGTTTTACAGAAAATTTCAGGAAAGGGGATAGTGGATGAAGTTACAAATTTTGACAGCTACATTATGCAGGAAATGGCACTCCCCCCAATTCTCATAACTTTCGCTTATTAATACATTAAGTATTAACTACTTAGCAATATTTTGACAGCATATTTTTACCTTATATCTTCAAATAATTTCAATCTATTTTATATCAAATAGAAAAAATTCTCTGTATTAGCAATTGCATTATTTTTCTAATTCACTTTTGTGATCTAAGTTTTCTCGGTGTTGCCTCTTCTCCCCCCTCCAACAAGGCTCCGGCACCTCCCGTGTCTTGTGTATCCCTTGTGGTGTCATCGGTTTTATCTAGGAGCACTTTGTTTTTTTCCATGAAGACCTCCGCCTCCATGGTTGTGTTAATTCTAACTCTAGTGTCCTCCCAGAATATCAACATACCTTCTGGGAGAAGCCATCTGAACCAAATCACTTTCTGGTATAATTTCTTCGCTAAAAACGAATATTTTTTTCTTTTATCTCTAACTTTCTTTGGGATTTGTTTCAGGATGGCTATCTCTCTATCCTTGTATTTTAACACTTGCCCCCTTTGTGCACTCAGAATCTCATCTCTTGTAGTCTTTCTAAGGAATTTAATGTGGACCTCCCTTTGAACATTGACTCTATAGACCAGATCAATATCCCATCCCAGCTGTTGTCTGTCTTTTTTAATATATTCAGCCAATAACTTTGTCATAATTTCCCTCAAATCTTCATCATCAGCCTCAATTACATTTTGAAATCTAAGGAAAAAAGACATTCTTTCAAACTCCATTTTTATCTGATGGCTCTCAAGTTCTTGATTTCCTCTCTGGACTCCCCTCACCTCCCCCCTCATCTCGGCCGTCCCCTCCTCCAAAACTTCCAGTCTTTGCGCATTTTGAGCCGTTCGGTTTTGATTTTCTCTGAGCTGTTCGTTCATTTCTTTTAGTTGGTTCTTCAATTCCTCCTGCCCCTTTAAGATCTTTTGTAGCATCTGTTGGGTTAGATCCTCCTCCGGGGGCTTGGGTTGTAACAGAGATGTTAGTGTCTGTTGCCCGCTGGGACTGGATGTTGAAGATGTAGGGGCAGAACCCGCATAGCCTGGTTTCCCAGGTGGTGGTCTTTTCGGTGCCATTTTAATAAAGAAAGCTCAGAGATGTCTGTGTCAATACAATAAAAAGGGAGCTGTAAAGGTGGGTAGCCAAGAGAGATCGCGAGGCAGGCAGTCCAGGCAAATAGAGACCTTTTCTATAGTTCAAATCCAAATAGTAAAATCCATTGTTCCAAGTCCAGGGTATTGTATATCAAGAAATATCTCTGAGTGTCACGGAGACAAAGACAAAATGCCAGCAGTTTCTGTGGGTGGAGTCAAATTTCAAAGCAGAAGAAGACAACGGAAGTGTGCCATCTTTCCTTGCCAGCACCGGGATCAGAAGGCAACAAACCAAAAGTTTTTAAAGTTTTCACAAAAGTCAAATCATCACCTCATTTTCACAATTGCAGCAAAGTATTCATCTGCTGTTTGCTATGAGTGTGATTTCATTCCACAGCTCTCTCCACACCTCCTCCGGGGGTAGAGAGCAATTTAAAGCCGCTTTTCCAAGGGGGGGGGAATCCCCCTCCCTCTAGTCACACTTCCCAAGAGCAGATTGAACGTTTTAAAAAGCTGGCAATCCTTTTTTTTTCCAGTCTGAAAAGGGAACGGGGGGGATTTCCACCTCACCACATTGCAGCTGCAGCCTTCAAATCGTCGAATTCGTCCAGCTGCCTCGACGCGAAAGCGTGAACTCGCGCCTCCCCTTTTGCCTCCTGGTGTCTAGGGCAATGCAGGGAGCCCCCCCGCGGCCGCCGCCGATGCAGGGGACTCCCCGCTAGCCGCCCCCTCGGCAGGGGCCCCTACGAGGCTCCCTGTGCCCCCCCGATTAAGGGGGAGCCCACCAAGAGCGCGCGGGGCAAGCGAAGCACGCCCGTCGCTATCCACAGCCGGAACCGGACAGCAGTTACCTTAGTATTGATCATCCTGAAGAGGTCTTCTTTACTGGCCAACAGGACAGGGACCTTATGGCTAACTTCTTATCAGTTTCAACCAAATGCATTTCCAGAACCCCAATGCTATTGACATCACATTTATTCCGCCACACATATTGGCTGGCCTAAACATTGGGGTGGGGGTGCGGGCTGGGGGTGGGTTTTTTTGTTTTTTGTTTTGCAAAATCAAGCAGACTAACCTCCCCTGACATCTGACCCCATCGGTTCTAAAGAACCATTACCAAACAGAAATAACAACAGTTTTCCAAGTGTTTCCGTACATGTTTTATTTGAAATTAATTCCCTTTACATTAATAAATTATTGTAATAAATTTCTGATACAATTTGGCATATCAATCTCTTCACAGATGTAGGCGTCTCATCTCATATTCTTTTCATTAATGCCAATGGGTCCTTCACCTTCTCAATGCTTTGTATACAGGCCTTGACGTCATCCAGTGTGTCCCTTGTGAAATATAATGTATTCATTTTGTCTGAAATCTTAATGATTATCCATGCAATTTGAGGTATAGAGATTTGAAGACAGTCTTTTAACAATGTCTGTTTCATCAGTTCCATCAATTTGGTCTTCATTTTGCAGGCATCCCATTAAACAATGATGCAGTGCATTTACAATGCAACTCTTGACAATTTGCAAAAGTCCCAGGTTCTGATGAACGTCCAGTTCTGAAAGAAGAAATATCATGCATTAAATATTCATTTTCAACTCATGAAGCTTTTTAATTTTCACAGACTGCATGCACTCACCATTTGGTGTTTGACAGAACTGACAATGACAAATCTTTTTTTAAAAAAAGATTTTATTGATTTTCTGTTGTTTACATTTTGTTAGTGCTTAATAAACATTGTATTTGTGGGTTATTTAATTTGCTTGACAATACAGATTACATTCTTAATCTCCAACTCTTTTTCCAACCACTGGTAAAATAAAGTCCATGTTTGATAATATTATGTGTCTTCTTTCTGTTTAATCTTCAGCGTAAGTCTGTCCATTTCTGCACAACCTACTACAGTGATGGCGAACCATTTTGGCATAGCACGTGCTATGTACCAAAGTACCAGAAACCCGACGACCACCTGGCTGGCACACATGCACGTGTTGGAAACCCAACAACCAGCTGGCCTGCACACATGTGTGGAGTTAATTGGTTATCCAGTAGCTGGCAAACCACACTGGGGATCAATCAAAGTCCACGTTTCTTCCTCTTAATCCTTTTGCTTACAAGAAGGTATGATGGAATGTACATGTAGACACATTCCATGCAGCAGTCAATCATTACATATGGGTCATGTATCTTCATCATGAAGTGTCCATGAGGTGTCCATGAGGAAAAGCATGCATCTGTAAACCAATCAATAGTTGCCAAGTGGATTTTCTGTCCAATGAGCTTTTTCTATTCTGAGAAGTTTAACAATAAAAGGGAGCCCCGAACAATGCTCTGGGTGGGTGCTTCCCATTAGAGTGCCTTCCCAGTGGGTGCCTTCCCATCACAACCTTACTCCTGTCTACGTCTGCTTTTCTACGTTACCAACACACATGCACATCAGAAACCCGACAACCAGCTGGCTGAACTGGGGCGACAGCGTGCATGACCACAAAGAGGGCTCTGCGTGGCACCTCTGACATGCGTGCCATAGGTTCGCCATCCCGGATCTAGTATCTTCCTAATTATCTCTTCATCTCGCGGTGTTTCTTCATTTTTCCAATATTGTGCAAATATAATCCTCGCTAGACTTAGGACATGCAATATTAAATATATACTTTGCTTATCAAGTTTTTCTGATGGTATACCTAATAAATACAGTTCAGGTTTAAAATCTACATGCTTTCCTATCATCTTTTCTAACCACTTATGTATTTTTGCCCAATTTTATTTTACTTTAACACAAGTCTACCACATATGATATGTGCCTGTCTTTTGGTTGCGTTTCCAACATTTGCTACACATATTTTTAAATATGTGGCAGGTGGCAAGTGCCATCTATAAAACATTTTATATACATTTTCTTTTTTCCAAAGTTTTTTATTTATTTTTTGTTACATATTTTAACTTCTTTTATGAACAAAGTGTTGTCCTGCCACCCCTTAAGAAAAGAATTTTTTTCTTACTATATAAACAATATCCTTTTGCCTCTAAAAGTTAATCAAATTTAACATATCATTTCCATCTATTTATTCTGTTTTTTTATTTATTCTTCTGTACAGAAGGATCTTGACAAACCTGAACATTGGGCACTATCTAATAAAATGAAATTCAATGGTGAAAAGAGTAAGGTTCTACATTTAGGCAACAAAAACGGAATGCACAGGTACAGTATAGGTGGTACCGTGCTCAATAGTAGTAACTGTGAGAGGGATCTTGGAGTTCTAGTGAACAATCATTTAAATATGAGCCAGCAGTGTGCAGCAGCTGCCAAAAAAGCCAACACAGTTCTAGGCTGCATCAACAGAGGGATAGAATCAAGATCACGTGAAGTGTTAATACCACTTTATAATGCCTTGGTAAGGCCACACTTGGAATACTGCATACAGTTCTGGTCGCCACGATGTAAAAAAGATGTGGAGACTCTAGAAAGAGTGCAGAGAAGAGCAACAAAGATGATTAGGGGACTGGAGACTAAAACATATGAAGAACGGTTGCAGGAACTAGGTATGTCTAGCTTAAGAGAAAGAAGGACTAGGGGAGACATGATAGCAGTGTTCCAATATCTCAGGGGTTGCCACAAAGAAGAGGGAGTCAAGCTATTCTCCAAGGCACCTGAGGACAGAACAAGAAGCAATGGGTGGAAACTAATCAAGGAGAGAAGCAACTTAGAACTGAGGAGAAACTTCCTGACAGTTAGAACAATTAATCAGTGGAACAGCTTGCCTCCAGAAGTTGTGAATGCCCCAACACTGGAAGTCTTTAAGAAGATGTTGGATAGCCATTTGTCTGGAACGGTATAGGGTTTCCTGCCTAGGCAGGGGGTTGGACTAGAAGACCTCCAAGGTCCCTTCCAACTCTACTATTGTATTATTGTACTATTATTAATACATATCCTCAAGTTAAATTTTAAATAGTAAACATTTCATTTAATTAGTTATCCACAAGTAGTAATTTAAATCTATATCCCACACATTTTATTGAATATATACCGTTGGCTATATTTACTAAGTTTCATTCTATTCTACTAGTAAATCCTTTTCTTTCTTTCCTCCTTTCAACCATTTTTTCTTTGTCTCTCAGGATTTTCATTTCTCTCATATTCTCTTCTCTCCACCCATTTGCCTAGTTGTCTCTTTTTCTTGATCTTAAAATTCCTGTATTTTCCCTTTCCAATCTTTTTTCTCCTTTTTAATTTTGTTGTTTCAGTATCTCTCCCCAATTTCCCCCCTTTCTTTCCCCGTTGATCCCACCTTTGCTATTTCTCTTTTTTGGGGCCACTTCTCCCTTGTCTCCTTTGGGTGTATAACTGTAAATCCCAGTATAATCATCTAAATTCTTTTCTTTTTCAATCTCTTTTTCTTCTATGTTATCTTCCTGATCTTCATACAATCCCTTTTCTTTCTCCTTTTCTCCTTCTTGTTCTAAGTGTTCCCTCTGAGTTTCCACTGTTTTATTTCCCATTTATTTCCCATGCATTTTTTTAACATATCAAGTATTTCATTATACATCCAAACATCCATATTATCTGTTTAATTAGTTTAACAATTTTTAAAAACTTTCTCTATTATATCACTTAAGACTTAGAGTTCTTTTTTCCCTTTTCTGATTTCCAATTTCTAAGTCCACTTCCACTTTTTATTTGCTTTTTATCTTCCACCAAAACAGTAACCAAGTCATTCTGTATTGACTTTACAGCTTATATTTGTGTTTAATTTACAATCTGGAAAAATAGCGCCAAGAGTCGCAAACCTTCATGTTACATTTTACACTTTTATATGAAAGAGTAACTTATTATTTATTAATTTTCTTCAGTGGGGACTCAGACCAGTTAGTCCTATTCCTTGACTCAGCTGAGATCCACCTAGAATGCTATAGACACCTCTACTCATCCCCCAGAGCCATAGTGAATACTATCACAAAGGGACTAGACTAGAGGGAGAAGCAAGGGAATGGCTAGCAGCACTCCACAAGAGGAGAGTGCTGCTAATTTGTTTTTGTAACACTGTTGCAAAAACAAATACTCCTTGTTGGTTCTCACAGCTTCAAAGTATTTTTTTTCTTACATTCAAGGTCAAACAGCAATGTCTTTTCTCCTGACAAATTCTGTTAGTTCTTGTAGTATCTTCTTTTCACCACTAGATGTCTCCCTCTTCGCTTAAGGCAATGTGTTCTAGCTGTCAAAAGCTGTCAAAGTCCATTTTATTCCAAAAAAATATAAAAAGGTAGCAAAAGAAAGAAAGGAAAATCCCCCCCCCCCCCCAGTGCTTTTATTGTTTTTAATGTTTCCAGGTCCAAATTTTGGAAATAAAAGTCTTCTAAGGCTTTCCGTTTTTGTCACTGCCCCCCCCCCCTTCTGTTAAATCCCCCGTCTGTCAAATAGCTACTAAATTCCGCTCCAGGTCTCTTTTTAATCCAAATTTTCAAAGTTTCTTTACCTTGGGTTGATCACTCACCCAGGTCCAGCACTTTGTTCCAGCACCTCTCCTGCTCAGATGGCTTGGTCCGCATGCCCCAACTTTAAAGCGGCCATTAAAGCCGCTGCCGCTTCCGCTGTTGGTTTGACGAGCTTTATCTTGGACCTTTTGAGGAACTGCCGGTTCCTCTTTGGTCTACAAGATGTCTCTTCTTTTCCACCTATTCCTCCATTACAGGCTCCGACCCGAAGGTCCCTGACAACAGGTGTCCATCTGGGTTTTCACGGAACTCGTCAGAGCTCTGCTATTTCCCAGCTGTTCCTGTTGCGGCGCTTCCGGTGTCTCTCCATATACATTTTCTTTATAAGAATTGCCATTGTCAATGTACAGTTCCTTTCCCATATGTTTTGCCATTTCTCTAATTCTATATTATAACCAAAGTTTTTTTTTTACCCACTGTGTCATTGTGTCTTTTACTTGTTCGTTCTCCATTTTCCAGTTTAGTAAGAAATTATATATTTTCTTAATTAATTTTTCATCAGAGTTCAACAATATCTGATCAAAGTCTGTTTGATGTCTTTATCGTATCTAGATTGCATTTGCAATTGAGGCCACCATGATAATATAATGCCCTGGTCATCAAGCTCTTGTTTAGATTTTAATTTCCCTTCAGTGTCCAAAATATCTTTATATGTCACAATTTTTTCAAACTTCACCAGATTTGGGTATGTAAAGGCTTCCATCATTGAGAGCCATTCTGGGATTTTCAAATAAATCTTAGGTTTTATTTTTTCCCATACAGATAATAGTGAGTTTCTTATATAGTGATTTTAAAAGTATTTGTTAATTTTATTCTTCTCATACCATAAGAAGGTGTGCCATCCCAGTTGTAATATCATGTCCTTCTAAATATAACTGTCAGGTTTCCTAAAAATACCCTAATTGATTCATAAGTCCCGAGCCAAGTTTCAATACAAAACTAGTCATTTATTAGAAGCACCATTAGGCAAGGCCTTATTGCAGTCAGATTTCAATTAATTCAATTTATTTGTGCTTCTAGACCGCCCCCTCTCCCAGAAGGGACTCGGGGCGGTGTACAGTCCATAGAGAATATCACAAAAATACAATAAAAAATTAAATATGTACAGTTTGGAGGAGGTTAAAATGCAATTAAAAGAACTGTACAAAGCTAAATAAATATAATTTTTTTAAAATCCCTAAAACAGACACAACAGATTAAAAAACCCTAAAATAACCAGATAATAATACATTTGCCAGGAGGGACAGTTGTAATTATGCCAGGCCTGCTAATCGGAACAGGTGGGTCTTCAATTTTTGCCGGAAGGAGCGGAGGTCAGAAGTGGTTCTAATGTCGGGGGGGAGGTCATTCCAGAGGGTTGGGCCCATCACAGAGAAGGCCCTACTCCTTGGTGTCGCCCGTTGGCATTGCCTAGTGGACGGCACCAGGAGAAGTCCCTCCCTGTGTGAGCGAATTGGCCGCAGGGATGTATGTGGGAGGATGCGATCCCGCAAGTAACTAGGTCCCGTGCCATGGAGCGCTTTAAAGATGGTAATCAGCACCTTGAAATGCACCCGAAAAACCACAGGTAGCCAGTGCAGCTCGCGCAGGAGAAGTGTTACGTGGGAGTACCTCGTACTCCCCATCACAGCCCGCGCGGCTGCGTTCTGAACCAACTGCAGTCTCCGGGCGCGTCCCAAGGGCAGCCCCATGTAGAGAGCGTTGCAGTAATCCAGGCGGGACGTCACCAGCGCATGAGTGACCGTGCGTAGGGCATCCCGGTCCAGTAGGGGGCGCAATTGGCGCACCAGGCGAACCTGGTGGAACTCCCCCCTCGCCACGGCTGCCACATGGTCATCCATTGACAGCCGGGCATCAAGGAGGACGCCCAAATTGCGCGCCCGTTCCACAGGGGGCAATTGTTCGCCCCCTATGGCCAGCGATGGAATCAGCTGGCTGAACCGAGGTGCCGGTAGCCACAGCCACTCGGTCTTGGAGGGGTTGAGTTTAAGTCTGTTGTCCCCCATCCAGACCCCGACGGCTTCCAAGCACCGGGACATCACTTCAACAGCCTCGTTGGGGTGGTTTGGGGTTGAAATATACAGCTGAGTATCATCAGCGTAGAGGTGATACTCAACCCCAAAACCACGGATGATCTCACCCAGCGGCTTCACATATGTGTTGAACAGGAGAGGCGAGAGGACCGACCCCTGTGGCACTCCACAAGTGAGTGGCCTCGGGGTCGACCTCTGTCCCCCTGTCAACACACATTGCCTCCGGTCGGAGAGGTAGGAGCCGAACCACC
This sequence comes from Natrix helvetica, assembly GCF_964273705.1. Taxonomy (NCBI): domain Eukaryota; kingdom Metazoa; phylum Chordata; class Lepidosauria; order Squamata; family Natricidae; genus Natrix; species Natrix helvetica. The sequence continues at coordinate 55,167,781 of NC_138555.1, read as the reverse complement.
GCAAAACGGTACCTCCGACTCCTATCCCCTCCAACCGGCGCAATAGGATACCATGGTCGATGGTATCAAAAGCCGCCGAGAGGTCTAATAGGACCAGGATAGAGGAACAACCTCTATCTCTGGCCCTCCAGAGATCATCGACCAACACGACCAAGGCTGTCTCTGTGCTGTGCCCGGGTCGGAAGCCGGACTGGCGTGAGTCTAGATACTCGGATTCGTCAAGGTGTTGTGGAAACTGCTGCGCCACCACATTCTCGACAACCTTTGCTAAAAACGGAAGGTTGGAGACTGGACGATAGTTAGCTAGCTCCATTGGGTCGAGTGCAGGCCTCTTAAGTAAGGGTCTCACCACCGCCTCCTTCAAGGCGGCTGGTAAAGATCCCTCACCCAATGAGGCATTCACCAGGCCCAGAAGCCAGCCTCGGGTCACCTCCCAAGATGCCAGTACCAACCAGGAGGGACACGGGTCCATTAAACATGTGGTGGGTCGCAGCCGTCCACGCAACCTATCCAAATCCTTGGGGGCAACAGAATCAAACTCCTCCCAGGATGGTCTCACAAGACTCGCTGTTGGCGGCCCGTCCGGTCCACTGAGGGGGGCCCATCCGCTCCGGATCTGAGCGACTTTATCCTGCAGATATTCCCCAAACTCCTCTGCTCTGCCCTGCAAGGGTGCCCCTTGCGTCCTCTGTGACAAGAGGGAGCGGGTCACCCTAAACAGGGCGGCAGGGCGGTTATCCGCAGACGCAATAAGAGCAGCGCAATATCTACGTTTGGCCGCCCTTAATGCCACAAGGTAGGTCCGTAAATAGGCTCTTACCTGTGTTTGATCAGATTCGGAGCGTGAGGACCTCCACCTGCTCTCTAGACGTCTCCTATGGCGCTTCATCACCCTCAGCTCCTCGGTATACCAAGGAGCCCGGGTGGGTCGCTGCCGCAGGAGAGGTCGCAAAGGCGCAACCCGGTCCAAGGCCCCAGCCGCCGCCCTATTCCAGGCGGCCGCTAGGTCCTCCGACCGAGCGCGGGTCAGGGCTACAGGTAATGGCCCAAGCTCCATCTGGAACCTATCCGGCTCCATCAGGTGCTTGGGGCGGTACCAGCTTGGACCATCTGGTCCCGCCTCCTCGCGGTGGGGGGTAGCGCCAGGGAAGTCCAGCCGGAGACATGAGTGATCCGACCATGACAGGGGTGTAACAACAAAGTCCCCTATACCCAGATCACTCGTCCACTGCTCAGATACAAAAACAAGGTCCAATGTGTGGCCACCTTCGTGTGTGGGGCCCTGAATTAACTGGGTCAGGCCCATGGCTGTCATGGAAGCCATGAACTCCCGAGCCACCTCAGACGGTGCTCCCGTCGACGGCAGGTTGAAATCCCCCATAACCACAAGCCTGGGGATCTCAACCGCCGTCTCCGAGATCAGCTCAAGGAGCTCGGGCAGGGCCGCTGATGTATAGCGAGGAGCCAAGTATACAATCAGCAAACCCAACTGCCTCCCTGGGCCCCATTTCACACCAAGGGACTCACACCCGGATATCTGAGGAACAGTGAACTCCCTCGGCTCTAGACCTTCCCGTATAACTACCGCCACCCCACCACCCTTACCCAGGGCCCGAGGCTGATGGAATGCGCGGAAACCTGGTGGGCACATTTCCACGAGGGGTAAACCACCCTCGTGGCCCAACCAGATTAAGATCTGAGCTTTGTTTGAATTATAGCTGAACTTTACCCCTGTTCCTTCCCTCCCCTCAGTCTGTGTCATAAATCACATTCCCCAATGAGGTGCACCCCTCCCAAGCCTGCTGCAGTAATCTGAGATCCGACTCTAGCCATAAGTATGCGTGGAATGTGCTCCTCCCCCCTTCCCTCACCATGACAACCTTAGGAGTTGACATTCAGCTCTCCTCACTTTCCAAAAGCAACCTGTGTGAAGCAAAAACAATTTGAGTACAAGTATAGGATTTAAGGCTACGTCCTCCCCACCAGGCTTGTTTGGATTTTCTGCATGGAATTTTTCTATAAGGCGATCAGCCTGGATATTTCTACTCTTTACTCAAGATGCCTCTGACAAGGCATCTTAGCCCTTCCACTTGATTAAGTATTGGAGTTGTCTCCTGTGCCACCTCGAATCGAGGATTCATTGCACCTAATAATGGGTTTGGCCCCCTATGACCACAGGGCCTTGGGGCTCTGGGGGTAGTGGTCTCAGAGTGGATCCAACCATGGGTTTTAAGAGGCTACCATGGAATACCGGGTGTAACTTCCCTAGCATTCAAGGCAGTTTCAATTGTACTGTGACTGGGTTGATGATCTTTACTATGGGGAATGGTCCCATAAACTTTGGCCCCAGTTTCTTGCTAGGGAGTCTTAACCTCAAATATTTTGTGGAGAGGTAAACCTTCTCTTCCACCAGGAATGGTCGTTGCGGAGCTCGGTGTTTATCTGCCTGTTTCTTACAGGTTTGTGCCGCTTTAGCCAGTACTTTTTTGACATTCTCCCAAGTTGCTTTTAGCATTGACATCCAATCAGCCAAGCTGACTGAGGAGGGGGGATCCCTTGGATACTCAGGCATTGGGACAAAGTCCATACCACTCACCACTTTGAACAGTGTTAGTCCTGTGCTACTGTGAACAGCATTATTGTACGCGACCTCAGCAAAGGACAAAAGGTCTGCCCAATTGGACTGCTGATAGTTCCACATAGCACCTCAGGTACTGCTCTACCATGACGTTCAGTCTCTCTGCTGCCCCATTGGTGCTCGGGTGAAAAGCCGAGCTAAGGCCCTGGGATGACCCAATGGACCACAGGAACTCCCTCCAGAACTTAGCCGTGAACTGGACCCCTCTGTCTGAGATCATTCTTTGAGATACTCCATGCAAGAGGTAGATGTGCTTCAGGAACAGTTTGGCCACCTGGTGAGCTGAGGGCAGTCCGCTGCAGGGTATGAAGTGTGCCTGTTTGGAGAAAAGGTCTATTACAGTCCAAATCATCATGTTTCCCCCACTTTTCGGCAACTCTACTATAAAGACCATTGTGATCTCCTCTCACAGCCTCATTGGCTCTGCTACTGGTTGCAGCAGTCCAGGGTATTTTCCCGGTCGTCTCTTCATTGTGGTGCAGATGGTACAACTTTTCACGTAACTGTCCACGTCTTTCTTTATACTGGGCCACCAGAACTGCCTCCGGGCTAAGTGTAACATCTTTAGGAACACAAAGTGGCCTGCTGGTTTGGCGTCGTGGCTCCTCTGGAGAATTAGGGAGCATAGGGATTCCGGGACATAGAGTTTCATCCCCTTCCATGCAAGGTCATCTCTTTTTCTCAAGATGTCTGCTTGACAAAGGGGTCTGTTAGCAGTTCGGTTTTGAGTCTCATGGGTAGGTCACTTGCTGGTTGGTCTTGCCGATCACGGCGTTGTCGTCTGGTGGCCACTTGGGCAGCTATTTGAGTAGGGGCAATGATGGTGTCCACCACCTGCTTCCATTCACATTTGTACTGGGGCATGCAGGAGAGGGCATCAGCTAGAAAGTTCCTCCCCCCTGGAATGTGCTTTAGTACAAAGTCGGAACAATTAAAGTATTGAGCTCATCGGACTTGTTTGGGTGATCGTTTCCCCAGGGTCCTGAGAGCCTCCAGATTTTTGTGGTCAGTCCAGACTTTGAATGGTTTCTGGCCCCCTTTCAATAGGTGTCGCCAGGTTAGCAGTGCCCATCTCACCGCGAAAGCCTCCTTTTCCCATGCTGCCCATCATCTCTCTGTCTGTGAGCTTTGGGGATGTGTAGGCACAGGGCTATAAGTTACCCTGGCTGTTTCTTTGGAGTAGCACTGTTCCCACTGCCATGTCACTGGCATCTGCTCGGATCATGAAAGGTTGCTCGGGGTCAGGATGCTTCGGCACCAGTTCCTTTGCAAACATTTCTTTTAGTGTTTTGAATGCCTCTTGGCAGGTTAGGTCCCACTGTAGTGGTTTTCCCAGGTGAAGTTTTGTTCCTGGGCTCCCTGTCTTTAGGAGGTCTGTCATGGGTTTGGCAATATTCACGAAGGAGGGGATGAATTACCTATAGAAGTTCATAAACCCTAGGAAGCTTTGTAGCTGTCTGCGGGTGCGAGGGGGTTGCCAGCCTAGGATGGCTTGTACTTTGGCTGGGTCCATCTCTATTCCCTCATTTGACACTTGGTAACCCAGGTAGTCTAGCCGTGCACGGTGGAATTCACATTTTGATAGCTTGATGTACAGGTTGGCTGCCAGAGGTTTTTCCAGTAACTGTCAGACCAGGGGTATGTGATCATTCATGGTCTCTGTGTAGATGAGGATGTCAAAAGGAGGAGGAGCTTCCGGAGGGAATGGCGGCCGGTCTGTGAGCTCCGCATGATTGCGGAGGGGCCTCCCTGTTGGGGGGGTGCTGCCGACCCTCGGTTCCACTCTGAAGGTCGGGAATTTGTCAACGACCACCCCGGCTCTGTCCTGGCTTGGACTGGCCAGGCAGGGTGGTCGGGTGGTCGGTTGGCCGGGCGGAGAAGCGCGTGGAGACGCGTGGAGGCGCGCTGGCCGAGGCCGGAGCTGGTGAACTGCCGCGTTCTATGGAGCGGAGCGGAATGAAGCGGCTAGTGGAGGGTGGAGCTGAGCAGAGCAGAGCGGAGCGGCAAGCCTGAAGGAGGGAAAGAACAATGTTGAAGGTGAGGATAACCCAGATAACCCACGTGGCTCAGGCGGCGAGGGTTTGGCGATGGCGGCGGCGGGGGAGGCAGTCGGAGACGCCGAGCAACACACCCTCTGGTCGCCATGACCCCTGGTCTTGCGGAGGAGCCGCAAGAAGAGAGAACGAGGCCTGGGGCGCCAGAGAGCGCTGCCAACTGCAGGAGGCTTGGGAAGCCTCAGGGAGCCAAGGCGGCCTCGGATTTGGGAACAACAGCCCCCGGGAGGATGAGCTCCTGGGTTGCCGAGGAGGCAGATGGCCATTCTTCTCTGGGATTGGACATGGAGGAGAGACACCGGGGAGATTGGTAGACATCTGCTGAAGGTTTGACTTTTTCCCTTCTATCTCTGTTGACAACTGCCTCCCTTGCTAAAACTTTGAATTCCATCGATTTTTTCTACTACCCTGACTATGGCTTTGCCCTTAACATCCTGCTACAAACTGCTCCAATACCATCTTGAGATCCTCCTTAGACAAATCTGGCTAGTCGGCTAGCCCACCAACTTACCCTTTCCATCTAGGGTAAGGACAATCTCATTTGCTCACCCCTTTTATAGGGAGGCCTGGCTTCGGACAAACTATGATTCCAACTACAGCACTTGAAAATAATCTCGCCCCTGTGATAACTGTATGACAACTGTATGAACTTAACACACACAAGGTCTGACCTACTGCTACTGCGAGAGTCCCCCCTCTCGCAGGTATGGCCTTCAGCCCTTTCAAGGGCCCACCTTGAGGACGGGTTTATTAACCCAGAGAGGTGGAGGAAGTGCAAACTAAGGGGCTTTTTAATTAATCGTTTTTTAATAGTTTTAAGGGGTTCCAGGGTTGGGGGGGGGTGAATCAGGTCAGGAGTGAAAGTAGAGCCAGGCGAATAGGTGTGGTCGAGAGAGGAGGGAGCAGAGTGGGGGAGGAGAAGGAAGATAGCATTCCAATACAGGGCTCCTTCATACCAACGGTCGTAGGGAGGGGTAGGTGCGAGGACAGATCAAGAACTCGTAGTCGGTTGGGAGACCGTGGCTATTGGTCATACCCGGTCGCTTGTACCAACCCCCGCATGCTAGGTGGTCAGGATCTACAGACCCAGGGCCTGAGGCTGTTGTTATGCAATGCGAGGTCCGTTGTCAACAAGGCCCCTCTCATCAATGATCTGATCTTGGAGGGGGAGCCGGACCTCGCAGGAATAACAGAGACCTGGTTGGGCCACGAGGGAGGTCTACCCCTCGTGGAAATGTGCCCACCAGGTTATCGAGCATTCCACCAGCCACGGGCCCAGGGAAGGGGCGGTGGGGTAGCGGTGATTATCCGGGAAGACTTAGAGCCGAGAGAGTTCACTGTGCCGCAGACATCCGGGTGTGAGTCCCTTGTCGTGAGATGGGGCCCAGGGAGACAGTTGGGCCTGCTGATAGTATACCTGGCTCCTCGCTATACATCAGCAGCCCTGCCTGAACTCCTCGAGCTGATCGCAGCGGTGGCGGTTGAGACCCCCAAACTTTTAGTGATGGGGGACTTCAACCTGCCGTCGATGGGAGAAGCGTCCGAGGTGGTTCGGGAGTTCATGGCTTCCATGACAGCCATGGACCTGACTCAATTAATTCAGGGCCCCACGCACGAGGGAGGCCACACGCTGGATCTTGTTTTTGTCTCTGGCCAGTGGATGAGTGATCTGGGAATAGGGGATTTAGCTATCACTCCCCTGTCATGGTCAGACCACTCACTTCTCCGACTTGACTTCCCTGGCGCTACCCCCCGCTGCGGGGAGGCGGAACCGGAAGGCCCTAGATGGTTCCGCCCCAGGCGCCTGATGGAACCGGATAAGTTCCAGACGGAGCTTGGGCCACCTTCTGTAGACCTGACCCGCCCCCAGATAGAGGACCTGGTAGCCGCATGGAACAGTGCGGCTGCCGGGGCCCTAGACCGGGTGGCGCCTTTGCGGCCTCTCCTGCGGCAACGAACCACCCTGGCCCCTTGGTTTACCGAGGAGCTAAGGGTGATGAAACGCCACAAGAGACGCCTAGAGAGTCGTTGGAGATCCTCCCGCTCCGAACTTGACCGAGCACAGGTACGAACCTACTTAAGGACATACCTTGTGGTGTTAAGAGCGGCCAAACGTCGACATTGTGCCGCACTTATTGCGTCCGCAGATAACCGCCCTGCCGCCCTGTTCCGGGTGACCCGCTCCCTGTCACGATGTTAAAAAGTTTGCTAAGCCTGAACTGCCTAAACTGACACTCAAGAGTTAAACTAAGAAAGCTTTATTGCGCAGGTCATAAAACAAAAAGTTCTTATCTGAAAGTGATTTATTGCGCACGCGTTACACATTCCAAAAATTCCTCTCTTCTTTGTTCGGCAGCCAACTTTGGCAGACGTAGCTTTCTTTATCAAAATGTAACCAATTAGTTATTTCTGTTTCATTTACTTTTATTATTTTATTATTAAAGTTTGTTTATTAATTAGAATATTTTAAAAGACTTATTTTTTCTCAATATCTCAAAAGATATGCGGAAGGGAATCAGCCACGGTCCATTGATCTCAGATTTCCCAGGGCATTTTTTTTTCCCTGACAACTTGGTATGCAGAGTTTGGCTTTTGATGATACCAGCTGAGATGGTTACAATTTATGGCTGTATTTTCCTTCATGCTATCTAAAGATAACCGACTAAGCCTAATTAGCAATGTCGAAGAGAAAGAAAAGAAAAAAAAACACGGACATGGAAAGCGCTCGAAAGAATCCATTCCCTCAGACACAGAGGAGCAAGATTCTTCAGGTGCCGAGCCAGATGTGGGGGAAGGAGTTACAGAAGGCAAGATCTACGGACTGAGGTCAGTAAATCTTCCTCATTATCAAGATACAATTAACGAACGGCAAAAGTCTAAACGGCAACTGCCGGCAAAAAAAAAATCCTCCCACGCAGAAAGCAAAGTTTATGAAATTTCCCCAGATGATGAGCAAGAAATGCAAAGCTATCTTGATCAAATAAAGCTGTTTGAAAAATATGCTAGGGAGGCGAGAGCGTGTTTTGAAGAGATAAGGCGAAGTAGGAGAAGCTCCCCCACTCCCAAAATGTCTGAGGACGCCATCTTCTCTTCAAAACAACAGCCTAAGACACACCCCACAGAGTTCATTGGTCAATTAGAACAAAGAGACATGTACACGTCACCGAGGTCACGTGGTCCCTTTGAGTCAACTGAACTTCCGCATACGTATAGAAAGGAGAGGCAGCCAAAAAGTGAAGCTGCACTGCCATCTGCTGGCGGAGAAAAATTATTACAGCAAAAGATAAAGCAATTGGACCAGATTTTTAGAGATCTGTCTATGAGTTTTACAGAAGCCCAAACTTTGCCCCCACCCCCTGGCGGTGTCGAATCCTCCCTAGATGGAAAAAGGCAAAGCGAAAGGCGAATTCGAGGAAGCCAATTTGATGTTGCCACGCAAAGGCCAATGATGCAACCCCAGCATCCCCTGGTTCAACAACCAGATTTGCAACCAGAGCAACAAATTGTTCCTCAGCAGGTATTCACAGTCACCCCCTTGACTGGTGAGTCCAAATTAAAGGAGTCAGGAGAGAATTATAAAGCCTGGGTCAGTGAAATTGCGCTCTTGCTTCGAAGAGAAGGCACATATTCCATGGTTTTTAATCCTCCCCGTCAACCCTGGACACCTGCAATGAGAGACCTCGAAAACAGAGCAATCACGACTTTACTCATGTCAATGGAAATTGAGATCCAAGGTATCTTTCCACCTGATGCAACTGCCCAAGAAATATGGGCTATTTTGGAAGATTGCTACAGGCCCGTTTCAATTGAATCTTCATGTTTGCTCATGTCTGAGTTCCATGGTTCGAAGTTGAAACCTGGTGAACGAATTGGTGGACATTTGACCAAACTGAAAAGAATGAGAAGTGAATTGAGACAAAATGGCCATGTAATCGATGATATCCAAATGATTAGCATCATCATTAACTCATTGAATTATGAATGGAAAGATGCTGTTGCAAAGATTAACTACGTGCCTATTGCTCAACGCACAGTTAACCACGTTTGCAGACTTTTAGTGGAAGACGAAGCTATCAGGTTAGCTACCCCACATCTGCAACGACCTCCAGCGTCAAAGGCTCCAGCCAGACGTCCCTTCCGAGGAAGAGGCTACGCTCCAAGGATGCCAAAATGCTACACCTGCAACCGTGTGGGACATGACACCCGGGATTGTCCCCAACGAGTTCCAGCTCCCGCCACGTACCAGCCCAGAGGAACAGATTCCAGAGGCAGAGGTAGAGGCGGAAGACAAGGTCGTCGTGGTCCAAGGCGTGATTCACAAGCTCCACTTGTGACACTGGCCATAACCAACGTTCCACAACCTGATCCAAAGTTCGACAGACGTCTTTTGTGGACTTTAAATAGTGGAGCAGCTGTGCACGTTACCCACAGAAGGGAACTTTTCACAGAGATGGGCGAACCAGAGCCCGAGTATCGAGAACTGTATTCCTTCACCAACCACACTTGCAAGGTTATGGGAAAAGGAACTGTTTACATTGAAGAGCTCGATACACACATCCCTGATGTTTATTACATACCTTCAGCAACCAGTAATTTGCTTAGTCAAAGTCACTTGTCTAGAGATTTAAAGTTCCAGGTTCACCACCTCGAAAAAGCAAGTTACTTAGTTAAAGATGGTGATATTGTTGCTGAAACCATGCTGATTGGTGGTGTTTATTACTTAAAGCCAAAGCCTAAAGGGCAAGCACAGGCAAGTATGCAAACTCCAAAAAGGCACAACGCAGACCCAGAGAGAGTTGTCCCAGAGAGAGAAAGCGTTACTGTGCCAAAGGCTCCTAAAGCCAACAAACAAAGAAAACAGAAACAGATTGCTCAGAGCAAGCCTGAGGGTCCTCATGAAACTGTTAATGTTGAGAATTCACTAACTGGTAAACCTTTGCATTCCAGGTGTATTCACAAGTGGCACAGAAGATTGGGGCATGCCAGTTTCCGTGTTCTTAGAAAGATGCCGGAGTTCGCAAAAGGTTTGGATCTAAAGGGGTGTAAGGTGTTTTTGGATTGTGCGGTTTGCAAAAAGGCTAAATCCAAGGCGGCTGCAATTCCCAAACACGCTACACGCCGGTCAACACGCATTTTTGATTTGGTACACACTGACATAGTGGGTCCTTTCCCACCAACACTTGGTGGCAGAAAGTATTTTTTAACAATTGTAGATAATCATTCTAGATATGGATTTGTATATCCTATGAGAGAGAAATCTGAGACCTTTCAGATCTTTAAAGACTTTGCAGCGTTTGTTTCTACACAATACCAAGTTCGCATCGCCAGAATCCAGAGTGACCGTGGTGCAGAATTCATGTCTCAGCGTTTCCAGGACTGGATGCGTAAGAATGGAATTCTTCATCAGACATCTGCTCCATATACACCGGCTCATAACGGAGTCGTAGAAAGAAGACAAGGGGTTCTACAAACCATGATGCGTTGTCTTCTAGAAGATGCCAATCTCAGTAACGCATACTGGGGTGAAGCAATCAAATATGCAAATTACATTGTCAACCGTACTTGGAGCAGTGTAATCAATCAAACTCCTTTCTACATGCTGTATGGCTACAAGCCTGATCTCAAAAAACCTCCACATTTTTGGTTCATATGCTATGGTGAACACTCCCTTAAGTCAAAGAAGAAAGGGAGGTACAGTAGCAAAGAGACTGAGATTTATGGGTATTGATGATAATTCAAAATGGTACAAATTCATTGATACTAAACATGTGATTGTCATTTCACAATCTGCTAATTTTGAGGAAGATATTGACTGGTCCATGATTCATTCCAATGATCCTGAAGTTTATTTTCCTAGAGATGGTGTTCCAGATGCCACGCAGCCTGATGACAATTTGCAGGCAGATGTTCCTTCTACCAGCTCTTCACAACCTGATGTTCCGTCTTCGCAAGCCGCGGATGCTGATGCTAGTGACGAACGTGAGGACGAGGATGATGATGAAGAAGAAGAAGACTGGACTGATGTTCCTAGACGCTCCAAGAGGGCCACAAAAGGAATCCCTCCACAACGTTATTCATGGCAACTGACAAAATCACCATTACCTTTGATTTGCAACGTTACTCTTCCTCCAGAGACATTCACACAAATCAAACAGCTTCCTGATTCAGAACAAGACAAATGGTATGATGCAATGCAGGATGAAATGGACAGTTTAAAGAAACTTAATGTATTCACACCTGCAAAACCTCCAGCAAATAAGAAAGTCATTGGCACCCGATGGGTCTACAGAATCAAGAAGAAACCAAATGGTGAGTCTTTATACAAAGCCAGACTGGTAGCTCAGGGTTTCGCTCAACGTTATCCTGAGGACTACACAAACACTTACTCACCAACAGTCAGAACTGAAAGTGTAAAAATTGCTTTAACCACTGCAACTATTCTTGGTTTAGAAGTTTTTCAATTTGATGTGGACACAGCTTATCTACATGCAGACCTAGATGAAGAGATCTACGTGAGAAGCCCTCCAGGATTCCGAAAGCAAGAAGGGGATACCTGGTTCCTGAACAAAAGTCTTTATGGTCTGAAACAGTCAGGTTTAATGTGGTATTTATGTCTTACTGACAAACTAAATTCAATGGGCTTTATTAAGTCCGAAACTGATGAATGCGTGTTCACAAAAAGATCTAACAATGCATATGAGATAATTCTTGTTTATGTTGATGATATTGTTTATATTGGTCCAAATAAGAAAATGAGTGAGATTTTTGCTAAAAGTTTGCAGAGATACTTCACACTAAAATCTTTAGGACACATTAGCACTTATTTAGGTGTTCAAATTGAAAAGACACAGAAGGGGTTTAGTCTTTCACAAGAGGAGAAAATTGACCACATTCTACATCATTGCAACATGATAGATGCTAGCACAACAAAGACACCCATGCAAACAGATTTTCACAACTTAACACATGAACCAAGTCCTGAGTTCGAGGATCAAACACTCTATCGTTCAGTCATTGGTTCACTATTATACATTAGTAGTTGGACCAGACCTGACATCGCACTTAGTGTTAATCTTTTATCACGACACGTAGGTAAGGCAACACAATTTCATTGGTCATGCATTAAGAAGTTGTTGAAATACCTGAAACACACTAAGCACATGAAGTTATTGCTAGAACCAACACACACTGATCAACCAAAGTTGATTTGTTTTGTTGATTCCGACTGGGCGAGCGACAAGAAGTCACACAAAAGCACTTCTGGTTACATGATGTTCCTAAATGGTTGTCCTGTTTACTGGCAAGTGAGAAAACAGAGTTTTGTTTCATGTTCATCTACTGAAGCTGAATATGCTTGTGTTTCAGATGCTTGTAATTCTCTAACGTGGTTTGATGCTTTGATCACAGATATCTGGACACGTCCGATTCGACCAATCACCGTGATGGAAGATAATGTATCTGTTGTCTATATTTCTGAGTCACATTTTACAGGTTCTAGGTCCAGACACATTGACATTCGTTATCAAAACACAAAGCAATTAGTTAAGCAAGGTTTTGTTAAATTGCAATATGTTTCTACACATGATCAGATCGCAGACATGCTTAACAAACCACTTGCCGCAAATCAACACGAGCATCTGCGAAAGAAGATGTGCCTTAATTGATGATTTGATGATGTCAGCCCAGACTAGCAAAAGAAGGGGTGTCACGATGTTAAAAAGTTTGCTAAGCCTGAACTGCCTAAACTGACACTCAAGAGTTAAACTAAGAAAGCTTTATTGCGCAGGTCATAAAACAAAAAGTTCTTATCTGAAAGTGATTTATTGCGCACGCGTTACACATTCCAAAAATTCCTCTCTTCTTTGTTCGGCAGCCAACTTTGGCAGACGTAGCTTTCTTTATCAAAATGTAACCAATTAGTTATTTCTGTTTCATTTACTTTTATTATTTTATTATTAAAGTTTGTTTATTAATTAGAATATTTTAAAAGACTTATTTTTTCTCAATATCTCAAAAGATATGCGGAAGGGAATCAGCCACGGTCCATTGATCTCAGATTTCCCAGGGCATTTTTTTTTCCCCTGACACTCCCTTCTGTCACAGAGGCCGCGGGAAGCCCCTCTACAGGGCAGGGCAGAGGAATTTGGGAAATATCTGCAGGATAAAATCTCTCAAATCCGGAGGGAATGGGTCCCTTTCAGTGGGCTAGGGGAGACGCCCGAGGCGAGTCTTGAGAGACCACTCTGGGAGGAGTTTGACTCGGTTGCCATCGAGGATTTGGACGGGTTACGCGGGCGACTGCGACCTACCACATGTTTATTGGACCCGTGTCCCTCCTGGCTTGTACTGGCATCCTGGGAGGTTACACGTGACTGGCTCCTGGGACTAGTGAATGCTTCGTTGGGCGAGGGGGTCTCTACCGGCCCCCTTGAAAGAGGCGGTTGTGAGACCCTTACTCAAGAAGCCTTCCCTGGACCCAACGGAGCTAGCCAATTATCGTCCTGTCTCCAACCTTCCCTTTTTAGCGAAGGTTGTAGAGAGTGTGGTGGCCCAACAGTTCCCACGTCACCTGGAGGAAAATGATTATCTAGACCCGCGCCAGTCCGGCTTCTGACCTGGGCACAGCACGGAGACGACCTTGGTCGCGTTGGTTGATGATCTCTGGAGGGCCAGAGATAGGGGTTGTTCCTCTATCCTGGTCCTATTAGATCTCTCAGCGGCTTTTGATACCATCGACCATGGTATCCTTTTGCACCGGCTGGAGGGGCTGGGGGTTAGGGGCACCGTTCTACGGTGGTTCGGCTCCTACCTCTCCGGCCGGAAGCAACGTGTGTTGGCAGGGGAGCAGAGGTTGACCCTGAGCCCCCTCACTTGTGGGGTGCCACAGGGGTCGGTCCTCTCGCCTCTCCTGTTCAACACATATATGAAGCCGCTGGGTGAGATCATTCGTGGTTTTGGGGTGGGATATCATCTGTACGCTGATGATACGCAGCTGTACATTTCCACCCCGAACCACCCCAACGAGGCCGTCGAACTGATGTCCCGGTGTTTGGAAGCCGTACGGGTCTGGATGGGTGACAACAGACTCAAACTCAACCCCTCCAAGACGGAGTGGCTGTGGCTTCCGGCCCCCCGGTTCAACCAGTTGCTTCCATCTCTGGCCATCGGGGGCGAGCAACTGGCCCCCATGGAGCGGGCGCGCAATTTGGGCGTCTTCCTGGATGCCCGGCTGTCCATGGATGACCATGTAACAGCCGTGGCAAGGGGGGCGTTCCACCAGGTTCGCCTGGTGCGCCAATTGCGCCCCCTATTGGACCGGGATGCCTTACGCACAGTCACCCATGCGCTGGTGACGTCCCGCCTAGACTACTGCAATGCTCTCTACATGGGGCTTCCCTTGAGATGCACTCGAAGACTACAGTTGGTCCAGAATGCGGCCGCGCGGGTGATTATGGGGAGTACTAGATACTCCCATATAACACCTCTCCTGCGCGAGCTGCATTGGCTTCCTGTGGTCTATCAGGTGCGTTTCAAGGTTTTGATTACCATCTTCAAAGCGCTCCATGGCACAGGACCTAGCTACCTGCGGGATCGCATCCTGCCCCATACATCCCTACGACCAATCCGCTCTCACAGAGAGGGACTTCTCCGGGTGCCGTCCACTAAACAATGCCAGAGGGCGACACCCAGGAGTAGGGCCTTCTTTGTGATGGGCCCAGCCCTTTGGAATGACCTCCCCCTCGACATTAGGATTACCTCCGATCTCCGCTCCTTCCGTTCAAAACTCAAGACCCACCTTTTTCAACTATCTGGCCTGGCTCAACCATAGTTCCATCTTATTCCTCCTGACAGTCTTTTTTAAATCAGTAATTTTAAACTGGGGTATTTTAATTTCTAATTTCATTATTATTATTTTATGTATTGTAATGGTTGTTACCTCCTCCGTGTAATATATATATACAATACAATAGTAGAGTTGGAAGGGACCTTGGAGGTCTTCTAGTCCAACCCCCTGCCTAGGCAGGAAACCCTATACCGTTCCAGACAAATGGCTATCCAACATCTTCTTAAAGACTTCCAGTGTTGGGGCATTCACAACTTCTGGAGGCAAGCTGTTCCACTGATTAATTGTTCTAACTGTCAGGAAGTTTCTCCTCAGTTCTAAGTTGCTTCTCTCCTTGATTAGTTTCCACCCATTGCTTCTTGTTCTGTCCACAGGTGCCTTGGAGAATAGCTTGACTCCCTCTTCTTTGTGGCAACCCCTGAGATATTGGAACACTGCTATCATGTCTCCCCTAGTCCTTCTTTCTCTTAAGCTAGACATACCTAGTTCCTGCAACCGTTCTTCATATGTTTTAGTCTCCAGTCCCCTAATCATCTTTGTTGCTCTTCTCTGCACTCTTTCTAGAGTCTCCACATCTTTTTTACATCGTGGCGACCAGAACTGAATGCAGTATTCCAAGTGTGGCCTTACCAAGGCATTATAAAAATATGTGCTTTTATTTATTGTACGCCGCCCCGAGTCCCTTGTGGAGAGGGAGCGGCTAACAAATCAAATAAATAAATAAAATAAATAAACCCAGGTAGACGAGGACCCCCTTGTAGAGGTGCTCATGCAGCACCTCATTTATTAACTGCATGAACACCGCTGGGGCTCCCTGCAGTCCAAAAGGCATTACTTTGAATTGGAAGCTCCCTAGGGGGCAGTTGAACACCGTTTTCCACTCATCTCCTTCCCTGATCCATACTCGGTAATATGCGTCTCTGAGGTCTAGTTTGGTGAAGACTTTTCCCTTGGCCAGGTGAGATAGCATGTCCTTTTTGAGGGGGAGAGGGTATAGGTTGTGTACACACATGGCACTGATTCCTCTAAAGTCCACACACAGTCTCATAGTTCCGTCTTTTTTTTTTTCAGAGGACTGGTGCTGGGACCCATGCTAGGTATTTGCTCATATCTTGCATTTCCCAGGGCATCATGGTGTGCAGTTTGGGCTTGGGTAGCTTTGCCCTGGGGATGATTTTGATGGTGCAGTCTGCCTCACCGGGGGGGGGGGGGGGCAGAATGTCACACTCGGTCTCGCTGAATACTTCTGTGAGGTCCTGATATTCCCCTGGGATCTGTTCGGTCTCTGAGGTTTTGTCGGATGTGGCTGCCAGTTCTTCTGGTGGGCTCTTTTAGGGGGTTCCCTGCTTGGGTGGTGTTTCTGCTTGCTGGCATGGAAGGGGTTGGGGCCTCTTTTCTATCCTAAGTCTGTGGGTACCCCCTTGTCACCAGATGGTCAGTCCCCACTTGTCTAACCAGGAGAGTCCCAGTGTGACTGCATCTCTCATTTTGGGGCTATTACGAATTGAATTACTTCCCAGTGATCCGCTAGCTCCAGTCTCACTGGTTTGGTCAGGTGGGTGGCATAGGCTCCCCCATTAGGTACCCATCAACCTGTTCAAATCTGATTGGGTGGGCCAGTCTTTTTGCTCTGATCTCCAGTTTCAGGACTGTGGTCAGGTTGATCAAGCATCTAGTGCAGCCTGAGTCTATTAGGGCTTGAAAGGTCCCCTGGCTTCCTGTTTTTGGGGCTGTAAGGCATATTGGAAAAATAAAAGGGTGAACTGGTCCTCTCACCATTGGGTCATTTTCGCCCTCGTCGTTGCTGTCATAGGTATTCTGGTGACTGGTCATTACTGCCTGGTGTTCTCCACCCTTCGTCTGGGTTGGGAGGGAACTCTGCAGCCTGAAGGGCCTTCCGAGATGCATTGGTGGCTTGTTTGTGGCCGTGTTCCAGTCGTGCCCTGGGTGGTGGCTCTGGCCTTGGCATCGGGGTTGGGGTCATGTACGCAGATGCCTTGTGGCCCACCCCCTGCATCTGTATCATTTCAGTGGACTTCGAGGGGGGGCTGGTTTTGGGCCTCGCTGTGTTGCTGTGGGTCCCCATTGGCTGGGTAGTTTCAGGTCGGGTTGATCTCTCTCTTTCGTGTCCAGTGGCTTTTTCATGTCGTTCACGTGCAATCCACCATCACCTTTTATTGCTACTCAGAACCACTCAGAGAGTGGGTTTGGGATGTCATGGTATGAGCTCATTTTCCGCATACAGGTCCTCCTCCACCTCCTCAAATCTGGCCTCTAGCAGTCGTAGGAAGTCATCTACATCTTGCAGTTGGGGGGCTGTCCTCTTGTAGAATGCTGCTAGGAGACCTTGCTTCTCCCTCTAGTCCCTCTGCGATAGTATTCACTATGGCTCTGGGGGATGAGTAGAGGTGTCTATAGCATTCTAGGTGGATCTCAGCTGAGTCAAGGAATAGGGCTAACTGGTCTGAGTCCCCATTGAAGGAAATTAATAAATAATAAGTTACTCTTTCATATAAAAGTGTAAAATGTAACATGAAGGTGTGAGACTCTTGGTGTTATTTTTCCAGATTGTAAATTAAACACAAGTATAAGCTGTAAAGTCAATACAGGATGACTTGCTAAAATTCCTTTGATATTGAAATACAGTAAAGTAAGTCTGAAGACAAGGACACCAGTTGGTGAGATGGGAACATTCTCTGCCTAAAATGAAATAACAAAGTGGCACAGATAAGATAAAGGGGTCTGCAGGAAAAGTCATACTGACCTCTTGAAATGCGAATTAACTTCAAAGAATGATTTTGGAGTTGGGGAGGGCTTTTTCTTAGGCGTCACGCATAATGATTAGAAAAGTAGAAATTGTTGCTTAAAAACTGTTTTTTGCACTCCTTGTACTCAAGCCATTGGGAAGAGTCTCTGTTAGGGATTTAACCCTAGGCTTGGCTTGGCAATGTATATAAGCTATCATTACTTTACTGTTACTTTAAATGCTTAAGAAATGTAATTGGTTTGTTACCTCAAGCAGCCATAAGAGGGAGCCAGAATGGTTGTTAGATCTCTCTCTGTTTTGTTAGATGCTGGTCGGTGTATTTTGAGGTATTGTGTTTGCTACTGTTTAGCTATACTTTGTGTGTTAGACTGACTATTTTGATAAGTGAATTACTGAACTGTGTATGACTTGGACTGTTAATCGGACTCTGAATACTTCTATATTTCTACATAGTAAACTACTATATTTTTATACTATTCAGTGTCTCTGTATGATGGTTTGTACGTGTTATTCCATATCACTCTCATTACGCTTCGCTGCAGACTCGCTCTTCTAACAGGGAGCTTAATTATTTAATACTGGTTTTGGGCCCAGTGTACTCTGTGTACCCAGAGTGTACCAGACGTAGCTGAAGAAAGAGTTGGTGTTGATACGCAATACCGTATACAGATAGCTGTTTAGTTTGTAAGTGTTTACTACTATGGAGAAGATGGCACACGCACCATTAGCAAATTTATCACTGATAACACGGTTGGATGGAACAAACTATGTTTCTTGGTCTATGAAGTGCAGCTTACTTCTGCGTACTGAGGGACTGTGGGATGCTGTACAGAATCCACCGGACGTGACTTCTTGGAATCCAGATGACAAGGATGATGCCAAGAAGATAGCAGAGTTTCAAAGATGCAACGAACGAGCATTGGGTATAATTGGTCTAACATTGACTGACCAACAGTTAGTTCATATTCGTGGGGAGAATTCTGCAGCAAGATGTTGGGAGAATTTGAAGAAGATATATGTACGAGATACTGTAGGTGCACATATACATCTTACCCGTAAACTGTTTAGGGCATGTTTTCTGAGGGGTGGAGATATGTTAGCTCATTTAAACTTTATGAAAGGAGTTTTCCAAGAGCTACATGAAAAAGAACTTATTTTGTCAGAGTTACATCAAATTTACATCATTCTGTCATCACTGGATGAGAGTTATGATGATTTTGTATCGTCCCTCGAGGCCTTAACCCAAAATGAACTAACATTGACTGACATAACTGCACGACTGTTGGAAGAGTCCAGAAGGAGGTTGGAAAGAGAGCAACTGAGAGTGAAACCACCACTACATGAAGAGTCACCTTCAACTGCCTATACTGTTAGAAAATGTTTTTCTTGTGGGGCAAAGGGGCATATAGCTAGATTCTGTAAAAATGCAAAACGACAGAATACTAGAAAGGCTAAGAAAAATGCTGATGGCTATTTAGGTGTGTCTACTTTGACTATCTCTAGAAATGCACCAATAAGCCATGATTCATGGGTTGTTGATAGTGGAGCATCACAGTGCATTACTAGAAATAAGAATTGTTTTATAAAAATGTCTGCCAGTAAGCAACATGTATCTTTGGCAAATGGATGGAGGGTGAAAGCATCTGGTGAAGGTATGGCAAGGTGTTCATTTGTAAATGAGCATTTATCCATGTTGTATATACCTAAACTGAAATTTAATTTGTTATCAGTAAGAGCTTTAGTTAACATTGGCTACGTAGTAACCTTTAGGGGAGATAAATGTATCATAGAAAAAAAGGTAATAGGATTACTGCAAAATTAACAAACAGTTTATATATTATAGCTGACGACCATACTGCTAATTCAGTGCATGACAATGTGAAACCACATGATGAATGCATACATCTGTTACATAGGCGTATGGGGCACATTAATTTCAAAACACTGCAACAAACTGTAAAGTTGTCAGAGGGAGTGAAATTAAAACCTTGCAGTAAGGAGGAGGCGGGGCTTGCTGCCAGCACGAATGGCTGCTTGGACGGAGAGCTCCGTTAACAGCAGCCAGATCTAACGTCCGGAGGGGTTTGCTGAAAAGATTTTGATAAACCAAGCCTTCCTGGAGGGAAGACTGAAGAGAGAAGGTTGGTTTGGCACGACCATAGGACAGCAATTCATGGTCTGTGCTTGAAATCTCCTTCATAACCCCAGGCGTGGAAGAGGGCGACAATTAATGGCCGTCCCAGAGGGCTGACAACAGTTCAAAGCAAGCGAGGATTTATTACAGAGAAGCTGCCGGAGTTGCCAGTGATCTAACAGACTCCTGATCTTGGTGGAAGGTATCTTTATTCCAAAACAGCTCAAGAGACTAACGGCTCCAAGAGGAAGTGGGGGGGGCTGCTTACTCCCCTCCATTACAGCGGCGAGAGTAATATGCTGAGTGAAGACTACAGGCTATCATTTTTTTACTCTCTGAACTGTCTGATAAGCTGAACCTAATTTGTTAACATAACGAAAACCGGCTGTAAATAACTCTGACTACACAGATATCTTCAGGGGGATTTGAGTTAATTATCCAAGTCTTGAAGGCTTGAAGGGAGAAGGAGGAAGAAGAAAAGGAAGGATTATAACTTTGCTACATATGTCTGTGGATAGCCTGCAGTTGGTTAGCTTCTGGATGAGTGGAAGAGCGACATCTACTGGCGAAATTTGGAATTTCCCCCCCTCTTAATACCTTAAGAGAAAACAGGAATTTTGGTGACTATATTCTTTGGATAACAAGAGAGCTGACTACTAGAGATTTTTGAGGCTAATCTTTGGACACTACTAATAGAAACAACGAGAGAGAGAAAGAAGTTCTATTGGAGCAGGGGAACCCAGAACATTCTCATATAATTATCCAACACAGGAGGGTCGCATCTAAGGTTGAACTTAAAAAATAGGAATTAATGTTATAATACTACCATCAAAGGAATATACTGTTTTTGTTATTGTTATTGCTGTAAGATTATTAATCCCAACTCTTTTCGATATTATTGGCATTAGTACTGATTAATTTAGGAGATTGTTTGATCACAATATAAGTAATAACTATAAACAATTTACTCTTAGGTTTTATTAAGTTAATAAAATAGATTAATAGATTAATAGAAATTTAGGAGTATTATAAGTGTGACATACAGCTGTTCTCACATAACATACAAACTTATTGATATATAGAGTTTACTACCCCCTATCACTATTTAAAATTGATAATTGAGTAGAGGAAGAGGGAAGAGGAGAGGGAAAGGGAGGAGAGGGAGAGGAAGGAAGGCAGGAAGGCAGGAAGGCAGGAAGGCAGGAAGGCAGGAAGGCAGGAAGGCAGGAAGAAAGAAAGAAAGAAAGAAAGAAAGAAAGAAAGAAAGAAAGAAAGAAAGAAAGAAAGAAAGAAAGAAAGAAAGAAAGAAAGGAGGACGACTGGAGAAAGTTACGAGGGAGAGAAGAAAGTGGGAGTTCTGGAGAAAAATTAAAGTAGGGATCCAATTCTTCCCAAAAATGACAAGTAGTACAAATTTAACGAAAATTGGCACGGGGAGGAAGCCAGCATCCCAGCCATCCCTAGCGGCTGCCAGTCCTTCGAACCAAAGATCTTCGGAGGATATGCTCCAGAGAGAAAGATCCAATTCAACTAAGGAATTACAGATGATATTACAGACCATGCAGGAGGCGATGGCTAAAAATCACGAAGAACTTAAAAAGGATATTAGAGAAATAAGGAATGATACTCTAGAATTAAAGGAGAGAATGCAGAAGATGGACGATAAATTTGAGAAATTCCAGGAACAGATCAATAAACATGAACAAAGAATAAATGTAATAGAAGGAAGGTTGGAAAAGGAGGATGAAAAAATGGAGCAGCTGAGTTCTAGGCTGATCCAGGCAAACAAGGAACTTGAGTTAACGGTCCTCGCGTTAGAATCGGAGAAAGCAGCCCAATTCCTACGGTTCCAGAATGTAAAGGAAGAAAAAGGCAAGGATTTACCAGACACGATGGCAGACCTTATGGCAAAGGCTTTTGGAATAGAAAAGGATGAGATGGCAAGTGAGATCGATGAGACGTATAGCATACAGACAAACTACGCAAAAAAGAATAATTTACCAAGAGAAGTTCATGTAAAGTTTGTAAAAAAATCAATACGTGACGAGGTGCTGAATAGAACAAGAGACGACCCGATAATTTACAATCAACGACAACTAACAGTTCTAAAATAGGTACCGAGGAGAATTAGAGAATTAAGAAGGCCCTATCAATTTTTAACATCTGTCCTGAACAAATTTGAAATTAACTTCAGATGGCTGATGCCAGACGGCGTACTGGTAACTTGGAGAGATAGAAGATTCAGAATAGACACAATGGAACAAGCGGAAGATTTTTACAATACTCTTGTTGGGCAGGAGGATGAGAAAGACGAAGGAGAACAGTCGGGAGCAAGGAGGCAAGGACCCAGGGCACAGATAAGAAGAGAAAAGGAACCAGTGGAGACACGAAAGGAGAAAGAAGTCGTTCTAGACGAAAAAGGGGAAGAACCAAAGGAAGTGAGAGAAATAAGGGCAAAAAGAATCACACAACCTAAATTCACATAGAAGTATGTTGGGAGAAATCAAGATTCTATCATTGAATATTAATGGTCTAAACTTACCCCAGAAGAGGAAAACAATATTCAATAAATTAAAACATTTGAACTACGATATAATTGCAATGCAAGAGGTCCATATGACTAAAAGACGGATCCAGATCTTAGAATGTCCTAGATTGGGTAAACTTTACACGGCACTAGCTGACCAAAAGAAAAGAGGAATAGCATTATATGTCAAAGACACGATCCAGACTAAACCAATTTATCATGATGAGGAAGGGAGAATATTAATCGTAGAAATAATGTTAAACCAAAAAAAGGTGTCACTGGTTGTAATATATGCACCTAATGAAGGCCAGGAAAATTTCTATCATAGACTACATAGCATTATTCGAGAGATGGGAAATGAAAATGTTTGTTTACTGGGTGACTTCAATGCTATAGTTGACCCGAAACGGGACTATAAAAGTGGAAAGAAGAGAAAAGGAGCTAGGAGAACTTTGCCAAGGTCATTCTTCCAAATGGCTGAAGAACTTAATCTGTATGATGTATGGCGAGAAAGATGTCCAGAGGGAAAGCAATATACCTTCTACTCAAATAGACACGAGTCCTGGTCAAGGATAGATATGGTCTGGCTGCCGATGGAGTTAATTTCAGAAGTGAAGGAGATGGATATAGAACCCAATCTATGGGCTGACCACAATCCCATGAGGATTATTTGGAAAAAACAAAAGGGCAGTTATCGTTGGGTACTCAATAGATCAATTCTAAAAGATCAGGACTATATTAAAAGAGTTAACCAATAATTAAGATTTTTCTTCAAAGAAAACGGGCCAGAAGATACATCCATACAAAACTTATGGGATACAACTAAGGCATTTATAAGAGGGGTCACAATATCAGCCACAGCCAGGAAGAAAAAAACTGAGAATCTAAAAATAAGAGAGCTGAAAGAAAGGTATAGAAACTTAGAGAGTGAACTGCAAAAGAAACCACAGAACAGAAGTATAAAAGGAAATATGGAACTGATTAAACATGAATTGGCTATATTTGAAAAAGCAAAATTGGCACAATCTATAAAAAAAGCAAAACAAAACTTCTTTGAGAATGCAAATAAACCGGGGCGGTGGCTATCCTATAGGTTGAGGAAGCAAAAGCAAGAGAATTGGATCAATAAACTACAAGATGAAAAAGGCGAGATCTGCTACCAACTAGAGGAAAAGAAAAGGATTACCCAAGAGTTCTATGAACAATTATATAGAGAAAACCGAGACCATACAAAGGAAGGAATATTACAGTACTTGGAAAAGTCAGATCTGCCAAAGGTACCAGAGGAGATTAAGGACATGCCCAATGAGGACATTAAAACATCAGAGATAATCGAGGCCATACAAAGACAAAAGAATAATAAAGCTGCAGGGCCGGATGGGTTGCCAGCGGAAATATATAAAGAATTCCAGGATATACTTGTCCCAACATTGTTGGAAGTCTATAACGTTGTGTTGAAAGAGTCGAAGACACCGTTATCATGGACGGAGGCTAATATTGTACTATTACCTAAGGCGGACACAGACCAGGTGTTTATACAAAACTACAGATCAATCTCACTGCTAAATGCAGATTACAAAATCTTTGCTTCAATAATAGCAGAAAGGTTGAACAAATTTCTTACATCATTCATCCATACAGATCAAAACGGATTCCTCCCCAGAAGACAAATTAAAAACAATATGAGAATTATGTTGAACATTCTTGAATATTATGAAGTGCACAATGAAAAACAGGTTGCACTAATTTTTCTCGATGCCCAAAAGGCATTTGATAATGTCAACTGGGAATTTTTGCACCAACAATTAGAATACATGGATTGTGGGGATAAATTTATAAACACGATCAGAGCAATTTATACAAACCAAAAAGCCAAAGTAATAATCAATGGTGAATTAACACAAAGTATTGTAATCCAGAAAGGTACAAGACAAGGTTGCCCCCTATCCCCCCTGCTGTTTATACTAACCCTAGAAGTACTAGCCAGGAATGTACGTAAAGAGGTACAGATAAAGGGACTAGAAATCAAAAAGGAGCAATTTAAGTTACAGGCCTTTGCGGACGATCTAGTGTTTGTGCTAGAAGATCCTATAAAGTCTGGTACGAAACTCATTGAGAAATTGACAGAGTATGGGAAAATAGCGGGTCTAAAGATAAATACGACAAAGACCAAAATGCTGACTAAAAATATGACATCAAAAGCAAAAGAGGAGTTAACGAAGAAATTGGGTATCCAAATTGTCAAAAAAGTTAAATAACTTGGTATACATTTATCTGCGAGGTGCGTGACCATCAAAGAAGATAATTATACTAATTTGATTAATAAAACTAAGAAAGATCTAGAAAGATGGAAAAAACTACAACTGTCCCTGATGGGCAGGATCACAGTTATAAAAATGAATATATTACCAAAATTTATTTTCCTATTTCAGAATATTCCCATTAAATTAGAAAAAGGTGTCTTCAAGGATTTGAATCAATTGGTTTTGAAATTTATTTGGCAGGGAAGAAAACCAAGAATAAAACTTAAGGCTATGCAAGACACTAGGGAAAAGGGAGGATTTGGCGTACCAGATTGGGAACTCTATTATACTGCGGCCATACTAACATGGCTAAGGGAATGGATAATGCTGAGAAATAAAAGATTACTCAAATTGGAAGGCCATGACCTCCAAGCAGGCTGGCATGCCTTCCTCTGGTATGAAAAAGGATCTGCACACAAATATTTTAGTAGACATTACATCAGACAATCTCTGTTACTAATATGGAACAAAATTAAACATGACCACTATACCAAAATACCTATTTGGCTATCTACGATGGAAGCATACATACATCCAAATTTAATCAACATGGAAAATATAGTCACATATAAAGAGTTATTGAACAGGCAGGGGGAGATCAAAACCAGATCAGAATTGACATCACAAGGAGTACAAGTAGAATGGTGGTCTTATTTACAGATACAATCAAGGTATGCACAGGATAGGAAGAACGAAGGTATTGCCAAAGACTACACAATATTAGATAAACTTTTGATACAGACAGAAAACAGACTGATCAAAGTGCTGTATAGATTCTTGTTGGAATATAAACTAGAGGAGGAACATGTCAAAGAAACCCTGGTCGCCTGGGCGAAAAATTTCGGTTACAATGTGGAATTGGCTAAGTGGAAAAACTTTGGATAGTTAATCAGAAACTAACATTGGCTACGGCGTATAAAGAAAATCTTTATAAGATGTTCTACAGATGGCATCTCCCCCCAGCACGGCTTTCCAAAATGTTCAAAAATCTGCCCCCAAATTGTTGGAAGTGTAAAAAAACACCAGGCACTTTCTATCATATGTGGTGGACGTGCAATGAGGCAAAAAAATATTGGAAAATGATTCAATCATGGTTAGAACAAATGGTGGGAGAACAAATTATGTTTAAACCAGAAACTTTTCTCCTAGGCATAATACCGGAGGGGTTTAAGAAAGATACACTTTATTTAATTATACATATACTAACTGCAGTGCGCATAACCTATGCACAGTATTGGAAAAAAGAAAATACACCATCAGAGCTTGGTACAATCAGAAAAGTGTTGGCTTGTGCAGAAGCAGATAGGCTCACTCTTGAACTTAAAAATAAAGGGGAATCAGAATATCTTGAAGTATGGAACAGATTTTATGATTGGTATAAGACAAGATGACAAGACTGGAACAAATGTATATATATATTGTGATTGGACAGAAGGACAGACAATGTATTAAGTAGATTAACTGTTAATGGTTGAAACTAGCTGTACATAATGTGAATGTATGGTCACTCCGACTCCGCGGTATTGCATTGTTTTAAATGTAAAAATAATAAAAATATATTAGAAGAATATATTAGAAGAAAAAAACCTTGAAGTAAGTATTTAAATTGTAATGTATGTAGTAAGGAAAAGAGCAGGGTTACACCAGCAAACAGACTTAATGGGTTTAAAAAGAAGGAACTTTTAGAAGTTGTTTTTGCTGATCTAATTGGACCTATAAAACCCAGTTTGGGAGGTGCCTGTTATGTTTTGAGTATCATGGATCATTACTCAAGATATGGTTTCTGCTACGTAATGAAAGACAAGACAGAAACATTTCAACAATTTTTTAATTGGTTGAGATTTGCGGAAAGAAAGATAAAAGCCAAGGTTATTACTGTAGTTACTGATAATGGGATGGAGTTTACAAATTATAAATTCCAAACTTATGTTAAAAACAGCAGGTATTGAGCATAAATGTTCTGCTCCTTGTAGACCTCAACACAATGCATTTGTGGAAAGGAGAGGGCAAACGTTACAAGCTATGACTAGAACCATGTTAGCCGATTCAGGATTGCCTGAAACATTATGGGGTGAAGCCATGATGTGTGCTAATCATTTACTGAACAATGTTGTAAATGCTTCTACTGGAGAGGTACCATTTACTCGTTGGCATGGTAGGAAACCTGATTTGAGCTACTTGCACACGTTTGGAGTTCCTGCATGGGTGCATATTCCAGCACAGTTTAGATTAAAGGGACAAACTCGTGCAAGGCAGTTAATATTTGTAGGTTATGACTCAAATCATAGATCTTATAGGTTCTGGGAACGTGGGACAATTAAGATCTATCACAGTGCAAATGCAAAGTTTTTAGAGCATGTTGGTTGGGATAAACTGGAAATAAGCAATGAGGTAGTAATTGAAGCCCGAGTAGACCAAAACAATGTATCAGGAATACCAGAAACGTGTGATGAAGGGAAGGACTCTACTCAGGAGGAGGAAGTGATAAAGCAGGAGGATGTTCAGGATAGTCCACCTATAAGCCCTGAGTTACCCAGAAGGTCAACCCGTGTAACGCGGCCACCTGATAGGTATCAGGCATCTGTTGCATGTCAAGTAGATAAAGTTCCTGCAACGTATAATGAACTATCAATGTATCCTAAAGAGGAGCAAATAGTTTGGAAAGCAGCAATGAACAGAGAACTGAAATCTTTACAGGATCTGGAGGTATATGAGAATGTGAGATTACCACCAGGTGAAAAGGTGATATCGTGTAAATGGATTTATAAGATTAAAACAAGTGTAGATGGGACAGTTACCCATAAAGCTAGATAGGTAGCACAAGGTTTCAACCAGTGAGCAACTGATTATGATGAAGTGTTTGCACCAAGTTTAAAAGCCATAACATTACGTGCATCATTAGTTTGGGCAGCTAAGCATGGATATGTAATAAATCATTTAGATGTTGAAACTGCATATCTTCATGCACCATTGCAACACACTATTTATTTAAAGAAACCTGAAGGATTAAACACTGATAGAAACACTGATTGTTGGAAATTAAAAAAGAGCCTGTATGGTTTAAAACAGTCAGGCTACGAGTGGAATCAATGCATAGTGAAGGAATTAGCAAGGATAGGGTTTAAAGCTGGATTAGCTGATCCTTGTTTATTTAAGGTAGAAAGTGATGGTATGACTTCATTATTGTTATTGTTTACAGACGATATAGCATTAATTACTAAAACAGAGCAGAAGGCCATTGAAATTATTACACTGTTAAAAAGAGGTTTAAAATAAAACATCTTGGTGAAATAAAGAAATATCTTGGATTGAAGATAGATAAGACTAGGGGAGGATATAAAATATCACAGGCTGATAAGATCAATCAGTTACTGAGGAATGACAAAATGGAACTGTGTAAACCTGCTAAAACTCCTATGAGTCAGGAATTTAGCAATGATGATAACAAAAGCCCAGTGTTTGATAAGAATATTTATCAATCCCTAATTGGTAGTTTATCTTATCTTAGCAATTGGTCTAGACCAGTGGTCGGCAAGCCGCGGCTCGCGAGCGACATGCGGCTCTTTACACATTTTAATGCGGCTCTTCTGTGTGCCGGGCGCCCGCTCCCCTCCCTCCCACTGTTCCCTCTAAGGTGCGCGGCTGCGCGCCCGCGCAGGTGGCAAGAAAACACCGCGCAGCAGTTTCCAACTGCCGCGCAGTGCTTTCTGCTGTCACAGGAGCCGGAGGCTGGGGAGGTCCTTTGCAGACGGCTAGAACTGGCCGCCCGCAAAGGACCTCCCTGGACTTGTTTTGGTGAGCGCGGGGTGACTGACGCCAGGAAATCAAGCCCGGGGAGGAGGTCCTTTGTGGGTGGCCAATCCTAGCTGCTTGCGCCCGGCGCTGCAGCTAAAGTAAAGCCCCTGCCGCTACCGGAATATCTGCTGCCGCCTCCTCCTCCTCTAACAGCACCTGACGCTGCGGCAGAGGTGAAGCCGCCAAAGCTCCCGCCGGCACCCCCGCCTATGGCAGCGGTGCCTCCCCCACCGTTAGGAGCACCTGAGTTGGGCCCCGCGTTACCCTGCCCCCTCCTCCTCTGCTGTGCTTTTGAGGAGCCATGAGGCCGCGGGAGCCAGTAGGAAGGCGGCGGGGGGGGGGCAGGAGCAGGGAAAAAAGGCCTCATGGCTTCTCAAAAGCATGGCGGCGGTGGAGAAGGTAGCAGGGGTAACGCGGTGCTCCGAGTGGAGGGGGGCGCCAGCGGGAGCTTTGGCGGCTTCACTCCAAATGTAGTGGTGCTGTTGGAGGAGGAGGAGGAGGCAGCTGTTGTTCTGGTGGCGGCAGGGGCTCGTCGACATCTTCAGCAGCAGCCCTGCCCCCTTTGAAAAAAGCCGAAGATGGATCCACGCAGATGACATCGCCGCAACATGACTGGAGGAGGAATTCTGGGAGTTGAAGTCCACAAGTCTTCAAGCTGTCAGGTTTGAAGACCCTGGTTTTTTTCTTTTTTCTAAAGGGTTAGGGGTGCAAGGGTCTTGCAACTTGACAGCTTTAAGACTTGCATGCTTCAATGCCAGAGTTCCTGAGCCAACATGACTGGAGGAGGAATTCTGGGAGTTGAACTCCACAAGTCTTAAAGCTGTCAGGTTTGAAGACCCCTGGGTTTTTTTTTCTAAAGGGTTAGGGGTGCAAGGGTCTTGCAACTTGACAGCTTTAAGACTTGCATGCTTCAATGCCAGAGTTCCTGAGCCAACATGACTGGAGGAGGAATTCTGGGAGTTGAACTCCACAAGTCTTAAAGCTGTCAGGTTTGAAGACCCCTGGGTTTTTTTTCTAAAGGGTTAGGGGTGCAAGGGTCTTGCAACTTGACAGCTTTAAGACTTGCATGCTTCAATGCCAGAGTTTCTGAGCCAACATGACTGGAGGAGGAATTCTGGGAGTTGAACTCCACAAGTCTTAAAGCTGTCAGGTTTGAAGACCCCTTGGGGGTTTTTTTTCTAAAGGGTTAGGGGTGCAAGGGTCTTGTAACTTGACAGCTTTAAGACTCGCGTGCTTCAAATGCCAGAGTTTATTGAAACTAAAAACAGTGTACCATCCTATGTATTTTCGGTTTTAAAAATGTGGCTCTCAAAATAAATTTCAATCGTGGTTTTGGCGAGATTTGGCTCAGTTGAAAAAAAAGGTTGCCCACCACTGGTCTAGACCAGATATTTCATATAGCATTAATCAATTGGCAAGGTTTAATGCCGAACCCACTGAACGGCATTGGCAAGCAGCAAAACGTGTATTAAGGTATTTGAAACAGACAATACACTATACATTATACTTAGAGCCTAAGGATGAGCTGATATTAACCGCATACGCTGATGCAAGTTTTGCAACTGAAGTTTCCACGCGTAAATCTACATCAGGTATCGCAATATTCTTGGGAAAAGCATTGGTTGGATGGCGGTCTATTCGTCAGAAGCATATAAGTTTGTCAACAATGGAGGCCGAATTTTCATGTTTATCTTTGTTATGTACCGATTTAATTTGTTACAAGCAACTACTGATAGATATGGGAATTAATGTTTGTGAGCCTATTGTTGTATATGAGGACAACCAAGCAGCGATCCAGATGGCAACAAATATTGCTGTAAAGACAAGGTCAAGCATACTGACTTAAGATATATGAATGTATGGCAAAGTGTTAGTTGTAAAATGATTAAACTGGAATATTGTATGTCTGAAGAGAATGTTGCTGATCATTTTACCAAAGCACAAGGTACAGTCAAACATAAACAATGTTGTGATGTTTATGGATTGACAATGTGAAGTTGTGTGTAAATACATTGACAACCCAAGAGGGGAGAATGTTAGGGATGTAACCCTAGGTTTGGCTTGGCAATGTATATAAGCTATGATTACTTTACTGTTACTTTAAATGCTTAAGAAATGTAATTGGTTTGTTACCTCAAGCAGCCATAAGAGGGAGCCAGAATGGTTGTTAGATCTCTCTCTCTCTCTGTTTTGTTAGACGCTGGTCGGTGTATTTTGAGGTATTGTGGTTTGCTACTGTTTAGCTATACTTTGTGTGTTAGACTGACTATTTTGATAACTGAACTGTGTATGACTTGGACTGTTAATCGGACTCTGAATACTTCTATATTTCTACATAGTAAACTACTATATTTTTATACTATTCAGTGTCTCTGTATGCTGGTTTGTGCGTGTTATTCCATATCACTCTCATTACGCTTCTCTGCATACTTGGTCTTCTAACGGGGAGCTTAATTATTTAACAGTCTGGGAGGCCGTGCTTGCAACCACTACTTCATTTGTTTGCAATAAACCTTTTAATGTTGAACCAGACTTGTCTTTCGAATTGTGAGTATAAGAATTGGGTTTTAATATCTCACAATCTTGGCGTTACAACATCGGGTTTTAGGGCCTCAATTGGGGGTGATCCTCAGTAATTCGGGGGGGGGGACGCCTGTTGATTTCAACTGCCTAGAGTTATTTGAGACTTAGCTTCCAGTTGTGGGCCCTGAGCCAACTAAATTGACAACTCTGGTTTTCAGTATCAAAGGAAAACAGAGAGAGGGAAACAACAACCAACTGAGGCCCAGGCCCAGGCAACCCGGTGCACTGGCCCAGGTAAGAAACTTTTGCCCCGAAGGAGGGGAATACGCAATTGTACCTGGGTGGTCAGGGGAACAATTGTGGGAGGTTTTGCGATAACGGCAGTGTGTGTGTGTTGGACTGTGTTCCGGGAACACTAGTGAGTCCAGAGTGAGTGCGAACCTGAAAGGTTACGTTTCCTTACTTTCGAGAGGGGGAAGGCCAGCCCAAAGGGAAGTGAAATGGTGTTGTGCAGTTTGAGTGGCCGTAAAAATGGAGAACCTCAGGAAACCATAACCAGGGAAACTCTCAAGAAGATGGGCAATATTTGTAGTTGTTGTGGCAAACCAAAAGGAAAGAAAATAACTGTAAAATTAACTAATCGGGAGGTAGAAATACCTTCCGACAGTCATTAGGACAATTATTGAGTCAATGGGATGATGAGAATTTGGAAGCATGGACTTGTAAGTTAACAAAAAGTAGAATGATAACTTTGTGTCTGAAGAAATGGCCTTATTATGTAATCTATCCACCCGATTACCGTTGGAGAAGGCTGGGAAAGACAAATAAGTATTGGATAGGGAAACTAGAGCAATATATTTTAAAAAGACCTACTCTAAGTAGTGAAATACCGTATGTAAAGCCTTGGTATTTTGTGAACTGGGAAGGACCAGAACCACTGGAAGAAAATAAAATTTTAAAGATGGAAGAGGAGAAAACAGTGGAAAACTCGGGATGAGATCCTTTAGAATATCTCCCCCACGCTTCCCCCCACTTCTCCCCTGATACAAATAGTACCAAATGCTGCAGTCCTACAGGATGATCAAGGAGCAGTAGGGGGTGCAGATGTACAACCAATAGCAGAACGGACTAGACAAAGAGCAAGGGAAAAAGAGGAGGTGGAAGAAAAAGAAGAAAAATTATATCCATTACAGCAGATACCTCAAGGCATAAATGCACAAGGACAGCCAGTAATGGGATATGTGGCAGTAAATGTCACAGCTACTGAACTTAGGGAATTTAAACAAAGAATGAAGAAGGTTCAAGAAGAACCTCAGGTAGTTGCTGAACAGTTCACTTCCTTTTTGGGTCCCAATACCTACACTTGGGATGAACTTCAGTACTCTCTGGGCTTTCTATTCACTCCGGAAGAAAAGGATTTAATTAGAAAGACTGCTATGGCATATTGGAAGGATCATCACTCAGGAGCCAATGTTGTAGCACCAGAAGAAAGATTTCCACTGCAATGACCAGATTGGGATAACAATGACCCTACTCATAGACAAAACATGGATGATTTAAAGCAAATGATTATAGAAGGTATTCGAAATTGCGTGCCCCAAAGCAAAAATATAAGTAAGGCTTATAATGTGAAACAGAAAAAGGAGGAATCACCAGGAGATTACCTAGAGAGACTTAGAGATCAGATGAGGAAATATGAAGGAATAAAAGAGGATAGTGAAGGTTTCAGACAATTGTTGAAGAGTCAGTTTGTGATAGGAGCCTATGGAGATATACAAAGAAAGATACAGAAAATAGACTGGGGAGAAAAGAGTATAATGGATTTGTTAGCAGAGGCTCAGAAAGTGTTTGTGAATCGTGATGTTCAGGAAAGGCGAGAGGATAAGAAAGTGTTGTTGTCTGCAGTAGGAGTAATGATGGATAAGAAGTTAGGAGATCAGAAAGGACAGAGAAGAGAATTCGGGGGTCGAGGACAATGGAGAGGAAGAGGAATGGCAGGACAAGGTAGCAGGAATCAGTGTTTCAATTGTGGAAAAGAAGGACGTTTCACAAGGAATTGTCCACAGCTGGAGAGAGAAAAAAAGAACAGAAAGTGTATAGATTAATAGATGAAGATGAAGAATAGGGGAATCAGGGGCCCTTGATATTAAGGTTCCACCAAGAGCCCTTGATAAATATTTAAGTGGGACCCAAACATCAGGAATTAGTGTTCTTAATAGATACTGGGGCTTCAAGGACATCTTTAATAAACATACCCCAGGGTTGCCGGTTAATAAACAGTACCATAAGAATTTCGGGGGTAGCCGGACAATCTTTTGAAGTCCCTCGATTAGAAAAAATAACTTTGAAATTGAAAAATTATGAAACCAAAATCCAACCATTGTATGTACCAGCAGCAAGAGTAAATCTGTTAGGAAGAGATGTGCTCCAGTGCTGGGAGTGGGGAATACAAATAATTAAAAATCAGATGTTAATATTAACTGAAGAAAATGAGGAAGAAATGACACCAATAGTCTGGGCCACAAAAGGAAATAGGGGTGGATTACAAGTGACCCCTATAAAAATTTCCCTCAAAACCACAGAGCCCATAAGGCAGAAGCAATATGAAATCAGTCTGGAGGGAAGAAGGGGGTTAAAACCAGTGATACAGGAAATAATACAGGATGGACTCTTAGAACCAGCCATGTCCCCGTATAATTCCCCCATCTTAGCGGTTCGAACACCAGGTGGGAACTTTTGTCTAGTGGAAGACTTGAGAAAAATCAACAGGATAATTGTATCCCGACACCCCGTAGTCCCTAATCCTTAAACATTACTGAGTAGAATTCCACCAGAGCATCAATTGCTTAGTGTAATTTATTTAAAAGATGCTTTCTGGGCTTGTCCACTTGATCCGGAGTCCCGGGACATATTTGCATTTGAATGGGAAGATCCAGATAATGGAAGAAAAAGTCAATTCAGATGGACAGTATTGCCCCAAGGGTATACTGAAAGTCCTAACCTATTTGGCCAAATCTTTAGAACAAGTCCTGGAAAAATTTGAGAAAGACCCAAAACTATCTTTGATTCAATATGTGGATGACTTGTTGCTTTCAGGAGAAAAGAAGTAAGATGTAGAAAAATGTACCAATGATTTATTAAATTATTTAGCATCTCAAGGACTGAGTTTCTAAGAATAAACTCCAATACATGGAAAGGGAAGTGAAATATTTAGGCCACTTAATTAGTAAAGGCAGTGTTGCCAAAACAAGTTAGATGGGCCCTATGAGGAACCCAAAATGTCCAGTCGAGCGAACGTTGTGGCAGCACTGCAGCATGGCCACCAGTACCACACTTGATAGATATAACTTCGACCCCTTCCAGGCAGAGCCCTATCACTGTGTTAATAAAGTTTAATTTTTCTGAAACCACTGGTCCATTGGGAGTGCTGCTTGGGATTCTGCTTCCGGTTGTTGAGAGCGACGGACGTGTCTCGTCCGCCCTGCGCTCTCTTGGTGGGCTTCCCTCGGCTGGGGGGGGGCACAGGGTGCCTTGAGGGGGCGCCCTGCCTTATGGGCTGCTCGCTGGGGGTCCCCTGGATCGGCGGCGGCTGCGGGGGGGGCTCCTGGCATTGCCCCAGGAGCCGAGAAGCGAGAGGGGGTGAGCGACGGAGTTTTTTACGCTCCCACGCGCTTTAGTTTCGAGACAGCTGGATGATTGACAATTTGAAGGCTACAGCTGAAGTGTGGTGAGATGGGAATCCTCCCCAATTCTCCTTTTGATATTTAAATGAAAGATCGTCAGCTTTCTAAAAGACTTTCAATCCCCTCCTGGGAAGTGTGATTGGAGGGAGGGGGATTTCCCCCCCCCTCGGAAAAGCGGCTTGGATTCATCTCCTCTCTCGGAGGAGAGAGAGAGAGTTTTAAAAGGAATCACACTCGCTATAAGCAATGGCAAAATGAATGTTCTAATGCAATTGTGAAAGAAAAGTGATGATCTGACTTTAAAAAAAAAACTTTGAAAACTTTTGACTTCTTGCTTTCTGATCCCCGGTGTTGGCGAAGCAAGATGGCACACTTCCGCCGTCTTTATGCCCTTTGAAATTAGACTCCTCCTATGAAAATTGCTGGCATTGTACTTTTGCCTCCGTGACTCTCAGAAATATCTCTTGCTACAGAGTTTCTTGGGTTTGGAATAACTGACTTTTGGCTGGATTTGAATTATATAGAGGGTTTCTATTCCTGTCTGCACTGCCTGCCTCATGGTCTCTCTTGGTTGTGCCTTTCCACAGTCGCCTCTTCTTTGTATGGACATAGATATCTCTGAGTCCTCTTTTTATGATGGCTCCGAAGAAACCACCACCTGGGAAGCCAGGTTCTGCTCCAGCATCTTCAACATCCAGTCCAATTGGTCAACAGTCATTAACATCGTTTTTACAACCTAAAGCCCCTGAAGAGGAATCAATAACTCATCAGCTGCTTCAAAAGATTTTAAAAGGGCAGGATGAAATGAAAAATCAATTGAGAGAGATGAATGAACAGCTCAGAGAAAATCAAAAACAAATGGCACAAAACAAACAGAGACTAGACATTCTGGAGGAGGGGACGGCTGAGATGAGGGGGGAGGTGAGGGGGGTCCAGAGAGGAAATTTAGAACTTGAGAACCACATGATAAAAATGGAATTTGAAAGGATGTCTTTTTTCCTTAGATTTCAAAACGTAATTGAGACTGACAATGAAGACTTGAAGGAGATCATGACAACAATGTTAGCTGAATACATTAAAAAAGACAAACAGCAGTTAGAATGGGATATTGACTTGGTTTATAGAGTTAATTCAGCTTATGCTAGAACACACAATGTTCCAAGAGAGGTTCATATTAAATTTCTTAGAAAGGCTACAAGATATGAGATTCTGGGGGCACAAAGGGGGCAAACATTAAAATACAAGGATAGAGAGATAGCCATCCTGAAACAAATCCCGAAGAAAGTAAGAGATAAGAGGAAAAAATATGCACTATTA
Source organism: Natrix helvetica (assembly GCF_964273705.1). NCBI lineage: Eukaryota > Metazoa > Chordata > Lepidosauria > Squamata > Natricidae > Natrix > Natrix helvetica. The sequence continues at coordinate 55,132,196 of NC_138555.1, read as the reverse complement.
GCAAAAAAATTATTTGATAAAGGATTTTGGTTTCGGTGGCTTTTGCCAGAAGGTATGCTGATTTTCTGGGAGGGCAGCAGAGTTAGAATTAATACAACTATGGAGGCGGAGGCCTTCATGGAAAAAAACAAAGCTCTCCTAGACAAAGCGGGAGTCAGTACACAAGATATGGGAGGGGCCGAGGCTTTGCTGGCAGGCAGGGGGGAGGAGGCAACAATGAGAAAACTCAGATCACAAAAGTAAGTTAGAAAAATAGTGCAATTGCTGATATAATGAATCTTTTTGTTAGATACAAAGTAAATGATTGAAATTATTGAAAGATATAATGTAAAAATAAGCTGTTAAAATTTAGTTAAGCAGTAACATCTTCTTTATCATTTTGTAAAAGTTATGAGACTTCAGGGGAATACCATTTCCTGCACGATGTAGCTGTCAAAATTTGTACCCATATCCATTACCCCTATCCTTAAAATTTTATAAAACCAATAAAACTTTTTTTCAAAAGGGAGTGCTGCTTGGATTGCCTTGGGGAGGTCCTCCCCTGGGCATACAGGTTTGGTGCCAGTGGGGCCTGTTGAGTGGCTAACAGCCTAGGCTGTGAGGTTGGAATGATAGCCTGCACTAGATCCTCCCTTTTATTGTGATATTGTGGTTTGCGGGAGAGGGCATCGGCTAAGAAGTTTTTGCCACCCGGTATATATTTTAATTGAAAGTTGAATCGCTGAAAATATAGGGCCCATCTCACTTGTTTTGGCGACAATCTTCACAGGGTCTGGAGGGCCTCCAAATTTTTATGGTCCATCCAGATCTCGAAGGGTATCCTTCCCCCTTCTAGTAAATGCCGCCATGTCAACAGGGCCCACTGGACCACGAACGCCTCCTTCTCCCAAATGGGCCAGTTGCGTTCGGTCCCTGTTAACTTCCTTGAGGTGTAGGCACACGGCTGTAGAACTCCTTCATTGTTCTTTTGTAAGAGGACTGTGGCCACCACTACATCACTGGTGTCTGCATAAACCACAAATGGTTTAGTGGGATCTGGATGTTTCAGTACTGGCTCTTGTGCAAACAAGGACTTCAGACGCTCAAACGCTTGCTGACACGCTGTTGTCCACACAACTGGGCTTCATGGTCGAGGGCTTGTCGTGAGATGTTTTATATGTAAGAGGTCGGTTAGTGGAAGGGCCACTTGGACAAAGGACAGGATGAACTGGCAATAGAAATTCACAAACTTTAAAACACTCTGCAACTGCTTGCGGGTTTTAGGAGCTTGCCAGTTTAACACCGCCTTTACCTTTGCGGGGTCCAGCTCCACCCCTTTAGGTGAAATACGGAACCCAAGGTAATCCAGTTGTGTCCTGTGGAATTCACATTTAGACAATTTGATGCAGAAATGTGCATCCAGCAGCTTTTTAAGCACTTGACGTATAAGAGTTACGTGTTCCTCCATGGTCTTGGTATATATAAGGATATCGTCTAAATAGACGAGTACCCCTTGATACAGATGCTCATGCAGCACCTTGTTAATTAGCTGCATGAACACAGCTGGGGCTCCTTGCAGTCCAAAGGGCATAACCCGGAACTGGTAACTGCCTAGAGGACAATTGAAGGCTGTCTTCCATTCGTCACCAGCCCGAATGCGTACCCTATAGTATGCCTCCCTGAGATCTAATTTCGTGAATATGCGTCCCTCCGCTAACCTAGCTAGTATGTCCTTCATTAAAGGGAGAGGGTACAGATGTTCCACACAGACGGCATTAATGCCCCAGAAGTCGATACAGAGGCATAAGCCGCCATCCTTTTTCTCCTGGAAAAGAACGGGGGTGGCTACCCTTGATGTAGCTGGCTGAATAAAGCCCCTTTTTAAATTCTTTTCTATGTATGCCCTCATTTCTGCTAGCTCTTGTGGGGTCATAGAATTCATTTGGGTCTTTGGCAGTTTAGCCCCAGGGAGTAGTTCCAAGGCACAATCCCTGGGGTGGTGAGGGGGCAAAGTATCACATTCCTGTTTGCTGCATACATCCTTTAAGTCTGCATATACCTGAGGGAATTGCTCCTCCCCAGATGTATGTACTGATGGCACTGTAGCTTGCAATCCCACTGGGCCCTGGGCCGTGGTTTGCGCCTCATGAGGAGGGGGGTCAGGGCTGAGGCCAATTCTGAGATGTCTACTACCACCACCCCACCATATCATGGGTCCCCATTTGTCCAACCACGCCAGACCTAGTACAATCTCCTCTGTAATGCTTGGAACCAGTACAAAATGCAGGACCTCCCGATGGGGCCCTATCTGCAATACCACCCGATCAGTTACATGCGTGGCTAGTTGGTCCCCCAATAACAACCCATCCATCTGTTTGAAACGGATCAGCCTAGCCAACTTCCTGAGGCCCACCCCCAGACTATCAGCGGCTGTGGTGTTCATTAAGCAACGAGTGCACCCTGAATTGATCAGGGCTGTACATTGTCGTTGCCTGGCTGCTTCCACCACTACCTATATCATAAAAGGTTTGATGGGCTTAGTTATTATCGGGTCGGAACCCTCCTCCCCGTCACTTCCACCAATATTGAGCATATCACCCGATGGGCTGGAGTCAACTGGTGTAGGAAGTGGTTGACTTGCTCCATGTGACTTCTCCTGGCCGCCTCTCATGCTCTTCTTGGCTGTCCCCCCTTTTTTTCTTGGTGTGCTCACGGATGCTGTAGGACCAGTCTCATGGCACATTGCTGCTCTATGCCCTGGCCTCCTGCATTAAAAACATGTTATGGGTGGCCGGATGGGTGTTGTCAGTCCAGCTGCCATCGGGGAAGGAGGTTTTACCATGGAGACTGCTGTGGGTTGTGGGGTTTTCTAGGCAACTCCGATAGGATGCATCTGTGGCAGTCTTTGTCCTTGTGTACCTCACTCCCTTCCTGGCTTATCCTAGTGGAACTCTATAGCTAATTCTGTGGCGGCCTGGAACTATGCAATCAGTCTAGGTGGCAACCCTCTGTAGACGCAGGCCCGGTGTAGTGTTCGGTCAAGACCGGCCTTGTTCCGGGTTGTTCCACGAACGTCATCGGCAGGCTTTTTCTGAGCTTGTCGAATCAATAGGCTGTAGAGGTGTTTTTTAAAGATCTTTAACGCCTTGGACACTCTTAAATTCTTGGAATTTATGAGGGAGAGATTCAGCTGTTGGGTAGAGCCACTTGTGTAGCCCTCCAGAAGGATTTATAGCCTCTGGAGTGCGGGCAAGGAGAGCCCCCCTTTGCAGTTGTTGCATTCTCCGGTCTTTTGATATCCTCCGCTAATGTTTTAGTGGAGCAAGACGCCGGGAACAGCCTTAACTCCGAACATCCCAAGAAGGAAGACTCTTGCAAGTATTTTAAGTTTTAAGTTTGAAAAAAAAAATTCTTAAAAAGAATGCTACTGCTGAGTTTGAAAGGCGTGGGCTTAGAACACAGGATTCAAAATGGCGTTAATTTATAGTTGAAAACCTAAAGAAAACGAAAGCTAATTGCTTGCTGACAGCCGGGGCTGGAGCGGCTGAAATAACTATTAACAACTTCTATGTCAGTTTATATAACCTGACCTACTTGGAAGAGTATTTTGTGAGAAAGTTGGGAAGAACTGTCCTCCTTTTTTTCTGTTAAATATGGCAACGGATCAAGGGGCGGTTCCCCCAGCTGCTACAATGAATCTCCAGGACTTGAAGGATTTTATAGGCAAAGAAATTAAAGAGGTTAAACAAATGGTCCAGGACACTATAAAAAGGTCTGATCAAATTGATAAAAATATGCAAGCTATTGCGACGGGATTGTCAGAGGTGGTTCTTAAGGTGGACAGCAAGGTCGAGCAATTAGTCGTGGACTTGGAAACCAAAACGAAAGAAACGGATTTGAAATTTGTGGAAATGGAGGGGAATATGCAAAGGATGGATAATGAGATTATTATGATACAATTTAGATCTATGGAGTTTGCTATCAGACTTAGGGGCATAAGAGAAAACTCTAGAGAGGACTTAAGAAAAGTTTGTGCAGACGCTCTGGCTACGTTATTAAAAATGGATGACCCCAGTGAGATCTCAGCTAAGATTGACAAAATCTACAGAGTAAATTCACGCATAGCATTACAAAGGCAACTACCAAGAGATGTTGTGATATACTTTACTGAGAGATATTTTAGAAATGACATCTTGCAGAAGTCTCTTTACTCTGCCCTTCAAATAGATGGGAATATGATTGGTGTTTTTAAGGAGCTCCCGCCAGTGATGTTAAAGTTTAGAAGGGATTTTGGATTTTTGGTAGCTGAGCTGAAGAAGAGAGAGATACAATATAGGTGGGATGTTCCAATTGGTGTTATATTCAGATATCAAGGGGTAAGATATCGTTTGAATACAATAGATAAAGCTAGAGACTTTTATTATGAAATACTCAAGGAAAGTGCAACCCCCCCACGTACATCTACACCGACACCAGCAGATTTGAATGTCTTAGAGCAGAGGCTGTTTGAAAAAGAGTCAGACGAACAAAGAAAGCAGTTGCAAAAAGAGAAGGAAGTGCAGGGTGCTGTAGGTGGATTTCGAGTGGCCCCCTCCGGATCTCTGTTGAGCTCCTTTTTGGAAGAAGAACCGTCTAAGACCCTCATTGAAATGCCGATACTTAAACCTGTGGAACAACGTGTTACTAGATCCACGACTAGACAAATGCTAGAATCTCACAAGCAGGGGGACCCCCAAACACAATGTGCTAAGAAAGAAGTTAAGAAGCAAACTGGAGCCATGGGAGGAGCAGGGCCGAAGATTAGTCTTGTGGAGAGAGATCTTCAGCAAATGCTTTCAATGCTCCAGATCAGACCCAAAGATGTTTAAGCTATTATCTTGGAACGTGAATGGATTGAACTCTCCACAAAAAAGGAAAAAAATATTTTATTATTTGAAGCAATTTAATAATGATGTTGTTTGCCTTCAAGAGACCCATATTAGGCTGCAAGACCAGAAGTATTTAGTGAATTCAAAATTGGGAACATCTTATGCTGCCTCTGATTTGGTAAAGAAAAATGGTGTGGTGATATATATAAATAAAAGATTTTCAACTAAAGTTATAGAGGCGGATGACGCTGGTAGATATATAGCAATTCAACTTGATACAGACCTTGGTCCCATTTTGGTGCTAGGAATATATGCTCCAAATCAACGCCAAGAAAGCTTTTATAAGATGCTCCATTTAAAATTTTTAGATTGGAACTTTAAGAGTATTCTAATAATGGGAGACTGGAATGGAGTGATTTCTCCAAGGATAGATAAGAGTACAAAGACTAAATTCACTACCAAATTACCAAAGGCTTTTTTTGATTTACAAGATGACTTGAAATTAAAAGATGTTTGGAGGACACAACACCTAAATGAGATGGATTTTTCTTTCTACTCAGATAGACATAAATCCTTTTCAAGGATTGATTTATTTTTGTTAACACCGGATTTACTTCTTAAAGCTAAGAAAACCAAGATATTCTCCAGGACACTTACTGATCATAGCCCGGTGTGGTTAGAAATAGAGTTAGGGAAGAGGCCAAGAAGGTCTTGGAGAGTAAATGAAAATTAGTTAGATATGAAAAAAATGTTGATGAACTTAAAAAACGCATGAAGGAATTTTTCAGTTTTAATATGAATAAGGGTACTCCTATTGAAACAGTTTGGGATGCAAGTAAAGCTTACATGCGTGGGGTCCTGATACATATGAATTTCAAACATAAACAAATTAGACAGAAAAGGAGAATGGAACTGGAAGATGAAATAAAAAGTAAGGAACAGTTACTTATAGCAACCCCGAAAAACGAGGCGCTCCAGATGGCGATAAAGTTGTTGAAAGATCAATTTCAAATGCTTATAGCAGAACAAACAGCAACTAACTTACAATTTGCTAAACATAACACTTTTGCTAACGCTAATAAACCTGGTAGGTGGTTGGCTTATACTTTGAGAAAGAATACGAATGACAGAATTATTGACAGAATTGAGTATGGAGGGAAGACAGTATATCAACAAGATTTGATTAAAAAATCATTTGTGGACTATTATGCTAAGCTATATGTACAGGATAATATACAGAACAAGTCAGTAGATGATTTTTTGGAAGGAAAAAGGGTTACTAAAATATCTGTGCTTCAAAAGGCAAATTTGGAACGTCTGATAACTGCTGATGAGATTACTTTAGCTATAAATCAACTTAAACCAGCTAAGGCTCCAGGGACTGATGGTTTGACTGCAATGTACTATAAAACTTTACAACTGGAAATGATTGAATATCTTACACAACTATTTTGTAATATACAGCAAGGAGGTAAAATACCCTCCTCATGGAAAGTGGCTTTTATCTCATTGATACCTAAAGACAAAGAGGGCCCTAAGAAACCAGAGGATTACAGGCCGATATCTCTTCTGAACACAGATTATAAAATATTTGCTAAGGTACTAGCCAACAGATTGATGCCGGTTATCCAAGAAATTATTCATCATGATCAAGCAGGATTTATTGAAGGCAGACACATGAAGGAGAATGTAAGGCAACTCATAGATTTAATTGACTATCTTGATAAGAATAAGCAGATCTCTGCAGTGCTGGTCTTCTTGGATGCAGAGAAGGCCTTTGATTGAGTGAATTGGAACTTTCTAACCAAGACTTTGGAAAAGATGGATATGGGACCACGACTTCGGCAGGCGATTGGAGCAATTTACCAGCAACAAAATGCACAACTTATTATTAATGGAAATTTGTCAACAACTTTCGAGATACAAAAAGGCACAAGACAAGGTTGTCCATTATCTCCATTCTTATTTATTTTAACTTTGGAAGTCTTGTTGAACGCAATTCGGGACTCAAAATCCTTAGATGGCATAGCTATCAGGCAAAAGGAATACAGAACTAGAGCATTTGCCGACGATCTGGTTGTTACCCTTTCACATCCTTTGAAGTCAATAATCCAGATGAAAAATATCATAGTAGAATTTGGCATGGTGTCTGGGTTTAGACTAAATCAAAACAAAATGAAAATGATGGTTAAAAACATGACAGAGACTCAAAGAAAGAGACTTGTAAGTTTAGCAGGTTTTGAAATAGTCTCCAAGGTCAAATATTTAGGAATACAAATCGCAGAATCAAATACAAAACTTTTCTTAAATAACTATGAAGTGTTGTGGCAAAAGATACAGAAAGATCTTGAAGTGTGGAAAAAGTTACAATTGTCTTTGCTTGGAAGGATCTCAGCAACTAAAATGAACATTCTACCTAGATTTATCTTTTTATTCCAGATGATACCGGTGCTTAAATCAGATAAAACTGTTAAATTGGCAAGCAACATTAAATAAATTTGTTTGGAAGGAGAAAAAAACGAGAGTAAAGATGAAGATTATGCAAGATTCTCGTGAAAGAGGCGGCCTTAGACTCCCAAACCTTCGATTGTACTATGAAGCTGCGGTATTAACGCATGTAGCAGATTGGTTTGGGAAAACAAAAATGGATTTGCTGAATATAGAAGGCCATGATCTTGTTCTGGGATGGCATGCATATCTTTTTTATGAAGATAGGGTGGATAAAGTGTTTAACAATCATGTTCTCTGAAGTGCCCTGATGAGAATATGGAAGAAGCACCGGCCCAATTGGGATTATAAAATACCGCTTTGGTTGGATCTCGCAGACACCATGGGGATTATGAATAGTAAGTCACTCGGGGGTTGTTTATATAAAGATGTGCTTATTGCTGATGGGGACGAATGGAAGTTAAAAACTTTGGAACAACTGTTGGAAGAAGGAATTATTTTAAATTGGTTACATTATATACAGCTACAGAAGAGATGGGAAGAAGATCGTAGGGTCGGTTTTATGGATAAAGAAGTGGAACTGATCAAGCAGATAAAAGAGACTGGCCCAAAACAAGTTAAAAGAATATATAATGTACTGTTAGAAAGAGATTCAGAAAGTGAACTGGTTAAGGATTGTATGATTAAATGGGCTCAGAATTTTGGTGAAGTGGTTATGTTGGAAACGTGGGAAAAAATATGGGTTCAGAATGTTAAATATACACAGTCACAGAATTTAAGGGAGAACTTTTATAAAATGTTTTACAGATGGTATTTAGATCCTAAAAAATTATCATGCATGTACCCAAATGTTCAACCAAAATGTTGGAGATGCGGGTGCCTAGATGCTACCTTTTTTCATGTATGGTGGACTTGCAACAAGGTTAAAGCTTTTTGGATAAAAATATGGTGGGTTATGCAAAATGTATTTAAGAAAAGAATACAATTTACTCCGCAAATGTTTTTATTGGGTATAGCTAAGGACTTTACTAAAGGGGAAACAAAATTGGTTTTGTATATGGTCACAGCAGCTAGGTTGTTGATTGCGCAACATTGGAAAAAAGATTTTTTACCGACAATTGATCAATGGATTCAGAAGGTGGCGGGGTTCGCCGAAATGGCAAAAATTTCAGCTTTTTTAAAAGATCAGAAGCAGGAGAATTATACACAGGAATGGGTAAAATGGATTGATTATATACAGAATAAATACCAGACTAGGAGGTATTATGTAGCCTTTAGGTAAGAATGTTTAGACTGATAGATGATCAGAGTAAATAATACATGGGATGCTTGGAATTGTTAGAGTGGTGTATAGCGGAAGTCAGGGGGGGGGGTTGAGTGGGAGGTGGGGGTGGGTTAGGGTGGAGGGTGGGGTAATATATATGCATAATTAAACTAGAAGATGGGATTAATGAAATATTGTTATTTTAAGAGAAATTTATATTATGATTTATATATGTTTAATTAACTTAGAAGATGGGATTAATGGGCTATTGTTACTTTAAGAGAAACTTATATTATGATTGTTGGGAGGTGAGGGGGTACAATATGTGAATGAGTAATCTTTAAGATGGGGGGAGGGGAGGGGGTAAAGTATTTGGTATAATATTTGAATGAGAAATTTTTTGGGGGGGGTTGGGGGGAGGGGAGGGGGCATAGTATCTGTATGTGATTTACACTGTATGGTGGGGGGGTAAAAGGGGGAAATTTGTTTGTATAAAACTTTTTCAATAAAAAAAAAAAAGACCGGCCTAGAAGTAATGCACCACCAACCTCTCTGGCCACATCCTCACTTTGCCAGCCAGATGCCGGAACTCTCTGATATATATTTGGCTACTGGCTTCCCTCATTGTCTTACAGCCAGCAATTCCGCTTCCGCCAGCTGGATCCTGGTGGTATATTCGAAACTTTCCTGCAGTGCCATCAGGAACAGACGAATGTCACCGAGTTCCACAGCATGATCCCCATACAAATCAGCCACCCAGTCAGCAGCCTCTCCGTCCATCACTGCTGTCACGGCCATCACCATGTCCCACTGCGATGTATACATATGGCCATAACGATCCATGTGATGTAACACCTGGCCGAAGAAGAGGGCCACTCTTCCCGGGCTACTGTCAAAAGTACCCTGTATTGCTGGTGGGCCCCAGTATCCCATCACTCCAGTCCCCTAACCAGCTGGAGACCCCCTCTGGGTAATGAGAGGGTGGGGTGCATAGCTCTCTCGTGCCGCTTGTCTCCCGCAGGTGTCCCGGGCAGCTTGGGGTACCCCTAATCTGGGCTGCTGATCTCCTACTCTTGCAGCCCCTTGGGCACCATACCGTTCTGGACTGGTTATCCTGGACTGTCCAACGACTCCCCCTGCCTGTTGGGTCCATGTTCCAGGGACCCTGCCACAATATATCTCCAACCACTGCCACGTCCATTATCTTGGAAGCCCACTGCACCAAACATTTCCTGCAGCATCTGTAGGGTTTGGCGGCCCACCACGGTGGAGTAACTCCAATTGTTGTCTGAGCTGCACTTTTCACACCATTGGGCGAAATGGGTTCCAGAAGGGGTGAACGGAGGAGCATGGGGTGGAAAGCCTCTGTGGTCCTGAGCCGCTGGTGAGCCCAGACACCAATCCCCTGTCATTCCTGCATGGGCCTGCCCCACATTGGCCTCTAGAGGTTCTGCTGTAGGCTTCCATACCACCAAGTGGTCCTTAGACCTTACATCCAATGGTGCCTCTCCTGCTGGCCCTGACACAGCCTCCAGCACAGTTGTAGCAGTTGCCACGGCAGACTCCTCCAAGTTCACAGCCCCCAATCCAAGCACTGTACCTTCAGCCATGGTGGGAACTCTGGTGTAAGCTCTGGTGGGAGCTCTGACAAAAGTGTCAGGTTCCGAAGGGTTAATGAAAACAGCCAAACATGGAGATGGTTTGACAATGCAGTTTATTTTCTTCCTCCAGCACGAACTGACCAACAAAGCACTAAGGCAATGAATAAATTGTCAGAGCTGACACCCGGTGCTCCCCACCACCTTTTAGTTACTTGGTAATTAGGGTAACCCCCCCTCCCGCGCACGCACACCCATCACCTCGTGACCCAGAGTGAAAACCACCCGGCAATCAATCATGGATTGTTCACAGTCAGTTATCAGTTCTGGAATGTTCTCAGTGGAAACCTCCCGGCAGTCAATCATGAAGAGCGTTGTAGAGTTCTCAGCTGGACTGCTTGTAGAGGAGGGAAATCTCCATCTGGTAAACACGAGTCTTGGCAGCTGGCCCAGTTGTCACCCCTGAATGGCAGCTGGAGCTGACAGGCAGCAGAAAAATCACTCCCTCTAGGATAGAGGGCATAATAACACAACCACTGCCAAAAGATAAAAAGGTTCTTAGAAAATTTGTGGGATTAGTGGGATATCGTAGACAGTGGATCATAAATTATGCAGAAACAACCAAACCAATGTACTCAAAGTTGATAGACTCTGAACCATGGGTAATTGAATGGTCAGAGAAAGAGAAGGAGAAATTTCAGGAACTAAAGGAAAAATTAGAAAAGGCACCTGTTCTATTGTTGTCAGACTTAGAAAAAACATTTCATCTTTTTGTTACAGTAGAAAACGGAATAGCCAAAGGGGTTTTATCCCAGAAATGGGGAGGATTGAAGAAACCTGTAGCATTTTTGTCAAAATTGATGGACCTGGTAATAAAAGGATGGCCGAGCTGTATACAAGCCATTGAGGCCACTGCCTTGTTAGTTCAGAAAAGTTGGAAGATAACTTTTGGAGGAGCAATTGTAGTGAGTAGTCCACACCAAGTATGGAATAATTTGAATCAGCAAGCTCAAAAATGGATGACAAATTCTAGACTAATAAAATATAAAAGTATTTTATTAGAGGATCCAAGTCTAGTGATTGTGACTGAAGCTAATGTAAACCCGGCTCAGTTTTTAAGTGGAGAGAGAGATTTGCAAGTGGTAGAGCATGATTGCCTAGAAGCAATTGACTATCAGACAAAGGTGAGAGACGATCTGAAAGAGACATGAATAAAAGGATTAAGGACTTTGTTTATAGATGGGAGTTCCAGGGTTATAGAGGGGGAGCGAAGAAGTGCCTATGCAATCGTAGAAGGGGAACCCTGGAAGACTGTGTTAGCAGGGAGACTGCCAAGTCAATGGTCTGCTCAAACTTGTGAATTATAAGTATTAAAAATGACTTTAAAGGAATTGAGAAAAGAAGGGGGGGATATACACACAGATTCAATGTATGCCTTTGGATACATTTGGAAAAATGTATGGAAGGAAAAAGGGCTGATAAATAGTAAAGGAAAGGGATTAGCAAAATAAGAGTTAGTCACTGAAATTTTACAATTAATAAATATATCTCATGCATGAGCCATAATACATGTAGAAGCACACCGAAAGGGAGAAGGAATTGAAATATATGGTAACAACTTAGCAGATGAAAAGGCTAAAGAAGCAGGACTTATGGGAAAAGAGAGCGAGAGAGTTTTTATAATGATACCTGAAATAGAAGAGCAAGATGTGCCTAAATTCTCGATGGAAGAAGAAGCAGCAATGAAACAGGAGGAGGTGGTCAAGAACACAAAGGGAGAGTGGATGTTACCTGATGGGAGAAAAATATTAAACAAAGCTCTAATGAGGAATTTAATTGAAAGATTACATGAGGGGACACATTGGGGAGCACAAGCTTTAATAGATTTGATACACAGAAGATATGTATGTAAAGGGATTTACAATATTGCATTGCAAATGATGAGAAAATGTATAATATGTTTAAAAACTAACAAAGCTGCACTAAGAAAACAACCAATGAGGGGGGAGTTGGCTCTGCGACCTTTCCAAAAGATACAAGTTGATTATACTGAGTTACCAAGAGCAGGAAGGATGAAATACTTGTTGGTTATTGTGGATCATTTAACTTGATGGGTTGAGGCTTTTCCATGTGTAAATGCAAATGCTACTACTACAGCACGAATATTACTAGAGAATATAATCCCTCAATATGGTCTTCCTGAAGTAATAGACAGTGACCAGGGGACGCATTTTACGGCGAGGGCGATAAAATTAATTAATGAGGCTGTGGGGATTAGGTGGGATTATCACACGGCATGGCACCCCAGTTCCTCTTGAATTGTGGAATGAGGGAACCAAATTGGAAAGAACTAGCAAAATTTGCAATATTAGGATTCTTGGCTATTATGTTCCTACCATGTTTGATTCCTCTCATACAAATGTTAATAACAAGGACCATGAAGAGTATGACTTTAATAACAACTTCAATAGAAAGTGGGAAAAAGGAGACAATGTTAATAATGAAAGTGGGAAGGCAGAAATTAGAAAAAAAGGAATCAGAATATAAGAATTTGCTTCCGCATGAGTCCAAAGAAACAATAGGGAGTTATGAATTAATACAAGTATAAAAGAATAATATAGGTAGAAAAGAAAAAGGGTGGATTTGAAGGAAATGAATAAATAATAAGTTACTCTTTCATATAAAAGTTTAAAATGTAACATGAAGGTGTGAGACTCTTGGTGCTATTTTACCAGATTGTAAATTAAACAGAAATATAAGCAGTAAAGTCAATACAGGATGACTTGCTAAAATTCCTTTGATACTGAAATACAGTAAAGTAAGTCTGAAAACAAGGACACCAGTTGGTGAGATGGGAACATCCACCCGCCTAAAATGAAATAACAAAGTGGCACAGATAAGATAAAGGGGTCTGCAGGAAAAGTCATGCTGACCTCTTGAAATGCGAATTAGAATGATTTTGGAGGTGGGGAGGGCTTCTTAGGCGTCACACATGATTAGAAAAGTATAAATTGCATTTCTTGAAAACTGTTTTTTGCGCTCCTTGTACTCAAGCCATTGGGAAGAGTCTAGGAGGCCACACTTACAACCGCTATTTCATCTCTTTGCAATAAACCTGTGAATTTTGAACCAGACTTGTCTTTCGAATTGTGAGTATAAGAATTGGGTTTTAATATCTCACACCATCAAACTTTTCCCTGAACCAGGGCTGTTCGTTCAGCACTGCTCCTCCTTCCTCCTTCCTCCTGTTGCAGAAAATGACAGGCTTAGACTTCTCAGGATACAGGAAAAGTTTATTTGGCAGCCAGGTTCAGAAACGTTAGCCCATGGCTAACATTGCAAATTCTGAACAATCTTTATTATTGATGCACGCATTCTTATACATTCTCAGAGACAGTGTAACACGGAAACACTTAACTCATTTCTTATTGGTTACCTTGAGGAAAAAGCCTTATAAGGAGATGGGGGTCTTACTTCTCCTTTTGTTACAGGTATGGACTACGTGCCATTAACGAACTTTAATTGAACGTTGTGGTTTTGGACTTTTGACATAGGGCATTTGTTTGCTTCAAGGTCACTTGTGGATTTTGAGTCAGGAGTGCCTGATATTTGTAAATGTCCCTTCATTTCTAAAATTCCTTGAATTTCGTGGCTAGTGTAGATATTGGTAGGCTGTCTAAAAGTAAATTTATTAGCTTCCTCCATTAGGAGAGCCGTGGTGGCTAGAATTTTAGGCAATGTGGCCAGCCTTTTGCACCACAGTCCAGTTGTTTAGATAGATAAGCCACAGGTTGTTGCCAACTTCCTTTTTCTTATCAAAGCCTGAGATAATTCTGACTTTAGGGCTTTGTACGCCTGTTTCTGCTTTAAACCTCAAGCAACGGTTCTTTTCTTTTCTTTTTTTCCACCCCCCTTTGTAGATGCGTAAGGAGGTTTGGCTAGAAGCGCGAAATTTGAAATCCTCATTCTGCAATATCCTGCTGTTCATGGGTTCGCAATTTGGCATACAGCTTCTTTTCACTCACATCCTATTACTCTTAAGTATTTAACTTGGGGCTTTTTGTCCCTGCCTTCCAGCTTTTTTGCCTTGGGGCACGGTGTCCCTTGTCCATTAACAGATGAAGCAATTGATTGATTGGTATTTTTTTTCAACAAATCTCCTTCGTCTGTTCGGTTACTGGGATATTATCTACATATTGGAGTAGCACATTTCCATCTTCGCAAGGCTGGAAATTTTCTAGGTCTGAGCCAAAGGCTTCACCAAAAAGGTAGGTGAATTTTTAAATCCTTGGAGAAACCTAGTCCAAGCAAACAGTTTTTAGTTGTTTCTATGTATTTGAGATGGTGAAGAAGGCATAGGCAAACAGGCATGGCTAGAGGCTTCACTTGTATAATTATTGGTGCATGATGATACGCATGGCCTGGTGGATTCTTGAACCACCATTGCCAAATCTCATCTGGGGGAGTGCCTCATCATTAGAGCCATTTTATCTTCCCCAAAGGACAGTGTAGCTCCCATTTTGCATAGGATATCACGACCCAAAAGAGGAACTGGGCATTCAAGCATGTCTTGGGACATTCTTGTAGCCAGTGGCCTTTTTTTTTCTTACACCAATTACATTGACCTCTGCTTTGGGCTTTGGAATTATTTGACAATGCAACTGTCAGCAATTCAGCTTTACGTTGCATCCTGTCATCTCTCTTTCTCTCTTTTACTTTTCACAAAGACCTTTCATGCAATTTCCATTTTATTCAATCCACACAGACCTACATGCACAAATACCCTGAAACAACACTTTCAGACCTGGGGGAGGTTCCATCCCTTTAAATCTCCAATTTTCTTTCCTTGGGAAACATGTGGGTCATGCTCCAAGCATGGGAAAACTTAGAGAGCAGTTTAAATCCTCACTACACTACCGTTCCCCACAACTTCAAGTCCAAGCTGAGAAGCTTACTTATTTTGCCCGCTGGTCAAACATATCAAAATCAATTGAACGCCATTCAATTCTACATGTTATTAGTATAGATACACACCTAAGAATTACATCAAATTAATCAAGTCCAATTACCTAGATCTTCCTATTCAATAGGCTTTACCTTTTTATGACCTGCTAAATTTCTTACTTTTGCTCGGTTATGCCCATTGTTCTATCTCCTTAAGCACTAGATTGTTAATACCTGTCTCTGCCCTGGTGTTGCGTTTCTAATTTGGATCTCTAATTTTTAAAGATCCAAACCTTTCTTGATCTCCCAGCTGCGCTGGCATATTTTTAAAGATCAAGATGTATAGAGACAATGTATAGAGATGTTTGTCCACACATTGTTTGCATTCGGCCAGGGTTCTAGGTTGGATCTCCCAGCAGCGCTGGCATATTTTTAAAGATCCAGATATATGGAGACTTTCATTAACACATCGTTTGCATCTGGGTGGGGCTCTTGATTCATCTGATGGTGGCCAGAATCTGAGGCTCTATTCAAAGGCACCCCAAACCTTGGCACAATGTCTTTTAGTACACACAAAACCAAGAGATCTCTAAATCTCACTTTCTGGGAAAATTGTGGGGACATCTATTTGCCACAGAGCACCTGGGAGCCCTGTAGAAGGACTTCCAAAGGAAGTTTCCATCCTGTCTTTGGGTTGTTTTGTCACAACAGAGACAGGCTGCAGCAACCTGATTAACAGCAGCATGTGTGCCTCTAACTACCGATCCCGGCAGGTCCCCTTGCCTCCCACTCTATCTAAGAGCCTTGGAGAGAAAAAAATGTGTTTCCTCTTGCCTTTTGAAGTTCCTTCTTTTCTGAGGTTTTGAGCCCTAATTAATCTATGCTTTGTATGCTCATTCCACAAGTTCAGAGATGCCTTTCCTGGCCCCCCTTTTTGCCCTAATGTCATCTGCAGAGTGACCAATGAAGATACAATACAATACAATAGCAGAGTTGGAAGGGACCTTGGAGGTCTTCTAGTCCAACCCCCTGCCCAGGCAGGAAACCCTATACCGTTTCAGTCAAATGACTATCCAACATCTTCTTAAAGACTTCCATGTTGGGGCATTCACAACTTCTGGAGGCAAGCTGTTCCACGGATTAATTGCTCTAACTGTCAGGAGGTTTCTCCTCAGTTCTAAGTTGCTTCTCTCCTTGATTAGTTTCCACCCATTGCTTCTTGTTCTACCCTCAGGTGCCTTGGAAAATAGTTTGACTCCCTCTTCTTTGTTGCTCTTTTCTGCACTCTTTCTAGAGTCTCCACATTTTTTTCTACATCGTGGTGACCAAAACTGAATGCAGTATTCCAAGTGTGGCCTTACCAAAGCATTATAAAGTGGCATTAACACTTCACGTGATCTTGATTCTCTCTATTTATGCAGCCTAGAACTGTGTTGGCTTTGTTTGGCAGCTGCTGCACACTGCTGGCTATTTAAATGGTTGTCCACTAGGATTTCAAGATCCCTTTCACAGTTACTACTGTTGAGTAAGGTACCCCCTATACTGTACCTGTGCATTTCGTTTTTGTTGCCTAAATGTAGAACCTTACTCTTTTCACCATTGAATTTCATTTTATTAGATAGTGCCCAATGTTCAAGTTTGTCAAGATCCTTCTGTATCTTTAGCCTATCTTCTGGAGATCATATTGACCATTCTCTTATTTTCTTCAACCTCAGGATCTAATGTGGTATATTGCCTAAAGGTTTGGTAAATGCATTCTAGGAATTCCCCTGGATTTTCATCCTGTTTCTGTTGAATTTAATAGACCTTCCCTAAATTCTTAACTTTTGTTTGAATCCTAACAAAACTAAGGTCCAATAGTTTTGCAGCTGAATGTACTAGGTTCCTAATCTGGTTCCTTCAGTAACCATGTCCAGTCTGGATTTTTTTTACATGATCGGTCTGCAAAAGCTTATTCTTGGTTACCTTCACCAGCCTTTTTTCCTCTGGGGTTAATAAAATTTCCATCAGACTTTGTATGTCAGCCCAAGCAGACTGGTGAGTTCAGAAAAATGGGTGCAAAAAGGACATGCATCTCATCTGGATTTTCTCTATAAGCAGGAATTTGATTCTTCCAATTATATAAATCAGCCATTGAGAATGGAGCATATATCCACACTTTACATAGCTCCCCCTCAGCTTCTGGCAATAAAATTCCCTTAGGGGCAATTTGAGTTTTTATCTCAACTGCTCCCTTGGACCAGGTTTGTGGTCCACTTGATCTGTCCCTTCAATAACCTTTTTGGTTTTCTTTCTCCTGGCACCACCTAATGGGACCGTTTGTTCTTTCTTTTTAACAAAACAAAAAAACACTTAAACACATCATCACGGACAACCATGCAAGTTAAAACAGACAGGAACTAAATGTTTCGTTGAGACTCTCTTTTCTTTTTCTTTCCTCCTTTTTTTTTTTAAACAAAGTTTTATTGGTTTTTTAAAATTTACAAGGAAAAGGGTAGTGGAAAGGTGTACAAATTTTGGCAGTTGCAAGGTGTGGTAGGCCGCCCCCTCCCTCCAAACTCATAGTATACATCTGAATATAGGTCATTAATACATAGTCATATATAATCAGCATATTAATTCTATTGGTACTTTCAATCAATTTAATACATAGTAATATATAATCCACATGTTAATTCCATTATTACTTTCGGTTAATTTATGTCAACAAGATTTTCTTATTCATTTTTGTGATCTGAGCTTTCTTGGTATTGCCCCTTCTCCCCCCGCCGACAGAGCTCCGGCCCCTCCCGTGTCCTGCATATCCGTTATAGGATCTTCTGTTTTTTCTAGGTGTATTTTGTTTTTTTCCATAAAGGCCTGTGCCTCTATGGGTGTGTTAATTCTAATTCTTGTCTCCTCCCAGAATATCAACATACCTTCAGGCATCAACCATCTAAACCACACCCCCTGGTATAATTTATTCGCTAATTGCGAATAATTTTTCCTTTTTTCCCTAATTTTCTTGGGGATCTGCTTCAAGATAGTTATTTCCCTATCATGGTATGTCAGGGCTTGCCCCCTTTGTACACCCAGAATTTCGTCTCTTGTGCTTTTTCTAAGAAATTTAATATGTACCTCCCTGGGTACATTGTGTGTTCTAGCATAGGCTGAATTCACTCTATAAACCAGATCTATCTCCCATTCCATCTGTTGTTTTTCTTTGTGGGTATATTCAGCCAAGATGTTTATCATGATGTCCCTTATGTTTTCATCATCTGCTTCCATCACGTTTTGAAATCTAAGATAAAAGGACATTCTCTCAAATTCTGTTTTCATTTGTTGGGTATCAAGTTCTTTGTTTCCCTTCTGCACCGCCTCTACCACCCCCCTCACCTCCGCCACCCCACCCTCCACAAGGTCCAGTCTCTGTGAGTTCTTATAAATTTGAACTTGGTTCTCTTTAATTTCTTCTTTCATTTCCTTTAATTGTTTCTTAATTTCCTCTTGTCCCTGTAAGAGTTGTTGAAGCAGTTGTTGCAAATCCATCTCTGTACTTTTAGGTTGCATCAGGTCTGTTATCTTTGATTGTGTAGCAGGACTGGAAGTTGCTGATGTCGGGGCAGAGGTAGCAAAGCCAGGCTTTCCAGGGGGTGGTCTTTTAGGAGACATTGTTTATAGAATAAAGACTTCAGTCAGTGTAGAGAATGGACAGTTAGAGCGGCAGAGCAGCCAGATGAGACCAGGAGGCAGAGGATCCAAGCAGGAGAGAATTTCTCTAATCAGCCTGGCAATAGAGTAAAGTTTTTCACCCCAGAGAGTTCAAAGAGTAGCAATCCACAAGAGATTCATCTGGGTAGCACGGAGACAAAGACCGGAAGCCTGAATTTTTAAAGGTGGAGTTAGGTTTCACAGTTCATGAAGACAACTGAAGTGTGCCATCTTGCCCTGCCAGCTTCGGGTTTAGAGGCATAACAAAGTTTTCAAAGTTCCCAAAGTCCTCAGATCATCAGTAAAGTATGGAGTTAAGTTCAATGAAAGTCACTTTAAGCAAGGGTGTGGCATCATTGGTTGGCTCTCCCCCCTCCTCCTTCCCCTGGGGCTGAGAGCAAAATTGTTCCAAGCCGCCTGTCCGAGGGGGGGGGGAAATCCCCCTCCCTCCAGCCGCGCCTCCCAAGTTAGCCGAAAGAGAGAGTTTTAAACTGCTGAAAAGTTCTTTAAATCATCAAAGGGAGTGAAGGGGGGTATGCGCCTCACCGCACCGCCGCTGCTTCCTTCTATTTTTTCATTCTCCGTGCAGCCTGTTGCGAAGACGCTTTACGCGCCCTCCGATACTGCTCCCCGGTGCCTTGAGCGCGCAGGGGACCTCCCGCCGCCCGCCGCCGATGCAGGGATCCCCTGCGATGCCGCCCCTCCGGCAGGACGCCTCTTCGGAGCGTCCTGTGCCCCCCAAAGAGTGGGGAAGCCCACCGGGGAGCCGGAGCGAGCAAGCGAGTTCCCCGTCGCCGTCAGCCGCCGGAACCGGAAGTCTTTTTCTTTCCTCCTTGAGGCTTGTACAATAGGGGTGAGGATAATTTCTCTGCCAGAGACTTTACTAAAAGTCTCTCAAAGCTTTTTTTCTCCTCAACATGCATTGGAGAGGCCTTCGAGGAACGCTCCCCACCTTCCCATGTTCTATTTCTAAGACACTGTCACCGACCTGGGGTGCCGGAATACCACGGTCGCCTTCAGGAACTGCGATGACTTAACCACCCACACAAACCTAGAGCCTCATTAGGATATGCCGGTTCCATTTGGAAGGGACGCTATCCCAGGCTCAGGGTGATATTAGAATAACCACGGACCTCTGCTCCTTCCGTAAGAAGCTTAAAACTCACCTGTTCAATTTAGCCGGCCTGGCCTAATTCCAGCTCTCCCACCTCAGTCTGTATTTTTAAATTTTACAGGTGGGTTTTAGGCCGAGTTTTAATTTTTATAAATTTGTACAGGGGTTAAGGTTTAATTTGATTTTAATGGTATTTATTCTTATGTGTATGGTTTTTTAATTTGGTGCCTGTACACCGCCCCGAGTCCCTTTGGGGAGAGGGGGCGGTCTAGAAATCAAATAAATTGAAATTGAATTGAATTGAGGGGGGTGATCGGGCCCCCTCTTCCACTCCTAACCGAGTGGGTCTACAATTCTTTTGATACTTGCCTGCAGGCGTCTTCTTTCTCAGCCGGCGTAATTGTTATTAACTTGTCCTGATCCTGGTCAGATTCTTGGATCGGTGGTGTCCTCCGGATGCCCAAGAGGGGTCATTGCCCCCTTCCAGAGAAAGATCTCCGTGGCGCCTGAAGAAGGGCGAGATCGCTCTAAGTCCTGCCCCACGGTTGCTAGAATTGTTGCAGAAAATGACAGGCATTAGACTTCTCAGGATACAGGAAAAGTTTATTTGGCAGCCAGGTTCAGAAAAGTTAGCCCATGGCTAACGTTGTGAATTTCTGAACAACCTTCATTATCGAAGCACGCATTCTTATACATTCTCAAAGACAGCATAACACGGAAACACTTAACTCATTTCTTATTGGTTACCTTGAGGAAAAAGCCTTATAAGGAGATGGGGGTCTTACTTCTCCTTTTGTTACAGGTATGGACTACGTGCCATTAACGAACTTTAATTGAACCTTGTGGTTTTGGACTTTTGACATAGGGACATTTGCTGGAACATGTTGTGGTTGAAGGCTGATGACATTTCCCTGTCCCTTTAAGCAAGCTTCTAACTGTCCCTTTTATGCCACGTCTTCATTCTTATATTTTAATACATATTTTATTCTACTTTACTTGCATTATAACAGGGACAGGGGGCTGGTTACTTTACGTTGATAATGCCTTTACACCCCATGATGTGCAAACATGCTTTTTAATTAATTTCGGAGCCACGACACATGAACAATCTTTTTCATTAATTTTGGATATCCCGCCCACTGCTCGAGCTGCCTGCCGCCTGATCAAATACACCACTGTTTATTTTTATTTTTTTGCATTAGGATTCCTCGTGCTCTAACCATCATTCTTTTGATTTGGCTAATGGGGAGCAGCTCTGAGGCAAAACTGCAATGTCACAGGCTGCTGCTACCACTGGCCGCCGCTGCAAATATGGGACAATGAGAATGCTCCCTGATTAATAAAGCGCTGTACTTCCGTATGACAGGTATTGTGGGACAGGGTGAAGCAGAACGTTTGCTGTTACAAGACTTCCAGATGAAAGGCCTCTACCAAGGGAAAGGATTATGGGTAACACAGGGCGAACCGGCACAGCGTTTCGGTACTTCCGGCGAAAGGGATTGTGGGGCATAAAGGATGGACAGAGATGACATCACACTACTTCCAGTAAAAGGAGTTGTGGGTGAGGCATGGAGGGGTGGAGGGTTATGATGTCACAGTCCTCCGAGGGAGCCCCCCCGGAAGTGACATCACAAAGGGGATGGGCTAATGACCCACTAAAATGGTATGTAGTACATACTACTGTTGTTAATTAGGGTGTTGATGGCTGGCCTAATTAATGATGTTTCTTTCTGTCTTCAAACAGATTACCTTTTATTCCAGTTCTTGTTCCGATTTGGAGCCAACATGTTATTCTGAAGAAATTCCCCTTGATGGTACATATATTACTGAATCAAACACTCACCTCCAATCTAGATTTCTTCATCAAACAACTATTAAGACAGCTATCCCTACCCTCTTAATATGATTTACTGTGAGCTGTAATCAGTTACAAGGACTGGGGGTTCTTATGCCCACTATAAACAAGGTAATCTTCACAATTTCAACCATGAATTGTATTAGATTCAAGAGTAATGCAATGTGTCCAGGACTGTACTTCCGGTGCCTTTGGACGCGAGGTCCGCATGGTCCGCGGCCCCATTACGAGCTCTCCCCATTGGAAGGCTCCAATCGGAACTGTAGCCACCCTGGATGGGTGGCAAAGAAAAGGGGGATGACCGTGCAGGTCGAGGAGAGCCGCATCTCTGCTCCCTGACTTGTAAAACCCCCTCATCTGAATACAAGGAGCAGCAAAAATGGCTGCCATGAAGCTGGGGACAGTCTGAACACCTAAGACAGAGCAAGAGTGGAGAAGGTGAATGGTGTGTGAGAATATTCTTTGCTGAAATCTGACCCCACGAAATCTAAGGGGAAAGTATAGTTAGAACCATTTGTCGAAGTGGCGAACAAGCACTTGGAAAAAATACATAAATACGATTGTGATTGGTATTAGAAGTGTCTATTGAGACATTGAATAATGAAATAATGAAGGATGAACTTTTGATATAAATAGAGGTGAAGAGCTAACTAAGGGAAATATGAGTAACAAAACAGGTGAAAGGAGAGGAGGAAAAACACATTTTTGAATATTATAGCGATATGGGGAAAAAAGTTAAAATAGAGATAGAATAAGAAGGGAATAATAGTATATAAATATATTAATATGTTAAGATATATGAAAGAACCAAAAGGTTTAGAACTGAAGGTATGTGTAAACAATTGAGGCATTACCCTCAAATAATAATAATCACATCAAAAAATAAGTACATAGCAGAACATGGGAGAACAAACACATCAGGACTAGATGCAGCAGTCCATCTGCATTTAAAAGACACAAGCCACTCTTTTGAAGACACCAAAGTCCACATTTTGGACAGAGAGGACCACTGGTTTGAAAGAGGAGTTAAATAGGCCATCTATGTCAAAATTGAAGAGTCCTCTCTCAACAGAGGGGGAGGGATAGGACATCATCTATCTCTAGTCTACAACATAGTCCTTTCAACAGTTCCAAGAAGGCTCCACACCCATTTGCACCACTCACGTGATTCTGATGAAACGGATAAACCTCCAGGTGATCTTAATGACTCTCTAAAAGAATGCAAATGACCAGCTGTTTGCAAGGAGTATAAATCCTTCCATTCCCTACCATCCAGTCAGAGATGAAGAAGCTTCTTGGATGAGAAGTGAAAAGTCTTCAAAGACAAATGAGAAAGTCCAGTTGCCTCTTGAAAAAGCACCTTTGGGTATTACCCTCAAAGGGATAATCTGGGCATACCCAGAGGGTGATAGAGCAAGATGCTTGACTGTTCAAGCTGGAAGATGGTGAACTTGTCAAACGGGCACTTGCATTCAAGTCGTTCGTTGATGGGATTGACTTTGCCAAGTACCAGCTATCGAACGTTATTGCTATGGATTAAACAGCAGTCTTTATGGGCCAAGGGGCTCAAACCACCATTGACCAGAGGGGTGCAACATCAATTTATATTCCCTCCATGGGATATGAAAGCACACATGTGATGTGCATATTGGCTATTTTGATGGATGGAACCAAAGTCACACTGCTATTGATAAGCAAGGGAAAGAAGAACAAAATCAAAAGGGTTTCAGGGATTTACGTCCTTGAAACTGAAAAGGCCTGGTGCACCCAAGCAGTTATCAGGAAGTGGGTGGAGCTAATGATCCCACTTGTTGTGAGAGGTGGTCAAAGAGGAATGGTAGTGTGGGATTCAGCCAGCACTCACCATGCCAAGAACATGAAAAAATTTCTTGCTCAACGCAGGATCGATCAATGATGATTCCTGCAGGAATGACTGGCTACCTGCAGACATTGGATATCAGTATTAATAAGCCATTTAAGGACCATCTCCATGTCCAAATAAATCAATACATTGAACACCAAATGATATGAAACCAGCGAGGGAATTTTGTGAAGTCTGGCCTGCCAGAAGTTGTGAATTGGGTGAAGAATGCGTAGGACAAAATTAGTGACGACTGTGTTGCAAATGCAATAAGAGCAGGCTACATGGACAGGAGGTACTCTTTTAAGAAGACCGCTATTGCTAAGCATGAGCGATTTGGACCAATGGTTGAACAAATTTGACTCACACGAAACACAGAATGGAATTCAGGATGTGGACAGTTTTGATGATGTTGTAGTAGAAGGTGACATGACTACCATATTGGAATAAATTGTTGAGTTTGAATAAATTGTTGAATTTGAATAAATTGATTGTTGTACCATACATGAGTATTGTGGTTTGCCTGTGTGTGGCAAATGGGTCTCTCCTTCCCTCCCTCCCTCCCTCTCATTTCTGTTTCTCTCTTTTACCTCTCACTCTCCCTTTCTCTCTCTCCCTTTCCTTTCCTTTCTCCCTCTCATTTGTTTCTGTCTCTTTTTCCTCTCCCTTCCTTTTTCTCTCTTTCGCTCTTTCTTTCCTTTCTTTTCTATCTCCCCGTTCTCCCCTTTTCTCTGGGGGTCAAAATAAAAGTCATTTTAGATCATTACATCCATTAATCCAAAACGGTGGGGTTGGTTGGGATTTGGCATTGTGGTTTCGCTGTGTGTGGTAAATAGATCTCTCGTTCCCTCCCTCCCTCTCATTTCTGTTTCTCTTTTTCCTCTCTTTCCCTTGCTTGCTTTCTTTCCTTTCCTTTCTCTCTCCCCATTCTCCCTCATTTGTTTCTCTTTTCCTCTCACTCTCCCTTTCTTTCTTTCTTTACTTTCCTCTCTCCTCGTTCTCCCTCTCATTTCTGCTTCTCTTTTCCTCTCTCTCCCTTTCCTTTTCTTTCATTTCTTTCCTTTCTCTCTCCCTATTCTCTCTCTCATTTGTTTTGAGTCTCACAAAGACTCATTTCTGTCATCTTTTATAGAGGGGGATTGCAGGTGCAGTGTGGAGCGAGACATGGCTCCCCCCCCTCGTCAGGCATGGCAGGGCTTCCCCGCATCTTGAGGCCCGCCCCATCCCCCGCCCCACCTGCCACCCTCAAATTGCGCGCCAGCGCGAGATGTGCGTCTTACCGGACACTGGCAGCTCTGTCCTGTCTCTCGGCCGGTTTGTGCAGGGAAACACCTTGCACGGTAAAGAAAAACTTATCGTGAGTGTGAGCAATTAACAACTTCTCGAACTCAAAGTGCCTGAACTGGTAGTGACAATGTCACCATGGACCAACGCAATATAATAGTAGTAATGATGTCTACATAAAACAAACTAAGACGAAACAATAGTAGAATGCATGTGATGTTGCCATAGCAACGTGCTCAACTTTGTCCCTATTTTTAGTGCTTTATACGTCAGCGATGAAATACCAACCCTACTTTTTAGGGGGGTTGAAACATGCTCTTTCTAATGAGAATGATTTAAAAGAGTTTCCAGAAGGTCTTTTTTTGTAAAAGCGGGCAGAAAATACCCTATTTTTGGCATTTTTACAAAAACCGTCAATTTTACACTCAATTTGTGAACTATTGGAAAGCAGGAGGAGAATGAAATTTTATACTCAAAACCCTTGTGCTGCTAAGTTATTACACACAAAGTTTTACATTTCTCATACCTTTCCTTCCAGAGATATAAAAAGCCAAACTTTAACCTTTTTTCAAGCCATAGTCATTTTTGGCCAACTTTGCTCCAACTTATCTAGATGGAGATCACTCATGAGAATGTTTTTTTTTAATTGTAACATTTTTTATTTTTTCATTTTCATAAAAAATAACCACATGTATACTATTACATAACCAACATATTATATTGTTAAATGTTTACATCAATTTGTCTTACCATCAACTCCCCAAAACAATTATTGGCTCTTCTGCTCTCCATATTTATACCCTATCCATCACTTTCTTCTCCCTCTCTCCTCCTCCTCCCTACCTCCTTTCTTCCCTCTGTCATCCTTCTCTTCTTCACTTCCCCTTCCTCTCTCCTTTCCACTCCTTCTTTCTCTCCTCCTCTTCCCCCCCACCCTTTCTCCTATCCCTCTCTTCTTCCCTTACCTCTCTCCTCTACTCCGCATTCTTCATCTCATTTACTTGGTATATTTCAGCCTCTGAGCGAGCTCCATTTTATGTTGATGGTATTTATAATTCCTTTTCAATATATATATTTAATATATTTAATTTTAACATATATGTTCCTCCTCCTTTTTTTAAAAGAAAAAAAAGTATACAGATATATATATATATATTTTAAAAACCAGCCTATTTTTGACCAGGATGTAGACCTGGTTACTATTCCCAGCTATTCTCATCATTATATTTATATAGTTATGCATCCTTACACACCGCAAATTTGTAGTTCTGTCTTTATAATCTCAATAATTTTCCATTATAAGTATATTTCATGTTCCCCCTCCATTTTTCCATATCTTGACTTAGCTTACCCTTAATTATCTTTAAATAACAATCCTTAATGTTCAATGTTCATTACAATTCCATTAATCTACTATGTAGAATAACAAGCGGTACACACCTCACTTTGTTCATCTTAAGAGTTCTAAATGTGGTCATATTTCATATATTTTAACCTATACTTAATTGTCCTTCCATTGTCCTATTCAATCAATTAGCTACTAAGTTTAATTACCATGTATAAAAGTGAATCACATACCTCTACTTTGCATTCTCCACACAACAGTTTCATATTTGTCCACATTCCATATACAGCTGTGTGAAAAAGTCCTGCACGCTTTGTTTTAAGCTGTATTTACATGTTTAATCAACTTTTCACTCATAGAAACCACACAAAATTAGTACTTCGATGAAAATTTCTGTAGTTGGATTGAGATGCATAATTTTTATTAATATAACCAAAGTCTTTTTAAGGTTTTGAGTGAGTGTATGTGCTAAAACAAACACAACTTGAATTTTCGAGATTGTTAGGATCGAAAGTAGCCAATCAGCAGCAAGCTTTGGCTGACCAATCAAAATGCACAGAGGCTAAATCTATGAGCCAATCAATGTTGTCATACTCTCTGACTATAAATAGGCATGAAAAGCATCGAGAAATTTAATTTAGCTCTGGCTGTGGGCAAGGATGTAGGCCTTTGCTTTCACCAGTACTGAGCAGTGGCATTGCATCATTGTGCTTCATGAAGAGGGTTACTCCTGTACAGAAATAGCCAAGAGAGTGAAATGCCATCGCACCACAGTGAGCAGAGTGGTTGAAAAATACCAAATAACTGGTTCAGTTGATGACAGGCTCCGCTCTGGAAGACCAAGAAAGTCGACAAAACAGCAAAATCGGGCTCTGCAATGCATTTCGATGGCTGACAGGAAGCTCACCTCACCTCAGATTACAAGAATTTGGAGTGAAACATGTGATGTAAAAGTGTGCACAAGCACAGTGCGTCGCAGACTGCTTGCCAGAGGCGTCAAAGGCTGCAGGGCTCGAAGTAAACCTTTGCTCACAGACACTCACCGCTCTCATCAACGTGCGTGAGCCAAGAAGTATGCCAAGTGGACCAAGGTCATCTTCAGTGATAAGAGCAATTTCCACTTGACTGGGAATCAGTGCAATAAGTATGTCAGAAGATTTCCAGCTGAAAAATTTAGGCCGTACTGCCTGAATCTATCTGTGAAGCATCCATTGCACATGCTGATCTGGGGCTGTATCGTTGCTTCTGGTATTGGTCGGATACAAATCATGCAGGGAATCATGAATTCCAAGCAGTATGTTGAAGTCCTGGAAAAGACCATGCTTCCTTCAGCTCAGCAACTTGTAAGGAAGAACTTTTACCTCCAGGATGGCAACCCTCCTTGTCATTGAGCCAAGTCCGTCCAGCAGTGGATGAAGAAGCTCAGAGCCCGGATTTGAACCCAATTGAGAACTTGTGGGCCAGGATTTGTTACGAAATAAGCAAGAAGCATCCAAAGACCAAGCAGGAGCTGATTGAATCCATTATTGCAGCCTGGCACTACATTGTCACCCAAGATCACATGCAAAGGCTTATACAGGTGAAATCCGAAAAATTAGAATATCGTGCAAAAGTTCATTTATTTCAGTAATGCAACTTAAAAGGTGAAACTAATATATGAGATAAACTCATTACCAATGCTCCCTCTAATTTTTTTTCAGTGTGGGCGGAAAAGTATAGTGTTTGAGCGGCACATTTTCATGCCTGAGCATCTGATTTTTTTTCACAGATGTTTCACAGAGCAATTGATTTATAGCAGCGATGGCGAACCTTTTTTGGCTCGCATGCCATTAGTGGGGGGAGTGCAGGGGGGTCATGTGTGGGCGTGCCACACCCATAATGCAATGCGTGACCCCCAGTGCGCATGCACACACTACAGGCGCGAGCCCATTTTTACATGCTTTTTTCGCCCTCCCCAGGCTCCAGAGGCTTTATAGGAGCCTGGGGAGGGCGAAAACAGCCTCCCCCACCCACCCTCCAGAGGCGTCAGGGAAGCCTGCGGACAGTCCCTGAAGCCTTCGGAGCGCTCAAAACGATCCTCCGAGCAAACCGGAAGTGGCTTCCGGTTTGCTCGGAGGGTCGTTTTAAGCGTTCCGAAGGCTTCAGGGACCGTCTGGAGGCTTCCCTGACGCATTTGGAGCGCTCAAAACGACCCTCTGAGCAAACCAGAAGTCGCTTCCGGTTTGCTCGGAGGGTCGTTTTAAGCGTTCCGAAGGCTTCAGGGACCATCCAGAGGCTTCCCTGAAGCCTTCGGAGCGCTCAAATGACCCTCCGAGCAAACCGGAAGTGACTTCCGGTTTGCTCGGAGGGTCGTGTTAAGCGCTCCGAAGGCTTCAGGGACTGTCCGGAGGCTTCCCTGACACCTCCGGAGGGCGTCTGGGGGGGCAGGGGAGGCTCTTTTCGC
The DNA here is from genome assembly GCF_964273705.1 of Natrix helvetica. Classification (NCBI taxonomy): domain Eukaryota; kingdom Metazoa; phylum Chordata; class Lepidosauria; order Squamata; family Natricidae; genus Natrix; species Natrix helvetica. The sequence continues at coordinate 55,103,503 of NC_138555.1, read as the reverse complement.
CCTCCCCAGGCTCCTATAAAGCCTCTGGAGCCTGGGGAGGGCGAAAAATGGCTTTTAAAAAGGGTGAACTCAGCGCCTCGCATGCCCTGACAAATGGCTCCATGTGCCACCTGTGGCACGCGTGCCATAGGTTCGCCATCACTGATTTATAGGATCCGAATTGGAATGGAGAAAAATGGTTTTGTGCGTGCGTGAGTCTGTGTGTGTGTGTTGGAGTGAGCGAGGGATCCAGTAAGGGAACTGCGCCTATTTAGAAAAGGTAAATTATGGCAAACATGATCAGTCGAAGATAAGTATGGGGACAGGTTGGGCGGTAGAGAGAAAGTGATAAAAGAGTGGGAGAGAGGAAGAAAAGAGGGAAGAGAGACAGAAAGAGACAGAGAAGGAGAGAGAAAGTGACAGAAGAGTGGGAAAGGAGAGAGAAAGAGACAAAGAGAAAGAGGGTGAGAGAGACAGAAAGAGACAAAGAGGAGAGAGAAGGGAGAAGGAGAGAAAGTGACAGAAGAATGGAAAAAGAGAGAAAGAGAAGAGAGACAAAGAGAAAGAGGATGAGAGAGACAGAAAGAGACAAAGAGGAGAGAGAAGGGAGAAGGAGAAAGTGAAGGAAGAATGGAAAAGAAGGAGAAAGAGAAGAGTGACAAAGAGAAAGAGGATGAGTCAGAGAGAAAAGAGAGGAAGAGGAAAGAATAAGAGAGAACATCTCATTTCAACCCTGAGGTGCAAATATTCTGTGATTGGTAATTTTATTTGTCCATTTACTATCCAATACTCTCATTTCTCCTTACGTTCATCAAGAATTCCCTTCTTTTTATTGAATTTTTCACAATACCTTGAGAACAACTTTTTCAGCATAGCTTTACAGCTATTTAAAATATATAGTAATTTAGGTCAGGTTTTCAGAACATTAGTCTATTTATAAGTCACTAAGTGCAAAGAAACAGAATTCAGAAAGTTGGCTTCCCTTTTTGTAATTGCCTATTGTCTGCTTAATTTTCTACCTACATTTTTGATAACTGATATTCACTGTTGACCCAAGAAGCCCATCGTAGAAAGAAATCCTCCCTATGAACTTTGTTGGGTTTCCATGGAATGAAGTTTGATCTTTTTCTCAACCATACAGTAGCATATTCTTTCTAAGGAGGATATAATCAAGATAGTCCATAATTGCCTATCAATCTAACAGTATGGCGATTGACAATCTCTTTATATTTCAACTCTAACTCTTTCAGTCTTAAAGGTTTGGTGGGGAGAAATCCAAAAATTCTTTTAAAGAGGATAAAAAATGCTTGCACAATTGCATCCATGGAGACATATATATACACACAACACACAGAGAAACAAACTTAACAAAGTGCTAAGTCTGCCCACCAACTAACACTCTCTCTCTCTCTCTCTCTCTCTTAATGCGAGCGAGCGAGAGCGTGTGTATCCCTCCTTCCTTCAGCACAACACTCTCGCTTGCATCCCGGCTAGACGAGAGGGACTGCAGAGGGTCTCCCCGCGTCTAGGGCAGCGAGTCATTCGATGGGAAACTTTCCTCCTGGAAGGAATGACCTGGCTTGGCTCCTGCTTTTGATCTGCCGCCCAACAACCGAACGGAGAAGCAAAGAGGCAGGAGAGACGAAGCGGGAGCATGCTTCCTTCCGCAGATGAGTTTTATGGGGATGCTGACTTCATTTTCCAGCAGGACCTGGCACCTGCCCACACTGCCAAAAGCACCAAAACCTGGTTCAATGACCATGGGATTACAGGCTTTCGATGAGGGTTAAGCTTGTGGTCTAGTATGATTGCAGTGGTGTACCAATTCTGGATTTGTTCTGGGACCCCCCTTATGCTGCAAGCTTCCCTCAGTTTGGGATCTAAGGTGTTTTTGAATGTGTAGACCAAGAGTCTTTCTGGCCAGTATCTCAGTCTTCCAGCTATTCTCCGGAACTCCCAAACTAATTCCTTCACGGGAGGCCCAGCCTGTTGCAATCCCTGGATCTGATCTTATGATTCCATGTGTTGGGCCACATTGCTAAATCGGGCACGCATCAGTTGGATGAACCCGGTTGCATCTTCTACCTCAGGAGCCGCCTCCTCATGGAGCTCCACTATCCAATGTGCACAGCACAGTGGACCAACACCAGCAGATGACATGGCTCCCCAAATCAACAGAGACTGTGGAAACTTCACACTGGACTTCAACCATCTTGCAGTGTGTGCCTCTCCATTCTTCCTCCATACTCTGGGTCCTTGGTTTCCAAATGAGATGCAAAAGTTGCTCTCATCAGAAAAGAGGACTTTGGACCACTGAGCAACAGATCAGGTCTGTTTTTCTTTAGCCCAGGTAAGACGCTTCTGACGTTGTTTGTTGTTCAGGAGCGGCTTGACAAGAGGAATACGACATTTGAAGCCCATGTCCAGGATCCGTCTGTGTGTGGTGGCTCTTGATGCACTGACTCCAGCCTCAGTCCACTCCTTGTGAAAGTCCCCAACACTTTTGAATGGCCTTTTCCTGACAATCCTCTCCAGGCTGCGGTCATCCCTGCTGCTTGTGCACCTTTTTCTTCCACACTTTTCCCTTCCACATAACTTTCTATTAATGTGCTTTGATACAGCACTTTGGGAACATCCAACTTCTTTTGCAATTCCTTTTGAGGCTTTCCCTTCTTATGGAGGGTGTCAATGATGGTTTTCTGCACAACTGTCAGGTCAGCAGTCTTTCCCATGATTGTGATTCCTACTGAACCAGACTGAGGGACCATTTAAAGGCTCAGGAACCCTTTGCAGGTGTTATGGCTTAATTAGCTGATTAGAGTGGGACACTTTGAGCCTAGAATATTGCACCTTTTCACAATATTCTAATTTTCTGAGATGGTGGATTTGGGGTTTTCATGAGCTCTAAGCCATAATCATCACAATTATGACAAATCACGGCTTGAACTATCTTGCTTTGCATGTAATGAGTCTATCTCACGTATCTCTACATGGGGCTTCCCTTGGGATGTGCTCGAAGACTGCAGCTAGTCCAGAACGCAGCCGCGCGGGCTATTTTGGGGAGTACTAGGTACTCCCACGTAACACCGCTCCTGCGCGAGCTGCACTGGCTGCCTGTAGTCTTTCGGGTGCGTTTCAAGGTGCTAATCACCATCTTTAAAGCGCTCCATGGCTCAGGACCTAGGTACTTGCGGGATCGCATCCTACCACACACTTCCCTGCGACCGATTCGCTCTCACAGGGAGGGGCTCCTCCGGGTGCCGTCCACTAAGCAGTGCCAACGGGTGGCACCTAGGAGTAGAGCCTTCTCTGTGATGGGCCCAACCCTCTGGAATGACCTCCCCCCCGATATCAGAACCACCACCGACTTTCTCTCCTTTCGACGAAAACTGAAGACTCACCTGTTCCGTTTAGCCGGCCTGGACCATTCGTAACCTTATTATACCTCCTGGCAGATATATTTTAACTGGGTAATTTTAATTGGGTATTTTTTAGGATTGTTGATATACTGTTTTATCTACTTTACTTTGTACAGTGTCGTAGTGACTCCTCTTCTATGTTTTTATGTTTGTATGTTTGTATTCCATTTTATCTGTTTTATTTGATTTGACTGTACACCGCCCCGAGTCCCTTTGGGGAGAGGGGGCGGTATAAAAATCGAAATAAAGGTAAGGTAAAGGATTAGTTTCACCTTTTAAGTTGCATTACTGAAATAAATGAACTTTTGCACATATTCTAATTTTTCGAGTTTCACCTGTATGTTGCGCTTCACCACGCCCAGCAATACACATCGCCAGTCGCCTCCACGCCTCGCCTGCTCAGCTCACCAAAGGTAATCATGCCACCTGCTTGCTCTTCGCCTTTGGTCATGGGCCAGGCCCCAGGTACGCTCCATTCCCCGAGGTCCTGGAGCCGCTGTCCGCATCGGCTGGGGAATGTGCCATTCCCCGGATCTGGCCTTGCCCAGAAGCCACCACCTGCTCACCCTCTGCCTCGCTCACCTACCTTCCATTCTGGTCGCCTTGGTGGTGGGGACACAACGAGGCTCAGACTGCTTTCGCGGTAAGCCTCCAGCTGCTGGTCGTTTTCAGCTGCCTCCCGAGCAGCTCGGCTGCAACGCTGTCCATCCGGCACATCAGGCTGTTCTCCTGGCCAGGTCTGGTGGCTGGCTGTGAGCAGCAGCAACAGGCAATGGGGTGCACAGCCAGCGCGAAGAACAGAACAGCGGTGACATTCACAAGTCAAGTCTCATGACCATTGCCGCCATCGCCGCCCTGTTTGCACTGGCTGTGCATGCACAACCCATTGCCTGCTGGTTAATCACTTCTTAATGGAGCACCCACAACTTCTGAAGGCAAAACTGAAAACAACTGCTGGCTCATATTTAACTGGTTTAACTATGACTCCCAAGATCCCTCTCACACTTACTATTAAGCCTGGTTTCAATCAATCTATTTTTGTACTTTTGGTTTTTCTTGCCCAAGTGTAAGACTTTACTTTTCTCTACATTGAATTTCATTTTGTTAGATGTTCAAGTCTGTCAAGATCCATCTGGATCTTGAGCCTATCTTCTAGGGTGCAATAAAAATGCATTATTGCAATAATGCAATAAAATTAGCCTGCCATGATCTGTTTTTGACAAACCCATGTTGGCTTTTGGTTATTATTATTATTTTTTGTTTCTAGATGTTCGCTGATTTGTTGCTTATCTTTTCCAGAATCTTCCCAGTTATTGATGTCAGATTGATAGATCTGTAATTTCCTGGATCTTTTTTCCCCCTTTTTTGAAGATGGGAACTACATCAGCTCTTTTCCAATCCTCTGGTAGTTCCCCAGTGCTCCAGGATTTTTGAAATATGTGGTATAGTGGTTCTGAGATCATATCTGCTAGATCCTTTAGAACTCAGGGATGTAATCCATCAGGTCCCGGTGATTTGTGTTTGTCAAGATCAGACAGGTGTTCTCTTATTATTTCTTTGCTTATTTTCATTTTAATTTTTAGTCTGTCTTTTACAGTTGGTTTGATCATCATTATGTTCAATTTGGACATATTCTTCTTGCAAGGTTTGGGGTTTCTCACTTTGTAGGTTTAGTTTCAGAGTGGTTAGTTTCCTAGACCCTTCCTAGAGCCTACAATAAGCTCTCCTCTCCGCAGCCGGCTCGCCTCCTCCTCCGCTCTCTCACTGGCTCGTCTTTTTGTTCTCTGCCGATCGTTGCTTTGCCCCACGGATGATTTTCCTCCTTGCTCCACAGGTGACCCCACTCACCCACCAGCTGGCCTCCTTGTTCTCTGCCGGTTCGTTTTGCCTCTCCGCTCACCTCACTTCAATGGGCCTCCAGACTCTTGGGTAGGCCTCCTGAGTGCAGCTAGGCTTCTCTCAGCAAGCTAAGTTCCCTGCGGGCCGCTGCCCTTGGTGACGTTTTCGTCCTATTTCTCCAAATCTCCGTTTCCTTTCTCCACTCTTTTCTTTTTCTAGGATTTATGTCTCCCTCTCCACCTCTCCTCCTATCGTTTATCTTGGATTACTAGCAACTTTCTCCCCACGATGTAACTATTCTTCCTCAGTTGCCCCGATCTTGGAAGGATATCCACGTTGTAACCCTGTAACATTTCCCTCCCAAGAGGCGGGGGCGGAACAAAACAGTACGAGGATTTGATGCCGTGACTAATTTCCTCCTTTGCGAGGTGACTCCCTCCCTTCCACATAGAGATGCGTATTGGAGAGTGACTCACTCCACGATTTCAAGCGAATTTCCGGATCCAAAGATACTCTTGTTTTTCTTCTTTCCTTTGGTGCTGTTTCCCCCCAGTTCCCTAGAGGAGGAATTAGAGCCGCTCTTCCAAAGCCAGGAAGAAATCCCAGGTTTCCTTACACTTGTGACCGGGGAATCGCCGGTAAGCAAATTTCGGCCCAGAGCGGTGGAGGTCTTTCTAACTCGGCCCTTCTTTTGTCTGCCTCAGCCCATCTTTTTGGTGGCGCGTGGAATTCTAGAGGCACAGGAAGCTTCAAGTATCCCCGTATATTTTATCTCCCCGGCTCGAAGGCCTGTCTTTGATGACCAGCAACGTGCGCAGTCCGGAGCGCTGCTCGCAGCCAAGGCATACTTGAGAAAGACGTCAGTCCCGGAACGGGTGCATAGGGAGCTCTCTAAAGATCCTTGGGTTTCGCCGGAAAGGGGCAGGAATGGCTTGTTCCTCAAGTCCACAGCTATATAAGCTGTCTTGGAATTTTTTTCTCGCTCTATAGACGCGGGGCAAAAAAGAAAGGGGGTTCTTCCGCTCCTTGCGCGTGATGCACTTCCTGTTTGCGGCTCTGCTAGAAACTAGAACTGCTGCTTCTAAAGTGAAGGGGAGCAGGCCCTGAGAGGAGACTGGTTTGCTGCTGTCGCTGTTCGGAGGAGCGAGCGGGTGAGATCCGGGACGGTGGGAGCTGCTCGGGTGAGAAAAGCAGTTATGGTTCGCCGCCAATTTTTAATGCGCCGGGGGGGGGGGAGGAAAATTGGGGCTCTAAGCAACGGGTCTCGCACGCCCTTCCCCAGGCGGGCCTCTTTTGTGGCTCGTACTCTTTCCTGATTGGCCAAAGGGCGCCGGGGAGGGATGGTGATCAACACAGAGAGGATGGATTGGCGACGTCCCACCCAGTTCCCCGCTGGCGTTAGGTGGAAAAACGTGGAGAAGGAAGGTGTTTGCCGCCTTCCCCCTGCTGCTGTGACTCCAGGTCGTTTCCTCCCCATTCTGTCTCTTACCTTGTCCGCAGGATTGCCTCTTAGCGGCTATGCATGGGCAGAAGCAGGAACACTTTAGATTAGAAGCGCTGAAGAGGCTTGCCTGCAGGTGGAAGAGATCCCCTAGAGCAGTGTTTTTTCAACCTTGCCACCTTTAAGATACAGTAGTGGCCAACATTGAACCTTTTGGGAAAAGTGTATTTTTGAGGTTTGGTGGCTAATACCACTTTTTTTGGAGTAGTACCATACATTATATATCAATGGAAAGATACTTTAATCCAGAATGTAATGCAACCAAGTCCGTTCAATTATCTGTATTCTATGAAAAGTTATACCCAAATAACCAGAAAAAGGAAGCACAACTTGCTTAGGTTGATGTCAGGTAGCTTTCCTTCATCTGATTGTAGCCAATGAGCATGAGTGTTTAGACAGCCAATCAGGTGTCATCTTGTTTTGGCAATGAGCTAATCCGTTCACATGATGTCATGTATTGAAGCTGAGAGGAGGACATTTGTCAGTGTGTTATGTGATCACTATCAAGTTGGTTGGTAGTGAGCTTGTAAGATGTAATAAAATTAAAGTAATGGTTGACCAGTTGACTGGTTGCCCAGAAAGCTATGTAAAATAGTATTATTAAATGAACAAGGCTACAGTTATAAAGAAATTATAAGAACAATTGGTGGAAACTTAACCAAAGGTGGCATTTCTAAGTTTTTGAAGAGGTCCTTATGGAGACTCAAGTCACTACAAAACCACATTGATAAAGGCAGGAAAAGGTGCACAACAGCAAGTGATGATAGAAGAATTAAGAGACACTGCCTACGTGACAGAAGAAAATCATCTGGGTGTATACAAGATGAAATGGTGCAATGCAATGTGAAGTTGAGTGCAAGGACTGTTTGGCACAGACTGTGGGAATTTGGCTTAAAATCTAGAATTCCATGAAAAAAAAACCACTTTTATCTCTCAAACAAAGGTTGAAAAGATTAAACTGGGCTAAAACCCATGTTACCTGGACAGAGGAACAACGGACAGTGTTATTTGGAGTGATGAGACGAAGATCTCCCTGTTTGGTAGTGATGGCATAAAATACGTAAGGCGAAGAATCGGAGAAGATTTGCATCCTGATTGCATTACATGTACCATGAAACACCCAGTCAGTGTTATGACATCAAAAGGTGTGGGCAGAATTTGTGTGAGTAATGGGAATATAAATGGCCAAAAATACATTAATGAAATACTTGAGCCCAAACTAAAGCCTTCCACAGATGATCTTTTCTAAGACAATGAAGCATTTATATTTCAACAGGATTCAGCTCCATGTCATGTTGCTGCTGTGTGCAAAAAGTGGTTTCAAGATAATCATATTCCACTGCTGGAATGGCCTGGGAATAGCCCAGACCTTAACCCAATTGAAAATCTATGGAGCTGACTAAAGAAACCTGTTAGTCAGAAGCAGTGACGTGCAGTGAGGGTTATGGCTGGTGAGGCTGGTGACGTCATCAGGAAGGCGGAGCCTCAGCCTCCTGCTCACGTGGTCCCATTCCCCGCCTTCCTGAGTGAACATTAAGGGGACCGCGGAGTGCACTGTAGCATTGCTTCCTCCACCGGCCCCAGTCCCTCCCCCCCCCCCTCCTTCAAGGTCTCCTACCAACCCAAAGCCCGATCCCCAGCTCTCTCGGGCAAGTCTTGAGCGGGGTGAATGGGAAAGCAACGAAAGGGGCTGCGCTTTCACCCCGCTCAAGCCTTGCCGCCTGCAGCCACCGCCCGCCCTCGCTGCCCCTTTCGTTGCTTTCCCACGCCCGCTCTCGCCTCTTTTGTTGCTTTCCCACCCGCCCTCCCTTTCGTTGCTTTCACACCCGCCCTCGCTGCCTTTCGTTGCTTTCCCACCCGCTCTCGCTGCCTCTTTCGTTGCTTTCCCACCCGCCCTCCCTTTCGTTGCTTTCACACCCACCCTCGCTGCCTTTCGTTGCTTTCCCGTGCCCGCTCTCGCTGCCTCTCACTGCCTCTTTAGTTGCTTTCCCACCCACCCTTGCTGCCTTTCGTTGCTTTCCCGTGCCCGCTCTCGCTGCCTCTTTCGTTGCTTTCCCACCCACTCTCGCTGCCTCTTTCGTTGCTTTCCCACCCGCCCTCCCTTTCGTTGCTTTCACACCCGCCTCTAAAGCGCGCCAAAGCCTCCTTCGTCCCCCCCAGCGCGCGCCCTTTTTATTTCCCGCAACACCCCCCCCCCCATTTCGGGAAAGCTTTCCCCATTGCCTGGGGGGTGAGGGGGGCGGCTCCTCTCCCCCCACTCCCTCCGTCCCTGCCTCTCTCAGCCCCAAAGCTCCGTCCGCGAGACTCACTTCCAAGGCGAAGCCCTTGTGTCAGCGAAGCCCTTGTCGCCCCGAGCTCTTGTTTGCACTTCCGCCCCTTATCTTCGCTCTTCCCCGCTCTGGCTCTGGAAGGGCCGGTGAGGTTGGCTCCAGCTGAGAGCGAGAGGGAGGAGAGGAGGGGGTAGCTGCGGGCTAGAAGTTATTATGACTCTCTTGCCATTACTTGTTATTGTTTTTAACAATGTTTTTAACAATGCTGTTTTTGCCTTAGATTCCTCTCCTCTGCGCGCGCACCTTTCCTCCTGGGCTCTCTCCCGCCAACCTCACCAGCTGCTTCTTTTGCCCTGACGTTTCCCGGCAAGGCAAAAGACTTTTGCATTGCAACAAACTTTTGCAACATCATTTGCAGCTTGGCCCGGAGCTCAGGCATTCTAAAACGCTTCCTTTCGCCCGTGGAAGAGCTCATGCGGGCGAAAGGAAGCCCACATCCCGCGGACTAAAGCGCTTCCTTTCGCCCGCATGAGCTCTTCCACGGGCGAAAGGAAGCGTTTTAGTCCGCGGGGTGCGTGCGAGAGGAGAGAATATTCAGGCATTCTCTCCTCCTCTTGCACGCACCCCGCGGACTAAAAACGCTTCCTTTCCGCGGGGTGCGTGCAAGAGGAGGAGAGAATGCCTGAATATTCTCTCCTCTCGCACGCACCCCGCAGACTAAAACGCTTCCTTTCGCCCGTGGAAGAGCTCATGCGGGCGAAAGGAAGCGTTTTAGTCCGCGGGATGTGTGCGAGAGGAGAGAATATTCAGGCATTCTCTCCTCCTCTCGTACGCACCTCGCGAACTAAAACGCTTCCTTTCGCCCGCATGAGCTCTTCCACGGGCGAAAGGAAGCGTTTTAGTCCGTGGGGTGCGTGCGAGAGGAGAGAATATTCAGGCATTCTCTCCTCCTCTCGCACGCACCCCGCGGACTAAAACGCTTCCTTTCGCCCGTGGAAGAGCTCATGCGGGCTAAAGGAAGCGTTTTAGTCCGCGGGGTGCGTACGAGAGGAGGAGAGTGTCAGGGGGAAAAACGCCCTGTAGAAATTTGAGATCAATGGATCGGGCTGATTCCCTTCCGCATATCTTTTGAGATATTAAGAAAAATAAAAGTCTTTAATAAGTATTCTAATTAATAAACAAACTTTAATACGAAAATAATAAAAGTAAATGAAACAGAAAATAACTAATGGTTACATTTTGATAATGAAAGCTTCAGTTGCCAAGTTGGCAGCCGAACAAAGAAGAAAGGAATTTTGGAATGTGTAACGCATGCACAATAAATCACTTTCAGATAACATTTTGTTTTATGACCTGCGCAATAAAGCTTTCTTAGTTTAACTCTTGAATGTCAGTTCAGGCCTAGCAAACTTTTTAACATCGTGACACCCCTTCTTTTGCTAGTCTGGGCTGACGTCATCAAATCATCAATTAAGGCACATCTTCTTTCGCAGATATTCGTGTTGATTTGCGGCAAGTGGTTTGTTAAGCATGTCTGCGATCTGATCATGTGTAGAAACATATTGCAATTTAACAAAACCTTGCTTAACTAATTGCTTTGTGTTTTGATAACGAATGTCAATGTGTCTCGACCTAGAACCTGTGAAATGTGACTCAGAAATATAAACAACAGATACATTATCTTCCATCACGGTGATTGGTCGAATCAGACATGTCCAGATATCTGTGATCAAAGCATCAAACCACGTTAGAGAATTACAAGCATCTGAAACACAAGCATATTCAGCTTCAGTAGATGAACATGAAACAAAACTCTGTTTTCTCACTTGCCAGTAAACAGGACAACCATTTAGGAACATCATGTAACCAGAAGTGCTTTTGCGTGACTTCTTGTCGCTCGCCCAGTCGGCGTCAGCAAAACAAATCAACTTTGGTTGATCAGTGTGTGTTGGTTCTAGCAATAACTTCATGTGCTTAGTGTGTTTCAGGTATTTCAACAACTTCTTAATGCATGACCAATGAAATTGTGTTGCCTTACCTACGTGTTGTGATAAAAGATTAACACTAAGTGCGATGTCAGGTCTGGTCCAACTACTAATGTATAATAGTGAACCAATGACTGAACGATAAAGTGTTTGATCCTCGAACTCAGGACTTGGTTCATGTGTTAAGTTGTGAAAATCTGTTTGCATGGGTTCTTTGTTGTGCTAGCATCTTTCATGTTGCAATGATGTAGAATGTGGTCAATTTTCTCTTCTTGTGAAAGACTAAACCCCTTCTGTGTCTTTTCAATTTGAACACCTAAATAAGTGCTAATGTGTCCTAAAGATTTTAGTGTGAAGTATCTCTGCAAACTTTTAGCAAAAATCTCACTCATTTTCTTATTTGGACCAATATAAACAATATCATCAACATAAACAAGAATTATCTCATATGCATTGTTAGATCTTTTTGTGAACACGCATTCATCAGTTTCGGACTTAATGAAGCCCATTGAATTTAGTTTGTCAGTAAGACATAAATACCACATTAAAGCTGACTGTTTCAGACCATAAAGACTTTTGTTCAGGAACCAGGTATCCCCTTCTTGCTTTCGGAATCCTGGAGGGCTTCTTACGTAGATCTCTTCATCTAGGTCTGCATGTAGATAAGCTGTGTCCACATCAAATTGGAAAACTTCTAAACCAAGAATAGTTGCAGTGGTTAAAGCAATTTTTACACTTTCAGTTCTGACTGTTGGTGAGTAAGTGTTTGTGTAGTCCTCAGGATAACGTTGAGCGAAACCCTGAGCTACAAGTCTGGCTTTGTATAAAGACTCACCATTCGGTTTCTTCTTGATTCTGTAGACCCATCGGGTGCCAATGACTTTCTTGTTTGCTGGAGGTTTTGCAGGTGTGAATACATTAAGTTTCTTTAAACTGTCCATTTCATCCTGCATTGCATCATACCACTTGTCTTGTTCTGAATCAGGAAGCTGTTTGATTTGTGTGAATGTCTCTGGAGGAAGAGTAACGTTGCAAATCAAAGGTAATGGTGATTTTGTCAGTTGCCATGAATAACGTTGTGGAGGGATTCCTTTTGTGGCCCTCTTGGAACGTCTAGGAGCAACAGTCTAGTCTTCTTCTTCTTCATCATCATCATCCTCGTCCTCACGTTCGTCGCTAGCATCAGCATCCGCGGCTTGCGAAGACGGAACATCAGGTTGTGAAGAACTGGTAGAAGGAATATCTGCCTGCAAATTGTCATCAGGCTGCGTGGCATCTGGAACACCATCTCTAGGAAAATAAACTTCAGGATCATTGGAATGAATCCTGGACCAGTCAATATCTTCCTCAAAATTAGCAGATTGTGAAATGACAATCACATGTTTAGTATCAATGAATTTGAACCATTTTGAATTATCATCAATACCCATAAATCTCAGTCTCTTTGCTACTGTACCTCCCTTTCTTCTTTGACTTAAGGGAGTGTTCACCATAGCATATGAACCAAAAATGTGGAGGTTCTTGAGATCAGGCTTGTAGCCATACAGCATGTAGAAAGGTGTTTGATTGATTACACTGCTCCAAGTACGGTTGACAATGTAATTTGCATACTTGATTGCTTCACCCCAGTATGTGTTACTGAGATTGGCATCTTCTAGAAGACAACGCATCATGGTTTGTAGAACCCCTTGTCTTCTTTCTACGACTCCGTTATGAGCCGGTGTATATGGAGCAGATGTCTGATGAAGAATTCCATTCTTACGCATCCAGTCCTGGAAACGCTGAGACATGAATTCTGCACCACGGTCACTTTGGATTCTGGCAATGCGAACTTGGTATTGTGTAGAAACAAAAGCTGCAAAGTCTTTAAAGATCTGAAAGGTCTCAGATTTCTCTCTCATAGGATATACAAATCCATATCTAGAATGATTACCTACAATTGTTAAAAAATACTTTCTGCCACCAATTGTTGGTGGGAAAGGACCCACTATGTCAGTGTGTACCAAATCAAAAATGCGTGTTGACAGGCATGTAGCGTGTTTGGGAATTGCAGCCGCCTTGGATTTAGCCTTTTTGCAAACCGCACAATCCAAAAACACCTTACACCCCTTTAGATCCAAACCTTTTGCGAACTCCGGCATCTTTCTAAGAACACGGAAACTGGCATGCCCCAATCTTCTGTGCCACTTGTGAATACACCTGGAATGCAAAGGTTTACCAGTTAGTGAATTCTCAACATTAACAGTTTCATGAGGACCCTCAGGCTTGCTCTGAGCAACCTGTTTCTGTTTTCTCTGTTTGTTGGCTTTAGGAGCCTTTGGCACAGTAACGTTTTCTCTCTCTGGGACAACTCTCTCTGGGTTCGCGTTGTGCCTTTTTGGAGTTTGCATACTTGCCTGTGCTTGCCCTTTAGGCTTTGGCTTTAAGTAATAAACACCACCAATCAGCATAGTTTCAGCAACAATATCTCCATCTTTAACTAAGTAACTTGCTTTTTCGAGGTGGTGAACCTGGAACTTTAAATCTCTAGACAAGTGACTTTGACTAAGCAAATTACTGGTTGCTGAAGGTATATAATAAACATCAGGGATGTGTGTATCGAGCTCTTCAATGTAAACAGTTCCTTTTCCCATAACCTTACAAGTGTGGTTGGTGAAGGAATACAGTTCTCGATACTCGGGCTCTGGTTCGCCCATCTCTGTGAAAAGTTCCCTTCTGTGGGTAACGTGCACAGCTGCTCCACTGTCTAAAGTCCACAAAAGACGTCTGTCGAACTTTGGATCAGGTTGTGGAACGTTGGTTATGGCCAGTGTTACAAGTGGAGCTTGTGGATCACGCCTTGGACCACGACGACCTTGTCTTCCGCCTCTACCTCTGCCTCTGGAGTCTGTTCCTCTGGGCTGGTACGTGACGGGAGCTGGAACTCGTTGGGGACAATCCCGGGTGTCATGTCCCACACAGTTGCAGGTGTAGCATTTTGGCATCCTTGGAGCGTAGCCTCTTCCTCGGAAGGGACGTCTGGCTGGAGCCTTTGATGCTGGGGGTCGTTGCAGATGTGGCATGGCTAATTGGATAGCTTCCTCCTCCACTAAAAGTCTACAAACGTGGTTAACCGTGCGTTGGGCAATGGGCACGTAGTTAATCTTTGCAATGGCATCTTTCCATTCATAATTCAATGAGTTAATGATGATGCTAATCATTTGGATATCATCGATTACATGGCCACTTTGTCTCAATTCACTTCTCATTCTTTTCAGTTTGGTCAAATGTCCACCAATTTGTTCACCAGGTTTCAACTTCGAACCATGGAACTCAGACATGAGCAAACATGAAGATTCAATTGAAACGGGCCTGTAGCAATCTTCCAAAATAGCCCAAATTTCTTGGGCAGTTGCATCAGGCGGAAAGATACCCTGGATCTCAATTTCCATTGACATGAGCAAAGTCATGATAGCTCTGCTTTCCAGGTCTCTCATTGCAGGTGTCCAGGGCTGAGGAGGAGGATTAAAAATCATGGAATGTGTGCCTTCTCTTCGAAGCAAGAGTGCAATTTCACTGACCCAGGCTTTATAATTCTCTCCTGACTCCTTTAATTTGGACTCACCAGTCAAGGGGGTGACTGTGAATACCTGCTGAGGAATGTGCATCGGAACAATTTGTTGATCTGGTTGCAAAGCTGGTTGTTGAACCAGGGGATGCTGGGGTTGCATCATTGGCCTTTGCGTGGCAACATCAAATTGGCTTCCTCGAATTCGCCTTTGGCTTTGCCTTTTTCCATCTAGGGAGGATTCCACACCGCCAGGGGGTGTTGAAGACTTAACCTTTGGAGGCAAAGTTTTGGCTTCTAAAGAACTCATAGGTAAATCTCTAAAGCTTTGATGAAACTGCATCATCTTTTGCTCTAATAATTTTTCTCCGCCAGCAGATGGCAGTGCAGCTTCACTTCTTGGCTGCAGCCCTCTATACATAGCCGGAAGTTCAATGGGCTCAAAGGGACCACGTGACCTCGGTGACGTGTACATGTCTCTTTGTTCTAATTGACCAATGAACTCTGTGGGGTGTGTCTTAGGTTGTTGTTTTGAAGAAAAGATGGCGTCCTCAGACATTTTGGGAGTGGGGGAGCTCCTCCTACTTCTCTTCATCTCCTCAAAGCACTCTCTCGCGTCCCTAGCATATTTTTCAAAACGTTCTAATCGATATAGATAGCTTTGCATTTCTTCCTCATCATCTGGGAAGATTTCATAAACTTTGCTTTCTGCGTGGGAGGATTTTTTCTCTGCCGGCAGTTGCCGTTTAGACTTTTGCCGTTCATTAATTGTATCTTGATAATGAGGGAGATTTACTGACCTCAGTCCGTAGATCTTGCCTTCTGTAGCTCCTTCCCCCACATCTGGCTCGGCACTTTGTTGCTCCTGGAATACGTTTGAAGGTTCTTGTTTCTCTGTGTCTGAGGAAATAGATTCTTTCAAGCGCTTTCCATGTCCGCGTTTTTTTCTTTTCTTTCTCTTCTTCGACATGGCTAATTAGCCTTAGTCGGTTATCTTAAGATAGCGCGAAGGGAAAATACAGCCATAAATTGTAGCCATCTCAGCTTGTATCATCGACCAACCTCTGCATACCAAGTTGTCAGGGGGAAAAACGCCCTGTAGAAATTTGAGATCAATGGATCGGGCTGATTCTCTTCCGCATATCTTTTGAGATATTAAGAAAAATAAAAGTCTTTAATAAGTATTCTAATTAATAAACAAACTTTAATACGAAAATAATAAAAGTAAATGAAACAGAAAATAACTAATGGTTACATTTTGATAATGAAAGCTTCGGTTGCCAAGTTGGCAGCCGAACAAAGAAGAAAGGAATTTTGGAATGTGTAACGCATGCGCAATAAATCACTTTCAGATAACATTTTGTTTTATGACCTGCGCAATAAAGCTTTCTTAGTTTAACTCTTGAATGTCAGTTCAGGCCTAGCAAACTTTTTAACATCGTGACAGAGAGAATGCCTGAATATTCTCTCCTCTCGCACACAGCTTGGCCCGGAGCTCAGGCATTCTAAAACGCTTCCTTTCGCCCGTGGAAGAGCTCATGCGGGCGAAAGGAAGCGTTTTAGTCCGCGGGATGTGTGCGAGAGGAGAGAATATTCAGGCATTCTCTCCTCCTCTCGTACGCACCCCGCGGACTAAAAATGCTTCCTTTCGCCCGCATTAGCTGTTCCACGGGCGAAAGGAAGCGTTTTAGTCAGCGGCAGAGCTCAGAGCTTTAGAGGCTTTTTTAAAGAGGCAGTCATTCACGGTGAGCTAGCTAACGTCACTTCAGCACTCGCCTTTTCCCCGTTTACATTTTTTTTCCTTTTCATGATTGACAGTGGTGAGGCTCTGCCTCCCCTGCCTCCCCTGACCGCACGTCCCTGGTCAGAAGTGACCCAGCCATAAAACCCAGTTAATAGAAGCAGTCATTCAACCTTGGTTTCACATAACAGCTGCAGAAGTAAAAGACTCGGTTCACTCCATGGGAAGATGTTGTAAGGCCATAATTCATGCTAAAGGTTACCGAACTAAGTATTAACTGACGTGATAATTTTTGTATATCTTGTTTTTTCTACGTGTTTCACTTTTCTTTATAACTGCTATTCTAATAGCAAATCCTTCATAAAGGTTATTGCATTACATTCTTTATTAAATTATCTTTCCATTGATATATATATATATTTATGGTACTACTCAGAAAAAAAGTGGTGTTATTAGCCATCAAACCTCAAAAATACTGTACACTTTTCCCAAAAGGTTTCCACAATTTTGGCCACTACTGTAGGTAGACTTCAACTCCTAGAATTCTTGGATTCAAGTTTGAGATGGGCTGTAACTTTGGTTCAGGCATAAAAGCCAAGCTGCAATATTAAAGGCCCAAAAAATCCTGGTCAAGGCTGAGGTTCCATTTCCTGCTTGTAGGAATTGCTGAAATGACAAATGACTATTTTTATCTGTAACAGAGCAGACTGACCCAGATGGGTGTATCCTGTTGCTCACTTGTTCACTTCTCCTTTTCTCCCTTGAAACAGTATAGCGTCGGCATAATTCATTAGATGCATGTCAACCCCCCCCCCCCTTCTTCCTTTCTGTTCCTTTCGGTAAACAGCACTTAAAGATTTGTACTAGGCGTTTTCAGTTCCTTTTCGAACCATATATGTCAAATGTAACACCCAGCAAATGTATACGTAATTTGGGGTATAAAACCCTGTTTATGCTAACCCTTCGGGGTCCAAACATATTGTCCTTTACTCGTTTGGGCCTATGCATAATAAACTCATTTCCTACACTGAAGTGCTCGGCCTGTGTCCTTCCCTTTTCATACATCAGATGGCGACCGCGGCAGGACTGGTAGGCTGAGGTAATATTTTACTGAGGGCCGTTCAACCCCTCGGGCCCTTGGGGCAGCCGCTCCTGAACATCCTCCAGGCGCCATGGGAGTTTCCTGACTTCCGGGAGGCGGCAGTGACTTCCCTGTGAGGCCGACGGTGCTGTGAACGAGTTCAAGAACCCTGCGGTGTAGGAAAGAGGATTCATGTGATTCCTGGCCAGGACGTGTGAAGTGAAGCCTCAGGCGAGTATCTGTAACAATTGGTACCTGTCTCATTTGCAGACAGAAGAGGGGACTTGATCTCTCCCCTGGACTCGGGACAGCTGTACTAACGAAGTCCGTGTGAGGTAACTGTGTGGGAAGGTTAAGTCACCGCAGTTCTCGTTAGTGGCCGTGAGAACCGGGGCTGCGAGTCGGTGACAGTGTGTTAGGATGGGGGGGACTCAGAGCGTGCCCAACACACCGTTGGCATGCATGGTTAAAGGCTTTGATAGCTATTTTAGAGACCCCTCATATCCCAAAGTAACAAAGGATAGATTGAAGTATTTGTGTAAACATGTGTGGCCAACTATGGGGGTAGGGTGGCCACCTGAGGGATCTCTTAGAGAGGATGTTGCTGATGAGTTGTGGGGGGTAATAGCAGTGGCTCAGGAGAAATACCCAGATCAATTTCCATATATAGATCAATGGGTGAATGCTTTGATTGAAAAAACTGATGATTTGTTGCAATGTCAGGCAGAGATGGTGCGTTTGTGTGTGGCGAGAGCTAACAATAAGGACAGTCGGCGAAATATCATAAGGAAGCAGAGGGACAGGATGCGGAGAGTTTTAGCTGCTGATGAGGAAGCTGCTGTCCCTATTGGTCTTGTGTAATTATGTGGTCAGGAGATCCCCCAGGAGGTAATCAGATGTGTAAATTGGAAACAGGGGTAGCAACTAGTAATTGTCAAAAGAATAGATGCAATCCTGTAAAACTAACTTGCACTCCCACAAAAACTTGGGAAGGGTTATATGGATTAGGAATTTATGCAAAAGGAGCAGACCCTCATGTAACACTCAAATGGAAAATTACCAAAATTACAAGAAAAGTACAGGACACCAAGGGCTTATTTTGGTCATTTTATCTGGAAATGGAAAAATTAAACATACCAGAAATTCCCCGATATGTAACCAATACCTTTGTTAAATTAGCTGAGGACATAGCCCATACTCTGAATGTAGCCAATTGTTTTGTGTGTGGAGGGACTAACATGGGAGAGAAGTGGCCGTGGGAAGCCCAAGAACTTAAGCATTCCAAAGTGTTGGAAATGGAGCAACAAGGTAACCTCTCCTATAATCAAGGAAAAGATGGAGACTGGACCCTTACCACCAATCTGGTGGGAAACGTGTGTTTTAGAAGGAAAAGTATAACTGGATGCAAGGAAGTAGGCAATTTAATATGCACCGGAAAATGGGAAAGTGGAATATGGTGGTCGGGAAGCAATACCACAGAGGGAGTTGATGAACAGGCCCTATTTAAAATTAAGGGGCTGGAGTTTTTGAATGATCCTGATAATCAAACCCTCGTATGGTTACCCCCGATGGACTATACTGGATCTGTGGAAAAATGGCATATGGATCACTACCTGAAAATTGGTGTGGAACTTGTGTTCTTGGCATAATCAGGCCTGGATTCTTTTTACTTCCATTAAGAAATAGGCAGGTTCTGGGGGTTCCCTTTTATGATGAGGTTGGAATTGTAAAGAAAAGGAAAAGAGATGTAGACACATCCATTATAGGGAAAGTTAATGTTGGAGGTAACCATCATAATTGGGGAGATGAGGAATGGCCTGCAGAACGAATCATTCAGGTATATGGACCGGCTGCATGGGCGGAAGATGGCATGTATGGCTATCGCACCCCTGTGTACATCCTAAATCGCCTGATTCGTTTGCAAGCAGTGGTAGAAATCATAACTAATGAAACAGTAAAGGGTCTCATCCAGTTAGCCAGGGAAAGTGCAAAATCAAGAACTTATATCATGCAAAACAGATTAGCTTTAGATTACTTATTAGCTAAGGAAGGAGGAGTATGTGGAAAGTTCAATTTGACCAATTGTTGTATTGAAATAGATGAAAGTGGCAAGGTGATTAAGGAAATCACTGATAAAATGGTTAAAATAGCCCATGTGCCAGTACAGACCTGGAAAGGTCTCAATTTACAAGATATATTTTCAGGCTGGTGGCCTAAATTGCCTGGCTTACAAGCCATTGTGGGTCTTGTGGGATTAATTGCTGCTGGTTGTGCACTACTCCCATGTGTATTACCTATCTTTGTTAAAACTATCACTAACAGTTTATCCTTGTTAGCAGAAAGGAAAGCAACTGCTCAGGTAATGGCTATGTGGGAATATGAGAGGCTTCGTCCAAGAGAGGAACCTGGAGGAGAACCAGAATATGTGACTCTTCTGGATATGTCAGATGAGTCACAAAGGGGGGAGTGAGATGGGCTGTAACTTTGGTTCAGGCATAAAAGCCAAGCTGCAATATTAAAGGCCCAAAAAATCCTGGTCAAGGCTGAGGTTACATTTCCTGCTTGTAGGAATTGCTGAATGACAAATGACTATTTTTATCTGTAACAGAGCAGACTGACCCAGACGGGTGTATCCTGTTGCTCGCTTGTTCACTTCTCCTTTTCTCCCTTCAAACAGTATAGCGTCGGCATAATTCATTAGATGCATGTCACCCCCCCCCCCCTTCTTCCTTTCTGTTCCTTTCGGTAAACAGCACTTAAAGATTTGTACTAGGCGTTTTCAGTTCCTTTTCGAACCATATATGTCAAATGTAACACCCAGCAAATGTATATGTAATTTGGGGTATTAAACCCTGTTTATGCTAACCCTTCGGGGTCCAAACATATTGTCCTTTACTCGTTTGGGCCTATGCATAATAAACTCATTTCCTACACTGAAGTGCTCGGCCTGTGTCCTTCCCTTTTCCTACATCAAGTTCACCCATTTTAAAGGTGCCAAGGTTGAAAAACACTGACCTGGAGGATTGGGATCATTCGCAAATGATGGTCATGGAAAATAATTACAATAAACGTTAGTATAACAACCTATTGTGAGTTAATTGGAAATAATTTATATAATCTGTTACTAATGAAAGTTAGCACCCACCCCTCTTAGAAGAATGAAATATTTTAGGAAATATTAAAAAGGCAGAATATTATATTTCCCTAGATGAGAAAAGGAAAAAAATGATTTTAAAGACAAAAGAGCAGCTCCCTGCCTCCAGCAGATATTTGGTGCACATTAAGACTGGGCCAGCATATCCAAAAAACAAAAGACCTCAGCTCCAGGGTGATGGGATTAAGACATGACCCTTCAGGACATCATAGGATTATCTATCAGCAGAGCTCATCACATGGCACAACCAAGCCCCTTCATTACATCAGCCAGCAAGGTTCAACCAAACTTGATTCAGACAAACATGACTCCACATGGGAGTCTGACTACAGCCAATAGAATACATTCCTTGCCACAGGAACAGGAAGCTCAAGGGCAAGGCACAAGAGAGGGTATAAATAACCCTCACTCTCCACTCCATGTGTTCAGCTGTACCAGGACTTTAAACCCATGTGGTCCTGTCCACCAATAAACCATCTTTCCAATCAGCCTCCATGTTTCCAGTGTCTTTCTCCCCACTTGGAACTGAACCCAGATGAATATTTATTCCAACACTAATAAATTGTGGAACATTTGCTGGCTGGGGAATTCTGGAAGTTGAAGTTGACATAATTAGAAAGTACTGCCCTAGTGCTCAGGAAGATTTATAAATGGGTTGTGGGGACAAGGACTGGACCCAACAAGGTGTCTCAAGGGAAAGATTGTTGTGGACACAGACAAATAAAATTATATACAGTATTCATGCTTTTAGGATAAGAGACCTTAGGAATCCAAACCCCCTCTGTTGTGGAGAGAAACTAATACTTTGCTTCCAAAGAAGGACAAGGTGGTATATTGATTAAAAATTATAGACCAATTTCTTTGTAAAATAATAACTATAAATGTTTTATGGCAATATTGGAAAGATTAAAGAAGATGCTGCAGAATTTTATAAAGTAAAGACCAAGTTGACTTTTTACTGAAATTGAGAGACAAAGTTAGAAGGGTCTTGAATGTAATTGAATATTTGCAATACCATAATAAGACTTGGGCAGCCTTAATATTTTTAGATGGTGAAAAAGCCTTTGACAATTTAAATTGGGTCTTTTTGTTTAGACTTTTGGAGAAAATGGACTTTGGACAGCAATTTAGATCAATCTATACACCCCAAGAGGCATGTATTATTAATGGTGAATTGACCAAATCATGTAGAATTCAAAAAGGCACAAGACAAAGTTCTCCTTTGTCTCCATTGCTGTTTATTTTAGATTTAGAAGTTTTGAATAGATATTAAACAAGACGACAAAATTAGGGATGTGAAAATTTAAAAAAAGTTACAAACTAAGCTTTTGCAGATGACTTAGGTTTTTTTTTTTTTCAAGATTCAAATAATAGTATAAAATATTTGATGAAGAAGTTAAATGACTTTGGAGTTTTGGCTAGTTTTAAAATAAACAAACCGAAAAGATGATGTTGGTCAAGAATATGGCTGTATATAAACATGAAGTTTTAACGAAATATAAAACAGCAGTATAGCTGTTTTATCTAAAACAGCAGTATAGCTGTTTTATCTAAAACAGCAGTATAGCTGTTTTATCTAAAACAGCAGTATAGCTGTTTTATCTAAAACGGCAGTCTCCAACCTTTGCAACTTGGCGGCCCCGCCTGGTTGTGTCTGTGTGAGAGTGGCAGGCACATGCGCTTACACAAATGGAGCTTCACACTATATGGCTAGACTTGATACAGCTTTTCCAGGGGTGTTTGTATAAAATATTAAATTGTGTTCACTCATTATGTAATCACATCTGTATTTGTACCTCTGCTTGCCAAGAGTGTGACTAAACCTGCCTGATAAAAACATTTGCTACTAAGTATGTAATTAACAGTATGAATTCAACCCCCAAAATTAGCTAATTGACATATTGCATCCTTGTTGCATGCAGATGATACAGTATTTTCATTACAAATGCAAATTGCACTTAGCCAAGCCCTGAATGCTCTGGTTACTTATTTCTCTGAAGAAACCTTTGAAGTCAACTGTAGTAAAACTAAGTTCATGATCTTTGCAAAAAGACCTAAATTGACATCTGGAAGATAAATGACCAGAACATCGAGCAAGTCAAATCCTTTTAAATACTTGGGCATGGTTTTCCACACCTCTAGTAAATGCAGTGCACATCAAAACTATGGTATTCAAAATGCTCAAAAAACAGTGGCTGCGATTCAGTCTTTTTATTTCTCCAAAGGAGCACTGAAGGTATACTCGGCTAAAGCTCATACATGACTACTCTTTGGTGCTCTGCTGGGACCTTACTCCTCATTTACTCCTCTGGAAAGGGTGCAGTCCAAATTCCGAAAGAGCTATAATTCTGGTAGCTCACTGCATTCCAAATGTAGTTACTAAGGAGGGAGGCAGGATTATCTAAAGTCAAAACAGCTGCATGGACTTTTTTTTATTATAGCACATTGGTTAAAATTAACCCCCCCTACACACACCCCCCCCCGCTTCAGTTCTTTCCTTAGGGAGGACAATTAAGAATCAGTATGGTTTAGGACAGGGGTGTCAAACTTGCGTCATCACAGCATTGTCATGTGACATGACTTTTTCCCCCTTTGCTAAACTGGGTGTGGGCTAGAGGAGGTTTCCTACCAGTAGTGGTATACTGGCCTGGGTTGCAGAACTGGCAGTGACCCAGGCTGGCTACACCTCTGAAACGTTTCCCTGGTTGCCACAGCCGCTGCCGCCATCTTGTTTTTGAGTTCTGCGCATGCACAGAACAATTTCTATTGAACTGTGCATCCAGCGCATGCGTGCAAAGTGCGCCCATGAGCAAACTGGCAGTAACGCCGACTAAAACCCACCCCTGGTGTGGGCATGGCCAGCGCGTGATGCATCTGACCCGCGGGCCGCAAGTTTGACAGCCCTGGTTTAGGACCATCTCAGAAAAATTTCAGTATCTTGGCTTCTTCAGGGAAGTGCTCTTTTTTTTAAACAAAGTTTTATTGGTTTTTTTAAAATTTACAAGGGAAAAGGTAGTGGAAAAGGTATACAAATTTTGGCAGTTGCAAAGTGTGGTAGGCGCCCCCTCCCTCCAAACTCATAGTATACATCTGGGTAGAAGTCATTAATACATAATCATATATAATCAGCATATTAATTCCATTGGTACTTTCGATCAGTTTATGTCAAAAAGATTTTCTTATTCATTTTTGTGATCTGAGCTTTCTTGGTATTGCCCCATCTCCCCCCGCCGACAGAGCTCCGGCCCCTCCCGTGTCCTGCATATCTGTTGTAGGATCTTCTGTTTTTTCTAGGTGTGTTTTGTTTTTTTCCATAAAGGCCTGTGCCTCTATGGGTGTGTTGATTCTAATTCTTGTCTCCTCCCAGAATATTAACAAACCTTCAGGCATCAACCATCTGAACCACACCCCCTTCTGGTATAATTTATTCGCTAATTGCAAATTATTTTTTCTTTTTTCCCTCACTTTCTTGGGGATCTGCTTCAGAATGGTTATTTCCCTATCATGGTATGTTAAGGCTTGCCCCCTTTGTGCACCCAGAATTTCGTCTCTTGTGCTTTTTCTAAGGAATTTAATATGTACCTCCCTGGGTACGTTGTGTGTTCTAGCATAGGCTGAGTTCACTCTATAAACCAGATCTATCTCCCATTCCATCTGTTGTTTTTCTTTATGAATATATTCAGCCAAAATATTTGTCATTATGTCCCTTATGTTTTCATCATCTGCTTCCATCACGTTTTGAAATCTAAGATAAAAGGACATTCTCTCAAATTCTGTTTTCATCTGTTGGGTATCAAGTTCTTTGTTTCCCTTCTGCACCACCTCCACCCCCTCCCTCATCTCAGCCGCCCCACCCTCCACAAGGTCCAGTCTCTGTGAGTTCTTATAAATTTGGGCCTGGTTCTCTTTAATTTCTTCTTTCATCTCCTTTAGTTGTTTCTTAATTTCCTCTTGTCCCTGTAAAAGTTGCTGAAGCATTTGTTGCAAATCCATCTCTGTACTTTTAGGTTGCATCAGGTCTGTTATCTTTGATTGTGTAGCAGGGCTGGAAGTTGCTGATGTCGGGGCAGAGGTAGCAAAGCCAGGCTTTCCAGGAGGTGGTCTTTTAGGAGGCATTGTTTATAGAATAAAGAGTTCAGTCAGTGTAGAGAATGGACAGTTAGAGCGGCAGAGCAGCCAGATGAGTCCAGGAGGCAGAAGATCCAGGCAGAAGAGAATTTCTCTAATCACCCTGGCAGTAGAGCAAAGTTTTTCACTCCATGGAGTTCAAAGAGTAGCAATCCACAAGAGATTTATCTGAGTAGCACGGAGACAAAGACCGGAAGCCTGAATTTTTAAAGGTGGAGTCAGGTTTCACAGTTCATGAAGACAACGGAAGTGTGCCATCTTGCCCTGCCAGCTTCGGGTTTAGAGGCATAACAAAGTTTTCAAAGTTCCCAAAGTTTTCAGATCATCAGTATATTATGGGGTTAAGCTCAAAGAAAGTCACTTTAAGCAAGGGTGTGGCATCATTGGTTGGCTCTCCCCCCTCCTCCTTCCCCTGGGGCTGAGAGCAAAATTGTTCCAAGCCGCCTGTCTGGGGGGGGGGAAATCCCCCTCCCTCCAGCCGCGCCTCTCAAGTTAGCCGAAAGAAAAGGTTTTAAACTGCTGAAAAGTTCTTCAAGTCAGTAAAGGGAGTGGAGGGGGGTTTGCGCCTCACCGCACCGCAGCTGCTTCCTTCTGCTTGTTCATTCTCCGCACAGCCTTCAGCGAGAACGCCCACGCGTCCTCCGATCTGCTCCCCGGTGCCTTGGGCGAAGCGGGGGACCTCCTGCCGGCCGCCGCCAATCCAGGGATCCCCCGCGGTGCCGCCCCTCTGGCAGGACGCCTCTGCGGGGCGTCCTGTGCCCCCCAAGAAGTGGGGAAGCCCACCGAGGAGCCGGAGCGAGCAAACACTTGCCTGTCGCTGGTAGCCGCCGGAACCGGAAGCCAGGGAAGTGCTCTTAATGATGGGGTACAGGTGTGCAATTAGTGCATTTAAACTATGTATCAAGGTCTTGGAAGCCCAACAAGATCAGTCTGCTCTTCCTAAGAACATTTTTTTGAGCAGTCAAACTCCTGTCTTCAAAGCAGTGAGATATTTACATCATATAATTGTCCCTAAACTCTGAAGGGCACTAACTTTAGCATGCTGCAATGCACTTCCCACAGCAGTTTTGGAGGGCCAATCTTAAAAAAAATCCATATGAGCTGAGACTGTGCCCCTGTGGACAAGGGGCTATTGAAACTACAGCTCACTTCCTATTGTACTGTACCTTCTATAAGGACTCAATGAGCCATTTTATAACACTTCACCTGATAAAATACCCAGGAAACACCACCACCCAGTTGAAAGTTCATGATCTTGCCCCCACACCCACAAGTCCATCACATGGTCCAATCTTCCACTGCCATGCTGGCAGTTCCACCCATCCAGTTCCGGTCAGGTGCAGAGGTGCAGAGACAAAGGATGACCTTGGCTTTCTAGAAAGGAATTTTGTTTTGGCTACATAGCATCTAACCCCGTACAACCCCCCTCCCATTTCCCCACAATAGAAAAGCCATAGTAGAATAATAAATAATGTATTTCATGAGGGGGAGGGGGGAGGTGTTGTTTATGCATACGGCGTTAATCCCGCGGACATCAATACATAGCCTCACCCCGCCGTCTTCTCTTTGAAGAGCACGGGGGCTGCTATTTCTGACTTAGCAGGTTCAATAAAGCCCCCCTTCAAATTGAAGTCAATGTACTTCCTTAATTTTACCATCTCTTTTGGAGTCATGGAGTACATTTTCGACTTCAGTAGGGTGGCTCCAGGCACAAACTATCGCACAGTCAATGGGCTGATGAGGGGGGAGATAGTTGCAATCCTCCTCGCTGAAAACCCCTGCCAGATCCCAGTATTCTTTTTGCACTTGCTGGATGCCTGGGGGTTTTGTGTCGGCTGCAGGCTCTGGGCAGTCAGCTTTTTTGGGTTGGATAGTCCCTGTGTGGTCCTCTGCCTTCACAGGGGGTAGCAGCCCAAAGCCTATGATCAACTTTCAAACACCATCCTCCCACTTTATGGTAGGTGCCCACTTGTCCAGCCATGCAAGTCCCATAATAATTGATTCATGCATTTTTGGAGCTACGATGAATCTGAGAAGTTCATACCGGCGGCCTATCTGCAACTTCACCAAGTCGGTAATTTGCTTGGCAGGGGCCCCTCCAATTAGCGTTCCATCCACTTGCTCAAACCGAATGGGATTGGCAAGGGTTCTTGTGTGTATGCCTAGGTGCTCCACGATAGACATGCTGATTAAGCATCAGGTGCAGCCTGTGTCCACAATTGCCTCAACTTCCCCTTCCACCCCTGTCTCTGGCACTATGAGCTTGGCTTTGATGGCAAAGGAGCAGATGGGTGCACTTAACATTGGGTCATCTTCACTGCTTTTCTCCTCCTCTGAATGGGGAGGGGTGGAAAATCCATCTCCTCAGGCTGGGGATCGGATCTTTCCGGTTGTTGGGTGAGATGACTTCTCTCGGGTGGTTTTTGGGGCCCTCTTTTCATCCCACTGGCGGTTTGGGTGCGCGCTTGTGGGATTGGGGCCGGGGCCAGGCACTGACGCTCTGTGCCCATGTTGACCACACCAGTAACATTTTATTGCTTCCACCGACTTTAGGGGAGGCATTTCAGCTTGCTTCATTTGCGTTCGGCGGCCCAAGGGTCTTCTAGTGGGCTTTTCTGTAGTGGGCTTTCGATGGGGGTGAAGTTCATGATCCAGAAGGACTGCAGTGGTGTACCAGTTCTGGATCCATTCTGGAACCCCCCCTTATGCTGCATGGCATTCTCAGTTAAGGATCTAAGGCATTGTTGAACGTGTGCACCATGAGTCGTTCTGGCCAGTCTCTTAGTTTACCGGCTGCTCTCCTGAACTCCCAAACTAACTCTTTCACGGGGTGGCCAGCCTGTCGCAACCCTTGGATCTGCTCTTCTGCTTCTACTTGTTGAGCCACATTGTTAAATTGGATTTGCATCAGCTGAACAAACCCGTCTGCATCTTCTAATTCGGGAGCTGCCTCGTCATGGAGTTCTGCTATCCACTCGGCCGCTTCCCTGTCATTCATCCCATCCGATATAGCTGAGATCAATTCTAGATCGGAGGGGTATTGATCTCCAAATATATCGATGTGAGCCCAGACTCGATTTAGGAAGTAGGCTAACTTCCCAGGGGTTCCATCAAACGTTGCTTGAAATCGAGGCGGCGTGGCAGCTGGCAGGGATGACACTTGGATTTGAGCGGGCGCTTGGGTGGGTGCTTGGCACTGAAGGGCCCCTTGTGGGGCAGCTCCCTGTGGCTGAGGTTGGGCTGGAACCGGTTGGGGGGGGGGTCAGTCCCTGGGGTTGCCCCGGTCCAGTTATCTGGAATGGTGCCATCTGCTGAGGAGGGGCAGGCGTCCATTGGTATTGCGCCCATCCATGGCCTGGGAAGAAAGCCCACCCCAGTGGGTCTTGACTTGCAGGCTGCAACCCAAACATCGGTGGCTGGCTAGGGGGAGAATTCCCCCACCCCTTCTGTTGCTGGCTGGATTGATTTCCCCATACCGTTTGAGGGGCCATCTGTGCCCCAGGTCGTTGGTCTTACCTCAGCGGCAAGGGTGTGGGCTGACCCGCTTGCCGCTGTATGGAAGAAGCATAGATCCCCACTCCATTGCTTTGCAGAGTCTCAACCCGGGAAGGTGAACATTGGCTGGGCCATGGTCCACCTGGGTGGTTCGGAGCTAAGGCAAGGGTTGACTCCACTCACGTTCAAGCTGTCCGAATTGGTGTGGGAGGCCGGTCAGAGACTGACTGTGTGAAGGTGGCTGGGAACCCCAATCATCGGAGTGCACAGGTGGCGT
The DNA here is from genome assembly GCF_964273705.1 of Natrix helvetica. Taxonomy (NCBI): domain Eukaryota; kingdom Metazoa; phylum Chordata; class Lepidosauria; order Squamata; family Natricidae; genus Natrix; species Natrix helvetica. Next base: position 55,075,087 of record NC_138555.1, on the reverse strand, counting down.
TTGCTTTGGTCCCCTCCACTCGTGGGTCGAGGCTGATCTCGCACCCCTCTGTGGCTCCAACAGCAACTCCTTAAGGGACATAAACCCTGAAGCTTCATCTTGCAGAGCTAGTTCCGATTGCGAGGGATGCCTAGGGGCCGGCTCTTTGCGCCTGCCTCCCAGCTGGCGTTCCCTCTCCACGGCCTCCGCAGTTTCCATCACGGCTTTGGAAGGCACGTAGATGGTCTCGGCATAGATAGGCAATGTGTCATCTACTGCTTTCTCCGTGGTTTTCTTCTCCTCTTCCATCTTCCCTGAGTCTTTACGCCGCCCGGGTTCGGGTTGGTGCTGGGGCTCAGGACCCCAGACAGCACCCTGAATTTCGGGGTAGCTGGTGAAGTATTTTTAAGGGAGATTCGGGTTAATGTCAAGGTTCCAAACAGCATCCAGAATGAAATCAGAGTCCAAGGCAAAGTATTGCTCAAAGTTCCAATGTATTAAGAGAGCCATGTTGGCACATCTGGGAAAACCCAAATCTGAAAGCTTTCCGGTTTTCCCCACCCAGTTGAAAGTTCATGATCTTGCCCCCACACCCACAAGTCCATCACATGGTCCAATCTTCCACTGCCATGCTGGCAGTTCCACCCATCCAGTTCCGGTCAGGTGCAGAGGTGCAGAGACAAAGGATGACCTTGGCTTTCTAGAAAGGAATTTTGTTTTGGCTACATAGCATCTAACTCTCTCCGATCCCCCCTCCCATTTTCCCACAATAGAAAAGGCATAGTAGAATAATAGGAAGTGTGGCAAGCCAAAGAATCAAAAGGAATATGGTTGTAGGCCTGACAGCTGGTCTGTCACCATAATAAAAATTATTATTTTGTAACTTTGATTGCCAAGAGTCTGGCTAAAACTGCCTTATAGAAACATTTGCTACTAATTATATACTTATCAGTAGAGAGTAAAATGGCATATGAATTCTGTTTCAGTTTTCCTTTTTGAGGGTATGATTCATATCTGTGGGAACTAATAATGATTATTTGAATTTGCAATTGGTATACTTAAGGAAGATTAGAAGCTTTTAATACTCTTCCACAGTAAAATAAGAGATTATTATATTCAGAAGATGTGGTTTTGCATAACAAAAAATATTTTTTCACTAATAATTGGGTGTGAATTCCGCCCTATAAATCAACAATGTATGGACCGTGGAATTTCCTTGTAGTATACTTTTGAAATGAGCAAAATAAACCCGAGCCATAATCTAAGAAAAAAAAATTAATTGTAAAGAAAATAAAAATACAAACTTACTAAGCTAATTAATTACATCTTGGCAGAGCCCCTTGTCTGCCTGGCATACAGACAAAGGAAGAAAGGAAAGAAGGATATGTGATGTAATGACATGCACAGTAAATCATTGCTGATAAGAGACAGTTCATGCTGCCGTATAACTCAGAATGTAGGCACAGCTGGCAAACGAAATAAACACAGTGACACCCCTTCTTTTGCCAGTTGGGCGAATAACATCAAATAAGGCACATCTTCTTCCGCAGATACTCGTGTTGAGCTGCTGGAAGCGGTTTGTTGAGCATGTCAGCAATTTGATCATGTGTAGATACATATTGCAATTTAACAAAACCTTGTTTAACTAATTGCTTTGTGTTTTGAAAGCGAATGTCAATGTGTCTGGATCTAGAACCTGTAAAATGTGACTCAGAAATATAAACCACCGATTCATTATCTTCCATCACGGTGATCGGTCGAATTGGACGTGTCCAGATATCTGTGATCAAAGCATCAAACCATGTTATAGAATTACATGCATCTGAAACACAAGCATATTCAGCTTCAGTAGATGAACAAGAAACAAAATTCTGTTTTCTCACTTGCCAGTAAACAGGACATCCATTCAGGAACATCATATAACCTGAAGTACTTTTGCGTGATTTCTTATCACTTGCCCAATCAGAATCTGCATACCAACATAATTCTGGATAATCAGTATGTGTTGGTTCTAGCAATAACTTCATGTGTTTAGTGTGTTTCAGGTATTTCAATAACTTCTTAACGCATGTCCAATGAAATTGTTTTGCCTTACCTACGTGTCGAGATAAGAGATTAACACTAAGTGCAATGTCGGGTCTGGTCCAACTACTAATGTACAACAGTGACCCAATGACTAAATGATAAAGTGTTTGATCTTCGAACTCAGGACTTGATTCATGTGTCAAGTTATGAAAATCTGTTTGCATGGGTGTCTTTGTTGTGTTAGCATCTTTCATGTTGCAATGATGCAGAATGTGGTCAATCATCTCCTCTTCTGAAAGACTAAACCCCTTCTGTGTTTTGTCAATCTGAACACCTAAGTAAGTGCTAATATGACCTAAATATTTCAACGTGAAGTATCTCTGCAAACTTTTAGCAAAAATCTCACTCATTTTCTTATTTGGACCAATATAAACAATATCATCAACATAAACAAGAATGATCTCATATGCATTGTTAGATCTTTTTGTGAACACGCACTCATCAGTTTCGGACTTAATAAAGCCCATTGAATTTAGTTTGTCAGTAAGACATAGGTACCACATTAAACCTGACTGTTTCAGACCATAAAGACTTTTGTTTAGAAACCAGGTATCCCCTCCTTGCTGTCGGAATCCTGGAGGGCCTCTCATGTAGATCTCTTCATCTAGGTCAGCATGTAGATAAGCCGTGTCCACATCAAACTGGAAAACTTCTAAACCAAGGATAGTTGTAGTGGCTAAAGCAATTTTTACACTCTCAGTTCTGATTGTGGTTGAGTAGGTGTTTGTGTAGTCCTCAGGATAACGTTGAGCGAAACCCTGAGCTACAAGTCTAGCCTTGTACAATGACTCACCATTTGGTTTCTTCTTGATTCTTTAGACCCATCGAGTGCCAATGACTTTTTTGTTTGCTGGAGGTTTTGCAGGTGTAAATACATTAAGTTTCTTTATACAGTCCATTTCATCCTGCATTGCCTAATACCACTTCTCTTCCTCTGAATCAGGAAGCTGCTTGATTTGTGTGAACGTATCAGGAGGAAGTGTAACATTGCAAATCAAAGGCAAGGGTGTTTTTGTCAGTTGCCACGAATATCGCTGTGGGGGGATTTCTTTTGTGACCCTCTTGGAATGTCTCGGAACAACAGTCCATTCTTCTTCTGCTTCGTCCTCGTCCTCACATTCGTCGCTAGCATCAGCATTCGTGGCTCGCGAAGACGGAACATCAGGTTGTGAAGAAGTAGATGGAATATCTGCCTGTGAATCAGGCTGCGTGGCATCAACATCATCTCTAGGAAAATAAACTCCAGGATCATTAGAATGAATCCTGGACCAGTCAATATCTTCCTCAAAATTAGCAGATTGTGAAATCACAATTACATGTTTAGAGTCAATAAATTTGCTCCATTTTGAATTATCATCAATACCCATAAATCTCAGTCTCTTTGCTGCTGGACCTCCTTTTCTTCTTTGAGCTAAGGGAATGTTCACCATAGCGTATGAACCAAAAATATGGAGGTTCTTGAGATCAGGCTTGTAGCCATACATCATGAAGAGAGGAGTTTGATTTATTACACTGCTCCAAGTACGGTTAACAATATAATTTGCATATTTGATAGCTTCACCCCAGTATGTGTTACTGAGATTGGCGTCTTCTAGGAGACAACGCATCATGGTTTGTAGGACCCCTTGTCTTCGTTCTGCAACTCCATTATGAGCCAGTGTGTACGGAGCGGATGTCTGATGAAGAATTCCATTCTTACGCATCCAGTCCTGGAAACGCTGAGACATGAATTCAGCACCACGGTCACTCTGGATTCTGGCGATGCGAACTTGGTGTTGGGTAGAAACAAGTGCTGCAAGTCTTTAAAGATCTGAAAGGTCTCAGATTTCTCTCTCATAGGATATACAAACCAATATCTAGAGTAATTATCAACAATTCTTAGAAAATATTTTTTTTACCACCAAGTGTTGGCGGAAAAGGACCCACTATGTCAGTGTGTACCAAATCAAAAATGCGTGTTGACAGACGTGTAGCGTGTTTGGGAATGGCTGCTGCTTTGGATTTGGCCTTCTTGCAAACTGCACAATCCCAAAACACCATTACACCCCTTTAGATCCAAACCTTTTGTGAATTCCGGCATTTTCCTAAGAACAAGGAAACTGGCGTGCCCCAATCTTCTATGCCACTTGTGGATACACCTGGAATGCAAAGGTTTACCAGTTAGTGAATTTTCAACATTAACAGTTTCATGAGGAACCTCAGGCTTGCTCTGAGCAACCTGCTTCCTTATTTTCTGTTTATTGGCTTTAGGAGCCTTTGGAGTAGCAACAGGATCTCTCACTGAAGCAACTCTCTTTGGCCTCTGCTCTCCTCTTTTGGAGTTTGTATACTTGCCTGTGCTTACGGTTTAGGCTTTGGCTTTATGTAATAAACACCACCAATTGGCATGGTTTCAGCAACAATGTCTCCATTTTTAACTATGTAACTTGCTTTTTTGAGGTGGTGAACCTGGAACTTTAACACTCTAGACAAGTGACTTTGACTAAGCAAATTACTGGTTGCTGAAGGTATGTAATAAACATCAGGGATGAGTGCATCGAGCTCTTCAACATAAACAGTTCCTTTTCCCATGACCTTACAAGGATGATTGGAGAAAGAATAAAGTTCACGTATATCAGTTTCAGGCTCGTGCATCTCTGTTAAGATTTCCTTTCTGTAGGTAACATACAATGCTACACCACTGTCCAAAGTCCACAGAAGCCATCTGTCGTACTCTGGATCAGGTTGTGGATCGTTGGTTAAGGCCAATGTGACGAGTGGAGCTTGTGGATCACGCCTTGGACCACGACGACCTTGTCTTCCGCCTCTACCTCTGCCTCTGGGCTGGTATGTGACAGGAGCTGGAACTTGTTGGGGACAATCCCGGGTGTCATGTCCCATACGGTTACAGATGTAGCATCTTGGCATCCTTGGAGCGTAGGCTCTTCCTCGGAAGGGACGTCTAGCTGGAGCTCTCAACGCGGGCGGTCCTCGCAAATGCGGCATGGCTAAAATTGAAGCTTCCTCCTCAATTAAAAGTGTGCAAACATTATTGACTGTGCGTTGAGCAATAGGCACATGGTTAATCTTTGCAATGGCATCTTTCCATTCATAATTCAATGAGTTAATGATAATGCTGTTCATTTGAACATCATCAATAAAATGGCCTCTTTCTCTCAATTCTCTTCTCATTCCTTTCAGTTTGGTCAAATGTCCACCAATTTGTTCACCGGGTTTCAATTTCGAACCGTGGAACTCAGACATGAGCAAACATGAAGGTTCAATTGAAACGTGCCTGTAGCAATCTTCCAAATGGGCCCAAATTTGTTGGGCTGTTGAATTAGGCGGAAAAATAAACTGCAGTTCAGTTTCCACGGACATTAATAATGTTGTGCAAGCCTTAGTCTCTAAGTCTCTTATTGCAGGAGTCCATGGCTGGGCAGGAGGATTAAACACCATACAATGGGTACCTTCTCTGCAAAGCAAAATTGAAACCTCACTGACCCAGGCTTTATAATTCTGTCCTGACATTTTTAGTTTTGACTCACCAGTCAATGGAGCAACAGAAAATACCTGTTGAGGAATGTGCATTTGAAATGCTTGCTGTGCAGGTAAAAATGCTTGTTGTTGAAACTGTGGTTGCTGAAATCTAACAGCTGGGGCTGGTGCTTGAGCAGGAATAAAAGCATGGCTTGCTGGAGGCTGCATTAAGTACTGTTGTGCTCCGGCACCTCCAGGTGGTGCTGAATATTGGGCCTGTGGAGGCACTTGATGCGTTGCAGCCTGAATATCTGAGTAATCTAATGACATGTGTGAAAGAGTCTGTTGCAGTGATTTGAATTGCTCCTGAATTTTAACATGCATATCAGCTCTTTGTAGTAAATTATTTCTGCCAGGAGATGGTGCTGTGGTTACATCTTTTGGTTGTAATATTTCTGCCTGCGTGGTATGCGCAATTGGAGAACAGAGGAGATCACGTGGCAATTGTGACGTGTGCACATCTCTCTGTTCTGATTTGCCTGACACAATATCCTCCAGGGTGTGTGTCTTAGGCTTTGGAGAAAAAGGCAAGATGGCGTTTTCAGAAATTTGAAAAGCATGAGAATCCCTCTTCTCTGACTTGAGCATGGAATAAGCTTTTTTGGCTTGAAATAGCTCATGTTCAAAGAACTCTATGTGATCACGATAGCTTTTCGGGATACGCCTGTCAGGCCTGTAGTTATGTTCCTTTTAGGATCTTTGGCCTGCCACACTTTCTAATATTTTCCTATGCTGTTTCATTAGTGTAGTAGTTGGGAGGGGGGAATAGAAAGGAGTAGAATTGTGGAATGTATTGTTGTCATTCTTTTCTAGAAGCTCAAGGTCATCTTTTGTCTCCGCACCTCGACACCTGACCGGAAGCAGAGTGGTGTAGATGCCAGCGTGGAAGATGAAGATTGGACCATGTGATGGATTATGGGTGTGGGGATAAGATCATGAACTTTCAACTTGGTGGAATCCCAGGAAGCAAATCAGATTTGGGATTTCATAGCACAATGCCAACATGTCTGTCTTATTAAATTGGAGTTTTAAGGATAGCTCTGCCTTGAATTTTGATTTAATTCTGCATGATATTTGGAACGCTGACATTATCCCAAATCTGCCTTTAAAATAAAAGAGCCAGCAACCCCCCTCGCATGGGGGGGGGGCCTGGAAAGGGGTGCTGAATTCCCAACGCTGACCGGGACAGCGTAAAATATCAGCGAACAATTATGAGTAAGCTTTTGGAGATAAGAAGGTGAGATGAGACGGTTCTCTGCAAATCTTCAAAGGCAAAGGAATTTCTGCTTCAAGATTTATTGCATCTGGCAAGAGGCACAGCCTGAGGGGGATGGAATGGAGGGGGCTGGAAAGACTTTTTCTACTCACGACGAGGATGGCCAGAAGATGAAATGAATAGAGATCCCAGCCACCCTCACACAATCATCTCTGATGGGCTTCCCAGACCATTTCGGACAACTAAACGTGAGTGTATGCTCCCCCTCCTTCCCCCCAGCTTGGAAGCAAGGCTTTGAAAAAAAACTGGAGTGGAGATAATGACTCCTTCCAGACAGCAATAAATGAAATGACTTATTACCCTGCAACTGAGAGGAAGACAGATTCCCTATCAAAATGGGAATTTCAACCCAGCCAGCAAGAAGGGATTTGGCCAGCATCTTTCACTTGCCAGCCACCACAAATTGGGCTGCAGCTTGTGAACGAAGCACCACCAGATTGGGCTTTCTTCCCAGAGTATGGATGGATAAGATGCCACTGGGCACCTCCTTTGCCATCAACATGGGAAAATGCTCCAAGCCAGCAGAGGGCACCTACTTAGCCCATAACTCCTCCAAGCCAGCATAAGGGTCCTTGGCACATAAAGCCCCCTAGCCAGCCATCGTTGGTTGACCTGAAACCTGTGAATCATGCAACCCCGGGATGGGTCTTAACCCCAGGTCATGGATGGGAGGGATGCCAGTGGGCACCTGCCCTCCCTCAGCAGATGGCACCATGGCAGATAACTGGGCAGTGGCCAACCAAGGGATTGACCTCCCCACCGTTTCCAGTCTCCCCTGCAATGCCCCAACAGGTTCTTACCCCACCTTCCTACAGAGAAGCAATATCCACAATGGAAGAAGTGTTTACCAAAGGGAGGCCTGCAGGATGGATGGCAGGACAATGTGCACCTGGGATGCCCCAACAGGTTCTTACCCCACCTTCCTACAGAGAAGAGTTCTCAACAAGGGAAGAAGGGTTTACCAAGGGGGAAGCTGCAAGACGGATTGCAAGCCAATGTGCTGAAGCGGTTCCCAAGTTTAGAGATGAAACTAGGTTCCTTCCTTCGTGGGGGCCAATAAAATGCCACCGTTGCTGTCAACTTGGCCAACAGAGCGTCAGAGTGCTTGGCTCCAGACCCAATGCCACAAACTTGCGCACAAACCGCCATGGCGGTAAAGAGAAAGCCCCAGATGCCACCACAGAAGAGTCATCTGGGCCAACTACCTCTGGAAGAGGATCCCCAACTTAAGGTGACGAAGAGTCCTACCAAGGGGGAGGCGTCGGAGGAGGGAAATGCTGAAGAACAAACGTGTGTAACAATCGCCACAGCGGTAATCTAAGAAAAAAAAATTAATTGTAAAGAAAATAAAAATACAAACTTACTAAGCTAATTAATTACATTTTGGCAGAGCCCCTTGTCTGCCTGGCATACAGACAACGGAAGAAAGGAAAGAAGGATATGTGATGTAATGACATGCGCAGTAAATCATTGCTGATAAGAGACAGCTCATACTGCCATATAACTCAGAATGTAGGCACAGCTGGCAAACCAAATAAATGCAGTGACAATAATGGCTTATCAGCCTACTAAAATATTGAGTTGTTTTTGTGACTTCTGCTTTTCCTAGCTTTGCCATTCTATTTTTGTTTTAACCTAGACCAGTGATGGCTAATCTTTTCCAGACCGAGTGCCCAAGGCGCGCGAACCCCCAAAATGCAATGCGAGTGTGGCCCTTGCACATGCGCACGTGCTCCCCCCGCATGCCCCCTGCGCATACGTAGCAGAGACAAGCAGCTGGCTGGCAGGAGGCGCACGCACATGCGTGACAGAGCTGAAGTGGGGTGACGGCTCACGTGTCCACTGAGTGGACGCTGCATGCCACCTGTGGCAATCGTGCCATAGGTTCGCCATCACAGACCTAGACTGCATTTAATTTGTTTGTTTTTTAAAAAATATTTTTTATTAAATGTTTTGATCTTTAAAAACAATAGGGAAGACACAGCAAAGAAAAAAAAACACAATAAGACAAAACAAAACACAGAACATACATAACAATATACAATAATTTTACAGCTTTCTCTATTGGCTTTCCTTCTTAGCTTTTCTAATTCTCCCTTCTGCATTGCCTTCCTCTCACTATAACCTTGTCCTATGATTTAACAAACATAGTATTATCTATAATAGTATTCATTATTTATATCCATATATTTGTATTCTCTATTTTCTGTCTTGGCTTCTGTTTTCTAGCCACTTGTACATTTTATTCCATACTTTATAGAAGTCCGATTCTTCTCTTTCTTTTAGTTCTATTGTCGTTTTATCCACTTCTGCGCATTCGAGTATTTTCCTGATTGTAATTTCACCTGAGGGTGTATTGATTTTTTTCCAGTTTTGTGCGAAGGTAATCCTGGCTGCAGTAAGTATGTGTATGATTATGTATTGAGATTGTTTGTCCATTTTTTGATCCAGCAGTCCTAATAAGAATGTTTCTGGCTTGAGTTCTATTTTTCGCTCAGTAATTTCTTCTAACCACTTCTGAATTTTGCACCTGTACTTCCTTGTGATGGGGCATGTCCACCACATGTGATAGAATGTTCCAGGCTTGTGGTTGCATCTCCAACAATTAGGGGATAAATTTGGGTAAATTTTAGCCAATCTCACTGGAGGCAAATGCCATCTATACAACATTTTATAGAGATTTTCTTTGTAAGCTACTGCCGTCGTAAATTTATAATTTCTTTCCCACAGTTTATCCCATTTTTCTAACTCTATATTATGGCCAAAATTTCTTCCCCAGCTAATCATTGTCTCCTTTACCATCTCTTCCTCCATTTTATATTTTAAAAGAAAGTTATATAATCTAGTGATAATTTTTCCTCCCGTTCCTAGTAATATTTTATCTAATTCCACTTGTGTCTCATATATTCCGTATTGTTCCCGATCTTTTTTAAATCTTGTTTTAATTTGTAGGTAGGGCCACCATTCCATATTTATTTCTTGCGCTTTCAGATCTTGTACTGATTTTAGTTCTCCTTTTTCATCTAAGAGGTCTGCATATCTTACCATTTTACTAAGGTCTATAGCAGAGGTTCCCAATCTTTTTCGGTTTGCGGCTCCCATAACACTTCGGATTTTTTCCGCGGCTCCCTTAATAGGTACATCCGATTTTTTTAAATTTTTGACTTTTTAAGGATTTGGAAATCTACTTTTTAGTTCGTTAAGGTTAGGTTAATTGAAAAATAAATTAAACACGAACTTTAAATTCACAATTTATTGAACATCGTTTAATGATTTAAAATTATTAATGGGATGGATGGGCTTGTTGTTCGCTGCACAACTTCTCAAATCTTGGATCAGAAAAATAGCTTTTGAAAAGTAACTTAACCACCACACTAGCCCAGTGGTGGGCAACCTTTTTTTTCAACTGAGCCAAATCTCGCCAAAACCACGATTGAAATTTATTTGGAGAGCCGCTCTTGCTTAGCAACCAAAATTTTGGGCTCAATTGTGGTCATATGTTGTTTTTCTTTCTTTCTTTCATCTCTCTCTCCCACTTTCTTTCTTTTTTTCTTTTTCTTTCTCTCTCTCTCTCTGGCTCTTTGTCTCTCTCTCCCTCCCTCCCTCTCTGTCTCCCTCTGTCATTTTCTCTGGGTGTCTATCTGTCTCTCTCTCTCTCTGTATCTCTGTCTCTCTCTCCTCCTTCCCCCATCTCTGTCACTCTGTGTGTGTGGGTGTGTCTGTCTCTCACTCATTCACTTAATCACTCACTCTGTGTGTGTGTCTCTCTCTGTCTATCTTACTCTCCCTCCCCCTCTCTGTGTGTGTGTGTGTGTGTCTGTCTGTCTGTCAGTCTCTCTCTGATTCCCTCCCTCACTCCCTCTCTCTGTTCCTCTCTCTGTCTGTCTGTCTGACTCACACACACACACACTGTGGTCACCACAGTGTGTGTGTGTGTGAGTGAGACAGACAGACAGAGAGAGGAACAGAGAGAGGGAGTGAGAGAGGGAATCAGAGAGAGACTGACAGAGACGAATCAGAGACGAATCAGAGACGTACTTTTAGCTACCTGGCAGCGGCGTTTTGCCTTGGGGGGCTCCTCAGAACTTCCCAAGACTTCGGAGGGAAGTTTACAGCCCTCCCTCGGAACGCTTCGGAGGGAAGCTTCTGCAAAGGCGAGTGGCAACAAGTCTCCCAGGCTTTAATTTGCCGAGCTGTGCGCACGCGCCTGTTTACCACGGCGTGGAGCAGCGGCGAGATTCTGCGCGGCGAGCGATGATTCCAGGGGCCATCCGGGAAGATGAGGAACGCGAGGGGGACCCTGCCCCCCCACTGATGCCCCCCGGAATCATCGCTCGCCGCCCAGAATCTCGCCGCTGCTCCACACCGTGGAAAACAGGCGCGTGCGTACAGCTCGGCAAATTTCAGCCTGGGAGACTTGTCATGCCCGGGCTTTTGCAGAAGCTTCCCTCCAAAGCCCGAGAGGAGGGAGGGAAGCGGGCGCCCGGCTTCGCGGCGCCCTTATGACGATAGCGCGGCTCCCCAGGGAGCCGCGGCGCACACTTTGGGAATCACTGGTCTATAGTATATGGATATGTCATTGCCTCCATGGTTGATAACCAGCTTGGGATTTTCAGGTAGAGGTTTTTTTTTTTTTTTCCCCCAGACCCTAAACAGAGCATCCCTTACTATATGTCTCTGAAAGTAGGAATGGGATTTAGTCTTTCCCTCCCAGAGGAAGCTGTGCCAGCCTAGTTGGAGATCGTGTCCTTCTAGCATAAGGATTCTTTTATTTTTTAATTGGATCCAGTCTTTTAACCATGTTAGGGCTGCCGCCTGGTAATATAGCTCCCAATCTGGGAGTCCAAAGCCGCCTGTTTCTACTATCTTGTAGAAGTTTGTATTTAATACGTGTTTTTTTCCCTGACCAAATAAATTTGGATACCATTTTATTTAGTTGTTCGAAAAAAATTTTCTCTAATTTAATTGGTATTGTTTGAAAAAGGTAGAGTAATTTGGGTAGTATATTCATTTTGATTGTTGAGATTCTGCCAGTTAGTGATATCTGTAGTTTAGTCCAATTGTCCAAATCTTTTTGTATCTGTCATAGCAGTTTGTTGTAATTATCTTCTTTTATTGTAATACATTTTGCCGATAGCCATATTCCCAAATATTTAATTTTCTTGGCCCTCGAAATTCCCAGTTTCTCCTCCAGTTCTTCATTTTGTCTTTTTGGTTAAATTCTTAATTAATATTTTCGTTTTCTCTTTATTTATTTTAAGCCCTGCCACTTTATTGGTTTATATCCTGTAATAGTTTTAATCCAGTTTCTAGGGGTTCCTCTATGATAAATGCAAGATCGTCTGCAAAGACCTGCACTTTATATTCCTGTGTTCTAATTTTCAGTCCCTTTATGTCCTTATTTTGCCTGATTTGTGATATCAATGTCTCTAATGAGAGGATAAATAACAAGGGGGATAGCAGGCATCCCTGTCTTACCCCTTTGGTTATGCTGAAGTCTTCTATTGCTTCCCCGTTTAGTATTATTTTTGCCCTCTGACTCGAATATATTGCTCTGATCATCCCAATGAATTTCTCTCCGAAGTTCATTACTGCTAATTGATTTATAAGAAAATCCTAATTCAGGTTATCAAATGCTTTTTGTGCATCAATAAATATCAATGCTGCTTGTTTTCCTGGATGTATCTCGTAGTATTCTAATATGTCCATTATTGTTCATATATTGTTTTTTATGTGTCGGGTAAAAATCCGTTTTGTTCTGGGTGTATGATTCCGTTTAATATTTTTTAATTCTTTCCGCCATTATTGTTATAAATATTTTATAATCAGCATTTAGCAGCGAGATTGGCCTATAATTTTGGATCTTTTGTTTTTCAGCGTTGTCTTTGGGAATTAGTGTTATTAGTGCCTCCATCCAGGATTTTGGTGTCTTAGCTCGTTCTAATATTTCATTATACATTTCTAGTAATATGTTCTCTAATGATTTTTGCAATTATTTATAACATTCTGCTGGAATTCCGTCCGGGCCCGGAGTTTTATTATTTTTTTGGTTTTGGATTGCCCTTTTTAATTCTAGCCTCGTTATTTTCTCATTTAATGTTTCTTTTATTGTTTCCGGTAGGGTTGGAAGATTCCTCCTCTGGAGATATCTTTTAATATCCTCCTCTTCTATCTCCTCTCGACAGTACAATGCTTGGAAGTATCTTACTGCTATACTTTTTTTTCTTCCTTTTGGTGGTGTATCACCCCTTTTTCATCCTCTAGTTGCTGTATTAATTTCTTTTCTTTCTCTTTTTTTAGTTTATAGGCTAGCCATCTCCCCGGTTTATTGGCATTTTCAAAATAATTTTGCCTACTTTATCTAATTTTCTGGGCCACTTCTTGTGTAATTAAATTTAATCTATGTTTAATTATTTCTTTTTCCTCTTTGGCTTCTTTGCTTTGAGGTTCTTTCTGGAGTTTATATTCTAATTTGCCCAGTTTCTCCTGAAGCTCTGTATGTCATTTCTTTTTATCTTTGTTTCTTCTTATTGTATATGCTATTGTAATGCCTCGCACATAAGTTGTATCCCATAGGTTTTGAATGTTTGTCTGTTCATTCCAGTTTTCTTTTAGGAAAAATGCTAATTCTTTTTCCACATACTGTACATAATTATTATCTTTTACAACCCTCTGATTCATGGTCCATCTCTTTTTCCTCTTTGCTTCTCCTTTCCATTTGATTGTTAATGGGTTATGGTCTGCCCACATGTTCGGTGTTATTTCTACCTCTGCTACATCTTTCTCCATTTCTGGATCCATCCACACCATGTCAATCCTGGACCATGAATTATGGGGGTTTGAAAAGAATGTGTATTGACTCTTCTGTGTATTGATTTCTCTCCAAACATCTTTTAGATTTAGTTCTTGGGCCATTTCAGAGAATGTATTTGGTAGAGTTCTCCTTTCATAGTTTTTTTAATTATCCGTTTTATAGTCTTTCTTTGGATCTACCACTGCATTGAAGTCCCCTAGTAGACATATGTTATCCAGTTCCAGTTCTGCAATCCGTTTATGTAGTTTACTATAATATTCTTTCTGGTTCGTGTTTGGTGCGTATATGACTGCAATTAATACTCTTCTTTGTTTTATTCATACTTCGATTAATAATGTTCTTCCCTCTTCATCTGCATATACCTGTTTAGGTTTTAGCCAGTCCTTTATATATACTGCAATTCCTCTTTTCTTTGTATCAGCCAGGGCCAGATGTAATTTTCCTAATTTTGGAGATTCCAGAATACTACCATTTCCTTTTTTAATATGAACTTCCTGTAGACATGTGATATCCATGTTTTGTTTTTGGAGCTTAGAAATTGATTGTCTTCTTTTTATAGGTGAATTTAATCCATTTATATTGACTGATATTAATTTCACTTCTTTCTCCATCCTGTTACTTGTTTATCGCCTTCGTTCCTCTACTTGGTTTTGTTTCCCGTTGGTTTCTTGTCCTCACTCCTTCTCTTTCCTGGGCTGCTGTATCGGTCTTCTTTCTCACATCTTGGTCTAGTCCTTTTTCCTCCGTCAGCTGCTCCTCTTGGCTTTGGGTTTCCAACTCCTCTCTGCTGTCTGATTCTCCCTCTATGTAGTGTTCATAGAATTCCTGGGCTTTCTCTACGGTGTCATCCTTATTGTCTTATCTTGCCAAGATATTAACATGCCTTCCGGTATCAACCAGCGAAACATTATTTTATATTTTATCAGTTGTGTAGAGAGGAATTGGTAGTTCCTTCTTTGCCCTCTGATTCTCTTTGGTATTTGTTTAAGGGTTATGGCTTCTTTTCCTTTATGGACACGCTGTTCGTCCTTTGTTCTTTTGTAAATTTTGTCTCTGACAGCTTTTTTTGCAAATCTTATGTGTATTTCATGGGGAAACTTGTATCTTCGTGCATAATTAGTATGCACTCTATAGATTTCATCAATATTGTTCCTCAGTTCACTTTTGTCCATTTACAGTTGGTCAGCTAGAAGATCACTCATGAGTTTTGGTAGATCCTCATCTTTTGTCTCTACTATGTTCTGAAATCTTAAATAGAAAGAGGATCATTCTCATTCTAAACGGACTATTGCCTCCCCGAGCTCTCTGTTAACTGCTGTCAGTCTTTCTTCTGTTTGTTCCAATTTCTTTTCAGTTTGTTCTGTCCTAGCTTCTATCATTTTTATCTTCTGCTCATTTTTAGCTATTGTTTCCTGTATCTTTCCCATTCTGTCATCCAATAATACAATAATACAATACAATAGTAGAGTTGGAAGGGACCTTGGAGGTCTTCTAGTCCAACCCCCTGCCTAGGCAGGAAACCCTATACCGTTTCAGACAAATAGCTATCCAACATCTTCTTAAAGACTTCCAGTGTTGGGGCATTCACAACTTCTGGAGGCAAGCTGTTCCACTGATTAATTGTTCTCACTGTCAGGAAATTTCTCCTCAGTTCTAAGTTGCTTCTCTCCTTGATTAGTTTCCACCCATTGCTTCTTGTTCTACCCTCAGGTGCTTTGGAGAATAGTTTGACTCCCTCTTCTTTGTGGCAACCTCTGAGATATTGGAACAATGCTATCATGTCTCCCCTAGTCCTTCTTTCTCTTAAGCTAAACATACCCAGTTCCTGCAACCGTTCTTCATATGTTTTAGTCTCCAGTCCCCTAATCATCTTTGTTGCTCTTCTCTGCACTCTTTCTAGAGTCTCCACATCTTTTTTACATCGTGGTGACCAGAACTGAATGCAGTATTCCAAGTGTTGCCTTACCAAGGCATTATAAAGTGGTATTAACACTTCACGTGATCTTGATTCTATCCCTCTGTTGATGCAGCCTAGAACTGTGTTGGCTTTTTTGGCAGCTGCTGCACACTGCTGGCTCATATTTAAATGGTTGTCCACTAGGACTCCAAGATCCCTTTCACAGTTACTACTACTGAGCAAGGTATCACCTATACTGTACATGTGCATTCCATTTTTGTTGCCTAAATGTAGAACCTTACTCTTTTCACCATTGAATTTCATTTTGTTAGATAGTGCCCAATGTTCAAGTTTGTCAAGATCCTTCTGTATCTTAAGCCTATCTTCTGAAGTGTTGGCTATTCCTGTCAGCTTGGTATCATCTGCAAATTTGATGAGTTCCCCATTTATTCCCTCATCCAAATCATTGATGAAGATGTTGAAGAGTACTGGGCCTAAAACAGAGCCTTGGGGTACTCCACTGCATACTTCCCTCCATGTAGATGCAGTTCCATTGAGAACTACACGTTGAGTGCGGTTGGTCAGCCAGTTACGAATCCATCTGGTGGTGATGCTGTCTAACCCACATTCTTCTACTTTATGTAGTAGTAGGTTATGGTCTACCTTATCAAAAGCCTTACTGAAGTCCAAGTAAACTATATCAACGGCATTCCTCTGGTCCACTAATTTTGTCACATTATCAAAGAATGCAATAAGATTAGTCTGGCATGATCTGTTTTTGACAAATCCATGTTGGCTTTTGGCTATTACTTTGTTTGCTTCTAGGTGTTCGCAAATTCGTTGCTTGATTATTTTTTCCAGAATCTTTCCTGGTATTGAGGTTAGGCTGAAAGGTCTGTAATTTCCTGGATCTAATTTTTTCCCTTTTTTGAAGATGGGAACCACATCAGCTCTTTTCCAGTCCTCTGGTATGTCACTACGTTAAAATGTTTGCTAGCCATGAACTGACTGAGCTGACACTAAATAGTTAAACTGAGAAAGAATTACTGCGCAGGTCATAAGTTCTTATCTGACATTGATGTATTGCGCATGACTTCACACATTCCACAGAGAGAGCTACTTCTGATCTTTTGTCCGGCTGCCAGAAAAACTGGCAGACGGAACACTTTTATCAAAATGTAACAATTAGTTAGTTTCTGTTTTATTTCCATTTATTATTTTTGTATTAAAGTTTGTTTATTAATTAGAATATGCTTCCCAGAATCTTTATTTTATTTTTCTTCGCATCTTAAAGCATATGCTGTTGGAAATCAGCCCGATCCTAGACCTCATTTTCTTCAGGGTGAAATCTTCCCCTGACAATTAATGGTAGCAGAGGATGGTTATAATTTACGGCTGTTTTCCTTCAAGCTATCT
The DNA here is from genome assembly GCF_964273705.1 of Natrix helvetica. Lineage (NCBI taxonomy): Eukaryota > Metazoa > Chordata > Lepidosauria > Squamata > Natricidae > Natrix > Natrix helvetica. Next base: position 55,058,101 of record NC_138555.1, on the reverse strand, counting down.
TAAGAGATAACCGGCTAGGCTAATTAGCCATGCCAAGGAAGAAAAGAAAAAAACGTGGAACGCGCTCGGAAGGATCCATTCTCTCAGACACAGAAATGCAAGATTTCTCACGCTGGCTTCTAACTTCCCAAAATCCAGTAACTGGACTGGATGAAGACCCTGCTGTGGAGGAAGGAGCTACAGGAGGCGAGATCTACGAACAGAGGTCAGTAGTTCCCCCTTCTCACTATGAAAGCTCACAAATACCTCCAGGAGATTATGATTTATTGGGGGCCAAGCCAAAACTTTCCACGTTGCCAGAGCCACTTCACTCCCACACTCTTGGAGATTATGAAACAATTGATGAATGGCAAAAGCCTCCGCGGCAACTGCCGGCAGAGAAAAAACACTCCCACGCAGAAAGCGAAATTTATGAATCCTTCTCAGGCACTGGAGAAGAAATGCAAAACTATCGTGATCAGTTAGAGCTGTTCGAAAAATACGCCAGGGAAGCCAGAGAATGTTTTGAGGAAATGAAAAGAAGTAGGAGGAGTTCCCCCACTCCGAAAATGTCTGAGGACGCCATCTTGTCTTCAAAACAACAGCCTAAGACAAACCCCACAGAGGACATTTTTTTAGGTGAATCAGAACAAAGAGATATGTACACGTCACCGAGGTCACGTGATCCCTTTGTTCCACTGAATTTCCGGCCACGTATAGATGGCTGATGCAGCCAAGAAGTGAAGCTGCACTGCCATCTGCTGGCGGAGAAAAATTATTAGAGCAAAAGCTGAAGCAGCTACGCCAGAGCTTTAAAGATTTATCTATGAGTCCTCTAGAAGCCAAAGTTTTGCCTCCAAAGGTTAAGTCTTCAACGTCCCCTGGTGGTGTTGAATCCTCCCTAGATGGAAAAAGGCAAAGCCAAAGGCGAATGCAAGGAAGTCAATTTGATGTTGCCACGCAAAGGCCAATGGTGCAATTGCAGCACCCCCTGGTTCAACAACCAGCTTTGCAACCTACTCAACAAGTTGTTCCAATGCATATTCCTCAGCAGGTATTTCCAGTCACTCCTTTGACTGGTGAGTCAAAATTAAAGGAGTCAGGAGAGAATTATAAAGCCTGGGTCAGTGAAATTGCGCTCTTGCTTCGCAGAGAAGAGACCTGGAAAACAGAGCAATCACGACTTTGCTCATGTCAATGGAAATTGAGCTCCAGGGTACCTTTCCACTTGATGCAACAGCCCAACAAATTTGGGCTATTTTGGAAGATTGCTACAGGCCTGTTTCAATTGAATCTTCATGTTTGTTCATGTCTGAGTTCCATGGTTCGAAGTTGAAACCTGGTGAACGAATTGGTGGACATTTGACCAAACTGAAAAGAATGAGAAGTGAATTGAGACAAAATGGCCATGTAATCGATGATATCCAAATGATTAGCATCATCATTAACTCATTGAATTATGAATGGAAAGATGCTGTTGCAAAGATTAACTACATGCCTATTGCTCAACGCACAGTTAACCACGTTTGCAGACTTTTATTGGAGGAGGAAGCTATCAAGTTAGCTACACCACGTCTGCAATGACCCCCAGCATCAAAGGCTCCAGCTAGACGTCCCTTCCAAGGAAGAGGCTATGCTCCAAGGATGCCAAAATGCTACACCTGCAACCGTGTGGGACATGATACCCGGGATTGTCCCCAACGAGTTCCAGCTCCCGTCACATACCAGCCCAGAGGAACAGACTCCAGAGGCAGAGGTAGAGGCGGAAGACAAGGTCGTCGTGGTCCAAGGAGTGATCCACAAGCTCCACTCGCAACATTGGCCATAACCAACGTTCCACAACCTGATCTAAAGTACGACAGACGTCTTTTGTGGACTTTAGATAGTGGAGCAGCTGTGCACGTTACTCACAGAAAGGAACTTTTCACAGAGATGGGCGAGCCAGAGCCCGAGTATCGAGAACTGTATTCCTTCACCAACCACACTTGCAAGGTCATGGGAAAAGGAACTGTTTACATTGAAGAGCTCGATACATACATCCCTGATGTTTATTACATACCCTCAGCAACCAGTAATTTGCTTAGCCAAAGTCACTTGTCTAGAGATTTAAAGTTCCAGGTTCACCACCTCGAAAAAGCAAGTTACATAGTTAAAGATGGCGATATTGTTGCTGAAACCATGCTGATTGGTGGTGTTTATTACTTAAAGCCAAAGCCTAAAGGGCAAGCACAGGCAAGTATGCAAACCCCAAAAAGGCACAACACGGGCCCAGAGAGAGCTGGTTCAGAGAGAGAACCCGTTACTGTGCCAAAGGCTTCTAAAGCCAACAAACAGAGAAAACAGAAACAGGTTGCTCAGAGCAAGCCTGAGGTTCCTCATGAAACTGTTAATGTTGAGAATTCACTAACTGGTAAACCTTTGCATTCCAGGTGTATCCACAAATGGCACAGAAGATTGGGGCACGCCAGTTTCTGTGTTCTTAGAAAGATGCCGGAGTTCGCAAAAGGTTTGGATCTAAAGGGGTGTAAGGTGTTTTTGGATTGTGCAGTTTGCAAAAAGGCTAAATCCAAGGCAACTGCTATTCCCAAACACGCTACACGCCGGTCAACACGCATTTTTGATTTGGTACACACTGACATAGTAGGTCCTTTCCCACCAACAATTGGTGGCAGAAAGTATTTTCTAACAATAGTAGATAATCATTCTAGATATGGATTTGTATATCCTATGAGAGAGAAATCTGAGACCTTTCAGATCTTTAAAGACTTTGCAGCGTTTGTTTCTACACAATACCAAGTTCGCATCGCCAGAATCCAGAGTGACCGTGGTGCAGAATTCATGTCTCAGCGTTTCCAGGACTGGATGCGTAAGAATGGAATTCTTCATCAGACATCTGCTCCATATACACCGGCTCATAACGGAGTCGTAGAAAGAAGACAAGGGGTTCTACAAACCATGATGCGTTGTCTTCTAGAAGATGCCAATCTCAGTAACGCATACTGGGGTGAAGCAATCAAATATGCAAATTACATTGTCAACCGTACTTGGAGCAGTGTAATCAATCAAACTCCTTTCTACATGCTGTATGGCTACAAGCCTGATCTCAAGAACCTCCACATTTTTGGTTCATATGCTATGGTGAACACTTCCTTAAGTCAAAGAAGAAAGGGGGGTACAGTAGCAAAAAGACTGAGATTTATGGGTATTGATGATAATTCAAAATGGTGCATATTCATTGATACTAAACATGTGATTGTCATTTCACAATCTGCTAATTTTGAGGAAGACATTGACTGGTCCAGGATTCATTTCAATGATCCTGGAGTTTATTTTCCTAGAGATGGTGTTCCAGATGCCACGCAGCCTGATGACCAATTTTCACAGGCAGATATTCCTTCTACCAGTTCTTCAGAACCTGATGTTCCGTCTTCGCAAGCCGCGGATGCTGATGCTAGCGACGAACGTGAGGACGAGGATGAAGAAGAAGAAGAAGACTGGTCTGTTGTTCCTAGACGTTCCAAGAGGGTCACAAAAGGAATCCCTCCACAACGTTATTCATGGCAACTGACAGTTACTTGCGGGATCGTATTCTGCCCCATACATCCCTACGACCCATTCGCTCGCACAGAGAGGGACTTCTCCAGGTGCCATCCACCAGACAGTGCCGAGGGGCGGCGCCTAGGAGCAGAGCCTTCTCTGTGGCGGGCCCAGCCCTGTGGAATGACCTCCCTCTGGATATTAGGACCACCACTGACCTCTGCTCCTTCCGTGTAAAGCTCAAGACCCACCTATTCCAAATAGCTGGCCTGGCTCAACCATAACCTTATATCGCTCCTGACGGGTTTTTAATTTGGTAATTTTATTCAATGGGATTTTAAACTGTGTTTTTTAATTGTTTTCACTCATCAGTCTACCTCCTCCATGCACATGTATATGTCTTTGTTCTTATGTGTGTTTGTCTTTATCTATATTTTATTTGCTTTGATTGTACGCCGCCCCGAGTCCTTCGGGAGAGGGTTGCGGCTTAGAAATAAAATTATTAAAAAATATATTAAATTATTATTAAAAAACACCATTACCTTTGATTTGCAACGTTACTGTTCCTCCTGAGACATTCACACAAATCAAACAGCTTCCTGATTCAGAGCAAGACAAATGGTATGATGCAATGCAGGATGAAATGGACAGTTTAAAGAAACTTAATGTATTCACACCTGCAAAACCTCCAGCAAACAAGAAAGTCATTGGCACTCGATGGGTCTACAGAATCAAGACGAAACCGAATGGTGAGTCTTTATACAAAGCCAGCCTTGTAGCTCAGGGTTTCGCTCAACGTTATCCTGAGGACTACACAAACACTTACTCACCAACAGTCAGAACTGAAAGTGTAAAAATTGCCTTAACGACTGCAACTATTCTTGGTTTAGAAGTTTTCCAATTTGATGTGGACACAGCTTATCTGCATGCAGACCTAGATGAAGAGATCTACGTAAGAAGCCCTCCAGGATTCCGAAAGCAAGAAGGGGATACCTGGTTCCTGAACAAAAGTCTTTATGGTCTGAAACAGTCAGGTTTAATGTGGTATTTATGTCTTACTGACAAACTAAATTCAATGGGCTTTATTAAGTCCGAAACTGATGAATGTGTGTTCACAAAAAGATCTAACAATGCATATGAGATAATTCTTGTTTATGTTGATGATATTGTTTATATTGGTCCAAATAAGAAAATGAGTGAGATTTTTGCTAAAAGTTTGCAGAGATACTTCACACTAAAATCTTTAGGACACATTAGCACTTATTTAGGTGTTCAGATTGAAAAGACACAGAAGGGGTTTAGTCTTTCACAAGAGGAGAAAATTGACCACATTTTGCATCATTGCAACATGAAAGATGCTAACGTAAGAAAGACACCCATGCAAACAGATTTTCACAACTTAACACATGAACCAAGTCCTGAGTTCGAGGATCAAACACTTTATCGTTCAGTCATTGGTTCACTATTATACATTAGTAGTTGGACCAGACCTGACATTGCACTTAGTGTTAATCTTTTATCACGACACGTAGGTAAGGCAACACAATTTCATTGGGCATGCATTAAGAAGTTGTTGAAATACCTGAAACACACTAAACACATGAAGTTATTGCTAGAACCAACACACACTGATCATCCACAGTTAATTTGCTATGCCGACGCTGACTGGGCAAGTGATGAGAAATCACGCAAAAGCACTTCTGGTTACATGATGTTCCTGAATGGATGTCCTGTTTACTGGCAAGTGAGAAAACAGAGTTTTGTTTCATGTTCATCTACTGAAGCTGAATATGCTTGTGTTTCAGATGCTTGTAATTCTCTAACATGGTTTGATGCTTTGATCACAGATATCTGGACATGTCCGATTCGACCAATCACCGTGATGGAAGATAATGTATCTGTGGTTTATATTTCTGAGTCACATTTCATAGGTTCTAGGTCCAGACACATTGACATTCGTTATCAAAACACAAAGCAATTGGTTAAGCAAGGTTTTGTTAAATTGCAATATGTTTCTACACATGATCAGATTGCTGATATGCTTAACAAACCACTTCCTGTAAATCAACACGAGTATCTGCGAAAGAAGATGTGCCTTAATTGATGATTTGATGACGTCAGCCCAAACTAGCAAAAGAAGGGGTGTCACTACGTTAAAATGTTTGCTAGCCATGAACTGACTGAGCTGACACTAAATAGTTAAACTGAGAAAGAATTACTGCGCAGGTCATAAGTTCTTATCTGACATTGATGTATTGCGCATGACTTCACACATTCCACAGAGAGAGCTACTTCTGATCTTTTGTCCGGCTGCCAGAAAAACTGGCAGACGGAACACTTTTATCAAAATGTAACAATTAGTTAGTTTCTGTTTTATTTCCATTTATTATTTTTGTATTAAAGTTTGTTTATTAATTAGAATATGCTTCCCAGAATCTTTATTTTATTTTTCTTCGCATCTTAAAGCATATGCTGTTGGAAATCAGCCCGATCCTAGACCTCATTTTCTTCAGGGTGAAATCTTCCCCTGACATGGTAGTTCCCCGGTGTTCCAGGGTCTCTGAAAGATATAATTCAGTGGTTCTGAGATCTCGTCTGCTAGTTACTTCAGAACCCTGGGGTGTAATCCATTCTGTCCTGGTGATTTGAACTCGTCTAGGGTAGACAGGTGCTCACTTACCATTTTCTTCCCTATTTCAATTTGTGTTCCTAATCTGATTTTTGTGGTGCTGCTTTTGATAGGTTGGACTGTTTTATCCCTTTGTGTAAAGACAGATGCAAAACATGAGTTAAATAGTTCTGCTTTCTCCCTGTTGCTTGTCACCTTCTTGCCACTTTCTCCTAGCAATGGACCAATTGTTTCCTTAACTTTTTTCTTGTTTTTAACATGTTGGAAGAAGCTTTTTTTGTTAATTTTTACTTTTGTGGCAAGCCTTTCTTCATTGTGAACCTTAGCTTTCCTCACTTCATCTTTACAGGCTCGGGCTATTTGCTGATATTCTGCCTTAGTTATGTCCCCCTCCTTCCACTTTTTATACTTACTTTTTTTGTCTTTCAGTTTGTCAGATAGTTGTTTATGCAGCCATGCTGGTTTCTTTTGGGAGCTGTTATTTTTCTTCTTCATTGGTATTGTGCTAGACTGGGCTTTTGTAATCTCATTTTTCAAAATTTCCCAAGCTTCTTGAGTTGTTTTCCCCTCGAGGATTCTCATCCATGGAATTTTTCCCAAGCTCTCTCTAAGTTTATTGAAATTAGCTTTCTTAAAGTCGAAGACTCTAGTTTGACTTTGTTCTACGACTTGTGTTTGCATAATGTTGAATTCCAATATTGCATGGTCACTTGCCCCCAGGGTTCCTATGGCTTCAACACCTTCTATCATTTCCTCTGTTAGTGAGAATTAAGTCCAATATGGCTGATCCCCTTGTTTCCTTCTCTACTTTTTGGAAAACAAAGTTGCCTGCTAGGTTTGTTAGGAACCTGTTGGATCTTCCACTTGGTGCAGAGTTTGTTTCCCAGTTGATGTCAGGGTAGTTAAAATCTCCCATTACTATTGTGGTGTGCTTCCTACATACCTTAGCTAGCTGACTAGCAAAAAGTTCATCTTCTTCCTCTGTTTGGTTGGGTGGCCTGTAGTATAGACCTATGGCAATGTCATTTCCCTCACAACCTTTAATATTGACCCAAATGCATTCAAGATAGTTCTCATTATTGTTGTGCTCTATTTCTGTAGAGACGTAGTTATTTCTTATATATAGTGCAACTCCACCTCCTCTTTTATTTGGTCTATTTCTTTTAAATAATTTAAATCCTTCTAGCTGTATGTTCCATGTGTCAGTTTCATCCCACCAAGTTTCTGTAATGGCAATAATATCATATCTGCCCTCTTTTACTTGAATTTCTAATTCTCCCTGTTTATTCCTCATACTCTGTGCATTGGTATATAGACATTTGAGTCCATTTTGATTGACCTTGTGTTTACTGTCTACATAGCCTGTGTTATGCCTGACTGCCCCTATTTTCTTGCCACTTGTGTGATTCATGCACATGGTATGGCAATCACTATTACATGCTTGGTTTTGCTTGACAGCAGGAGTGATGATCTTACCCACACACACATCTATGTTACATTCATTTATAACCCTATGAATTTTAGTTTGCTGGGGACAGAGATGTTCTGTATCTATTAATTCTCTGTCCCCGCTCTTCAGTTTAAATGTTTATCAAGAAAATCTGTGAATTTAATGCCAAGTAACTCAGTCCCTTTCTTGGTTGGGTGCAACCCATCTCTTTTGTACAGTTTTTCATTGGACCAGCTACAGGCATCATGACTAATAAAACCAAAGCCTTCCCTTTTACACCACTCCTTTAGCCAAACATTAAACTCTGCTACACGCTGGCCCTTCCCTTTTTGTTCCTTATATACAGTTAAAACCTCTGAAAAGATAAGCCTACAACCTATACTATTAAGTTCATACCCCAAGTTCTGGAAATCATTCTGCACAGAAAGTACATCTTTCTGGGATAGATCATTAGTGCCAAGATGTATAATAGCATCAACGTCACAGTCCTTACTTGCATTCTTGACTATCTTAAGAATACGCCTCTTGTCTCTGCTGGCAGTAGCACCTGGCAGACACCTGACCTCTTTTAAAACCTCCATATCCTCTCCTAAATTAACATCCCTTACGATTAAATCACCAACCAGAAGGTGACTTCTCTTTTTACATACCTTGATCTTCTTCTGCGACTGATGTGTGATACCTGGTTCCCCTTTTCGCCTTTCCGAAGAAAGTTCTTCGTTTTGGACCACGATCCCCTGCTTATTTGAGTCATTATCACAACTGCCTTGACCTATCTCTTTAGTGTCCCCATTAAGGTCAGCAAGGGCACTATATCTGTTTTGCTGGGTCACAGCAAAAGCTTTGTGTTTATGGTTCACAGCTCTCAACCTGCCAGATCCCACGGTTGTCCAGACAGCTCTTCTCCTGCAAGATCTTTGTGGTAGAGGGGGCTGATAGTGTGGCATCACCATAGAGTGGAATGGCTGACGTAGACACCTAGTTTCTGCTTGGAGAGCACAGATTACAGATTCTAGATAGGTAATCTGCCTATGTAGACTAGTAATTTGTTTACAAAGGGGACAGTATCCAAATTTGAAAAGAGTACTGCGAAAGACAGGTGCAAAACAGCTATTACATTGAACTAAGCCAGTCATTTTGAAATAAATAAAATCACAATCTTAAACACACTAATCCAGAATGTATTATTTCTATTTTGGTTTATAGCGGGCTCCCACCTCAGTGTCTTTGTCTCTGTGACTCACCCCCCTTCTATCCAGCAGCTCCAATCCTAGCTTCAGGAAGGTTCAAATGATATGGAGTTTAAGGGCCCCCACCTCAGTGTCTTTGTCTCTGTGACTCACCCCCCTTCTATCCAGCAGCTCCAATCCTAGCTTCAGGAAGGTTCAAATGATATGGAGTTTCCAACTTCTTTATATCATCTTTCACTTCCCCTAGATCGCCTTTCACTTCCCCTAAATCGCCTTTCACTTCCCCTAGATCGCCTTTCATGTCATCATTATTATTAGTTATTGATTCTTGTGTTTTTATCATAAATTCCTGAATCATGTTTAATGAGGCTTGTAGGCTTTGTAGGGTTAGTACAGATCCTGGTTTTTCACTGCTCGACAAGTCTGTAACCTCTGCCCTGCTGGAGAGGCTACCATTGGCAGTGTTTTCTTTACACCTTTGGTAGCTGTGGATGTGTTTGCTATCTTTAGCTTTTGGAAAAAATTATTCCACAATACCATGTTTCCAATTTTCACACTAGGTCTTTCCCTAAGTACTATCTCCTATCTGTCTCTTTTAAAAAAAAAATCTGATATTTTATAGTAGTAAGGTTATATAAGTCACTGATTAAATTCAACCCTTGATATCAATTTTCTATAGACAATTATAGACAATTATATAAACAGCTATAAACTGAATCACAATTATAGATTATTATAGTTAATTATTATAAATTGTTCTAACTTAACTGTATTAAAGGGGAAGAGGGGGCAACGGAGAGAAATAGATAAATATTTATAATATCTATGAAATTGTTAAGTAATCTATTACACTTTTCGCTATATAATATATTTGCTAAAAGTTCATAATTATATAAATCAATATATGCAGTCAATTAAATTAATTAAAGGTTATAATCAATCGACAATTCCTATTTTAAAGCTAGGTAAATTTTCTAATATGCAGTAGTAAAGTAGTAAAGAAGTGGCTATAAATTCTATCTTGTTTTAAATATGCTTAAATCTACATTAAATATATGTGGGATATGGATATATAAAATGTATAGTTTATAAAATATTAAATTCTTTGATCTGGTGAATATAACAATATTAAAATACCCTAAATAATGTAGAGATATCAGAAGTACACAGAGCTGATTATGAATGAGTCAAATCCAAAGTCCTACGTTGGGAATACAACAGTTCTTTTTCCTCTATCTCTCTACTGTCTTGCAAATTCTGTTCTCTGTGCTTTCTAAATGACTTCTGTATTCAAAATTGCACAGTCATTGTCTCTTTCTTTCTCTTTCTTTCTTCTGCCTTTTTCTCTTCTATGCAAAAAGGAAATGTTCTTTCCTTCTTTCACAATTCGTTCACCACCCCCACAAAACTCTCAAGTTTTTAATTGTTTTACAGCTATCAGCCTACCTCCTCCTTGTATACGTCTTATATACGTCCTTGTCATATGTATGTCCTGTCCAGATTTGTATTGGACTTTGTATTCTATTTGTTTATTGTACGCCGCCCCGAGTCCTTCGGGAGAGGGTGCGGCTTAGAAATAAATATTCTTCTTCTTCTTCTTATATCACCGTAGATCCAGTCTCAGAAATCAATAGAAATACTCCACTCAGCAACTACAATCCATTTCATTCTCTACAGATTCTGCATCGTCTTACTGCTTCTGCTCCTCACAGTTTAGTTCAGGCATCGTTTGTTTTCTCTTTATTTATCATAAATCCCACCAACTTGGAGAAGTGTCTCGGCGTATCAAATTTTTTAACACTGTCCGCCGATAGATTCTGCTGCTTCTCACTTTTTACTCCTTCCACCGATAATCAGGCTGTCACATCTCCGGACCACGCCGTCACCACACCATGACAGCTGGTCTCTTCCATATCGGATTTCAGGGATTTCACCTTACGGAACGAGGGATCACCTTTTCCTCCGTCACCGCTGGGTTTTCCCCTCTTTAAAGCTGTCCTCACCAAGGCTCAGCTTCGCTGTTAACAGCCTCCAGACATGAAAAATCAGACAGGGGGAACGGAGAGTCATCCCCTGTAACTGCTCCAATGTGACGTCACATCCGGAAGTGGACTGCATTTAATTTGATTAGCATATTCTATGTGTTGAGTGTTATGCAAACTATCAACCATTGTTGAAAGCCTTTTGACAGTATTATAAAAAGTGAAAATTTTATCTAGGATGAGAAAAAACAGGATTCAAGTACTGTACTGTTATATTTTGAATGAAAATTCAGATGGAAATATAGTTGGAAGCTGCAAAAGAAGAGGCCCCATAACAAAAAAAACCTCACCCCTATTGTAATAATATAATAAGAATATGGAATAGTTCCATTTTTTCTCTAAAAAGGCTCCCTGTCTGATGCGAAAGACAATTTTTGTAGCTTTGATGAAATAAAAGATATTTCACATATGTTGCAAAGTGGTTGTCTTGTTTAGCCTTCTCATTTTTATTAAGACTGATACTGTCTTATCTGAATAAAAACTTTATTGAAAAACACTTGTTATTAAAAAATATGCTGATTTTTTTGCCACCTAGACTACAGGGCTGTTTTTCTAGAATGATTGGGGGGTAGGGGGCTGTCATTTAACAAGCCGTATTTTCAGGGTATTCATCATGCCTTTTAAGATAAATTTGTGTTTGGATATTGAAATGAAGTCTTGCTTTTACAGGACACAGTAAAACATGGTGGATTATTATGAAGTTCTAGGAGTGCATAGACATGCCTCACCAGAAGACATTAAAAAAGCGTATGTACTCATTTTTTATGTTTTTATTTGATTCAAAACAAAGTTAAAATACAAAATACAAAACTCAAATGCAAAAAGAAAAAAACCCACAAAACAACGCATTAAAAAGCATAAAAAATACATTATTATCCCCTCTACTTGAATACTGATTAATATAGTACTACAACATTAATTCCCACCTGTTGTGAAACAAAGCCCTCCCCCAAATTTTAAACTACTAAATCTATTCACAACTTGTTGACCTGTCTTCTACAGTATATGTTAGATTAATAGCAAAGTAGTTAACAAGAAGTGCAATAATAATGAAACAGAACAAAATTCAAGTTTCAAAACTCACTGTTAACAAGCTGTTATTTTAATCCACTCATAGAAAATTTACCATGGCATCTTATCTATCTGAAATCATCCCAAAAGTTATAAATAGATCGTCCTGGGTCAAATATCCATGTTTGTTTCTTAATGTCATCTCTTGTCAATTGTTGTTTAATTAAATACAGTAAATTCAGTCTCCAGAATAGGTCTATCTTCCAATCAAAGTGCAAGCAAACCTAGTTGCCAGTTAACTGTAATCCATCTTCTCCCTCAGGCTTCATAGAGGAAAGGAATTTCTCCCCCTTCCAGTTAAAGCCGTGATGTTGAAGAAATATACAGATTTAAACTTTGGAACAGCAGATGAAATCCACTTTACTGGTTCTCTAGCTGTGAGATTATCTCTTTGATCTGGAACTGGATCAAAGTCCTTTTGTGTATCTTTATCCAAAAATAAAGCTTCAGATCCTAAAGGTGCTTTTTTTCAAAAGGCAACTGGACTTCCTGATTTTTCTTTGAAGACGTTTTGCTTCTCATCCAACAAGCTTCTTCAGCTCAGATCCTAACATTTTTTGAACAATCATTATAGTTTGGTCAAGCTTTTGAAGGAGAAATACAGCTAGAAGCTGCATATTTTCCAGTGGGGGGGGAGGGAGTGGTCACGTGTGGTATTCTCAAAGCCTGATTGGTCCAAAGACTGAGAGTAAACTTCTTAAATACTCCTTCCTTCCATTCCTGCTCAGTTTCCTCTGTCTTTTGGTCCAAGCACTTGAGAATTGTGTGTAGGTAGGAAATAATTTGGTAATATCTTTGTTCTCTTTATTCAATCTGGCTTCGGATTTGGCTAATTGAGCATTTTAAAGGATTCTAAATTCTAAATTTGCATCTGCGGCCCAGGGGACAGTTATTCTGCCTCAGGGCGGTCAGGGAGGGCCCTGTGGGGCATCAATCCTTCCCTCCGTGGGCGCGGAGCCTTAGCCCGATCCCCAGGATCATGGGGGTGCTAGCTCCAGGGCAGCTGCAGGCTCAGCGATCGCTCTTGGAGGCTAGGAAAGGCAGCGTCAGCACCACAAGGTGCGCAAGAGCTGCCGGGGAAGCCGCCGCTGAATTCGGGCGGCAGCTGTGCGCCTCGTAAAGAGTTTTGGGGAGCGCGAGTGAGCGGCGCGAAGGAAGGGCACGCAGGACTGCTTCGAGGCCCCCAACGCCGCCAGGCCATTTCCCGGTGCCGTAGGAGGCCAGGAGAGCCGGGACGCATGATTTTGGCCGCCTTTGGCCTTGCACGGGCCCTGGCGGCCATTTTGGATTGTGCCACGTGCGCACAATCGGCCTCCAGGGCCGCTTGGGAGGTCTATGCCCTGGTATTTGGCCTTGTTTTACTGGCAACCAGTACCAGCCCAGGCCCAGGTTCCGGAAGGGCCTACAGTGGCCTGTATTCTACCTCCACGCGTCAGGACATGTGAGTGGGGCGATGGAGGAGGGCTTGGTGATTCCCCAGGGCCAGGCAGAGGGCCCGGTGAGGGGGGAAGAGGACCAGGGGCAGGGGTTTCGACCTGGGGATTCCCTAGTAAGGCCAGTGGTGGCACAGCATTCCTCTAGAGCCTCCACCAGGGAGGAGGCCAGGAGGCATAAGGCCCTGGAAAAGACTTTTGCCAGGGCCAAGAGGCAGGCCAGGTCTACTAGGCCTGATTCTGCAAGCAGGTCAAGATCCCCCATCAGGCCTCCTTCTGAGCAATCCTTGCCTAGGGGATTCGGCCCTTCCTCCCCTTCAGTCTCTCCTGCCAGGTCCCGCAGCTTCCCCAGGCAAAGGGGGTCTCCCTCCCCCTCCCCTTTGGTCTCTCCAGGTTTGACTAGGGTGGGCCAGGCGGACCCTTTGGAAGGGACGTCCAGGGGGCATTATACCTCACACAGGTTGGCGCCTCAGGATTCTGGCGATTCTTATAGGAAAATGGAAGATTTAGAACATCTCCCTGAAGGCATTAAAAGACTTATTTCTGCAGCCATCTCAAGGGGCATTGCCCAACGAGACAGGAGTTCACACTCAACTAGGTCTCAGGGGGGATCGGGCCGTCACCAGTATAGGGCGTCGTCTCCTTCCATGGTTAGCGAGGCTTCTGCCATGGGGGAAGAGAATCTCCAGGATATGGGGTTCTCGGAAGACGAGGATGCGACCCAGCCCGATCCTCCTTCTTCCTTGGGTCTTTTTCCTCCAGCCATGTTCAAGGTTCTCCTGAACAAGGCGAGGAAGACCACCAAGGTGGGGACGGGGGATCCCACGGTTCCCCCGCCTAGGGACCCGGATATGGCCATGTTTTTGAACACGGCCACAAACAAAGAGGAGATTCCAGCCCCTCCCTTATTCATAGAGGTCCTGACCAACCAGTGGGCCCGCCCCTCTAGTTTTTCTAACCCGGGGAGTAATGACCGTCGCTTCTACAATGTTGAACAGATCTTTGCCCAGGCCATTCAATTACCTTCCATTGACACCCCGGTGGCTACTCTGGTCTCCTCTTCCCCAGTGGTGTCCGGGGATGCAGCGGATAAATTAAAACCCGAGGATAAGCGCGCAGAGCTTACCTTACGTAAAAATTTCAATGCCACTGCATGGGCCATAAAGTCTGCCGCAGCGGCCTCGTATTTCTACCGGGCTATGGTCATGTGGCTTTGTCAGCTCCAGGATCGTATCCCGATCCAGGATGAACGGTTACATCAAGACCTGACAAAAATTATTGCGGCTTCCCAATTTTCCACTGATGCAACTTTAGACACAGTGAAATTTGCGTCCAGCGCCTTGGCCACTTCTGTTACTTCCCGCCATCTGTTATGGCTTCGTAATTGGCAGATGGATAACAAGGCCAAGTGGAATCTGGCGGCCGCCCTGTTCAAGGGTCCTAACCTCTTTGGGGAGGCCCTCGACCCCATTCTTGTCGAGAATAAGGACAAGAAGAAGGTGCTCCCGTCTAACGCTAAAAAGCCCTAAACCCGATCTCATCCTTACCGTAGACAATCTTATAGGGCCTCTGGGTTTGACCATCATCAACGCTTCTCTTCCTTCATGTCTGACAGACAGTTTTCTCGGCCGCCTTATCAGGACCGGAATAGGTTCCAGCATCAGTCCCGGCGGCCCTTTCGAGGGGGCGGCGGTCGTCCATACCGCGGAGGGAAGTGACTCGAACCCAAGTCATCCCATAGGCGGCCGCCTGTCTCTCTATGCGGATCGTTGGGACGAAATCACGTCAGACGCTTGGGTCACGTCCACAGTTCGTCAGGGTCTCAGGTTAGAGTTTCTCTCCACCGCCCCAAATTCCTTCAGGTCATTCCCTCTGTCTCGGAGTCTGGAGCGCCGCCGCCTGATGGATCAGGCAATCAAGCACCTTCTCGACATTCAGGCGGTGGAGTCAGTTCTCCATCTGGAACGAGGACTGGGCCACTACTCCAACCTGTTTGTGGTCCCAAAGAGTTCAGGGGCTGGAGGGCGATTCTGGACCTCAAACGCCTAAATCGCTTCTTAGTGTACAGACGATTCAAAATGTCTTCCCTCAAATCTATCCTTCAGGGCATCCGGAAAGGGGACTTCCTGGCATCGGTAGACCTCACAGAGGCCTACCTTCACATCCCAATCTTCCCGGCGCACTGCAGATTCCTAAGGTTTTCCCACGGGGACCACCATTACCAATACAGGGCTTTTACAAAGGTGCAGCACTGGCGGCCCATCTCCGGTCCATCCCAGTAAGACTTCAGTGTTACCTGGACGATGTCTTAGTTCAGGTGGGATTTCTCCCTCAGGCAGTCGCGGACCTTCATCTTACCATTCAGAGTCTCCAGTCCCTGGGGTTTTCAGTCAACTTTCCCAAGAGCCATCTGTCCCCTTCCTCGTGCATTCTTCACCTGGGGATGGTCATAGACTCCGTGACGGGAGTGGTCCATCTGTCCCGGGATCGACAGACCAGCCTCCAACAGCTGGTGGGAAAGGTCCTCAGAAGTGGGTTCGTTTCAGTTCTCACATTGTCACAGTTATTAGGCAAGATGGTGTCTTGCATAGGGATAGTCCCGTGGGCCAGACTTCACCTCCGGCCTCTCCAGTGTGAGCTCATTCCATTCCAGAGGGGATTGATGAGCAACTCTCTTCGGACCCTACGCCTCCCGGCCGGGGTCAAGACATCCCTCAGATGGTGGATTTCCCCGGCCATTCAGCAGGGATGCTCCTTATGGGAACCTGACAGGGTGACCATGACCACGGATGCAAGCCTGTTCGGTTGGGGGGCCCTGGTGGGCTCTCGCTTAGCCCAGGGCAGGTGGATGCCTTCGGATCTCCGGCACAATATAAATTGGCTGGAATTGAAGGCGGCCCGTCTTGCTCTCCAACACTTCCGGACCTCGGTGGTCGGCCGCTACATGCTTCTCCTGACGGACAACGTGGCCACCAAGGCCCACATAAATCATCAGGGGGGGGACTCACTCTCGGGCCCTCTGGCTAGAGGCCCTGAGACTGGGCGCCTGGGCGGAGAGTCACCTGTTGTCCTTGGTGTCGGAGCACATCTCCAGCCTCTCCAACCACCAAGCGGATTGGTTGATCCGGGCGACCCTAGACAATGGCGAATGGCAACTCCATCCGTCCATTTTCCGGAAGATCTGCCTGAGGCTAGGCTCCCCTCTGGTAGACCTCTTCGCCTCTCTGGCAAATGCACAACTGCCTCGGTTCTTCACACACTTTCAGTCACGGATGGCGGAGGGCACAGATGGTCTCAGGAGCAGGTGGCCTGCAGGCCTACTCTACGCCTTCCCTCCCATTCCCCTCATCCTGGGGACCCTCAGGAAGGTGGTAGTGGAGAGGGCACTAGTCATAGTGGTGGCCTCTTTTTGGCCCAGGAGGCCTTGGTTCGCGGACCTCGTTCAGCTGTCGGTAGCCCCCCCGTGGAGAATTCCGCGGGAGGAGGTGGTCTTGCGCCAGGGAGTCCTGGTTCACCCGGAGCCCCAGTGGCTCCATCTGACCGCCTGGCTCTTGAACGGCGACTCCTAAGGGGGGCCAGTCTATCCTCCGGTGTCATTCGCACCATTGAGGCTTCTAGGCGTCCGTCTACGACCAGGATCTACAATTCCACCTGGTCGGCTTTCGTCAAGTGGTGCATCCCGCTTGGAGTTTCACCTGAAGGGGCTACTGTCCCCAATGTCCTGGACTTTCTGCAGAAAGGTCTGGAAGGGGGTTTGGCTGTGAACACCCTGCGCAGGCAAGTGGCAGCTCTGTCTTTGGTCTTGGGGGGTGGGGGGGTCTTCCTCTCTTTCTCAGGTCCCGCTGATCAAGCATTTTCTAAAGGGGGCAGCTAATCTCAGGCCTACCCCCATTCATAGGTTCCCTACATGGGATTTTCCCCTGGTGCTTTGGGCACTGACGGGTCCCCCGTTTAAGCCTCTCCGGTCCGTTCATCTGAGACTCTTGTCCCTCAAAGTGGTTTTTCTGGTGGCGATTAATTCGGCCCGGCATATTTCAGAGCTAGGCGCCCTTTCTTCCAAGGATGACCTTTGTCATTTTCACCAAGATAGGGTAGTTCTTTGTCTTGACCCCACCTTTCTCCCGAAAGTGAACACCCCTTTCCACAGGGCGCAGGAGGTCATCCTGCCTGACTTTTGTCCGGGACCATCTTGTGATAGGGAGAGGCTCTGGCACCATTTGGACGTGCGTCGCGCCCTGCGCATCTACCTCCGACGGACTGCGGGGTTTTGCAAGTCGGAGGCGCTATTTGTCTCTTTCCAGCCCGGGATGTTGGGGGCCAGGGTGTTGTCGGCTACCATTGGCCGTTGGCTGCGACAGGCCATTGTGGAGGCCTATGGGGCGGCGGGTCATCCTGTTCCCTCGGGGATAACAGCCCATTCCACTAGGAGTGCTGCAACCATGGCGGCGTGGGCCACTAGGGCTCCGTTTGAGGACATTTGTCAGGCAGCAACTTGGGCGTCTCCGACCCCCTTCATCCGGCATTACAAGCTAGATTTGTTTGCCTCGGCGGAGGCATCGTTTGGTCCGAGGGTCCTGCAGAGGGTTGTAGCAGATTCTCCCCTTGGGCCGTAGTTCTTGTTTATTTCCCTCCCTGGGACCGACCTTGGGTATGTCCCACACGTGACCACTCCCTCTCCCCCACTGGAAAAAGAACGTTGGTCTTACCTGAACGTGTCTTTTCAGGGGGGGAGAGGGAGTGGTCACGACCCACCCTGATCATGGTGAGGGGCCAAGGGGAGGGCCGGGAGTTTTCCCGGGGGGGGGGGTTGTTGTGTGTTTTTTGTTTCAGTTGGAATGTTCGCCTTCGAGGAAACTGGGCAGGAATGGAAGGAAGGAGTATTTAAGAAGTTTACTCTCAGTCTTTGGACCAATCAAGCTTTGAGAATACCATACGTGACCACTCCCTCTCCCCCCCTGAAAACACATGTTCAGGTAAGACCAACGTTCTTTTCCCCACCCTCCTTTCTTAGGTTTTAGACACTTTTCAGCCATTTTAATCTGTGAAACCTAGTCATGGAACAAAGAACAAAAAAAGTATGTTTTCCAAGGTTATAAGAAAAAATCAATAGAAATAAACTCCAGGTATTTTGCAAATTCAAAAAAATACAGAATCCAGTGGTGAGTCTTGATAGCTCTTCACCCCACCCCACCCTGAATGCTGCTCTGCTTTTCATACAGAAGGGACAGAGGCTATCCAGAACAACATACATCAAAAGGAAAAAAGAGAAAAAGCTTAGAGTCCAGTGCAAGACATTGAAATAAACCACCATTCAACCGCTACTCAACTTTTCAAGCAAAAAGCAAAATAAAACAAATTCAAAAAGTGAAACTGAATACTCAGGCATGCTTAGAAAACGAAACTGATTGACAGGAGGTTTTCTATGCCCAGTGACTTTTCGATCGCTTCCAGAGGGAATTGGAATCTTCAAGACACACACACCCTTCCTCAATGGGTCCACGATCAGCCAAAAGTTGTCTTGGGTCACTCCTAAGTGCTCCCATTCAAAACCAGGGAGCACCACTGCCAAAGAACCAGCTTTAGCAGTGAAATCAGCAGATCGTCAGTAAGGGGGGGAAAAAACCCTTACCGTGCAGCAGCCATCTTGAGAGGAGGGGCACTTACTCATTTTTAAAGCTGTGGCAAGTTATATACAGGTAGTCCTCCATTGTTGGTAAGCAAGACAGTTAAGTGAGTTTTGCCCCATTTTATGACCTTTCTTGTCACAGTTCTTAAGTGAATCACTGCAGTTAAGTTAGTAACATGGTTGGTTGTTAAGTGAAACTGGCTTCCCCATTGACTTTGCTTGTCAGAAATTTGCAAAAGTTGATCACATGACCCTGTGACACTGCAACCGTCATAAATATTAACCATCTGCCAAGCATCGAAAGGCTGGAGAGGAGACAGCTCAAGAGCTTATTAAGGTAAGTGAGTCTTCACAGGCCTGCCTGTGGAGACCCAGCATGGCAGGATGCAGGGGAAGCAATTGTGAGCAGCATGAGGTATCCCAGTGGGTCAGGGGAGGCCTTGGGTGGTCTTAAGCAGGTGGCCTGTTCCATCACTAGCCCCCAGCCTTCCCCACCCTGAGATACCTCATGTGCACTTAACAACCTGCGCATTTGATTAGCAAATGTGTGGGCGAAAGCAGGGAGTGATCACGGTCAAGTTACGTGATTCACTCCTACAATTCTTGGGTTACAAATGTATTTGGCAGGCTCCAAAGATAAAGTATCTTTGGCTTTGATTTCAGCTACCGTAAACTGGCGTTAAAATGGCACCCTGACAAAAATCCAGATAATAAAGAGGAAGCTGAGAGACAATTCAAGCAAGTTGCTGAGGCTTATGAAGTCCTTTCGGATGGTGAGTAATAATATGAAAGGTTTCCACACCAGGACCTGTGGCAGTTAGAACATGCCTAAAACTATTGAATATATATTTGGCCCCATAATGTCAAGGAAAAAGTTCTGCAAGATTGGACCAGGTAAAAATGTTCTTCTCCTCTGGACTTTTCTTGGAAAAAGATATGCTGCACTGGATAATTGTTCACAGCAGCTGTGAATGTAGGGAAGGGTGCACATTGTGAACACATTAGTGCAGGGAGCTGTGATGGCCAGAATTTCAAGGACTGGTCATGAGTACCACTCATTCATTACTATTGTTAAGTTTGAACATCACACTAAATGGAGGTGTGATGGTAAAGGTTTAGGAGCTTCTGTCATCTCTAGAGGTCTTGAAAAAATTTAGGAAAGCCTTCCTTAACCTGTTACATTGCATGTTTTGCTGAATTGCAACTGAATTTTAGAAGAAATAGGAACATTTTGCTGCATAACCTAAAAGTCAAATTATTCATTCAGAGAAGGATGTCAGTTTTGTTACATATTTGGTCCTACTTAAGAGTTATATCTTGATTATTCCATTATGATGAATGAAAATAGAATGTATACCCTGCAGCTTTTTCAGTCTTAGAAGTGCAGAGGAGCAGGGTAGTGGCCCGTATGTCTAATAGTGCACGAATCGTATAACTAAAAATCCAAGACAGCAATAATACATTCAAGGTAAGTGCGCCTGAGATTGCAATTTTATTTTATTTCAGAATGTCCGGTTTAATTCAGTGCAATACTTGTTTTGCAGCTGTCTTTCACAGTACTCTTTTCAAATTTGGATACTATCCTATTTGTAAACAAATTACTAGTCTGCATGGACAGATTATCTATCTAGAGTCTCTAATCTGTGTTCTTCAAGCAGAAATTAGGCTTCCAATTCAGCCATTCTACTCTATTGAGCTGCTGCGCCATCAGCCCCCTCTACCACAAAGACCTTGCAGGAGAAGGACAGTATGGACAACTCTGGTATCTGGCAGGGTGAGAGCTGTGAACTATAAACACAGAAAGCTTTCACTGTGTCCCAGCATAACAGATACAGTGCCCTTGCTGACCTCAATAGGGACACTAAGGTTACAGGTCAAGGTAATTATGATGATAACTGCAGCTGGTGATTACTCTGATGATAACTCTGATGATAACTCTGCCGTGCATCCATGGGGGCCAGGGTGCATGTGGGGGACGCGCACACGCACAGGGGGGTGCTCGCATTGCATTTTTGGGCCTTGTGCAGCGCCCCCAATGTGTGCGCCCTTCCCCCCCCCCCAGTCAACCATTTTTGGCTTCCAGGTTGGGGCAGGAAGCCTTCCAGGCCTAAAATGGGGCGTGCAAGGCCCCCCCACTCCCCGTTTTGGACCTGGAAAGCCTCCTGCACCAACCTAGAAGCCAAAAATGGTCGACCGGGCGGGGGGGGGGGCAGGGCGCACACATTGCATTATGGGTGTGCATGCGCGCTGTTGCGTGCATACCCGTGCACTTTCGGCACACAACAACAAAAAGGTTAGCCATCACTGGGATAGGTGGTACCTCGCTCAATAGTAGGAACTGTGAGAGAGATCTGCCAAAAAAGCCAACACAGTTCTAGGCTGCATAAACAGAGGAATAGAATCAAGATCATGTGAAGTGTTAATACCACTTTTTATATAATCACTTTTATATTAGTTATTAATAGTTTTCTGACTTTTGCTGTTCAAACCAATCTTTCTAAAGCCAGAATAGATTAACACTTGCAATTAAAGGAAAGGAAGAATCTGATTATAATATATGGGAGTTATCAATGGTTAGAGAATAAATATGAAACTAATGTATTATAAAGTTAAATAAGTTAAGAAGAGAAATGTTCCAACAATAGATATGTTAAGTTTTAAGTATCAGTATTAAAATAAGAATAGATATAAATAATGAATATGGTGGTAAGCTTTAACAGTTATGACACAAAAATTTGTACCCAGACCAACACACTGTTTAATGAATGATGAAATGTTTGTATTAAAAGAAAAGTTATTTTTTTTTAAAAATGCCACTTTTTAGTGCCTTGACAGGATCAAGTCAAGTTGAAGGGTCTTGACAAACTTGAACATTGGGTGCTATCTAACAAAATGAAATTCAATGGTGAAAAAAGTAAGGTTCTACATTTAGGCAAGAAAAACGAAAGGCACAGGTACAGTATAGGTCAGTGGTTCCCAAAGTGGGCGGTACCACCCCCTGGGGGGCGGTGAGATGACTTAGGGGGGCGGTAAGAGGAAAGAGGGGCGGTAAGAGGAAAGGGGGGCGGCAGGGAGGCGCTAAGAGGGCGAGGAAAAAAAGATTGTGTTGGCTGCAGAGGGCGTCACCACCCTCACCTCCAATCACCATCTTCCTCCCAGGAGAGGGGTGTGTGCCGCTTCAATCGCCCGCCCCCCAAGTTGGCATGTGGAAAGTAAACACCGCACAGCAGTTTCCAACTGCCGTGCCGTGTCGTTTGCCAGACACAGACTGCAGTCTGCAGAGCTGCCGCACAATTGCGATTGAGACCCTGTCTAGCTAAACAGGAGTCTTGAGGTGCAGCAGGGCAGCAAAGTGACTGGGTTGAGGACTTGAGGTGGCTCGGGCTTCCTGGAGCAACTATTTTAGAGGGAACATTGCCCACAGCTGCCTTCGCACAAGTTTAAGAGGGCTAAATTTGCCTCATTGGGGGCGGGGGGGGCGGGGAAGGGAGTGATTGGCCACAACTCGCTGAAAGAAAGTTCCCTGTCTTTCTGACCCCCGTGATTAATTCAGCCTCTGAGATAAACTGTGTTGTGTGAAAGCAGCCGGCTTCCCTTCCTCTCCAGCATCCGTGCCTCGATTAACACATAAAAGCCCAGAAGGGATGGGGGTGGGGAGGCTGGTCGTGAACCAAGAACAAGCCAACTAAGCCGAGCATGGGTTTCTCCGCAGAGAGCAACCAATGCTCGAGAGAAACGGCGGCAGTGAGCCGGCAGTGAGCCTCCTGCCTTCGCTTTCTACCTCTCCACAACGAGGTAGAAAGTGATGGCAGGAGGCTCATTGCCGCCGTTTCTCTAGAGGCTACCCACCTGAGGCTCGCATTGGCAAATCCAGGGCGGCGCGGCAGTGATCCTAAATTCCCACCTAAGAGTGCGCGCGCCACAGAATCCAAATGCAGGAAGCAGGGTCTGTTTCCTCCTGCATTTCTCTCTTTCAAAGAAAATCTTCCTTGTTCTACCTCTCCTGGCTGCAATCTCAGCTATCTTTCAGTCTCCAGCCGGTTAAGTGACATCACCTGATATTTGATAACTCATTGGTATTTTCAAAGTAATTGAGAATATTTTTGCTTTTAAGCTAATTAAACTTCCTATCTGTCAGTTTATCTGTGCAATTTTGTTGGATATTTTGGGTCACTAGCAATGTTCCCTCTAAGCTGAGCAGGTGCGCGACCGCACACGTGGCAACAAAACACCTGCTGCACAGTGGTTTTTGTGAGACGCCTTCCATGATAATAGGAGAGGAGAGCCAGCCTGGAGTCAGCAATCAGTTCTAGGTCCACAAGGGAGAAAGTAGCTGAGAGAAGGGGTGTGGGGGTTGGGAGAAGACATGGGACGGGCTCCCAGCAGCGGCTGCTCGGATTTGCCATTTGCGAGAGAGAGAGAGAGGGAGAGGGAGAGCGCGAGCGTGTGTATCACTCCTTCCTTTAGCCCAACACTCTCGCTGGCATCCCGGCCAGACGAGAGGAACTGCAGAGGGTCTCCCCGAGTCTAGGGCAGCGAGTCATTCGATGGGAAAGTTGCCTCTTGGAAGGAATGACCCGGCTTGGCTCCCGCTTTGTCTCTTCTGCCTCTTCGCTTCTCCGTTCGGTTGTTGGGAGGCAGATCGAAAGCGGGAGCCAAGCCAGGTCATTCCTTTCAAGAGGCAAGTTTCTCATCGAATGACTCACTGCCCTAGACTCGGGGAGACCCTCTGCAGTCCCTCTCGTCTAGCCGGGATGCAAGCGAGAGTGTTGTGCTGAAGGAAGGAGGGATACACACGCTCTCGCTCGCTCTCATTAAGAGAGAGAGAGAGAGAGAGAGAGAGAGAGAGAGAGAGAGAGTGAGTGAGTTAGTTGGTGGGCAGACTTAGCACTTTGTTAAGTTTGTTTCTCTGTGTGTTGTGTGTATATATATGTCTCCATGGATGCAATTGTGCAAGCATTTTTTATCCTCTTTAAAAGAATTTTTGGATTTCTCCCCACCAAACCTTTAAGACTGAAAGAGTTAGAGTTGAAATATAAAGAGATTGTCAATCGCCATACTGTTAGATTGATAGGCAATTATGGACTATCTTGATTATATCCTCCTTAGAAAGAATATGCTACTGTATGGTTGAGAAAAAGATCAAACTTCATTCCATGGAAACCCAACAAAGTTCATAGGGAGGATTTCTTTCTACGATGGGCTTCTTGGGTCAACAGTGAATATCAGTTATCAAAAATGTAGGTAGAAAATTAAGCAGACAATAGGCAATTACAAAAAGGGAAGCCAACTTTCTGAATTCTGTTTCTTTGCACTTAGTGACTTATAAATAGACTAATGTTCTGAAAACCTGACCTAAATTACTATATATTTTAAATAGCTGTAAAGCTATGCTGAAAAAGTTGTTCTCAAGGTATTGTGAAAAATTCAATAAAAAGAAGGGAATTCTTGATGAACTTAAGGAGAAATGAGAGTATTGGATAGTAAATGGACAAATAAAATTACCAATCAAAGAGAAAATTTGCACCTCAGGGTTGAAATGAGATGTTCTCTCTTACTCTTTCCTCTGCCTCTCTTCTCTTTCTCTCTCATCCTCTTTCTCTTTGTCTCTCTTCTCTTTCTCTCTCCTTCTTTTCCATTCTTCTGTCACTTTCTCCTCCCTTCTCTCTCCTCTTTGTCTCTTTCTGTCTCTCTCACCCTCTTTCTCTTTGTCTCTCTCCTTCTTTCTCACTCTTCTGTCACTTTCTCTCTCCTTCTCTGTCTCTTTCTGTCTCTCTACCCTCTTTTTTCTTCCTCTCTTCCTTTCTCCCACTCTTTTATCACTTTCTCTCTACCACCCATCCTGTCCCCATACTTATCTTCGACTGATCGATCATGTTTGCAATAATTTACCTTTTCTAAATAGGTGCAGTTCCCTTACCGGACCCCTCGCTCACTCAAACAGATACACACACACGCACCCACAAAACCATTTTTCTCCATTCCAATTTGGATCCTATCAACATTAACTAAAAAGGTTTTTAAATTGGATTTTGAATAAATGTGCAATTGTTACAGTTTTGAATTTTACTGTTACTATCTTCCTTCCGTTGTGCAAATCGCCCAGTCACATGACCCCCCAGCCACACCCACCATGCCACGCCCATAGAACCGGTAGTAAAAAAATTGAATTCCACCACTGGGTGGGGGGCACTGAGGATCAGTTTGTAGCACCAAGGGAGCGGTGGACTGAAAAGGTTTGGGAACCACTGGTATAGGTGGTACCTTGCTCAATAGTAGTAACTGTGAGAGGGATCTTGGAGTCCTAGTGGACAACCGTTTAAATGTGAGCCAGCAGTGTGCAGCAGCTGCCAAAAAAGCCAACACAGTTCTAGGCTGCATCAACAGAGGGATAGAATCAAGATCACGTGAAGTGTTAATACCACTTTATAATGCCTTGGTAAGGCCACACTTGGAATACTGCATTCAGTTCTGGTCGCCACGATGTAAAAAAGATGTGGAGACTCTAGAAAGAGTGCAGAGAAGAGCAACAAAGATGATTAGGGGACTGGAGACTAAAACATATGAAGAACGGTTGCAGGAACTGGGTATGTCTAGTTTAATGAAAAGAAGGACTAGGGGAGACATGATAGCAGTGTTCCAATATCTCAGGGGTTGCCACAAAGAAGAGGGAGTCAAACTATTCTCCAAGGCACCTGAGGGTAGAACAAGAAGCAATGGGTGGAAACTAATCAAGAGAGATGCAACCTAGAACTAAGGAGAAGTTTCCTGACATTTAGAACAATTAATCAGTGGAACAACTTTCCTCCAGAAGTTGTGAATTCTCCAACACTGGAAGTTTTTAAGAGATTGGAGAACCATTTGTCTGAAATGGTATAGGTTTTCCTGCCTGAGCAGGGGGTTGGACTAGAAGACCTCCAAAGGTCCCGTCCAACTATTCTATTCTATTCTATTCTATTCTATTCTATTCTATTCTATTCTATTCTATATATCGGGTTGACTTAAAAGAAGTACTCAAAGAATAGGATGATTTGTCCTAGAGGTTTTTCCTCTCTATCCTTAATTTGGTCTTTTAAAAGTCAGGGAACTTTGCTGAATAGGGTTGCTATGCTTGGAAGGAAATCCACTAAAACAGATCAATTATCAAATGTGAGATTATCAAGATAATTTGCTTGGATTTGTATATTTGCATTTTAACTGCTTCCTGTTCTTTGCAGCTAAAAAGCGGGATCTCTATGACAAATATGGAAAAGAAGGATTAAATGGAGGCAGAGGTATGTAAAGATTTACTACTGCTGTCCCTATTTTTTCATTGTAAATATTTTTGGAACTATTTATGGATTCGATTATTAGAAAGGGTAGAATATGGAAAGAAGAGAGCCATGATATAACTTTAGAGAAGATAAAATAAGAATAGATTTATAACTGCTGTGAAGATGATTGGAAGCTGCTTCTTTACATCTTTTCATTTCTTTTTCTTTTTTCTTTATTTCTTATTTACTTATCACTTATCTCTACTTTTCTTTTTAGTATTTGTATTGTTTTACTCTGTAAAAATTATTCAATAAAAAATAATTTAAAAAAGTAAATGATTGTGGAGTAGAGCTATTAATGCATTTTAATAGGTGTGTACTGATTTGAGGTAGGACATTGGAGGTCTAAATCTAGATCCTGTTTTAGAAAAATCAATGAGGATTCTTATAAATGTGCCTCAGGTCTCATTGATTTCAGTAGTCTACTTCAACTATAACTAAATCTAATTCAAATCCTTACTTCCTCCTGAAGTCATATCATCTTTCTATTATCTCTAATCTAGCAAGGATTTTGAGAAAAGAAAACAAGAGGATCGCATGCTATCCTGAACTTGATAAAAAGACAAAAAGAAATACAATACTAATTAAAATGATGGTGCGCTTGCTAAATTATATAATTAATGTTTTGATATTCTGAAAAATGGAATATTGAATATTCTCTTTGTAGGTAGATGTCATTTTGACAGTCCATTTGAATATGGTTTTACATTCCGTAATCCAGAGGATGTCTTCAGGGAGTTCTTTGGTGGAAGAGACCCATTCTCTTTTGATTTCTTTGGTGAGCATTTAACTTTTAAATTTTGGGGAGTCTGAATATGTAAAATATTGAAAATTTTACTTTTTTCTTGATGAATTCAGAAAGCAGTCATAGCAAGGTATCCAAAATGTCTGTCTGCCTCCGCAGAGTTTATTGCTTTTTATACAGTTTTAACAAGCAGCAAATAGGATATACAGCAACAGCATTGTTATTGGCGTATTCTCCTTGTCAATTTCTAAGAACATCCCAGCCAGGGTAGTCTCACATATCTAGATGGTTCCTGGTACTGCCTGGTGGTGCTAATTAGGTGAGCTCATAGACATTTGAGGTAAACAGTTACTGAGGGGTGGTAGTTTGCTGCTCACGGCCTCTACGTAACCTTTATATGAACTCTATCTCTACATTTTCTTGTAGGAATACTCATAACTGCTTTTTTCTAATCCTCTAGTTTTCCGTGTATGTTGGTGAAAACTACTCTTAATATATTCAAACTCTGATTTGGTTTCTTTAATCTGATACTTTAGAGTGCTGAAGATTTGTGCAATAGGCTGAAGTCTATATCTGTATAATCCTTTAAAATATTTCCAAATTTCTTGTGATGGTGTCCTTGGAAATGATTAGTTCATAGAATCATAGTGTTGGAAGGAAACTTGCAAGTCTTCTAGTCCCAAAGTCCAGCCCAGGAATCCTCATTCCATCCTGAATAAATGCTTGTACATTTTTGCTTGAAAACTGCACCCATACATTTTGGATGCAGGCTGTTCCATTGCTTAATAGCTCTCATTTTGTACAGTTGTATAGATATATTTTAAGATTTTGGATACAAATTCTAATGCTTTCCAGCGTGGACAAATTTGTTTAACTTTTTGACTTTATTTGATATGAATAGCAAATCATATTCAATATTCTTCTTTATATGTTGATATGCTTACGTGCATCGATTAACATAGTTATTTGTTTATTTGCTGTCTGGTTGACATCCTTTCTGGTAAGAACATGTTTTACATTTCTTTTGATGTTTTACCATAAAGAACGACCACAATATAAAACAACCTGAATTGTACAGTTCCTTTTAATCAAGATGCAAAAAGTATTTTTCCTAAACCAAGCAGGCTAGTTTGAATTTCCAAAGCCTTGCAATTCACAGATGAAATCAGTCTTTTCTGATTGAGTTGCCATCATTTTGTTGGACACAGATGTAGCCAGAATATCAGCTAATCATGGTCTGTGGATTTCATATTCTGGAGATGCCGAAATGCTGCTTGGAGGTTGGAGGATACTTAGTCTTTCTGAATTTTTTTCTTTCCTGGCTAATAGAATTCACTAGATTTGTGTTGGTCCCCTAATCATCTTCGTTGCTCTTCTCTGCACTCTTTCCAGAGTCTCCACATCTTTTTTACATCGTGGCAACCAAAACTGAATGCAGTATTCCCAAGTGTGGCCTTACCAAGGCATTATAAAGTGGTATTAACACTTCACATGATCTTGATTCTATCCCTCTGTTGATGCAGCCTAGAACTGTGTTGGCTTTTTTGGCAGCTGCTGCACACTGTTGGCTCACATTTAAATGGTTGTCCACTAGGACTCCCAAGATCCCTCTCACAGTTACTACTATTGAGCAAGGTACCACCTATACTGTACCTGTGCATTTCGTTTTTCTTGCCTAAATGTAGAACCTTACTTTTTTCACCATTGAATTTCATTTTGTTAGATAGTGCCCAATGTTCAAGTCTGTCAAGATCCTTCTGTATCTTAAGCCTACCTTCTGGAGTGTTGGCTATTCCTGCCAGCTTGGTGTCATCTGCAAATTTGATGGGTTCCCCATTTATTCCGTCATCCAAATCATTGATGAAGATGTTGAAGAGTACTGGGCCCAAAACAGAGCCTTGGGGTACTCCACTGCATACCTCCCTCCATGTTGATGCAGTTCCATTGAGGACTACACATTGAGTGCGGTTGGTCAGCCAGTTACGAATCCATCTGGTGGTAATGCGGTCTAACCCACATTTTTCTACTTTATCTAGTAGTAGGTTTTGGTCTACCTTATCAAAAGCCTTACTGAAGTCCAAGTAAACTATATCAACAGCATTCCTCTGGTCCATTAATTTTGCCACTTTGTCAAACAATGCAATAAAATTAGTCTGGCATGATGTTTTTGACAAAGCCATGTTGGCTTTTGGTTATTACTTTGCTTCTAGGTGTTTGCTGATTTGTTGCTTGATTATTGTTTCCAGAATCTTCCCTGGTATTGAGGTCAGGCTGATAGGTCTGTAGTTTCCTAGATCTATTTTTTTTCCTTTTTTTGAAGATGGGAACTACATCAGCTCTTTTCCAATCCTCTGGTAGTTCCCTAGTGCTCCAGGATCTTTGAAAGATATAGTTCAGTGGTTCTGAGATCTCATCTGCTAGTTCCTTCAGAACCTTGGGGTGTAATCCATCTGGTCCTGGTGAATTGAAATTGTCTACGGTAGACAGGTGCTCACTTACCATTTCCTTCCCTATTTTGACTTGTGCTCCCAATCTGTTTTTTGTGGTGCTGTTTTTGATAGGTTGGACTGTTTTGTCCCTTTGTGTAAAGACAGATGCAAAACATGAGTTAAATAGTTCTGCTTTCTCCCTGTTGCTTGTCACCTTCTTGCCACTTTCTCCTAGCAATGGACCAATTGTTTCCTTGAGTTTTTTCTTGTTTTTGACATGTTGGAAGAAGCTTTTTTGGGTATTTTTTTTACTTTTGTCGCAAGCCTTTCTTCATTGTGAGCCTTAGCTTTCCTCAATTCATCTTTACAGGCTCGGACTGTTTGCTGATATTCTGCCTTAGTTATGTCCCCCTCTTTCCACTTATTATACTTATCCTTTTTGTCTTTCATTTATCAGAGAGTTCTTTATGCAGCCATGTTGTTTTCTTTTGAGAGCTGTTATTTTTCTTCTTCATTGGTATTGTGCCAGACTGGGCTTTTATAATCTCACTTTTTAAAATTTCCCAAGCTTCTTGAGTTGTTTTCCCCTTGAGGATTCTCATCCATGGAATCCTTCCCATGCTCTCTCTAAGTTTATTGAAATTAGCTCTCTTAAAAGTCCAAGACTCTAGTTTGACATTGTTCTATTACTTGCGTTTGCATAATGTTGAATTCCAATTTTGCATGATCACTTGCCCCCAAGGTTCCTGTAGCTTCAACACCTTCTATAATTTCCTCTCTGTTAGTGAGAATTAAGTCCAATGTGGCTGATCCCCTTGTTCCCTTCTCTACTTTTTGTGAGACAAAGTTATCTGCTAGGTTTGTTAGGAACCTGTTGGATCTTTCATTTGGTGCAGAGTTTGTCTCCCAGTTGATGTCAGGGTAGTTAAAATCCCCCATTACTATTCTGATGTGCTTCCTACACACCTTAGTTATCTGACTAGCAAAAAGTTCATGTACTTCCTCTTTTTGGTTGGGTGGTCTATAGTGTAGACCAGTGGTTCCCAAAGTGGGTGGTACCACCTCCTGGGGGGCGGTGGGATGACTTAGAGGCAAGGGGGGGGGGCGGCAGGGGTGTGCTAAGAGGCAAGGGAGGTGGCAGAGGAGTGCTGGAGGTGGCCCCCTCGCAGGGCGCAATTCTGCCTGGGGCTCTGTTGGCCGCCAGTCAGCTGAGCACTTCCGGCAGGGGTGAAATTCAGCCGGTTCTGACCGGTTCTCCTGAATGGTAGGACAAATTATGGGCAGTTTGGAGAAACGGTAAAATGCACCACTGACTGGCTCCGCCCTCACCTCCCGCCCCTCCCACTCACTCCTTTTCGTACCTCGGCTGCCTAGAGGCACAGGTGGTGGTGCTGCTGCTGCTCCCTGGTTCCCTCGCTTATCTCAACCACACAGCCCAGCAGATCTCTGCCCGGTGAGTCTTCCTTTGCTTCTATTCTAGCTACCTCCCCCACGCCCCAGCCAAGGTATCTATTCTTTTCCCAAGCTATTTCCCTCTGTCTGGGCTCTCCCTTGCAGAGCTGAGCCTAGCATTCAGTTTAAAATCCAGGGCGGGAGAGGGGGGCAACAGAGCAGCCAGGAGGAGGGAAAAAACTTTTTCTTTTTTGCCAAGCTATTTCTTTTTTCACGAGAGGAGGAGGGAGGGAGGGAGTGAGGCAGAGAGGGAGGGACAGAAAGAGAAGGAGAGAGGAAGGGAGGAAGTCAGAGAGAGGAAGAAAAGGAGGAAGGAAGTGAGAGGGAAAGAGGAAAGAAGTGAGAAGGGAGGAGGGAGAAAGAAAGTGAGAGGGAGAAAGATGGAGAGAGAGGAGAGTAAGAAAGAGTGGGAAGGAGATAGGGAGAGAAAGGGGGGAAGGAGGGAGGAAGAGAAAGAGAGAAAAGGAGAAAGAGGGAGAGAGAAGGGGAAGAGAGAGAGGAAGAGAGGTGAGAGACAACTGAACTTTACTTATGAAAAGGTGTTAATTATGTCAATGGAAGAGATAGGAAACTGCATTAGTGATATATATGTCAATGCGTTGATTTGTACTAAAAATGTTTAGCTTAAAGAAGTTATAAGGAATCACAAATATGTAAGTTAAAAGTGTGGAAAATGTAATGTACGTGTGGATGACCCTTTGCATGAGTTGTATTGGGAAAAATTAATAATAATAATAATAATAACTAAAAAAGAAACTGATTCCCCAAAGAGGTAAAAGGCTACATTTTGCTAGAGTTATTCTTTGCTTCCAATCTGTTGAGGAAGGGGATTGGACTCCATTGTCTATATTTCCCTTTCCATCCCCATGGTTCTTTAGTGAAAATTATAACCCAAGAACATATAGATCTGTTAAAATATTCCCATTCTCACTTTCCATATTGGGAATCCCTAGGTACCATGCAATAATCTCATCAAATAATTCAAGCAAATGTTGGTGCTTTCTTAATTACACCAATGCAAACAATGTGCCCACAATGACTTTGTAAAACGAATCTTTATTTAATTGGTCATCTCATCATGCGTCAGAATCCTTGCTTTGCTGCAGAGTAAAGAGCAACATCCTGGTTTATTTGCACAGAGAAGGCAGACAGGGAGTTGGTAGGGTTTATTTATTCACTTAGTAAAGCCTTAAGCCAGATGTGAACACACACATATTGTAAGTATTCTGATTTTCAGAGCAGAAATGGCAGAAGCAGAAAAATCAAAGAAGAAATGTAGACAATATAGTGTGGAATATCTGAAGTATGGATTTATACCAGCACCATCAAACCAGTAGCTGCCACGGTGCCTACTATGTGAAAAAGTAATTTCTAATGAGGCAATGAAGCCTTCCAGACTGAATGAACATTGGAAGAAGGCACATCCTGACAAAGCAAACAAGAACCTAACTTTTTTTCAATCACTTCGTGACAACTTGCAAAAGCGCCCAACACTGTCACACATGTTTTACAATGCTTCCCAACAAAACACTGATGGTTTGCGTGCATCATACAACATTTCATTGCTGATTGCTAAGTCTGGAAAGCCACATATTATTGGTGAAGAACTCATCCTACCAGCCATTAGTGAGGTTCTGAGTACTGTTTTGCATAAGTCACCACATGATATAATTAAGACAATTCCTCTCAGCAACAATTCAATGCAAAGACGCATAGATGAAATGCCTGAGAATGTGGAAGATGTATTGTGCAGCATACTATGGACAACAGACTTTGCATTACAGCCGGATGAATCAACTTTGCCAGGCAATGAATCTTTGCTTCTTGCTTATGTGCGCTTTATTAAAGACGAAAGTTTGACTCAAGAGTTGTTATTTGCGAGGCAACTAAAAACAGATACTAAAGGGGAGTCAATAGTTCATGTTGTTGAGCAGTTTTTCAAAGACAAGGAAATTCCACTTACCAACATACTAGCTTGTGCAACTGATGGAGCACCATCAGTGACTGGTCGCTACCGTGGGTGCATTGCTTACTTGAAAAAAGCAGTGCCAAATGTCTTTACCATTCACTGTGTCATTCATCACCAACATCTTGTTGCAAAAAACTTCAGTGATCACTTGCACAAGTCATTACACACTGTCATTAGTTAACAAAATTAATGTACACGCTCTCAATGATCGACTATTCAGAGAGCTCTGTGTTGAGAATGATGAAGATTTTGATCGTTTGCTGCTTCATACAGAAGCTCGTTGGCTATAAAAAGGCAACTGTGTGAGACGCTTTTACAATCTTTTTGACACTGTTGTGGAGTTTTTTGAAGACAAGAATGCTTTGCTCAGTGGTGAACTCAAAGAGATCAGGCATGACATTGCTTATTTATCAGAACTATTTGCAAAGTTCAATGAAGTGAATTTGCAGTTGCAAGGAAATGATGTCAATCTTATTAAGGCCAAATCTGTCATCTCTATGTTTATTTCAAAGTTAGCTCTATTCAAGTGCAATATAGGCCGTCACGAGCTATACCAATTTCCGAGCTTGTCTGAGCTAGAAGAGAAAGGTGGGATACAAGATGATGATCTTCAAGTTTTTTGTGACCATTTGGACATGCTGCATAATGTTCTGTCCCATGATTCCAATAAATATGCAGACACAGGCTTGGCTGTCTGCCACGACTAATTACATAGATAAAGCCACCCCTTGGCTAGGAGCCTAGAAAGCTATCTTCAAGAAACCAAGATTAAACTTACGGAATGCTTTCTCAACAGCTAGTAAAATGGACTGTTGTTTCCTGCAAAGATTCCCCTCCTGTCGCTCCACCTATAAACTCTTTGGGAGGGGCCACAATCTTAGCCAACTGTCCCTACTTCCTTCTATGACGTCTTCTCCACAGCTGTTCCTTTCTCCTCTCAGCTCTACGTACACGCACATCAGGGACAACCTCCCTCTGTTCCTCTTCACTGCTCCCTGACTCAGATGCCACCTGGTGGCCAATAGGCCTCTCTAGTTCTTGCTCTGACTCCAAACACCCTCCAGAGTCTTCCTCATCCTCCAGAGCAGTCCCATAATGGTCTGAGCTGTCAGAGTCCATCAACAGCTCAGCTGGCCGCTGCTGGGCCACAACACATAAAGATATGTCTGAGCAATATCAGGAACTTCTTTTGATGGAAATTCCAGGTTGGGTGATAAATTCATTTTCAGATACTGAGGAAGATGGGGTAGTGGAGGAACAACTCATAGAGCTGCAAAATGACATTGAGCTGAAGCCAAAGTTTAAGAAATTGTACCAAGAGTTTTGGTTACAGAAAGAAATTTCTGATCGCTATCCTGCACTATGGACAGTGGTTAAGAAGCTCCTTGTTGCATTTCCAACATCATATTTGGTGGAATGTGGCTTCAGTGTGGTCATCCAACTTCTCTCCAAACAAAGAAATCGACTCCAGATTACTGAACGTGGTGATTTAAGACTCCTGCTAAGTGACTTAAAACCAGACATTAGGAAACTGGTATCACTTCATCAAGCCCATCCGTCACATTAAGAATTTACTGAACAGTGAAGTAGTTACTAAATTTTACTGAGTTTACTAAGTTACTAGTTACTAAGGTTCTTGATAAATGACTATCAGACTTTGAAAACCTGTTATCACTGGGTCATGTTCAACAATTTTGTTGAATTAACATTAACTAAAAAGGTTTTTAACTTGGATTTTGAATAAATGTGCAATTAATTGTTACAGTTTTGAATTTTACTGTTACTATCTTCCTTTCGTTGTGCAAACCGCCCAGTCACATGACCACCAAGCCATGCCCACCAAGCCACGCCCACAGAACTGGTAGTAAAAAAATTGAATTCCACCACTGGGTGGGGGGGCACTGAGGATCAGTTTGTAGCATCAAGAGGGCGGTGGACTGAAAACGTTTGGGAACCACTGATGTAGACCTATGGCAATGTCATTTCCCCCCCTTTAATATTGACCTAAGTGCATTCAAGATAATTTTCATCATTGTTGTGCTCTATTTCTGTAGAGATGTAGTTTTTTCTTATATATAGTGCAACTCTACCTCCTCTTTTATTTGGTCTATTTCTTTTAAATAATGTAAATCCTTCTAGTTGTATGTTCCATTTGTGGGTTTCATCCCACCAAGTTTCCATAACCTGTGCTGTGTCTGACTGCCCCTACTTTCTTGCCACCTGTTTGATTAGTGCACATGGTATGGCACTTACTATTAAATGCTTGATTTTTGCTTGACAGCAGGGGTGATAATCTTACCCACACAAACATCTATGGTACATGCACTGATAACCCTATGAATTTTAGATTGCTGGGGACAGAAATGTTCTGTATCAATTAATTCTCTGTCCCCGCTGTTCAGTTTAAATGTTTATCCAGAAAATCTGTGAATTTTATGCCAAGTAATTCAGTCCCTTTCTGTGATGGATGCAAACCATCTCTTTTGTACAGTTTTTCATTGGACCAGCTGCAGACATCATGACTAATGAAACCAAAGCCTTCCCTTTTGCACCACTCTTTTAGCCACACATTAAACTGGCCTTTCCCTTTTTGTTCCTTATATACTGGCAAAACCTCTGAAAAGATAAGCCTACAGCTTATACTACTAAGTTCATACCCCAAGCTCTGGAAATCATTCTGCACAGAAACCACATCTTTTTGGGACAGATCATTTGTGCCAAGATGTATAATAGCATCAACACCACAGTCCTTACTGGCATTCTTGACTATCTTAAGAATACACCTCTTGAGAACTTCCAGTGGTGACGTCATGGTGGAGCGGTGCAAAGGAACAACAGCTCCGTTCCTATTGGCAATTTTTTCTGCTGGAGACCCTAAAAGGGCAATGTTAATCCTGGAGGGATCGACAAGAGAGGGGAAACTCTGAGGAGAAAGGCGATCTCCTGAACAGACACGAGGACCCCCTTGAAACCAACAGAAAAGAAACCGGTCATTTTGGCCGACTCAGAACCATGACAGCCGCCGATTAGAAAGAGAATATAGGAATGCAACACGACATCAGTGAAAGTAGGTACATCTAAAAAGCGGTAAAAGATTTACTTTTTAAAAGTATTAGCTGTGAAATTGAGACTCCAAAAAGTCGGGCAGGATTTCCACCCAAAGACAGTGGCAATGAAGAGATCTGAGCATTCAACAATATCCACTAACCACTGACAGTTTGGGAGGAGAAGACAGAAGAGAAAGGAAAGAACTCTGGATTTATATTTATTTTTAAAAAGCTATTAAACGCTAAATGTTACTTACGTTGGTAACAGAGTGGGATCGTGATTACATTGGATTGGAGATTTAAAAAAAACCTCTGTAAACTATATAATGTTATAAACTTTATAAACCTAAAAAAAAAAACTTTTGAAACTTCAAGCCTTAAAGTGAACAAGAGAGCCATCTAAATACTTGAGGAAGTATAAACTGTGTAAAGTGACTGCATAAGGTGACTGATGCAATATCCTTAATAATTACAATCTACAAGGAAAAACCTTAGGAGATTTGGTGGTCTGAAACAAGAAAGAGAAAAAAGAAGAAAACTTATTTGAACATATTTGGAAAAGTATAACAATATAAAGGTATAGAAGACAACTGATAGACATTTAATGAATTTTCAAAGTTGACTTGTTTGTCAAATTAAAAAAAGGGACATTGAACACTGAATATTGAATGCAGAAATAGATATATAAATATGTTAAACTGAATTGCTGATATATTTAAAGATTGAAAGACGATACTTTATTGATTATAGGGAACAGAAATAATTGAAAACTATTTAACATGTAGGTGATTAAGCTATTTAATTAATTTACATATCTATCTATATCTCCTAATTTGTATATTTGTCTATATAGCCAGTATATATTTGCATATTTATGTATAAATTGATAAGAAACTATAAAGATATTACAACTATATTAACTTAATTAGCTTAATTAATTTACTATATTAATTTACATAGTTACATGGATATTTAAGCTATTATTATTATCATAGTGACTAACTGATAAACATTATAAATATAACCTGAACTGGAAAGTGGGAGAAATATAATAGAAGTGGGAGGGGGAAACCTAAAGGTAAAATCTTAAACACCTGAATTATTATATGCTATTCTGGAAAAATATTTTTCGTGCAGTGAAGATGATGAGCACAACAACCATTACCAAAATAAGTCAGAAAGCATCATCAAATCCTGCATCTGCAACATCATCACTCTCAAATCAACGCTCAATAGAAAACATGCTCGGTACAGAGAAAACAAACTCAACAAGATAGAAACAGATCAAAAACAAATGTTCCTCACGGCAATATGCACAATAACTAAAAAGAATTTTACATAGAAGTCCATAAAAAATGACAGAAACAGAATATGAAAATATATGCCTAATAGGTGACTTCAATGCAATAGTGGATATCAAAAAAGACTATAAAAACAATAAAAGAAATAAGAGGGGGGGAAAAACATTACCAAACACATTCTCCGAGATGGTGCAGATACATGGACAAGATAAAAGATACTACAAGATACATGGAGGGAAATACATGCAGAGATTAAACAATACACATTTTACTCAAACCCACATAAATCATGGTCAAGGATTGACATGCTATGGATGACACCGGGACTGAGAAGAGACACTGAAGAGGTAGATATAATGACCAATACTTGGGCAGATCACAACCCAATAAAAGTGACATGGAGAGGACAGAAGAAGAGGCAGAGGTGGACAATGAATCAAAATATACTGAAACACAAAGAATATATAAAAATGATGGAAAAGGAAATGAAGCTCTTCTTTTTTTAAAAAAAGAATTTTATTGGTTTTTAAACATTTATGAGAAAAGGTAAGGGGATACATAGAAAATTTTGGCAGCTCCCACGCTAGTGGTAGAAATCCATCCAGATCTCACAATTTTACAATATTAAAAACAAGATATATAAGATAAGCAAAAAACAGAATCCTATTCTATATTGTGTCAACCATGTGTTCAATCATTTTCCCTTTGTCACTTTCTAGAATATCAACAATTACTAATGTTTCAAATATTTTTATTTTTGTGACCTGAGCCTTTTCGATATTGCTCCTTCCTCCCTGTCCCCAGAAGGAGCCACAGCCCCCCCTCCTTCATATCTTGTACCTTGCTACCCTTTTCACTACCTTTGCTGTGTTCGTCCTCTAGGAGGGAGAAATGCTTTTAATGAAGGCTTCAGCCTCCTGCACTGTATTAATTCTAATCCTATTTCCCTCCCAGAAGATCAACATTCCCTCTGGCAATAACCATCTAAACCAAATTCATTTATTGTATAATTTCTTTGATAGGGAGGAATACTTCCTCCTTCTCTCTCTTATCTTTTTCGGAATCTGTTTAAGAATGGTAATTTCTTCATCTTTATATTTCAGTGGTCTCTCCCTTTGGGCCCCAAGCACCTCATCCCTTGTGGTCCTCCTGAGGAATTTAACATGCACCTCCCTTGGAACATTATGACTTCTAGCATATGCTGAATTAATCCTATAGACCAGATCCATGTCCCACCACAACTGTTTTTTGTCTCTCTTGATATATTCTGCTAAAATTGTACTCATAATATCCTTGAGATCTTCATTTTCTGTCTCTGGTAGGTTCTGGAATCTGAGAAAAAAGGACATCCTTTCAAATTCTATTTTTGCCAAAATGTTTTCCAGGTCTACATTTCCCTTCCGGATTGCTTTGACCTCTTCCCCCAGCCCAGCCGCTCCCTCCTCCAACACCACAATTCTCTGTTTGTTTTCTGCAATATGATGTTTAACATCTCTGAGTTCCTCTTTAAGCTCTGTCACTTCTTTTTTCAACTCATTTTGACCCCTCATAATTTCTTGAAACATTTGGGAAACAGATAGTTCTTTTGGGGCCTCTCCAGTCCCTTCTTGCTGTAACAATGAAGTAATTTTCGTTTGCTGCATGCTTGGACTGGAGGTGGCAGATGCGGGAGCCGAAAATGACTTGCCCGTTGGTGGTTTCTTAGGCCCCATTTGTCTAAATTCAGAGATGTGTATAAATCTTTTTCAAAGAAGATGGCGTCTGAGGATTGCGCAGCTGTGCCGATCCCGAGAGGCAAGCAAATCTGAAAGCGAAGAGTTAACTCTCCTTCACAGTTCCAAGGCACCGAGGCAAACCAGAAAGAAAAAAAATCAGATAGTCAAAGTCCAGGAAGGCCACGTAGCAGGGGAGGTCCTGGTCTCCCTCCGAGAGAGTAATAAAACAATTCCAAAGGGGTTTTCTCGAAGGTAGTTTCAAAGGGCAGACTTCATTTGTAATTACAAAAACAAAGAAGGGCGGTAGCCATCTTGGTTCCTCTTTTCACAGGGAGAAGAAACAGAGATCTCTATGAAGTTTTTAAAAGAAAAACAGTTCAATCATCTCTAGCAATTGTGATAACGATCTTTCTCACTTAGTTAGCTCAACTGACAAGTCAGCCTTTGTTCTCTCTCCATTCCAATATAGAGAGAGATAGTTCAAATGCCGCTTAATCCGAGGGGGGTAAAAAGAAGAAACACCCCCCTCTAATCTCCCTTCAAGTAAGTTGAACACGAATTTACAGGAATCTGCTGCTTATCCTCTAGTGACGATCGAAGAGATCAGGATGAATCCCCCACCACCAGCATCCAGCCGCACTTCTCTGGATAAACTCCTTCCTCCGGAGCCATTCAGCGAAAGGGCGGACAGCCCGAAGCTGTCCCACGCCCCCCCTCCGCTCCCCGGCTCCTAAGCGAAGCTGAAAAGCACCCCCACCAGCTGCCGCCGATTCCGGGGGGCTTCAGCAAGCCGCCCTTCAGCAGGGGACCCCCCCAAGGCCCCCTGTGCTCCTTACGGAGCCAACCAGGGAGACGAGCGGCGGACAACACGTCCGTCGCCAGCAGGAACCGGAAGTCACTCTCGAAATGAAGCTCTTCTTTAAAGTAAACAGAAAAGAAGAAACGTCACTGCAAAACTTGTGGGTTACAACAAAAGCGTATATCCGAGGACTGACAATAGCATATGTGGCAAGAACAAACAAAAAGAAACAACAACAAGACTTACTAGAGGAAGAACTTAAAAAACTGGAATCAGATCTGCAGAAAGAACCCCAAAAAAAGAAAAGAAAAGAAAAAAGAGATTTGATAAAACATAGACTTAATTTGATGACACAAGAAGAAATGGCTCAGAAAATTAAAATAGCCAAACAAAACTTTTTTGAACATGCAAACAAGCCGGGGAGATGGTTAGCCTATAAGTTAAAAAAAGAAAAGGAGAAGAGAATAATACATTACAATTACAAGACAAGAAAGAAAATATACAACATCGGAGAGAATCTTAAAAAAATATAATACAATTTTTTTTAAAAAGTCTATATAGCCAAGAAAACATACTAGAAGACAACATTGAACAATACTTAGATAAGATGAGTTTAATTAAAATTGCAGAGATGAAAAGAGAGATGTTAAATGGAAAAATAACCATGATGGAACTATTTGAGGCAGTGAAGAGACAAAAAACAACAACAATAAGACACCGGGCCCACACGGACTTCCCGCAGAACTTTATAAGACCATACAAGAACCAATAGAGACATTAATGCTTGATTTGTACAATGAAACATTTGCAGAGGCCAAACTACCTAAATTATGGACAAAACTATACTGTACAGCCTATTATTTAATCTGTTTTTATGGGTTTCTAAAAATATTTAATTTTTGTAAACTGTTTTTACTGTGGTCTGTACACCTCCCCGAGTCCCTTTGGGGAGAGGGGGCGGTCTATAAATTTAATAAAATTAAAAATTAAATTAAAAGCATACATCACACTTATACCAAAAGAAGATACTGATCACCAACAGATAAATAATTACAGACCTATTTCAATATTAAATGTAGACTACAAAATATTTGCATCCATAATTTTGGAAAGACTAAAAAAAGTGCTAAATGAGTTTATTCATCCAGACCAAAATGGATTTCTACCGAAAAGACAGTTGAAAAATAACATGAGAATAATCATAAATACACTAGAACAGTGATGGCTAACCTTTCCCAGACTGAGTGCCCAAAGCACGCGGACCCCCAAAATGCAATGTACATGTGGCCCCTGAGCATGCAAATGCACACACCCTGC
The DNA here is from genome assembly GCF_964273705.1 of Natrix helvetica. Taxonomy (NCBI): domain Eukaryota; kingdom Metazoa; phylum Chordata; class Lepidosauria; order Squamata; family Natricidae; genus Natrix; species Natrix helvetica. The sequence goes on along the minus strand of NC_138555.1, from coordinate 55,017,057 downwards.
ACGCCCCCTGTACATGTGCAGCAGAAACCCGACGACCAGCTGCATGCCACCTGTGGCACGCATGCCACCTGTGGCACGCATGCCATAGGTTTGCCATCACGGCACTAGAATATTACGAAACACACCCCGGAAGACAATACAATACAATACAATACAATAGTAGAGTTGGAAGGGACCTTGGAGGTCTTCTAGTCCAACCCCCTGCCTAGGCAGGAAACCCTATACCGTTTCAGACAGATGGCTATCCAACATCTTCTTAAAGACTTCCAGTGTTGGGGCATTCACAACTTCTGGAGGCAAGCTGTTCCACTGGTTAATTGTTCTAACTGTCAGGAAATTTCTCCTCAGTTCTAAGTTGCTTCTCTCCTTGATTAGCTTCCACCCATTGCTTCTAGTTCTACCCTCAGGTGCCTTGGAGAATAGCTTGACTCCCTCTTCTTTGTGGCAACCCCTGAGATATTGGAACACTGCTATCATGTCTCCCCTAGTCCTTCTTTCTCTTAAGCTACACATACCCAGTTCCTGCAACCGTTCTTCATATGTTTTAGTCTCCAGTCCCCTAATCATCTTTGTTGCTCTTCTCTGCACTCTTTCTAGAGTCTCCACATCTTTTTTACATCGTGGCGACCAGAACTGAATGCAGTATTCCAAGTGTGGCCTTACCAAGGCATTATGAAGTGGTATTAACACTTCATGTGATCTTGATTCTATCCCTCTATTTATGCAGCCTAGAACTGTGTTGGCTTTTTTGGCAGCTGCTGCACACTGCTGGCTCATATTTAAATGGTTGTCCACTAGGACTCCAAGATCCCTTTCACAGTTACTACTACTGAGCAAGGTATCATCTATACTGTACCTGTGCATTCCGTTTTTGTTGCCTAAATGTAGAACCTTACTCTTTTCACCATTGAATTTCATTTTATTAGATAGTGCCCAATGTTCAAGTTTGTCAAGATCCTTCTGTATCTTAAGCTTATCTTCTGGAGTGTTGGCTATTCCTGCCAGCTTGGTGTCATCTGCAAATTTGATGAGTTCCCCATTTATTCCCTCATCCAAATCATTGATGAAGATGTTGACGAGTACTGGGCCTAAAACAGAGCCTTGGGGTACTCCACTGCATACTTCCCTCCATGTAGATGCAGTTCCATTGACGACTACACGTTGAGTGCGGTTCGTCAGCCAGTCAGCCACTTACGAATCCATCTGGTGGTGATGCTGTCTAACCCACATTCTTCTACTTTATCTAGTAGTAGGTTTTGGTCTACCTTATCAAAAGCCTTACTGAAGTCCAAGTAAACTATATCGACGGCATTCCTCTGGTCCACTAATTTTGTCACGTTATCAAAGAATGCAATAAGATTAGTCTGGCATGATTTGTTTTTGACAAATCCATGTTGGCTTTTGGCTATTATTTTGTTTGTTTCTAGGTGTTCGCAAATTTGTTGCTTGATTATTTTTTCCAGAATCTTTCCTGGTATTGAGGTCAGGCTGATAGGTCTGTAGTTTCCTGGATCTATTTTTCCCCCTTTTTTGAAGATGGGAACCACATCAGCTCTTTTCCAGTCCTCTGGTAGTTCCCCGGTGTTCCAGGATCTCTGAAATATATAATTCAGTGGTTCTGAGATCTCGTCTGCTAGTTCCTTCAGAACCCTGGGGTGTAATCCATCCGGTCCTGGTGATTTGAACTCGTCTAGGGTAGACAGGTGCTCACTTACCATTTTCTTCCCTATTTCAACTTGTGTTCCTAATCTGATTTTTGTGGTGCTGCTTTTGATAGGTTGGACTGTTTTGTCCCTTTGTGTAAAGACAGATGCAAAACATGAGTTAAATAGTTCTGCTTTCTCCCTGTTGCTTGTCACCTTCTTGCCACTTTCTCCTAGCAATGGACCAATTTTTTCCTTAACTTTTTTCTTGTTTTTAACATGTTGGAAGAAGCTTTTTTTGTTAATTTTTACTTTTGTGGCAAGCCTTTCTTCATTGTGAGCCTTAGCTTTCCTCACTTCATCTTTACAAGCTCGGGCTATTTGCTGATATTCTGCCTTAGTTATGTCCCCCTCCTTCCACTTTTTATACTTACCTTTTTTGTCTTTCAGTTTGTCAGATAGTTCTTTATGCAGCCATGATGGTTTCTTTTGGGAGCTGTTATTTTTCTTCTTCATTGGTATTGTGCTAGACTGGGCTTTTGTAATCTCATTTTTCAAAATTTCCCAAGCTTCTTGAGTTGTTTTCCCCTTGAGGATTCTCATCCATGGAATTTTTTCCAAGCTCTCTCTAAGTTTATTGAAATGTGACAAGTCACATTGATCTTTCTAGATGCCCAAAAGGCTTTTGACAACCTGAATTGGTAGTTTATTATTACACAACTAAAAAACATGAATTTTGGAGAGACATTTGTGAAGATGATGGCAACAATATACTCAGTTCAAATGGCAAAGTAATAATAAATGGAGACACCACAGAAGAGTTTAGTATCTCCAAGTGTGTAAGACAAGGATGCCCCCTATTGCCCCTATTATTCATCTTAACTTTAGAGGTACTACTATTAAAAATTAGACAGGAACAAGAAATAAAAGGTCTAAAAATAAAAAAGAAGAATACAAAGTCCAAGCATTTGCAGATGATCTGGTATTTATCCTAAAAGAACCATTAGAAACAGGGCCTAAACTGATACAAAAAACAGAGGGTTTGGTAAGGTAGCAGGTCTCAAAGTCAATAAGAGGAAAACAAAGATAATAACAAAAAAACTTACTAAAAACAGGAGAAAGAATTGGAGGAAAAAATGGGTATACAGATGACAAAGAAGGTGAAATATTTGGGAATTTGGCTAACAGGAAAATGTTCATCGATCAAAGAAGATAACTATAACAAGACTATGCAACAAATAAAAAAAGATCTGAAAAAGTGGGGAAAATGGCAACTTTCACTTACGGGAAGAATATCTGCAATCAAAATGAACATATTACTGAAACAAATTAACAACAAAATTCATTTGGCTAGGGAAAAAAAATCACATATCAAATTAAAACTATTACAGGATAGGAGAGAGAAACGAGGCTTCGGGCTTCCAGACAGGGAGCTTTACTATCAGGCAGCCGCTCTCACATGGATAAAAGATTAGATAAACCTAAAGACTACAATAATTTTAACAATAGAAGGACATGACCTACAATTAGGCTGGCATGCTTTCATATGGGATGGGAAAAACAAAATACACAGGTATTTTCAAAGACACCAAATTAGAAATGCTCTATTACAAACATGGCAAAAATTTAAAAGAAATCACTACAATAAAGTACCAATCTGGTTATCAATTTCAATTTCAATTTCAATTTATTAGCGCTTATAGACCGCCCCCTCTCCCGCAAGGGACTCGGGGCGGTGTACAGTCCATGTCAAAGAACAAAATTAAAACAATTAAAATTACTAAATGGACAATATATATATACAAATATAAAATAGATGGATAAGAGGAGGATAAAAGATGTGCAGGACTGTATTGCTAATAAATAATTAAAATAAACAGACATTAAAATCCCAATACCCAATAAAATTAAGTCTACAGAATAATCCCCTTAAAAACCAGTAAAAATATAAATGCCAGGGGATAGGTGTTGAAATTATGCCAGGCCAGCCAGTCGGAACAGGTGAGTCTTTAGTTTCTGCCGGAAGGAGCGGAAGTCGGTGGTGGTTCTAATGTCGGGGGGGAGGTCATTCCAGAGGGTTGGGCCCATCACAGAGAAGGCCCTACTCCTTGGCGTCGCCCGCTGGCATTGCCTAGCGGACGGCACCAGGAGAAGCCCCTCCCTGTGAGAGCGAATTGGCCGCTGGGATGTATGTGGGAGGACGCGATCCCGCAGGTAACTGGGCCCTATGCCATGGAGCGCTTTGAAGATGGTGGTCAAAACCTTGAAACGCACCCGAAAGACCACAGGCAGCCAGTGCAGCTCGCGCAGGAGCGGTGTTACATGGGAGTACCTGGTACTCCCCATGACTGCCCGCGCGGCTGCGTTCTGGACTAGTTGCAGTCTTCGGGCGCGTCCCAAGGGAAGCCCCATGTAGAGAGCATTACAGTAGTCCAGGCGAGACGTCACCAGTGCATGAGTGACCGTGCGTAGGGCCTCTCGGTCCAGGAGGGGGCGCAATTGGCACACCAGGCGAACCTGGTGGAACGCCCCCCTTGCCACGGCTGCCACATGGTCATCCAAATAACCAGAAAAAGGAAGAACAACTTGTTTAGGTTGATGTCAGGTTTCCAAAAAATGCCCTAATTGATTTATGAGCCTCGAGTCAAATTTCAAAAGAAAACCAGTCATTTATTAGGAGCATTTTGGCAATGCCTTTTTTGTGCAGTCAGATCTTAGCCTTATTTGAAATATAATTTCCTCACTATGGCAACTTTAGGAGTTGACAGTAGCTTTCCTTCATCTGATTGTAGCCAATGAGCATGAGTGTTTAGAGAGCCAATCAGGTGTAATCTGTTAAAATATTCATGACTGGGAGAGACATGGGAACAAGGTCAGCCAATGAATAGGCATAGCAACTAAGTCAGCCAATGGGAGCTTAAACAGATCTGAGTCTGTGCAGAGAATTGAAACAGAAACTTAAGAAAGCAGTCTACTACACTGAGAAGTAAACTAGCAGTCTATCTGGGCTTGTCTGCTGATATGAAACTAACTGCTTGTGTTTGCCTGTAACTCTCCTGCCTTGTGTTTACTTGGAAGAACTACCTGTTGGTATTGCACATTTATTCATCTATTCTTATGTATATAAAGAAGTTAATGAGGAGGAGGCGGGGCCGAAGTCGTGACAACACAATGTGTTCGACACTTTTGCCACTTGGGGGGGGGGGTTCCAAATGGATCTAAACTGTCCCGAAGAGACAGTGAACAGGAAGAATACGTCTTGCGGATCTCGGGGATATCACAAAATCCCCGAAAGAAGCAAGAGAAATTTCTTCAAGCCAGTGACAAAAAATCCAGCCAAGGCTGATGAAGTCGGGGCGGCCCCAAACGGAAGGAATGGAAAGTGAAAGTGTTTCCAGCTGGTAAGGAATTCTTATTGTTTTAAAAGAGAGACTGCCTATAAAAACTTAACGAATGATTTAAATTGAAGAATAGAAGAATCAAGCGGCGAAATTAAACCTGTAACAGTTCTGGACAGTGGCTATCCTATTTTTTTATATGCTATCTTCATGGATGGAATCTTTACAAGCTTTTTAAAATGGACGGATCAAGTCTTCTTTTTCCACCTTTTTTTTCTGTGACTCTCTGTGATTTATAGACCAAAGCTTTCCTCTTTCATCACTGTGAGTATTTTTTTTTAATTCATTTAAAGATTGGACCTTTTTTTTCTAATTTGAAATACAAAATAGATATTAAAAAAAAGAAATATCTTAAAAGCACTACATGCTGGGTGGTTTTGTTGATTGGAGCTTTGTGTATTCAAGCGGAACCTTTCCCTTTCTTCACGGTTTGTTTTGACGGCTCGTTACAGAGCGATAGGGGTAAGCCAAATGTCCCTTTGAAGCGTGTTTTCAACCAGAGTAGAGGGGGAAAAATGGCTTTTGTGAATCCATGTTTTAACTTTAAAAAATCTTCCAAGCGAGAGCGCTCTTGTTTAAGATGGCAGAATGTCAAGAAAATACAGAGATTGTAAGCTTGCAGACAATATTTTCAGAATTACTAAAACTAACAAATACATATGAGAGAATTGAACAAAAGCTGGAATATTTGGAACAGCTAACAGAAAGATTTGATGAAAAATTTGATGATGTTCACCAAATGCAAAATGAGGGGATTAAAATCCGAAGAATTGAAGTGGAAAGGAATATAAAGTGATTAAACTTGCTGATATCCATGACAATTGGTTTGTTTTTGAAAATGCAAAGAATGGAATATTGAACCAGAAAATAAATGGAGAGGAAATCTATTTCAAAGGGCAAGATATAGAAGAAGAAAAAAGTAAAGAATTTATGGACTATGAAACTTTATCAGCAAAAATATGGATAACACTGCTGACAATTAAAGACAAGCGGAATAAAGAAACAGAAAGAGGGCATCAGGATTATATGAGAGATCTTACAAGCAAGGACTTGCTAGGAGTAGTCCATACAAAGCTGATTAAGAAGAAGCTCAGAAGATTGATACCACAAATGGCAGAGGACATAAGATTGTTTTGTTATTGGAAAGATACAGGTTGATAGATGGAAGAGTATAATTTAAAATTACTAGCTAAACCTAGTGAAATTTAGTGATAATAGGTATAGTTAAATAAAAAATTGATAATGATAATACTGTATACTGTATGATGTGTAGTGTTATGATAAGCAATAATTGGATATGAATATTGAATGATACCCATGAAGGGATGGCTAGGAATCCTTTTGGATTATATATAAAGGTCAATAATAATAATAACAATAAAAAAAGAACTAAATTAGACACAGTTAAGTTTTGATCATTAGGGGGAAAATGTTATGGTATAGGATATAGCCAAATAAAGAAAGGATAATGATAATAATTATATATATGTATGGGTATAATATAGGGACACTGGATGTAAATTGTAAACAGTCATTTGGAAAGGAAGATTAGAAAACTGTTATTAAATATTATGGATGTTTAGCTAGAATAGGATATAAGGATTTAATGTTAATGGAGGATTTTATAAATAAGTAAATGAAATGCTAGTATGTGGTTATGTACTAAATTTTGCTATATTTTATGATGAAGGACGTTTAAACAATTATAGTCAAATAAAAATGGAGGTATGATGATGGTAATATGTATAAACATTTGAGTTAAGATACCAGAGTTAATATGAATTATACTTGATGACGGTAGAAGAGATGCACAAAAACCTTTTAATACATACAATAGTAGAGTTGGAAGGGACCTTGGAGGTCTTCTAGTCCAACCCCCTGCCTAGGCAGGAAACCCTATACCGTTTCAGACAAATAGCTATCCAACATCATCTTAAAGACTTCCAGTGTTGGGGCATTCACAACTTCTGGAGGCAAGCTGTTCCACTGATTAATTGTTCTAACTGTCAGGAAATTTCTCCTCAGTTCTAAGTTGCTTCTCTCCTTGATTAGTTTCCACCCATTGCTTCTTGTTCTACCCTCAGGTGCCTTGGAGAATAGCTTGACTCCCTCTTCTTTGTGGCAACCCCTGAGATATTGGAACACTGCTATCATGTCTCCCCTAGTCCTTCTTTCTCTTAAGCTAAACATACCCAGTTCCTGCAACCGTTCTTCATATGTTTTAGTCTCCAGTCCCCTAATCATCTTTGTTGCTCTTCTCTGCACTCTTTCTAGAGTCTCCACATCTTTTTTACATCGTGGTGACCAGAACTGAATGCAGTATTCCAAGTGTGGCCTTACCAAGGCATTATAAAGTGGTATTAACACTTCACGTGATCTTGATTCTATCCCTCTGTTGATGCAGCCTAGAACTGTGTTGGCTTTTTTGGCAGCTGCTGCACACTGATGGCTCATATTTAAATGGTTCTCCACTGGACTCCAAGATCCCTTTCACAGTTACTACTACTGAACAAGGTACCACCTATACTGTACCTGTGCATTCCATTTTTGTTCGTTCTGTATCTTAAGCCTATCTTCTGGAGTGTTGGCTATTCCTGCCAGTTTTGTAACCAACTGATACACTTTCTACAGTATGTAAAGAAGGAGGATTTTTATGTTTGTTTTGAAAATTAAAAATAAATAAATAAAGGTTTTGGAAAAACAAAGAAGTTAATGAATCCAGCTGAATCAGTTATCTGTGTGTGCTTTCTGGATTTGAATTTATGCAACAAACTCTGATATAATCTTGTTTTGGCAATGAGCCAATCAGATCACAGTGGGATTCAGTTATTGATGTCATGTATTGAAGCTGAGAGGAGGGCATTTGTCAGTGTTTTATGTGATTGCTATCAAGTTGGTTGGTTGTTGTTTTTTTGTTCTTTCATTGAGTGAGCTTGTAAGATGTAATAAAATTAAAGTAATGGTTGACCAGTTGACTGGTCACCCAGAAAGCGATGTAAAATAGTATTATTAAATGAACAAGGCTACAGTTATAAAGAAATTATAAGAACAATTGGTGGAAACTTAACCAAAGTTTTTGAAGAGGTATACGGAGACTCAGTCACTACAAAACCACACTGGTAAAGGCAGGAAAAGGAGCACAACAGCAAGTGATGATAGAAGAATTAAGAAACTCTGCCTACGTGACAGAAGAAAATCATCTGGGTGTATACAAGATGAAATGGTGCAATGCAATGTGAAGTTGAGTGCAAAGATTGTTTGGCGCAGACTGCAGGAATTTGGCCTAAAATCTAGAATTCCACGAAAAAAGCCACTTTCATCTCAAACAAAGGTTGAAAAGGCTAAACTGGGCTAAAACCCATGTTACCTTGACAGAGGATATACAGGTGAAACTCGAAAAATTAGAATATCGTGCAAAAGTTCATTTATTTCAGTAATGCAACTTAAAAGGTGAAACTAATATATGAGATAAGACTCATTACATGCAAAGCAAAATAGTTCAAGCCGTGATTTGTCATAATTGTGATGATTATGGCTTACAGCTCATGAAAACCCCAAGCTCGTCTGTGGAAGGAAGCATGAAGTGCTCCAAAATCTCCTGGTAGACAGCTGCGTTGACCCTGGACTTAATGAAGCACAGTGGACTGACACCAGCGGATGACATGGCTCCCCAAATCAACACAGACTGTGGAAACTTCACACTGGACTTCAAGCATCTTGCAGTGTGTGCCTCTCCATTCTTCCTCCATACTCTGGGTCCTTGGTTTCCAAATGAGATGCAAAAGTTGCTCTCATCAGAAAAGAGGACTTTGGACCACTGAGCAACAGACCAGGTCTGTTTTTCTTTAGCCCAGGTAAGACGCTTCTGACGTTGTTTGTTGTTCAGGAGCGGCTTGACAAGAGGAATACGACATTTGAAGCCCATGTCCAGGATCCGTCTCTTGATGCACTGACTCCAGCCTCAGTCCACTCCTTGTGAAAGTCCCCAACACTTTTGAATGGCCTTTTCCTGACAATCCTCTCCAGGCTGCGGTCATCCCTGCTGCTTGTGCACCTTTTTCTTCCACACTTTTCCCTTCCACATAACCTTCTATTAATGGGCTTTGATACAGCACTTTGGGAACATCCAACTTCTTTTGCAATTACCTTTTGAGGCTTTCCCTCCTTATGGAGGGTGTCAATGATGGTTTTCTGCACAACTGTCAGATCAGCAGTCTTTCCCATGATTGTGATTCCTACTGAACCAGACTGATAGACCATTTAAAGGCTCAGGAACCCTTTGCAGGTGTTATGGCTTAATTAGCTGATTAGAGTGGGACACTTTGAGCCTAGAATATTGCACCTTTTCACAATATTCTAATTTTCTGAGATGGTGGATTTGGGGTTTTCATGAGCTGTAAGCCATAATCATCACAATTATGACAAATCACGGCTTGAACTATCTTGCTTTGCATGTAATGAGTCTATCTCATATATTAGTTTCACCTTTTAAGCCTGGATATTCCTACTTTTCACCCAAGATGCCTCTGATAATGGGAGGCCCTTCCACTTTATTAAGTATTGGAGTTGTCTCCTGTGCCACCTTGAATCGAGGATTCGTTGAACTTCATAATGGGTTTGGCCCCCTATGACCATAGGGCCCGGGGGTTCCCAGGGTAGTGGTCTCAGAGTGGATCCGATCACAGGGGTTTTTTTTTGTTTTTTTGAAAAAGAATTTTATTGGTTTTTAAAATTTTGGGGGGAAAAGGGTAGGTGGATATACAAAAAAAAGTTTTGGCAGCTCCATCGTGCTAGAGGTAGGAATCTCTCCAATTCTTACAACTTTTTACAGAAAAAAACCAAAAGATAAAAGATAAGCAGAAACAGCATCTTATTATACATTGTATCAACCATGTGTTCAATCATCTATTTTGCCACTTTCTAATATATCAACAATTAGAATGATATTCCAGATATATTTATTTTTGTGACCTGAGTCTTTCCATTATTGTTCCCTCTCCCCTGTCCCCAGGCGGAGCCGCAGCCCCTCCGTCCTTCATGTCTTGTGTGTTGTCGCCTTTTTCACTACTACTTATATTTCCGCCCTCTAGGAGGGCACTATGTTTTTTAATGAAGGCCTCTGCCTCCACAACTGTGTTAATTCTAATTCTGTTTCCCTCCCAGAAGATCAGCATTCCTTCTGGCAATAACCATCTAAACCAAATTCCCTTATTATATAATTTCTTTGATAAGGAGGAATACTTCCTCCTCTTATCTCTTATTTTTTTTGAAATTTGCTTAAGAATGGCAATTTCTTTATCTTTATATTTTAGTGGTCTCTCCCTCTGAGCCCCTAGAATCTCATCCCTCGTGGTCTTCCTAAGAAATTTAACATGTACTTCCCTTGGAACATTATGTGTTCTGGCATATGCTGAATTAATCCTATAAACCAGATCCATATCCCACCACAACTGTTCTTTATCTCTTTTAATATATTCTGCTAAAATTGTACTCATAATATCCTTAAGATCTTCATCTTCTGTCTCCGGTAGTTTCTGGAATCTGAGAAAGAAGGACATTCTTTCAAGTTCTATCTTTACCATAAAAATTTCCAATTCTATATTCCCCTTCTGGACTGCCTTAACCTCCTCCCCCAGCCCAGCCGCGCCCTCCTCCAGCACACCAATTATCTGTTTATTTTCTGTTATTTGTTGCTGCACACTTTTAACCTCATCTCTAAAATCTGCTACCTCCTTTTTCAACTCATTTTGTCCCTGCATAATAGCTTGAAACATTTGAGTAACAGATAAATCTTTTGAACTCTCTCCAGTCTTTTCTTGTAAAAATGATGAAATTTTTGTCTGTTGAATCGTTGGACTGGATGCAGTAGAAGTCGGTGCCGAGGCTGCTTTGCCTGTAGGTGCTTTTCTGGGCCCCATTGTCTAAGTTCAGAAAGAGTACAAATCTTTTGCAAAAGAAATGGCGTCTGTGAAGCACGCAGCCGAGTGAGTCCGAGAAGACAGGTACATCCAAAAGTGAAAATTAACCCTCTGTCACAGTTCCAAGCCAAGAAGTCACTCAAAAAAAAAAAGAAAAAAGAAATCAGTCCAAATCCAGAAAGACCATGTAACAGGAGAGGCTCCAAGAGTCCTTCAGGGGGGATAATATAAAGCCAGACTTTCTTCAAAGGTAGTTTCAAAAGGCAGACTTCATTTATAAGTGCGAAGAAGAAGAAGGAAGCAGGCCATCTTGGCTCCTCCTCGGGATCAGGAACAGAACATTAAAAACTTCCATAAAGCTTTCAAAACAACTCAGCAATCAGCTCTTGCAGTTATGATATAAATCTTTTCACATAGTTAGTTCAAGTGGCTAATTCAGTTTTTTGCTCTCAATCTCCATTCCGAGCTTGAGAGACAGTCCAAATGCCGCTTTGCCTGAGAGGGGTAGAAGAAAAGAAGCAACCCCCCTCCAATCTTCCTACTTCAAACAGATTGAATCCACAACTTGTAAAAAAGCCGCTGCTCATCAGTTAAAAGCAATTAAGTTTAGTTTAGTTTAGTTTAGTTTATTTAATTTATAGACCGCCCCCTCTCCCCGTAGGGACTCGGGGCGGTTAAGGAGATTGGAGCGAATTTCTCACCTCCAGCACGTCAGCCGCTGCATGTAGTTAACTCTTTCCTTCCGGAATCCATTCAGCGAAGGTGCTGTTATGCACCCCCTACGCTCCCCGGCTCCTAAGGCGAAACTGGAGACCCCCCCACAATGGCTGCCGCCTATCCGGGGGGTTTCAGCAAGCCGCCCTACGGCAGGTGGTCCCTCCAAGACAGCCTGTGCTTCTAAAAGGAGCCCACCGGAGAAGCGAACAGCGGACCAACGTCCGTCGCCTTCGGAAACCGGAAGTGATCTCCCGATCACAGGTTTTAAGAGGCTACTATGAAACGCTGGGTGTATCTTCCCCAACAATCAAGGTAGTTTCAATTGCACTGTGACTGGGTTGATGATCTTTACTATGGGGAATGGTCCCATAAACTTCAGCCCCAGTTTCTTGCTAGGCAGTTTTAATCTCAAATATTTTGTGGGGAAGTAAACCTTCTCTCCCACCTGAAATGGCCGTTGCGGAGCCAGGTGTTTATCTGCCTGTTTCTTATAGGTTTGTGCCGCTTTAGCCAGTGCCTTTTTGACATTTTCCCAGGTTGCTTTCAGCATCGACATCCAATCAGTCAAGCTGACTGAGGAGGGGGGATCCCTTGGATACTCAGGCATTGGGACGAAATCAATACCGCTCACTATTTTGAACGGCGTGAGTCCTCTGCTACTGTGGACAGCATTATTGTACGCGACCTCAGCAAAAGATAAAAGGTCTGCCCAATTGGACTGCTGATAGTTCACGTAACACCTCAGGTACTGCTCTATCATGGCGTTTAGTCTCTCTGCTGCCCCATTAGTGCTCAGATAAAAAGCTGAACTAAGACCCTGAGGTGACCCAATGGACCGCAGGAACTCCCTCCAGAACTTAGCCGTGAACTGGACCCCTCTGTCTGAGATAATTCTTTGATGTACTCCATGCAGTCGGTAGATATGCTTCACGAACAGTTTAGCCAGCTTGTGAGCCGAGGGTAGTCTTCTACAGGGTATGAAGTGTGCCTGTTTGGAGAGCAGATCTATTACAGTCCAAATCACCATGTTTCCCCCACTTTTTGGCAACTCTACTATAAAGTCCATTGCGATCTCGTCTCATGGCCTCGTTGGCTCTGCTACTGTTTGCAGCAGTCCGGGTGTGTGTGTGTGTTCCTGGTCGTCTCTTCATTGTGGCACAGATGGTGCAACTTTTCACGTAACTATCCACATCTTTCTTTACGCCAGGCCACCAGAATTGCCTCTGTGCTAAGTGTAAAGTCTTTAGGAACCCAAAGTGGCCTGCCGGTTTGGCGTCGTGACTCCTCTGGAGAACTAGGGTACATAGGGATTCTGGGACGTAGAGTTTCGTCCCCTTCCATGCAAGGTCATCTCTTTTCGTCAAGATGTGTTGGTTGTTTTGGAACCAGGGGTCTGCTAGCAGTTCAGTTTTGAGTCTCGTGGTTAGGTCGCTTGCGGGTTGGTCTTGCCGGTCACGGCGTTGCCGCCTGGTGGTTACTTGGGCAGCTGTTTGAGTAGAGGGAATGATGACGTACACTACGTGCTTCTGTTCACATTTGTACTGAGGCATGCGGGAGAGGGCGTCAGCTAGAAAGTTCCTCCTGCCTGGAATGTGCTTTAACACAAAATCAAAACGGTTGAAGTATTGAGCCCATCGGACTTGTTTGGGTGATAGTTTCCGTGGGGTCCTAAGCGCCTCCAGATTTTTGTGGTCAGTCCAGACTTTGAACGGTTTCTGGCTCCCTTCCAACAGGTGTCTCCAGGTTAGCAGTGCCCATCTCACTGCAAAAGCCTCCTTTTCCCATGCGGCCCATCGTCTCTCTGTGTCTGTGAGCTTGCGGGAGGGGTAGGCGCAGGGTTGTAAGTTTCCTTGGTTGTTTCTTTGGAGTAGCACCGCTCCCACTGCCACATTGCTGGCGTCTGCCTGGATCACGAAAGGTTGCTCAGGGTCAGGATGCTTCAGCACTGGCTCCTTTGCAAACATTTCTTTTAGTGTCTCGAACGCCTCTTGGCAGGTTAGGTCCCATGGTAGGGTTTGTCCCGGATGAGGTTTCATTCCTGGGCTCCCTGTCTTCAGGAGGTCTGTCAGGGGTTTTGTCAATCTTTGGAAAGGAGGGGATGAATTGCCTATAGAAGTTCGCTAACTCTAGGAAGCTTTGTAGCTGTCTGCGGGTGCGAGGGGGATGCCAGCTTAGGACGGCTTGCACTTTCACTGGATCCATCTCTATTTCCTCATTTGACACTCGGTAACCCAGGTAGTCTAGCCGTGCACGGTGGAATTCGCATTTTGATACCTTGACATACAGGTTGGCTGCCAGAAGTTTCTCCAGTACTTCGCGGACCAGGGGTACGTGGTCGTCCATGGTCTCCGTGTAGATAAGGATGTGATCTAGGTAGACAAGGACCCCCTTGTAGAGGTGCTCATGCAGCACCTCGTTTATTAACTGCATGAATACCGCTGGGGGCCCCTGCAGCCCGAAAGGCATCACTTTGAATTGAAAGCTCCCTAGGGGCAGTTGAACGCTGTTTTCCACTCATCTCCCTCTCTGATACGTACTCGGTAGTATGCTTCTCTGAGGTCTAGTTTGGTGAAGACTTTTCCCTTGGCCAGATGAGATAGCATGCCCTTCGTGAGGGGGAGGGGGTATAGGTTATGTACGCACACCCCATTTATCCCTCGAAAGTCCACACACAATCTCATGGTTCCATCTTTTTTTTCTTTGAAGCGGACTGGTGCCACAACCCATGGCTTGGCTGGCTCAATGAACCCCCTTGCTAGGTTTTTGTCTATGTATTTGCGCATCTTTTCCATTTCCCCGGGGCGTCATGGCGTACAGTTTGGGCTTAGGTAGTTTTGCCCCGGGGATGATTTCAATGGCACAGTCTGTCTCCCGGTGGGGAGGCATAACATCGCACTCGGCCTCGCTGAATACTTCTGCAAGGTCCTGATATTCTATCGGAATCAGTTTGGCCTCTGTGGTTTTGTCAGATGTGGTTGCCAGTTGTTCTCGTGGGCTCTCTTGGGGGGTCTCCAGCGTGGGTGTTGTTTCTGATTGGAGGGGTTGGGGGCCCCTTGATATCTTAAGTCTGCGGGTACCCCCTTGCCACCAGATAGTCGGTCCCCACTTGTCTAGCCAGGAAAGTCCCAGTATGACTGTTTCTGTCATTTTGGCGGCTATTATCAATTGAATTACTTCCCAGTGATCTGCTAGCTCTAGCCTCACTGGTTCAGTCAGGTGGGTGGCATAGGCTCCTCCCATTAGGGACCCGTCAAACCGGATCGGGTGGGCCAGTCTTTTTGCTCTGATCCCCAGTTTCAGGACTGTGGTTAGGTTGATCAAGCACGTTGTGCAGCCTGAGTCTATTAGGGCTTGAAAATCCCCCCGATTTCCTCTTTTTGGGGCTGTGAGGCGTATTGGAAAAAGGAAAGGGTGAATTGATTCACTCACCATTGGGTCATTTTCTCCCTCGTCCTTGCTGTCATATGATTCGGGCAACTGGTTGTCGTTGCCTGGGGTTCCATCACTTTCGCTTGAGGGGGAAGGGGACTTTGCAGCCTGGAGGGCTTTCCTGGACGTGTTGGTGGTCTGTTTGGGCCCTCGTTCTGGTCGTGCCCTGGGCGGTGGGTCTGGCCTTGGTTTTGGGGCTGGGGTTGGGCATGCAGCTGCCATGTGGCCCATCCCCCCACATCTGTAGCATTTCAGCAGACTTCGAAGGAGGGCTGGTCTCAGAGCCTGCTGTGGTGCTGTATGTCAGCGTTCCAAATACCATGCAAAAGTAAATCAGAGTCCAGAACAGAATCATCCTTAAAGTTCCAATTTAATAATGCAGGCATGTTGGCATTATGCTATGAAATTTCAACTCTAATGTACATCCTGTGGGTTCACCCAGTTGAAAGTTCATATCTATCCCCACACCCCATAATTCATCACATGTTCCAATCATCATCTTCCACGCTGACATCTACACCCCTTTGCTTCCGGTCAGGTGTCGAGGTGCGGAGACAAAAGATGACCTTGAGCTTCTAGGAAGAATCACAACAATACATTCCATAATCCTACTCCTTTCTATTCCCCCCTCCCAACTACTACACTAATGAAACACATAGGAAATTATAAGAAAGTGTGGCAGGCCAAAGATTCTTAAAGGAACCTCTGCAGGCCTGACACTGTGGTTCCCCGCCGGCTGGGTGGTTTCAGGTCGGGTTGACCTCTCTCTTGTGTGTCCAGTTGCTTTGTCATGTCGTTGTTGCGCAGCCCGCTGTCGACATTTGTTGCTACTCAGCACCACTTAGAGAGTTGATTTGGGATGTCGCAGTATGCAGTTACTTGGGCAATTTGCTTGTCCAGGCTTGTTCTGAAAAAGTGCACCAGCAGCCGCTTTGGTAAAGGGGGTAGCCTTCCTATGACACTCCTAAATTCACGCATGTGCTCTTTGATGGGGCGGCCTTTCTGCTTTAGGTTGCTGAGTTCCTCTTCCACATATGGGTCCTCCTCCACCTCCTCAAATCTGGCCTCTAGCAGTTGCAGGAAGTCATCTATGTCTTGCAGTTGGGGGGCTCTCCTCTTGTGGAGGGCGGCTAACCATTCCCTTGCTTCTCCCTCTATCCCCTCTGCGATGGTATTCACCATGGCCCTGGGGGATGGTTAGAGGTGCCCATAGCATTCTAGGTGGATATCAGCTGAATCAAGGAATAGGGCTAGCTGATCTGAGTCTCTGTCAAACTTTCCCCTGAATTGGGGTGGGTCATTCAGTCCTAATCCCCCAGCCTCCTGTCGGCCTTGGTATGCTTGCACCTGATGTGGCTGGTCATCTTCTTCACCCCTAGTTCGGAGAGAGGGAGGGGGTTGCCTGCTCCAGAGAGGCACTGGTTGCCTTTTTGGGCTCCTTCTCCTTCTATTGGGAGGGGGAGGGGGGCTGCGCTCCAGTCTGCATCTCCTCCCTTCAACAGGATCAGATGTCCCTTCCTTCTGTTTTGGGCGGCATGATGGCCCCTCATCATGAAGGGTGGCTCAGTAAAAATCCTGTTGCTCTTTTGCACTCCCTCGGGATTCCATCTGGGGCTTTGGGAACCTGGTTTGTTTCCAGTCCCACCTCCAGTCCACCCTTGCCAGCTTGCTTGAGACCCTTCCCTGTATCTGGGGACTAGGGCAAGGGAATTTCCACCAGTAATTATCTTCTCTTGCTTCTGCTTCTGAGAAAGGCATCGCTGCTTGGCATTGCCGCATACCTCCAGCCGCAATCAATTTCCTGTTGCCTGATTTTCCCTCCAAGCAGCCCAAACATTGGGGGGAGTGCTCGGAGAGCCCGGGCTTCAGGAAACCTGGAATTTTTTTTTAAGCCAGTTTTGGCTCTCTGTGAAGTTCCCAGAATACAACCTAATTAATTTACGAGCCTCGAGACAAAGTTCAAAAGAAATCCAATCATTTATTAGGAATGGCATTCTGGTGTAGACTTCTGTGGAGCTAAAACTGCTTTCGCTTAATTGCGTTTGAACTTTACCCCTGTACCCTCTCCCTTCTGTCCTACGTTATAACTCATATTCTCCAACTAGGCTGTAGACATGAGATCCGACTCCGGCCGAAGGCATGCATGGAATTTCCCCTTCCATGCCAGCCTGATAATAGTCATGGCAACGCTTTAGAAGTTGACATCCTTTTTATTTAATTTTCCAGTTAAGTTGTTGGTCCTTGGCAAGGGTAGCAGAAGGGCATCTTAAGAAACTTGTACATGGGCTTCCAGTATGACGTTGCTGCGATATCAGACACAGGCAACGGGTCTCCATGTTCCCTGTGCTGAGTTCTTCCTGTTTGTGGGCTCCGTAGGGGGCCAAAGCCACCCTGGAAGGGTGGTGAAGCAAAGGGGGCACCCTGTGAGGTCAAGGGGAGTCGCAGATCCCATGCCAGACCCGGGGTTTTTTCTCCCTCTCAGCCACAGCAAGAAGAGACAGCCCAAAGATGGCTTCCACAAAGCTGGGAGAAACCGAAGAACAACAGGTGCTGGAGTGAAGTGAGTGGACTGTGTTGGAACTGCAATGGTGCGGTAGTTTCAACATTTTTTGGCATTGCCTTTCTTTGGAATTGGAATGTAAACTGACCTTTTCCAATCCTGTGGCCACTGTTGAGTTTTCTAAATTTGCTGGCAAATTAAGTGTAGCACTTTTACTGCATCGTCTTTTAAAGATTTTGAATAGCTCAGCTGGAATACTGTCATCTCCACTAACTTTGTTGTTGCTCAGACTTCCTAAGGCCCATTTGACTTCACATTCCAGGATGTCTGGCTCAAGATCAGTGACCACCCCATCATGGTTATCAGGGACGTTAAGCTTGTTCTTGTATAGTTCTTCTGTGTAATTTTGCCACCTCTTCTTAATCTCTTCTGCCTCTGTTAGGTCCCTGCAATTTTGGTCCTTTATCATGCCCATCTTTGCATGAAACGTTCCCTTTATATCTCCAATTTTCTTGAAGAGATCTCTGGTCCTCCCTATTCTATTGTTTTCTTCTATTTCTTTGCACTGTTCATTTAAGAAGGCATTCTTATCTCTTCTAGCTATTCTCTGGAATTCTGCATTCAATTGAGTGTATCTTTCTCTTTCTCTCTTGCCTTTCACTTCCCTTCTTTCCTCAGCTATTTGCAAAGCTTCCTCAGACAGCCATTTTACTTTCTTGCATTTCTTTTTCTTTGGGATGGTTTTAGTTGCTACCTCTTGTACAACGTTGTGAACCTCCGTCCATAGTTCTTCAGGCACTCTATCAGATCTAATTCCTTAAATCTATTTGTGACCTCTACTGTATATTCATCAGGGATATGATTTAGTTTACCTGAGTGGCCTAGTGCTTTTCCATACTTTCTGCAATTTTAGCCTAAATTTTGCAACAAGAAGCTCATGATCTGAGCCACAGTCAGCTCCTGGTCTTGTTTTTACTGATTTTATAGAGCTTCTCCATCTTTGGTTGCAGAGCACATAGTCAGTCTGATTTCTGTGTTGACCGTCTGGTGATGTCCAAGTGTAGAGTCGTCTCTTGGATTGTTGGAAAAGAGTGTTTGCTATGACCATCGTATTCTCTTGACAATATTCTATCAGCCTGTGCCCTGCTTCATTTTGTACACCAAGGCCAAACTTGCCTGTTATTCCGGTTATCTTTTGGCTTCCTACTTTAGCATTCCAATCCCCCATGATGATAAGGACATCATTTTTTGGTGTTAATTCTAGAAGGTGTTGTAGGGTTTCATAGAACCAGTCAAGTTCATCCTGTTCAGCACCAGTGGTTGGGGCATAGACTTGGACTACTGTGATGTTGAATGGTTTGCCTTGGATTCGAACTAAGGTCATTTGGGGGAATGTATCCCAGCATTGCTTTTCCTACTCTTATTGATTATGAAGGCTACTCCATTTCTTCTGAGGGATTCTTGCGTGCAGTAGTATACCTGATGGTCATCTGAATTAAATTCACCCATTCCTTTTTTTTTTTTTTAATTCAAATTTTTATTGGTTTTTTAAAAAAAATTTAAGGAAAAAGGGTTATAGGGTTATAAAACATTTTGACAGCTACATCGTGCGGTGGGGAGAAGCCCCCCCAGGTCTTGCAACTTTTACAAACAATGATAGAAAAATATCAGCATTTACTTAAGTATTAGCAGTTTTAAATTTGACACAAAATCATCGGTATGTTTCAATCATTTGTTTTGTATCACTTTCATAAAAATACATTGTAGCAACAATTGCAATAGTGTTCCAAGTCACTTTTGTGATCTGAGTCTTTTCCAGGGCGCTGCTCTGGAGAGTCCAAAGAAGGGTTAAACACAGCCAATCTGCCCAGAACTGAATTGAAAACTTTAAGCCACGCCTCTGGTGCTGACTATCCTCAGATTTTTTCAATTCAGCTAGCCCAGTGGACGCGCTTAAAATTTTCTCCAGTTCTAAGATTGATTCCTTGGACTCTCCAGAGGAAGAATAATTTTTTAACACAGTGTAATTAAGGATTTTTTAGAGCAGGCTGGTGAGTTTTAAATTAAATTTGTTTTTTTCCCTTTTTAATTGGTTTTTTCTCACCCTTTCGGCTCTCCTGGAGTCCGGGGCTTTGCTCTGGCTCCTCGAAGCCGCAGGCAGCTGTTGAGGGAAGCGCGTGGGTCGGAGTGCCGACGCCAGCGCTGTTGGGGCAACCCTACTGGGGGCCGATTCCCGCTGGAAGCCCTCCGTTGCAATTTGTGCTTCTAGCAAGTCAAATTGCGGTGCGGGCTTCCAGGGCAGCCATTTTGGCTTCTTCCCTCTTCAGATTTGGCGCGCAAAGCAGCGGTGAGTTCCGGCCGCCATTTTGGATTGCGCAACCTTCCGTTTCCACTTTAAAAGTTTTTTGCCGCAGCTGCCTGGTGCCTGGCTCTTTGCAGGAGCCGCGTGGAGTCAGACTTGGCCAGTGTGACCAGCGACCTGGGCCCCAATCCAAGCAAGTGATAGCGGCGTGGGATCGTGGCCTGCTGGGTCGCCTCCCTTACTCTCCTGCAGGCGCTGGGAGCGAATTCTGCTCACGCCTAAAAATTCCAAAGCTACTTCAGGTCTTGCAGTTTCTCTGTCTCCTCAGGAGCATCGTGCTGTGGTGCGCTTTCTGGAGGTGGTGAGTGGTGGTTTTCTCATCCCCCTACTGTCCCAACCAGTGATTGTTACCATGGCAGATCAGGCCCCTGAGACTTCTGAGGGTGTCTCTTCCAGAGCCCCTGTAAGACAGGCCGGGAAAGCTGCCAGGGAGGCCATTAGAGGGAGTAAGCCTTACTCCAGGCATGGCCCCAAGCAGGGCTCAGGCCTTGACAAAGATGCATTAAGGCGCCAGAAGGCCTTAGAAAAACAGTTTTCCAAAGCCCAACAACAGGCCCAATCTTCCCTTTTGGTGTCTCCTGGGGAGCCCTCCAGGGAAATTCCTCCAGCCCAGGGAGGCCCCATTTCTGATAGTGAAGAGGAAGGGGATTCCTTGGCCATGGCAACTTCTCCAGGCCATTCCATGGATGATCAGGCTGATCTCTTTGCCTGTCCCTCTGATATGGAGGAGGGACCAGCTCCAATGGGGCCCTTAGCCCCTCAACAGCCGATTTCCGGGCCCACTCAAGGGGTTCGCCCCATTGAGGACCAAGGGCCTAACTTATCCACTGAAATGCAGGAAATAATTAACAGGGCCATTTCCCAGGGCATTGAGGCAGGCATGCGAAAAGGTGGCAAGCGCACTCGCAAGACCCACCATTTGCAACCCCAGGAGGATTCCAGAGAGATGACTCCTAGCCTTCCACCCCCGTCCCTGCATTCTTCAGTGGCTTCCGATGAGTCAGACTGGGAGGAGGAAGAGGAATTTCTCCCTAGGCAGGAAGCTGAATTCTCTGGGGATGAGGCAAGTCCCGCCAAAAAGCCGGCCTTTTCAGGCTTATTTAATTTGGATAACTTCAAAACCATTTTAGATAAGGCTAAGATCTCAACTCGCATGGGGTCCACCCCCCCAGCTCAAGAGGTTGTAGACCCTGATGATCTATCTGGGGATCTCTTTGAGGAACCCATTTCGGTCCAGGAAATAGTTCCTGTGCCCAAGATGTTCCTCAATTTAGTTCAAAGACAGTGGGCGCAGCCAGCTACCATGGCTACCCCCAGCAGCCATGACAAGAAGCTATATACGGTGGATGCCAGCCTGGAGGAGCTGCTCAAGCTCCCTCCTATCGATCCCCCTGTAGTGGCTCTTACCTCCTCTTCTGTACTCCCTCCTGATCTGTTGGAGGGGCTCAAGGCCGAGGACAAGAGAACCGAAACTGCTTGTCACAAGACCCATCAGGCAGCTGCATGGGCTATTAAGTCCTCCGCTTCGGCCTCCTTTTTCTCCAGGGCTGCTCTCCTGTGGCTGAGGCAGTTGTTGAGGAAGATACCTGCCAAGGACGTTAAAGTCAGGCAGGATATCAATAAGATCATGGCAGCCACAGAGTACACTGCTGATGCCACTCTGAATGCTGCTAAGTTTGCCTCGCGTGCCCTGGCATCTAATGTTACTTCCAGACGCCTCCTGTGGCTTAGGCACTGGAATGTGGATATGCGCTCCAAATGGAAGCTTGTTACTGCCCCCTTTAAAGGGGACAAGCTGTTTGGTGAGGTCCTTGATCCAGTCCTCGTGGAAAACAAGGACAAAAAGAAAGTTATGCCATCAGTCACCAAGAAGCCTGATCGTAAAGGTCCTGGCTCTTACAGGAGGCAGGCCTTTCGGAGCAATGAGCCCTCCACCAGCTCCGCCCCCTATCATCGGGCGTATCCCCAGCAGGGTGAGCGGTCCCAGGACCGTCAGTCCTTTCTAGACAGAGGTCGCCAGCAGCCCTTCTCCAAGCGGCCATTTCGGGGGGGCTCCGGCTCCCGACCCTTTAGGAGGTATAAATGACCATCACAGGTCAGCTCCCATAGGAGGGCGGCTGCAGTTGTTTCACGCCAAATGGGAGCAGACCACGTCGGACCCGTGGGTTCTTCAAACGGTCCGCATGGGTCTCACTCTAGAATTCTGGTCCCCCCCTCCCCGCCACTTCATCCGGTGTCCAGTTCCCTCAGGGTTAGTCAAAAGATCCCTCATGGAACAGGAGATAAGGCACCTCAAGGAGATCAGGGCCATAGAGCCTGTCCCAGCAGGCCAGGAGGGAAGAGGGTTTTACTCCATCCTGTTTCTGGTCCCCAAAAACTCAGGAGGGTGGAGGGGGATATTAGATCTAAAGAGGTTCAATCACCACGTGACATATCGCAGGTTCAAGATGCAATCCCTCCAGTCCATCTTGGGGTGCATCAGACCAGGCGATATACTAATGTCCATAGACCTCAAAGAGGCCTACCTCCACGTCCCTATCCGCAAAGCCCACCGCAAGTTCCTGAGGTTCTCTTATGCGGGCCTCCATTACCAGTACCGGGCCTTGCCATTCGGCCTGTCATCGGCGCCCAGGACATTCACAAAGGTTCTCGCAGCCGTGGCGGCTTTTCTACGGTCACGTCCGGTCAGACTCCACTGTTACCTGGACGATGTTCTCATTCTGTCATCATCGCATCAACAAGCTGTCAGCGACCTAGAACACACCATGCAGGTGCTCCGGGACCACGGGTTCACCATCAACCTGGAAAAAAGTCATCTCGTTCCCACGACCAGACTGAAGCATCTAGGGGCAGTCATCGACACCACTTCGTGCACGGTATCCCTGTCCCCGGAAAGGGTGGCCAGCCTTCGGGAGATGGTCGTTCAGGTGCAGCGGTCACGACTAGTCAAGGTAGTTCAGCTCTCACAGCTCCTCGGCAAGATGATCTCGTGCCTGTCAATCGTGCCTTGGGCGAGACTTCCATATCAAAGAACAAACGAAAGCAGCTCAACAAGACTGATTCCAGTTCCAGCAGAGGTACGTCGCTCTCTAAAGTGGTGGTTGTCTCCGGCCCTGTTAAAGGGGTCGCCATTCAAGGAGCCAGTCAGGCTCACCATCACAACGGATGCCAGCCTGTTCGGTTGGGGGGCCCACTGCCACAACCAGCTCGCACAGGGCAGGTGGTCCCCTTCCGAAGCCGCTCAACTGGCTGGAGCTGGCTGGAGCTGAGGGCAGTCAGGCTTGCGCTCAAGCGCTTCCAGAGCACCGTTCAGGGTCACCACGTGCGCATCATGACAGACAATGTCGCCACCAAGGCGCACATCAATCGACGGGGGAACGCGCTCCAGATCCCTGATGAAGGAGGCGGAGCTCTTGGGTCGATGGGCGGAGAGGTATCTTCTTTCTCTTCAGGCGGAGCACATCTCGGGCACGAGCAACACCCAGGCGGACTGGCTGAGCAGATCCACAGTCGACCACTCGGAGTGTCGTCTACATCCGCTGCTGTTCCAGCAACTGTCCCAGAGGTTCGGCCTCCCGCTGGTGGACCTGTTCGCCACCGCGGCCAACGCACATCTTCCGCGGTTCTTCACAAGGTTCCACAACCTGAGGGCGGAAGGAGTCAACGCGCTGCACGGCCCATGGCCGAAAGGTCTGCTTTACGCTTTTCCCCCGCTACCTCTTCTTCCCAGAGTCATCAGGAAGATCCTAGCAGAGGAGGCGGAGGTGCTGCTGGTAGCACCGTACTGGCCCAGGAGAACCTGGTTTGCAGACTTGGTGAGTCTTTCGATCACACCACCGTGGCGGATTCCTCCACAGGACATCTCTCTCAGCCAGGGGGCCCTTCAACATCCAGAGCCCCAGTGGCTGCAGCTGGCCGTCTGGCACTTGAGAGGGATCTCCTAAGCAGAGGCAAGTTGTCAGACAAGGTGATTGGCACCATCCAAGCGTCACGACGGCAGTCCACGACGCGCATCTACGACGCCACTTGGAAATCCTTCGCCAGTTGGTGCACTGCTCATGGTACGTCTGCGCCCCTTGCTTCGGTTCCTGTCATCCTGGACTTCCTACAGGAAGGTTTGGACAAGGGCCTGGCACCTAACACCCTGAGGCGCCAGGCGGCAGCCCTGTCAACCATCCTCTCAGTTGAGGGCTACGCATCTCTTGGCCGGAATCCGACCATCCACAGTTTTCTCAGGGGAGCGACCAACCTGAGACCCCCAGTGGTCCACAGATACCCATCTTGGGATCTCAATGTAGTGTTGCGGTCCCTCATCGGGCCCCCGTTTGAGCCACTTAAGACGGCCAGTCTCAGACACCTCACATTCAAGACGGTCTTTCTGGTCGCTATCACGTCTGCTCGTCGCATATCGGAACTGGCTGCCTTGTCAGTCAGAGAGGTCTTGTGTCTCATTCGTAACGACAGAGTAATCCTGAGGCTGGATCCTTCCTTCATTCCGAAGGTCAATTCCTGGTTTCATCGGGCGCAGGAGGTGGTCCTTCCGGATTTTTGTCCGCATCCTCGGCACCCGAGGGAAAAACGCTGGCACATGCTGGATGTGCGCAGGACTATTCGCAGATACATCAAGCGCACGGCCAGTTTTCGGAAATCCGAATCTCTATTCGTCTCCTTTCAACCAGCTTCTCAAGGCAAGAAGGTCTCTTCATCTACCATCGGCGGATGGCTGCGAGCCTGCATTGCGCTTGCCCACGTTTTACAGTCCGTTCCTGTGCCTCGCAATATCACAGCACATTCGACTAGAAGCGCCGCCACCACAGCTGCCTGGTCTACACAGGCACCGATTGAAGAGATCTGCAAGGCGGCCACCTGGACTTCTCTGTCTCCATTTGTCCGAAATTACAAACTGGACAGTTTTGCATCGGCGGAGGGGGCCTTTGGGAGGCGTGTTCTTCAGGGCATCCATACCAGCGGAGCGACCCTGATGGCTGAGCCTTCCCGCCCTAGTGACAGTTAGCTTGGGCATGTCCCTTCTTTGGACTCTCCAGAGCAGCGCCCTGGAAAATGACCATTGTCTTACCTGAAGGGTCCTTTTCAGGGCGCTGCAAGGGAGAGTCCACCCCGCCCTGGGGTCTATTCTCCGCTGGTGTTTGTGAAGTCACAGTGTTGTTTTGTTGTTTCTGTTATTGTTGTTTGGACAATTTTTGACTTGTTCCATATTAGACTTCCAGTTGAAGTTTCAGCGCGCAACTGTTCCACGTCTTCATTGAATAAATCTGAGGATAGTCAGCACCAGAGGCGTGGCTTAAAGTTTTCAATTCAGTTCTGGGCAGATTGGCTGTGTTTAACCCTTCTTTGGACTCTCCCTTGCAGCGCCCTGAAAAGGACCCTTCAGGTAAGACAATGGTCATTCTAGCTGTTGCATCCTCTCTCCCATCCACCGGCTGAGCCTCAGCCCCTCCCCCCCTTGTTTCTTGTGTAACATCCCCCATTTCACCTCAAAGAGCACTGTGTTTTTTAGCAAAAGCCTCTGCTTCCACAGGTGTGTGGATTCTAATTCTGCTGCCCTCCCAAAAAATCAGCATGCCTTCTGGAAATAGCCATCTAAACCAGACCCCATTATTATATATATTTTTTTTGCTAAGAAGGAATATTTCCTTCTATTATCTCTTACTTTTGGGGGGATCTGTTTAAGAATGGTTATTTCTTTGTCTTTATATTTTAGTGGTCCTCCCCTTTGAGCTCCTAGAACATCATCTCTTGTAGTTTTTCTAAGAAATTTAATATGAACTTCCCTTGGAACGTTGTGTGTTCTTGCATAGGCCGAATTAACCCTATAAATCAGGTCAATGTCCCACCAAAGCTGTTGTTTATCTCTATTAATATACTCTGCTAGTATTGTGGTCATAGTCTCCTTGAGATCTTCATTCTCAGCTTCTGGCAAATTTTGGAACCTAAAAGAAAGACATTCTTTCAAATTCCATTTTTAACATCTGATTCCCAAATTCTGTATTCCCCCTCTGGATTGTCTTCATCTCATCTCTAATCCCGACCGCCCGCTCTTCCAGCACACCAATCCTCTGTTCATTCCGTGTAGTTTGCTTGTTCGTCTCTCTGAGCTCTTCCTTTAAGTCCTGCAATTGTTTTTTAATTTCGTCCTGTCCCTTTAAGATGTTTTAAAGCATCTGCTGAGTAGGCAGGTCTTTTGCACTCTCTTCAGAGGCTTTAGGTTGTAGGAAAGATCCCATTTGTGACTGGTGTGCAGGGCTGGACGTTGAAGATGTTGGGGCCGATGAGGCCTTACCAGGTGGCAATTTCTTAGGACCCATCATAAGGCTCAGAGTTAATTGTTATTCTGCACAAAGAAATGGCGTCTGTGGGAGAGCACAGCCGGCAGGGATCACCAAACAAGCAGGTCCAAAGGGGAACAAGTCCTCTAGCAGAAAAGTTAAAGCAGATAGGTGGGTCAAAATATTCCAAGTCCAGGGCAATAACGTGTTTGAAGAGGCTCCTGGAGGTCTCTGGGGTGGAGGTTAGTTGAAAGCCATAAAGTTTTCCAAGGGAGGAGTCTCATTCATAAAGAAAAAGAAGAAGGAGGAGGTTGGCCATCTTGGGTCAGCCAGTATAGGTGATCAGGAAAACAACAAAGTCAAAATTTCCATAAGTAGTTTAAAAAAGAATCAGTTCAACCATCCTTTCTCTCGCAATTGTAGCCAACGAAAAAGATCCCCCCCCCATTATTTAAGGGAAGTGAAAGTGGTTTTCAAACTTTCTCTCTCCCCCATGAAGGGGAGGGATTTTTCAAGCGCCGCTTTTCCGAGGGGGGTGGAATTTCCCCCCCCCCCAATCTAAACTCCTCCAGAGGTTGAAACAAGCAAGGCAGGAAAGCTGCAAAACCGTCAAAAATATAATAGTAAAAGACCTGGGGAGACCCCTCGGCTCACCGCTCTTCAGCTGCTTCATTCTAATTGATTGTTTCCTTCAGGCTGCGTTCGGAGAAGCGTGCGGTGGCATTCCGCGCGCTCCCCACGCTCCCCGGCTCCTGGGGCAAAGCTGGAGACCCCCCGCGGCCGCCAACGTTCCAGGGGCCCCCAGCAAACCACCCCTTCGGCAGGGCGCCAATGTTCCCTCTAAGGTGCGCTGCTGCGCGGCCGCGCACGTGGCAAGAAAACACCACGCAGCAGTTTTCAACTGCCGCGCAGTGATTTCTATTGCCACAGGCTCCGGAAGCTGGGGAGGTCCTTTGCAGGCAGCTAGAACGGGCCGCCCACAAAGGACTTCCCCGGACTTGCTTTGATGAGCACGGGGTGACTGAGGGTAGTTGTGAAGCCCCAAAGCCCCCACCACCACCAGAATAACTGCGGCCACCTCCTCCTCCTCTAACAGCACTGCCGGATTTGCCGCCCGGCGCTGCGGCTGAGGTGAAGCCGCCAAAGCTCCAGCCGGCATCCCCGTGCGTGGCAGTGGTGCCTCCCCTTTGCTCAGAGCACCTGAGCTCAGCATCGCATTACCCCTGCCCCCTCCTCCTCCTCCACCGTGCTTTTGAGAAGCCATGAGGCTGCGGGAGCCAGTAGGAAGGCGGGGGGAGCAGGGGGGAAAAAAGCCTCATGGCTCCTCAGAAGCACGGCGGAGGAGGAGGGGGCAGGGGTAACGCGGCGCTGAGCTCAGGTGCAAATGTGGTGGTGCTGTTGGAGGAGGAGGAGGTAGCAGCAGTTATTCTGGTGGCAGCTCGTCGGCATCTTCAGGAGCAGCCCTGCCCACGATGAAGAAACACAAGATGGAGCAGATCCACGCAGATGACGTCGCTGCAACATGACTGGAGGAGGAATTCTGGGAGTTGAAGTCCACAAGTCTTAAAGCTGTCAGGTTTGAAGACCCCTGGGTTTTTTTCCTAAAGGGTTAGGGGTGCAAGGGTCTTGTAACTTGACAGCTTTAAGACTTGCGTGCTTCAAATGCCAGAGTTTCTGAGCCAACATTTTGGTTGCTAAGCAGGAGCGTTGTTAAGTGATACTGATATTATATAACACTTTTAATTAAGCGGGTACCTTGAAGAAACATAACTTTGAGTTTCAAATAATACTGATTTCGTTGTTGTCTTAGGTGACATCTGTGAAAAAAATTCAGGTGCTCAGGCATGAAAATGTGCCGCTCAAATACTATACTTTTCTGCTCACATTGAAAAAAAATTAGAGGGAACATTGCAGGGCGCCCCTCCAAGGCACCCTGTGCTCCCCCCAGATTCCAGGGGAGCCCACCGGAGCAGCGAGAAGGCAGACGCAGACGTCCGTCTCCTTCGGCTGCCGGAAGTCGTCATTGCTTTTCCTACTCTTATTGATTATGAAGGCTACTCCATTTTTTCTGAGGGATTCTTGCGTGCAGTAGTATACCTGATGGTCATCTGAATTAAATTCACCCATTCCTATCCATTGTAGGTTGTTGATTCCTAAAATGTCGATATTCAGTCTTGTTATCTCTTGTTTGACCATGTCCAGCTTACCTTGATTCATGGATCTTACATCCCAGGTTCCTATGGAGTATAGATCTTTTCCAGTGGAAGAGAGGGAGTGGTCACGTTTGATTGGTCCAAAGACTGAGAGCAAACTTCTGAAATACTCCTGCCTTCCATTCCTACCATGTTTTCCTCTCAGTCTCTTGGTCCAAGCACTGTTTGAGATTGGTTTTAGGTAGGAAAGTGTATTTTTTCCTTTTCGTTTCCATTGGATTGTTAATTTGGCTCAATTGGTGACTTTAAATTTACACAAATTCCAAGTTGCAGCTGCGGCCCAAAGGGACAGTCCTTTCTGCCTCGGGCAGTTTGGGGAGGGCCCCGTGGGGCGTTCTTCCTCCTCTCCGCGGTCCAGGAGTCTTTGTCCAATCCCCGGGACTGTGGGGGTGCCATACTCCTAGGGGCGGCTGGTGAGTGAATCCGTGCCTCCCAGCTGCGGCTGAGGAGAGCCGGACCTTTGAAAGTGCACGAGGAGCGCGCGAGGCGTCTGTGGAGCCGCCGTTCCATCCAGGCGGCTGCCGCGATAGACTTTAAAGCGGAGAGGCTCGAGCGGCTTGGGGAGAGTACGTGCTGGTGCGCGGGGCCCCCAGAGTTTCTTACGAGGCCGCCCTTTCGATCCGGAGCTCCTTGCAAGACGGCAAGGCCTCCCGCGGCGCCCAGTGTGTCAGCGCCATCGTGCTGACTGACCCGGCAGCCATTTTGACTCATGCCACATGCGCGGAGCTAGGCCTCAAGCCGCGCGGCCATTTTAAAAAGGCCTAAGCCGGCAGGCCCTGATCTACCAGGCACATTCAAGGCCCAGGTTCCAGCAGGACTGACAGAGGCCTACTTTCCATCGCCCCGGGCTTCAAGACACGTAAGTGGGGCAATGGAGGAGGGCTTGGAAATCCCTCAGGGTCAGGTGGAGGGCCCTTTGGTGGAGAGCGGAGGGCCGGGGCAGGTACCTGGGTCCAGGGAGTCCCAAGCCAGGCCCTTGGCCTCTCATTGCCCCTCGAGGTCCACTACGAGGGAGGAGGCCAGGAGGCAAAAGGCTTTGGAAAAGACTTTTGCCAGGGCTGAGCGACAGGCTAAGTCAGCTGGGCCTATTTCCACCAGCAGATCCAGGTCACCACTCAGGCCTGCTTCGACTCGTTCCTCCCCCAAGGGGTTCAGTCCTTCTTCTCCCTCGGCCTCTCCAGCCAGATCCCGTAGCTATTCTAGACGGAGAGGGCATGCTTCTCACTCCCCTTCGGTTTCCCCAGGTTTAGGGAGGGATAGCTATGAGGATCCTTTGGAGGGGTACCTCTGGGGCTCATCATTCAACCCGTAGGTTGGCACCACGAGGTCCTAGCTCCCATGATAAGGACATGGATGACTTGGAGAACCTTCCTGAAGGGATCAAAAGACTCATAGCGACAGCTATCTCACGGTGCATTGCCCAACAGGATAAGGGCTCCCACTCCTCCAGATCTCAGGGGGGATCAGGCTGTTTCCAATATAGGACATCCCCTCCATCCGTGGTTAGCGAGGGGTCTGTCATGGGGGAGGAGACCCTCCAGGATATGGGGTTTTCGGAGGACGAAGATGCAGCTCCTCCTGATCCACCTTCTTCCTCGGGCCTTTTTCCTCCAGCCATGTTCAAGACACTCCTGAACAAGGCAAGGAAGACCACCAAAATTGGGACTGGGGATCCCACGGTGCCCCCCCCAGGGACCCCGATATGGCCATGTTTTCAAACACGGCCACAAATAAGGAGGAGATTCCAGCCCCTCCCTTGTTTATGGAGGTCCTCACCAACCAGTGGGCCCGGCCCTCCAATTTCTCTAATCCACGGAGCAATGACCGCCACTTCTACAATGTGGAGCAGACCTTTGTCCAGGCCATTCAGTTGAGCGCGCTGAGCTTACCTTGTGGAAAAATTTCAATGCCACCGCCTGGGCCATAAAGTCCACGGTGGCAGCATCATACTTCAACCGCACTACGGTCATATGGCTTCACCAACTCCAGGATCGCATCCCGATCCAGGATGAGCGGCTCCACCAAGATCTTACTAAAATTATTGCTGCTTCGCAATTTTCCACGGATGCAACTCTGGACACGGTTAAGTTTGCGTCCAGTGCCCTGGCCACCTCTGTTACTTCCCGTCACCTTCTGTGGCTCCGTAACTGGCAGATGGATAACAAGGCCAAGTAGAATTTGGTGGCCACCCCCTTTAAGGGACCAAACTCTTTGGGGAGGCTCTCGATCCCATTTTAGTCAAGAACAAGGACAAAAAGAAAGTCCTGCCTTCCAGTTCTAAGAAATCCGAGGCTCGGGCTCACCCCTATCATAGGCAATCTTATAGGGGTTCTGACTTTGACCATCATCAGCGTTTCTCTTCTTTCAGATCAGACAGGCAGTTTTCTCGGTCGTCCTACCAAGACCGTAACAGATACCAGCATCAGTCTCGGCGGCCCTTTCGAGGGGGCGGTGGTCGCCCCTTCCACAAAGGGAAGTGACTCGAACCCGAGTCGTCCCATAGGCAGCCGCCTATCCCATTATGCGGATCAATGTGATGAGATCACGTCAGACCCCTGGGTCAGGTTCACGGTTCGTCAAGGCCTCAGGTTAGAATTTCTCTCCATCCCCCCGGATCTCTTCAGGTCGTTCCCTCCGTCGCGGAGTCTGGAGCACCGCCGTCTGATGGATCAGGCTATTCTTCACCTGCTCAACATTCGGGCGGTGGAGGCCCATGGTCCAATATTCCACTGCCATTCCAGTTCCACCCATCCAGTTCCAGTCAGGTGCAGAGACAAAGGATGACCTTGGTTTTCTAGAAAGAATTTTGTTTTGGCTACACAGTAAATAACTCCGTACAATCTCCCCTTCCATTTTCCCACAATAGAAAAAGGCATAGTAGAATAATAGAAAGTGTGGCAGGCCAAAGATCCAAAACATAGCTGCAGGCCTGACAGAACCTTTTATTGAGCAGAAGTGACAGCATGGATACAAAGCAGCGTCTGAATACCTTTAGGCAAGACAAGTAGAATTAAAGCAGTAGAGACCCCTCCCTTTAGCCAGATGCAAATTCAGCCAATCCACAGGTGTGAAGGTGTCATCCTACCAGCCCCCTTGAGAAACAGAGTAAGCCATTCTCATGGTTATCTTCCGTTGGCTCTCAAAGTGAAACAACTCAGATAACAGATAGGATGTAAGGGTTTTATGGCCATCTCCTATACATTCCCCAAGAGGTGAGAAGATCCCAGGGCACTTTGGCGCCAGGATAGAAGTTATAAAATACCAGTTGTCACAGGCAATACTAATGAATCGAATCCAAGCCCCCCTTCTCCCAATTGAATAGCAGTATCACTTTTAGGGATCTGACATGCTGCCTTAGAAAAAGGAGAGATTCACCTGTGAGAAAATAGAAGCAAAAAAAAATCCATTATAGTATATTAACAAGGTTTGTTAGGGTATTGGGAATGGATTTTTTTCATTAAGGTAGGAGCCCTAACATGATGTTTAGCAACCCATTCATTTTGGGATGAGGGTAAATGTTTCCAAGCAACTAACTTGGGTTTTCCCTCTGTGGTTTCTAGAGTCAAGGATTTCCTTGATTTCAAAGTGTTGTTCACCACCTATCATGATGGGAACAGGTGGTGTAGATGCAGGTGGTCTGAGGGATGAGATTACCTCTTGTTTGAGTAAACTAATGTGAAATACTGGGTGGACTTGCCTGAGTGTCTTTGGAAGGAGTAGTTCTACTGTTACTGGATTGATGATCCTAGTGATAGGGAAAGGTCCAATGAACTTTGGCCCTAATTTCTTTGATGGCTGTAATGATTGCAGGAATTTTGTAGATCAGTATATCTCCAACATGGAAAGATTTGGGTTCCATTCTTTTCTTGTCAGCTTGAATTTTGAAAGCCTCCCTAGTGTCAACTCTCAGTATTGTCATGGGAACAGAATGAGGGGGAGTGCAGTCCACGCATACTGTCGGCTGGAGTCGGATCTCAGATTACTGCAGCCAGTTTGGGAAGGGTGCATCTATAGGGTAATGTGATTTATGACACAGACTGAGGGGAGGGAAGGAACAGGGGTAAAGTTCAGAAATAAATCAAACAAATAACAGGCTTGACTGCAAACAGATCATACCTAATGGAACTCCTAATAAATCACTGCTATTGTATTGAAAACTTGACTCTATAATTATGAATTAATTAGGTCATCTTTAGGAAATCTGACACATAGCTTCCTTTAAAGTTAATCTAACTACTGGCCATGTGTTTTGTAAAGTATCCATCCACTCCTTAAGTGAGGGGATGGTGGGTTCTTCTGTGGGTAGTTCAGGCATGGGGCTGAAATCTTGGCCTGTTGCTACTCTAAAAGGGGTAAAACCAGTACTTGAGTGTACAGAGTTATTGAATGCAACTTCCACAAAAGGTAAAAGTTCAGTCCAGTTATCTTGTTGAAAATTAATAAAACATCTTAGCTATTGTTCTAGCACCGAGTTAGTTATCTCACTTTGACCATTAGTACACGCGTGATGCGATGAGCTCAACACCTGGGCAGTGCCAAGTAAGTTCAAAAATGCCCTTCAAAATTTAGAGGTGAATTGGACCCCTCTGTCAGAGATGATTCTTTGTGGTGCTCTTTTGGCAGTTGGGATTTTTTGGCAAGGTATAAAATGCGCCTGTTTTGAAAACAGGTCTGTCACAACCCAAATGACAGTGTTCCCCACACTTTCTGGCAGTTCTACAATAAAGTCCATAGCAATCTCTCTAGAAGAGAAGCTTTCTAGAAAGAATTTTGTTATGGCTACATAGCATCTCACTCCTTACAATCCCCCCTCCCATTTTCCCACAATAGAAAATACATAGTATAATAATAGAAAGTGTGGCAGGCCAAAGATCCAAAAGAAAAGATGGCTGCAGGCCTGACATTGGGAAAGATTGAAGGCAAAAGGAGACGGAGATGGCAGAGGATGATAATGTAATCAATGCAATGAACATGAATTTATGCAAACTCTGGGAGACAGTGGAAGACAAGGGGGACTGACGTGCTATGGTCCACGAGCTCGCAAAGAGTCAGACAAAACCTAGTGACTGAACCAACAACATACAAATATGTCTCAGATGGTCTGATCTTCATATAAATTTTAAAATAAAAATAAACAGCTAAAAATTAAGGACATATTGAACTCTACTTACAATTCAACTGTAGGGTTTCAGTCTTATGTAACAGCAGAAGCATGTCTTGCTGTTCCTCCTCCGTTTAAAAAAAAAAACAGATTTTTTACAAAGTAGCAGGGCTGGCAATATGGAAGCTTGGAAGTGGTTAGTTTGGGAGCGCCTGGAGTCCTTTTGTTGAGGTGTTATTGAACATTTTTTTTCAAAGTTTTTCAAATAAACATACAATTCTAATGGAGCTTTGTACGCCAGTGCAAGCACCCTCCGCTTGCGAGTGTGGAGGTTCATGTGTACACTTGCCTGCTGCTTGCGTGAGTGGATCTTCGCACGCATATGCCCATTTCTCCAGCAGCCTGGTTTCAAAAAGGCCATGGCCCTGGGGTTGGGAACCCCTGACCTAGATTATGGTAGTTTGGGTTCTGTAGGATCTTACACTAGACTGATTATAAAGTGCTGTGACACAGTCATTCTTCAATTAAATGTTGAAGATCACATTATTTAAAGTGCCTTCTTTTATTGTAATTTTTTGCATATATTCATTTATACATTTTTTAAAGTTTTTTTTTGTTACATATTTTAACTTCTTTTATAAACAAAGTGTTGTCTGGGTTTTCCCCTTTTACATCTTCTTTTATACATACTTCACTTTACATCATATTTCCATTTCAAATTTCAGTCATATTATTTTCTTTCCATATTTTCCAATTTAACTTTGTTTCTTCTTAATATATAAACAATATCATTATTTGGCTCTCCAAGTTAATCAAATTTAACATTTCATTTCCTTCTATTATTCTGTTTTACTGTCAATAACATATATCCTCAAATTTAATTTTGTATAGTAAACATTTCACTTAGGTAATTATCCACAACTAATAGTGTTAATCTGATTTCCACGCATCATATTAACTATATACCATTGGCAATATTACTATATTTCATTCTATTCTACTAGTAAATTATTTTCCTTCTTTCCTCCTTTCAACCATTTTCTCTTAGTCTTTCAGGAAATCCACTTCTCTTATATTCTCTTCTTTTCCCACATTCACCTATTTTTTTCTTTTTCTTATTTTTGTAATTTCTATATTTTTCCTTCCCACTCTTTTTTCTCCCTTTTAGTTCTGTTATTTTAGTAACTGTCCCAGTTTTTTCCCTAGTCATTCCCCATTATTCCCACCTTTGCTGTTTAATTTTCCTTTTGGGGGGGCCACTTCCCCCTTGTTTCCTTTTGGTGTGTCATTGTAAACCCCAGTACAATTTTTCTTTTTCAATCTCTTTTTCTTCTGTAGTATCTACTTGTTCTTCATTTAATCCCTTTTCTATCTCGTTTTCTCCTCCACCTTATTCTAAGTGTTTCCTCTGAGTTTCCACTTTTTCTTTACCATTTAGCATTTCACATGCATTTTTTAGCATATCAAGTAGTTCATTATACATCCAAAATTCCATAATGTCTGCTTAGTTAATTTAACAAATTGTTTAAGCTTTTTCTACTATTATCACATTTAGTTAAACTTAAAATTCATTAAAAAAAATTTTCTTGTTTCCAAATTCTAAAGTCCAGTTCCAATTTTATTTTGTTTTTTCCTTCCACCACAATAGTAAATCCAATCCACCACACTGTAACAAAAACAACTCCTCCTTGTTGTTTCTCATGGCTTCAAAGTATCTTTATCTTGCTACAGTCAAGGTCAAATCTGCAGCTGTATTTTCTGTTATTTTCTATTAAGTCTTGTAGTATCCTCTTCTCACCAGTAGATGTCTCCCTCTCGGCAGTACACAGCTGTCAAAAGCTGTCAAAATCCGTATTTAATTCACGAAAAAGAAAGAAAAAGAAAGAAAGGATCCCCCCCCCCCCCAGTTCTTTTGTTATTTTTAATGTTTCCAGATCCCAAAAATCTTCTAGGGCTTTCCATTTTAGTCTCCGCCCTTTCTTTTTCCCTCCGTTAAATCCCCCGTCACCAGATAGCTGCTAATTTCTGCTCAGGGTCTCTCTTTAAATCCAATTTTAAAGTTTCTTTACTTTCTTATACATATTTTTTCAGGCATATCTGGATCAAATGTCATAAGGTGATAAAATGGTAAACTTTGATTTTAAAACTAATGAAGATTAAATGTTTTGATTAATAACTTACATTTTACTTTCAGGTAACATTAAATTTTTATCCATTATATACCATAAGACCTGTTACAAAAGCAAAATCCCTTTTCTGTAAACAAACACATAGACCACATAAGCAATAAGGGTATTCTTTTTATTGTTCCATTTAGTGTTGCTAATACCTTCGTGCAGGTTTTTTTAATAGATGTCTGGTTAAAATGTCACTAATCAGGCTAATACAACAGATTTAGATTCTTAATTACTCTCACTTTTATTCAGGTTCCCAAGTTCCTACACCTACAAAAGGATATAGTTAAGGTGGCAGTGAAACACAAGTTACTTAACTTTCCAACAGGTTGTTTTTTATTATATTAGAAAATTACACTTAAAGGCTGAAGTTCAGTGCATATTTCCTTGGGAGTAGGACTTCTTGAAGAGAGCCAGAAGAGTGCAGTGGTTGAAGAGTGCAGTGGTTAAAGGCTCCAGGCTAGAAACCAGGAGATCATGAGTTGTAGTCCTATCTTAAAGATGAAGACAGTTCGGTGACTCTGGTAAAGGACCTATTGAAAACTATCAATAATATTTTTGTGTACATGGATATAATGTAGCAGTAACAAATCTTTATGTGACAATAATATTCTCAAATCAAAGATTGAAATAAATTGAGATGCATCTTAATATTTAAATGTCTGTTTTTAAACCTTTATGTTTAATTAACACAGAAATTCACATATTAATCCTAAACCCTTTTAAACTTTATTTGCAGAAGACCCTTTTGATGACTTTTTTGGTAATAGAAGAGGGTCACGTGGAAACAGAAGCAGAGGTGGTTCATTTTTCTCTGCCTTCAGTGCATTTCCTGCCTTTGGGAGTGGTTTTTCTTCCTTTGATACTGGTAGGATGAACTTAATTACAATGTAGACATTAAAATGGGCAATTATCAAAGGAATAAAATTTCACGTTTATGTACAAGGTTTAAACTGTGCAGACCTGCAAAATGTGAGTCTGCCTTGGACATCATGTATGCAAGTTAGAATTATAGGAATAGACAACTAAAAGAGAGCAAAAGTTGCTTAGGGTGGGCCCAATGATTTGAGTTTTTTACATTTATTTCAAGTTTGAAGAGCCTTTGGTGCTCCAGAGTATTACTGATTTACACCATTTGGCAGCTCTGACTAGCATGGGTATTAGCAATATTTGGATTTCCATTGGTTCCCCACTTTTCTAGCTCTTCAAAGGGTGTACAACATAAACTAAACTAGTCACATCATTTTCAACTTTACAAAATAGAGTTCTGATTACTGTTTGTAGCTCTATATTTGAGCAGTAATGATAGTTGTAGTTGTGTTTGGTGTAAACCACTATTATTTGGTAATTTGACTGTATTCTGAACATTTAGTATTATTTAATATTTCTTAGTATTGGTGAACAAATATGATCTTAAATAAATGGCCTGATAGTTCCAAACATTAGTCTTTCCATTAATCTAAAAACAAAAATATAGGTGGGAAACTACTGTTGAGTCTTGAATTAATGTGGTTCATTTACCCTGGCCAAATACATTGTCACTTTTTCTTAATAGGTTTTACTTCATTTGGTTCTCTTGGCCACGGAGGCCTTACTTCTTTCTCCTCCACATCATTTGGTGGTAGTGGAATGGGTAATTTCAAATCTGTATCGACTTCAACTAAAATAGTTAATGACAGAAAAATCACTACAAAGAGGTACAGTGATTAAATCTAAATTTATTACATGTTGTGAATACTATTTCTTTCCATTAAAAAAAAACCAAAACTACAGAATAGTAACTACTTCTGTCAGTAGTGTTTGACTCATTTTTATGTTGTTGTGTATCATTTTTTGTCCTGGGGAATAAGTCTAAAGTTGGCATCCCTGTGGCTGAAGTGCCCAAGATACGCTTCATAAATAAAAAGTATGTTGTGTGTCTGAAATGGCTCAGAATCATAGTTAAAAAGGTAGTGCATAATTTTGCAAGGATTTTGACAACTAGAGAATTAATTGCTTCAAACCTGTGGATAAAATGAAGCTTTCCAGTTTAGTTTGCGGCAATGACGTCTTGTAGTGAATCACTTTATGGACAAGAAATCCATGTGTTATCTTACTACTGTTTAAAGAAACAAAACCAACACCCATGCACTTCCATGAATTTTTATCCTGCAGAATTGTTGAGAATGGACAAGAAAGAGTAGAAGTTGAAGAAGATGGCCTGTTAAAGTCTTTAACAATAAATGGTAAGGAACAGCTGCTACCCTTGAATAACAAGTAATTCATCACACGCATTTAACAGAAATGTTAAGCTATAACAAGCACCCTTTGCGGATTAATAGGAACATATTTGAAGATTTCAGACAAACTCTTTCCTTATACTATCTGTAATCTGAAGTATTTATAAATGGCTCATCAGAGCTCATATGTCAGACTTTTTGCATTTAATTGCCGGGACCAGATGAATAGGACCACTTTTTGTCTTTCAAATTGTTATAAATTTCTGTATGCACTTTGCTTTATATTAAACATGATTCTCAGTAAACATCCTACTTTAGTGTTAGGGTTGAATTGTACACTAATGTTAGCATGAATCTTGTTTTTTGCTTTTTTTAAGGTTTTGACATGAGCCAATTAATACTTTACTGTGAAGTTAACATTTCTGAGGCAAATTCAATTACACATGTTCAGAATTTAATAGTGAATAATGTTAATATGTTACTGATAGTGCATTTCTGGTTTAAGCAAATTAAGGCTGTTTTCTAGTTTTGCATGATTGCTGGCAATTTAGTACATTTTGACTTAAATGTGTAATGTTTAAGCCTAAGCTAACAAGTTAAAACTACTGAGTTTAGGTATGTTGTCATTTTTGCTAAAAGGTTAAAAATGAATAAATGTTGATTGTTTGTGGTGCATTCTTTCTTGTGTAATACTTTTATGTGTGCCTACAGTGCATTCAGAAAGTATTCAGACCCCCTTCACTTTTGTTAATTTTCTTATGCTGCAGCCTCATTCTGCAGTTGTTGGAATTCATTTTTTTCTCATTAATCTACACTCAGTACCCCATAATGACAAAGCGGAAAGAGAAGTTTAGAAATGACTGTAAATTTATTAAAAAGAAAAAAACTGAAATATCACATTGGCATAAGTATTCAGACCCTTCACTCAGTACTTTGTTGAAGCACCTTTGGCAACAATTACAGACTCGAGTCTTTTTGGGTATAACGCAACAAGCTTTATACTCCTGGATTGGGGAATTTTCTGCCATTCTTCCTTGCAAATCCTCTCAAGCTCAGTCAGGTTGAATGGCGACCGTCAGTGGACACTCATTTTCAGGTCCCTCCCGAGATGTTCAATAGGGTTCAAGTCAGGGTTATGGCTGGGCCACTCTAGGACATTCACAGAGGTGTCCCTAAGCCACTCCTGTGTGCTGTGTGCTTAGGATCACTGTCATGTTGGAAAGTGAACCTTTGGCTCAATCTGAGGTCCTGAGTGATGTGGAACAGGTTTTCATTGAGTATATCCCTGTACTTTGCTCCATTCAGCTTTCCCTCAACCCTGACCAGTCTCCCAGTCCCTGCTGCTAAAAAACACCCCCACAGCATGATGCTGCCATCACCATACTTCACTGTTGGGATGATATTGGTTAGGTCAGGGGTGTCAAACTCACGGCCCACAGGCCAGATGTGTCATGCGCTGGCCACGCCCACCCCTGTTTTAGTGAAGGGCAAAAGTTGTGATGCATCACGTGACAACAACATGACGATGCGAGTTTGACATCCCTGGGTTAGGTGATGAGTGGTACCTGGTTTCGTCCAGACATAACGTTTAGAATTGAGGACAAACAGTTCAATCTTGGTTTCATTAGACAAGAGAATCTTGATCCTCACAGTCTGACAGTCCTTCAGGTGCTTTTTTGGAAACTCCCAAGTGGCCTTTCATGTGTTTTGCACTAAGGAGAGGCTTCTGTCTTGCCACTCTGCCATAAAGCCCAGATCGGTGGAGAGCTGCAGTGATAGTTGTCCCACATTGTCAGTTGTGAGGCCTTCTATAGAGAGGTGGGTGCCTTTCCAAACCTTGTCCAATCAATGTAATTTACCATAGGTAGACTCCAAGGTATAGAAACATGTCAGCAATGATCAAGAGAAATGGGAGACACCTGAGTTAAAGTTCAAGTGTTGTTGCAAAGGGTCTGAATACTTATGCCAAAGTGATACTTCATTTTTTTTTCTTTTTAATAAATTTGCAGACATTTCTAAAATTCTGTTTTCACTCAGTTATTTTCCAGTAGAGTAGAGGGAGGGGTCACGCGAGGGTTAACACAGCCTGATTGGTCCATTAGACTGATGGTCTAATAAAGGGCGAGACTTTCCTCAGGGGTCATAGCGACCATTGAGGCATCCAGGCGGCCGTCCACCACCAGGATCTATAACTCTACCTGGACGGTGTTCGCCAAATGGTGCGCTCCCCTCGGCCTCAATCCTTCTAGGGCCACGGTGCCGAATATCTTGGAGTTCCTGCAGAAGGGTTCGGAGGACGGTTTGTCCCACAATACTCTGCGCCGCCAAGTGGTGGCTCTGGCCACGATTTTAGGGGGGAGGGTTCCCACACGCTCTCACATTCCCCTCTGGTGAAGTGCTTCCTGAAGGGAGCAGCGAATATCAGGCCTCCACCGGTCCACATGTTCCCGACCTGGGATCTTCCCCTAGTTCTTAAGGCCCTAACGGGTTCTCCGTTCGAATGGTCCAT
The DNA here is from genome assembly GCF_964273705.1 of Natrix helvetica. Classification (NCBI taxonomy): domain Eukaryota; kingdom Metazoa; phylum Chordata; class Lepidosauria; order Squamata; family Natricidae; genus Natrix; species Natrix helvetica. Next base: position 54,976,587 of record NC_138555.1, on the reverse strand, counting down.
TTGCGTCTGCTCACTCTTAAAGTGGCATTCCTAGTGGCCATTACGTCGGCCAGGCGCATATCAGAGTTGGGAGCACTTTCATCCCGATACGATCTCTGTCTGTTTCATCAGGACAGGGTAGTCCTTCATCTTGACCCGGCGTTCCTCCCGAAGGTGAACACACCTTTCCATAGGGCCCAAGAGATCATTTTGCCTGACTTTTGTCCTAATCCATCACATGAGCGGGAGCATTTATGGCACAGGTTAGACGTCCGCCGCGCTATTCGCATCTACTTGAGGCGGACAAAGGGTACCCGTAAGACTGAGGCACTCTTCGTGTCTTTCCAGCCGTGGTCTCTTGGGGCTAAGGTGTCCTCCTCCACCATCGGTAGGTGGCTGCGACAGGCCGTAGTCGAGGCCTCCGGGGCCTCCGGACAGGTTCCTCCTTCTGGTATAACAGCTCACTCCACTCGTAGCGCCACTACCACTGCGGCTTGGGCTACCAAGGCTCCGTTTCAGGATATCTGTTGGGCAGCCACCTGGGCCTCCCCGACTCCCTTCATTCACCATTACCGATTAGATGTCTACACCTCGGCTGAGGCGTCCTTTGGCCGGAGGGTCCTTCAGCGGGTGGCGGCTGATCCTCCCCCTGGACCCCAGTCTTCCCACCCTGGGACGTAGCTTGGGTATGTCCCTCGCGTGACCCCTCCCTCTACTCTACTGGAAAAAGAACGTTGGTCTTACCTGAACGTGTCTTTTAAGTAGAGTAGAGGGAGGGGGTCACATCCCTCCCTAGTTAGACAGGGACTGGGTGGGGGAGGACCGGGTGGCTCCCGGGGCTTGTCCTTTGTTTGTGAACTTCAGATGCAGACTCTCGACATCAAGGAAACTGGGAACCAATAGGAGAGACAGAAGGTTAAGAAGTTTTCTCTCAGTCTAATCGACCAATCAGGCTGTGTTAACCCTCGCGTGACCCCTCCCTCTACTCTACTTAAAAGACATGTTCAGGTAAGACCAAGGTTCTTTATGGGATACTGAGTGTAGATTAATGAAAAAAAAATGAATTCCAACAACTGCAGAATCAGGCTGCAGCATAACAAAATTGACAAAAGTAAAGGGGGTCTGAATACTTTCTGAATGCACTGTATGTAACTTGAAGGATGCTAACTATATTTTGCTTTTGGGTGTCAAGTGGTCTGATTTCAGAAAAGTGCCCTGCTCGATCATCACAGATTTCAATGAAGTTTTGTGTGAACATGCACACATGTCCCCAATGAACATTGGTAAAGTGTTATGTTTGCCGATGCAATACTTGCAGAGATATAGTCATTTGTTTGACCCCACACCGCAGCCTTCTACAGTATGACTCTGAGGTTCCAGCAACTTTGAGACATAATATCTCCGGCAATATTTTGTAGAGAGAAATAAAACTTGGCCATCTTGTACAACTTGTTGTGCTCTATTAAACAAAATAATAAAAACATTCTCATGAGCGATCTCCATCTAGATACCGTATTTTTCGGAGTATAAGACACACCTTTTCCCCCCCAAAAGGAGGGTGAAAATCTGGGTGCGTCTTATACACTGAATGCAGCATTTTTGGCCTCCCGAAACCTGGCCCCTTCGCAAAAATGGATGTGCATAGGCTTTGGGAGGCCTGCAAAGTGCCATTTTTGCCCCCCCCCCCCCCCCAGCCCCCAGGAGCACTCAACAAGCCTCCCAAAACATATGCATGCCCTGTGTTTTTGCAAAAAACGGTCCCTTTTTTGCTCATTTTTGCCCTCACCCCCACCCCGGAGCACTTTGCAGACCTCTCAAACTCTGCATGGTCCGTTTTTCACAAATGAAAATGCAACCCCTGAGATATTGGAACACTGCTATCATGTCTCCCCTAGTCTTTCTTTTCATTAAACTAGACATACCCAGTTCCTGCAACTGTTCTTCATATGTTTTAGCCTCCAGTCCCCTAATCATCTTTGTTGCTCCTCTGCACTCTTTCCAGAGTCTCCACATCTTTTTTACATCGTGGCAACCAAAACTGGATGCAGTATTCCAAGTGTGGCCTTACCAAGGCATTATAAAGTGGTATTAACACTTCACTTCATGTTTGATTCTATCCCTCTGTTTATGCAGCCTAGAACTGTGTTGGCTTTTTTGGCAGATATCTCTCACAGTTACTACTATTGAGCGAGGTACCACCTATACCAGTGATGGCTAACCTTTTTGCTGTTGTGTGCTGAAAGTGCGTGCATATGCACACAACAGCGCGCATGCACACCCATAATGCAATGTTTGTGCCCTGCCCCCCCCAGTTGACTCCCCCCCCTGGTCGACCATTTTTGGCTTCCAGGTTGGTGCAGGAGGCTTTCCAGGTCCAAAACAGGGAGCGGGGGGGGGGGGGGCTTGCACGCCCCACTTTAGGCCTGGAAGACCTCCTGCACCAACCTGAAAGCCAAAATGGGGTGTGGGGTGCTGCACGAGGCCCAAAAATGCAATGTGAGCGCCCCCCTGCGCATGCATTTGTGTGTCCCCTGCATGCACCCTGGCCCCCCACGCATGCATGGCAGAGACCCGAAGACCAGCTGGAGTTATCATCATAATTACCTTGACCTGTCGCCTTAGTGTCCCTATTGAGGTCAGCAAGGGCACTGTATCTGTTATGCTGGGACACAGTGAAAGCTTTCTGTGTTTATAGTTCACAGCTCTCACCCTGCCAGATACCAGTTGTCCATACTGTCCTTCTCCTGCAGGGTCTTTGTGGTAGAGGGGGCTGATGGCGCAGCAGCTCAATAGAGTAGAATGGCTGAATTGGATGCCTAATTTCTGCTTGACAGCTGGAGCACACTGCTGGCTCATATTTAAGTGATTGTCCACTAGGACTCCCAAGATCCCTCTCACAGTCACCAGTATTGAGCAAGATACCACATATATTGTACCTGTGCATTTTGTTTTTCTTGCCTAATGTAGAACCTTACTTTTTTCACCATTGAATTTCATTTTGTTAAATAGTGCCCAATGTTCAAGTCTGTCAAGATCCTTCTGTATCTTAAGCCTATCTTCCAGAGTGTTGACTGTTCCTGCCAGCTTGGTGTCATCTGCAAATAAGATGCAAATAAGATGTGATTCTGGAACCCAACAAACATCTTGTCTTTCAGGCCAATAAAATGAATGAGCAGGGCCTCGTGGATGCATAAATGTTACCAACGCATCATTTTGTTCAGTCGAAATTTCCACAATGTTGCCTACCCACCATTTTTTGTCATAAATGCAGGCAACATAAAAACCGGGAAATATGTTGGCCAATTTTAAATTGGATCGACGGTATTGGACATTTTGGCCACAAAGTTAATCGTGTTATTTGAAACTTTGCTGACAGAAATCAAATTTGAATCAACTGGCACAAACTGGTGATGATCTTTTGTGCCAGCTATTGTGCTGCTAACTTTCCATCTTTCTTTTTGCAGCATCTTGCTTTCTTTGATTTCTTCCTTCGGAACATATATATATTTAATTCCGTGAATGTTTCTGTCACAAAAGTTGAACAGATCTGTCGGTGTCAGTATTTGGTTGGTTGATGGACTCTGGAGGCTGGCGTGATGATGCGTTGGTAACAATTATGCATCTGGGAGGTCCTGCTCATTCATTTTATATTCCTGCTAGGCATAAAGCCAGCTAGATGAACTTGGGCTCAGACACTTTCTCATAGCCCCTTTGAGGCTATGGCAAACCATATCTTAAAAACATTGCCAAGAAAACTGCACGGATTTGTCCAGGCAGTCTCCAAGAATTGGAAATGATTGAAAAGCAGAGGGAAAAAAATAGAACATGGCAAATTCAGCCATTTCTTTTATATATTGCTAAATATATGACAAGTTAAATAGATGAATCATTTTATGAAATTCTGTTAATTGAGGTAGAGTCTTAAGAACCATCAGTAGCAAACAGTGGGATAAATATGTGCTGTCCCCTCACACACCACAGGTGTAAGTCTTTATTAAGGCTTCCAAGCCTGAATTGGTATTCCCCAGCAATTCCCTGTGCCAGCACCAGCTCAACCCCAATGAGTTCCACAGGCTACTCAAATGAACAACATCATATCTATATGTCTGCTTTGCTAAATAGCCAGCTTCTAGTGCAACCCATCAAGCGGGACAAGGCTGCGTCCTTGTGAGTAATCAGGCTGACCTTCACTACTCTTGCCCTTTTTCTGCACTACCTGTTCTTGGATCAGGTGTAGAAAGTAATTCTTCCTCATCATTGAGTGGCTGCAGCTGTGTGCTTTCCCACCTGAAGCCTCGGGGCTGTCCTGCTGCAGCTGTTCTTCAGTCAAATCACTCTCAGGTAGGCTGCTTGGAGCCATTGACCAACTCCCCTCCTGACGTGCCTGGAACTGGTTCATCCTCCTCTGAACTGACATTTAGAGGTATCTGTGAAAGTGTTGGGGGAGTCATCACAATATACAGGTGAAACTCGAAAAATTAGAATATCGTGCAAAAGTTCATTTATTTCAGTAATGCAACTTAAAAGGTGAAACTAATATATGAGATAAGACTCATTACATGCAAAGCAAAATAGTTCAAGCCGTGATTTGTCATAATTGTGATGATCATGGCGTACAGCTCATGAAAACCCCAAATCCACCATCTCAGAAAATTAGATTACTACATGCAATCAATAAAACAAGGATTGTACGTAGAACAATATTGGACCTCTGAAAAGTATAAGCCTGCATATGTACTCAGTACTTGGTTTGGGCCCCTTTTGCAGCAATTATTGCCTCAATGCGGCGTGGCATGGAAGCTATCAGCCTGTGGCACTGCTGAGTGTTATGGAAGACCAGGATGCTTCAATAGTGGCCTTCAGCTCTTCTGCATTGTTCGGTCTCATGTCTCTCATCTTTCTCTTGGCAATGCCCCATAGATTCTCTGTGGGGTTCAGGTCAGGAGAGTTTGCTGGCCAATCAAGCACAGTAATCCCACAGTCATTGAACCAGGTTTTGGTGCTTTTGGCAGTGTGGGCAGGTGCCAAGTCCTGCTGGAAAATGAAGCCAGCATCCCCATAAAGCTCATCTGCGGAAGGAAGCATGAAGTGCTCCAAAATCTCCTGGTAGACGGCTGCGTTGACCCTGGACTTAATGAAGCACAGTGGACCAAAGTCCTGTTGCTCAGTGATGCAAAGTCCTCTTTTCTGATGAGAGCAACTTTTGCCAAAAGCACCAAAAACTAGTTCAATGACCGTGGGATTACTGTGCTTGATTAGCCTCTCCATTCTTCCTCCATACTCTGGGTCCTTGGTTTCCAAATGAGATGCAAAAGTTGCTCTCATCAGAAAAGAGGACTTTGGATTACACAGCTTCCTAAAATTGTTCTTTACACAAATCATACAGTGTGAGAGATGAAAAATCACATTTGTTTGTAATGAGTGCTCTGCTGTGCAGACTTCAACCTTCCTTCCAATTAGAGTTAGAGTTAGGAAAAGAAATCACATTTGAAGCTATACTGGCTGGGGAATTCTGAGAGTTGAAGTCCAACCCTCTTAAAGTTGCTAAAGTTGAGAAACGCTGATGTATAAAAATACTTTCAAACCCAACTTCAAAACTGGGAGGATTCCTGGCATTTAGCATTCTTCAATAGTGTTCTCAATACACATGCAGATGTGGGTGCAGTCTTCCTCCTCTCTCTTAGCTTGAAGCTTAAAGCAAACACAGTCATGCCCAGATTTCTGCCAAAAACAGCTGTTTGATTTTCTCTACTGAGACCATCAGAATGAGAGGTCCCCTGATCCTCAGAAATGCTTTTCCATAAACAAAGTCTCATTTCCCTCTGGGTTTACTTTCACTAGGAATTCGTTCATTGTGACCAACTAGGATAGGGGTGTAAAACTCACAGCGTCACGGCATCGTCACTTGACGTATCGGGACTTTTTTCCCCTTTGCTAAACCAGGCAGGGGTGGGGCACATTACGCATCTGGCCCACGGGCCACGAGTTTGACACCCCTTAACTAGGGAGATAAACTCAACATGCTTTTGAGTTTCATGACTTAAAAGCTCTGTTTCTTTTCTTTTTCTTTCATGTAAGATTATTGTTTGTGTATTTTCCAAAGAATGAAACTGTATTGTGTTAGTGTGGGTTTTTTAAAAAGTTTTCTTCTTCTGGTAATTGAAGCAATTTCATATTTGCATGTTGTCTAGTAAGCAGTTCCATGTGGTTATTCCAGTTTAATGTAACATTCACCTCTAAGCATCAGAACTGATTTATCTGCTGGAAGACACTCACTTACATGAAAGCATAGATGTAACTTGGCGTAAAGTTTATCAAGTGAGGACATTTGTTAGACTTTCACATTTAATTGTTGATCAGGAATCTAATGTTTCTGTTGAAAGTCTTGAGGGAGCATATGTGCCAATGTCACCATTGCCTCTGCAGGCCTTCAAGGTCATGGAAAGTACCTCAGGAAATACCCAAAGTCCCTGAGATGACACCCAATGTCCTTGGAGGACCTGCAAGGGCGGTGAATGGCTATTTCTGTACTTCTTTATCTTATCTAGAGTGCCAGCTTCTCTGGGTGGAGTGTGCTAGTGCTTCTGGGTCAGTGGTAGGTTCCGGATCCCGTTGCAACCGGTACGCTGGAACCAGGCCCAGAATCCACCACATGCACGCACGCAGCGCGTGCATTCGTACTTACAACGCGTGACGCTCCAGCTGCTCGGCAAAGCATCGCGCAGGGGCCATACGCTTCGTGCGCGTGCATGAAAACCCCAATCGGCTCAAATACAGATAAGGAGGGCGGGTCGGCCCTCCAGAGCACCGTACCGGAACGGTACCTGGTGCTCCCAGCAGGCACAGGTACACCCATACCAGTCGTATCCCACCACTGTTCTGGGTGGAGAAGTGAACAATGTAGCAAACATATAAATATGAGTGTCAAAGTGTGTTCAGGGTTCTACCTTGCTAAGAGAGGCCCGTCTTTATTCAGCTGAATAAATGCGTAAAGCTTATCAAGGTAAATACCTGGACTCTTTCTTTATACCAAGCCACACCTGAAACCGGCAAAACGTAATGGTGGTGATCTTCCCACATTTCAAAATGTTGCCTCTGGTTGATCTTTTAGTTTATGTTATTTCATTGATGTACAGACCTTTAGTGCTGACATTATGAAAACAATAAGTAATCATATGACTTTGCAAATTCAGATACTTAGGAGTATTTGGCTGCATTGGGAATATACAGGATTCTTTCCAATTTCACTTGGCACAAGGGTATCTCTGAATATTTTGTCAGAAACGAGGGAGGGAGGGAGGAAGGAAGGAAGGAAGGAAGGGTACCCTGCGTCTTTTCCATGCCAGCTTTGTTGTAGTTTCCAATGAATTAGCAAACACCTAGAAGTATAAGTAATAGCCAAAAGCCAACATGGATTTGTCAAAAACAGATCATGCCAGACTAATCTTATTGCATTCTTCGACAAAGTGTCAAAATTAGCGGACCAGAGGAATGCCGTCAATATAATTTACTTGGACTTCAGTAAGGCATTTGATAAAGTAGACCATAAACTACTACTAGATAAAGTAGAAAAATGTGGGTTAGATAGCATCACCACCAGATGGATTTGTAACTGACTAACCAACCTCACTCACGTGTAGTCCTCAATGGAACTGCATCTACATGGAGAGAAGTATGCAGTGGAGTACCCCAGGGCTCTGTTTTAGGCCCAATACTCTTCAACATCTTCACCAATGATTTGGATGAGGGGGTAAATGGGGAACTCATCAAATTTGCAGATGACACCAAGCTGGCAGGAATAGCCAACACTCCAGAAGATAAGCTTAAGATACAGAAGGATCTTGACAAACTTGAACATTGGGCACTATCTAACAAAATGAAATTCAATGGTGAAAAAAGTAAGGTTGTACATTAGGCAAGAAAAACAAAATGTACAGGTACAGTATATGTGGTACCTTGCTCAATAGTAGTAACTGTGAGAGGGATCTTGGAATCCTAGTGGACAACCATTTAAATATGAGCCAGCTGTGTGCAGCAGCTGCCAAAAAAGCCAACAGTTCTAGGCTGCGTAAACAGAGGGATAGAATCAAGATCACATGAAGTGTTAATACCACTTTATAATGCCTTGGTAAGGCCACACTTGGAATACTGCATTCAGTTTTGGTCGCCACAATGTAAAAAAGATGTGGAGACTCTAGAAAGAGTGCAGAGAAGAGCAACAAAGATGATTAGGAGACTAGAGGCTAAAACATGAAGAACGGTTGCAAGAACTGGGTATGTCTAGTTTAATGAAAAGAAAGACTAGGGGATACATGATAGCAGTGTTCCAATATCTCAGGGGTTGCCACAAAGAAGAGGGAGTCAAGCTATTCTCCAAAGCACATGAGGGTAGAACAAGAAGCAATGGGTGGAAACTAATCAAGGAGAGAAGCAACTTAGAACTGAGGAGAAATTTCCTGACAGAACAATTAATCAGTGGAACAACTTGCCTCCAGAAGTTGTGAATGCTCCAACACTGGAAGTCTTTAAGAAGATGTTGGATAGCCATTTGTCTGAGGTGGTGTAGGGTTTCCTGCCTAGGCAGGGGGTTGGACTAGAAGACCTCCAAGGTCCCTTCCAACTCTGCTATTGTAAGTTGTAAGAGGTATCAAACTAATGAGGAAGGAATCATTGTACAGAATTATCCCATATTCCTGCGTTCTGATATCAAGTAGCGTAGAGACACTTATATAAACTAACCATGTCAACAGCTTACAAAGAAAACCTATACAAAATGTTTTACAGATGGCACATGTCACCGGGAAAACTAGCTAAGATGTTTAAAGACAAGTCAGAGAAATGTTGGAAATGTCAATAAGCAATAGGTTCGTACTACCAAATGTGGTGAACATGTGCAGAAGCAAGGAAATATTTCAAGAAAGTTAAAGTTAAAGAAAATGTTACAACAAGAAATAGAATTTAGACCAGAGATATTACTAGGTATTATCCCAGAGAAATTCAAGAAAGAGGATACCTATTTGATTATACATGTAACTACAGCAGCGAGAATTGTATTTGCCCAAAATTGGAAATTAAATAAGCTACCAACAGACGAAGAGATAATAAAAAAGATATTAGGTTGTGCAGAGATGAATAGGTTGACAATGAAAATAAAGGATAGAGAGGAATCGGAGTACTTCAAGACATGGGGAAGATTTATGATTGGCTAGAGAAAGCAAGCTAGAAAAGAAAGTAGGGAGAAGATATAGAACCCAGATGACGCACTAGTAATTGGAAAGGGGGGTGGGAGAAGGGGAAAACAGAAAAGAAAATATTAAACACATAAGTATATATTCAAGAATGAGATATAAAGGGGGGGACATATCTAGGGTAGACTAGTGAAGGTAAGGGAATAAGAAATGATACTAAATTATATCTGGGCTGATGGAAATACCATCCCAAGGAAACATAAACTGAGTTTTGAAATATACACCAACAATAATAGAAAAAGAAAGGGAGAGAGGAGGAGAGAAAGAAAGGAAGACGGGAAAGAAGAAAGAGGTAAGGAGAGGAGGATGGAGGGGGGAGAAAGAAGGAGAGAGGGTAGGAAGGGGAAGAGGAAGAGTAGGAGTAGGAGAAAGGTAAAGGAAGAAGGGAGGAGAAGGAGAGGCGGAAGGAAGAAAGTAGAGAAGGGAGGGAGGGAAAAAAGAAAGGGAAAACGAGGTGTTACAAAAGGAGGAAGGGATGGTAAATAAAGCAACCCAAATTGTACATTATAACTTATTAAATGAAATAATGTATAAGAATGATAAATGTAAAGAATACCAATTTTGTGAATGTATACTTAAAAAGGTATGTAAGAATAAAAAAATAAAAATTCTTTGAAAAAAAAAGACACTTTCATTTTCCTGGACATAACATTGATGTACACAAATACACATTTCCTTCTGAGGGTAATTAAGTTCAGAAAAGTAGTTAAAAGTAGTTAAAATCAGTTAAAAACGTGGGGCTCTTTTCCTTTTTTTCTTCCCATAGGGACCCATAGATATCCATTATGGCATTGGTCAGTTAAGGCTTTCATATAATGCTTTTAGTCAGAGAAGGCGTGGACTCAATACATTTCATTATTTCTTTGAAGAAAGACACATTCAACCAATGAAGATCAGATGGATAGGTAAATGTTTAACTTTTGTTTATTCAGATAAGAATGATTATTGTAACCTATTACGTACAGGCTTTGAGAATAGTGGTGTAAGAAAGGTTCTTTGTTTTTGAGATCCATTTTAACATAACATGATCATTCATACCCTGATCATCTCCCATTTGGACTATTGCAATGTGCACTACATGGCACTACCTTTGAAAAGTATCTGGAAGCTTCAGCTGATACAAAATGGGGCCGTGCAAGCAATCTTGGGCGCCCAAAGAATGGTGCATGTAAGGCTTCTGCTACGTGAGTTGTGTTGGCTGCTGGTTTGCTTCAAGGTGTTGGTTATGACATTTAAAACACTACGTGGCATGGGACACGTTAGCAATAAAACTGTCTTTGCCCCATCACTTCAGCCTGTCCTACCTGGTCAGATAGGAAAGGTATGTTGTGGACCCTGTCAGCTAAAGAATTCAAACTGCTCAACTCTGCCATTGCTCCCACCCTCTGCAATATTCTCCACCCAGAGGTGAGGCTGGGCCCCAGTGTCCTAACCTTTCAGAAAAGTTTGAAAACATGGCTCTGCTGCCTTGCTTGCTTGGGGGTCACAGCATGCTTGGAGTATGCAGCTGTAGGGCTGGTTAGCAACCTGAAAGCCCTCCCCTGTAGGAGAAAAGCAGGCAGAGCCTGTAGGCGGACTCAAGAGAGGACTAAGCTTAGAATCATTACATGTCCACAAATGCTCTAAGTCCAGCCCCCCTTGAATTTTGTTAACTTATCTAGCACCAATTTAATGCTGACCATTAGTTGACCAGATCCTTGTGTATAGGCTTCAGTCATAAATCTTCTGAACTGGAACTTAATGTGTGACTTCAAATTCACTTCAACACATTACACCGGTCTATAGCAAGAAACCCCTATGATGGCATCAGATCTGCAAGCTGCAGCAGAGGCTGACAATACCATGATGGAGGCTGTCCTGTGATTCCAGGATGGCTTGGAAACCCAAGATGCAAAATATGTCAGCTACAATGCTTCAGTTCATCCAGCAGATGTAGAATTTAGCTCAACCACCACCACCACCACCAATAGCCCCAGCTTCTGCTCTGGCAACACTGCCTGTGCTGCAAAGAACTCATGGCTGTTTGCCAGAAAAGTTTGGAAGAGAGTCAGAAAAGAAGAGAACCTTCATGGCACAATGCAGTTTTTTTATTGGCACCTGGGTAGCAGAAAGTCTGGCCAACTGGTCGCGGGTCTCCTTTGTACTAAATCTCCTGACAGCCTCAACATCGCAATGGGCACTCCCCATAATCAAATGCAAGGATCCTATTATAAATAACTATCAGAACTTCATGGCAAACTTCAGACACCACTTTAGGGACCCCGTACAAGAAGTCACAATGACATGCCGGATTCATGAACTCCAATAAGGCAGTAGGAGAGTCTAACAATACAGAGGAATTCCAATTAGTCAGAGCCAATTTAGTTTCAAATGAAATAGCTCTGTTGGCTCATTTCAGGAAGGATCTGAACAACTGGGTTGTGGATTAACTTATCAGGCAAGGAGTTCCACAGACACTAGACCAAATTTACCAGGCTTGCATTATTATTGACACATGTGGAAGAGATATGAGCTCAATCCAACCGTTACAGGGTGCCAACTAATCTCATTCACTACCCAACCTTCACTCCCCTTATGCCAACTGAAACCAACCCAGGGGAGAGGAACCTACGCAAACAGGGTCAGCTGGACAGTTAGTAGCTGCAGAAGAAAGGCAGGTACAGAGATTTGGCACTCTGTTTTTAGTGTGGAGATGCCGGGCACATGGTCAGGAACTGCCCAGAACCCCCAGGAGAGGAGAAAGGGGCCTCCACCACAACTACAGAGACAGCCATCCCAAATGCAGAATTCAAAGCCAGGGAATTGACAACAACTCCCTTGAAAGAGCCCATGGGAGGGGCTATTCAAGTGCTAAACAGAGCTCAACATCATCCCCCTCAAGGGACATTGTTGAAGATTTACTGTGGATATAAAAAGTAAATCCGAAGTCAAAACCAGTATTTTTTTTAATAGAAATAACATTCTTGGTAATATGTTAATTTTTATTACAGATATTCTCCCCATCAATACAATACAATAGCAGAGTTGGAAGGGACCTTGGAGGTCTTCTAGTCCAACCCCCTGCCTAGGCAGGAAACCCTATACCCTTTCAGACAAATGGCTATCCAACATCTTCTTAAAGACTTCCAGTGTTGGGGCATTCACAACTTCTGGAAGCAAGCTGTTCCACTGAGTACTGTATTTTTCAGAGTATAAGACGCACCAGAGTATAAGATGCACCAAGGTTTTGAAGAGGCAAAATTTTAAAAAAGTAGGTAGGTAGATAGAGGGATAGAGAGAGAAATAGAAAGAGATAGAGAAATACAGTAGATAGGGGGAGAGAGAGAGAGCAAGTTGGTAGGTTGGTAGGGAGGGAAAGAGAGAGAGAGAGAGAGAGAGAGAGAGAGAGAAATACAGTAGGTAGGTAGGGAGAGAGAGAGAGTAGGTAGGTAGGTAGATGTTTCCAGGTGTATTTATCAATGTGCTGGAGAAGGAAATCGCTGACAATCTGCAGCACATAAGACTTTGTTTCTGCTGACACAGCACTTCATCAACGTAATTCTCATCAATCAGTGAAAGAGCTTTCCAAACGGGAAAAAAAAAGTTTTTGCACTCTGCAAACCTCCCAAAAATGGGCCTGTTTTTTGCAAAAATGGGCCCGTTTTTTTTTTAAGGCATGAATAGCCTTGGGGGGACTTGCAGAGTGCTCCTGGGGAGGGGTGGCCAAAAACAAGCAAAAAACGGTCCGTTTTTCGTGAAAACGGGCCCGTTTTTTGTCAAAAAAGATTGCATGCATAGCCTTATGGAGGCTTATAGAGTGCTGCTGGGGGCTGGGGGGGGGTAAAAAAACGGCCCATTTTTTGCTCATTTCTGCCCTCCCCAGCACCCAGGAGCTCTCTGAAAACCTCCATAAGGGTATCCACGGCCATTTTGGTGAAGGGGCGGGGCTTCAGGAGGCAAAAAATGCTGTATTCAGTGTATAAGACGCACCCAGATTTTCAGCCTCTCTTTTGAGGAAAAAGGTGCGTCTTATACTCCAGAAAATACGGTAATTGTTCGAAATAATCGAAATAGGAACAATAGAAATAGAATATTGGCCAACTGTGATTGGACACACAACAAATTTGTCTCCAGTGCATAAGCTCTCAGAGTACATAAAAACAAAAAGGTAATATAATCAGTGTACATACAAGCGTAGAAACAAGGTAATATAATCATAAGATGCCAATAGTAGAAGGTAGTAGAAAAGATGAGAAGGATAATAATAATACAGCCATGCTACATGGGAAAATAGACATAAGACAGTACTGTGGTAATTGGGTGTTCAGCAGAATGATGGCATGAGGGAAAAACTTTCTAGTTGTTTTGGCATGCAATGCTCTATAGTGGCATCCTGAGGTGAGGAGTTGAAACAGTTTATGTCTAGGATGTGAGGGGTCTGTAGATATTTTCTCAGCCCTCTTTCTGACCTGTGCAGTATACAAATCCTCAGTGGAAGGTCCTCAATGAAACTATCAATGGGCCCTCCAGTATCAATACCACATTGTCAGCAACTGGTCTTAATATACCTCCTTTTTAATTTTTAATCCCTTTATCTCTTCTCTTTCCTTATATCCCTATTCAGAACTTCTAGAGCAAATATGAATACAAGTGGGGATAGTGAGCATCCTTGTCTGATTCCCTTCTGAATAACAGCATTTTGTGAGGCCACCATTAACAATAATCTGTGCATTTTGTAGTGTATATATATAGATTTAACCCACTTCACAAAACTCTCACCCAAATCCATAACTTCCAATACTTTAAACAGAAATAGACAACTGAGATTATCAAATGCTTTTTCTGCATCTAAAAAAACTAATGCAGCTTGCTGTCAGCGTTCCAAATATCATACAGAATTAAATCAGAGTCCAAGGCAAAACTATCCTTAAACTTCCAATTTAATAAGTCAGACATGTTGGCACATCTGTGGAATCCCAAATCTAAAGCTTCCTGGGATTCCACCCAGTTGAAAGTTCATGATCTTATCCCCACGCCCATAAATCTATCACATGGTCCAATCTTCTTCGGCCATGCTGGCATCTCCACCCAGCTGGTTCCGGTCAGGTGCAGAGGTGCGGAGACAAAAGATGACCTTGGGCTTCTAGAAAAGAATGACAACAACACAGTCCACAATTCTACTCCTTTCTATTCCCCCCTCCCAACTACTACGCTAATGAAACAGCACAGTGAAATAATAGAAAGTGTGGCAGGCCAAAGATCCTAAAAGGAACATAACTACAGGCCTGACAGGCGGCCTCTCCTCAGAAGAAAAATGTTTCCTGAAAAGAGAATAACATAAAAGTTAACATAACAAAATTAACCACCTCTTCCCCCTCCCAGGGGGACCCTTTGGCTTATCGGGAAACTTCTCATGGAATTGTTTTACTAACTTCTCCACTTTTAGGTTCCAACTGTTCACCCAATTAGCTTCAGACAAAGGGTAACCCTTCCAATGCACTAAGTACTGTAAGCGACCCCTATTCAGCCTGGAGTCTACTATTTTTTCCACCTCAGATTGTGGTTCCCCTTCTATCACTACAGGAGGAGAGAAAGCTTGGGTGGATGCTCTTATGCTAGACCCAATTACTGGTTTCAACGAGCTACAATGAAATTCTGGGCCAATTTTCCCTAGACTTCTGGGTAGACTGAGTCGAACTGTAACTGGGTTAACTATCTTCACTATTGGGAATGGACCTAGAAATTTTGGACCAAATTCCTTGCTAGGCATTCTTAATCTCATGTATTTGGTAGATACAAAAACTTTGTCCCTCACACGGAAGGGGGTTTGGAGTGAGCGATGTTTATCAGTTTGCTTCTTGTAGACATCTGCCACATCTGCTAGAGCCTTCTTTGTATTCTCCCATCCTTTCTTTAGCATGTCCACCCATTAATTCAAAGACATGGAGGAGGGAGGTTCTCTAGGCAGCTCAGGTATGGCAACAAATTCCATGTCACTGCGTTAAATTGTTTGCTAGCTTGAACTGAATAATTACTGAAAGAGTTACTGCGCAGGTCATAAGGTCTTATCTGACGATGTACTGCGCATGCTTAACATGTTTATTACTTCACACATTCCAGAGACTTCTCTTCCCTTTTGATCTTCGTCCATCTTCCAGGAAAACTGGGAGACAGAATTGCTTTTTCCAAACTGTAACATTTAGTTAGTTTTTGTTTTATTTTCCATTTCTTATTTTTGTATTAAAGCTTGTTTTTAATTAGAATACGTTTCCCGAGATTTTCTTTCTTTCTTCGCACCTTAAAGATAATGCTGTTTGGAAACGCCGCGATCTAAGCCTCATCTAGTTCAGGGTGAAATCTTCCCCTGACAATTAATGGTAGCAGAGATGGTGATAATTTACGGCTGTTTCCTTCAAAGCTATCTTTAAGAGATAACCGGCCAGGCTAACTAGCCATGCCAAAGAAGAAAAAGAAAAAACATGGAACGAGCTCGGAAGGATCCATTTCTTCTGACACAGAGATTTCCCCAGCGGCCGGGCCAACTGTGGGGGCAACTTTTCAACAAGAGGAAGGAGCTACAGAAGGTGAGATCTACGAACCGAGGTCAGTAGTTCCCCCTTCTCATTATGAAAGCTCCCAAATACCTCCAAGAGATTATAACATATTGGGGGCAAAGCCAAAACTTTCCACGTTACCAGAGCAACTTCACTCCCAAACTCTTGGAGATTATGAAACAATTGATGTCTGGCCAAAGCCCTCGCGGCAACTGCCGGCAGAGGAAAAACACCCCCACGCAGAAAGTGAATCTTATGAATCCTTCTCAGGCACTGCGGAAGAAATGAAAAGCTATCGTGACCAGATAAAGCGTTTTGAAAAATATGCACGAGAAGCTAGAGAATATTATGAAAGATGGGAAAGAAGTAGGAGGGGTTTCCCCACT
Source organism: Natrix helvetica (assembly GCF_964273705.1). Taxonomy (NCBI): domain Eukaryota; kingdom Metazoa; phylum Chordata; class Lepidosauria; order Squamata; family Natricidae; genus Natrix; species Natrix helvetica. The sequence goes on along the minus strand of NC_138555.1, from coordinate 54,960,441 downwards.
CCCAAAATGTCTGAGGACGCCATCTTGTCTTCTTCTAAACAACCTAAGACACACCCCCTAGAGGAAATTGCTTTAGGTGAATCAGAACAGAGAGATATGTACACGTCACCGAGGTCACATGATCTCCTTTGTTCTACTACTACTGCCACGTATAAAGGCCTGATGCAGCCAAGAAGTGAAGCTGCACTGCCATCTGCTGGTGGAGAAAATTTATTAGAGCACAAGTTAAAAGAATTGCACCGGAACTGGGAAGATTTATCTATAAGTCTTCTAGATGCCCAAGCTTTGCCTCCAAAGGTTAAGTCTTCAGCGCCCCCTGGTGGTGTTGGATCCTCCCTAGATGGAACAAGGCAAAGCCAAAGGCAAATGCAAGGAAGTCAATTTAATGTTGCCACACAAAGGCCAATGGTGCAATTACAGCACCCCCTGGTTCAACAACCAGCTTTTCAACCTGCACAGCAAGTTGTTCAAATGCATATCCCTCAGCAGGCATTTTCAGTCACTCCTTTGACTGGTGAGTCAAAATTAAAGGAGTCAGGAGAGAATTATAAAGCCTGGGTCAGTGAAATTGCACTCTTGCTTCGCAGAGAAGGCACACACTGTATGGTTTTTAATCCTCCTGCCCAGCCATGGACTCCTGCAATGAGAGATCTAGAGACCAGAGCAAGCACTACTTTGCTCATGTCCATGGAAACTGAACTCCAGGTTACCTTTCCACCTGATGCAACAGCCCAACAAATTTGGGCTATTTTGGAAGATTGCTACAGGCCCATTTCAATTGAATCTTCATGTTTGCTCATGTCTGAGTTCCATGGTTCGAAGTTGAAACCTGGTGAACAAATTGGTGGACATTTGACCAAACTGAAAAGAATGAGAAGTGAATTGAGAGAAAGTGGCCATGTAATCGATGATATCCAAATGATTGGCATCATCATTAACTCATTGAATTATGAATGGAAAGATGCCATTGCAAAGATTAACCACGTGCCCATTGCCCAACGCACGGTTAACCACGTTTGTAGACTTTTAGTGGAGGAGGAAGCTATCCAATTAGCCATGCCACATCTGCAACGACCCCCAGCATCAAAGGCTCCAGCTAGACGTCCCTTCCGAGGAAGAGGCTACGCTCCAAGGATGCCAAAATGCTACACCTGTAACCGTGTGGGACATGACACCCGGGATTGTCCCCAACGAGTTCCAGCTCCCGTCACGTACCAGCCCAGAGGAACAGACTCCAGAGGCAGAGGTAGAGGCGGAAGACAAGGTCGTCGTGGTCCAAGGCGTGATCCACAAGCTCCACTCGCAACATTGGCCATAACCAACGTTCCACAACCTGATCCAAAGTACGACAGACGTCTTTTGTGGACTTTAGATAGTGGAGCAGCTGTACACGTTACCCACAGAAAGGAACTTTTCACAGAGATGGGCGAGCCAGAGCCAGAGTATCGAGAACTGTACTCCTTCACCAACCACACTTGCAAGGTCATGGGAAAAGGAACTGTTTACATTGAAGAGCTCGATACATTCATCCCTGATGTTTATTACATACCTTCAGCAACCAGTAATTTGCTTAGTCAAAGTCACTTGTCTAGAGATTTAAAGTTCCAGGTTCACCACCTCGAAAAAGCAAGTTACATAGTTAAAGATGGAGATATTGTTGCTGAAACCATGCTGATTGGTGGTGTTTATTACTTAAAGCCAAAGCCTAAAAAGCAAGCACAGGCAAGTATGCAAACTCCAAAAAGGGACAGCACGGGCCCAGAGAGAGTTGCTTCAGAGAGAACCCGTTACTACTCCAAAGGCTCCTAAAGCCAACAAACAGAGAAAACAGAAGCAGGTTGCTCAGAGCAAACCTGAGGTTCCTCATGAAACTGTTAATGTTGAGAATTCACTAACTGGTAAACCTTTGCATTCCAGGTGTATCCACAAGTGGCACAGAAGATTGGGGCACGCCAGTTTCCGTGTTCTTAGAAAGATGCCGGAGTTCGCAAAAGGTTTGGATCTAAAGGGGTGTAAGGTGTTTTTGGATTGTGCAGTTTGCAGGAAAGCTAAATCCAAAGCAGCTGCAATTCCCAAACACGCTACACGCCTGTCAACACGCATTTTTGATTTGGTACACACTGACATAGTGGGTCCTTTCCCACCATCATTTGGTGGTAGAAAGTATTTTCTAACAATTGTAGATAATTATTCTAGATATGGATTTGTATATCCTATGAGAGAGAAATCTGAGACCTTTCAGATCTTTAAAGACTTTGCAGCTTTTGTTTCTACACAATACCAAGTTCGCATCGCCAGAATCCAGAGTGACCGTGGTGCAGAATTCATGTCTCAGTGTTTCCAGGACTGGATGCGTAAGAATGGAATTCTTCATCAGACATCTGCTCCATATACACCGGCTCATAACGGAGTTGTAGAAAGAAGACAAGGGGTTCTGCAAACCATGATGCGTTGTCTCCTAGAAGATGCCAATCTCGGTAGCATATACTGGGGTGAAGCAATCAAATATGCAAATTACATTGTCAACCGTACTTGGAGCAGTGTAATCAATCAAACTCCTTTCTACATGCTGTATGGCTACAAGCCTGATCTCAAAAACCTCCACATTTTTGGTTCATACGCTATGGTGAACACTCCCTTAAGTCAAAGAAGAAAGGGAGGTCCAGTAGCAAAGAGACTGAGATTTATGGGTATTGATGATAATTCAAAATGGTGCAAATTCATTGATCCTAAACATGTGATTGTCATTTCACAATCTGCCAATTTTGAGGAAGACATTGACTGGTCCAGGATTCATTCCAATGATCCTGGAGTTTATTTTCCTAGAGATGTTGTTCCAGATGCCACGCAGCCTGATGACAATTCACAGGCAGATATTCCTTCTACCAGTTCTTCACAACCTGATGTTCCGTCTTCGCAAGCCGCGGATGCTGATGCTAGCGACGAACGTGAGGACGAGGACGAAGAAGAAGAAGAAGACTGGACTGTTGTTCCTAGACGTTCCAAGAGGGTCACTAAAGGAATCCCTCCACAACGATATTCGTGGCAACTGACAAAAACACCATTACCTTTGATTTGCAACGTTACTCTTCCTCCTGAGACATTCACACAAATCAAACAGCTTCCTGATTCAGAGCAAGACAAATGGTATGATGCAATGCAGGATGAAATGGACAGTTTAAAGAAACTTAATGTATTCACACCTGCAAAACCTCCAGCAAACAAGAAAGTCATTGGCACTCGATGGGTCTACAGAATCAAGAAGAAACCGAATGGTGAGTCTTTATACAAAGCCAGACTTGTAGCTCAGGGTTTCGCTCAACGTTATCCTGAGGACTACACAAACACTTACTCACCAACAGTCAGAACTGAAAGTGTAAAAATTGCCTTAACCACTGCAACTATTCTTGGTTTAGAAGTTTTCCAATTTGATGTGGACACAGCTTATCTACATGCAGACCTAGATGAAGAGATCTACGTTAAAAGCCCTCCAGGATTCCGAAAGCAAGAAGGGGATACCTGGTTCCTGAACAAAAGTCTTTATGGTCTGAAACAGTCAGGTTTAATGTGGTATTTATGTCTTACTGACAAACTAAATTGAATGGGCTTTATTAAGTCCGAAACTGATGAATGCGTGTTCACAAAAAGATCTAACAATGCATATGAGATAATTGTTGTTTATGTTGATGATATTGTTTACATTGGTCCAAATAAAAAAAAGGTGAGATTGTTGCTAAAAGTTTGCAGAGATACTTCACACTGAAATCTTTAGGACACATTAGCACTTATTTAGGTGTTCAGATTGAAAAGACACAGAAGGGGTTTAGTCTTTCACAAGAAGAGAAAATTGACCACATTCTGCATCATTGCAACATGAAAGATGCTAACGCAACAAAGACACCCATGCAAACAGATTTTCACAACTTAACACATGAACCAAGTCCTGAGTTCGAGGATCAAACACTTTATCGTTCAGTCATTGGTTCACTATTATACATTAGTAGTTGGACCAGACCTGACATTGCACTTAGTGTTAATCTTTTATCACGACACGTAGGTAAGGCAACATAATTTCATTGGGCATGCATTAAGAAGTTGTTGAAATACCTGAAACACACTAAACACATGAAGTTATTGCTAGAACCAACACACACTGATCATCCACAGTTAATTTGCTATGCCGACGCTGACTGGGCAAGTGATGAGAAATCACGCAAAAGCACTTCTGGTTACATGATGTTCCTGAATGGATGTCCTGTTTACTGGCAAGTGAGAAAACAGAGTTTTGTTTCATGTTCATCTACTGAAGCTGAATATGCTTGTGTTTCAGATGCTTGTAATTCTCTAACGTGGTTTGATGCTTTGATCACAGATATCTGGACACGTCCGATTCGACCAATCACCGTGATGGAAGATAATGTATCTGTGGTTTATATTTCTGAGTCACATTTCACAGGTTCTAGGTCCAGACACATTGACATTCGTTATCAAAACACAAAGCAATTGGTTAAGCAAGGTTTTGTTAAATTGCAATATGTTTCTACACATGATCAGATTGCTGATATGCTTAACAAACCACTTCCCGTAGGTCAACACGAGTATCTGCGAAAGAAGATGTGCCTTAATTGATGATTTGATGACGTCAGCCCAACTAGCAAAAGAAGGGGTGTCACTGTGTTAAATTGTTTGCTAGCTTGAACTGAATAATTACTGAAAGAGTTACTGCGCAGGTCATAAGGTCTTATCTGACATTGATGTACTGTGCATGCTTAACATGTTTATTACTTCACACATTCCAGAGACTTCTCTTCCCTTTTGATCTTCGTCCGTCTTCCAGGAAAACTGGGAGACAGAATTGCTTTTTCCAAAATGTAACAATTAGTTAGTTTTTGTTTTATTTTCCATTTCTTATTTTTGTATTAAAGCTTGTTTTTAATTAGAATATGTTTTCCGAGATTTTCTTTCTTTCTTCGCACCTTAAAGATAATGCTGTTTGGAAACGCCGCGATCTAAGCCTCATCTAGTTCAGGGTGAAATCTTCCCCTGACATTCCATGCCACTGGTAATCTGGAAAGGAGTTAATTCAGTGCTGCTGTGGACCGCATCGTTATGCGCCACTTCGGCAAAGGGTAGCAAGTCCGACCAGTTGTCTTGCTGATAGTCCACATAACACCGGATGTATTGTTCCACCACCACATTGGCTCTCTCTGCTGCGCAGTGCATGCTGGGATGAACCTCTGAGCTCAGTTCTTGTGTGGACCCAGTGGATCTCAGGACCTCTCTCCAGAACTTGGCTGTGAACTGGTCTCCGCGGTCTGAAATGATCCTCTTGGGCACTCCGTGCAGACGATAAATGTGTTTCACAAACATTTTTGCTAATTTCTTTGCAGACGGCAACCCTGAACAAGCAATGAAGTGTGCCTGCTTGGAAACCAAAGCAATAAGTGTCCAGATTACTCTATTCCCACTGCTATCTGGGAGTCCGACGACGAAGTCCATTGCGACCTCTTCCCATGGTCAGTTATGGCTGGCCACTTGTTGTAGTAGTCCAGGGGACTTCTCTGGCAGTGATTTTATCGTTGCACAAGTAGCACAGCTTTTTACGTAATCTTCCATCTCTGATTTCAGCTTTGGCCACCAAAATTGATGCCTGGCGAGGTGGAGCGATTTTAGGAATCCAAAGTGGCCTCCTAATTCCGCCTCATGGCTTCGCTGTAGAACTTCCAGCCTCAACCCCACGGGAACGTACAGTTTGGACCCCTTCCAGGCTAATCCATTTTCCATCGTTAGCATTTTCCTGGTTATTGTTGAGCCACTGGTCTGTTGGGAGTGCCAAATTCATAGCTGTCATCAGCTTCTCCTGGCTTCCATTACTGTCATACTGTGGTTTTCTCGACAAAGCATCCCCCAACAAGTTTTTGGGTACTTGTTGGTCCCCTGGGGTTTTTGTCTCTGTTGCAGGTGCTGCAGGTTCTGGCCTCTTGGATTCAATCATCCCTGGCTGGCCCTTTTCCTCCACCGGTGGTAGCGGCTCAACCACAATCATCAATTTCCTACCACCATCTTCCCACTTTATCGTAGGCTTCCACTTGTCAAGGCATGCAAGCCCCAAGATTATTTTTTCCAGCATCTCTGGAGCCACAATGAATCTGAGAAGCTCATAGTGGCGGCCCACTATTAATTTCACCAGTTCAGTTATTAGCGTGGCTGGGACCCTCCAATTAGTGTTCCATCTACCTGCTCAACCCGAATGGGACAGGATAGAGGTCTTGTGCATATGCCTAGTTGCTTGACAATCGACATGCTGATTAAGCATCGAGTGCAAGCGGTGTCCACAACTGCTTCAACTTCCCCTTCCACCCCCATCTCAGGTACTTGGAGGTTGACTTGGAAGGCGAAGGGGTGGATGGGTGGACTTAGCATTGGGTCATCTTTGGCATTTTCCTCCTCCGAGGCCTCCCCATTGGTAGGAATCTTCGTCACCTTAGGTTGGGGATCCTCTTCCAGAGGTTGTTTGCCCTTTTCCTCCTCCAAGGCCTCCCCCTTGGTAGGACTTTTCGTCACCTTAGGTTGGGGATCCTCTTCCAGAGGTTGTTGGCCCAGATTACTCTTTTCTGCTGTCATCTGGGGCCTTCTCTTTACCGTCGTGGCGGTTGGTGTGCACGTTTGTGGCATTGGGGCTGGAGCCAAGCACTCTGATGCTCTGTGGCCATGTTGATAGCAACGGTGGCATTTTATTGGCCCCCACGAGGAAAGGAACCTAGTTACATCTCTAAACTTAGGAACCGCCTCTTCACATTGTTCTGCTATCCATCCTGCAGCTTCCCCCTTGGTAATCCCTTCTTCCCTTGTTGAGAACTCTTCTCTGTAGGAAGGTGGGGTAAGAACCTGTTGGGGCATTGCAGGGGAGACTGGAACCGGTGGGGAGGTCAATCCCTCGGTTGGCCACTGCCCAGTTATCTGCCATGGTGCCCACTGGCATCCCTTCCGTCCATGACCCATCCCGGCGGGGTTGCCTGATTCACAGGTTGCAGTTCAACCAATGATGGCTGGCTGGTGGGGGGGGGGGGTTATGTGCCAAGGCCCCCTCTGCTGGCTTGGAGGAGTTATGGGCCAAGGCCCCCTCTGGCGTCTTGGATAGTTTTGCCATGCTGATGGCCAAGGAGTTGCCCACTGGCATCTTTTCCATCCATACTTTGGGAAGAAAGCCCAATTTGGTGGTGGTTCATTCACAAGCTGCAGCCCAATTTCAGGTGGCTGGCAAGTGAAAGATGCTGGCCAAATCCCTTCTTGCTGGCTGGGTTGAATTTCCCATCTTGATAGGGAATCTGTCTTCAACTCAGTTGCAGGGTAATGGGTCATTTCATTTATCACTGTTTGGAAGGAGTCAAAATCTCCACTCCAGTTTTTTTCCCCAAGCCTTGCTTCCAAGCTGGGGGGAAGGAGGGGGAGCATGCACTCACGTTTAGTTGCTCAAGTTGATCTGGGACTTTCATTCTCCCTCCGTGTGGTGAATTAGTTTCCTCCTCTGGTCTCATCTTTCCAGACGCTATTTATCTGAAATTTCCCTCTCCCACAAATTCCTTTGCTGCTTGGGAGAGATGTAGAGAAGCGTCTCATCTCAGCTTCTTATCTCAAAAAGCTTTCTCTTAATTGTTCGCTGATATTTTACGCTGACCTGGTCAGCGTTGGGAAATCAGCACCCCCTCACCAGCCCCCATGCTGGGCTGCTGGTGATTTATTTTAGCGAGAGATTTGGGATAATGTCAGCGTTCCAAATATCATGCAGAGTTAAATCAGAGTCCAAGGCAAAACTATCCTTAAAGTTCCAATTTAATAAGTCAGACATGTTGGCACATCTGTGGAATCCCAAATCTAAAGCTTCCTGGGATTCCACCGAGTTGAAAGTTCATGATCTTATCCCCACGCCCATAAATCCATCACATGGTCCAATCTTCTTCGGCCACGCTGGCATCTCCACCCAGCTGGTTCCGGTCAGGTGCAGAGGTGCGGAGACAAAAGATGACCTTGGGCTTCTAGAAAAGAATGACAACAACACAGTCCACAATTCTACTCCTTTCTATTCCCCCCTCCCAACTACTACACTAATGAAACAGCACAGTGAAATAATAGAAAGTGTGGCAGGCCAAAGATCCTAAAAGGAACATAACTACAGGCCTGACACTTGCTTTCCCTTGTGTTGTTGTAGGTCCTCAAACATTTTAAACAGGGCTGTGTGACTGGAGTGGCTGGCTGGGTGTGGCTAGGTGGTCATGTGACTGGGTGGGCGTGGCTAATTTAGCAGTCCCTTAAACAATACACACAAATTAAACTTTAATTTGTTTTGCTCTTGGGTGTGTTTTATTTGCTTTTGTTTGCAGGTTGCTATTTTGGTTAACTTTTCTTTTTAGCAAATCGTTTTTAAGTTGTTTAGGAGTCTAGTGGTCCACTTCAGGAAACTCAGTGTTGCAGCAATTCTTCTCAGCCCCAAGAAGCTTACAATCAACAAGTCTCTCTCTCTCCCTCTCTCCCTCTCCCTCCCTCCCTCTCTCCCTCTCCCTCCCTCTCTCTCTGTCTCTCTCTCTTTCCCTCCCCCTCTCTGTCGCTCTCTCTGTATCTCTCTGTCCCCTGGGGGGGACCCCTGAACTGGTGCTGGGTGGTGGTAATCTGATGTCTGGAGGCTGACCAGCTGCGCGCTGAAGACCAGCTGGCCGGGGGGGGGGAGGCGTGGCCCTCCTCCAATCCAGTCCTCCTGCAGCACTCTGCTGGCCATGCAGAGACCCCGGAAGGCTTCCGTGTGCCCCATTTTTTTCCTCCCCCGCCTCCAGTAGCACTCTGCTGGCCAAAAACAGGCCCGTTTTGGGCCTCCCAGGGCCTCCACGTGCCCCATTTTCCTCCTCCTTGGCCTCCAGAACCCTTCTGCTGGCCAAAAACTGGCCCATTTTTGGCTTTCCACGCCTCCAGTACCTCTCTGCTGGCCAAAAACAGACCCCCACTTCTAGTAGCACTCTGCCGTACCTTCCAGTTCCATTTACTCCAAATTTCTCAGAAGAGAGAGAAAAAAATGTAGTTAAAGTGAGCAGAAAAAACTTCAGCCACCTTTAATGACCCAAAAGGAAGGAGGGAAAGAAGGGGGGGGGGGGGAATGCACAGAGGCATTCACAGGTATCGGGGCATTTCATACACACACTCATGGTAAAAATGAGCAGACACTCATTCTCCCCGCCTTTCCTGCTTCCCTCCAAAGAATGACCCAGAAGGAAGAGGGGGGAAATTCATGCAGGCAATCACAGGTCTCTGGATCCCTTCACTTATCACTTTCTGGGGCATTGGGGACACACACTCACATTCATACTGCAATCAGACCTTCATGCTTGCTCATGCCAACCAATCATTATAAGTATTTCAGGGAGCTTTTTTACAAGCCAATGAGCTCCATTTTGCACTATTATTAGAGGATCTCACCCTCCCTTCACATTTGGAAATGGTAACACACATACATACACACACATACCATTAAACAACCTTGCAACTTACTGTTTCTTTATATGAAAGGGAATCAAAGTACATTCACACCAACTTTTACCATCAACATACTCACATTTGCACTGCAATCAGACTGCTTGTGTAAATTAATTTCACATACAAAAATCCCATTTCATTCCTCCTTCATGCAAAGCAATTATTGCAATTATTTCAGGGAGCTGTACATAAGCCAATGAGCTCCATTTTCTATTATTAAAGGATCTCAACTTCCCTCCAGGTCTGGAATGATCACACACACACACACACACACGCACGCACGCAAAAATACCATGGAACAACACTTTCAGGCCTGGGGGAGGTGCTGTCCCTTTAAATCTTCAATTTTCTTTCTTTGGGGAACATGTGGCTCATGGGAAAACTCAAGAGAGCAGCTTAAATCCTAACTACCATCCCCACAGCTTCAAGCCCATGCTGAGAAGCTTACTTATTTTGCCAGCTGGTCAAACATATCACAATCAATTCAACGCCATTCAATTCTACATGTTATTAGTATAGATACACACCTAAGAATTTCAACAGACATTGCGTCAAATTAATCAAGGCCAATTACCTAGGTCTTCCCATTCAATAGGCTTTACCTTTTTATTACCGGCTAAATTTCTTACTTTTGCTCGAAGTTATGCCCTTGTTCTATCTCCTTAAGCACTAGATTGTTAATACCTGTCTCTGCCCTGGGGTGTTCCATTTCTAATTTGGACCTGCCAGCAGATGCTGGCTAATTTTTAAAGATCCAAACTCTTCTATCTTGATATCCCAGCACGCGCTGGCATATTTGTTAGGGATGTAACCCTAGGCTTGGCTTGGCAATGTATATAAGCTATGATTACTTTACTGTTACTTTAAATGCTTAAGAGATGTAATTGGTTTGTTACCTCAAGCAGCCATAAGAGGGACCCAGAATGGCTGTTAGCTCTCTGTTTTGTTAGACGCTGGTTGGTGTATTTTGAGGTATTGTGGTTTGCTACTGTTTAGCTATACTTTGTGTGTTAGACTGACTATTTTGATAACTGAATTACTGAACCGTGTATGACTTGGACTGTTAACCGGACTCTGAATACCTCTATATTTCTACATAGTAAACTACTATATTTTTATACTATTCAGTGTCTCTGTATGCTGGTTTGTGCGTGTTATTCCATATCACTCTCACTATGCTTCTCTGCATACTCGCTCTTCTAACGGGGAGCTTAATTACTTAACACTGGTTATGGGCCCAGAGTGTTCCAGACGTAGATAAAGAGAGAGTTGGTGTTGATACGCAATACCGTATACAGATAGCTGTTTAGTTTATAAGTGTTTACTATTATGGAGAAGATGGCACACGCACCATCAGCAAATTTATCACTGATAACCCGGTTGGATGGAACAAACTATGTTTCCTGGTCAATGAAGTGCAGCTTACTTCTGCGTACTGAAGGATTGTGGGATGCTGTACAGAATCCACCGGACGTGACTTCTTCGAATCCAGATGATGAGGATGATGCAAGATAGCAGAAGATAGCAGAGTTTTAAAGATGCAACGAACGAGCATTGTGTATAATTGGTCTAACGTTGACTGACCAACAGTTAGTTCATATTTGTGGGGAGAATTCTGCAGCAAGATGTTGGGAGAATTTGAAGAAGATATATGTATGTGACACTGTAGGTGCACATATACATCTTACCTGCAAACTGTTTAGGGCACGTCTTCTGAAGGGAGGAGATATGTTATCTCATTTAAACTTTATGAAAGGAGTTTTCCAAGAGCTACATGAAAAGAAACTTATTTTCTCAGAGTTACATCAAATTTACATCATTCTCTCATCACTGGATGAGAGTTATGATGATTTTGTATCGTACCTCGAGGTCCTAACCCGAAATGAACTAACATTGACTGACATAACTGCACGCCTGTTGGAAGAGCCCAGAAGAAGGTTGGAAAGAGATCAACTGAGAGAGAAACCACCGCAACATGAAGAGTCACCTTCAACTGCCTATACTGTTAGAAAATGTTTTTCTTGTGGGGCAAAGGGGCATATAGCTAGATTCTGTAAAAATGCAAAACAACAGAATACTAGAAAGGCTAAGAAAAATGATAATGTCAACTTAGGTATGTCTACTTTGACTATCTCTAGAAATGCACCAATAAGCCATGATTCATGGGTTGTTGATAGTGGAGCATCACAGTGCATTACTAGAAATAAGAACTGTTTTATAAAAATGTCTGCCAGCAAGCAACATGTATCTTTGGCAAATGGATGGAGGCTGAAAGCATCTGGTGAAGGTATGGCAAGGTGTTCATTTGTAAATGAGCATTTATCCATGTTGTATATACCTAAACTGAAATTTAATTTGTTATCAGTAAGAGCTCTAGTTAACATTGGCTACGTAGTAACCTTTAGGGGAGATAAATGTATCATAGAAAAAGAAGGTAATAGGATTACTGCAAAATTAACAAACAGTTTATATATTATAACTGACGACCATGCTGCTAATTCAGTGCATGACAATGTGAAACCACATGATGAATGCATACATCTGTTACATAGGCGTATGGGGCACATTAATTTCAAGATGCTGCAACAAACTGTAAAGTTGTCAGAGGGAGTAAAATTAAAACCTTGCAGTAAGTATTTAAATTGTAATGTATGTAGTAAGGAAAAAAGCAAGGTTACACCAGCAAACAGATATAATGGGTTTAATACAAAGGAACTTTTAGAAGTTGTTTTTGCTGATCTAATTGGAACTATAAAACCCAGTTTGGGAGGTGCCTGTTATGTTTTGAGTATCATGGATACTCAAGATATGGTTTTTGCTACTTGGATACTCAAGATATGGTTTCTGCTACTTAATGAAAGACAAGACAGAAACATTTCAACAATTTTTTAATTGGCTAAGATTTGCAGAAAGAAAGATAAAAGCCAAGGTTATTACTGTAGTTACTAATAATGGGATGGAGTTTACAAATTATAAGTTCCAAACTATGTTAAAAACAGCTGGTATTGAGCATAAACATTCTGCTCCTTATGGACCTCAACATAATTCCTTTGTAGAACGAAGGGGGCAAATGTTACAAGCCATGTGTCAGCGTTCCAAATACCATGCAGATATAAATCAAAGTCCAAGGCAGAATCATCCTTAAAGTTCAGATTTAATATACAGGCATGTTGGCACATCTGTGGAATTCCAACTCTGATTTACATCCTGAGAGTTCACCCAGTTGAAAGTTCATGATCTATCCCCACACCCATAATCAATCACATGCCCCAATCCTTTTCTTCCACGCTGGCATCTCCACCCAGCTTCTTCCGGTCAAATGTCAAGGTGCGGAGACAAAAGATGACCTTGGCTTCTAGTAAAGAATCACAACAACACATTCCACAATCCTACTCCTTTCTATTCCCCCCTCCCAATTACTACATTAATGAAACAGCATAGGAAATTATAAGAAAGTGTGGCAGGCCAAAGATTCTTAATGGAACCTCTGCAGGCCTGACACCATGACTAGAACCATGTTATCCTATTCAGGTTTACCGGATAATCTATGGGGTGAAGCCATGATGTGTGCTAATCATTTACTGAACAACGTTGTAAATGCTTCTACTGGAGAGGTACCATTTACTCATTGGCATGGTAGGAAACCTGATTTGAGCTACTTGCACACGTTTGGAGTTCCTGCATGGGTGCATATTCCAGCAGAGATTAGGTTAAAGGGACAAACTCATGCAAGGCAGTTAATATTTGTAGGTTATGACTCAAATCATAGATCTTATAGGTTTTGGGAACGTGGGACAATTAAGATCTATCACAGTGCAAATGCAAAGTTTTTAGAGCATGTTGGTTGGAACAAACTGGAAAATAATGATGAGGTAGTAATTGAAACCCGAGTAGATCGCCGGTACCAGCTGCGGTACGCGACGGGCAAGCTTTGCTCGCCCCGCGCACTCCTGGTGGGCTCCCCTTTGATCGGGGGGGCACAGGACGCCCTGGAGGGGCTCCTGCTGAGGGGACAGCGTAGCGGGGGATCCCCTGTGTCGGCGGCGGCCGGGGGGGGCTACCCGCATCGCCCTAGGCACCGGGACGCAAGAGGGGAGGAGCCGCGGCATCTTCGCGTTGAGGCAGCCGGATGAAATTCAAGATTTGAAGGACGCAGTTGCAATGCGGTGAGATGGAGATTCCCCCCGTTCCCTTTGATGAGTGAAGGAAAAAAAACCTGTCAGCCCTTTAGAAAAACTTTCAACTTGTGGCTGGGAAGTGTGATTGGAGGGAGGGGGATTTCCCCCCCTTTAAACTGTTTTGCTCCCTGCCCCCAGAAGAGGAGGAAGGGGGGGGAGCCCTGGAATGGAATCACCCTCATAGCAAACAGCAGATCTCCTTTACTGCAATTGTGAAAATGAGGTGATGATCTGTTTTTTTTGAAAACTTTGAAAACTTTTGCCTTCGGATCCCGGAGCTGGCAGGGCAAGATGGAACACTTCCGTTGTCTTCATGTACTTTGAAATTTGACTCCACCCACAGAAATTGCAGGCATCTTGGCTTTGTCTCCGTGACACTCAGAGAAATCTCGTGTTACACTTTACCCTGGACTTGGAACAAAGGATTTTATTGCTTTATTGCCCAGGTCCCTATCTGTCTGGGCTCCCTGCCTCGCGATCTCTCTCGGCTAACCACCTTCCCAGTTGTTTCTTCTCTGTACTGACATCTTCATCTCTGAGTTTTGATTACTACAATGCCACCTAAAAGACCACCACCGGGGAAGCCGGGATTTGCGGGCTCCGCCCCAACATCTTCAACGTCCAGCCCCAGCGGACAACAGACATTAACTTCTCTGCTCCAGCCTAAGCCTTCTGAGGTGGACTTTCAACAGATGTTTGAACAACTCTTAAAGGGGCAGGAGGACTTAAAAAACCAACTAAAAGAAATGAACGGGAAGCTCAGAGAGAATAAAGATCGTGCGATCCAAAACTCACAGAGACTGGAACTATTGGAGGAGGGGGCGGCTGAGATGAGGAGAGAGGTGAAGGGGGTCCAGAAAGGAAATCAAGAACTTGAGAACCACCAGATAAAAACGGAATTTGAACGGATGTCTTTTTTCCTTAGATTTCAAAATGTAATTGAGGCTGATGATGAAGATTTGAGGGATATTATGACTAATTTATTGGCTGAATATACTAAAAAAGACAGACAACAGATGGGGTGGGACATGGACCTGGTGTCAGGCCTGTAGTTATATTCTTTTTAGGATCTTTGGCCTGCCACACTTTCTTATAATTTTCTATGCTGTTTCATTAGTGTAGTAGTTGGGAGGGGGGAATAGAAAGGAGTAGGATTGTAGAATGGATTGTTGACATTCTTTTGTAGAAGCCAAGGTCATCTTTTGTCTCCGCATCTCGACACCTGGCCGGAAGAAGATGGGTGTACATGCCAGCATGGAAGAATATGATTGGAACATGTGATGGATTTGTGGGTGTGGGGATAAATCATGAACTTTCAACTGGGTGACCCCAGAGGATGTAAATCCAGAGTTGGAATTTTCCATAGCCGTGCTAACATGCCTGCGGAATAAATTGCACCTTTAAGGATGTTTTGCCTTGGACAATGATTTATTTCTGCATGGTATTTAGAACCCTAACATTATTCCAACTCTCTACTTCAAAATAATTCACTAGCACCCTCCCCCTCTCAAGGGGGAAGGGCTGGTGATGGAAGATCTGGTGATGGGGTCTCGGCATTCCCAATGCTGACCGGGACAGCGTAAATATCAGCGAAGAATAAATGAGAAGCTTTTGGTGATAAGAAGCTGAGTGTGGAACTTCAAAGGCAATGGAATGCTGCTTCCAGTTTAATTGCATCAGGAGGAATGCAGGAGGAGACACGACAAGACGAAGGAAGGTCGCAGACGTACTTCTTCATCAGAATGTGAGTGCATGCTCCCCCTCCTTCCCCCCAGCTTGGAAACAAGGCTTGGGGGAAAAAAAACCTAGAACAGAGGTTTGGGCTCCTTCCAGATGGCAATAAATGAAATGGCTTATCACCCTGCAACTAGCTGGGAGAAAGATTCCCTTCCAAAATGGGAATTTCAAAGGAGGCAGGAAGAAGGGATTTTCCCAGCATCTGTCACTTGCAAGCCACCACAAATGGGGCTGCAACCAGTAAATGAAGCAAATTGGGCAGTAAATTGGGCTTTCCTCCCAGGACTTGGATGGAAGAGATGCTACTTACCAACTCCTTTGCCATCAGCATGGGGAAATGCTCCAAGCCAGCAGAGGGCACCTACTTGGCCCATAACTCATCCAAATGTCAGCGTTCCAAATATCATGCAGAATTAAATCATTGTCCAAGGCAAAGTAGTCCTTAAAACTCCAATTTAATAAGACAGGCATGTTGGCATTATGCTGTTGAAATTTCAACTCTAAGGTACATCCGGTGAATTCCCCAAGTTAAAAGTTCATCATCTATCCCCACACCCCATAATTCATCACATGGTCCAATCTTCATCTTCCACGCTGGCATGTACACCCCTCTTCTTCCGGCCAGGTGTCGAGGTGCGGAGACAAAAGACGACCTTGAGCTTCTAAGAAATCCATAACAATACATTCCACAATCCTACTCCTTTCTATTCCCCCCTCCCAACTACTATACCAATGAAACAGCATAATATATATGTTTTAATTATGTGGCAGGCCAAAGATCCTAAAAGGAACAGAATTACAGGCCTGACAGGCGGCCTCTCCTCAAGAGAAAAACGTTTCCTGAAAAGAGAATAACATAAATGTTAACTATCAAAATTTAACCACCTCTTCCTCCCCCAGGGGGACCCTTTGGCTTATCAGGGAATTTCTCATGGAATTGCTTCACTAATTTATCTGCTTTCAGATCCCAACTTTTCACCCACGTAGCTTCTGACAAAGGGTATCCCTTCCAATGCACTAAATATTGTAAACGACCTCTATACAGCCTGGAATCTAATATTTTTTTCACTTCATAATGTGTTTCCCCTTCTACCACTACGGGAGGAGGTGGAGTTTGGGTGGAGGGTCTCGTGCTAGACTCCCTTACCGGCTTCAATAAGCTACAATGGAATACCGGCTAAATTTTCCCTAAGAGTCTGGGTAGGCTGAGTCGAACTGTAACTGGGTTAATTATCTTTTCTATTGGGAAAGGACCTAGAAATTTTGGACCTAATTTCTTACTAGGCATCTTTAATCTTATGTATTTAGTAGACAAAAAAACTTTGTCCCCCACTCGAAAGGGGGGGTTGTAGGGAACGATGTTTATCAGCTTGCTTCTTGTGGGCTTCTGCCGCATCTGTTAGCGCCTTTTTGGTATTCTCCCATCCCTTCTTTAGTGCCTCCAGCCATTCATTCAGGGACATGGATGAGGGAGGTTCCTTAGGTAGTTCAGGCATGGGAACGAATTCCATGCCACTGGTAATCTGGAAAGGAGTTAATCCGGTACTGCTGTGAACCGTATTATTATATGCTACTTCAGCGAAAGGCAGCAAGTCCGACCAATTGTCTTGCTGATAGTCCACATAACACCGGATATACTGTTCCACCATCGCATTGGCCCTCTCTGCTGCCCCATTTGTGCTGGGATGAAATGCTGAGCTGAGTCCCTGCGTGGACCCGATCGATTTTAGGAAGTCTCTCCAGAACTTGGCGGTGAATTGAACTCCGCGATCTGAAATGATCCTTTTTGGAACTCCATGTAGGCGATAAATGTGTTTCACAAACATTTTTGCTAATTTCTTTGCGGATGGTAGGCTTGAACAAGCGATAAAGTGTGCTTGCTTGGAAAACAAATCAATAACTGTCCAGATTACTTTATTACCACTGCTATCTGGAAGTTCGACAATGAAGTCCATTGCTATCTCTTCCCATGGTCGGCTAGGGTTGGCCACTTGTTGTAGTAGTCCAGGGGGCTTTCCCGGACGGGTTTTCGTTGTTGCACAAGTAGCACAGCTTTTTACATAATCTTCCACCTCCGACCTCATCTTTGGCCACCAAAATTGACGTCTAGCGAGGTGGAGAGTTTTCAGGAATCCGAAATGACCTCCTAGTTTCGCATCATGACTCCGCTGTAGCACTTGCAATCTCATTTCTGCAGAGACGTACAGTTTGGATCCCTTCCAGGCTACGCCATCATTAATCGTTAGGATGTCTTTGTTGTTGTTGAACCATGGGTCTGTCTGGAGGGCTGCTTTCAGTTCGGTTCTCAGTTTATCTTGGCTTCGACTGGTGACTTGAGCTGCCTTTTGGTGAGAAGGAGATATGATGGGGTGGAAAATTTCTTCCTTCTTACTGTCAGCGTTCCAAATATCATGCAGAATTAAATCATTGTCCAAGGCAAAGTAGTCCTTAAAACTCCAATTTAATAAGACAGGCATGTTGGCATTATGCTGTTGAAATTTCAACTCTAAGGTACATCCGGTGAATTCACCCAGTTAAAAGTTCATCATCTAACCCCACACCCCATAATTCATCACATGGTCCAATCTTCATCTTCCACGCTGGCATGTACACCCCTCTTCTTCCGGCCAGGTGTCGAGGTGCGGAGACAAAAGACGACCTTGAGCTTCTAAGAAATCCATAACAATACATTCCACAATCCTACTCCTTTCTATTCCCCCCTCCCAACTACTATACCAATGAAACAGCATAATATATATGTTTTAATTATGTGGCAGGCCAAAGATCCTAAAAGGAACAGAATTACAGGCCTGACACCAAGCCAGCAAAGTTCACCTACTTGGCCCATAACTCCTCCAAGCCAGCAGGAGGGTCCTTGGCACGTAAAACCCCCTAGCCAGCCATCATTGGTTGAGCTGCAACCTGTGAAGCAGGCAACCCCGGGATGGGTCTTAACCCCAGGTCATGGATGGGAGGGATGCCAGTGGGCACCTGCCCTCCCTCAGCAGATGGCACCATGGCAGAAAGCTGGGCAGTGGCCAACCGAGGGATTGACCTCCCCACCGGTTCCAGTCTCCCCTGCAAGGCCCAAAAAGGTTCTTACCAGACCTTCCTACAGAGAAGAAATCTCCATGGAAGAAGGGATTACCAAACAGAGGCCTGCATTGTGGATGGCGGGAAAATGTGCGCCTGCAAGGCCCCAAGTGGTTCTTACCCCACCTTCCTACAGAGTAGCGATCACCAACATGGAAGAAGGGATTACCAAAGAGAGGCCTGCAGGATGGGAAGCGGGACAAGGTGCATCTGCAATGCCCCAAAAGGTTCTTACTCCACCTTCCTACAGAGAAGCAATCTCCACCATGGAAGAAGGGTTACCCAAGGGGGCAGCTGCAAGTTGGAGAGCAAGGCAGTGTGATGAAACGGTTCCTGAGTTTAGAGATGTAACTAGGTTCCATTCCTCGTGGGGCCCAATTAAATGCCACCATTGTTGTCAACTTGGCCACAGAGCGTCAGAGTGCTTGGCTCCAGCCCCAATGCCACAAACGTGCGCACCAACCACCACGGCGGTAAAGAGAGGGTCCCAGATGCCACCACAGAAGAGTCATCTGGGCCAACAACCTCTGGAAGAGGATCCCCAACTTAAGGTGAGGAAGTGTCCTACCAAGGGGGAGGCCTCGGAAGAGGAAAAGGGCAGACATTCTCCGGAGGAGGATCCCCAACTTAAGGTGACAAAGAGTCCAACTAAGGGGGAGGCCTCGGAGGGGGAAAAGCCTAAACGACCTCTGGAAGAGGATCCCCAACTTATGGTGACGAAGAGTCCTACCAAGGGGGAGGCCTCGGAGGAGGGAATTGCCGAAGAACAAATGTGTGTACCAGTCGCCATGGTGGTAAAGAGAGGGCCCCAGATGCCAGCACAGAAAAGTCATCTGGGCCAACAGCCTCTGGAAGAGGATCTCCAACTTAAAGTGACAAAGTGTCCTACCAAGGGGGAGGCCTCGGAAGAGGAAAAGGGCAAACAATCTCCAGAGGAGGATCCCCAACTGAAGGTGACAAAGAGTCCAACTAAGGGGGAGGCCTCGGAGGAGGAACAAGGCCAGCCGTGGATGATTGAATCCAAGAGCCCAGAACCTACAGCACCTGCAGCAGAGAGCCCTAAACGGCCATGGGAAGAGGTCGCAATGGACTTCATCGTGGAACTCCCAGACAGCAGTGGGCATAAAGTAATTTGGACTGTTATTGATTTGGTTTCTAAGCAGGCACACTTCATTGCTTGCTCAGGATTGCCATCCGCAAACGAATTAGCGAAAATGTTTGTGAAACACATTTATCGCCTGCACGGAGTACCCAAGAGGATCATTTCAGACCGCGGAGTCCAGTTCACAGCCAAGTTCTGGAGAGAGGTCCTGAGATCCATTGGGTCCACACAAGAACTGAGCTCAGAGGTTCATCCCAGCATGAACGGCGCAGCAGAGGGAGCAAAGGTGGTGGTGGAACAATACATCAGGTGTTTTGTGGACTATCAGCATGACAACTGGTCGGACTTGCTACCCTTCGCCGAAGTGGAGTACAACGATGCGGTCCACAGCAGCAGAGGATTAGAGGGTTTCCAGATTACCAGTGGCATGGAAGTTGTTGCCATGCCTGAGTTGCCTAGAGAACCTCCTTCTTTCATGTCCTTGCGTGAATGGATGGACATGCTAAAGAAAGGATGGGAGAATACGAAGAAGGCTCTAGCAGTTGCGGCAGAAGCCTACCAGAAGCAAGATGATCAACATCGCTCGCTCCAAAACCCCTACCGTGTGGGGGACAATGTTTTTTTATCTACCAAATACATAAGATTAGAAATGCTTAGCAAGGAATTGGGTCCAAAATTTCAAGGTCCATTCCCAATAGTGAAGATAGTTAACCCAGTTACAGTTCAACTCAGTCTACCCAGAAGTCTAGGGGAATTTGACCCAGAATTTCATTGTAGCTTGTTGAAACCAGTAATTGGGTCTAACAGAAGAGCATCCACCCAAGCTCAATCTCCTCCTTTAGTGATGGAAGGGGAAACACAATCTGAGGTGGAAAAAATTGTAGATTTCAGGCTGAATAGGGGTTGCTTACAGTACTTAGTGCATTGGAAGGGTTACCCTTGGTCTGAAGCTAATTGGGTGAACAGTGGGAACCTAAAAGTGGAGACGTTAGTAAAGCAATTCAATGGGAAGTTTCCCGAGAAGTCAAGGGGTTCCCCTGGGTGGAGAAGAGGTGGTTAATTTTGTTATGTTAACTTTTATGTTATTCTCTTTGCAGGAAACGTTTTTCTTTTGAGGAGAGGCCGCCTGTCAGGCCTGTAGTTATATTCTTTTTAGGATCTTTGGCCTGCCACACTTTCTTATAATTTTCTATGCTGTTTCATTAGTGTAGTAGTTGGGAGGGGGGAATAGAAAGGAGTAGGATTGTAGAATGGATTGTTGACATTCTTTTGTAGAAGCCAAGGTCATCTTTTGTCTCCGCATCTCGACACCTGGCCGGAAGAAGATGGGTGTACATGCCAGCATGGAAGAATATGATTGTAACATGTGATGGATTTGTGGGTGTGGGGATAAATCATGAACTTTCAACTGGGTGACCCCAGAGGATGTAAATCCAGAGTTGGAATTTTCCATAGCCGTGCTAACATGCCTGCGGAATAAATTGCACCTTTAAGGATGTTTTGCCTTGGACAATGATTTATTTCTGCATGGTATTTAGAACCCTAACACCTGGTTTATAGAGTAAACTCAGCATATGCCAGAACACACAACGTTCCAAGGGAGGTACACATTAAATTTCTCAGAAAGACCACAAGAGACGAGATTCTGAGTGCACAAAGGGGACAAGCATTAAAATACAAGGATAGAGAAATAGCCATTCTGAAACAGATCCCAAAGAAGGTTAGAGATAAAAGAAAAAACTTCGCATTTAGCGAAGAAATTATACCAGAAAGGGGTGTGGTTTAGATGGCTTTTTCCAGAAGGTATGCTAATATTCTGGGAGGACACGAGAGTTAGAATTAATACAACTTCTGAGGCTGAGGCCTTTATGGAAAAAAATAAAGTCCTCCTAGATAAACCTGATGACACTACACCGGACATACAGGACATTGGAGGTGCCGGAGCTCTGCCGGGGGGAGGAGAAGAGGCAACACTGAGAAAACTCAGATCACAAAAATGAACTTGAAAATCTGTTTGATATAAAATGTTTGAAATTATTTTAAGATAAAAGTTTATATGCTGACAAAATACTAATAAGTAACAACAATCTAATGTATTAATAAATTAAAGTTATGAGAATGGGGGGGGGAGGGCCATCTCCTGCATAATGTAACTGTCAAAATTTGTACTTCATCCACTACCCCTTTCCTTGTATATTTTTTTTAAAAAACCAATAAAATTTTGTTTAAAAAAAAAGAAAAAAAGAAACCCGAGTAGATCAAAATAATGTATCAGGAATACCAGAAACGTGTGATGAAGGGAAGGAGTCTACTCAGGAGGAGGAAGTGATAAAGCTGGAGGACGTTCAGGATAGTCCACCTATAAGCCCTGAGTTACCCAGAAGGTCAACCCGTGTAACGCGGCCACCTGATAGGTATCAGGCATCTGTTGCATGTCAAGTAGATAAAGTTCCTGCAACGTATAATGAACTATCAATGTATCCTAAAGAGGAGCAAATAGTTTGGAAAGCAGCAATGAACAGAGAACTGAAATCTTTACAGGATCTGGAGGTATATGAGAATGTGAGATTACCACCAGGTGAAAAGGTGATAGGGTGTAAATGGATTTTTAAGATTAAAACAAGTGTAGATGGGACAGTTACCCATAAAGCTAGATTGGTAGCACAAGGTTTCAACCAGTGAGCAACTGATTATGATGAAGTGTTTGCACCAAGTTTAAAAGCCATAACATTACGTGCATCATTAGTTTGGGCAGCTAAGCATGGATATGTAATAAATCATTTAGATGTTGAAACAGCATATCTTCATGCACCATTGCAACACACTATTTATTTAAAGAAACCTGAAGGATTAAACACTGATAGAAACACTGATTTTTGGAAATTAAAAAAGAGCCTGTATGGTTTAAAACAGTCAGGCTACGAGTGGAATCAATGCATAGTGAAGGAATTAGCAAGGATAGGGTTTAAAGCTGGATTAGCTGATCCTTGTTTATTTAAGGTAGAAAGTGATGGTATGACTTCATTATTGTTATTGTTTACAGACGATATAGCATTGATTACTAAAACAGCAGAAGGCCATCAAAATTATTACACTGTTAAAAAAGAGGTTTAAAATAAAACATCTTGGTGAAATAAAGAAATATCTTGGATTGAAGATAGATAAGACTAGGGGAGGATATAAAATATCATAGGCTGATAAGATCAATCAGTTACTGAGGAATGACAAAATGGAACTGTGTAAACCTGCTAAAACTCCTATGAGTCAGGAATTTAGCAATGATGATAACAAAAGCCCAGTGTTTGATAAGAATATTTATCAATCCCTAATTGGTAGTTTATCTTATCTTAGCAATTGGTCTAGACCAGATATTTCTTATAGCGTTAATCAATTGGCAAGGTTTAATGCCGAACCCACTGAACGGCATTGGCAAGCAGCAAAACATGTATTAAGGTATTTGAAACAGACAAGACACTATACATTATACTTAGAGCCTAAGGATGAGCTGATATTAACCGCATACGCTGATGCAAATTTTGCAACTGAATTTTCCACGCGTAAATCTATATCAGGTATCGCAATATTCTTGGGAAAGGCATTGGTTGGATGGCGGTCTATCCGTCAGAAGCATATAAGTTTGTCTACAATGGGGGCTGAATTTTCATGTTTATCTTTGTTATGTACCGATTTAATTTGTTACAAGCAACTACTGATAGATATGGGAATTAATGTTTGTGAGCCTATTGTTCTATACGAGGACAACCAAGCAGCGATCCAGATGGCAACAAATATTGCTCGAAAGACAAGAACAAAGCATACTGACTTAAGATATATGAATGTACGGCAAAGTGTTAGTTGTAAAATGATTACACTGGAATATTGTATGTCTGAAGAGAATGTTGCTGATCATTTTACCAAAGCACAAGGTACGGTCAAACATAAACAATTGACAACCCAAGAGGGGAGAATGTTAGGGATGTAACCCTAGGCTTGGCTTGGCAATGTATATAAGCTATGATTACTTTACTGTTACTTTAAATGCTTAAGAGATGTAATTGGTTTGTTACCTCAAGCAGCCATAAGAGGGACTCAGAATGGCTGTTAGCTCTCTGTTTTGTTAGACGCTGGTCGGTGTATTTTGAGGTATTGTGGTTTGCTACTGTTTAGCTATACTTTGTGTGTTAGACCGACTATTTTGATAACTGAATTACTGAACCGTGTATGACTTGGACTGTTAACCGGACTCTGAATACCTCTATATTTCTACATAGTAAACTACTATATTTTTATACTATTCAGTGTCTCTGTATGCTGGTTTGTGCGTGTTATTCCATATCACTCTCACTATGCTTCTCTGCATACTCGCTCTTCTAACGGGGAGCTTAATTACTTAACAATATTTTAAAAGATCACGATGTATAGAGACAATGTATAGAGATGTTTGTCCACACATTGTTTGCATTCGGCCAGGGTTCTAGGTTGGATCTCCCAGCATGCGCTGGCATATTTTTAAAGATCCAGCTGTATGGAGACTTTCATTAACACATTGTTTGCATCTGGGTGGGGCTCTTGATTCATCTGATGGTGGCCAGAAATCAGCAATTTTGTTGACAAAATCTAAATCAAAACTGCCTTCTGGAGGTCAGGTTTCTACTTTAGGACCAATAGAGTAGGTTGGCCAGATAAATGTGCAGAGGGTTTTTACTCAGGTTGAAGGCAAACCTTTAGTAGGAATTTCCTTCATCTCATACATGCACACACAAGGCAACACTCTCCTCCTCCCCCCAAAGGGGAAAAAATATATATACTCGCCTCGAAGAGTATAATCTTCCAGGGCTGAAAGACATGAGAACATCCCCTCCCCCACAGAAAAGGCATTGTTGGAGGATTAGAGGTAAGGGAGGGGCGGGGGGGTGTAGATAGCTTGCAGGCAGAGTTTGAAAAATAAAACCATCAGTTACTAAACAGATAAACTGGTAACATTATGGGGATATCACAGATGAGATATGGGGTCTGGATTCACATGCTTCAGGAAAGAAATGAACAGGTAAAATCATTTAAACACACAATAAATGCAAGGATGAATCTTTTCTTGCAAATGAACATAAAACATTTCCTGGGTTGTTACTTTAAGGTATTGGGAAGGAAGGAAGGAAAAAAAAACTTCTCTTTACTCTGTTTTTGTTGGCCAAACAAGCACAAAGTAAAGACTCCCCCCACCTTCACTTGGTTTTCTGGGCCCAACAAACTGAGCGAAGGCAATTTCTGCCAGTTTACTCTTTTCTTTCTTTGAACACTTTAAAATTCTTGTCTTTTGGATTGGAGACATCTTAGTTACAATTTCCTTGAGGGTGCACAAAGACTTAGGCACACATTTACACAAGGACAAGGAAAAAATAAGAGGGGGAAAAGAGAGAACTCTCAGGTTTACACATCCTAGTCATTCCCAGCACAAATCTGTTAAATTAGGGAAGGCACAAATCTTAACAAACCACGTGGTTGCATAGAAGACAGAGAAAGAGACAAACAGACAAGAGAAAAAAAAAAACCTCAACATTTTCCCTTTTCTTTTAAGTACCTTTATGTAGCCAAATAAGTTTTCCTGTATCATCTTTCAGCAAAGCCCATTTCTCTACATATCTGTTTTGCTTTCCTTTTTTTTCATTCCGGCCAGGACAGGCATCTGCTTTTCGTCCCAGGCCCCCAACAGCTCCTCTAGGGGGGTTTCCGTGGCCGCCCGTGAGCTACCGCTTCCCATGATCCCACTCAGATGGGCTCACTTCGTCCTAGCCGGGCTTGCCACTTCGTATTCCCCACTTCAAATTTCCGCCCTTAGAGGACCTTTTGCACCCTTTTAAAGGGACTTTTTCTCGCCCTTCGGAGGTACTCTTCGCGCCCTTCAGAGGGAGTTTTTGCGCCCTTCAGAGGGACTTTTCGCGTTCCTCACTGTGGGAACCTTCTTTCGCGCCCTTACTCGCAGGGAGTTTTCAACAGTTTTAAAGTCTTGGGGAAAGACTCGGGAGGACCAGCCACACAGCTACCCAGGAGGGGTCCTGTCATCAGTGGGTATGCGCAACTCCTCTTTTCCTCTCTCTTTACGCACAATGGGCATTTGCTTTTTTCTCTCACAGGACAAAAACAACAACAACAACAACAAATTCATTCACCTTTCCATCCATTTTCACACACACACTAGTCACACACATGCAGGCATACACACATTTCCCATGCTTTAAAATTAAATTTTAGAGAATTAAAATTTAGAGGTACTCACCTTCTTTCCAGGCAGCCTTTGAGCTCAAACTCAAAACCCCTTTAAAACCTACATCCAAATGGTTAAGGCCAAGATAAAGTCCACTCACAGACTCAATGGGGTCTGTGCCGGCATGGGAGGCTTATCTGGGCCATATCCATTGGTTAGGCTAGCTTGGAATCCCATCTGTGGGTCGCCAATTGTTGGAACAAATGTCCTTCTGGGTTCTGCTCCAAGTGGGGAAAAAGACACTGGAGACATGGAAGCTGCTTGGAAAGATGGTTTTAATGGTGGACAGGACCACATGGCTTGAGTCCTGAAAAGAAAAGGTGATCACATGCTTCAATGTTGGGAAGAAGAAGAGAAGGAAGGACTGAGATGCTGAGTCCCTGGTTTTATGCCCTCTCTGGCCTTTGATCTTGAACTTGTATTCTGATTGGTTGTCAGACTCCCATGGAGCCATGCAGGGGCAACTCTCTAGGCTGTGTTCTTTTTATTAAAAAAACCAAAGTTTTATTGGTTTTTTTAAAAAAATAAAAAGGAAAGGGGTGGTTAAATTTATCTATGTATAAATGGAAAATATGAGCACAGGGGGAGGGGACACCTACATGCTGTAACTGCCAAAATTTGTAATCTATTCTCTAGGCTGTGTTCTGAATCCAGGTTTGGTTGAGTTCTCAGATGCCATGGGGTGAGTTGGGTAAAGGGCCAATATTATCATGCCTTAATCCCATCACTCTGGACCTGAAGGGGAGAACTCTTTGTTATGTAAAGTGAACTAGCTCAGGCTTTAATGGCTCATTGACAAAGGGGGATGGGCAGAAAGCTACAGGGAGCTATTCTGTCTTTATAATATGTTTCTTCCTTTTTTTTACATCCAGAGAAATTTTCTGCCTTTTCAGTATTTCCTAGGATATTTCATTTTTCTGGAAGAGGGCTGGGTGATAACTTCCTACACAGACATATTCTAGATGTGCAGTAGCAGAGTTCCAGGATTAACCTTAAGTCTGCCTCTGGGATATCACTCAAGCGGACATTTTCCAGATGTACAAAACAGAGTTCTAGATTTATGCAGAAATTTTCCAGATGTGCAGAAGCAAACTTTTAACATCCTGCTGAAATCTACTGGAAGCTGCCTCTGGAATATCGCTCTAGCAGACATTTTCCAGATATGCAAAAGGAGATGTTCAGTATTCTGCAGAAATGTACTGAAATCTCCCCCTGCAATTTCGCTATAACGGATATTTTTCAGATGTACAGAAGCATAGTTCCAACATTATGCTTAATTCTACCTTGCAATTTTTGTGTAGCTGACATTTTCCAGAAGTGCAGAAGGAGACTTTCAACATTCTGCAGAAATTTACTGAAATCTCCCTCTGCAATTTCTCTATAGCGGATATTTTTCAGATGTGAAAAGCAGATGTTCAACATTCTGCTGAAATCTACCTAAATTTGCCTCTGCAATTTCGCTCTAGCGGACATTTCCCAGAAGTGCAGAAGGAGACTTTCAACACTGCTGAAAGCTGCCTCTTCAATTTTGCTTTAGCTGACATTTTTCAGACTTTCAACATTCTGCAGAAATGTACTGAAATCTCCCTCTGCAATTTCGCTCTAGCGTACATTTTTCAGATGTGCAGAACAATGTTCCCTCTACTTTTTTTTCAGTGTGTTCGGAAAAGTATAGTGTTTGAGCAGCACATTTTCATGCCCGAGCACCTGATTTTTTTAAAGCCATAATTGCCATCGGAGCAGATGTTGGGGAGGGGGGCAAGGAGAAAAAGGGTCCCCTCCCTCTCCCTCAGACCCCTAGGAAGGAAGGAAGGGAAGGGAGGGGGAGGGAAAGGAAAGGAAATGGGAAAGAAGAAAGGGAAGGGAAAAAGGGAAGGAAATGGAAAAGAAGAAAGGAAAGGAAAAGAGAAAGGAAAGGGAAAAGGAAAGGAAATGGAAAAGAAGGAAAGAAAAAAGGAAATGAAATGGGAAAGAAGAAAGGAAAGGATGAAGAAGGGAGGGAAAGGGAAGGGAAAAGAAAAAAAGAAGGGAAAAGGAAATAAGGAAAGGAAAAGAGAAAGAAAAGGAAATGGGAAAGAAGAAATGAAAGGAAAAGAGAAAGGAAAAAGGAAAGGAAAAAGGAAAGGAAAGGAGAAAGGAAAGGAAATGGAAAAGAAGTAAAGGAAAAGGAAAGGAAAAAGGAAAGGAAATGGAAAAGAAGGAAAGGAAAAAGGAAAGGAAAGGAGAAATGAAAGGAAAAGAAAAAGGAAAGGAAGATAGAAGAAGGACAGAAAGGGAAAGGAAAGAGTGGAAAGTATTGGTACTGCTCAAAAATCAAGTCTCAAGATCCCGTGGACCTCTTTGGCTCAGACAGTCCAATTCCATGCTGGTTCCCTCTCTCCCCAAAGCGAAGGGATCGCAGAAAGACTGCCCAGTCCAGAACGGGGCTTCAGACGACTCAATACCTGAGAAACCCCGGATGTGCAGAGAAAAGCAGGCTACAACAAGCGAATCATGTTTTCCCAGGAACCAACAAAGCCCCATAGGACCAATGGGAATTCTCCCTTCTGCAGCATCATCTGTCTCCGGGCAGAGTCTTTCTTGATTTCACCAATCACAGATGGAAGAGAGAGTTCGGTGCAGAGAGAGAGAGTAGGGAGGGAGAGGGGATATTTTCAGTCATATTTTAAGACATTAAAAAACACTGTGCTGCAGTATGAAACTTCTGCGCGGCATTTTCTTGTTATATGCGCGGCCGCGCAGGCGCGCAGCTTAAAGGGAACATTGGTGCAGAAGCAGAATTCCAAGATTATTCTTAATTGTTCCTTGCAATTTTTCTTTAGCTGACATATTCCAGATGTGCAGTAGCAGAGTTCAGGGATTAGGCTTAGGTCTGCCTCTGGAATATCACTCAAGCGGACATTTTCCAAATGTGCAAAAGAGAGTTCAAGGTTTATGCTGCTATATGTCTATTAAATTGCTCTCTAGCAGACATTTCGTAAATGTGCAGAAACAGATTTTCAATATTCTGCTGAAATCTACTGAAATCTACCTCTGCAATTTTGCTCTAGCGGACATTTTTCAGATGTTCAGAAGCATAATTCCAAGATTATTCTTAATTGTGCCTTTCAATTTGGCTCTAGGGGACATTTTCCAGATGTGCAGAAGCAGACGTTCAACATTCTGCAGAAATATACTGAAAGCTGCCTCTGCAATTTCACTCTAGCAGACATTTTTCAGATGTGCAGAAGCAGAATTCCAAGATAATTCTTAATTCTGCCTTGCAATTTTGCTCTAGCGGACATTTTCCCTATGTGCAGAAGGAGACATTCAACATTCTGCTGAAATCTACCTAAATTTTCCTCTGTAATTTCGCTCTAGCGGACATTTCCCAGAAATGCAGAAGGAGACTTTCAACACTGCTGAAATCTGCTGAAAGCTGCCTCTTCAATTTCCCTCTAGTGGAGATTTTTCAGATGTGCCGAAGCAGAATTCCAAGATAATTCTTAATTCTGCCTTGCAATTTTGCTCTAGCGGACATTTTCCCTATGTGCAGAAGGAGACGTTCAACATTCTGCTGAAATCTACTGAAATCTCCCTCTTCAAATTTGCTTTAGCTGACATTTTCCAGATGTGCAGAAGGAGACTTTCAACATTCTGCAGAAATCTACCGAAATCTGCCTTGCAATTTTGCTCTAGCGGACATTTTTCAGATGTGCAGAAGCAGACTTTCATCAAAGTAAACAAACCCACGTGCTGATTACGTCACCAGATCATGCCCCTAAGCGGAAGTGACGTGCACAGCCCCCACCCTCCGGATGTGACGTGCATAGCCCTCCTCCCTGGCTGGGATGTGCATAATTTACCCCCCGTGGTACAGGGTTCACAAGGTCATAGCCCTAGCCGGATATGTTGTATTGGCCTAAGCCCATCATGATGAGTAGCCCTAACAGATAAGGCATTGTGCAATATCCTAGCCCTATTTTTTCAGATAAGACGTGTTGAAACTTACCCCATCAAGAAAGATGGCAAGATTCTGTGTACATGATTAGTATAACCCTAGATTAATTCTATGGACATTCAAGGGGGA
Source organism: Natrix helvetica (assembly GCF_964273705.1). Classification (NCBI taxonomy): domain Eukaryota; kingdom Metazoa; phylum Chordata; class Lepidosauria; order Squamata; family Natricidae; genus Natrix; species Natrix helvetica. The sequence goes on along the minus strand of NC_138555.1, from coordinate 54,930,478 downwards.
GGGGGGGCTGTGAAATAAAAAAATGTTTTTTATTTGTAATCATTCTCCTAAGGGCTGCATTTAAACCCACATTTTTCCCTAGAAGGTATTTATTTCTAGGCAATGTTGGTTTTAATTTTTGTGGAGACAGGGGTCTGCATTTAACCCCGCTTTTTTTTTTCTAAAAGGTATTTATTTCTAGGCGGATTTAAAAACATTTCCTTGAAGCCTGGGGGGAAAAAACACACAGCCCTTTTAAACACTGCAGCTGGTTTTTACCTTTGTAAAATCTAAAGACACATATTTTGCCAATTGCACACTCAAATACTCATGTAACCGTTTTGAAGCCCGCCTACAGGAAAAGACAAGGAATATTAACAGGAATTAAAATGTTCACAAGAGGCAACCCGCCAGGTTGCATGCAGGGGATAAGTCTTGTTCAGGCATGCCTGGGAAATGCCCTGGCATGTCACACCCACCCGCCAACCTGACCCCCTGTGATTCTGGGCATGCGCAAGAGACATGTGTGGGACATGCCCGGGCATGCCTTACCCACCCACCCAGCCAGCCCACTCCCCTGTGATTCTGGGCATGCGCAAGATCCATGCCAGGGACATGCCTGGGCATGTCATACCTCCCATGATTCCGGGCATGCGCAAGGCTCACTTGTCATTACAAGAGCTGGGTAGTTTGCCTTAATTTCAGCAGTCTCTTGAAGATGGCAACCTCAGATTCCAAAGATGTTTTTAAAACAGCAGCAAAAGCCAGCATCGCATGCTCTGACACAAGACCCCAACCGCCAGAATGCAACAAACCCTTTTGCAAGGGTTATGATAAAGAAAATTTTTTATTCAGACCTGTTTTGCACAGCTGCAGCATGGTGTGTTGTAATTTTAACGATGATGTGCAGAGTACATACCGGACAGTATGTGAAACAGCGAATGATGCTTCACTATCTCCCAGCAATGGTAAGTAAATGTTTTTTTTTATGATATTGTAAATGACACTGGAGTGGATAACTCACTAGCAAGATGCAATTTATATTTTGCAGACTCCAAAATAATAACTCCTAGACAGCAAACTCTTCAAGACACCCCGATTTTATATTCCAGTGGTAATTACCGCGGCCATAAAGCTTCTACAGATTTTTATGATCTAGACTATAACTGGGATTCTGAGCTATCCCAGAGACCACACTATCTACCCAGTGAGCTAAAGAGCTGCAATTTGTGCAAAGACTGGTTTGCTTGCGGCTGCGGACATGATTTGTGGAATACAGACACAACGAATTGTAAAATAGCGTGTTATGCACCTCTATATTCTGCTTCTGATAGTAGTGATGAGGGCTATTTTTCTGATGGAGGGGGCATGACCCTTTGAACTCTGTATAACCAATAAAAGATTGTGTTAATGTCAACGCATGACCCATTTGTCAGTGTTCTTTCAATATAATGATGCATGAAAAAGTTCTAAGCCATATTTATTATACTCCAGGATATGTAGGGAGTTATGGAGGAGTAAATACACTTTTTCAGGAAGCTAGAAAACATGATAAAAACCTGACCATGAAGCAAGTCAAGACGTGGCTGTCAGGGCAAGATGCTTATACGCTTCATAAGCCTGCAAGAATTAACTTTCCTAGAAATAAAACAGTAGTGTCTGGCTTAGATCATCAATGGCAGGCCGACCTCATAGGTGTCTCCAAAATTTCTAAAGAGAACCATGGAAAAAAATACATCTTAGCAGTTATCGATGTGTTATCTAAATATGCCTGGGCCTCCCCTTTATCTGATAAATCAGGGAGGGAAGTTACATCCGCCTTCCAGAATATCTTTGAAACAGGACGTGCACCCCGAAAAATACAGACAGATGCTGGTAAAGAGTTCTTGAATACCCCTCTGAAGAAACTTTTAGCACGTTATGGCATTTATCATTTTGTCACCCATAGTGAAACTAAAGCAGCAGTTATAGAGAGGTTTAATAGAACCCTAAAAAACAAACTCTGGAGATATTTCACAGCTAGAAATACCCATCGGTATGTGGACATTTTGGCAGACACTCTTCAGGGATACAATAGCACTTACCATCGTAGCATTGGGACTGCTCCTAAGCCGTAAATTTGTCTAACGAAAGGGATGTGTGGCTGAGACTTTATGGGGTAAGTTTAAAAAGTAAAAGAAAGGAAAAATGTCTTAAGGTGGAGGATCATGTCAGGGTATCTAGACTGAAGGGGAAGTTTGAAAAGGGCTATCAGCAAACCTATACGGATGAGATATTCATTGTCAATGAACTGCGGACAAGGGGGGAAAGAGTGGTGTATAGATTAAATGATTACACAGGTGACCCTGTAGAGGGAGCTTTTTACTTTGAGGAGCTCCAAAAGGTTCCTGCTGACCAACAGCGTATATACAGAATAGAGAAAATTATCCAAAAAAGAGGGCGGGGGAGACGCAGAGAGTTTCTAGTCAAATGGAATGTCTGGCCAGAGAAGTTCAACAGTTGGGTTAAGGCTAAAAGTACAACATCTTTGAAATGTCAGATTTTTACATCACCCTCCCCAGCAATGCATCAGCAGAAATTTTTCCCCAAAACAAAAATTCTAATTTTACTATTCAATTCGCGAGATCGTTGGATCTTCCAGGGTCATGGGAACTAGGTCTAGCAGAGATATAGTATCCGCATAGTTGGCACACATTAACTTCTCCTGGATATTTTGAAATTGCTAACGAGAGAAAGAAATGGCATTTTTCTTTGAGAAGCGGGTACTATAATAGCATCCGACAACTGTTAGAAAATATGAACAAGGTTATATCAAATGCCAAGGATGGACCTAAGACAACCCTACATTATGATTCTGTGGGTCGAAAAATTAATCTTAAAGGAGATGAACCGCATACCATTCTAGTTAGCGGAGAACTTGGACTTCTGTTAGGTATGTTCCCAGGATTCAGCACCTTATATGTTTACACAGACATTGTGTCAGTGTTCCAAATATCATGCAGAATTAAATCATTGTCCAAGGCAAAGTAGTCCTTAAAACTCCAATTTAATAAGACAGGCATGTTGGCATTGTGCTGTTGAAATTTCAACTCTAATGTACATCCGGTGAATTCACCCAGTTAAAAGTTCATCATCTAACCCCACACCCCATAATTCATCACATGGTCCAATCTTCATCTTCCACGCTGGCATGTACACCCCTCTTCTTCCGGCCAGGTGTCGAGGTGCGGAGACAAAAGACGACCTTGAGCTTCTAAGAAATCCATAACAATACATTCCACAATCCTACTCCTTTCTATTCCCCCCTCCCAACTACTATACCAATGAAACAGCATAATATATATATATATGTTTTAATTATGTGGCAGGCCAAAGATCCTAAAAGGAACAGAATTACAGGCCTGACAGGCGGCCTCTCCTCAAGAGAAAAACGTTTCCTGAAAAGAGAATAACATAAATGTTAACCATCAAAATTTAACCACCTCTTCCTCCCCCAGGGGGACCCTTTGGCTTATCAGGGAATTTCTCATGGAATTGCTTCACTAATTTATCTGCTTTCAGATCCCAACTTTTCACCCACGTAGCTTCTGACAAAGGGTATCCCTTCCAATGCACTAAATATTGTAAGCGACCTCTATACAGCCTGGAATCTAATATTTTTCTCACTTCATAATGTGTTTCCCCTTCTACCACTACGGGAGGAGGTGGAGTTTGGGTGGATGGTCTCGTGCTAGACTCCCTTACCGGCTTCAATAAGCTACAATGGAATACCGGGTAAATTTTTCCTAAGAGTCTGGGTAGGCTGAGTCGAACTGTAACTGGGTTAATTATCTTTTCTATTGGGAAAGGACCTAGAAATTTTGGACCTAATTTCTTACTAGGCATCTTTAATCTTATGTATTTAGTAGACAAAAAAACTTTGTCCCCCACTCGAAAGGGGGGTTGTAGGGAACGATGTTTATCAGCTTGCTTCTTGTAGGCTTCTGCCGCATCTGTTAGCGCCTTTTTGGTATTCTCCCATCCCTTCTTTAGTGCCTCCAGCCATTCATTCAGGGACATGGATGAGGGAGGTTCCTTAGGTAGTTCAGGCATGGGAACGAATTCCACGCCACTGGTAATCTGGAAAGGAGTTAATCCGGTACTGCTGTGAACCGCATTATTATATGCTACTTCAGCGAAAGGTAGCAAGTCCAACCAATTGTCTTGCTGATAGTCCACATAACACCGGATATACTGTTCCACCATCGCATTGGCCCTCTCTACTGCCCCATTTGTGCTGGGATGAAATGCTGAGCTGAGTCCCTGCGTGGACCCGATCGATTTTAGGAATTCTCTCCAGAACTTGGTGGTGAATTGAACTCCGCGATCTGAAATGATCCTTTTTGGAACTCCATGTAGGCGATAAATGTGTTTCACAAACATTTTCGCTAATTTCTTTGCGGATGGTAGGCTGGAACAAGCGATAAAGTGTGCTTGCTTGGAAAACAAATCAATAACTGTCCAGATTACTTTATTACCACTGCTATCTGGAAGTTCGACAATGAAGTCCATTGCTATCTCTTCCCATGGTCGGCTAGGGTTGGCCACTTGTTGTAGTAGTCCAGGGGGCTTTCCCGGACGGGTTTTCATTGTTGCACAAGTAGCACAGCTTTTTACATAATCTTCCACCTCCGACCTCATCTTTGGCCACCAAAATTGACGTCTAGCGAGGTGGAGAGTTTTCAGGAATCCGAAATGACCTCCTAGTTTCGCATCATGACTCCGCTGTAGCACTTGCAATCTCATTTCTGCAGGGACGTACACTTTGGATCCCTTCCAGGCTACGCCATCATTAATCGTTAGGATGTCTTTGTTCTTGTTGAACCATGGGTCTGTCTGGAGGGCTGCTTTCAGTTCGGTTCTCAGTTTATCTTGGCTTCGACTGGTGACTTGAGCTGCCTTTTGGTGAGAAGGAGATATGATGGGGTGGAAAATTTCTTCCTTCTTACTGTCAAACGGGTTTTCTCGACAGTGCATCTGCTAACAAGTTCTTCCCTGCGGGGATGTGTTTAATTTCAAATTTGAACCTTTGGAAATATTGGGCCCAACGGACCTGTTTGGGAGATAACTTTCGATGGGCAAGGAGAGTTTCGAGGTTTTTATGATCAGTCCATACCTCGAACGGTATATCCCCCCCTTCCAGGAGATGCCTCCAGGTGAGCATGCTCCACCTGATCGCGAATGCCTCCTTCTCCCAAATGGGCCACCTTCTTTCCGTAGTGGTGAGTTTCTTGGAGATGTAAGGGCATGGTAAGAGGTGGCCTTTATTCTTTTGTAGTAGCTCCGCGGCTATCGCGACATCACTGGCATCCGTTTGGATTATGAAAGGTCGCTCTGGATCGGGGTGTTGCAATATGGGTTCTTGGGCAAAGAGCCGTTTTAATTTCTCAAAAGCCTTTTGACAGTCGATTGTCCATTTTAATGGTTGGTTTGCTTTTGGTTGTGTAGGGGAAGGCCCCGTTCTTAATAGGTCAGTCAATGGTAGGGCAATTTCAGCAAAGGTTGGAATAAACTGCCTATAAAAGTTTGCAAATCCAAGGAAGCTTTGTAATTGTTTGCGAGTGCTTGGAGGTTTCCAATCTAACACCGCTTTCACTTTTTCTGGGTCCATTTCTACTCCTTCATTGGAGATACGATATCCCAGATACTCTAGCGAGGTCTTGTGGAATTCACACTTTGACAATTTTGCATAAAGTTTGGCAGCTAGAAGTTTTTTCAGGACTTGCCGTACCAGTTTCACATGTTCTTCCATGGTCTCAGAGAAGATCAAGATGTCATCTAAATAAAGGAGTACTCCGCGGTACAGGTGGTCGTGTGGCACTTCGTTTATGTAGTGCCACAATACTGCGGGTGCTCCTTGTAGTCCGAAAGGCATGACTTTATATTGGAAGCTGCCTAAGGGAGTATTAAAAGCGGTCTTCCACTCATCCCCTTTCCGGATTCGTATACGGTAATATGCCTCTCTCAAATCCAGCTTGGTGAAGATCTTGCCCTTAGCCAAGTGGTTCAACATATCTTTCATGAGAGGGAGGGGATAGGTATTCTTTTCGCATACCGCATTCAAAGCTCGTAAGTCCACACAGAGGTGAACCCCCCCCATCTTTCTTTTCCCTGAAGAGCACTGGGGCCGCTACTTTTGATTTTGCTGGTTCAATAAACCCTCTTTTAAAATTGGTGTCGATGTACTTCCTCAATTCTATCATCTCTTTAGGCGTCATAGAGTACATTTTGGGCTTTGGTAAGGTTACCCCAGGTTTGAACTCTATGGCACAATCTGTGGCGCGGTGAGGTGGAAGGTAGTTTCCGTCTTCCTCACTGAACACCTCCGCCAGATCCCAATAGAGCTTTGGGACTCGTTGGATTCCCGGAGGTTTAGTGTCTGCTGCGGTTGCTGCAGGTTCTGGATGGGTTGGGCTGTTATGTTCCAATGTTCCTGGGTGGCCTTTTGGTTCCACCGGTGGTAACGGCCCAAGTCCAATAGTCACCTTTCTAACGCCATCCTCCCACTTTATGGTAGGTTCCCACTTGTCCAACCATGCAAGCCCTAGGATAACTGACTCCTGCATTCCAGGGGCCACGATGAATCTGAGGAACTCATAGTGGCGGCCTATCACCAGTTTTACTAACTCAGTGATCTTTGTAGCCGGAGCTCCCCCAATTAGGGTTCCATCCACTTGCTCAAACGGAATGGGTTGTTTCAGGGGTCTGGTGCGTATACCTAGTTGCTCCACTATTGACATGCTGATTAAGCATCGGGTGCAGCCGGTATCTATAATCACCCCAACTTCCCCTTCTACCCCCGTTTTCGGTATTTGGAGTTTGGCTTTTATTTGGAAGGGGCGGATAGGTGCACTCACCATTGGGTCGTCTTCTGGGTTTCCTTCCTCTTCCTCCTCTGAGGTGGCCAGGGCGTTTTCAGTGGCTCCGCTCTCTTCCCCTGCTGGCTGTTGTGCCAGACGACTTTTTTCTGGTGGTTTTCTGGGGGTTTTCTTGACTGTGCTGGCAGGTGGTTGGCGTGGTTGTGGAACTGGGGCTGGAGCCCAGCATGTAGATGCCCGGTGGCCAAGCTGACCACAACGGTAGCACTTTATTTTGGGGCCCCAGGAACGAGGGGTTGGCGGGAGCTTTTCAGTTTGTTGCCTCTGCGTTCGGTGGGCTAAGGGTTTTTTTTCAGGGGTTCTGGTACCTGGCTTTGGATAGGTGTTAATCTCGTGGTCCAGTATGATTGCAGTGGTGTACCATTCTTGGATACGATCTGGGCTCCCCCTTATGGCACAAGCTTGTTTCAGTTTGGGATCTAAGGCCTTTTTGAACGTATAGACCAATAGTCTCTCTGGCCAGTAACGTAGTCTTCCAGCTATTCTCCGGAATTCCCAAATAATTCTTTGACCAGCCGACCCCCCTGTTGTAATTCCTGGATCTGGTCTTCAGCATCTACCTGTTGGGCCACATCGTAAAACCGGGCCCGCATCAGTTGGATGAACCCCGTTATGTCATCTAACTCAGGAGCTGCTTCTTCATGGAGTTCCGCTATCCATTGTGCTGCCTCTCCTTCATTCATCCCCTCTGCTATTTCTTGGATCAGTTCTCGATCCGTCAGGTATTGTGGGCCTACTTGGTCAACGTACGCCAACACTCGATTCATAAAGTAAGCTAGTTTGTCTCGGCTGCCATCATAGGTTGCACGGAACCTTGGGGGTGTGGGAAGAGGAGGGGGTGCTGGTGGTTGAACCGGAGCAACCTGTCGGCCTGCTGCTTGGGGTGGTAAGCTTCTTTGTGGGGCCACACCCATCGGTTGGGCAAAAGCCTGCTGAGGCATTGGTGGGGGGGCTGGGCCCTGTGGTGGTCCCAGTCCCTGGCTCTGCCTCTGAGCAGCTATTTGGGGTGGCGTCATTAGTTGGGAAGGGGCAGGCGTCCACTGGCATTGAGCCCATCCATGACCCGGGAAGAAAGCCCAACCTGAATTGGCTTGATTGATGGGTCCAGAGCCATCGCTTTGCAGAGGGGGGGAGGTGAAAGTGTTCCAGGCCCCTTTCGGCTGGTTAAGTTTTACTTCCCAACTTTTTTTCACTCCAGGAGGGGGGGGGGGTGCTGATTCGCTGATGGCTGTGTGGAAAGAACCAAGGTCTCCGCTCCACTGCGCAGCAGTTTCTCTGCTGGGAAAGGATATTGTGGGCTTTGCTAGGCTCCACCCGGGTGGTTCTGGGGGCCCCAGGGGTTTTTGTTCACTCACATTTAGGCGTCGGAATTGGTCCGGAAGGCCCATCAAAGACTGGCTGCGTGAGAGCGACTGAGATCTCCATTCATTTGCTCTTCTCCCCATGCTCCAGTCGTCTGTCAGAGCCCCCTTGGGGGGGGCCCTCTCCTTCTAGCAAGCATTCCTGAGAAGCAATCAATCCCGAAACTTCCTCCCGCAGGTCTAACTCCGTCTGTGAGGGAAATCTTGGTTTCGGTTCCTTTCGCCGGGCGCCCTGCTGAAGCTCCCTTTGCTTCGCCTCTGCCTGTTGAACTATTTCTTTAGAAGGTGCATAGATGGTTTCGACAAAAATAAGCGATCCATCATCCTTAGCTTTCTCTGCTGCATTCTTTCCCTCCTCCATCTTCACTGAAATTTCGTCCTGCCCAGGGTTGGGTCAGAGCTGGGATTCAGTACCCCGATGAAAGAAAATTTTTTTAAGGGAGAGTTGAAATAATGTCAGCGTTCCAAATATCATGCAGAATTAAATCATTGTCCAAGGCAAAGTAGTCCTTAAAACTCCAATTTAATAAGACAGGCATGTTGGCATTGTGCTGTTGAAATTTCAACTCTAATGTACATCCGGTGAATTCACCCAGTTAAAAGTTCATCATCTAACCCCACACCCCATAATTCATCACATGGTCCAATCTTCATCTTCCACGCTGGTATGTACATCCCTCTTCTTCCGGCCAGGTGTCGAGGTGCGGAGACAAAAGACGACCTTGAGCTTCTAAGAAATCCATAACAATACATTCCACAATCCTACTCCTTTCTATTCCCCCCTCCCAACTACTATACCAATGAAACAGCATAATATATATATGTTTTAATTATGTGGCAGGCCAAAGATCCTAAAATGAACAGAATTACAGGCCTGACACATTGTAGAGCTCCAGATAGTAGGTGACTTCTATGTGCCATTACTACGCTGTGTGCCTGTGCAGGGGCAAGACAATGATTTCATAACTATGACCTATGACCGTCCACATTATGTGCCAGTCAGCAAACATCACATTGATACCGTTACTATAGAAATCAAAATCGACCAGGACAAAAATGTGCATTTTTATCACGGGAAGGTGATTGTCAAGCTTCATTTTAGGCCTCGGAAAAGTGAAGGATGGTTGTAAACAAGGAGCACGAGAGACCTCAAGACTACGTAGCTTACTACAGGGCACAAGCTGGGGGAGGCCTTCCAGGCTTCCGAGGAGCCCCCATTATGTACGGGACCAGTTTAGGAGGGTTGTTCCATTGACTTTTTCGAAAAGCAATGCCTTTTTTGAGGCGGGGATTAGAAATAAACTTAGAGAGAGCTTGGGAAAAATTCCATGGATGAGAATCCTCGAGGGGAAAACAACTCAAGAAGCTTGGGAAATTTTGAAAAATGAGATTAGAAAAGCCCAGTCTAACACAATACCAATGAAGAAGAAAAACAACAGCTCCCAAAAGAAACCAGCATGGCTGCATAAACAACTATCTGACAAACTGAAAGACAAAAAAAGTAAGTATAAAAAGTGGAAGGAGGGGGACATAACTAAGGCAGAATATCAGCAAATAGCCCGAGCCTGTAAAGATGAAGTGAGGAAAGCTAAGGCTCACAATGAAGAAAGGCTTGCCACAAAAGTAAAAATTAACAAAAAAAGCTTCTTCCAACATGTTAAAAACAAGAAAAAAGTTAAGGAAACAATTGGTCCATTGCTAGGAGAAAGTGGCAAGAAGGTGACAAGCAACAGGGAGAAAGCAGAACTATTTAACTCATGTTTTGCATCTGTCTTTACACAAAGGGATAAAACAGTCCAACCTATCAAAAGCAGCACCACAAAATTAGGAACACAAATTGAAATAGGGAAGAAAATGGTAAGTGAGCACCTGTCTACCCTAGATGAGTTCAAATCACCAGGACCGGATGGATTACACCCCAGAGTTCTGAAGGAACTAGCAGACGAGATCTCAGAACCACTGAATTATATCTTTCAGAGATCCTGGAACACCGGGGAACTACCAGAGGACTGGAAAAGAGCTGATGTGGTTCCCATCTTCAAAAAAGGGAAAAAATTAGATCCAGGAAACTACAGACCTATCAGCCTAACCTCAATACCAGGAAAGATTCTGGAAAAAATAATCAAGCAACGAATTTGCGAACACCTAGAAGCAAACAAAGTAATAGCCAAAAGCCAACATGGATTTGTCAAAAACAGATCATGCCAGACTAATCTTATTGCATTCTTTGATAATGTGACAAAATTAGTGGACCAGAGGAATGCCGTTGATATAGTTTACTTGGACTTCAGTAAGGCTTTTGATAAGGTAGACCATAACCTACTACTAGATAAAGTAGAAGAATGTGGGTTAGACAGCATCACCACCAGATGGATTGGTAACTGGCTGACCAACCGCACTCAACGTGTAGTTCTCAATGGAACTGCATCTACATGGAGGGAAGTATGCAGTGGAGTACCCCAAGGCTCTGTTTTAGGCCCAGTACTCTTCAACATCTTCATCAATGATTTGGATGAGGGAATAAATGGGGAACTCATCAAATTTGCAGATGACACCAAGCTGGCAGGAATAGCCAACACTCCAGAAGATAGGCTTAAGATACAGAAGGATCTTGACAAACTTGAACATTGGGCACTATCTAATAAAATGAAATTCAATGGTGAAAAGAGTAAGGTTCTACATTTAGGCAACAAAAACGGAATGCACAGGTACAGTATAGGTGATACCTTACTCAGTAGTAGTAACTGTGAAAGGGATCTTGGAGTCCTAGTGGACAACCATTTAAATATGAGCCAGCAGTGTGCAGCAGCTGCCAAAAAAGCCAACACAGTTCTAGGCTGCATCAACAGAGGGATAGAATCAAGATCACGTGAAGTGTTGATGCCGCTTTATAATGCCTTGGTGAGGCCACACTTGGAATACTGCATTCAGTTCTGGTCGCCACGATGTAAAAAAGATGTGGAGACTCTAGAAAGAGTGCAGAGAAGAGCAACAAAGATGATTAGGGGACTGGAGACTAAAACATATGAAAAACGGTTGCAGGAACTGGGTATGTTTAGCTTAAGAGAAAGAAGGACTAGGGGAGACATGATAGCATTATTCCAATATCTCAGAGGTTGCCACAAAGAAGAGGGAGTCAAACTATTCTCCAAAGCACCTGAGGGTAGAACAAGAAGCAATGGGTGGAAACTAATCAAGGAGAGAAGCAACTTAGAACTGAGGAGAAATTTCCTGACAGTGAGAACAATTAATCAGTGGAACAGCTTGCCTCCAGAAGTTGTGAATGCCCCAACACTGGAAGTCTTTAAGAAGATGTTGGATAGCTATTTGTCTGAAACGGTATAGGGTTTCCTGCCTAGGCAGGGGGTTGGACTAGAAGACCTCCAAGGTCCCTTCCAACTCTACTATTGTATTGTATTGTAAATCATAAAGCCGCATGTGAAATCTGCTGCCAAAAACATCGCCAGAGATGTTGCGGGGCATCTTGTATCCCGTGTTGTTGAGAGCGGGCAGGATGGATCAGGGCTGGTCATAGCCAGGAAGAATTATGCATTGGGCCCGCCTATTCCGTTTAAAAAGAGAAGACTTGTGAAAAAGCCCCGTCATACCAAGAGGAAACGTGCACAGAAGAGGAAACCCTGTGACAAGGAAGACATATTCTAATACATTATGGCATTTATTCATTCTGCTTCAGAGGAATGTGTTAAATCTGAACTGGATCTTTTTCAACTGGCGCCTACACAGACCAGTATTGAAAACAGTACCTATATCAAGATCCCTCCTTTATCAGCGCTAACGCCCAACGGCCCCCTGGAATTTTTCATCACAGGGCATGGTGAGCATTACACAGATTTAAACAACACCCTTCTGTATGTGAGTTGCAAGATTGTAAAAGCTGACGGGTCGGATATTGATGATGGGGCAAGGGTGGCCCTGCCCAACTACCCCATAGCATCGCTGTTTAACCAGCTGGATGTTACCTTGGGAGATCGGCTCATTACACAGAGCCATCATTGCTATTCGTATAGGGCCATAATTGAACTGATTCTCAACTTTGGTGGTGATGCGTTGGCCACCCAATTTACTTCTGGGGGTTTTTACAAAGATGATTCGGACCTCATGGAGAGTACTCTACTGACAGCGGCTGGGAACTCTGGTTTCAAAGCGAGAGCGAGACACACGGCCGGTAGTCGTAAATGGGATCTGCTTGGGCCTCTGCATCGTGATCTGTTTTTTCAAGACAGACTGCTAATTAACGGCGTAGATGTGAAAGTCAAACTCACAAGAAGCAGAAATGAATTTTGCGTGATGAAGGATGGCAATGAGAATTACAAAGTGCAACTCCTGGCTGCTTCTCTCTTTGTAAAACGTGTAAAAGTAGTCCTGGGAGTGCGTCTTGGCCATGCAGAAGCTTTGCTCACCTCCAATGCCAAATACCCCATTGATCGAGTGGGGATGAAGGTTTACAGCATTCCCGCAGGTAGTCTTGTGTGTAATCAGGAAAATCTATTTCTGGGCCAACTACCTAAACAATTAGTGATTGGGTTTGTGGACAATGCAGCTTTTAGTGGGGATTATGAAAGAAATCCATTCAATTTTCAACACTGCAATGTCAATTTTTGTGCCCTGCATTGTGATGGCGAACAGATCCCCGCAAAGCCTCTTCAGCCCGATTATGAGCATGGTCTTTTTGTGAGAGAGTACATGCAGATGGTGCAAGCAACAGGCAAAGGCATGAAAGACAGACCGATGTTAATCAGCCGGGAAGAGTTTAACCGAGGGTATACTTTGTATTGTTTTGACCTGAGTCCTGATCAGGGATGCTCTGAGCACTATTCATTGATCAGGAACGGTAACCTCAGAGCTGAAATTAGATTTGCACAGCCCCTCCCCAACACCGTTAACATGATACTCTATGCAATCTTTGAAAACCTTATTGAAATAAGTCACACAAGGAATGTACTTTTTGATTATATGTGAGTATGGATACACAGCAGCTCCTCCACTTGTTCTCTGGAAATACTACCTTTCTAGGGGTCTACCCTTGTGACCTGTTACCCCAGAGACAAATCTCCAAAAGACCTTTTGGATTAATCGTAAACACCCATCCTCACACTTTTCCTGGCGAACACTGGCTGGCCCTCTACTTCCCATATCCCGGATATGGTGAATTTTTTGATTCTTATGGAAGACCTCCGGATAGCCATGACTTTCCTGGCTCCATAGTGATGTTTTTAGAGCAGCAAGCTGAGAAGTACACATTTCACCAACGGCAATTGCAACACCCCAGTGCTGTGACCTGCGGACAACACTGTGCGTTTTTTCTACTGAACCGTACTAAAGGAGTGACCTATGAAAATATTTTAAAGATGTACTCCAATGCCGATATTAAAAATGATCAAATGGTAAAGCTGTTTGTAAAAACTATAAAGGTTGGGAGAGGGCTTGGAATCTGTAACCATCACCAGTGCATGCAGGCATGCATGCCTTACTGTAAAAAAAAGGAAAAGACTTAAACGTTTTTTATGTGTATCAGTGTTTTTATTCATTTTAAAAATTGAGCCAGTCACCAAACCTGAGCTGACTTCTAGGTTTTATTGTCCAAGGGCTAGTGGGGGTGCCTGTAAACATAGGCTTCTGAGCCCCAAAAGGCACTGTCATAACAGTCGGGGCTAGCAGCAGTTTCATCCTTAACAACCAGAGTATCTTTCAACTTTTCTATTTGCTCTTTAACAGCAGTAGACCCCAACACAGAAGTTGGAACATTCACCTCAGCCATAGCATTCATAAAATCATCCCATCCTTTAGGTTTCCGCTTCTCAGTAGGGGCTCGGTGTTGCGAGGCGCCTTTCACCAAGTCTAAAATATTAGTACCAGGAATAGGTACACCTTTGTATAAAAAGGTACCGCGATTATCCCAGGTTGAGACGTCCTGGTGTTGTTTCATTTTGTTCAGCAAAAGTTCTGCATTTTTCCTATAACGAGCGCTCACACCGCTTCAGATATCATCCATAGCTGTGCCCTGTGGAGTTGGATGTGGCGGCTGTTCTGGTAATGTTGGAAGTGGCTGAGGTTCTCCCGGTGGATAAATGAGATTCAGTTTGTCCTTTTCAGACTCATTTTGCCCTGTCAGTCTTAGATACCTCTGCAGTACAGAATTGTAGAGCTTAATTTTGTCATCCTCACTCAAATCATGCCTCTGAAGGATGTTGCGCATCCCATCATCCAACCAGTTAGTGGCTGTAGTCCCCATAGTAGGCGTCCTGCCCTGTAGCTTCTCCATCTGATGACGCGACACCAGATACATTTTCTCGGCATGGTCCATGGTTTATCCTGCTAACAGGCTAGTCAACAGAGGAATAGCCGTCACAAGTAAGGGCCCTATAAAACCACCCGACTGAAGTATGATCTGCTTCTTCTTTTTGAGTGAAACCTTTCTATCACTCAACTTTTTAATGACAACCTTCTTACTCTTTAGAGACCGGAATTGTGAAGGTTTCAGAGGAAGATTTCCTTTTAGGGTATTCAGTGCTATTTCTGCTATTGACCCCACCAGGTCATTATTAGCATTGCATAAGATGGCTTTTCTCTGTCTTGGTCCGGCCTTTACTAAGATTTTTAAAAGCCCCCAATTTCTACGTAACCTCTCTGACATCTTAAATGAACTAGCGCTAAGGTAACCGGGCTACAACTTTTTACTCTTCTTTTTCATTGTGTAAACAGTAGGCCAATCAGGGGGGAAGAGACCTGTTCTTAGCCTATAGGATTCTGGAGTGGTGACTGATAAATCTACTAATAGGTACCCGTGTGGTTTGTGAGTGGCATCTTGGAATACTTCTAAAAAATACTTTGTGTTAGTGGGGTACATCTGCCTGGCCAGTGTGACAATTTGCATCTGATCACGGGGGCTTCTGAATAATACCAAATATTTGGAATTCAGAGCTATTGTCCTCATTTTCTTACCTTGAAAAAACAGGTTTTGTAGTATGAGAATAATGCTCAGGTTTCTGTGATGAATGTACTGTGTAAAAGCCTTCTCTATTTGGTCACTGTCACCGGCAGATGCCATGAGATCATCTATCACAGCTAGAGTTATTTGATTTGGCGGAAACAAGACATCATCTTCAAAAGAAGACGGTAGACCTTCCATAAACTTAATATAAAGGAATTTATTAAGCAGATCTTTGTACAGAGGTTGCCAACAGCTATAAAACCATACAATATTTTGAGGACTTTGAGACAATACCACATCACCATGTTCTAACATTTGTTTCATAAAAAAAGATTTGCCAGAATTGGATGGGCCACTTATAATACAGGAAAAAGGGTGTACAAATTGTGCAATGTTTTCCATAATCCTTAATAACCGTAAGGCAGTGTACAGTAATCCTCACTCTTTAATAACCTTTTATTATACACCACTTTTAGAGTTTTTCGGAGGACCCTCGTTTCTAGGGTCCACTGTTTCTTAACCCTGACAATCCCCAACTGTTCTACCCTGACCTCTTTTTTTCTCTCTGCATCAGACAGACAATAATTGTCTACCAAATCTTTCAAACTGTCAAAGTTAACTATACTGCTATTACCACAATTTAGTGTGATTCCCTTCACCTTTACCACCGCTTCACCGTTGGACAAAGCATAAGCATATGTTTTGGGGCGGGCCGCAACAAACTCTGTTATCGTAGTGTTTGGTGGAATTTCGCTTGTCAGTTGTCCTAAATAATCACCCAAAGGGGGTGTCCACGCCCCTCTCTACTTACAAAGATGACTGAATCGGTGTCATGGTACAGACACCTATCACCCAGCCCCTCTAGTAGTCTGTATAATTCCAGCCGTGCATAGGCGGTCATAAAGCTGGCAATAAATACATTAGTGCATGAGGATTTGGTGGGGTGGTTCTTGGCTGTTTTCCACGTCACGACGGCTGTCTCTGTATCCAGAAACTCACATGAGGAAACATCATAATAGGGTACAAAAAGATATTTGAATAAATCCTCAGGGTTTGTCACCACTGATGTGGTCAGGTGATTGGTGCTCTGGCCAAACTTGCCCCACAGCGAATTTAAAAAGAGTTTGGCAATCTGTCTTTTAGCAGGATTTACTTCAATGTGGTCACGTTGTAAACGGACACCTTCCATCTTTTCGTAATCCTGAATATATTGCTCTTTATCCTGTTCTGTTTTGCACCATTCAGGTTAACCACTGGCCTCCTGTTTCTGTCTAAGATGCATGTTCATATATCCTGAAAATAGCTCATTTGAAGTTCTTTCAAAATGCCAGACCTCATAGATTTCAACAATTCTGTAGCCTTTTTCTAAGGTTACATTCAAGTCAACAGTACACCATGTCCCCGTCAGAGCTCTTTCCTCATCACTGTGTTTACAGGGGGAGGTTTGCAGCTTTTCTGTGCAGGTTGCGCACAAACTAAACATTAATTTGCCCCCTGATTTGTGAGGTAGGACTGGGAAATAGAGATTCCTTGGCGGGTACACTTTGACTTTGACTAACCCAAAATATTGCTTTATGTCCCCAAAGTTTTGAAAGATGATTTGAGGGTGCCCAACTGGATACTCCTTGGTCTTATTCACAAAAGGGTACAAACTGGTGAAATCATAGTATAAGATTTGTTCACCAGGTTTTGGTTTGTAGTACAGACATGTAGCATTTGTTCTACCACCAAAAAAAGCATCTCGATGATTCAAAGGAGTTGGAAGCTTATTCTCGACTAGAAACTGCTTCAAAGAGGTGTCATCCTCCACCATGGCCCGCCATTCATGTTCCCAGATGCAGCGCACAGCATAACCCTGTGCCCTGAGGTACTCTTCTTTAATCCTAGTACGGCTGTGCAGGCTGCCATATGTTGAATCAAGTAATTTGTTGAAGTCTTTTTCAGAGTAGCAGACAGGGCACCCATGAAAAAAACAGCCATGAAATTCAAAAGCCGTGGGGGTTCCAATTATGACAGCAAAACCATCCAAAAAATATTTGCCCACTTTCTTTTCACCGCCCTTCAGAGCATGTTGAATATTGAGCTTCTCAGTGTGTTCTATATGCAACAACCATTGAATCGCTGGAGCTGAATACCTTTTCTGTGTATTGTGATAATTGTCCAAAGGATCTAAAGCAATGGTATTGCTTTTCAAATACATGAACCGGTACTGCGCCATGCAGACAGATGCCAATGTGATATATTGGAAGGGGTCAATGCATTGAATCTCCTCAACAATATCCCCCCCGACCCCAGAGTGGTACTCACGCTCAGTCATTTTCATCACCTGATCCCTAAATCGAATACAGGCCTCTCTTAATATATCTACATCCTGTCTGCAATAGTAAGCCAGAGCCTTCTTTAGTTTAAACACAGTACCTCTATTAGCAGTGTGCCATTTCAGGAATTCTTCTCTCTCCCCGGGCATCATGGTTTCTGGGCTGTAATACTTGGTTTCAGGGAGTGGTCCCACGTAGTCTTGATTGGCCATTGTATTGAACAAGTGGGGGAAATATCCTTTGCAGCCTTGAAACGCCATAGCTTTGGGTAATTTGGATAATTTAAGTGGTAAAACTGAGAGGCTATCGATAAACCAAATCTTATAATCTGGAAGGGTAATACACAGAAGTTTCCCCCCCCTGACTTATAAGTTGAACCCTAACCTTTTCACGGATCAGCTGCCTCAGTACTAGGTACCCGTCATAACCTTTGGAGTTGTGTGCGATAAAAGTACATCCTTTAAACTTATGATTTATAAATTTCTTTACAAACTGTTCTAGGCATCTAATACCATTACAATCCCACCTCACAACATCTTTATCATCCTCATTCTTCAACATATCCCTGGCGCATGTATAATTAGGTATATGTGTGCCTGTTTCTTGGCAGCATTCAAAGTCATAAATGATGTATCTTTCGCCAATTAGTGGTCGGTCCAAAGATTTTAGAAAGCATAAATGACCTTCCAAGCTTTCAACCTTCTCAGAGCACTGCCCACACTTGACTTCCTTGCACTTTTTGTGGGGGGTAAATACATAAACCCCACACGTTTCACAATATTCCTTATTCTTACAGTCTACTTTTCCCTCCTTAGCGAGTTGTGTGTGCCTTTCAACACATTCCTTAGACCGACAATGCACTTTGCACCTGCAGCAGCGCATCTTCTCCAACTCAACCTGCTGACATTCTTGCTTTAGGCAAACTCTGCAAATATATTGACAGCCATGACTAAATTTGTGGTGGTAGGGCGTGTGGCAGAATTTACAGAAATAGCGTTCACCTAGAAAGCCCTTGATATTTTTGATGCCATAGTAATGCTTGTTGTGTAATAATATGAATACTATTTTTTCTTGCTGTGGGCAACCTGTGACAAAAAACCGCCACCCGTCCTGCATATAAAACAAGATCTTTATAGTGACCCATAAATGTTTTTCAAAGATGTGTATCTGAGAAAAGTCAATCCTGTTTTCTGTTGAAATACCCAATCTGCTGTGAAGTTCCCTGGCCCTGGTAATAATTTCTTGATTTCTAACATCAGACAGAGCAAACAGCTAGCAAAACAAAGAAATTCGCCTTCCACATTGAAATCTACTAGGTGCTGTCTTTTTTTCTCCAGTACTCTGGTGAGTAGCAAAGTGTTTAACTTCCTAAGCCCTCCTCCCTCCTTGTTCTTCACGATGGTAACTACTAATTTCAAATTACCCCCCCCACAATATCTCAGCCTTACTTTGAAGATTTGACTTTAATTGTTGCTCTAATAAATTTTCGCCATGAGATGGCAGTGCAGCTTCACTTCTTGGCTGCAAAATTTTTGCATGCGTGGCATAAGTAGTGGAATAGAGGAGATCACGTGACCTTGGTGACGTGTACATATCTCTCTGTTCTGATTTGCCTGATGCTTTTTTTTACCAGGGGGTGTGTCTTAGGTTGTGGAGAAGAAGGCAAGATGGTGTCCTCAGACATTTTGGAAATGGGGAAACCCCTCCTACTTGCCTCTAATCTTTCATAGTGTTTTCTAGCTTGAAAAACCTGTTTTTCAAAAAAATCTATCCGGTCACGATAGCTTTTCATATCTTCCCCAGGGCCTGAGAAGGATTCATAAGTTTCACTTTCTGCGTGGGGGTGATTTTTCTCTGCCGGCCGTTGCTGCGAGAGGTTTGTCCAGACATCAATTGTTTCATAATCTCTAAGAGTTTGGGAGTGAATTTGCTCTGGCAACGTGGAACGCTTTGGTTTAGCCCCGAGCATTTCATAATCTCTTGGAGATATTTGGGAACGTGCATAATCAGAAGGTAAATTAACTGACCTCAGTCTGTAGATTTCACCTCCTGGAGCGGTTTCCTCTTGTTGAAATGTTTTCCCCACAGCAGATTCTTCTTTTGGCCCGGCTGTTGAAGAAATTTGGTGCTTTGGAAGCCAGCTTGAGAAATCCTCCACTTCTGTGTCAGAGGGAAGGGATCCCTCAGAACGTCTGCCTTTTTTCTTCTTTTTTTTTTCCTCGGCATGGTTAATTAGCCTGGTTGTTTATCTCTTGAAGATAACTTGGAAGGAACAGCCGTAAATTATAACCATCCTCTGCTACCATTTGTTGCCAGGGGAAATTTCACCCTGAGCTAATGAGGTCTAGAAATCGACGGCTTTCCAAACAGCATATCTTCAGAAAAGCGAAAGTAAGATCCAATAACAAGTTCTAATTAAAGCAAGCTTTAATATGAAAATAAGAAAATAAACAAATCTATCTAATTGTTACATTTTGGCAAGAGCACTTTGTCGCCCACCTTCTTGGCAGACGAACAGAAGATCAAAAGGTAAAGAAGTCTCTGGAATGTGTGATGTATATGAAACGTGTTAAGAAGCATGCACAGTAAATCATTGCTGATAAGGCCTATGACCTGCCTATGACCTGCGCAGTAACTCTTCAGTTCAGCTAGCAAACAATTAACGCAGTGACATAGATTTCAGTCGATTTCTGCAGAATATTGAAACTCTGCATCTGCACATCTGAAAAATGTCCGCTAGAGAGAAATTGCAGAGGTAGATTTCAGTTGATTTCTGCAGAATATTGAAAGTCTGCTTCTGCACATCTGAAAAATGTCCGCTAGAGCAAAATTGCAAGGCAGATTTCAGTAGATTTCTGCAGAATGTTGAAAGTCTCCTGCACATCTGGAAAATGTCAGCTAAAGCAAAATTGAAGAGGCAGCTTTCAGTAGATTTCAGCAGTGTTGAAAGTCTCCTTCTGCATTTCTGGGAAATGTTCGCTAGAGCGAAATTACAGAGGAAAATTTAGGTAGGTTTCAGCAGAATGTTGAAAATCTACCTCTACACATCAGGAAAATATCCGTTATAGCGAAATTGCAGAGGTAGATTTCAGTAGATTTGAGTAGAATGTTGAACGTCTCCTTCTGCACATCTGGAAAATGTCCGCTAGAGCAAAATTGCAAGGCAGAATTAAGAATAATCTTGGAATTCTGCTTCTGCACACCTGAGAAATGTCTGCTAGAGTGAAATTGTAGAGGCAAATTTCAGTAGATTTCTGCAGAATGTTGAAAGTCTGCTTCTGCAAATCTGAAAAATGTCAGCTAAAGCAAAATTGAAGAGGCAGCTTTCAGCAGATTTCAGCAGTGTTGAAAGTCTCCTTCTGCATTTCTGGGAAATGTCTGCTAGAGCGAAATTACAGAGGAAAATTTAGGTAGATTTCAGCAGAATGTTGAAAATCTACCTCTACACATCAGGAAAATATCCGTTATAGCGAAATTGCAGAGGGAGATTTCAGTAGATTTGAGTAGAATGTTGAACGTCTCCTTCTGCACATCTGGAAAATGTCCGCTAGAGCAAAATTGCAAGGCAGAATTAATAATCTTGGAATTCTGCTTCTACACATCTGAAAATTGTCAACTAGAGCAAAATTGCAGAGGCAGATTTCAGTAGATTTCTGCAGAATGTTGAAGGTCTCCTTCTGCATTTCTGGGAAAGGTCCACTAGAGCGAAATTACAGGGGCAAATTTAGGTAGATTTCAGCAGAATGTTGAAAGTCTGCTTCTGCACATCTGGAAAATGTCTGCTAGAAGGAAATGACAAATGAAAATTTTGGTAGATTTCAGCAGAATGTTGAAAATCTACCTCTGCACATCAGGAAAATATCCGCTATAGCGAAATTGCAGAGGGAGATTTCAGTAGATTTCAGCAGAATGTTGAACGTCTCCTTCTGCACATAGGGAAAATGTCCGCTAGAGCAAAATTGCAAGGCAGAATTAAGAATAATCTTGGAATTCTGCTTCTGCACATCTGAAAAATGTACGCTAGAGAGAAATTGCAGAGGTAGATTTCAGTCGATTTCTGCAGAATATTGAAAGTCTGCTTCTGCACAGCTGAAAAATATCAGCTAAAGCAAAATTGCAAGGCACAATTAAAAATAATCCTGGAATTCTGCTTCTGCACATCTGCAAAATCTCCACTAGAGGGAAATTGAAGAGGAAGATTTCAGTAGATTTCAGCAGAATGTTGAACATCTGCTTCTGCACATCTGAAAAATGTCAGCTAAACCGAAATTGAAGAGGCAGCTTTCAGTAGATTTCAGCAGTGTTGAACGTCTCCTTCTGCACATAGGGAAAATGTCCGCTAGAGCAAAATTGCAAGGCAGAATTAAGAATAATCTTGGAATTCTGCTTCTGCACATCTGAAAAATGTACGAGTAGATATAGTTCATACCTTTTTTTAATGAAAATTATCAGTACTTTTGATCAGTGACGTCATCAAAGTAAACAAACCCACGTGCTGATTACGTCACCAGATCATGCCCCTAAGCGGAAGTGACGTGCACAGCCCCCACCCTCCGGATGTGACGTGCATAGCCCTCCTCCCCGGCTGGGATGTGCATAATTGACCCCCCGTGGTACAGGGTTCACAAGGTCATAGCCCTAGCCGGATATGTTGTATTGGCCTAAGCCCATCATGATGAGTAGCCCTAACAGATAAGGCGTTGTGCAATATCCTAGCCCTATTTTTTCAGATAAGACGTGTTGAAACTTACCCCATCAAGAAAGATGGCAAGATTCTGTGTACATGATTAGTTTAACCCTAGATTAATTCTATGGACATTCAAGGGGGAGGGGGGGTTGTGAAATTAAAAAATGTTTTTTATTTGTAATCATTCTCCTAAGGGCTGCATTTAAACCCACATTTTTTCCCTAGAAGGTATTTATTTCTAGGCAATGTTGGTTTTAATTTTTGTGGAGACAGGGGTCTGCATTTAACCCCGCTTTTTTTTTCTAAAAGGTATTTATTTCTAGGCGGATTTAAAAACATTTCCTTGAAGCCTGGGGGGAAAAAACACACAGCCCTTTTAAACCCTGCAGCTGGTTTTTACCTTTGTAAAATCTAAAGACACATATTTTGCCAATTGCACACTCAAATACTCATGTAACCGTTTTGAAGCCCGCCTACAGGAAAAGACAAGGAATATTAACAGGAATTAAAATGTTCACAAGAGGCAACCCGCCAGGTTGCATGCAGGGGATAAGTCTTGTTCAGGCATGCCTGGGAAATGCCTGACCCCCTGTGATTCTGGGCATGCGCAAGAGACATGTGTGGGACATGCCCGGGCATGCCTTACCCACCCACCCACCCAGCCCACTCCCCTGTGATTCTGGGCATGCGCAAGATCCATGCCAGGGACATGCCTGGGCATGTCATACCTCCCATGATTCCGGGCATGCGCAAGGCTCACTTGTCATTACAAGAGCTGGGTAGTTTGCCTTAATTTCAGCAGTCTCTTGAAGATGGCAACCTCAGATGGAGATTTGTTTGATATAAATTTGACCCCCAAACCTCCCATCCGTGGGCATAGAATAAGAAAAAGACCTGGCTTCATTGAAGAGAATGAACTTATAAAGACTTGTTATTGCAGGTTCTGCAAAATATCAAATGGTAAGTCAATATAAAAATTAAGAAAACACTATTTTGCTTAGTTGAAACATCCCACCTAATTCTACCTTATTTCATGTTTTAGAAACAGTGGAGCCTCAAAATGTCAGCATGCCACAAGTTCTGAAAGCATGTGTTATTAAAATAATACATCATTGTTTAATGGGCTGTTTAAAATCAGAAGATAATGTGGATGGAAACAGTGAAACAGAACTTATTAACAGTTTATGTATTCGGCTTTCTATGCCGCATGTTCTCTGGATCATCATCAGTATTACTGACAAAGTGAATAAATTATATTTCACCTGGGATACACTTGGTGATCTGTCGCAGTGAGATCTGCAACACACTCGAGTCCGGATTCGCCTGTCTGGGCCTTCAGGGTTCTCCCTTGGGTGGGAGAACGAGCCCCGGTCCTCACCGGGAATTTGGAGGGTCCACACGTGGACGAAGGCCGCAAATTAAGACACTACACAAAGAGTTAGCTCGAGGTGGGCAAGCACAAAGTGCCTGGAGGGTGTAAGTTACATTCCTCCTGACATGTTCTGCACAAACCCTTTTATTGCATAGATTTGCAAGGGCGGGGGAGTGGACACATACAAGAAAATACATTTCAGTAATTTTCCACAAGAAGCGAATAACAACTGCGTCACAGCAAAAGGTGGGCTAACATCTGCCATATAACAGTCAAACAGTCAAATATCTGCGGTTAACCAACATCCTATGCAAACGGTATTTTAAGCTAAGTAAACGGTTATTCAGATACTGTGGTCAGCCAATATCCTGTGCAAGCACTATGTTAAAGGTTACATTCTCATCCTATGCAAGCACTATGTATGTTAAAGGTCACATTCTTATGGCCTACTTGCGTTTCAGCTTCAGCAAGGCCTGAACCAAACTACTGTCATGCATTCACAGTGATCTCAAGACATTCATACGGTGTATCGAGAAGAGTCATAAACCGCTGTCAGTAATGTCAAAGATTGAAGCTGAATTGCCATTGGCTCTGAAGAGGATCATATGCCAGAATGTAACAGAAATTAATTACAAGAAACTGCTAAAGCTATGAAATTTATAATAAAATGTGCTTTACAAATCACATGAAAGGTGTATTACGTTTTTTCTTTTGCTGACCATACTGTTTAACCTTGTCAGATGTTAAACACAGAGATACAGTTTAATCAAAGCTCATGTGATATTATTCATTCGGGATTTCCTATGCTGGTTGGGGCGGGGGGGACTGGCCAGTGTTTGCAAAAAGTCTGAAGAACTCACCAACTCTGACGTGATTAATTTGCAACATTATCTTCTATTCAAATGCATCTTCTGGATAGGCAGGGAGGACAGTTTTGCAAAAGGTGTGAAGAACTCCCCTTTTCTGATGTGATTAATTTGTGATGTCACCAGGGTGTATAAAAGTAGGACCGATACTTGTCTAGTCATGTTTACTGGTTTCAGGCATAACCATACCTCTGGAGCAATTTGAGCTGCTAAGAAGACTCCTATTCAGAATGGAAGCTACTATTGTAAGTAATTTTATGCCTAATTTTGAAACACTTAGATGCAAAATGGTTTTTATAGAGTTCTTGTCTGCCTGCTCGCTTGTTTGTTTGATTGAATATTTTCTTTCACTAGAATGAATTGACAGATTCAGAATGTTTGATGGGGGCTACAATTGTAAGTAGTTTTATGGCTATTTTTTTTTTGAAACACTGACCCCTCCTAGATGTAAAATGTGTTTATAATATTCTTGCTTTCTTGCTTGTTTGTTTGACTGTTTGTTTGTTTGTTTTTCACTAGAATGAATTGACAGACTCAGAATGTTTGAGGGCATATGAAGGTATTTATCTTTCATACTTTCATATATTTAGATTCTTATAAACATACTGCAACAATTCTGACTATTGGGGGTGTTTTCTTTTCCTCCAGAATGGGAGGACGATCAGCCATTCGTGGATCTCATTATTCCCGCAGAACCCCAGGGGTCCCCGCATAACATGACCCCTCAGTCTTCCACAAGCCACACAACACGAATGATGTTAGGAGGTATAATATCTAGCATTTTACCCAACTACAACTCTATTAGTATTATTTTTTAGAAGCTAAAGGTGTGTGTGTGTGTGTTGGCATTACTTTATTAGGAATGTTGGTGATAACTTTTTGTTTGTTTGCTTGTTTGTTTAACCAGAGCCGTCCTGCAAAAAAGCAAAAATGCATGGCGCCGGACTTCCTGCATCCCCAGCAGACAGTCAACAGACTTGGACAGACCTATCTATAAGTCGTCCAGATGATCAAGCTGCAATGCAACAAATGCCTCCAAAGGTTAAATCTTCAACTCCCCCTGGTGGTGTTGGATTTTCCCTAGATGGAACAAGGCAAAACCAAAGGCAAAGGCCAGCTCCAGTACCAGCTTTTCAACCTGCACAGCAAGTTGTTCAAATGCATATCCCTCAGCAGGCATTTTCTGTCACTCCTTTGACTGGTGAGTCAAAATTAAAGGAGTCAGGACAGAATTATAAAGCCTGGGTCAGTGAGATTGCACTCTTGCTTCGCAGAGAAGGTACCCATTGTATGGTTTTTAATCCTCCTGCCCAACCATGGACTCCTGCAATAAGGGACCTAGAGACTAGGGCCTGCACAACATTGCTGATGTCCATGGATACTGAACTGCAGGTTACCTTTCCACCTGATGCAACAGCCCAACAAATTTGGGCTAATTTGGAAGATTGCTACAGGCCCATTTCAATTGAATCTTCATGTTTGCTCATGTCTGAGTTCCATGGTTTGAAGTTGAAACCTGGTGAACAAATTGGTGGACATTTGACCAAACTGAAAAGAATGAGAAGTGAATTGAGAGAAAGTGGCCATGTTATTGATGATATCCAAATGATCAGCATCATCATTAACTCATTGAATTATGAATGGAAAGATGCCATTGCAAAGATTAACTACGTGCCCATTGCTCAACTCACAGTTAATCATATATGTAGACTTTTAATTGAGGAGGAAACTATTAAATTAGCTACACCACATCTGCAACGACCCCCAGTGTCAAAAGTTCCAGCTAGACGTCCCTTCCGAGGAAGAGGCTACGCTCCAAGGATGCCAAGATGCTACATCTGCAACCGTATGGGACATGACACCCGGGATTGTCCCCAACGAGTTCCAGCTCCCGTCACATACCAGCCCAGAGGAACAGACTCCAGAGGCAGAGGTAGAGGCGGAAGACAAGGTCGTTGTGTTCCAAGGCGTGATCCACAAGCTCCACTCGCAACATTGGCCATAACCAACGTTCCACAACCTGATCCAAAGTACGACAGACGTCTTTTGTGGACTTAAGAAAGTGGCGCAGCTGTACACGTTACCTACAGAAAGGAACTTTTCACAGAGATGGGCGAACCAGAGCCTGAATATCGAGAACTGTACTCCTTCACCAACCACACTTGCAAGGTCATGGGAAAAGGAACTGTTTACATTGAAGAGCTCGATACATTCATCCCTGATGTTTATTACATACCTTCAGCAACCAGTAATTTGCTTAGTCAAAGTCATTTGTCTAGAGAGTTAAAGTTCCAAGTTCACCACCTTGAGAAAGCAAGTTACATAGTTAAAGATGGAGATATTGTTGCTGAAACCATGCTGATTGGTGGTGTTTATTACTTAAAGCCTAAAAGGCAAGCACAGGCAAGTATGCAAACTCCAAAAAGGGACAGCACGGGCCCAGAGAGAGTTGGTTCAGAGAGAGAACCCATTACTGTTCCAAAGGCTCCTAAAGCCAACAAACAGAGAAAACAGAAGCAGGTTGCTCAGAGCAAGCCTGAGGTTCCTCATGAAACTGTTAATGTTGAGAATTCACTAACTGGTAAACCTTTGCATTCCAGGTGTATCCACAAGTGGCATAGAAGATTGGGGCACGCCAGTTTCCATGTTCTTAGAAAGATGCCGGAGTTCGCAAAAGGTTTGGATCTAAAGGGGTGTAAGGTGTTTTTGGATTGTGCAGTTTGCAGGAAAGCTAAATCCAAGGCAGCTGCAATTCCCAAACACGCTACACGCCTGTCAACACGCATTTTTGATTTGGTACACACTGACATAGTGGGTCCTTTCCCACCATCATTTGGTGGTAGAAAGTATTTTCTAACAATTGTAGATAATCATTCTAGATATGGATTTGTATATCCTATGAGAGAGAAATCTGAGACCTTTCAGATCTTTAAAGACTTTGCAGCTTTTGTTTCTACACAATACCAAGTTCGCATCGCCAGAATCCAGAGTGACCGTGGTGGAGAATTCATGTCTCAGCGTTTCTAGGACTGGATGCGTAAAAAAAGAAAGGCAAGGCCAAAAATGTCAGAAAGGCCAGAAAGGCCAAAAACGCAAAAAAAAAAAAAAAAAAAAAGCAAGGCAAGGCAAGGCAAAAATGTCAAAAAGGCCAAAAACGCAAAAAAAAAAAAGTCCAAAAAGCAAGGCAAGGCAAAAAAGGCAAAAAGGCAAAAAAGTAAAAAAGTAAAAAAAAGGCAAGGGAAAAAAGGAAAAAAAGGAAAAAAGCTAAAATGCAAACAAAAGGCAAAGGAAAAAAGGCAAGGGAAAAAAGGGAAAAAAGGCAACGCAAAATGGAGGGCAAAAAAGGTTTTAAAAAAAGGCAAAAAAGGCAAAAAAAGTAAAAAAGGCAAAAGGGAAAAAGTCAGGGGAAAAGGCAAAAAAGGCAAAAAAGGCAAAAAAGGTAATACAGGCAAGGCAAAAGGTTAAAAAGGCAAGGTAAAAAAGTCAACAGACTTGCTGCTTTACTTTTTTTTTACTTTTTTCCTTCCCCCCCCCCTTTTTCCTTTTTTGCCTTTTTTGCCTTTTCCTCTGCCTTTTTCTCTTTTGCCTTTTTTCACTTTTTTTCAGTTTTTTGCTTTTTCACCTTCCCTTCCCTTGCCTTTTTAACCTTTTGCCTTGCCTGTATTACCTTTTTTGCCTTTTTGCATTGACATTTTTACATTTTGCCTTTTAAACTTTTTTTTTTGCCTTTTTTAAAAAACTTTTTTGCCCTTTACGGCCTATTTTGCGTTGCCTTTTTTGCCTTTTTTGCCTTGCCTTTTTTCCTTTGCCTTGCCTTTTTGCGTTTTTTTTTACTTTTTGCCTTTTTTGCTTTTTATTTATTTATTTATTTATTTATTTCAGGATTTATAGACCGCACCCTCTCCCCGAAGGGACTCCCGGCGGTGTACAGGCGTCTCATTAAAACAAATACAAAAGATAAATATCCTATAACCTTAAAAACGAATTAAACCTAATGCAGCTGTACAGAAAAGTAAAAATTAAAAACAACTAAAAAGCATACCCCTAAAAAACTTAAAAATGCAGGCTTGAGGGACTAAAATTGGGAATTAGGCCAGGCCGGCTAAATTGAATAGGTGGGTTTTTAGCTTCTTGCCTTTTTTGCCTTGCCTTTTTTGCCTTGCTTTGCTTTTTTGGACTTTTTTTTGTCTTTTTGGCCTTTATGGCCTTTCTGATATTTTTGGCCTTTTTTTCCTTTTTTTCCTTTTCTGCCTTTTCCCCTGACTTTTTGCCTTTTTTGCCTTTTTTGCCTTTTTTGCCTGTTTTGCCTTTTTTGCCTGTTTTGCCTTTTTTCCTTTTTGCCTTTTTTGCCTTTTTTGCCTTTTTTGCTTTTTTACCTTCCCTTCCCTTTCTTTTTTTAAACCTTTTTTGCCTTGCCTTTTTTACGTTTTGCTTTTTTTTTGCTTTTTTGCTTTTTATTAACCTTTTTTTTAAATTAAAATTTTCAATAAATTTTACAATTATCACCCCTTCCCTCTTCCCACCCTCCCTCCCCCTGACCTCTCAGTGCAAAGTACTGGGTATAAACATTTAACAACCATACGCTAAGATAAACTAACTAATTTTAACCTATTACTATACTTGTGCTTTAACTCCCCCTTTATTAAACTAGTTTTGAATAAATTGTAATGTCCTTTATGCCTTCATTCATACGCTAACTGAATTTTTTTTTTACCAGATATGGTAATACGTGGCATTAACACAATCACATCTCCAACATTTAGATTGTAAGTTCGGATACATACAGGCTAGCCTTTTTGGATCTAAATGCCATCTGTATAGCATCTTATAGAAATTCTCTCTCAAGTTCTGAGCTTGTGTAAATTTTGCATTTCTTACCCAAATCTCTTCTCATGTTTCCATCATTATTGGTTCCTCGAAATTTTGTGCCCATTTTATCATACAATCTTTAACTAGTTCTGTTTCTGAGTCTATTTCTATCAATACATTGTACAGCCTTTTTATATGCATTGGACCCTGATCCCTAATTTGTTTTATCAAGTTATCCTCACTTTGGATAATACCGAGTTTCTGGTCTTTTTTCCATCTAGCCTGTAACTGACCATACTGGAACCAAGTTTGAATTATCCTTTTGTCTCTTAATACATTCAGAGATTTCAACTGCGGCACACCTCTATCCATACTAAGGAGTTCTGCATATGTAGTTAGATCTTGTTTTTGTTCTATACTTATATTCTCTATAGCATGTCTAGGCACTCCCCACATAGGTATTTTGTTGTTTAACCTATATTGATATTTTTTCCAAACACGCAGTAAGGCATTCCTTAAAATATGACTTTTAAAGATCTTATCAACCTTCTTATCATATATTAAGTAAGCATGCCAGCCATATAGCAAATCATAACCCTCAATATTCAATATTCTATCCTCTGTTAGGTTGATCCAATCGCTAATTGTTGCTAAAACTGCTGCTTCATAGTATAATTTTAAGTTGGGCATTTTTAAGCCTCCTCTTTCACGTATATCTTGCATTATTTTAAGTTTTACCCTCGGTTTCTTTCCTGCCCAAACAAAGTTGTTAATACCTTTCTGCCATTCTTCCAAATTTGCGTCTTTTTAAAGTATTGGTATCATTTGAAAAAGAAATAGAAACTTGAGCAAGACATTCATTTTAACTGCTGCTATCCTTCCCAGCAAAGACAATTGTAATTTTTTCCATTTATTCAATTCTCCCTGTATTTTATACCGTAATAGTTCATAGTTATACTTATATAATTTCCCATTTGAAGTTGCAATACAAATTCCTAAGTATTTAACCTTTTTTACTATCTCACATCCTGTTACTCTTTCTAATTCTTTTTTTGTTTTCATAGTCATATTTTTAGCTATCATCTTTGTCTTCCCTAGATTTACTTTGAACCCAGATACTTGACCATATTGGTTAATTATATTCATTAGACCTATAACTGATTCCCCGGGCTGAGTTAAAGTTACAACCAAGTCATCCGCAAACTCTCTCACTCTATATTCATAGTGCCTAATCTTAATTCCTTGTAGTTCATCAGACCTACGTATTCTATTCAATAACAATTCCAGAGTTAAGATAAACAATAATGGAGATAAGGGACACCCCTGTCTTGTACCTTTTTCAATCTTAAAAGATTCTGTTAAGCCTCCATTAACTATAATTTGTGCTGTCTGTTTCTGGTATATTGCTTTGATAGACTGCATGAAATACTCTCCGAACTGCATCCTTTGTAATGTTTTTATTAAAAATTGCCAATTAACTTGATCGAATGCTTTCTCCGCATCTAGGAATAGAAGCACTGCTGGGACCTGGTTATATTTTCCCAAGTATTCCATTATATTGATAATCTGTCTTACATTACTTTTCATTTGCCTTCCCTGTATAAAACCAGACGGGTCATTGCGCAATTGGCATCAACCTATTCACCAATATTTTAGCAAAAATGTTGTAGTCTGTATTAAGTAACGAGATAGGCCTATAGTTTTTTGGCTGGGTAGGATCCTGTTCCTCTTTTGGAATCAATGAAATAAAAGCTGTTTTCCACGATGGTGGAGCCCTGCCTTCCATTTGAATTTTATTAAATAGTTCCCTAAGAGGTTCCATCATTTCTAGTTGTAGCTTTTTATAATAAACCGCTGTCAGGCCATCTGTGCCAGGCACCTTACCAACTTTTAACTGCTTAATTGCCAGGAGGATCTCCTCTACAGTTACAAGTTGATTCAATCTTCCCCTTTGCTCATCTGTAAGTATAAGAATTTTTTCTCTCTCCAGATATCGGTCTATATCTGACCCTTGTATTTTGTCACCAGCATACAATCTGGTGTAAAATTCTAAAAAAGTCTTTTTAATCATATCCTGTTGAAAAACTTCCTTCCCTTTATATTCTACTTTCTCTATATTACGGGATCTTTGTTTTTTCCTTAACATGTATGCTAACCATTGACCCGGTTTATTGGCATTACAAAAAGTATTATGTTTAGCATATAAAAGATTAGTGGCTATCTGATCTGACATTAACATATTGAACTGTCCTCGCAGTAAAGTAATTATCTCTTTTGTCTTCTTATCATCTGGTTTAGACATTAACTCCTGCTCTTTTTTTATAATCTCTTCCTCTAATTCCCTTTGTTTTTCCCTTTGTCTACGCTTATGAACATTATTCAAATTTATTAAAACACCTCTCATGTATGCTTTGCTTGCGTCCCAAACCATTTCCATCCCCTTATGCATATTAAAAGCAAAATATTCTTTCAATAGTTTTTTACATTCCGTAACATTTTTCTCATATCTAAAAATTTTTTCATTTAATCTCCAAGACCTACTGGGTCGGTCTCCATATTCAAATTTCATCCAAACCGGGTTGTGATCTGTTAGAGTTCTCGGGCATATCTTAGTCTTCTTTACCCTGGAAAAAAGATCATTTGTAATTAGTATAAAATCAATTCTGGAAAAGGATTGGTGCCTATCAGAAAAAAAGGTAAAGTCCCGTTCTTTAACATTCCGTTCTCTCCAGATATCCCTCAGTTCAAAGTCATCCATCATATCAAAAAAAGATTTAGGTAGTCTTGTTCGTATTCGTGTGTTTTGCAAAAGTCTCTTCTTGTCTTGAACCGGATCCAGTACTCCATTCCAATCGCCCAGTAAAACACAGGATCTATAGCCCCATTGTGTTAATTTGGTGTGAAGCAACTTATAAAATTTTTCTTGTTGTTGATTGGGAGCATATATTCCTGTTAAGAGAATTTTCTTCCCTTCTATTAGTAATTCAATTGCAATGTATCTGCCTTGAGGATCTGCTTCGACTAGTTCAGCTTTTAAATCTTTTCTTAAATATATAACTATTCCATTTTTCTTCTCCGGGGCAGATGCTACAAAATGCGATCCCAATCTTGCATTCACCAAATATTTCTTGTCCTGCGTTCTAATATGTGTTTCTTGTAAGCAAATTACATAATTTTTAAATTGTCTCAAATAGTGAAATATTTTTTTCCTTTTTTGTGGTGAATTTAAACCGTTGACGTTCCATGTTAGAAATTTAGTTGTCATCTTTGGCACACTGAAGCTTTTTAAGAGCTGCCTGGAAATCTTGTTGGGACTTCACCTTCGGTCTAGCTCCTCCCACTGCTTCTGTGCTCATGCTTATGTTGTCTTGAATTGCGATCTGGGCTTGTTGGGACATTAATTCTTGTTTTTACGTTTAGTAGCCGCGCGGGTTTGTCTCTGTTCCATAATTTCTTCTGCTTCCTGCAGTAGGCTCGCGCCCCTAGTTTGTTCCTGGTTATCTTGCTGCCTGGGATCCTCTGTCTCTTTTCTCTCTTTGGAACCTGGAGATGGGGGGCGTCCTGCCTTTAGTACCATACTATAAAAATCTTTTGCCTTCCAAACAGAGTTGAGACGATATCTTTCTCCCATGTAGTTCACCACCAATCCGGCTGGGGTCTCCCATCTGTATTGAACCTGACGCTTTCTAAGTTCATCCACTAGAAATGCGTAATCCTTTCTGGATCTCAACATTTTGGGAGGGATTTCCTTCAGTACTGTCACATCTTGACCTGCCACTTGCAATTTATTTTTGTAAGTTGCTTGCAATATCTCATTCCTAATTTTCCTGGTAACAAAATAAATTACAATATCTCTTTGCAGTTGTTTTTGTCTAGCAATCCATGAGTTAACACGGTAAATTTTATCCATTTGCCAGACACATTTGGCCCTTGGCTCCCCAGTTAATTGGACCAGAGCGTCAGCAAAAATCTCTCTTAAGTCTTCTTGAACATGTTCCTTCAACCCCCTTATTCTCAGGGCAAATTCTATTGACTTATATTGCATCATCGTAAGCTCCGCCTCTGACTTATCCATTTTAGTTTGTGCCTCCACAAGTTTGTCATCCAGCTTTATATTAGCCTCCTTAATTTCTTCCACCTTCTCATCGAGAGATGCCACGTAGCCAAATAGTCCTTTAAGTGCCTCAACTATATCCTCCCTTATCTCTTGGTTACGTGTTTGAATTAAATCCTTAATTCCAGATATTTCATCAGAGACATCTTTAAAGGCACTTGTAATTTTCCCCTCCGTGGCAACTGCCTGTTCTTTTAGTGCGTTTTGTAAATTATTTTGTAGAGCCTCCAGTGTCAGGCTTTGTGGTTGTGTTTCCACCGGGGGTAATAAATTCTGTAACCTTGAAGTTTGGGCCGGTGAACTGCCCGCACTCTTTGAAGTATTAAATTTTGTTTTAGAAGCCATTTCAAAATATTTAGATCAGGCTTTCAAACAGCCAACTTATTCAATCCAGAAAGTCCAAAGAAAGTATTCTTTGAAGTCTGTTGGCCACACTAACAGGCACTTAACAAGTGCTAATCAGTTTCCCACTTCACTTTCGTTTTCAACACACCCTTTGTTCCTCCGGCGCCATTTTTTTAAAAAAGTTCCTTTTAAGTTTAAAGAAAGAGATATAATCTACGGAGTTAATAATAATAATAATAAATATTTATTTCTTAGCCGCACCCTCTCCCGAAGGACTCGGGGCGGCGTACAACGAAACATATGAAATAAATATGTGGACAAAACAAACATATAACAGAGACATATGCCGAGACATACACAAGGAGGAGGTCGGCTGACAAATAAAACAATTAAAATACAGTATTTAAAAACCCCTAGATAATTAAATATAATTAAAATACCCAATAAAAACCCGTCAGGAGCGATATGGTTAAATCAAAGTTAAGCCAGGCCAGCTGCTTGGAATAGGTGGGTCTTAAGCTTAATACGAAAGGAGCGGAGGTCAGAGGTATTCCTAATATCCGGAGGGAGGTCATTCCACAGGGCTGGGCCCGCCACAGAGAAGGCTCTACTCCTAGGCGCCGCCCCCCGACACTGTCTAGTGGACGGCACCTGGAGGAGGCCCTCTCTGTGCGAGCGAATTGGTCGCAGGGATGTATGGGGCAGAATACGATCCCGCAAGTAACTAGGTCCTGAGCCATGGAGCGCTTTAAAGATTATTATCAAAACCTTGAAACGCACCCGATAGACCACAGGAAGCCAGTGCAGCTCGCGCAGGAACGGTTTCACATGGGAGTACCTAGTACTCCCCATAATTACCCACGCGGCTGCGTTCTGGACCAACTGTAGCCTCCGGGTGCATTTCAAGGGAAGCCCCATGTAGAGAGCGTTACAGTAGTCCAAGCGGGACGTCACCAGCGCATGAGTGACTGTGTGTAAGGCGTCCCGGTCCAGTAGGGGGCGCAATTGGTGGAACGCCCCCCTTGCCACGGCTGTCACATGGTCATCCATGGACAGCCGGGCATCCAGGAGGACGCCCAAATTGCGCGCCCGCTCCACGGGGGCAAGTTGAATGCCCCCAATGGCCAATGATGGAATTAATTGGCTGAACCGGGGGGCTGGTACCCACAGCCACTCCGTCTTGGAGGGGTTGAGCTTGAGTCGGTTGTCATCCATCCAGATCCGTACGGCTTCCACACACCGGGACATCACTTCGATGGCCTCGTTGGGGTGGTTCGGGGTGGAAAAGTACAGCTGAGTATCATCAGCGTACAGATGGTATCCCACCCCGAAACCACGGATGATCTCACCCAGCGGCTTCATATATGTGTTGAAGAGGAGTGGAGAGAGGACCGACCCCTGTGGCACCCCACAAGTAAAGGGGCGTAGGGTCGACCTCTCTTCTCCTGCCAACACACGCTGCGTCCGGTCAGAAAGGTAGGAGCCGAACCACCGCAAAACGGTGCCCCGGACCCCCAACCCCTCCAGCCGGCGCAGCAGGATACCATGGTCGATGGTATCAAAAGCCGCCGAGAGGTCTAATAGGACCAGGATAGAGGAACAACCTCTGTCTCTGGCCCTCCAGAGATCATCCACCAACGCGACCAAGGCCGTCTCCGTGCTGTGACCGGGGCGGAAGCCGGACTGGCGCGGGTCTAGATAATCATTTTCCTCCAGATGTCGTGGAAACTGGTAGGCCACCACACTCTCTACAACCTTCGCCAAAAAGGGAAGGTTGGAGACGGGACGATAATTGGCCAGCTCCAAAGGGTCCAGGGAAGGCTTCTTGAGCAAGGGTCTCACCACCGCCTCTTTCAAGGCGGCCGGAAGAGACCCCTCACTCAGCGAAGCATTCACTAGGCCCAGGAGCCAGTCTCGTGTGACCTCCCAGGATGCCAGTACAAGCCATGAGGGGCACGGGTCCAATAAACATGTGGTGGGTCGCAGTCGTCCACGCAATCTGTCCAAATCCTCGATGGCAACCAAGTCAAACTCCTCCCAGATCGATACCTCAAGACTCGCCATGGACGTCTCCATTGGATCACTGACAGGAACCCAATCTTTCCGGATTTGAGCGATTTTATCCTGCAGATATTTACCAAATTCCTCTGCCCTGCCCTGTAAGGGGGCCTCCCGCGGCCTCTGAAACAAGAGGGAGCGGGACACCCGAAACAGGGCGGCAGGGCGGTTCTCTGCGGATGCAATGAGAGTGGCACAATATTGGCGTTTGGCCACTCTCAATGCCACAAGGTACGTCCTTAAATGGGCTCGTGCCTGTGTTCGATCAAATTCGGAGCGAGAGGATCTCCAACGACTCTCTAGACGTCTCTTGCGGCACTTCATCACCCTTAGCTCCTCGGTAAACCAAGGGGCTAGGGTGGATCGTTGCCGCCGGAGAGGCCGCAAAGGCGCCACCCGGTTCAAGGCCCCGGTAGTTGCATTATTCCACGCAACTACCAGGTCCTCTACCAGGGGGCGGGTCAAGGTTACAGGAGGTGGCCCAAGCTCCGTCTGGAACCTATCAGGTTCCATCAGGCGCCTGGGGCGGAACCATCTGGAACTTTCCAGTTCCGCCTCCCCGCAGCGGGAGGTAGCACCAGGGAAGTCAAGACGAAGGAGTGAGTGATCTGACCATGACAGGGGAGTGATGGTTAAGTCCCCTCCTCCCAGATCACTCAACCACTGGCCAGAGACAAAAACAAGGTCCAGAGTGTGTCCTCCCTCGTGTGTCGGGCCCTGGATCATTTGAGTCAGGTCCATGGCTGTCATGGAAGCCATGAACTCCCGAACCCCCTCTGATGCTTCTCCGATCGAAGGCAGGTTAAAATCCCCCATCACTAAAAGTTTGGGGGTCTCAACCGCCACCGATGCGATCAGCTCGAGGAGTTCGGGCAGGGCCGCTGATGTATAGCGAGGAGCCAGGTATACTATCAGCAGGCCCAACTGTCTCCCAGGCCCCCATTTCACAACAAGGGATTCACATCCGGACGTCTGTGGCACAGTAGACTCCCTCGGCTCTAAGTCCTCCCGAATAATTACTGCCACCCCACCGCCCCTTCCCTGGGCCCGGGGCTGGTGAAATGCTCGGTAGCCTGGTGGGCACATTTCGACGAGGGGAAGACCTCCCTCGTGGCCCAACCAGGTCTTATTAACCTTTTTAAAAAACCTTTTATACTTTTTTTTTTGCCTTTTTTGCCTTTTGGGGGTTTTTGCCTTTTTTGCCTTTTTTGCTATTTTACCTGCCTTTCCCTTGCCTTGCCTATCTTTTTTTTCTTTTTTAAAAACTTTTTTGCCTTTTTTGCCTTGCCTTATTTACGTTTTTCCTTTATTGGTTTTTTTGTTTTTTGTTTAACCTTTTTTCCCCACCTTTTTTGCCTTTTTTAACTTTAGCCTTTTTTGGCCTTTTTTCGCTTTTTTGCCTCCCCCCACTTTTTCCCTTTTGCCGTTTTTCACCTTTTTTTCCGTTTTTTGCTTTTTTACCTTCCCTTCCCTTATTTTTTCCTTTTTTAAAACATTTTTTGCCTTGCCTTTTTTACGTTTTGCCTTTTTTGGTTTTTTTGTCTTTTTATTAAACTTTTTTTGGAAACCTTTTTTGCCTTTTTTAAATTTAGCCTCTGTCTTGCCTTTTCCCCTTTTTTGCCTTGCCGTTTTCCCTTTCGTTTTTTCTCTTGCCTTTTTTTGCCTTGAATTTTTTACGTTTTTCCTTTTTTGGTTTTTTTGGTTTTTTTTAACCTTTTTTTCCACCTTTTTTTTGCCTTTTTTAACTTTAGCCTTTTTTTTCTTTTTTTGCCTTTTTTGCCTTTTTTTTGCCTTTTTTGCCTTTTTTCACCTTTTTTGCATTTTCTTCTTTTTTACCTTCCCTTGCCTTTCCTTGCCTTTCTTTCTTTCCTTTTTATACCTTTTTTTGCCTTTTTTTGCCTTTTTTGCCTTGCCTTTTATATGTTTTGCCTTTTTTAGTTTTTTTGTCTTTTTAAACTTTTGCCTTTTTTGGCCTTTCCCCCCCTTTTTTTGCCTTTTCCCCTGACTTTTTGCCGGTCTACTACATCTCTGACCACACTTGCTCCAATGAATGGCCTGTAGAAAGAGAGACAGAAAGGAAGACTTTAATTTGCATGCACTACAGTAAGGATGAAAGTAGCACACAAAACTGTTCTGACTCCCCCCTTCTCATACACCAAATCACTCCGAAACAAGGTCTCTGCAAGATATTTTATTACAGACAGTTTAAACCTTGGCAGCAATCCAGCCTGCCGAGGTCCAGATAGCAGATTGGCAGCAATCCAGGTACAGCAAACACTTTGGCAGCAATCCAGTCTGCCGAGATCCAGATAACACTTTGGCAGCAATCCAGCCTGCCAAGGTACGACACAGATCTGAGAGCGTCTCCAACTCTAATGATCAGTTGATTCCTGCAAAACAACTGTCGCAAAGTCCCTCCTTAAATAGCCTTGAGAGGAGCCTGATTACGAGCACCTGCATCCAATTATCTCTTGTAAATGCGTAGCTGATCTCTCCGTCTATCAGCTCTCCGTTGCCTGGCATCCAGAAACCACTCCCTTGTCTCCTCCCCACTGCTCCAAGGCATGACATCAGGAGCACTCTCCCTTTGGCTTTCACCACTGCTCCATGCCTCAGGCGCCTCCTGGTGGCCGACCAGCCCCTCTGATCCATGCTCAGAGTCAGAACCCTGCCCAGGGTCCTCCACATCCTCCAGAGCCGACTCATAGGGACCCTCGCTGTTGGAGTCTGGTGGCAGCTCCAACGGCTCCTGCTGGGCCACAACACAAAACAATAAAGACAGCTACTTGCAGAGAAAGTATGACTGCTTTGCCAGTGTTCTACATCACTGACCACCCTTGCTCCAATGAATGGCCTTCACAAATAAGAGACATAGAAAGGAAGACTTTAATTGCATGCACTACATTAAGGATGAAACCAGCGCACAAAACAATAAAGACAGCTACTTACAGAGGAAAGATAACAGCCTTGCCGGTCTTCTACATCACTGACCACAGTGGCTCCAATGAATGGCCTGCACAAAGAGAGACAGAAAGAAAGACTTTAATTAGCATGCACTACTACAATAAGGATTTCACCAGCACACAAAAATATAAAGACAGCTCCTTACAGAGAAAAGATGACTGCCTTGCCGGTCTTCTACATCACTGACCACCCTTGCTCCAATGAATGGCCTGCACAAAGCAGAGACATAGAAAGGAAGACTTTAATTGTACGCACTATTACATTAAGGATGTAAGCAGCACACAAAGCAATAAAACAGCTACTTACAGAGGAAATATGACTGCGTTGCTGGTCTTCTACATCACTGACCACACTTGCTCTACTTAATGGCCTACACAAAGAAGAGACATAGAAAGGAAGACTTTAATTGCACGAGCTACTACATTAAGGATGTAACCAGCACACAAAACAATAAAACAGCTACTTACTTTGGAAAGATGACTGCCTTGCCAGTTTTCTACATCACTGACCAATCTTGCTCCAATGAATGGCCTGCACAAACCAGAGACACAGAAAGGAAGACTTAAATTGCATGAACTACTACATTAAGGATGAAACCAGCACACAAAACAATAAAGACAGCTCCTTATAGAGAAAATATTAATGCCTTGCCGGCCTTCTACATCATTGACCACACTTGCTCCAATGAATGGCCTGCACAAAGCAGAGACATAGAAATGAAGAATTCAATTGGCATGCAATACATTAAAGATGTAGCCAGCACACAAATCAATAAAACAGCTACTTACAGAGGAAATATGACTGCGTTGCTGGTCGTCTACATCACTGACCACACTTGCTGTACTGAATGGCCTTCACAAAGAAGAGACATAGAAAGAAAGACTTTAATTGCACAAACTACGACATTAAGGATGTAACCAACACACAAAACAATAAAACAGCTACTTACTTTGGAAAGATGACTGCCTTGCCGGTTTTCTACATCACTGACCAACCTTGGTCCAATGAAGGGCCTGCACAAACCAGAGACATAGAAAGGAAGACTTTAATTGTATGCACTACTACATTAAGGATGTAACCAGCACACAAAACAATAAAACAGCTACTTACAGAGGAAATATGACTGCCTTGCTGGTCTTCTACATCACTTACCACACTTGCTATACTAAATGGCCTACACAAAGAAGAGACATAGAAAGAAAGACATTAATTGCATGAACTACTACATTAAGGATGAAACCAGCACACAAAACAATAAAACACCTACTTACTTTGGAAAGATGACTGCCTTGCCGGTTTTCTACATCACTGACCAACCTTGCTCCAATGAATGGCCTGCACAAACCAGAGACATAGAAAGGAAGACTTTAATTGTATGCACTACTACATTAAGGATGTAACCAGCACACAAAACAATAAAACAGCTACTTACATAGGAAGGATGACTGTCCTTGCTGGTGTTATACATCACTGAAAACAATTGCTCCAATGAAGGGCCTGTACAAAGAAGAGACACAGAAATGAACTCTTCAATTGGCATGCAATACATTAAGCATGAGAGCAGCACACAAAACAATAAAGACAGCTCCTTACAGAGAAAATATTACTGCCTTGCCGGCCTTCCAAATCATTGACCACACTTGCTCCAATGAATGGCCTGCACAAAGCAGAGACATAGAAATGAAGACTTTAATTGGCATGCAATACATTAAAGATGTAGCCAGCACACAAATCAATAAAACAGCTACTTACAGATGAAATATGACTGCGTTGCTGGTCGTCTACATCACTGACCACACTTGCTCTACAGAATGGACTTCACAAAGAAGAGACATAGAAAGGAAGACTTTAATTGCACAAACTACGACATTAAGGATGTAACCAGCACACAAAACAATAAAACAGCTACTTTCTTTGGAAAGATGACTTCCTTGCTGGTTTTCTACATCACTGACCAACCTTGCTCCAATGAATGGCCTGCACAAACCAGAGACATAGAAAGGAAGACTTTAATTGTATGCACTACTACATTAAGGATGTAACCAGCACACAAAACAATAAAACAGCTACTTACATAGGAAGGATGACTGTCCTTGCTGGTGTTATACATCACTGAAAACAATTGCTCCAATGAAGGGCCTGTACAAAGAAGAGACACAGAAATGAACTCTTCAATTGGCATGCAATACATTAAGCATGAGAGCAGCACACAAAACAATAAAGACAGCTCCTTACAGAGAAAATATTACTGCCTTGCCGGCCTTCCAAATCATTGACCACACTTGCTCCAATGAATGGCCTGCACAAAGCAGAGACATAGAAATGAAGACTTTAATTGGCATGCAATACATTAAAGATGTAGCCAGCACACAAATCAATAAAACAGCTACTTACAGACGAAATATGACTGCGTTGCTGGTCGTCTACATCACTGACCACACTTGCTCTACAGAATGGACTTCACAAAGAAGAGACATAGAAAGGAAGACTTTAATTGCACAAACTACGACATTAAGGATGTAACCAGCACACAAAACAATAAAACAGCTACTTTCTTTGGAAAGATGACTTCCTTGCTGGTTTTCTACATCACTGACCAACCTTGCTCCAATGAATGGCCTGCACAAACCAGAGACATAGAAAGGAAGACTTTAATTGCACGAAGTACTACATTAAGGATGTAACCAGCAGACAAAACAATAAAGACAACTCCTTATAGAGGAAATATGACTGCGTTGCTGGTATTCTACATCACTGACCACACTTGCTCTACTGAATGGCCTTTACAAAGAAGAGACATAGAAAGGAAGACTTTGGTTGCATGAACTACTACATTAAGGATGAAACCAGCGTACAAAACAATAAAACAGCTACTTACTTTGGAAAGATGACTGCCTTGCCGGTTTTCTACATCACTGACCAACCTTGCTCCAATGAATGGCCTGCACAAACCAGAGACATAGAAAGGAAGACTTTAATTGTATGCACTACTACATTAAGGATGTAACCAGCACACAAAACAATAAAACAGTTCCTTGGAGAGGAAATATGACTGCGTTGCTGGTCTTATACATCAAAGACCACACTTGCTCCAATGAAGGGCCTGTACAAAGAAGAGACACAGAAATGAACTCTTCAATTGGCATGCAATACATTAAGCATGAAAGCAGCACACAAAACGAAAAAGACAGCTCCTTACAGAGAAAATATTACCGCCTTGCCGGCCTTCTACATCATTGACCACCCTTGCTCCAATG
Organism: Natrix helvetica; assembly: GCF_964273705.1. Taxonomy (NCBI): domain Eukaryota; kingdom Metazoa; phylum Chordata; class Lepidosauria; order Squamata; family Natricidae; genus Natrix; species Natrix helvetica. The sequence continues at coordinate 54,888,479 of NC_138555.1, read as the reverse complement.
AATGGCCTGCACAAAGCAGAGACATAGAAATGAAGAATTCAATTGGCATGCAATACATTAAAGATGTAGCCAGCACACAAATCAATAAAGACAGCAACTTATAGAGGAAAGATTGCTGCCTTCCCAGTCTTCTATATCACTGACCACCCTTGCTCCTATGAATGGCCTGCAGAAAGCAGAGACATAGAAAGGAAGACTTTAATTGTATGCACTACTACATTAAGGATGTAACCAGCACACAAAATGATAAAACAGCTACTTACAGAGGAAATATGACTGCCTTGCTGGTCTTCTACATCACTGACCACACTTGCTCTACTGAATGGCCTTTACAAAGAAGAGACATAGAAAGGAAGATTTTAATTGCACGAAGTACTACATTAAGGATGTAACCAGCAGACAAAACAATAAAGACAGCTCCTTATAGAGGAAATATGACTGTGTTGCTGGTCTTCTACATCACTGACCACACTTGCTCTACTGAATGGCCTTTACAAAGAAGAGACATAGAAAGGAAGACTTTAGTTGCATGAACTACTACATTAAGGATGAAACCAGCGCACAAAACAATAAAGACAGCTCCTTACAGAGGAAATATTAATGCCTTGCCGGTCTTCTACATCACTGACCACACTTGCTCCTATGAAGGGCCTGTAGAAAGAAGAGACACAGAAATGAACTCTTCAATTTGAATGCACTACATTAAGCATGAAAGCAGCACACAAAACAATAAAGACAGCTCCTTACAGAAAAAATATTACTGCCTTGCCAGCCTTCTACATCATTGACCACACATGCTCCAATGAATGGCCTGCACAAAGCAGAGACATAGAAATGAAGAATTCAATTGGCATGCAATACATTAAAGATGTAGCCAGCACACAAATCAATAAAACAGCTACTTACAGAGGAAACATGACTGCGTTGCTGGTCATCTACATCACTGACCACACTTGCTGTACTGAATGGCCTTCACAAAGAAGAGACATAGAAAGGAAGACTTTAATTGCACAAACTACGACATTAAGGATGTAACCAGCACACAAAACGATAAAACAGCTACTTACAGAGGAAATATGACTGCCTTGCTGGGCTTCTACATCACTGACCACACTTGCTCCAATGAAGGGCCTGTAAAAAGAAGAGACACAGAAATGAAGACTTCAATTGGCATGCAATACATTAAAGATGTAGCCAGCACACAAATCAATAAAGACAGCAACTTATAGAGGAAAGATTGCTGCCTTCCCAGTCTTCTACAACACTGACCACCCTTGCTCCTATGAATGGCGTGCACAAAGCAGAGACATAGAAAGGAAGACTTTAATTGTATGCACTACTACATTAAGGATGTAACCAGCACACAAAACGATAAAACAGCTACTTACAGAGGAAATATTACTGCCTTGCTGGTCTTCTACATCACTGACCACACTTGCTCTACTGAATGGCCTTTACAAAGAAGAGACATAGAAAGGAAGATTTTAATTGCACGAAGTACTACATTAAGGATGTAACCAGCAGACAAAACAATAAAGACAGCTCCTTATAGAGGAAATATGACTGTGTTGCTGGTCTTCTACATCACTGACCACACTTGCTCTACTGAATGGCCTTTACAAAGAAGAGACATAGAAAGGAAGATTTTAATTGCACGAAGTACTACATTAAGGATGTAACCAGCAGACAAAACAATAAGGACAGCTCCTTATAGAGGAAATATGACTGTGTTGCTGGTCTTCTACATCACTGACCACACTTGCTCTACTGAATGGCCTTTACAAAGAAGAGACATAGAAAGGAAGACTTTAGTTGCATGAACTACTACATTAAGAATGAAACCAGCAGACAAAACAATAAAGACAGCTACTTACAGAGGAAATATGACTGCCTTGCTGGGCTTCTACATCACTGACCACACTTGCTCCAATGAAGGGCCTGTACAAAGAAGAGACACAGAAATGAACTCTTCAATTGGCATGCAATACATTAAGCATGAAAGCAGCACACAAAACAATAAAGACAGCTCCTTACAGAGAATATATTACTGCCTTGCCGGCCTTCCAAATCATTGACCACACTTGCTCCAATGAATGGACTGCACAAAGCAGAGACATAGAAATGAAGACTTCAATTGGCATGCAATACATTAAAGATGTAGCCAGCACACAAATCAATAAAACAGCTACTTACAGAGGAAATATGACTGCGTTGCTGGTCGTCTACATCACTGACCACACTTGCTGTACTGAATGGCCTTCACAAAGAAGAGACATAGAAAGGAAGACTTTAATTGCACAAACTACGACATTAAGTATGTAACCAACACACAAAACAATAAAACAGCTACTTACTTTGGAAAGATGACTGCCTTGCCGGTTTTCTACATCACTGACCAACCTTGCTCCAATGAATGGCCTGCACAAACCAGAGACATAGAAAGGAAGACTTTAATTGTATGCACTACTACATTAAGGATGTAACCAGCACACAAAACAATAAAACAGCTACTTACAGAGGAAATATGACTGCCTTGCTGGGCTTCTACATCACTGAAAACAATTGCTCCAATGAATGGCCTGCATAAAGAAGAGACACAGAAATGAACTCTTCAATTGGCATGCAATACATTAAGCATGAAAGCAGCACACAAAACAATAAAGACAGCTCCTTAAAGAGAATATATTACTGCCTTGCCGGTTTTCTACATCACTGACCAACCTTGCTCCAATGAATGGCCTGCACAAACCAGAGACATAGAAAGGAAGACTTTAATTGTATGCACTACTACATTAAGGATGTAACCAGCACACAAAACAATAAACAGCTACTTACTTTGGAAAGATGACTGCCTTGCCGGTTTTCTACATCACTGACCACAGTTGCTCTACTGAATGACCTTCACAAAGAAGAGACATTTCCTCTGTAAGTAGCTGTTTTATTGTTTTGTGTGCTGGTTACATTCTTAATGTTGTAGTGCATACAATTATGTACACAAAGAAGAGACATAGAAAAAAAGACTTTAATTGCACGAACTGCTACATCTAGGATGTAACCAGCACACAAAGCAATAAAACAGCTACTTACATTGGAAAGATGACTGCCTTGCCTGTTTTCTACATCACTGACCAACCTGGCTCCTATGAATGGCCTGCACAAAGCAGAGACATAGAAAGGAAGACTTAGTTCTATGCACTACAACATTAAGAATGTATCAAGCACACAAAACAATAAAACAGCTACTTACAGAGGAAATATGACTGTGTTGCTGGTCTTCTACATCACTGACCACACTTGTTCTACTGAATGGCCCTCACAAAGTTGAGACATAGAAAGGAAGACTTTAATTGCACGAACTACTACATTAAGGATGTAACCAGCACACAAAACAATAAAACAGCTACTTACTTTGGAAATATGACTGCCTTGCCGGTTTTCTACATCACCGACCAACCTTGCTCCAATGAATGGCCTGCACAAACCAGAGACATAGCAAGGAAGACTTTAATTGTATGCACTCCTACATTAAGGATGTAACCAGCACACAAAACAATAAAACAGCTACTTACAGAGGAAATATGACTGCCTTGCTGGGCTTCTACATCACTGAAAACAATTGCTCCAATGAAGGGCCTGTACAAAGAAGAGACACAGAAATGAACTCTTCAATTGGCATGCAATACATTAAGCATGAAAGCAGCACACAAAACAATAAAGACAGCTCCTTACAGAGAAAATATTACTGCCTTGCCGGCCTTCTACATCATTGACCACACTTGCTCCAATGAATGGCCTGCACAAAGCAGAGACATAGAAATGAAGACTTCAATTGGCATGCAATACATTAAAGATGTAGCCAGCACACAAATCAATAAAGACAGCAACTTATAGAGGAAAGATTGCTGCCTTCCCAGTCTTCTACATCACTGACCACCCTTGCTCCTATGAATGGCCTGCACAAAGCAGAGACATAGAAAGGAAGACCTTAATTGTATGCACTACAACATTATTTTGTCTTTTAAGGGCTTCAGTTAACTCCATCATTGTTATTTTATCTTCTAATATAGTTCTAGTATCATTTGGTATTTGGGGGAGATTGGCATTTTGTAAGTATTTTTTCACTTCTTCCTCTTTTATATTCTCTTGTTCATACAACTTGTCGTAGTAGTCTTGTATAATTTTCTTCTTTTCCGCATTTCCATAGTGCATTTGTCCTTGTTCATCTCTTAGTTGTTGTATTTTCTTGGCCTCTCTCTCCTTTCTCAGTTTATATGCCAACCATCTGCCTGGTTTATTTGCATTTTCAAAGTAGTTCTGTTTGACGCCTCTAATTTTTTGTGCCAGTTCCTCCTTTTCCAGTAAGTCCATTTTGTGTTTTATTGTATCCATTTTTATTTTGATCTCTTTCTTTTGTGGAAATTTCTGTAGTTCTTTTTCCAGTTTACTATAGTCTTTTTCTAGGTCCTTGGACATTTGTCTTTTCTTTGAATTTCTCTTTCTTGCATAGTCTATTATCAAACCTCTAGAGAAGGCCTTCATTGTGTCCCAAATATTCTGCAAGGACGTATCTTCTTTTTTATTTTCTTTAAAGAAGAAAGTCAATTCTTTTTCCATTTTCTTTACAAAGTCTTTCTCTTTCAATATCATGTTGTTTAGGGTCCATCTAGATCTTGTTCTTTGCGCTCTCCATCTTATTGTCATTGGATTGTGGTCCGCCCAAATATTTGGTTCAATTTCCACTTCTTGTGCACTGCCAAATAAATCTGTTGAGGCCCAAATCATATCAATTCTAGAGAATGATAAATGTCTATTTGAATAGAAGGTGTTTTTTAGTAGGATTTCTTTCTCTCCAGACGTCTTTTAGATTTATTTCATCCATCATCCTGAAGAAGGACTTTGGGAGTGTTTTTCTATTTAATTTTGTTGTTTTATGGGTCTTATAGTCCATATCCTGGTTTATAATCCCATTAAAGTCTCCCATCATACAAATATCAGCATAGTCTGAGTCAGAGATTTTCTTATGGAGTTTTTTATAAAATTCATCCTGTTTTTCATTAGGTGCGTAGATTGCAATTAAAAGTATTTTCCTTACATTATCCAGAATTTCCACCATTAAAATTCTTCCATCTTCATCTGTGTAGATTTGTTTCACAGGAATTTTATCTTTGATATAAAAGGTCACTCTTCTTTTCTTACAGTCCGCTAAAGAAGTAAAATTTTTTCCAAGTTTTGGTTCTATTAATAAATGGCCATGTCTTTGCTGGATGTGTACTTCTTGTAAACAAATTATGTCTAATTTTAACTTTTCTAGTTTATGAAACATTTTCCTTCTTTTAATTGCCAAATTAAGTCCATTTATATTAATTGAAAACAATTTTGTTCCTTCCATCCTTATGTTTTATATATAGGATTTATAGCTCTGGTTGATCTTGGTTCCTGTTGTTCTCTAATCTCTACACCCCCTACAGCACCTTCTTCAGTACCAGTCCCACCTACAACACCCTCCATTTTCTCAGTTTCCATTATAGGTGTGTCTAACAATTGCACCAGTAGTTCTTCTTTTCCAGACTTCCCAGCCTTTCCTCTCAGATGTTCTGTATAAAAAGCTTCTGCTTTTTCAATTGTATCAATTCTGTACCTCTGTCCTTTCCATAGAAAAATTAAACCTTCCGGTATCAGCCATCTGTAGTTAACTCCTATTTTAAGTAAAACTGTGGTCAAAAATTGGTATTTTCTTCTCTTCTCTCTCACTCTTCTTGGTATTTGCTTTAAGATTACAATCTTCTTGCCTTTATATTCCAATTTTCTATCTCTTGTTTTTTGCAATATTTGTAGTTTTAGTGCTTTTTTTAGTAAATCTTACATGGACTTCCCTTGGAAGAGAATTTCTCGTTGCATATCTTGTATTTACTCAGAATGCCTCGTCTATGCCGTCCAACATCTTCTCTTGAGGTATCTCTAATATTTCTATCAGGATTTTAGATATTATTTGTGGCAATTTTTCTCCCTTTTCTTCTATTATATTTTGAAATCTTAAGAAGTATTCAGAACGCTCCATCTCCCATCCGATTATTGCACTGCTTTCTGTTTCCACTTCACTCAGTCTGGAGTCAAATTCTTCATCCCTCTTCTCTCTTTGTTCCTCTCTTTCAGCAATTTTTTGCATATTATCTTCTTGTTTTTTAAGCCATTGTTGTATGTCTTCTATCTTTCCCTCTGCTTTATCTGTTTTTTTTCTATGTTACCAATTCGCTGATCCATTGTCTCCATCTTCGTTTCCATATTGTCCAACTTCTTTACAAGCGTATCAAATTTTTCATCAGAGCTTGTTTGAAGTTTCTGTATTGCTTGCATAATTGCATCTAATGATACTTTTTCCTGCTGAATCATAGTTTGTATTGACCTTTGTCCTCCTGCCGGTGAAGAGGCAGGGGTCGTTGTTGTGGAGCCCACTGGTGTTGGCTTTCTACTCATCTTGCTAATTTATTATCTCTTCTTCTTCTTTTTTTTGTAGGTCAATACAATTGCAATAAACTATAAAGGAAAAAAAGGGAGAAAGAAGGGAAGGGAAAAGGGGGGAGAGAGGAAAAGTGTGTAGTGGTTGGATAGAAAAAGTAGGTCAAGATTAAGATAAAGAGGATATAGAGGGTATGATAAAAAAATAAGGGAAGAAGGGACAAAAAGGACAAAAGGACAATCTATAGAAATAAGGGTGAATAAAGGAAGAGGGAGGGAAAAAAGTTATATCTCCAATATTTCAAAAAAGTAAAAAAGAGGGGAAAAAAGGTGAACACACAAAAAAAATATTCAGCACTTCAGAGCTTCAGGGCTTCAAAAAAAAAAAAAAGAAGGATGAAGTATAGCAAACAACACAAAAAAGAAAAAGAATCATCACATCCCAGGCAGAGTAATATAAACACTCTCAGCCAAAAACATGAAGAAGAGAGTTCCAAGGTTTTTGTTCCCCCTTCTTGATGTAGTTTCCAAGGTCACTCCAATTTTCCCTTACACATTTTCATTCATCTTCCAAGATAGGTTTCCAGACACTAAAGATCCACAAGAAACAGCCTGCAGTAAACGACTGTGATTCTTGCCTCTTATCAGGTCTTAACCTTGAATAGAAGAGTTTTTCTCTAAATAATTCCAGCAGTAAGATTTAGTAACATTGTTTCAAAATCCACTAGATGGCAGTGTTAAAATGTATCCAGTCCCTAGCCCCTTAAAGCGCTGCCTTTAGTAAGAAGTATTCAAAAAAAAAATGAAAATGAAAAAAAGCAAGGAATCTTTAAGGCATTAAATAGAAAAAGAGAATAGTTGCAATCAAATCACTTCAAAAAAAAAGGGAGTTGAAAGTAAAGAGAAAGCTTCAACAACAAATCCACATTAAATTGTAACAAGAGTCCAGTCTGGCTTCCGGTAGTAAAAAGGGAAAGAAACCCTGGACGGTTTCAATTAACCCTGTTCCAACCCCCTGCTAGTTCTCTGGTTATACTCTATTTTCCTTGAATCTCCAGTTCTAGGGTGTCCTCTTTATAATAAAGAAAAAACTTTAAGTAGTCTCACCAAAAACAGCATGCTTCTTTCTCTCCTGCTCTTGCTTTGCGGAGCTGTCAGCAGCTTCGGCAGCCTAGGGGCTGGCTCTTGATCGCCAGCAAAAGGGGTTTTCCCCTGGGTCTCCAGAGACGTTGTGGGTGTCTCTGGATCCTCCGGGTTTTCCCCTACCTCCCACCGTCTCTTAGGGACGGCTTGGGTCCCATTGGACCGTCCAAACGATCTGGATTCTGCGGCTAATCCGGAGTGACCGGAAAAAGCCACGGTATCGCTGCGACGGGTAGCTCCTCCTCTCTCGTAAGTCACTTTTTAAGTGCCATTGTAACTTTGAATGATCAATAAATGAACTGTTGTAAGTCCAGAACTACCTGTACTTTCCAAAGTTTTTCATTCATTACCCAAAACCACTTATCAGAAAGTCCTTTTTATCACTTAACAGAGAATCTTTATTTAAATTTATTCATTCAATTTCTATAGCTGCCAATCTCAGGGAATGATTCTGGGCAGCTTACAATTCAAAAATGTATTACAGTTAAAATGCTAAAAACATTTTAAAACAATAAAAACAAAAACTGCTGTGATTGGGTAATGGGTTTGTGTATTTTTTTTAAGAATTTTTTTTATTTTAATTGAACAAAAACACAAAAAAAGAATCATCCTTCAATACATCTTGTAGAAAGTATGTCAATTGGTTACAAATAACTTTCGTGCATTTCTTCCATAGTCATTACTTGTAGTTCATCATAGATTATACACTTTAAATCAAAAATCTTTATATGTCTTACCATCAATATATCACAATTCTCATTTGACTACAATTATTTGAACATGCTTCTGCCTGAACTTATTCATACTTAAAAACACAACCACATAATGGCACTTGTTAGCTATTTCAAAAATCCTCCAATAACATTACACTTTTATGACATATTCTGAGTAAAAATCAATTAATAAAGTTTCTAAGTCCGTTCCCCCCCCCCACTGTTTAGAATATTATATCCAAGTTGCTTTTACCAATACCAGAGCATGTATATAGTATTAAACAATATCCATTAACATTTCCTTGTTGTTATTATAATTAGCTAAAAGTCGGGGAGACGACTTCCGGTAGCCGAAGGCGACGGACGCATGCGTCCACCGTTTGCTGTTTCGGTGGGCTCCCCTTAAGTCTAGGGGGAGCACAGGGTGCCTTGGAGGGGCGCCCTGCCATAGAGGCTGCTTGCTGGGACCCCCTGGAACGGCAGCGGCCATGGGGGGGTCTCCAGCTTTGCCCCAGGAGCCAGAAAGCGTGGGGGGGTGCGCAGAATGCCACCGCGCGCCTTCGCCGAATGGAGCCTGGAAGGAAACAATCAATTTGAAAGATGCAGCTGAAGTGTGGTGAGGTGGGGAATCTCCCCAAGTCTTTTACTGGTTTATTCAATTGATGAACTGCAGGGTTTTTTTTTAGAACTTTTTTTCAACCTTTGGAAGAGTTAAGATTGGAGGGGGGGGGGAATTTCCACCCCCCTCGGAAAAGCGCCACTTGCAAAATCTCTCCCTCTCACAGGAGAGAGAGTTAAAAACTTACTTTCACTTCCCCTAAACAATGGAAAAATAATTTTTGACCACAATTGCAAGAGAGAGGATGGTTGAACTGACTCTTCTTTAAACTATGTATGGGAACTTTGGACTTGTTGTTTCCTGACCACCTGTAAAGGCTGAGCTAAGATGGCCACTTCCTCCTTCTTCTTTGTCTTTATGAATGAAATTCCTCCTTTGGAAGATTTTATGGCTCTGAACTAGTCTCCACCCCAGAGATCTCCAGGAGCCTCTCTAAGTATGCTTTTCCCTTGGATTTGGAATATTTTGATTCACCTGTTTGATCTAGTCCTGTATTAGAAGATTTATTCTCCCTTGCATTTGCCTGCCTTGTGATCTCTACCGGCTGTGCTCTCCCACAGACGCCATTTCTTTGCACAGATTAATAACTATCTCTGAGCTTTATGATGGGTCCAAAGAAATTACTGCCTGGCAAGGCTTCATCGGCCCCGACATCTTCTACGTCTAGTCCAATTACTCAACAGTCACAACTGGGGTCATTTCTACAACCTAAAGCCCCTGAAGAGAGTACAAAGGACTTACCTATTCACCAGATGCTTCAATCTATCTTAAAGGGACAGGACGAAATGAAAAAACAACTGAAAGACTTAAATGATCAGCTCAGAGAAACGAAACAACAAGCCACACGGAATGAACAGAGAATAGATGTACTGGAGGAGGGTGCGGTCGGGATGAGGGACGAGGTTAAGACAATCCAGAGGGGGAATGTAGAATTTGAAAACCACATGATAAAAATGGAATTTGAAAGGATGTCTTTTTTCCTTAGGTTCCAAAACTTGCCAGAAGTTGAGAACGAAGATCTTAAGGAGATTATGACCACAATACTAGCAGAATACATTAATAGAGATAAACAACAGCTGTGGTGGGATATAGACTTGATTTATAGGATTAATTCAGCATATGCAAGAACACACAATGTTCCAAGGGAAGTTCATGTTAAATTTCTTAGAAAGACTACAAGAGATGAGTGTTAGGGTTCTAAATACCATGCAGAAATAAATCATTGTCCAAGGCAAAACATCCTTTAAGGTCCAATTTATTCCGCAGGCAATTTAGCACGGCTATGGAAAATTTCAACTCTGAATTACATCCTGTAAGTTCACCCAGTAGAAAGTTCATGATCTCTCCCCACACCCACAAATCCATCACATGTTCCAATCATCATCTTCCACGCTGGCATGTACACCCATCTTCTTCCGGCCAGGTGTCGAGATGCGAAGACAAAAGATGACCTTGGCTTCTACAAAAGAATGTCAACAATCCATTCTACAATCCTACTCCTTTCTATTCCCCCCTCCCAACTACTACACTAATGAAACAGCATAGAGAATTATTAAAAAGTGTGGCAGGCCAAAGATCCTAAAAAGAATATAATTACAGGCCTGACAATGAGGTTCTAGGAGCTCAAAGGGGAGGACCACTAAAATATAAAGATAAAGAAATAACCATTCTTAAACAGATTCCAAAGAAAGTAAGAGATAAGAGGAAGAAATATTCCTCTTTAGCAAAAAAATTATATAATAAAGGGGTCTGGTTTAGGTGGTTATTACCAGAAGGCATGTTGATTTTCTGGGAGGGCAGCAGAATTAGAATCAATACAGTTGTGGAGGCGGAGGCTTTCACTAAAAAACATAGTACTCTCCTAGATGAAATGGGGGATGGTACACAAGAGACGAGGGAGGGAGGGGCTGAGGCTCTGCCAATGGACGGGGGGGGGGGGGAGGATGCAACAACTAGAAGACTCAGATCACAAAAGTGACTTGAAACATTATTGCAATTGTTGTTATAATGTACCTTTACAGAAGTGATACAAAAAAATGATTGAAATATACTGATGACTTAGTGTTAAACTTAAAACTGCTAATTTCTATTCAAATGTTGATGTATTTCTATTCTTGCCTGTAAAAGTTGTGAGACTTGGGGGGACTGCTCTCCCCCGCACGATGTAGCTGTCAAAATTTATTATACCCTTTTTAACCCTTTTTCCCTGAAAAAATTTGTAAAAACCAATAAAACTTGTTTTATATATATATATATATATATATATATATATATAGATAGATAGATAGATAGATAGATAGATAGATAGATAGATAGATATAGATATAGATATAGATATAGATATAGATATAGATAGATAGATATGATAGATAGATATAGATATAGATATAGATATAGATATAGATATAGATATAGATATAGATATAGATATAGATATAGATATAGATATAGATATAGATATAGATATAGATATAGATATAGATATAGATATGATAGATAGATAGATATAGATATGATAGATAGATAGATATAGATATAGATATAGATATAGATATAGATATAGATATAGATATAGATATAGATATAGATATAGATTTAGCTAAAAATCATTTATTATTTATATGCTAACTCCTCTCGTCAAACCCCAAAAAACGTTACACCTTTATGACAAAACCTAAATAGAAGTTTGTTGGTAAAATTTATAGGTCTTTTTCCCAGGTCACAATTTGCAATCTATATCCAGATTTCTTTTACTAGTTTAACAGTACATAGTATATATCATTAAGTTGTATCTATTATCATTCCGTTATTGTTAATTATAGTTATTTAATTGTTGATGAATAAACATTTAATAACAATCTAAAACAATCTAAAAATTACTAAATTCCTACTTATTGCTCAACCAAGATTAACTAATTTTTTATTATGAACTTTCATTGTCAACCTGTATCTTTCCAATAACAAAACAGTCTTATCTCTCTTGCCAATTGTGGTGTCAGTCTTCTTTTTATCTCCTTTATAAGGTTTTTATAGATTTCTCTCCGCACTTTGTTGCTTGAAGGATCTCTCAGGTAATCTCGTTGCCCTCCAATTATTTTTAAAGTTAGCTTATTTTTGGTTATCAATCGTGTTTCTGAAAGAGTTTCTCTTCTTAAATCCATCATCATTACCCTTTTTTCTTCTTCTGTATCTTGAAATCTGGGGTAGAGCTCCAATTTGTTGAAATCCCTCTTCCATGTCCCCTTCATTCCACTTTCAGCCACATTTGCTCCATTAATACATTCATCTGTTGTCTTGTCTTTATCTTCTATATCTTCATTCTCCCCTTTAGTTTTTGGGGCTCCAACCCCTTCATCTTTTGATGTGAGGAATACTAGTTTTTCCAACTTTTTCTCAATTCTCCCATATCCTTCCAATAAATTTTGAATTCCAGCCAAAATATTTTGAAATTTTAAGGTTTCCTCCTCTGAATATTGATCCATGTTTCCAAAAAAGAAGAAAGAAAAGAAAAAGAACTAATAGCCGCTGACACTCTAGCCTTCCAAGCCTCTTTTATTTTTTAATTTTAGGTTGATTTAAGCGCAAGGTTTTTTTGTGCTCTTCAAAAGAGAAGGGTTCTGTTTTATTTTGTTTTTTCCCCCTTTCTCTCCCCTGCCAAAATTGTTCTCACAGGCACCTGCAAAAACAGTTCATGCCCTTGGCTCTTTATCAGTTTGTATAAACACAAACCCTTCAACTACAAAGTCAGTGAAAACAAAGAGAAAAAAAATAAGAGATACATTGTTTCAAAAACTCCAGCTTCTGACTTCCAAGTGGCAATGTTGGTACTTTGCACTTTCACTATCTCAGGCTTAAATGGAATAAAGTTCTTTAATAAAATTAAATAACAAGTAATAGGAAGAATTGTTAAAAACAAAAAGGAAGGTTTTAGTCCAGAAATCAAAAAAATAAAGTAACAAAGAGCAGAAGAAAAAAAAAAAAAGGTTGATCCGTTCACTTTAAGAGAAGAAACGAAAAACGTTGCAAGCACTTCAATCCACAAAATATGGTTACAAAGAAAAAAAAGCTTTCCAATGCAATCCAGTATTAATTAATTTCGCAGGTTAATTCTTGCTTGAGGATCTAATTTGGCTTTTTTTTTTTTAAAAAAAGGTTTCTTTGGGCAGTCTTTCCCAAAATAGAAAAAAAAATCTCACCAGATGGACTCACTTTTTCTTTTCACTTCCTTCCTTCTGGAGCCGTTCCGACTTCATCAGCCTGGGGCTGCCTGTTTACCGCCAGCTTGAAGAACTTCCCTTGGGTCAATCAGGGACTTTTCGATGTCCCTGAGACCAGCAAGGCTTTGTCTTCCTGGTCACCGTCTCTAAGGGACAGTTTAGGTCCAGCTGGACCTTCCAGCGGCAAAAGTGTCAATGGCAGTCTCGGAGTGTCGAGACCGCACATTGTGTCATTGCAACGTGGCTCCTCCTTCCGGGTTTGTGTATTGTTATGTAAAGAAAATTCACTTTTAACCAATTTTGGGTAATTTAACAAGGTTGGGAAGCACTACTTTTAGAGCTTTTAAAAAATTTGAAATGATTTTTGCCTCCTGACCTTTTTAATTTTCTGTTCTTGAACATGGGAACATTGGGTGAGTTTATAGAATTAGAAATTTAAATAGAAATTGAATGTAGTGTACATTTACATTATCTGCAAATGTACTTCAGAAAATAAAAGATCGTAAGTGCCGTGTTTCCCCAAAAATAAGACCCAACCAGAAAATAAGCCCTAGCATGATTTTTCAGGATGCTCATGTCAGGTTCTGAAGGGTTAATGAAACCAGCCAAACACAGAAACGATTTGTAAATGCAGTTTGTATTCTTCCTTCGGCACGAACTGACCAACAAAGCACTAAAGCAATGAATAAATTGTCAGAGCTGCCACCCTGTGCTTCCCACCACCTTTTATAGCTACATTGGTAATTAAGATAAACAGCACCCCGTGCGTGCACACACCCATCACCTTGTGACCCAGAGCAAAAACCACCTGGCAATTAATCATGGATTGTTAGCAGGAGTTTCTTCAGCTTGTGGAGGTGGGACGGTGAGTCTTGGCAGCTGGCTCAGTCTTCTCCCCTGAATGGCAGCTCCAGGCCTCTGGGCTGGCCAAAGCTGACATGCAGCCCCTACCACGGAGACAGCATCTGGGGAGCTACGAATTACAGTTAGTTAGGAGTTGAAGGACCCCTTTTCCCCGGTTTTGTGGGATGTCTGCGGTGGAATCTCGTTACCAGGAGGGGTGCCCTACAGTCCTTGCCATGAACCCAAGATGCCTCCGACAGGGGATAACCTTTCCATAAAATAAGGTATTGTAACTGTCCCCTGTGCCACCTGGAATCTAGTATATCTTGCACTATATAGTGCTGCTCCCCATCTACAGTAACCGGGGCTGGCGGCTGTAGCGGGTCTCCTCTGATATCAGAGGCCTGAATTGATCAGAGCAGGCTGCAGTGGAAGACTGGATGTGTTTTCCCCAGTACAGGGGGGAGTCTTAGCTGCACTGTGACCGGATTAATAACTTGCATGATTGGGAAAGGCCCAATGAATTCGGCCCCGAGTTTCTTACATGGCAACGGCAGCCTGAGATATTTAGTGGAGAGGTATACCCTTTGGCCTACATGGAAAGGTCCTTGCTCCTTCCATCTTTTATCGGCACTCTTTTTATATGTGGCAAAAGAGTGACATAACGCATCCTTCACCACTTTCCAAACTTTTTGCATCCGGGCTATCCACTCCTGCGAGGTCGTGTCATCTGGGCACACTTGAGGACACTCTGGAATTGGGGATGAACTCCTGCCCTGTAGCCACATGAAATGGGGTAAACCCCGTACTTTTGTGCACTGCATTGTTATATGCAACGTCTGCAAAGGGGAGGAGTTCAGCCCAATCGGTCTGTTGGTACTGAAAATAACATCTCAAGTAGCGCTCCACCATCGTGTTTGCCCTCTCTGCTGCACCATTTGTCACGGGGTGGAAGGCTGCACTAAGTCCCTGTGAAGATCCCACCATTACCACGAATTTACACCAGAACCGGGCAGTGAATTGCACTCCCCTGTCTGAAATTATCCTTTGGGGGATGCCATGGAGTCTATAGACATGGGCAATAAACAATTTGGCCAGCTTCCTAGCAGATGGAAGGCCGGTACATGCTACAAAATGAGTCTGCTTGGAGAACAGGTCCATTATCGTCTAAATGACCTTATTCCCTTGGCTGTCTGGTAAATCCACGATGAAGTCCATGGCTATCAGTTCCCATGGCCGAATTGGATCTGCCACCTGCTGTAAAAGACCAGGAGGCTGGCCAGGCCGGGCCTTCATGGTAGTGCAAACAACACAACTCCTTATATATTCCTCTATGTCCCTCTTCATGTGGGGCCACCAGAACTGGTGATTTACTAAACGCAGAGACTTGAATAACCCAAAATGTCCAGCCGAGTGAACGTGTTGGCAGCGCCGCAGCATGGCCACCCGTACCACACTTGGTACATAGAACTTTGATCCCTTCCAGGCAAAGCCCTCTCGCCATGTTAATAAAGTTTGATTTTCTTGAAACCACTGGTCCATTGGGAGTGCTGCTTTGATTGCTCTGGAGAGATCCTCCCCCTGGGCATACAGGTTTGGTGCCGATGTGGCCTGTTGAGTGGCTAACACCCTAGGCTGTGAGGTTGGGATGATAGCCTGTACTAGATCCTCCCTTTTATTATGATACTGTGGTTTGCAGGAGAGGGCATCAGTTAAGAAGTTCTTGCCCCCTGGTATATAGTTTAATTGGAAGGTGAATCGCCGAAAATACAAGGCCCATCTAACTTGTTTTGGAGACAATCTTCATGGGGTCTGGAGGGCCTCCAAATTCTTGTGGTCTGTCCAGACCTCGAAGGGTATCCCTCCCCCTTCTAGTAAATGCCGCCACGTCAACAGGGCCCACCGGACCGCAAACGCCTCCTCCCAAGTGGGCCAGTTGCGTTCGGTCCTTGTCAACTTCTTTGAGGTGTAGGCACACAGCTGTAGGACTCCTTCCTTGTTCTTTTGTAAGAGAACTGCAGCCACCGCCACATCACTGGCGTCTTCCTGAACCACAATGGCTTAGTGGGCTCTGGATGTTTCAATACCGCCTCTTGTGCAAACAAGGACTTCAGATGCTCAAACGCTTGCTGACACGCTGTTGTCCACACAACTGGGCTTCCCAGTCAAGGGTTTGTCATGAGATGTTTGGTGCGTAAGAGATTGGTTACTGGAAGGGCCACTTGGGCAAAGGATGGGATGAATTGGCGATAGAAACTGGCAAACCCTTAAAAACTCTGTAACTGCTTGCCGGTTTTAGGAGCCTGTCTGTCAGCATTCCAATATCATCCAAAATTAAATCAGAGTGCAAGGCAGAACTTTCCTCAAACTTCCAATTTATTAAGAGAGACATGTTGGCACATCTGTGGAAAACCCGAATCTGAAAGCTTCCTGGGTTTTCCACCCAGCTGAAAGTTCATGATCTTGCGCCCACACCCACAAGTCCATCACATGGTCCAATCTTCCACTGCCATGCTGGCATTTCCACCCATCTAGTTCCGGTCAGGTGCAGAGGTGCAGAGACAAAGAATGACCTTGGGCTTCTAGAAAGGAATGTTTTATTTTGACAACAACATATTCTACTCCATACTATTCCCCCTCCCAATTCCCCACTAATGAAACAGCATGGAAAAATAAGAGAGAGCGTGGCAGGCCAAACATCCAAAAAGGAATCGGCTGCAGGCCTGACAGGCGTCCTCTCCTCAGAACAAAAACATTTCCTGAAAAGAGAATAACATAAAAGTTAACATAACAAAAGTAACCACCTCTCCCACCCCAGGGGGACCCCTTGGCTTATTGGGAAACGTATCATGAAATTGTTTTACTAACTTCTCCACTTTTAGGTTCCAGCTTTTCACCCAAGTAGCTTTGGACAAAGGGTAACCCTTCCAATGCACTAAATACTGTAAGTGATCCCTATACAGCCTGGAGTCTATGATTTTTTCCACCTCATAATGTGTTTCCGCCTCTATCACTACAGAAGGAGGGAAAGCTTGGGTGGATGGTCTTATGCTGGACCCAATTACTGGTTTCAACAAGCTACAATGAAATACTGGGTAAATCTTCCCTAGAATTCTGGGTAGACTGAGTTGAACTGTAACTGGGTTAATTATCTTCACTATTGGGAATGGAGCTAGAAATTTTGGGCCCAATTTCTTGCTAAACATTCTTAATCTTATGTATTTGGTAGATACAAAAACGTTGTCACCCACATGAAAGGGGGGTTGGAGCGAGCGGTGTTTATCAGCTTGCTTCTTGTAGGCTTCTGTCGCATCTGCTAGAGCTTTCTTCGTATTTTCCCATCCTTTCTTTAGAGTGTCCATCCATTCATTCAGAGACATGGAGGAGGGAGGTTCTCTAGTCAGCTCAGGCATGGGAACAAATTCCATGCCACTGGTAATTTGGAAAGGAGTTAATCCAGTGGTGCTGTGGACCGCGTTGTTGTACGCCACTTCGGCAAAGGGTAGCAAGTCCAACCAATTGTCTTGATGATAGTCCACGTAACGCCGGATGTATTTTTCCACCATCACATTGGCACTCTCTGCTGCGCCATTCATTCTGGGATGAAACGCTGAGTAGTTCTTGTGTGGACCCAATGGATCTCAGGACCTCTCTCCAGAACTTGGCTATGAACTGGACTCCGCGGTCTGAAATGATCCTATTGGGCACTCCGTGCAGGCGATAAATGTGTTTCATAAACATTTTCGCTAATTTCTTTGCAGATGGCAACCCTGAGCAAGCAATGAAGTGTGCCTGCTTGGAAACCAAATCAATAACTGTCCAGATTACTCTATTCCCACTGCTGTCTGGGAGTTCGACAATGAAGTCCATTGCGACCTCTTCCCATGCTCGGTTAGGGCTGGCCACTTGTAATAGTCCAGGGGGCTTCTCTGGCAGTGTTTTCATCGTTGCGCAAGTAGCACAGCTTTTTACATAAACTTCCACCTCTGATTCCATCTTTGGCTACCAAAATTGACGCCTGGCGAGGTGGAGTGTTTTTAGGAATCCAAAGTGGCCTCCTAGTTCCGCCTCATGGCTTCACTGTAGAACTTCCAGCCTCAACCCTGCAGGGATGTACAGTTTGGACCCCTTCCAGGCTAATCCATTTTCCATTGTTAGGATATTCTGGTTATTGTTGAGCCACTGGTCTGTTGGGAGTGCCAATTTCATAGCTGTCATCAGCTTATTCTGGCTTCAGTTAGTGAAAAATAGAGAGAGAGTGGCAGGCCAAAGATCCTAAAAGGAATCGGCTGCAGGCCTGACACTGCCAGTCCAACACCGCCTTTACCTTTGCGGGGTCTATCTCCACCCCTTTAGGTGAAATATGGAATCCAAGGTAATCCAATTGCATCCTGTGGAATTCACATTTAGACAATTTAATGTATAAATGTGCATCCAGCAGCTTTTTAAGCACTTGATGTACAAGAGTTACATGTTCTTCCATGGTCTTGGTATATATAAGGATATCGTCTAAATAGACGAGTACCCCTTGATATAAATGCTCATGCAGCACCTTGTTAATTAGCTGCATGAACACCGCTGGGGCTCCTTGCAGTCCGAAGGGCATAACCCGGAACTGGTAACTGCCAAGAGGACAATTGAAGGCTGCCTTCCATTCATCACCGGCCCGAATGCATACCCTATAGTACACCTTCCTGAGATCTAATTTTGTGAATATACGTCCCTATCCTAGCCAGCATGTCCTTCATTAAAGGAAGAGGGTATAGATGTTCCACACAGACAGCTTTAAGGTCCCAGAAGTCAACACAGAAGCGTAAGCCGCCATCCTTTTTCTTCCGGAACAGAACAGGGGCGGCTACCCTTGATCTAGCTGGCTGAATAAAGCCCCTTTTTAAGTTCTTTTCTATATATGCCCTCATCTCTGTTAGCTCCTGTGGGGTCATAGAATACATCCGGGGCTTTGGCAGTTTAGCCCCGGGGAGAAGTTCCACGGCACAATCTGTGGGGCAGTGAGGGGGCAAAGTATCACATTCCTGTTCGCTGCATACATCTTTTAAATCTGCATATACCTGACGGAATCGCTCCTCCCCAGCTGTATGTACCAACGACACTGTAGCTCGCAATCCCACTGGGCCCTGGGCCATGGTGTGCACCTTATGAGGAGTGGGGTCAGGACCGAGGCCTATTCTGAGATGCCTACTACCACCACCCACCATATCATGGGTCCCCATTTGTCCAACCATGCCAGGCCTAGTACAATCTCCTCCGTAATGTTGGGAACCACTACAAATCGCAAGACCTCCCGATGGGGCCCTATCTGCAATATCGACCTGATCAGTTACATGTGTGGCTGATTGGTCCCCCAATACAGACCCGTCCATCTGTTTGAAATGGATCGGCCTAGCCAACTTTCTGAGGCCCACCCCCAGATTATCAGCAACTGTGGCATTCATTAAGCACTGAGTGCACCCTGAATCGATCAGGGCTGTACATTGTTGTTGCCTCGCCGCTTCCATCACTACCTGTATCACAAACGGTTTGATAGGCTTAGTTATCATTGGGTCGGAACCCTCCACCCAGTCACTTCCACCAGTATTGAGCATATCACCCAATGGGCTGGAGTCAACTGGTATAGGAACTGGTTGACTCACCCCGTGTGACTTCTCATGGCTGCCCCTGATGTTCTTCCTGGCCACCCCCTTTTTTTTCTCTTGGTGTGCTCATGGACGCTGTAGGGCCGGTCTCATGGCAGACTGCCAGTCTATGCCCCGGCCTCCTGCATCGAAAACATGTTATGGATGGGTGTTGTCAGTCCAGCTACCATTGGGGATGGAGGTTGTTCCATGGAAACCACTGTGGTTTGCGGGGTTTTCAGGGCAACTCTGATACGACACATCTGTTGCAGTCTTTGTCCTCGCCTACCCCTCTCCCTTCCTGGCTTATCCTCATGGAATTCTATAGCTAATTCCGTGGTGGCCTGGAACCATGCATTCAGTCTAGGTGGCAACCCTCTGTAGATGCAGGCCCGGCGTAGTGTTCGGTCAAGACCGGTCTTAAAGTAATGTGCCACAAACCTCTCTGGCCACATCCTCACTTTGCTGGCCAGACACTGGAACTCTCTGATGTATTAAGCTACTGGCTTCCCTTGTTGTCTTGTAGCCCGCAATTCTGCTTCCGCCCGCTGGATCCTGGTGGTATCTTCAAACCTCTCCCACAGTGCCATCAGGAACAAACCAATGTCCGTGAGTTCCACAGCATGATCCCAATACAGATCAGGCACCCAGACAGCAGCCTCTCCATCCATCACTGCCATCATGGCCATCACCATGTCCCACTGCGACGTATAAATATGGCCGTAACGATCCATGTGATTTAACCCCTGGCCTAAGTAGAGGGACACTCGTCCTAGGCTACCGTCAAACGTAGCCTGTATTGCTGGTGGGTGCCATAATCCCATCACTCCGCGCCCATAACCAGCTGGAGAACCCCTCTGGGTAAAGAGAGGGTGAGGTGCATAGCTCTCTCGTGCCGCTCATCGCCCGCAGGTGTCCCGGGCAGCTTGGGGTAAACTTAGCCCAGGCTGCTGATCTCCTACTCTTGCGGCCCCTTGGGCACCATACTGTTCTGGATTGGTTATGCTGGACTGTCCAATGAATCCCCCTGCCTGTTGGTATCCATGTTCCAGGGACCCTCTCCAACCACTGCCACGTCCATTATCTCGGAAGCTCACTGCCCCAAACCTTTCCTGCAGCATCTGTAGAGTTGGGCTGTCCATCACGGAGGTGTAACTCCAATTGTCATCTGAGCTGTGCCTTTCATACCATTGGGCAAAATGGGTTCCAAAAGAGGTGAGCTGGGGAGCATGGGGTGGTAAGCCTCTGTGGTCTTGAGCCGCTGGCAAGCCCAGACACCAATCCCCTGCATGAGCTTGGCCCACATCAGCCTCTAGAGGTTCTGCTGTAGGCTACCATGTCACCAAGTGGTCCTTAGACCTTACATCCAATGGTTCCTCTCCTGCTGGCCCTGACACAGTCTCCAGCACAGTTGTATCAGTTGCCATGGCAGACTCTTCCAAGCCCACAGCCTCCAATCCAAACACTGTACGTTCAGCCATGGTGTGAGCTCTGACAAACTGTCAGGTTCCGAAGGGTTAATGAAACCAGCCAAACACAAAAACGGTTTGTAAATGCAGTTTGTATTCTTCCTTCGGCACGAACTGACCAACAAAGCACTAAGGCAATGAATAAATTGTCAGAGCTGCCACCCTGTGCTTCCCACCACCTTTTATAGCTACATTGGTAATTAAGGTAAACCGCACCCTGCGCATGCACACACCCATCACCTTGTGACCCAGTGCAAAAGCCACCCAGCAATTAATCATGGATTGTTAGCAGGAGTTTCTTCAGCTTGTGGAGATGGGACGGTAAGTCTTGGCAGCTGGTCCAGTCTTCTCCCCTGAATGGCAGCTCCAGGCCTTTGGGCTAGCCGGAGCTGACAGCACGTAAGCCCTACACAAAAAATAAGCCCCAGTTAACATGGGTGTGACCAGCTTGACGTCGCTTGCATCGAAGGCTGCCTGTGGGGACTTGGGTAGGGTGGAGAAGGGGAGTCCCGGCTGCCTCTTGAGGATGGGGGCTCCCCACCCTTCCCATTCACTGAGGATATTGTGGATGATGCAGCAGGCAAGAGGCTCATCCAGTGTGTGCAGTGGAGCAGGAAGACGAGGTTGAGGCCAGCCCACCACGCAGCAAGCGGAGGCAGAGGCGCAGGGGGAGACACACGATCCAGCCTACCAGACATGCTGTGCAGCTGCCTGCCCTGTCATGGCTGCAGGCAAGCAAAGCCTTTACAAAGGCCTCTCACAGCAAAACGGAGGCCAGGGGGCGCCACGTGTGTCAATCTGGAGTTTGTTTCTTGGCTGCAGAGGCCTTACTTCTACATCCTTTAAATAGCGTCCACTCAACCCCTTGGGCCCATCCCGATAACCCCACACCTCATGTGGCATCCTTCAGTGATGCTGCTGAAGCCGCACGCTGCTGACGCTCTGCGCAGGCCTTGCTTCCCATTCAGCCGTGGCAGGCTTCATGCGATCCTGGACACAGCAGGGGACTCACCAGGGCCACCCCACAGCCTAGTACGTCTGCCGCAGCCTGCGGAGCCCTCTGCCGCTCAGTTGTGCAGTATGCAGGGTGACATTCCGGCAGACGTTGTTTCTTGTGCGGCATATGGGAGTTGAGGCACCGCTCAGCTGGCAGATGCTGGTGCGGCGGGAGGGCATGGATGCTCTGCCCAGCTGGTGGCTCCCAGTGTGGCGGATGGTGTGGTGGGCGTTGCAGCGGACGTTGCAGCGGGTGGTGCAACGGGCGGTGTGGTGGGCAATGCGGCATGCAATGCATTGTGGTCCCCATCCAATTGACAGCCCTGGAGACCCAAGGGCTGAAATGCACCCCACCACCACCACTGGGATGAGATCTGGAAGGCAAAGGACACTGTTAGCTCCATCCTGCACACCAGACTCCCCTCCGCCCGGTTTGCTCATATTATGGCGATGGAACCGGTTCACCAATAGGGGAGCGCTAATGTCCTCAGTTCATACCCATGGAGCCTACGACAGGGGGTACCCCTTCCACTGCACCAGGTATTGTAGTAGGCCCCTGTGCCTACGAGAGTCTAGAATCTGGTCTACCTCGTTGTGCCATTTTCCTCTTAACCGTATGGGTCGGGGTGCCTGGACTGGGAGTCCCCTTAAGGTTGATGTTTTGACTGGGCAGAGGAGGCTACTATGGAACACCAGGTGGGTTTTGCTTAACAGTGGAGGGAGTTTGAGTTCCACTGTAATCGGGTTGATGACCCTTATGATTGGGAACGGCTCTAGGAGCTTTGGGCCGAGTTTCCAGCAAGGTACCTTGAGCTTAAGGTACTTCATGAAAAGATACACTTGTTCTCCCATGTGAAATGGGGCTTGCTGACTATGTTTCTTATCTACTTGCATTTTGTAAGTGTCTGTCGCCGCTCATAAGGCCATCCGAACATGTTCCCACACCTGTTGCATACTAGCAAGCCATTCTTACAGGCTCACGTCAGTGGGCAGCACCCATGGGCACTCAGGTATCGGAACAAAGTCGATTCTATTCGCTATCCGGAAATGGGTGAACCCCGTACTACTATGTATCACGTTGCTGTTGTTTTTTAAGTTTTTTTTCAAAACAAACACAACACATAAAATCTTCCTTCTTTACATACTGTAGAAAGTGTATCAGTTGGTTACAAAAGACTTTCGTGCATCTCTTCCACAGTCATCAAGCATAATTCATATTAACTCAAGTGTTTTAACTCAGATATTTATACATGTTACCATCATCATACCTCCATTTTCATTTGACTATAATTGTATAAACGTCCTTCATCATAAAATATACCAAGATTTAATACATAACCACATAATGGCATTTCATTTACTATTTCTAAAATCCTCCAATGACACTGAGTCCTTATGTCCTATTCTAGCTAAACATCCATAATATTTTTTTTATTAAAGGTTTTAACAAATTTTACAAATATTACCCCTTCCCCTTCCCACCCTCCGACCCTCCCTCCCCCCAACCTCCCAGAGCAAAATACAGGGTATAAACATTTAACAATCATACGCTAACATAAGCTAACTGATTTTAACATCCTACCTCCTCTTGTGCTTTAATTCCCCTTTTGTTAAGCTAACTTTAGGTAAATTGTAACATTCTTTCTGCCTTCACTCATAAGCTAATTGAAATTTTTTAGTCCGATATTTATTTTGAATATAGTCAATCCACCTTCTCCATTCCAACTTATATTTCTCATCCGAATGGTCCTTCAAATATGCTGTAATTTTGGCCATCTCTGCTAGATTTACTACTTTTAGCGTCCATTCTTGAATAGTAGGCAATTCTTCCCTCTTTCAGTACTGCGCCACCAACAATCTTAGTTTTCTTTGTTTTGAAGCCATTTCCAGATATTCAAACAAACTTTTCAACAGCCAGTTTATTGAGTCCAAAAAGTCCACCTATTCCCCCAGATTTGTTAACTAATACTGTTTTCTTTGATCTTAAACTCTTGAGTGTTTTAACATCGTTAGCAGGCAGTTAACAAGTGCTGTCCCTTTTAGATTAAACTTTCAACAAACTCTTTGTTATCCAATCACCATCTGAAGTCCCTTTGTCTTCACAGAGGGAAATATATTACATCAGAATTAAGAGTTGTACTTACAATTATATTCACTCCTGTTTTGCTCTGCCTGCGTATCAATCAAATATAGATTTAAACATTGACAGCAGGGGTGGTCGTGACGTTTCGTTTCTGCAAAAGCAGAAGCGTCCTGGAAGAGGAGCTATGTTGGGCTTCTGGGGAGCTCTCACCCTTCGTACCCCAGAATTTCTCCTGTGGATCCCGGGGAGCTCTACCCTCTCCCATCTGCTCGCCCCCCCGCTTTTCCCGAGGGGGGAGTTTTCAAGCCGCTAGACAGCTGATTTACGCTGTTCTAGCATCTTACTCAGTCACGGGGCTGGTGTTCCCTAGGGAGCATCTTCCAACGCTGACGGTGCCACCGCAAGCTCAAACAGCCATAATATTTAAAAACAAAGTTTTCTAATCCTTCTTTCCAAATCACTGTTTACAATTTACATCCCATTTCCTTATGTTGTACCCATACATATATGTTCTGACCCCCCTCTTCCCCCGCCAACACAGACACACTCTGAGCCAAAGATACTTCACGAGGTTTATTGTACAGACAGACAGATCCTTGGCAGCAATCCAACACGACTAGACCTTCAGAACCCTGCAGCACTGATACGCAATAGCAGCTATCCAGCCTGCCACGCTCACAAGACTGTACTCCCACAATAGTTCCTGCGTTGACTTCTGCAAAAGGGCGTGTGCACAAGCAGTCCTTTTATAGTCTGGAGAGGAGTCTAATTATCATCAGCTGAGCGCAATTACCTCTAGTAACTGCGCAATTGCTCCTGACACCGCTTAGCGCGCTGGTAACGAGCATTTAATAACTCACTGCTGATGTCTGACTCGCTGTCCCGTGACTCCTCCCCACTGCTCCAAGGCATGACATCAGGAGCACCCTCCCTTTGGCTTTCACCACTGCTCCATGCCTCAGGCGCCTCCTGGTGGCCGACCAGCCTCTCTGATCCCTGCTCGGAGTCAGAACCCTGCCCAGGGTCCTCCACATCCTCCAGAGCCGATTCATAGGGACCCTCGCTGTCGGAGTCTGGTGGCAGCTCCAATGGCTCCTGCTGGGCCACAACACTATCCCTCACCGCAGGGCCCTTTCCCTGGGTCTGATGCTCGGGATGCAGCCTCGAGGGAAATTGTGCATGATAGGCTCGCACCAGTGCAGGGGCATGTACAGCCGTCACATCGGTCCAGGTCCCCCCGTTCGACCCCTCGTCTGTCCAGTCGACCAAATCCTGAAACCGTCCCTTGAGACATCTCGAGTCACGGATCGGGGTCCCTTTGTGCGGTGGCTATGTGTCCACCTCACGCGAAGACGGCTGGGGAGAAGAGGGACGTCGGAGAGGACAAGGTGACCGTTCAGGGATCAGGAGCGAGCGATGGAACACCGGGTGCACTCGCATCGAGCGTGGGAGGGTCAGGTGATAGGCCACTGGGTTGATAATGGCCTCCACGGGGAACGGCCTAAGATACCGGTGGTCCAATTTCTTCGTCGGCCGGTGAGACGGAAGATGCCCCGTGGACAGCCACACGTGATCTCCCACAGCCAATTCCGGCACCGCACGTCGAGCCTTGTCCGCTACCCGCTTGTAGTCCTCCTTTGCCTGATTCAGATAGCGGCGCACTTGGTGGACCGCCTGGAGCTCAGAGAGGAAGTCCTGCACTGCGGGGACCGGAAAGTCCACTGGGGTGAGAGGGAAAAACGAGGGTGGTACCCGACGTTCGCCATGAAAGGCGTCGTCCATGTGGAGGTGTGCTGCGAGTTGTTAAAGGCGAACTCTGCCACGGCCAGGTACTCTGCCCAATTGTTCTGCTGCTGGTTCACGAAGCAGCGAAGGTACTGTTCCAGAATCCCAATCACCTTCTCCGTCCCCCCATTGGTTTCGGGATGGTGCGCCGAGGATAAACAAACCTGGACATCTAGAGCGGCCATCAGCCCTTTCCAGAACTGGGCCGTGAATTGTGTCCCATGATCTGATATGACCCGATCAGGTAGGCCGTGCAGCCGGAACACGTGCTGGATGAACATGCAGGTGGTGGAGCGGGCTGTCGGCAATCTCCGACAGGGAATGAAATGCGCCACCTGGTGAGCATGTCCACCACCACAAGGACCGTGGTAAAACCTGACGACGGAGGCAGTTCCGTCAAGAAGTCCATGGACACAGCCCCCCAGGGTCTGTCCGGCGTCAGCAATGGCTGCAACAAGCCTGGAGGAGCTCCCGTTGCTGATTTGGCCTGTCGACACTGCACACACGACCTGACGTACGTCTGCACATCGTGTCGCAAGCGGGGCCACCAGAAGGTACGGGAGACCAGGTGCAATGTTTTGAAAAGGCCAAAATGTCCTGCTGCTGGAGTGTCATGACACTGGGAGAGAACCAGTCCACCGAGGGGCCCTGCAGGCACATAGAGCCGGTCCCGATACCTCAAAAGGTCCTCGTCAAAGGTCCACGGGGATGTTGGCCCTACCTCTGCCCACCGTTGTTCCACCCACTCGTCGTTCCGCTGCGCATCCCTTATCAGAGACCGTAAATCCACGGGTTCCTGAACTGCAGCGAAGGACTCGACGGGTAGAACAGTCCGGGGTGGAAGTGAGTCTGCAGGGTCAGAGTACTCTGGTTTCCTAGACAGGGCATCCGCCCGTTGATTCAGCGCACTGGGGATGTACGTTACTTTGAAATTGAACCGGGCAAAGAACAGAGACCACCGGATCTGGCGTTGGTTCAGCTTATGCGCTGTGGTCAAAAACTCCAAATTCCAATGGTCCGTCCGGACCTCGACCTGATGCCTGGCCCCCTCCAGGTGATGTCTCCAGGCCTTGAACGCCACCTTGATAGCCAACAACTCCTTCTCCCAGATGGTGTAATTGCGCTCAGAAGGATTGAGTTTCCGAGAGTAGTAAGCGCAAGGGAAAAGGGTACCCTCAGGGGTGTAAGCCTGCAGTAACACCGCCCCCACTGCGATGTCAGACGCGTCCGCCTCCACTACAAATGGATGATGGTTATCAGGGTGCTTCAGGATCGGCTCCCTCGTAAAAGCGCGCTTCAGGGCCACGAACGCCTGTTGCTCTGTGGGCCCCCAGCGAAACGGCACTTTCTTTTGCAGGAGCCGAGTGAGGGGCGTGGTCAAGAAAGCAAAGCTGGGGATGAAGGTCCGGTAATAGTTGGCAAACCCGAGGAGTCTCTGAACATCCTTCATACGTCGAGGAGGTCGCCAACTACATAACGCCTCCACCTTGCCTGGCTCCATCGCAATTCCTTCAGGGGAGATACGGTGCCCCAGGAACTCGATGGTAGTCTGCCAGAACTGACACTTCGCCAGCTTGGCAAATAAACGATGTTCTCGGAGTCGCTGCAAGACCAGATGCAAGTGATGTTGATGATCCCTCCGGGACGTGGAGTAGATCAAGATGTCGTCCAGGTAAATGACGACAAACTGATCCAAAAGGTCCCGGAAGATGTCATTCATGAAGTGTTGGAAGACTGCCGGGGCATTGGTCAACCCGAACGGCATGACCGTGTACTCGAAATGTCCGTACCGGGTACCAAAGGCTGTCTTCCATTCGTCCCCCGCCCTGACTTTGACCAGGTTGTAAGCCCCACGCAAGTCCAGTTTTGTGAACACCGTTGCCTCCCGGAGCCACTCCAACAACTCAGGAATCAGGGGCAGCGGATAACGGTTACGTACCATGATGGCATTCAGGCGCCGGTAATCGCAACAAAGTCTCAGATCCCTGGTCTTCTTTGTTACGAACAAAACTGGGGCAGACAAGGGCGAGGACGAAGGCCGGATAAACCCCCAGGCAAGGTTCTTGTCAAGAAAGTCCCGCAATGCAGCCAACTCCGGCTCAGACATGGAGCACAGACGACCCGTCGGGAGTTTCACATACATATATGTTCTGACCCCCCTCTTCCCCCGCCAACACAGACACACTCTGAGCCAAAGATGCTTCATGAGGTTTATTGTACAGACAGACAGATCCTTGGCAGCAATCCAACACGACTAGACCTTCAGAACCCTCTGGCACTGATACGCAATAGCAGCTATCCAGCCTGCCACGCTCACAAGACTGTACTCCCACAATAGTTCCTGCGTTGACTTCTGCAAAAGGGCGTGTGCACAAGCAGTCCTTTTATAGTCTGGAGAGGAGTCTAATTATCATCAGCTGAGCGCAATTACCTCTAGTAACTGCGCAATTGCTCCTGACGCCGCTTAGCACGCTGGTAACGAGCATTTAATAACTCACTGCTGATGTCTGACTCGCTGTCCCATGACTCCTCCCCACTGCTCCAAGGCAGGAGCACCCTCCCTTTGGCTTTCACCACTGCTCCATGCCTCAGGCGCCTCCTGGTGGCCGAATAGCCTCTCTGATCCCTGCTTGGAGTCAGAACCCTGCCCAGGGTCCTCCACATCCTCCAGAGCCGACTCATAGGGACCCTCGCTGTCGGAGTCTGGTGGCAGCTCTAACGGCTCCTGCTGGGCCACAACACATATATATATATACGTTATTATCATTATCCCTCCTTTATTTGACTATATCCTGCATCATATCATTTCCACCCCTAATAATCAAGACTTAACTGAATCTAACTTAATTCTTTTTTTAATTAACCTTTATATATAATCCAAAAGGGTTTCTAATCTTCCTTTCATGGGTACCATTCAATATTCATATCCGGTTATTACTTAGCATAACACTACACATTGTATACATTATTATCATTATCAATTATTTATTTAACTATATCTATTGTCACTAAATTTCACTAAGTTTAGCTAGTTTTAAATTATACTCTTCCATCTATCAACCTGTATCTTTCCAGTAGCAAAACAGTCTCATATCTTCTGGCATTTGTGGTGTCAGTCCTCTAATCATCTCCTTAATCAACTTTGTATGGACTCCTCTTAGCAATTCTTTGCTTATAAAATCTGTCATGTAATTTCGATGCCCTTCTTCTGTTTCCTTAATCAGCTTATCTTTAATTGTCGGTACTGTTATCAATGATATTGCTAATAAAATTTCTCTCTTTAAATCCATAAATTCTTTTTTAAATTTTTTTTATTGTTTTAATTAAACAAAAACACAAAAAAGAATCATTCTTTATTACATCTTGTAGAAAGCATGTCGATTGGTTACAAATAGATTTCGTGCGTTACTACCACAATCATTATTTATACTTCCTTCATAGTGAGTTGTACATTTTAAATAAAAAATCTTTATGTATTTTACTATCAATGTACCATCATTCTCATTTGACTAGAATTATTTAAACATGCTTTTATCTAGAATCATTTGTATTTAAAGACACAACCACCTACTGGCATTCGTTAGCTATTTCAATAAACCTCCAATAATTACCCTTTTATAACATATTCCTTTCCCCCCCCCCCAACTCACTGTTCAAGGCTTATATCTAATTGCTTTTACCAATGCCAACACATGTAGAAATCATTAAACATTATCCATTAACATTTCCTTGTTATTATAGTTATCTAAATTTTTTTTACTATTTATATCACATCTCCTCTCATCTGACCCAAGAAAGATTAAATCTTTATAATAAAATCTAAACAAAAATTTGTTAGTAGAGTTTATAAGTACCCGAGAAAGAGTACATCTTTATAGCAAAATCTAAAGAAAAATTTATTAGTAAAATTGAAAAATCTTTTTCCCAGGTCCCGATTTGTAGTTTATATCCAAATTGCTTTTACTAGTTGAAATTATTATTTCATTATTATTATCATAATGAATTATTTGTTAACGAATAAACATTTAAAGAAACATTCTAAAAACATCTACAAAATCCTACTTGTTAATCACCAAAAATTAACTAAGTTTTTAATTATCAACATTCATTATCAGCCTGTATCTTTCCAGTAACAAAACAATCTTATCTCTTTTGCCAGTTGTTGCGTCAATTCTCTTATTAACTTCTTTATAAGGTTTTTAAAAACTTCTCTCCGCACTTTTTTGCTAAAAAGATCTCTCATATAGTCTCGTTGCCCTTGAGCTGATGTTGAAATTAACATATCTTTGATTATCAGACGTATTTCTGAAGCTGTTTCTCTTCTTAATTCCATCATCAAATCCATATCTTGAGAAGAGGGATAGAGCTCCAGATTATCAAGTTCACTTTTCCATATTCCCTTCTTTCCACTTTCACTCATGAATGCTCCATTAGTAAGTTCATCTGTTATTTTGTCTTTATCTTCTATATCTTCATTCTCTTCTTTAATTTTTGGGGCTCCAACCCCTTCATCTTTTGCTGTGCAAGACAATAGTCTATCCAACTTCTTATCGAATCTCTCAAATCCTTCCAATATATTTTGAATTCCATCCCAAAAATCCTGGAAACTTAGGGTTTCCTCATCTGCATATTGATACATATTCCCAAAAAGAGAAAAAAGAGTCTAAAATCCACTGCCACTCTCGCCTTCAATGTCTCTTTTATGTATAAAAGTACTTTTATTTTGAATTTACTTAAACACAAGATTCTTTTAATTTTTTCGAAAAGGAAGGGTTCTATCTTTTTCTTTTCTTTTCCTTCCCTTGCCCAAAATATTTCACAAAGACACCTGCAAAAGAACAGTCCATGTCCTTGAGTCTTTATCGGTCTCCACAAGTAAGCTGCAAACCCTCCAGTTACAACGTCAGTAGAATCAAAGGAGATAGAACAAAGGATACATTGTTTCAAAAAAAAAAAAAACAAGTTCTGGCTTCCGAATGGCAGATTCAACTTTCTCTTATTCGTTTCAAGCTTAAAGAAAACAAAAGTCTCCAAAAGTCTTTAATAAAATTTAGTAAGCAGTAGAAGGAAGGATTATTAAAATAAAAAAGGTTTTGGTTCAGCAAAAAAATAAGATAGCAAAGAATAGAAGAAAAAAATCAATTCATTCACTTAAGAGGAGAAACGGAAAGTGTTGCAATCACTTCAATCCACAAAATATTGTTGCAAAGAAAAAGGAAAAAAAAACTTTCTAAGGCAGTCCACTAGAGATAAATTTCGCCGCTTTATTCTTTTGCTTAAAGGACTAATTTATCTTAAAAATGGATTTTCTTTGGGCAATCATTCTCAAAGAAAAAATCTCACCAGATGGACTCACTTTCACTGCCTTCTTTCCAGCCTGGGGGCTGCCTGTTTACTGCCGGCTTGGAGAGCTTCCCTTGGGTCAATCAGGGACTTTGCGGTGTCCCTGAGACCAGCAAGGATTTGTCTCCCTGTTCACCATCTCTACGGGACGGTTTAGGTCCATATGGACCATGCAGCGGTAAAAGTATCAACGGTGGTCTCGGACAATCGAGACCGCACGTTGTCTCGTCGCGACGTTGGCTCCTCCTCCCAATCCATAAATTCTTTTGTTTTCTCTTCTTCTGTATCTTGCCATCTGGGGTAGATTTCCCCTCCATTTAATTCCTCTTTCAGTATTCCACTCTTGCCCTTTTCAGAGACAAACCAATCACCATAAATATCAGCAATTTTAATTTCTTTATATTCATTTTCCTCTTCAATTTTTAGGATTTTAACCACCACTTTTTGCATTTGATTAGCATCTTCAACTTCTTCATCATATTTTGCTGTTAGGTGCACTAAGTCTTCCAACTTCTTCTCTATCCTCTCATGTGTATCTGATAATTTCTGTATTTCTGAGAGTAAATTTTGCAGACTTAAAACTTCTTTCTGCTGTTGAAATTGTGACATTATCTCCAGCTAACAAACACTGCTGTTCTAGCTTAGAAGGTTTTAACAGGATTAAGCATAGATTCACAATAACATTTCATCTTTCTCTGGTTAAAAATATACTTGAAAGGAACATCTGTGTGCTTTTCTTCTTATCACTCTCTATAAACAAGCTGTGAGACCTTGAAGTGCCAAGCCAGGTTAATCAGTGAAAAAAAATAAAAGTGTTTCCTTTCCAATAAACAAACCTCCAGCCTCCGAGTAGCAGTGTTACAATGTTACAATTTCTTTGTTTCTTTTTGTATCTTTTTTGTATTTCAAGTTAAAAAAAAAGTCCGATTCTTAAATGAGTTAGAAAACCACCCACAGTAATGAAAGAGGAGAATTTTAGTCCATAGATTACAGAGAATAGTAAAAGAAAAAAAATAGAAGAAGGAAACTTAATCCATTCGCTTTAAAAGGCTTGCATAAATTCCATCCGTGAAGATAGCGTTTAAAAAGTAAGATAACCCACTGTCCAAAACCAGTCCAAATTTAATTCCGCTGCTTATTTCTTCTGTTCTCCAATTTAAATTAATTGTAAGTTTTTTTATAGGCAGTCACTTTTAAAACAGTAAAAATTCCTCACCAGCTGGAAACACTTTCTCTTTCCATATCCTTCCGTTTTGGAGCTGCCCCGACTTCATCAGCCAAATGGCTGGATTTTTTGTCACCGGCTTGAAGAACTTCTCTTGGATCAATCAGGGACTTTGTGATGTCCCTGAGATCAGCAAGACATATTTTTCCTGTTCACCATCTCTGCGGGACGGTTTAGGTCCGTTTGGACCACCCAGTGGCAAAAGTATCGACTGTGATCTCAGAGCATTGAGATCGCATGTCGTTTTGTCGTGACTTCGGCTCCTCCCTCTATGTATTGCGTTTTTATAAGCCACTTTGGCGAAGGGCAGTAACTCGGCCCAGTTCATTTGTTGATACCTCACATAGCAGCAGAGGTACTGCTCCACCATTTTATTAGTTCTCTCAGAGGCTCCATTGGTGGCTGGGTGAAATGCAGAACTCATAGCCTTGGGAGGACCCCACCATCTTCAGGAAGTTGCGCCAAAACCTGGCGGTGAACTGTACCCCCTGATTGGAGATAATTCTTCTTGGTACACTGTGCAGGCAGTATACGTGAGTTACAAACAGCTTTTCTAGCTTCCTAGCCAACGAGAGGCTGGGACATGCCACAAAATGGGACTGTTTTGAGAACAGGTCAATTACTGTCCAGATCACAGTATTGCCACAGACAGTGCATCTTTGAATGTATTCCTCTAGATCCTGTTTCATTTGAGGTCAATAAAGCTGTCAGTTTGTCAGGTGAAGGGTTTTCAGGAACCCAAAGTGTCCTAGCATTGTGGCACGATTGTAGTACAGCCTTGTGTTGGGTATCGGGAACATATATTTTAGAGCCCTTCCAAGCCAGACCATCTCACCACATGAGAATCTCTTGGTTTGCTTGGAACTAGGGGTCGGTGAGCACGGCAGCTCATATGACCCAGGCTATGTTGTCCGGGGCCCCACCATGCTGGGCTGTCCCAGAGCCTGTGCCACATCTTCTCTGCCACCGTTAAACTGTGGCTTTCTTGATAGGGCATACGCCAGGAAATTCTTTCCCCTGAGGATATAGTTCAAGTGGAAATTGAACCACCTGAAATACAGTGCCCACTGGACTTGCTTGGGTGACAGCTTGCTTGGGGTTTGGAGGGCCTCGAGGTTTTTATGGTCAGTCCACACCTCAAACGGGACCCTACCCCCTTCCAGTAGGTGTCTCCAGGTCAGCAGGGCCCACCAGACCACGAAAGCCTCCTTCTCCCAGATAGCCCAACACCTCTCCATTTCATTTAGTTTGTGAGAGGTGTAGGCACACGGTTGCAAGGCCCGCTCCTCATTGGCCTGTAAGAGGACAGCTCCCACAGCCACTTCACTAGCGTCGGCCTGCACCACAAATGGTTTTGCGGGATCCGGGTGTCATAGCACTGGCTCCCGAGCGAATAATGTTTTCAGAGTTTCAAAGGCCTGTTGACATGCCAGGTCCCACTGTAGTGGGTGGCCTGGCCGTGGTTTTCCAGCTAAGTGCTTGGTTTTCAGCAGATTTTTCAGGGGAAGGGCTACTTTGGTAAATGACAGAACAAACTGGTGGTAGAACTTTGCAAAGCCCAGGAAGCTTTGAAGTTGTTTATAGGTCTTTGGGGCCTGCCAGTCCAGAACCGCCTGCACCTTAGATGGGTCCATCTCCACCCCCTCTCGGCATACCCGGTCACCCAGGTAGTCCAACTGTGTCTTGTGGAATTCACACGTCATTAATTTGACATACAGGTTGGCCTCCAGTAACTTGCACAGGACCTTGCATACCAACTGGATGTGCTCGTCCATGGACTTACAATAAATCAAGATGTCACCCAAATATACGAGCACTCCATTGTATAGGTGTGCATGCAGGACTTCGTTGATCAACTGCATGAACACCGCGGGGGCCCTTTGTAACCTGAAAGGCACGACCCTGAATTGATGGCTCCCCAAGGGGCAGTTGAATGCTGTTTTCCACTCATCCCCTTCTTTGATCCACGCCCGATAGTAGGCCTCCCTTAGGTCCAACTTGGTGAAGAACCGTCCTTCTACCAAGCGGGCCAGCATATCCTTCATGAGGGGGAGGGGGTACATGTCCTCTATGTCAGCGTTCCAAAGATCATCAAAAATTAAATCAGAGTCCAAGGTAAAGTATTCCTCAAAGTTCCAATTTATTAAGAGAGACATGTTGGCACAACTGTGGAAACCCGAATCTGAAAACTTCCCGGGTTTCCCCACCCAGTTGAAAGTTCATGATCTTGCCCCCACACCCACAAGTCCATCACATGGTCCAATCTTCCACTGCCACGCTGGCAGTTCCACCCATCCATTTTCAGTCAGGCTCAGAGGTGTAGAGAACAAAAGATTACCTTGGCTTTCTAGAAATGAATTTATTTTGACAACAACACATACTACTCCTTACTATTCCCGCTCCCAATTCCCCACTAATGAAACAGCACAATAATAGAGAGTGTGGCAGGCCAAAGATCCTGAAAGGAACCGGCTGCAGGCCTAACACTCTATGCATATCCCATTAATGCCCCAGAAGTCCACACATAAGTGCAGCCCCCCATCCTTCTTTTCCCTGAACAGGACTGGGGCTGCTATACGGGATCTAGCTGTTTGTATGAACCCTCTTGCTAGGTTCTTTTCTATGTACTGTCGCATTTCGTGCAACTCCTTAGGGGTCATAAAGTACATTTTCGGTTTTGGTAACTGACCCCCTGGCAGTATCTCTATGGCACAGTCAGTTGGACGGTGGCACGGAAGGACATCACATTCCTTCTCACTGAACACTTCAGCCAGATCTTTATATACTGCCAGGAAGGTTGGTGCCTCTCCCGCAGCTTTGGCCTGTACCACCCCAGGTCTCAGGCTTATATCTGTGCTGCTGACCCTTGGCCATAGTTGTTCATGCGGCGGTGGCTCAGGGCCAACCCCTATATGCAGGTGCCGACACCCCCCCCCCGCCAGATGGTTGGGCCCCACTTATCCAGGTAAGCCAGTGCTAGGATCACTTTCGCCATCATCTTTGGGAGCACTATAAAGCAGATCAGCTCCCAATGCTGTCTGAATTCTAGTTTCACCAGTTCTGTGACATGCGTAGCTGGGGCCCCACACAATAGTGAACCATCCACCTGCTCAAAGCGCATAGGCCTGCATAATTTCCTCACTCGGACCCTCAACCCAGTCACCATATCTAGGCTCATCAAGCACCTGGTACAGCCCGAATAAATGAGTGTGTTTACAATACCGACGCTTCCGGGCTGTTAGTACCACCAGTAGCCAGAAGGGCCGTACAGCCATACTCACCATGGGGTCGTTCTCTCCATCGTCATCGCTGTCACAGCTATGAAGCTGGGGGGGCGCATCCGCCATCACTCTTGACTCGTCCACGGTCCCTGTCACAGTCCCCGTCTTTGCCTGGTGAGCACTATGTGACTTCTCTGGGGTTTTCCTGGTGGTTTTCCATAGGGGAAACACAACATTGGTGGCTTGGCGGGTGCAGTCTTCTCAGGTGAGACCACTCGAGGAATCATGGGGGCCAGGGTGCTGCTGGCACTGCAGTCTGGGAACCGTCATGGCCACATGGCCACCTCGTCCTTCGGCCTAAAGTCACATACCTCCGCCTCCAGCTCAGTAGCCACTTGATATCAAGCACCCA
This sequence comes from Natrix helvetica, assembly GCF_964273705.1. NCBI lineage: Eukaryota > Metazoa > Chordata > Lepidosauria > Squamata > Natricidae > Natrix > Natrix helvetica. The sequence continues at coordinate 54,852,321 of NC_138555.1, read as the reverse complement.
AATGGGGAGGCAAGCCTTGGTAGAAGCAGGCCTGGTGTACCGTGTGGTCAAGGCCGGATTTAAATTGGTGCACCATCAGTCACTTCAGCCAATCCTGCAACTTACCCGACAGCTGTCAGAAGTCACGGATATAGTCCCCCACTGGCCTGCCTCTCTGCCGTAATGCCAGCAGCTCTCCCTCCACCCTCTGGGTCCTAGTGTGGTCTTCAAAACATTCTTGCAGTGCCTCCAGGAACAGGCCACAATGTCTTAATTCCCGACTGTGTTCGCTATAGAGGTCAGCCACCCAGTTGGTGGCTTCATCCTCCAACACTGCTTCTATGGCCATTACCATGGCTCACTGTGAAGTATAAAGGTGCACGTACCTATCCATGTGGTCAATCACCTGGTCCAAGAAGACGGCCACCTTTTACGGATTGCCATTGAATGTCACATGCAATGATGGGGGCTCCCACGGTGGTATGGCCGCTTGTCCCTGCCGGGACCCAGCTGGCCAAGCATATGCCTGCAGTGGGCTAGTGACCGCGGAAGGCATCCAATGATGGCCCCTGTCCCCCATCTGTGGCTCTCTCAGGTGGCAACGGAACCGCAGAACTGGTGGCCAGTGCTGGACGCTTACACCACTTCTCTACAGGGGCCACCTTCTGACCCGCCTCCCCCACAGAGGTAGCAGGCTGCTGGCTGGCTATGGGCTGGCTTGCACTGGCCCACTCCTTGGGTTTCACGTCCACTGCAGCAGTATCCTGTGCCTGGCTTCCAGGGGCCCTGGCTCCTCTTGTACAGCTACCTCCGCTCCTGCCTCTGTTCCCTCCGCCATCCTCTGCTGCTCTTTCCCCTCCTAGTAACCCCAGAGGGTGCAGTGCTGGCTAGGCCAGCATAGAAAGATAAGGGAGCACTGACATACTGTCATGTTACAGCTTTCAGCAAGGAATTCAGACAGAGCCAAAGATGGTTAACTGTCAAACTTTATCCAAAATGCTGTAACAACCGGCACAGAGTGACAAACAGAAAATAGGTGAAGTCAGTGCTAACGTGGTTAATCCCTCCACCCTTTAAATAGTGTCACTCCATCCCCACAGCTCCACCCCTTAGGCCCACCCCTATAACCCCCACCCCTCATGTGGCATCCTTCAGTGATGCCGCTGCAGCCCAGCATGCAGACTTTGCACCCTGCTGATGCTCTGCATAGGCCTCGCTGCCCATCCAGTCATGGCAGGCTTTATGCAGTCCTGGACACAGCAGGGGACCCACCAGAGCCACCCCACAGCCTAGTAAGTCCGCCACAGCTTGCGGAGCCCTGTTTTGCTATGGTTGTTAAATGAATCTGGCTTTCCCCATTGACTTTGCTTGTTACAAGTCTCGACTCTCTTTATCACAGTAGAAGATAACATTACAACCACAACTTTTTGCTTTTACACAACAGTATGCAAAAGCCAAGTCTATAACAATAAGCTTATCTAGTTAGCAAAAACAAAAACAAAGATTCATTTTTTTTTTCGTTGGAAGCACAAAATCTGGAAGCAATTTTGGAATAGAAACAAGGTTAGATATATTTTCTTCTTTGGATAAAAGAGTCAGTTTGACCATCTCTGCTTCTCTTTGCTGTGGGGAGTAATATATACTTCTTTTTTTAAAAAAACAACAACAGAGTTTTATTGGTTTTTTTTGATATTTTACAAGGGAAAAAGGTAAGGGAAAGGTTACAAATTTTGGCAGCTGCAATGTGCGGTAGGTGCACCCCCCCTCCATACTCATAGTATACATTTACACACAATTCATTATTAAATAGTAGCATATAGTCAGCATATAAATTCAGTTGATAATTTCGATCAGTTTATATCAGGTGGATTTTCTTACTCATTTTTGTGATCTGAGCTTTCTCCGTATTGCCCCATCTCCCCCCCCGCCGACAGAGCTCCGGCCCCTCCCGTGTCCTGTGTATCTGTTGAGGAATCATCTGGTTTTTCTAGGCGTACTTTGTTTTTTTCCATAAAGGCCTGCGCCTCTATGGGTGTATTAATTCTGACTCTTGTCTCCTCCCAGAATATTAGCATACCTTCAGGCATCAACCATCTAAACCACACCCCCTTCTGGTATAATTTATTCGCTAATTGCGAATATTTTTTTCTTTTTTCCCTCACTTTCTTGGGGATCTGTTTCAGAATGGTTATCTCCTTATCTTTGTATGTCAGGGCTTGCCCCCTTTGTGCACTCAGAATTTCATCTCTTGTACTTTTTCTAAGGAATTTAATGTGTACCTCCCTGGGAACGTTGTGTGTTCTAGCGTAGGCTGAGTTCACTCTATAAACCAGGTCTATTTCCCACCCCATCTGTTGTTTCTCTTTCTGGATGTATTCAGCCAAAATGCTTGTCATAATGTCCCTTATGTTTTCATAATCTGCCTCCATCACATTTTGGAATCTAAGATAAAAGACATACTCTCAAACTCTATTTTCATCTGTTGAGTGTCAAGTTCTTTGTTTCCCTTCTGCACCCCTTCCATCCCCTCCCTCATCTCAGCCGCCCCACCCTCCAAAAGATCCAATCTCTGTGAGTTCTTATTAATTTTGGCCTGGTTCTCTTTAATTTCTTCTTTCATCTCCTTCAGTTGTTTCTTTATTTCCTCTTGTCCCTGTAGAAGTTGCTGGAACATTTGTTGAAACTCCATCTCCGTAGATTTAGGTTGCATCAAAGCTGTTATCGTTGATTGTGTACTAGGACTGGAGGTTGCAGATGTCGGGGCAGAGGCAGCAAAGCCAGGTTTTCCAGGAGGTGGTTTTTTAGGTGACATTATTTATAGAATAAAGAGTTCAGTCAGTATAGAGAAAGATCAGTCAGAAAGGCAGAACAGCCAGGAGAGTCCAGGAGACAGAAGGTCCAGGCAGAAGAGAGTTTTTTCCAATCACCCTGGCAGTAGAGCAAAGTTTTTCACTCCAGGGAGTTCAAAAGAAAGCAATCAACAAGAGATTTATCTGAGTACCACGGGGACAAAGACCGGAAGCCTGAAGTTTTGAAGGTGGAGTCAGGTTTCACATTTCATAAAGACAACGGAAGTGTGCCATCTTGCCCTGCCAGCTTCGGGATTAGAGGCAAAAAGTAAAGTTTTCAAAGTTCAAAATTCCCAAAGTTTCCAGATCATCATTATGTTATAGGATTAAATCCGAAGATTCACTTAGTAGGGGCGTGACATCATTGGTTGGCTCTCCCCCTCCTCCTTCCCCTGGGGCTAAGAGCGGAGTCGTTTCCAGCCGCCTGTCCGAGGGGGGGGGAATCCCCCTCCCTCCAGCCGCGCCTCTCCAAATCGAGCCGAAAATAAAGCTTAAACAGCTGACAGATTCTTCAAGTTAGTTAAGGGAATGGAGGAAGTTCACGCCTCACCGCACCGCAGCTGCATCCTTCTACTCTCTTTTTCTCCGATCAGCCTCACAGCGAAGACGCCGGAGCGTCTCCCCTTCGTGCTCCCCAGTGCCTGGAGCGAGGCGCCCCCCCCGCCAGCCGCTGCCGATCCAGGGATCCCCGCAGTGCCGCCCCTCCGGCAGAATGCCTCTACGGGGCGTCCTGTGCCCCCCAAGGAGTGGGGAGCCCACCGGGGATGCGCGGGGCGAGCAAGGCTTGCCCGTCGCTGTCAGCCGCCGGAACCGGAGGTCCGGGAGTAATATATACTTCTGTTAACTCATTAATCTTATCAGAATTTATATTTAAAAATCCTCTATATTATGTCATTTTTTTTAACCTTAAAGGGAGAAAACACTTTTTAAAGTTTTGATATTTTACTAACTTTAAAAAATACTCAAGTATAAGGAGTACTCAAGTATAAAGGAGAAAAAAAGAAAACCCTTCATTTTAAACAAAACACAATATTACATTACAGCTTCCATTCAATTATATATATATCACATGAATATAAGTCCAAACTCCAATTAGGTCATTGAATTTGAATCTCTTCCTCAAGTTTATCCTCATGGAATGGATCTTTTTCTTCTCTTATTTTCAAATTTTGTCAATAATAGTTTACAAACTTTGGAAATTATTCAGCATTACGTAAAAAGACAGAGGACATACATTTACAAACTCATTTTATAAATAGAAAACTAACTTAAAGCTTTCTTTCAATACATATATCAAACTTACAAAAATCCATCCTAACTAATTACCGGTAAGTCAAAATTTAAGTCACTCCCTCCAGCTTATCTTCATAGAATGAAGTCTTTTTCTTCTCAGGGGAGTCTATCAAGTCTCTTTTCTTCAATAAGTTCTCAGTCTTATTTAGATCCATGAAAAAAAATGTCCCAAAGTTGTTCTGTTAGACGTTGTAAATTAACCTGGAACAAATCCTCGTAGATTAAAGTTTACTTCTCTAAGATGACTGTTCTGACCCCCCCCGCTCTCGTATACCAAGTCACTCCGACACAAAGTCTCTTCAAGATGTTTATTGACATACAGGTTCAACCTTGGCAGCAATCCAGCCTGCCAAGGTCAAGATAGCACTTTGGGCAGCAATCCAGCTACAGCGACACCCCTTGGCAGCGAGTGGGTCCCCTCTAGTGGTCTAGGGGGGACGTCGGAGGTGGATCTTGAGGTTCCACTCTGGGAGGAGTTCGACTCTGTTACTTCCGACGATATGGACAGGTTGCGTGGGCGACTGCGAGCCACCACATGTTTATTGGACCCGTGTCCCTCCTGGCTTATACTGGCTTCCTGGGAGGTCACACGAGGCTGGCTCCAGGAGTTAGTCAACACTTCTTTGAGAGAATGGCTCTTGCCAACCGTCCTAAAAGAGGCGGTGGTGAGGCCCCTACTCAAGAAGCCTTCCCTGGACCCAGCTATGTTAGCCAACTACCGTCCTGTCTCCAACCTTTGCTTCCTGGCGAAGGTTGTAGAGAGTGTGGTGGCACAACAGTTCCCACGCCACCTGGAGGAAATTGATTATCTGGACCTGCGCCAGTCCGGTTTCCGGCCCGGCCATAGCACGGAGACGGCTTTGGTCGCGTTGGTAGATGATCTCAGGAGGGCCAGAGATGGGGGTTGCTCCTCCATCTTGGTCCTATTAGACCTCTCGGCGGCTTTTGATACCATCGACCATGGTATCCTATTGCACCGACTGGAGGGGCTGGGGGTGAGGGAAACCGTTCTGCGGTGGTTCTCCTCCTACCTCTCTGGCCGAGTGCAATTTGTGTTGGCAGGGGGGCAGAGGTCGACCTTGAGGCCGCTCACTTGTGGGGTGCCGCAGGGGTCGGTCCTCTCGCCTCTCCTGTTCAACACATACATGAAGCCGCTGGGCTTCCCATCCAGATCCGTACGGCCTCCAGACACCGGGACATCACTTCGACGGCATCGTTGGGGTAGTTCGGGGTAGATTACCATCTCTACGCGGATGACACCCAGCTGTACATCTCTACCCCGAACCACCCCAACGATGCCGTCGAAGTGATGTCCCGGTGTCTGGAGGCCGTACGGATCTGGATGGGAAGTAACAGACTCAAGCTCAACCCGTCCAAGATGGAGTGGCTGTGGCTACCGGCACCCCGGTTCAACCAGTTGACTCCATCACTGGCCATTGGGGGCGAACATCTGGCCCCCGTGGATCAGGTACGCAATCTGGGCGTCCTCCTAGATGCCCGGCTGTCAATGGATGACCATGTGACAGCCGTGGCAAGGGGGGCGTTTCACCAGGTTTGCCTGGTGCGCCAATTGCGTCCCCTATTGGACCGGACCGCCCTCCGCACAGTCACCCATGCGCTTGTGACGTCCCGGCTGGACTACTGTAACGCTCTCTACATGGGGCTCCCCTTGAGATGCACCCGAAGGCTGCAGTTGGTTCAGAATGCGGCCGCGCGGGCAGTTTCGGGAGTCGCTAGGTACTCCCACGTAACACCTCTCCTGCGCGGGCTGCACTGGCTACCTGTGGCTTTTCGGGTGCGTTTCAAGGTGTTGATTATCATCTTTAAAGCGCTCCATGGCACAGGACCTAGGTATTTGCGGGATCGTATCCTGCCCCATACATCCCTTCGGCCGATCCGCTCACACAGAGATGGACTTCTCCGGGTGCCGTCCACTAGGCTGTGCCAGCGGGCGACGCCCAGGGGAAGGGCCTTCTCTGTGATGGGCCCGACCCTCTGGAATGACCTTCCCCCTGATATCAGAAGAACTACAGACCTCCGCTCCTTCCATAAGAAGCTTAAAACCCACCTGTTCAATTCAGCCGGCCTGGCCTAATCCCAGTTTACCCACCTCAAGTCTGCATTTTTAAATCCTATGGGTTGGTTTTAGGCCGAGTTTTAATTTTTATCAATTTGTACAGGGTTCAAGGTATAATTTGATTTTAAGGGTATTTATTATGTATATGGTTTTTTAATGTGGTTCCTGTACACCGCCCCGAGTCCCTTCGGGGAGAGGGGGCGGTCTAGAAATCAAATAAAATTGAAATTGAAAATTGAAATTGGCAGCAATCCAGCTACCAAGCTCCAGATAACCACCTTAGCAGCACTCCTGCCTGCCAAGGTCCAGGGAACATATTGGCAGCAATCCAGGTAAACCCTTTGGCAGCAATCCAGCCTGCCAAAGTATGACACAGATCTGAGAGCTTCTCCAACTCCAATGATCAGTTGATTCCTGCAAAGGGTGTGTCCACAAGCAGTCCCTTTGTAGTTTGGAGAGGAGTCTAATTATCAGCAGCTGAGAGCAATTACCTCCTGTAATTGCTCAATTGCTCCTTACGCACGGTAGCACACCGGTAACGAGCATCTAATAGCTCACTGCTGATGTCTGACTCACTGTCCTGTGACTCCTCCCCACTGCTCCAAGGCTTGACATCAGGAGCCCCCTTCCTTTGGCTTTCACCACTGCTCCATGCCTCAGGCGCCTCCTGGTGGCCAACCAGCCTCTCTGCGCCCTGCTCAGAGTTGGAACCCTGTCCAGGGTCCTCCACATCCTCCTGAGCCAACTCAGAGGGACCCTCGCTGTTGGAGTCTGGTGGCAACTCCAACGGCTCCTGCTGGGCCACAACAGATGACTATCATCTTTTTTTCTCAAAGAATTCTCGACCTTGTTAGTATCCATGAAGAAAAAGTCTCAAACTTGACCACTTGAGGGTTGTGGATTTACTTGGCACTCTTGTTTCAGTTGCACTGGGAGGGTTATGTTCAAATCATCATCATAAAAAAGCTGATATCAGATTAATATTCCAAAGGTACAGTTAGGTTATTTGCATTGTCCAGCATTTGTAGAGTTGACACAATGGGTTGATAATTTTCTACACCTAATTGTGTCTCTTATTCTTTTTTAATATTCTCTGTATAATTAATATCTTCTAACTGATTTATGAAAAGAGCAATTTTCTGTATGGACTTTTCAAAGATTTCCTTGACGACAGACTCCAGCTCAGAGTTAAACATCTTTGTAGCTCCCTCTGGTGTTCAAAAATGCTATTATTTATTTATTTATTTATTTATTTATTTATTTATTTATTTATTTATTTATTTATTTATTTATTTATTATTTATTTATTTATTTATTTATTTATTTTTCCCTTTTTCTAGCCAACCAGAGTTCATGAAAATTGGCAAATTTCAACCACCCAAAACAAAACAGTACAGGGCTACAGATTATTTTAAAAGTAGTAGATTAAAACCACAACTTTTATCCTTATATTTCAAGAGAAAAAATACTCCACACTTCTTTATTTTGGCTGCCTCTAGCAACCCTCTACCTTGTCATTTAACAATAAAGAAGTCATTCGACCCGAAGTTCTCCAGCTGGACAGATGAGGGGGTGTGAGCTCTGAAAAGTCTCACATGAACTCTGTCTGACAAGCCAATTCTTTTTTTTAAAAAAAACAAAGTTTTATTGGGTTTTTTTAATATTTTACAAAGGGAAAAGGTAGGGGATAGGTTACAAATTTTGGCAACTGCAGTGTGCGGTAGATGCGCCCCTCCCTCCATACTCATAGTATACATTTGCACATAATTCATTATTAGGTAGTAACATAATAACATATAGTCAGCATGTAAGTTCAGTTAATAATTTCGAACAGTTTATGTCAGGTGGATTTTCTTACTCATTTTTGTGATCTGAGCTTTCTCAATGTTGCCCCATCTCCCCCCGCCGACCAAGCTCCGGCCCCTCCCGTGTCCTGTGTATCTGGTGGAGGATCCTCAGGTTTTTCTAGGAGTAGTTTGTTTTTTTCCATAAAGGCCTGTGCCTCTATGGGTGTATTAATTCTAACTCTTGTCTCCTCCCAGAATATTAGCATACCTTCAGGCAGCAACCATCTAAACCACACCCCCTTCTGGTATAGTTTATTCGCTAATTGTGAATAGTTTTTTCTTTTTTCTCTTACTTTCTTAGGGATCTGTTTCAGAATGGTTATCTCCTTATCTTTGTATGTCATGGCTTGCCCCCGTTGTGTGCTCAGAATTTCATCTCTTGTGCTTTTTCTAAGGAATTTAATGTGTACCTCCCTGGGAACGTTGTGTGTCCTAGCATAGGCTGAATTCACTCTATAAACCAGGTCTATTTCCCACCCCATCTGTTGTTTCTCTTTCTGGATGTAGTCAGCCAAAATGTTTGTCATGATGTCCCTTATATTTTCATCATCTGTCTCTATCACATTTTGAAATCTAAGATAAAAGGACATTCTCTCAAACTCTATTTTCATCTGCTGGGAGTCAAGTTCTTTGTTTCCCTTCTGCATCCCTTCCATCCCTTCCCTCATCTCAGCCGCCCCACCCTCCAAGAGAGCCAATCTCTGTGAGTTCTTATTAATTTTGGCCTGGTTCCCTTTAATTTCTTCTTTCATCTCCTGCAGTTGTTTCTTTATTTCCTCTTGTCCCTGTATAATTTGCTGAAACATTTGTTGAAAGTCCATCTCCAGAGATTTGGGTTGCATCAAATCTGTTATTTTTGATTGTACTAGGACTGGAGGTTGCAGATGTCGGGGCAGAGGCAGCAAAGCCAGGTTTTCCAGGAGGTGGTTTTTTAGGTGGCATTCTTTATACCATAAAGAGTTCAGTCAGTATAGAGAATGGTCAATCAGAAAGGCAAGGCAGCTAAGAGAGTCCAAGAGACAGAAGGTCCAAGCAGAAGAGAGTTTTTGTTTCCACTGGCCCTGGTAATATAGCAAAATTTCCACTCCAGGGAGTTCAAAGAACAGCAATCCACAAGAGACTTGTCTGAGCAACACGGAGACAAAGACCGGAAGCCTGAAGTTTCAAAGGTGGAGTCAGATTTCACATTTCATAAAGACAACGGAAGTGTGCCCTGCCAGCTTGCCCTGCCAGCTTCGGGTTTGGAGGCAACAAATAAAGTTTTCAAAGTTCAATGTTCAAAGTTTCCAGATCATCATTATTTTAGGGCTTAAGTCCGAAAATTCACTTAATTCACTTAATAGGAGCGTGACATCATTGGTTGGCTCTCCCCCTCCTCCTCCTTTCCCTGGGGCAGAAGCTAAATCGTTTCCAGCTGCCTGTCCGAGGGAGGGGGGGAATTCCCCCTCCCTCCAGCCGCGCCTCTCCGATTCACGCCGAAAATAGGATTTAAACAGCTGACTTTTTTTTCGTTAGAGTTGTTAGGGTTGTTAAAGGGAATGGAGAAGGTTCACGCCTCACCGCACAGCAGCCGCATCCTTCTAGTTTCTTTTTCTCCGATCGGCATCGTAGCGAAGACGCCGGAGTGTCTCCCCATCGTGCTCCCCGGTGCCTGGAGCGAGGCGGGGGACCTCCCGCCAGCCGCCGCCGATCCAGGGATCCCCCGCGGTGCCGCCCCTTCGGCAGGACACCTCTACGGGGCGTCCTGTGCCCCCCAAGGAGTGGGAAGCCCACCAGGGAAGCGGGGGGCGAGCAAAGCTTGCTCCTCGCCGTCGGCCGCCGGAACCGGAAGCCCCTGACAAACCAATTCTGAGATCCTTTTTGGATCAGAACCTCCCTGTGGTGTGTGTGTGTGTGTGTGTGTGTGAAGAAGGGGCATCATCTCATCAGACCCAGAGGGAGTGCAACAGGTCCCTCGTAGGTCGGAGATTTGCTCTCTGAATTGGAGTCGGGGCGGCAGCATGGCAACATGGCTACATAAGAAGCTGGCTTCCAGCCAAAGCAACTGAGCAGGAGTGTCCAGGACAAGATGAAAGCCTGGTAAGAAGATCTAATTAACCCACAGTCATAAATCAGAACTTGGAAAAGGCAAAGAACCTTGAGAGTATAAATAATATTAATGGACAGATTTGGATTTTGGCAAAAAGAAAGAAAGAAGGGGAAAAATGGAGGGTTGAACCACTAGTCCAAAAAGAGCCATTTGCTTGAAATGCGTGTGGACAGAAATCTGGACAGAAAAGGAGAAAGTAGAGAAGTGACAAACCCACTCAAATACAAACTCTAAATTTGGTTTTGTATTTGAAAAGATTGTGGGGTTTAAAAGAGATTTGGAGGTTGAAATGAAAATCAAAACATACCGAGGATATTTCCTCCATTTGAATTTCTTCTAACTAACATACCTTAAGCAACTCCAATAAATGAGAGGTGGAATGTAGCAAGGGAAAAAAATCAAGAAAAAAGCACTATTTTCTCACTGATAGCTTAATATTGCCTCTGCGGCGAATGGAATACAAACCCTGAGCAGGAAGATTTAATTAACCAATTGCTATAAATCAGAACTTGGAAAAGCAGGAGGTGAAGAGAAACATACCGGAATTTGGCTGTATGCAAGTTTGTTCCAATTAATATATTTTGAGGAACTATAACCAACAAGAGGTGGAAGGTAACAAGGGAAAAAATAATAAAACCAAGAACCGGTAAAATATGAAGTTTTTTCTCTCTGAAAAGATCAAGATGGCTCCCGCTTCTCTTCCTTTTTACATTAGCTGAATTAGCTAAATTTAAGGTGGACCAGAACTTTGAAATAAGAACTGTATAACTAACTGCAATTTTGTAACTGGACATTAAGGAAGAACAATGATGGTCCAATGGTCCAATGAAAAACTGTACAAAAGAGATGGGTTGCACCCATCCAAGAAAGGGACTGAGTTACTTGGCATTAAATTCACAGATTTTCTTGATAAACATTTAAACTGAAGAGCCGGGACAGAGAATTAATAGATACAGAAAATTTCTGTCCCCAGCAAACTAAAATTCATAGGGTTATAAGTGCATGTAAGATAGATGTGTGTGTGGGTAAGATTATCAATCCTGCTGTCAAGCAAAACCAAGCATTTAATAGTGATTGCCATGCCATGTGCATGAATCACACAAGTGGCAAGAAAATAGGGGCAGTCAGGCATAACACAGGTTATGTAGACAGTAAACACAAGGTCAATCAAAATGGACTCAAATGTCTATACACCAATGCACAGAGTATGAGGAATAAACAGGGCGAATTAGAAATTCAAGTAAAAGAGGGCAGATACGATATTATTGCCATTACAGAAACTTGGTGGGATGAAACCGACAAATGGAACATACAGCTAGAAGGATTTAAATTATTTAAAAGAAATAGACCAAATAAAAGAGGAGGTGGAGTTGCACTATATATAAGAAATAACTACGTCTCTACAGAAATAGAGCACAACAATGATGAGAACTATCTTGAATGCATTTGGGTCAATATTAAAGGTTGTGGGGGAAATGACATAGCCATAGGTCTATACTACAGGCCACCCAACCAAGCAGAGGAAGTAGATGAACTTTTTGCTAGTCAGCTAACTAAGGTATGTAGGAAGCACACCACAATAGTAATGGGAGATTTTAACTACCCTGACATCAACTGGGAAACAAACTCTGCACCAAGTGGAAGATCCAACAGGTTCCTAACAAACCTAGCAGACAACTTTGTTTTCCAAAAAGTAGAGAAGGGAACAAGGGGATCAGCCATATTGGACTTAATTCTCACTAACAGAGAGGAAATGATAGAAGGTGTTGAAGCCATAGGAACCCTGGGGGCAAGTGACCATGCAATATTGGAATTCAACATTATGCAAACACAAGCAGTAGAACAAAGTCAAACTAGAGTCTTGGACTTTAAGAAAGCTAATTTCAATAAACTTAGAGAGAGCTTGGGAAAAATTCCATGGATGAGAATCCTCAAGGGGAAAACAACTCAAGAAGCTTGGGAAATTTTGAAAAATGAGATTACAAAAGCCCAGTCTAGCACAATACCAATGAAGAAGAAAAATAACAGCTCCCAAAAGAAACCAGCATGGCTGCATAAACAACTCTCTGACAAATTGAAAGACAAAAAAGATAAGTATAAAAAGTGGAAAGAGGGGGACATAGGTAAGGCAGAATATCAGCAAATAGCCCGAGCCTGTAAAGATGAAGTGAGGAAAGCTAAGGCTCACAATGAAGAAAGGCTTGCCACAAAAGTAAAAATTAACAAAAAAAGCTTCTTCCAACATGTTAAAAACAAGAAAAAAGTTAAGGAAACAATTGGTCCATTGCTAGGAGAAAGTGGCAAGAAAGTGACAAGCAACAGGGAGAAAGCAGAACTATTTAACTCATGTTTTGCATCTGTCTTTACACAAAGGGATAAAACAGTCCAACCTATCAAAAGCAGCACCACAATAATAATAATAATAATAATAATAATAATAATAATAATAATAATAATAATCTTTAATTTATAAACCGCACCCTTTCCTAAACAGGACTCGGGGCGGTGTACAGTCATATTAAAACAGTATAAATACAAAATATGGGTATACTTAAATATACAAATAGGTAAAAGGAGGAGGTAGGATGTGGACTGTACAATATTTAAATTAAAATACAAATAAACATTAAAATACATTAAAATGCCCTTAAAAACTACCCAATAAGATGTTTGCCAGGAGGTTAAAATGGGACTATAAATCAGTTAAGCCAGCTAATTGGAACAAGTGGGTCTTAAGCTTCTGTCGGAAGGAGCGGAGGTCGGTGGTAGTTCTAATATCGGGGGGGAGGTCATTCCAGAGGGTTGGGCCCATCACAGAGAAGGCTCTACTCCTGGGCGCCGCCCGTTGACACTGCTTAGTGGACGGCACGTGGAGGAGTCCCTCCCTGTGAGAGCGGATTGGTCGCAGGGATGTATGAGGTGAGATGCGATCCCGCAGGTAACTAGGTCCCGTGCCATGGAGCGCTTTGAAGATAGTAACCAACACCTTGAGACGCACCCGAAAAACCACAGGCAGCCAGTGCAGCTCACGCAGGAGTGGTGTTATATGGGAGTATCTTGTCTCTCCCATGATGGCCCGCGCGGCCACATTCTGAACTAGCTGTAGTCTTCGGGTCATCTCAAGGGGAGCCCCATGTAGAGAGCATTGCAGTAGTCCAGGCGAGACGTCACCAGCGCATGAGTGACCGTGCGTAAGGCGTCCCGATCCAATAGGGGGCGCAATTGGCGCACCAGGCGAACCTGGTGGAACACCCCCCTTGCCACGGCTGCCACATGGTCATCCATCGACAGCCGGGCATCAAGGAAAACGCCCAAATTGCGCGCCCGTTCCACGGGGGGCAGTTGTTCGCCCCCTATGGCCAGCGATGGGGTCCACTGGTTGAACCGGGGCGCCGGCAGCCACAGCCACTCAGTCTTGGAGGGGTTGAGTCTGAGTCTGTTGTCCCCCATCCAGACCCGAACGGCTTCCAAGCACCGGGACATCATTTCGACGGCCTCGTTGGGGTGGTTTGGGGTGGAAATGTACAGCTGTGTGTCATCAGCGTACAGATGGTATCCAACCCCAAAACCACGGATGATCTCACCCAGCGGCTTCATGTATGTGTTGAACAGGAGGGGCGAGAGGACCGACCCCTGCGGCACCCCACAAGAGAGTGGCCTCAGGGTCGACCTCTGCTCCCCTGCCAACACACATTGCATCCGGTCGGAGAGGTAGGAGCAGAACCACCGCAAAACGGTGCCCCCTACTCCCATCCCCTCCAGCCGGCGCAATAGGATACCATGGTCGATGGTATCGAAGGCCGCTGATAGGTCTAATAGGACCAGGATAGAGGAACAACCCCTATCTCTGGCCCTCCAGAGATCATCCACCAACGCGACCAAGGCCGTCTCCGTGCTGTGACCGGGCTGGAAGCCGGACTGGCGCGGGTCTAGATAGTCGGTTTCCTCCAGGTGACGTGGGAACTGTTGTGCCACTACACTCTCTACAACCTTCGCATAAAAGGGAAGGTTGGAGACGGGACGATAATTAGCTAGCTCCACCGGGTCCAGGGAAAAATCAGATTAGGAACACAAATTGAAATAGGGAAGAAAATGGTAAGTGAGCACCTGTCTACCCTAGACGAGTTCAAATCGCCAGGACCGGATGGATTACACCCCAGGGTTCTGAAGGAACTAGCAGACGAGATCTCAGAACCACTGAATTATATCTTTCAGAGATCCTGGAACACCGGGGAACTACCAGAGGACTGGAAAAGAGCTGATGTGGTTCCCATCTTCAAAAAAGGGAAAAAAATAGATCCATGAAACTACAGACCTATCAGCCTGACCTCAATACGAGGAAAGATTCTGGAAAAAATAATCAAGCAACGAATTTGCGAACACCTAGAAGCAAACAAAGTAATAGCCAAAAGCCAACATGGATTTGTCAAAAACAGATCATGCCAGACTAATCTTATTGCATTCTTTGATAATGTGACAAAATTAGTGGACCAGAGGAATGCCGTCGATATAGTTTACTTGGACTTCAGTAAGGCTTTTGATAAGGTAGACCATAACCTACTACTAGATAAAGTAGAAGAATGTGGGTTAGACAGCATCACCACCAGACTGGCTGACCAACCGCACTCAACGTGTAGTCCTCAATGGAACTGCATCTACATGGATGGAAGTATGCAGTGGAGTACCCCAAGGCTCTGTTTTAGGCCCAGTACTCTTCAACATCTTCATCAATGATTTGGATGAGGGAATACATGGGGAACTCATCAAATTTGCAGATGACACCAAGCTGGCAGGAATAGCCAACACTCCAAAAGATAGGCTAAAGATACAGAAGGATCTTGACAAACTTGAACATTGGGCACTATCTAATAAAATGAAATTCAATGGTGAAAAGAGTAAGGTTCTACATTTAGGCAACAAAAATGGAATGCACAGGTACAGTATAGATTATACCTTGCTCAGTAGTAGTAACTGTGAAAGGGATCTTGGAGTCCTAGTGGACAACCATTTAAATATGAGCCAGCAATGTGCAGCAGCTGCCAAACAATCCAACACAGTTCTAGGCTGCATAAATAGAGGGATAGAATCAAGATCACGTGAAGTGTTAATACCACTTTATAATGCCTTGGTAAGGCCACACTTGGAATACTGCATTCAGTTCTGGTCGCCACGATGTAAAAAAGATGTGGAGACTCTAGAAAGAGTGCAGAGAAGAGCAACAAAGATGATTAGGGGACTGGAGACTAAAACATATGAAGAACGGTTGCAGGAACTGGGTATGTTTAGCTTAAGAGAAAGAAGGACTAGGGGAGACATGATAGCAGTGTTCCAATATCTCAGGGGTTGCCACAAAGAAGAGGGAGTCAAACTATTCTCTAAGGCACCTGAGGGTAGAACAAGAAGCAATGGGTGGAAACTAATCAAGGAGAGAAGCAACTTAGAACTGAGGAGAAACTTCCTGACAGAACAATTAATCAGTGGAACAGATTGCCTCCAGAAGTAGTGAATGCCCCAACACTGGAAGTCTTTAAGAAGATGTTGGATAGCCATCTGTCTGAAACGGTATAGGGTTTCCTGCCTAGGCAGGGGGTTGGACTAGAAGACCTCCAAGGTCCCTTCCAACTCTACTATTGCATTGTATTGTATTGTAACAAAAGATTAAGATGGCTCCCATCTTTCTTCCTCTCCACATCAGCTGAACTAGATAACTTTAAGGTGGACCAGAACTCAGAATTAAGAACTGTATAACTAACTGTAACTTTGGAACTGGACATTATGGAAAGGTGGGAATTTGAAGAACTATGTGAAATTATAAAACAAAATATGCATAAATCATTAAAATCAAGTATAAATAGAATTTTGAAGTCAGAGAAGCAGGAACTGAAGGAAGAAGTGAAGGAAGAAGGGGGAGGGATAATGAAGGGGTAGAAACGGTGGAAAATAAAAAGCAGGCAAAAAAACTTCATTGGGTTTGACAGTGGTATAGGGAAAATTGAAAAGGGGGGATGAGTCCCAACAAAAGGAAATAAAAAGCAGACAAAAGATTGTATTGAGGTTGACAGCGGCATAGGGAAAACTGCAGAGGGGGGGTTATGCCCCAACAAAGGGAAATACAAACAATTTCACTGTGTTTGACAGTGGCTTGGGGAAAATTGACGAGGGTGGACATGTCAAAACAAAGAAAAGGGAGAAGACAGGAATAGAGAAGTGGGACAAAAGACTTACTAGGAAAAAATCAGATAATTAGAAATTGTTATATGGGAAAATATAAAGCTAAGATAAGGGGTTTATTCCTAAATATGACAATAAAATGGAGTTGCTAATTGGTTGAATATGATAATGGAAAGATAATTAAATAAAGGTTAAAATATATGGAATATGGACAAATATGAAACTGATATGGGGAGACTGTAAAGCAGAGGTTTGTGATTCACTTTGTTACATGATAATTAAACTGAGTTGCTAATTGATTGAATATGACAATAGGACAATTAAGCATGGGTTAAAATATATGAAACATGGATACATATAGAACTCCTAAGATGATGAACAAAGTGAGATGTGCTCCGCTTGTTATTCTATATAGTAGATTAAGGGAATTGTAATGAACATTGAACAGCAAGGATTGTTATTTAAAGACAATTAAGGGTAATCTAATCCAAGATATGGAAAAATGGAAAGGGAACATGAAGTATACCTACAATGAAAAAACTATTGAGATTACAAAGACAGAATCACAAATTGGGGGTGTGTAAGGATGTATAATTATATAAATATAATGATAAGAATAGCTGGGAGTTGTAAACAGGTCTACATCTCACCCAAAAATAGGCGGGGGTGGGTGGGTTAAAAATATGATTACTATATATGTATACTTCTTTTTTTCTCTTTTTTTTTTTAAAAAGAGGAAGATATATGTTAAAATCAAATATGTATAGTGAAAAGGAATTATAAATACCATCAACATAAAATGGAGCTTGCTCAGAGGCTGAAATGCACCAAGTAAATGAGATGAAGAGTAGGAAGTAGTGAGTGAGAGAGATAAGGGAAGAAGAGAGGGATAGGCGAGAGGGCGGGGGGGGGAAGAGGAGGAGAGAAAGAAGGAGTGTACAGGGGACAAAGGAGAAGGAGAGACGAAGGGGAAGTAGAGAAGGACAACAGAGGGAAGAAAGGTGGTAGGGAGGAGGTGGAGAGAGGGAGAAGAAAGTAATGGATAAGGTACAAATATGGTGTATGGAGAGCAGAAGAGCCAATAATTGTTTTTGGGAGTTGATGGTAAGATGAATTGATGTAAACAGTTAATAATATAATACGATGTTGGTTATGTAATAGCATACATGTGGCTATATGTTATGAAAATGAAAAAATAAATAACTTTATATAGAAAAAAAACAATAAAGAAGTCTTGGGACTTCCAGTTTGGTGTCACCGTGGGATGGTTATGGGCTCCACAAACCCAGACCAAATCCTCGTTGTTGGAGGGCCCTAAGGGGCTAAAGTCAGCCAGAAGGGGTGATAAAGAAAGGAGGGGCACCCTGCAGGTGGCAGAGAGCGGAGGCACTTCTGCTTGATCTGAGGCTCCATCCCATACAACAATGAAGAGGATAGGCAGCCATTATGGCCGCCATAAAGCTGGGACAACTGAAGAAAAAAGTGTGATGGAGTGGTTCATGAAGAGTGGACTGGAACTGGGTGAGGTGATTTTCACCTTCTATACTAGAGATCCAACCCCAAAGAAAAGACATTCTAAAAGAAAGATTCTCAAAAGTGGTGAAAAAGTGATGAATAAACACTTAGAGAAACATTAGAGACCTGAAAGAAAGTGAAACCTAAGGGAGAACACAAAGTTTTAAAATATAGAAAGATTGGACTCAAATATTTTATTGGTAATATTTTGAAAAGGCATTTTAAAATGCTGGGAATATTTGGTTGAAGAAACTCAGAACAGCAATCAGCTGTTAGATTTTGTGTAATGTTGACATTTTAGGTTGATGGTGCCATCTACTGGTGAAAGAATATATACTATATTTTTACAAGACTGGTAATAACCTTGAAATAATCTGAGGATTGATTGGACAGAAAAGAGAGTGGAGACAACACTTGGAAGACTGCCTTTTTACATATTGTTTTATACCTATTTGCTTCATGGCTGAGGAGGAACAAATTCTGAGACTTTTGAAGATTTATAAGTAGAGTGGATTACAAATACCTGGAATTATCATTGAAATTAAAGCTTTGATTATGTGGTTTAAGAAGACATGGGGAAACCTGTTGGATTGCCTAGGATTATAAATGTTGTCTGATGATGCTTCTGTTTTGTCGGCAGAGTGTGACAGCTGAAGCTTGCGGAGCTCCACAAAACCCAGCTGATTTCTGCTTGCCTGGAGGCTCCTCAAGGCCAAATGTCACCCTGAAGGGGTGATAAGGAAGGAAGGGCTCCCGCAGATCGCAAGGGGATGGTGATCCACTTAGCCTGATCCGGGAAAATCTTTTTGACAGGTGGACAAGAAGACGGCCATTAATAGCCCAACCAAAGCTCTGGCAGCTGGAAAAAGCAAGCATGGAGATAAGCGGAAAAGTCACAGGGTATTGGATTGGGTAAGGAGTATATACCCCAAACTAACTTAAATTCACCAAAACAGCTTTGCCAAGAAGGGACACTCCAAAAAGTAGGAGGGAGGGGATTACTCCTTCTCCCTTCAGAAGCAGCAAGTGAAAGTTTGGAGCGGATTACACATCCATTGGAAGCGAAAGTGAAGCAAGGAACTAATTATCTTTGAACTGAAGAGAAAGATTGGACTGAGTATATTTTTGAAGACATGGATTTGACAGATTATTGCTGAGGGTTTCCCTTTTCTTTGTTTAAATTTTTTTTGGCCTATAGTTAGTGAAGACGCTTTTTATTTTTTATTTGTTTTCTCTGCCTTTCTCTTTTACTATTTTTTCCCAGACTTCTATTGGAGAGTGAAAAGGAAAAAGAAGCAAGGCTGCCATCTACTGACCAAAGGTGGAATGTACCAGAAAGAATACTTTGAGCTGACTTTGAACTGACTAGACTTAACAAAGGTGGAAAATATATTGTTTTGGAAACTATAACATTTGGTGTTAGTGAATTAATTAAAGATTGTCTACTGCTTTGGAAACTACTGTGGGAAAAGTAGAACTGGAACTGCAATAGAGGATTTTTCCCCCTGAACTTTGAACTTTGGTGGATTATAAATAGCTTGAGTCAATTGATAAAAAGGTGAAAAGACAAAGTCTTATTTTGTTGATGCTCGGGGAGACAGCAGGCCATATGGATTATAAATACTAATGAAGAGAATGCAAAGAGTATGAAAACCAGATACATATTGAGTAGAGAGGAAAACTAACACTGGAGTTAGTGTGGGCATTTTGAATTATAAAAACTAACCGCACCAGGTTTGACTTTGGAGTTCTTGAGGTACCAAGACACTGTGAGACGGACGATTGACTGAACTTAAATTGAAGAAAAGTTGAAGTTGCTATATTACTTTTTAATTTTGATACATGGGTTATCTGTATTGAAGTGTATTGAATTGGGGGGAGTGGTACTGATTGTGCAGGAATACTTCAGGTGGCTATTGTGGGTTGGCTTAGTTTCTTGGAGGATAACAAGACTGGTGGGAAGACCTACTGTTAGGTATAAATAGAGAAAAGTAAGAAGAAGAAATCAACTCAAGTCACTGAGATGTCAACCTCAAACATAAATAAAATAGGGAAGAAGGCATCCTCCACACTGTCTTCAGCATCCTCAAGCCCTTCTAACCAGAGGTTGATTGAAAGCATGTTACAGTTGGAAAAAATGAATACATCCCAAAAGGAGATATTAACATTACTACAGGCGCCACAGGAATCCATGACTAAAAGTCATAATGAAATAAGGAAAGATATAGGGGAGGTGAGAAATGACACAAGACATGAAGGGGGAAATGCAAAATATGGATGAAAAACTTGACAATTTTCAACAAATGATAATAAAAAATGAGCAAAGAATCCAGAAAATGGAAGAAAAAACAGAACAAGTAGAGAAAATGTGGATGATATAAATTACAAACTGATACAAGCAATCAAAGAGTTAGAAAATACCATGATAATGTTGGAAACAGAAAAAGCTGCCCACTATTTAGGGTTCCAAAATATTGAAGAGAAGGGAGATTTACCAGAGATCATTAAAGAACTATTAGCAAAGGCACTAGGAATAGACAAGCAGGAAATGAAAACAGAAATTGATGAAACATTTCAGATGTACGCAAACTACGTGAGAAGGTATAACAATCCCAGAGAAGTACATGTAAGATTCATGAAAAAATCGATATGAGATGAGATACTTAATCAGGTGGGAGATGAATCACTAGAATACAAAGGGAAACAACTGGTAGTCCTGAAACAAGTCCCTAGGAGAATAAGGGAACTTAGAAAACAATACCACTTTCTGACTATGGTGCTGACTAGACATAATGTTAATTTCAGGTGGCTGATACCTGAAGGGATTTTAGTTACCTGGCAGGAGAAAAGATTGGACTCACTTGATAAAGCAATGGATTTTTATGATAATTTTTTCAACACAGAAGAGGAACAGGAAATAAGAGGTGAAATAACACATAAGGGATAAGAAGTATTAATGGAGAAGCAAAATACATTGTTAAAAAGAATGGGTAAATTTGAAAAATAGAAGGCTACTATTACTAGAGGGACATGATTTGCAATTAGGTTGGCATGCCTTCCTTTGGTATGATAGAAGTACGGTACATAAGAGTCTTTACGTTAGAAATCTGTTGCTTAACATATGGGAAAAAATTAAAATACATTACAGGAAAATACCAGTCTGGCTCTCCACAATGGAGGCACTAATATACCCAAACCTTATTAATTTGGACAAAAATGTATTTTACAAAGATATTCTAAACGAAAATGGTGACGACGTTAAAACATGGGGTTTGAATAAAGAACCCCATGTTAAAACATGGGGTTTGAAGAAAGAATAAAGCAATTGACAAAATTTTAATGGGGACGGATGAAAAACTGATTAAAAAGTATATAATTACTTATTGAATTATAAAATAGAAGAAGAAATTGTTAAAGAAACGATGATTATAATATAGAATTAGAGAAATGGCAAAAACTTTGCGACAGAAACTACAAATTGACTATGGCTTCAGCATACAAGGAAAATCTTTATAAAATGTTTTACAGGTGGCATTTGCCACCTGCAAGACTGGCAAAAATGTTTAGTAACCTGTCCGCTAAGTGCTGGAAATGCAGTCAGACCCCAGGTACCTATTACCACATGTGGTGGACATGTAGTAAAGCAAGAGAATACTGGGAGAAAATACAAAACTGGCTGGAAATGATAATTAAACAGAATATTAAGCTGAAACCAGAAACATGTCTCCTAGGTATATTACCAGAAGGCTATGATAAAGGGAACACATATTTAGTTTTACACATACTGACAGCAGCAAGGATCATACATGCTAAATATTGGAAAAATGTGAACACCCCACCAGAAGAGGCTGTAATTCGAAAAAAAATTGACTGTGCCAAAATGGTTAGATTAACCTTTAAAATTAAAGATCAGGAAGATACAGAATATTATTTGATTTGGAATAAATTCTATGAATGGATAGAAGCAAGAGGTAGGAATTAGAGAAAAGTAAGATCAGAAATGTTAGCACTGAAAATAAGAAGGTATATAATCAGAATTACAATAATCAACCAAAATGTAAATATTTTAATGTAAGAAAAAACTTACCTAAAAGTTGTTTGGTTATATTAGTGCTATCGCTACTATACCATTATTATTGTTACTAGCTTGTACCTCAATGTTTAACACCATTCTTCTTTTTGGGCAGGGGTGGGTTTCAAATTTTTTTACTACCGGTTCTGTGGGCGTGGCTAGGTGGGGGCATGTGACTGACTGGGCATGGCCAACTTGACATCATTCACGCCCACACCCACTCAGTCACATGCCCCCCCTAGCCACACCCACAGAACCAGCAAAAATTTCTGTTTTGCCAGCTGGAAGGCTGGCAAAGAAGTCTCGCTTTCCCCGCCACCACGGCTGCTTCTACCTCAGCGCCAAACAGTCCATACCTCCTCCCTACACACACACAGTCTGTGTTTGACCTGGCAGCACCCCTGCAGTAGCAGGCGAGCAAGGGAAGGAGAAGGACTGGAGAATGAAGTGGGCACGGCGACAGCCAAAGTGTGCCACGCCCACTTCGTTCTCTTTGAGAGCCGCTTTGCACCTTGTTTGAAACCCACTGTGGAAACATCTTTGCTTGTTGGGGAACATTTCATTCCTAAGGCAAGTAGGTCTGATACAGACCCCCTTCCACAGGGGTTTGGCTTAATCCCTCCCTCCCTCGGGTCCTCATCTGTGTCAGTGGCGGCCTCTATCAACTGACCAGCATCCATTTAAGATCCAGCCACAATTAATCTGTTGATCTTTGGCTGCCATCAGATTCTTAGCCAGTCAAAAACATTTCTCCCTTCCTGAGTCCCATAGACCTTTTACTGTCCAAGCGGCTTAATCAAGAAAAGAATCAATTAAAGAGGCATAAAACAGCACAAAAAAGGTGGCTTGATTCACACAGTCTGTGGCTTAAGAAACACGATGGCTGCTGCCCCCCTGCAAAGACAACACCTTTCCTCTTTGGGGTGACAGCTCAGAGATTCCCACAGATACCCAAGCCTCGCTGACTCGCAGGCCCTCCTTACCCGTGGTACAATTTAAGCACCCGAAGGATGACAGCCTTTTGCTAATAGGAGCCTGGGGGTGACGGCCCAGTTGTGAGGGGGATGGACAGCCACCCTAGGGCGCCAGCCTGTCATCGCGGGCCAAAGGGAGCTCAGATTGTGGCGGTGTTCCGGCTTCCGCTGTCCTGCAGGGTCTGAGGTTGACACAGGTGTGTTTCAGGCTCAAGGCCCCCCCAACTGACTCTGGGCAGGACCTTCTCTGGAGTCCACGGGGCCAGATGGGAAAGCGAGTAAAACCAGAAGAAGGGACAGTGGTGGCATGAAAACTCGGTCGGAAGGCACTGCCCGAGCAAATCAGAAAGAGGCGAGTAACCTCCAGGAGCAAAACATCCACCCTCTGAATCCCAGGCCCACAGTGAGCTGATCTGCTACCCGTGGCTCCAGTTGCCCGTGGCTCCGGCTATGCCTCCTGTGGCCTTGCCTGCCATTCGATTTGCCTGTTCCTGGGGTCGGGCAGCCTAGCTACGGTTGGCTTGGCTCTTCTTTGGCTTGAACTGCTCCTGCACTGGGGCCAGAGGGGGCTTGTGGGCTGGACCCCGCCGGCCCGCCAGCCTTTTGCTCACTGGGAAGGAGAAAAAACGAAACCTCTCCGTGCTTCGCAAGCAACTTCCAGGCTTTGCAAAACATCATCCTCTGAGAGTGCTGTCGTTTGGGGAGCAGCGGAGCCTCCCAGTTGGGGAAGACAGATCCAGGCGCCCTGAGGTGGTTTTTCCCCACCAGGGCATGGGAAGAGGTGAAGGGGCACCGGCAGACCAATAAAGATGTCCAATTGTAGGAAGGTGGGGGGGAGTGTCTCCAGAGGAAGCCTGGAGTGTGCGTACCCCAAGAGCGGAGTCTTCCTGCCATGCAGGTTCAAGCCCTGCTGGAGCTCTGCTTGAACACAGTGGGAGACTGAGCTGTTGACCTGACCACCTCCTCCTGGCCTCATTCCCTCTGCCAGTTGGGAATCTGGGTTCAGTCCGAGCCGGTCACTGCCCAGCCCAATGCCAGCCCCAACCCCCCTCCCCTGGGGGCACCTTCACAATCACATCGAGAGAAACTCAGTGGAGAGGGGGGGGGTAGGCTAGCACGAATGCTTACCTGTGTGTAGGCAGGAGGAGGCACATCTGTGGATGCATGTGGCGAAGGCGAGGCAAGGCAAGCCGGTTCAGTGACCCATGCCCAATTACCACTAACAGTTCTTCCGAACCGGTCTGAACCGGGAGCAACCCACCTCTGTTTTCGGGGCTTTTTTAGTTGTATACCCTGACAATGCACTGTTTTTCAAAAAAAGTGTTTATGAATAAAATTTATAAAAAATTTAAAAAAATCAATAAATGTCTGATAACTGCTTAAGAGGCAGAAGAGGGGGGGAGACATTTGGGAGAACTTGGAAGGAGTAAGCTGACCTCTTGAGGACTATAAGGAATTATAAATATTGTGCATTCTGATGAATAATTTTGGGACTGAGTAAACTGTTTACTCAGTTTACGCTTTTTGGTGTTATAGATAACTGAGATTTGGGGACTTTGATAGATTATAGATTCTATTTTTGACTTGTCAAAATAAGGCAAAATGCTTCAACAGGGAAAAATAAGTACATTACAAAAGGAAATATTATTGATGTTTCAAAGTATTCATGAAACCATAATAAAGAACCAAAGGGAAATGCGCATCTTTCTATACCCGTCCTCCCACCAGATCCTCGGGGTCCACTTGTCCAACCAGGCCAGGCCCAGAATGAGGGACTCGGTCATCATTGGCACCACTATCAAGTGGATCATTTCCCAGTGCTCCCCCATCTACAGCCTCATGGGCTTGGTCACATGAGTGGCAGAACCCCCCCCCCCAACAGGGAGCCATCAATCTGCTCAAACCTAATGGTATGGGTCAACCGCCTTACTGGTAGTGTGAGCTTTTCAGTCACTGCCTGGCTGACTATGCACCTTGTGCACTCCAAATCTACCAGGGCCCCATACTGTTTGTGCTGACCTGACTGGGGACTGATCACAGCCACGGGAATGATGAAGGATGGATGGGGTTGCTTACCATCGGTTCCTCAGGCACGTCATCTCCGCTATCATAGAGCACCTCCGGATATTTTGTTGCTGCTGGCGCCTCAGCCTCCTTCACATCTCCTCGCGTTGCCGACCCTGCTATGCTACTCTTGATCTCTCCTGGCCCAGCCTTGCTGTTTGTTTGTTTTGTTTGTTTTATTGGATTTATATGCTGCCCTTCTCCCAAAGGACTCAGGGCGGCGTACAGCATTAAAAAACACATATTACAAAACTTAAAAGAAAATTAGAAACAATCCAAGAAACAAACCAAATTAATATAACACAAACATTTTAAAAATTAGATAAAATTAACAGGCCAGGCTGGCTTGCTGGAAAAGCCAACTTTTTAGGGCGCGTCTGAAGGACGGGAGGTCGGGGATTAGGCAAAGCTCCGGGGGCAGCTCATTCCAGAGGGAAGGCGCTCCCACAGAGAAGGCTCTCCCCCTGG
The DNA here is from genome assembly GCF_964273705.1 of Natrix helvetica. Lineage (NCBI taxonomy): Eukaryota > Metazoa > Chordata > Lepidosauria > Squamata > Natricidae > Natrix > Natrix helvetica. The sequence continues at coordinate 54,826,923 of NC_138555.1, read as the reverse complement.
GGGTCGCTAGCCAACACTGTTTGTCCAATGGCACCCTGAGGAGGCCAACTCTGTGAGATCGCACTGGACGGTGGGAGGCTACTGGTGGCAGTAGGTGATCTCGCAGGTACCCTGGGCCTAAGCCATGGAGCGCTTTAAAGGTCATAATTAGTACCTTGAATCACACCCGGAAAACAACCGGCAACCAGTGCAGGCCGCCTAAAAGGGGTGTAACATGGGAGCACCTAGGTACCCCCATGATAACCCGCACGGCCGCATTCTGGACCAGCTGAAGCCTCTGGGTGCTCTTCAAGGGCAGCCCCATATAGAGAGCGTTGCAGTAGTCCAGGTGAGAAAGGACGAGGGTATGAGTGACTGTGCATAGAGCATCACGATCCAGGAAGGGGCGCAACTGACGTACCAGGCGATCCTGGTAAAAGGCCCCCCTGGTCACGGCCATCAGGTGTTCTTCTAAACTAAGCCGTGTGTCCAGGAGGACTCCCAGATTGCGGGCCCTCTCTGAGGGGGCTAAATTTTCTCCCCCTATCATCAAAGATGGAACAAGATGCACAGCCACTCAGTCTTGGAGGGATTGAGCTTGAGCCTGTTCCTCCCCATCCAGATCCGCACAGTCTCCAGGCATCGGGACATCACGTCGAGGGCATCGTTTGGGTGGTTTGGGGTAGAGATGAAAAGTTGGGTATCATCAGCATATTGATGATATCGTACCCCAAAACCACGGATGATCTCGCCCAGAGGTTTCATATATATGTTGAACAGGAGGGGTGAGAGAACTGACCCCTGGGGCACCCCACAAGTGATGCGCCTCGGGGTCGATCCCTGCCCTCCAGTCAACATGAACTGCGACTGATCCGACAGGTAGGAGGAGAACCACCGTAAAACGGTGCCCCCCACTCCCAACCCCCCGAGTCGTCGCAGTAGGATACCATGGTCGATGGTATCGAAAGCCGCCGAGAGGTCTAATAGGACCAGGACAGAGGAGCATCCCCTGTCCTGGGCCCGTCAGAGATCATCGACCAATGCGACCAATGCCGTCTCTGTGCTGTACCCGGGCCTGAAACCCGACTGAAATGGATCCAGGTAGACAGCTTCATCCAGGTACTGGGGAAGCTGACGTGCTACCACACTCTCGACAACCTTTGCTACAAAGCGAAGGTTGGAGACCGGACGATGGTTGGCTAAAGAATCTGGGTCCAGGGAAGGCTTCTTAAGGAGGGGCCTCACCACCGCCTCCTTCAAGGTGGTGGGAAAGAACCCCTCTCTCAATGAAGCGTTGGTAATCGCCTGGAGCCAGCCTCGTGTCACCTCCCGGGAAGCCGAAACTAACCAAGAGGGACACAGGTCCAGCACACAAGTGGCAGCACTGAGTCTCCCCATAATCCTGTCCATGCCCTTGGGGGTCACAGGGTCAAACTCATCCCAGATTGTCTCCACAAGATTCATCCCCGTCGACTCACCCGAATCTACCCAGTCCAAGCCTGTCCGGATCTGAGCGATTTTAATCTGCAGATACTGAACAAATTCTTCAGCCCTACCCTTCAAGGGGTCTTTCCCAGTTCCTTGGTTAAGTAAGGAATGGGTCACCCTAAACAGGGCGGCTGGGCAGTTATCTGCGGATGCGATAAGAGCAGAAAAATGTTGCCGTTTTGCCGCTTTTATCGCCACTAAGTAGGATTTAATATGAATTCTTACTAGTGTTCGATCAGATTCGGACCGCCTGGCCCTCCAACCACTCTCTAGGCTTCTTTTCCAGCATTTCATCTCCCGGAGCTCCTCGGTAAACCAGGGAGCCACCCGGGATCGACACCGGGTCAGAGGCCGCAAAGGCACAACGCGATGCAAGGCCCCAGTGGCCGCCCTATCCCAGGCTTCCACTAGGGCTTAGGTCGAGTTGTGAGCAAGGGATTCAGGAAAAGTCCCAAGTTCCATCAGGAACCTTTCAGGGTCCATCAGGCGCCTGGGGCAGAACCATCTAGTTAGTTCCGCCTCCCTGTGGCGAGGGGTAGCAGTATGGAAGTCAAGCCTGATGAGGAAATGATCAGACCATGACAAGGGTTGAATAGAAATATCCCCTAAATCTAGATCATTCATCCACTGCCCAGAGACGAAAATCAGGTCGAGCGTGTGTCCCCTATTACGGGTGGGGTCTTGAATTAACTGAGTTAGGTCCATAGCTGTCATGGAAGCCATGAACTCCCGAGCTGACTCGGATGTCTCGCCAATGGAAGGCAGATTGAAATCCCCCAGGATCATAAGCCTGGAGAAATCGACCGTCAATCCAGCTAATGCATCTAGCAGCTCCGGCAGGGCCGATGAAACGTAGCAGGGAGACAGGTACGTAACAAAAAGGCCCACCTGAACTCCAAGGCCCCATTTCACAAAAAGGGACTCACACCCGCCTATCTGAGGCACAGTGACCTCCTGAGGTCTGAGACTTTCCCTAATAACCACCTCCACCTCCACCGCCCCTGCCCCGGGCTCTCGGCTGGTGAAACGCCCGGAAGCCTGATGGGCATAGTTCACTAAGGGGAACACCCCCCTCATGGCCCAACCAGGTCTCTGTAATGCACGCCAGGTCTGCTCTACCCTCTTGTATAAGGTCGTAAATGAAGGGAGCCTTATGCACCAAGGACCTGGCGTTAAGTGACACCAGCCGGAGACCAGGCAAAGGCAAAGAAATGAAGACAAGAGAAAATGTTTTATCAGAATTCATATTCCTCACTCTCATGTCCATTCCATCCATACCTGGGTCCTATCTCCACATATGACCCTTCCTCTGATCCCCAGGGCCTCATCTGTACATACATTCCACCATCTGATCCTTCAGCAATGTTTCTGCTGTTATCCAGCATTTGTACTCTGGCACATCTTACTACCACACCCAGATGCTGAGAGTCAAGGAGTTCATCCATTTCCACAATATCCGTAATCCTCTACTCCAACATCTTGAAGAATATTTTCAGCATATCTGACCCTACACCAATGGTATTGATTTGAATGTGGTGAGTCAGAAAACATGATCTTTCGATCCTTGGCGTACATGTATGCTAGCAAAATTTAATTCTGAAAGCAACCTTGAGTTGGGGCTTAAGTGTGTATTCACAAGTTCCTACAGTTATCTATTCCAATTGAAGAATACTAGCATTTGAGAAAACTATTAAGTATCAGTATACTGTTGGGACCAGGCTAGACATACAGTAAATGCTTTGTAAACCATATCACAAGATACAACCATTATTAAGTAAGTAAGTAAGTAAGTAAACTTTTATTTATAAACCGCGCCCTTTCCTAAACAGGTCTCGGGGCGGTGTACAGACATATTAAAAACCATATAGATACAAAATATAAATGTGCATAAATATATAAACATATAAACATATAAACATATAAACGGAGGAGGTAGAATGTGCTGTACCAAATTTAAATTAAAATACAAATATAATTAAAATTTCCCTTAAAAATTACACAGTAAGATGTTTGCCAGGAGGTTAAAGATGGGACTATACATCAGTCAAGCCAGCTAATTGGAACAGGTGGGTCTTAAGCTTCTGTCGGAAGGAGCGGAGGTCGTTAGTAGTTCTAATATCGGGGGGGGAGGTCATTCCAGAGGGTTGGGCCCATCACAGAGAAGGCTCTACTCCTAGGCGCCGCCCGCTGGCACTGCTTGGCGGATGGCACCTGGAGGAGTCCCTCCCTGTGAGAGCGGATTGGTCGTGAGGATGTGTGAGGTAAGATGCGATCCCGCAGGTAACTAGGTCCCATGCCATGGAGCGCTTTGAAGATAGTAACCAACACCTTGAAACGCACCCGAAAAACCACAGGCAGCCAGTGCAGCTCGCGCAGGAGTGGTGTTATATGGGAGCATCTTGTCCCTCCCATGATGGCCCGCGCGGCCGCATTCTGAACTAGCTGTAGTCTTCGGGTGCATCTCAAGGGGAGCCCCATGTAGAGAGCATTGCAGTAGTCCAGGCGAGACGTCACCAGCGCATGAGTGACTGTGCGTAAGGCGTCCCGATCCAATAGGGGGCGCAATTGGCGCACCAGGCAAACCTGGTGGAACGCCCCCCTCGCCACGGCTGCCACATGGTCATCCATCGACAGCCGGGCATCAAGGAGGACGCCCAAATTGCGCGCCCGTTCCACAGGGGGCAGTTGTTCGCCCCCTATGGCCAGCGATGGCATCCACTGGTTGAACCGGGGCGCCGGTAGCCACAGCCACTCAGTCTTGGAGGGGTTGAGTCTGAGTCTGTTGTCCCCCATCCAGACCCGGACGGCTTCCAAACACCGGGACATCATTTCGACGGCCTCGTTGGGGTGGTTTGGGGTGGAAATGTACAGCTGGGTGTCATCAGCGTACAGATGTTATCCAACCCCCAAACCACGGATGATCTCACCCAGCGGTTTCATGTATGTGTTGAACAGGAGGGCCGAGAGGACCGACCCCTGTGGCACCCCACAAGTGAGTGGCCTCAGGGTCGACCTCTGCTCCTCTGCCAACACACACTGCATCCGGTCGGAGAGGTAGGAGCAGAACCACCGCAAAACGGTGCCCCCCACTCCCACCTCCTCCATCCGGTGCAATAAGATACCATGGTCGATGGTATCGAAAGCCGCTGATAGATCTAATAGGACCAGGATAGAGGAGCAACCCCTATCTCTGGCCCTCCAGAGATCATCTACCAACGCGACCAAGGCCGTCTCCGTGCTGTGACCGGGTCGGAAGCCAGACTGGCGCGGGTCTAGATAGTCAGTTTCCTCCAGGTGACGTGGGAACTGTTGTGCCACCACACTCTCTACAACCTTCGCTAAAAAGGGAAGCTTGGAGACGGGACGATAATTGGCTAGCTCCACCGGATCCAGGGAAGGCCTCTTGAGCAGGGGCCTCACCACCGCCTCTTTCAAGGCGGCCGGCAATGACCCCTCCTCAAGTGAAGCATTCACCAGACCCAGGAGCCAGCCTCGTGTAACCTCCCAGGATGCCAGTACAAGCCAGGAGGGACACGGGTCCAATAAACATGTGGTGGCTCGCAGTCGCCCACGCAACCTGTCCAAATCCTCGGGGGCAACAGAGTCAAACTCCTCCCAGCGTGGTGTCTCAGGACTTGCTTCCGACGTCTCCCCTGGTCTGCTGAAGGGGGCCCACCCACTCCGGATCTGAGCGATTTTGTCCTGCAGATATTCCCCAAACTCCTCTGCTCTACCCTGCAAAGGGGCTTCCCGCGGCCTCTGAAATAAGAGGGAGCGAGTCACCCGAAACAGGGCGGCAGGGCGGTTATCTGCGGACGCAACGAGAGCGGCACAGTATCTACGTTTGGCCGCTCTCAGTGCCACAAGGTAGGTCCGTAAATAGGCTCTTACCTGTGTTCGGTCAGATTCGGAGCGTGAGGACCTCCACCTGCTTTCTAGGCATCTCTTGTGGCGTTTCATCACCCTCAGCTCCTCGGTGAACCAAGGAGCCAGGGTGGTTCGTTGCCGCAGGAGAGGCCGCAAAGGCGCTACCCGGTCCAAGGCCCCAGCAGCCGCCCTATTCCAAGCAGCCACTAGGTCCTCCGTCCGGGAGCGGGTCAGGGCTACAGGAAGTGGCCCAAGCTCCGTCTGGAACCTATCCGGTTCTATCAGTCGCCTGGGGCGGAACCATATGGGACAATCAGGTTCCACCTCCCCGCGGTGGGGGGTAGCGCCGGGGAAGTCGAGCCGGAGAGATGAGTGATCTGACCATGACAGGGGTGTAATAACTAGATCCCCTATTCCCAGATCGCTCGTCCACTGTCCAGAGACAAAAACAAGGTCCAGTGTGTGCCCACCTTCGTGTGTGGGGCCCTGAATTAATTGGGTCAGGTCCATGGCTGTCATGGAAGCCATGAACTCCCGAGCCACCTCGGATGCTTCGCCCGTCGACGGCAGGTTGAAATCCCCCATAACCACAAGTTTGGGGGTATCAACAGCCGTCTCCGCGATCAGCTCGAGGAGCTCAGGCAGGGCCGCTGATGCATAGCGAGGAGCCAAGTATACAATCAGCAAGCCCAACTGCCTCCCTGGGCCCCATTTCACACCAAGGGACTCACACCCGGAGATCTGTGGCACAGTAAACTCCTTCGGTTCCAGACTCTCCCGTATGATTACCGCCACCCCGCCACCCTTACCCAGGGCCCGCGGCTGATGAAATGCATGGTAACCTGGCGGGCAGATCTCCACGAGGGGCAAACCACCCTCGTGGCCCAACCAGGTCTCTGTTATCCCTGCAAGGTCCGGCTCCCCCTCTGAGATCAACTCATTAATGAGGTGATAATAATCAACTCATTAATATTATATTATTATAATTGAGAGCATGTCTGTCTTATCAATGAAAACTAATTGCACTCAGAGAAAATTCAGATTTTAAAAGGAAATTTTTAAGTGGACTACTGTAATGCACTCTACATGAGGCTGCCCTTGAAGAGCATACAGAAGGTTCAGCTGGAACAGAATGTGGCAGTGTCATCAGTTATGTGTGCCTCTAAAGCAACACATGTTACAACTGTTCTCCACAAGCTGTATTGACTGCTAGTTTGCTTCCAGGTCCAATTCAAGGTGCTGGCTTTGACATTTAAAGCCCTCCACGGCATGGGGCCAGGTTATTTGAGGGACCAATTCTTCCCAATTACAGCTGCCCCTTGAAACAGGTCCATCAGAAGAGGTATAATGTGGGTGTCAGGTTCCGGACGGATAGTAAAGACTCCAGTAATGTGAGATAGAACCTTGTTTATCCAAGCTGGCACAAACTGACCACCAAATTGCATTACAAACATAGTATTATTGTTAGAGCTACTGCTCTGTGCTCCCCACCACCATATAAAGCTTTTCCCTAATTGCACCCTTGTGACTCACATTTTCCTAACCGCAACACCCCATCCCCTGGAAGCCCATTATCTCCTCTCCTCAGTAATCCGATGCATGCATCACTTCCTGCATGCTGCGTTATGCAAGGGAAGGCATAGTCCTTTGGAAGTCCTGGGCTATGCAATCAATCAGCCTCTCAGAGGACAGGTCAGAGCAGCAGCCGGCAGCGGAAGAGACTCCCAAACGGTTCAGTGGATCCCTGTCACTTTCTATTGCATTCCCCTCCGCAATGGCAGACCCGAATCGCTGGAACGCCATGGGGCTGACAGCGGGTGCCATCTGCCAAAGAGTTACATTTGGCAAGGACCCAGGAGATGAGTCTTTTCTGCCATGACACCAACCCTGTAGTACACTATCCCCCCATCCAAAGTAAGACTGGTCCCATCTCCACCAACCTTCCAGAAGTCCCTCAAAACCTGGTTGTGTCAACAACACTGGGAGTTGTTGTGATCTGATGAGGTGGCTCCATTCTTCATAATATCTGACACTGTTTCCTAATTTAATATTTAATGTTTTAAAAATTGTATTTATGGTTTGTCAGCCCTCCAGAATCACATTTCGTGAGATGGGCATCCATATAAATATTGCACTTAAACAAATTTATAAATAAAATCTCTTTATCTTACGGGTTCCCAAACCCTGGGCTGCAGCCCACTACCAGGCTTCAGTCCATTTGGATCTGGACAGTGTGAGAAGCTCCACTTGTACGAGTGGCAGGCACTTGTGCGACTGTGCACAGCTCCACTTATGCGAGCAGCAGGAGCTTGCGCCTGTGTGTGCAGCTCCATTTGTTTGAGTGCCAGGTGTGTGCACCTGCCCTTTGCACAAATGGAGCTGCACACTCTCACACGCGTGCCTGCCATTCACACAGAGCCATCCCTACTCCCCACCCCACCCCTGGGCCGCCAAGCTGGAAGGATTGGGGACCGCTGCTTTATCTGATTTGGCACCATTACATACAGTAGATGATATTGAAAGAAATTACTTCAATTTACAACCACAGTGAAGCTGGACTGTAGAATGGTGTGATAGCCATGAGGGAGAAACCTCTATCAAATTAGAATGTACATGTTCACCTTAGAGTAGCAGCAAACTAATCCTCCATTTTCCTCACCACCTCATGGGTACACATGAACTGTAAATTAACCCATTCAATCATGACAGTTACTGTATGATTCTAAGATAGACGCCTTTTTTCCTGATTGTAACAGGATCCAAAAACATATTGATTTATCTTTTTCTTCTCACAGTTGACTGCTAGGCAAAAACTAAATAGGGCAGTCCTTAAATAAACTTTAGACTGTTTTAATTAGATACTTGGAAAAAAGAGATTGATAGCAAAGTTCAAGAAGCATTATAATTACTTTTTCTCACTGAGGATGGGGTCTATTCTCATTCCCAAGATAGAGTAGTCTCCAGGATCAATAAAAGCTATTAGCTGGAATGAAGCAAGATGAAATACTGTAATAGCTGAGCATTCCATATTAGATGTGTAGTTGCTGGAAATGATGCCTGAAATTTGGAATACATATGTCTGCATTGCAATGCATATTTTAAAAAAAGAATAAAAAACATCATTATTAGCTGATAAATTCAAGTCAAAACACACATTTTATCCAGCATGTATCCACTCACTTAGCAATTCATAGACATCATGCTTTATTAAAATATCATCCTTCCTTTACTCAAACATCTGTTTCAAACACCATCCTAAGGCCTAAGCCATGATGTGGTTTCCTCGGTTTTGGTTTACTGTGTTATGTGAACCTAGCCCTGTGATGGCGAACCTATGGCACACATGCCACTGCTGCAGGGGTATGTTCTGGCAGTCATCACTGATGGTTCACTCATGGCCACTCCAAGTGCACTTGCACGCATGTGCAATACAATAACAATTGCTCTTTTTATTAGCTCTTCATCTGTTGGTAACTTATTTAATTTCCAATTTTGGGCAAATACAATTCTCGCTGCTGTAGTTACATGTATAATCAAATAGCTATCCTCGTTCTTGAATTTCTCTGGGATAATACCTAGTAAAAATATCTCTGGTCTAAATTCTATTTCTTGTTGTAACATTTTCTTTAACCATACTCTTATTGTAGTCCAATATTTCCTTGCTTCTGCACATGTCCACCACATGTGGTAGTATGAACCTATTGCATGTTGACATTTCCAACATTTCCCTGATTTGTCTTTAAACATCTTTGCTTGTTTTCCCAGTGACATGTGCCATCTGTAAAACATTTTGTATAAGTTTTCTTTGTAAGCTGTTGACATGGTTATTTTATAATTCCTTTCCCATAGTTGTTGCCACTTTTCTAGTTCAACCGTATGGCCAAAATTCTTTGCCCAAGTTAACATTGTATCTTTTACCACTTCTTCTTCAAGCATAGTTCTTAATAGGTAGCTATATAATTCCTTGATTATTCTTTCTCCCGTTCCCATAAGTATCTTATCCAACTCCGAACTTCCTAAGTTAAAACCGTACTCCCTTTTATCTTTTTCATATCTTGATTGTATTTGCAATTGTGAAAAACAACCTATATCAATCCCTTGTTTTTCTAATTCTTGGTTTTTTTAGTTCTCCCCTTTCTGTTAAGATATCTTTGTATCTAATAATATTTTTCATACTACTAATATTTGGATGTGTCAATGCTTCCATTGTTGAAAGCCACATTGGTATTTCTGAATAATGTTTCCCTTTCACTCTTTCCCATATTGTTAATAATCCATTCATTACATAATGTCTTTGAAAATAGCCATGTGCCTTACTTTTATCATACCACAAAAAACCATGCCAACCCAGTTGTAAATCATGCCCCTCCAGTGTCACTAATCTTGTATTTCACTAATCAGTAAAATCCATTCTTTCATCCAAGCTAGACCCGCTGCTTGATAGTACAATTTCCAGTTTGGTAATCCAAATCCACCTCGAATCCTTGCATCTTGTAACATTTTTATATTAATTCTTGCTTTTTTCCCTTGCCATATATATTTCCCCACTATTTCATTCATACTTTCAAATATTTTTTTCTCTAGTTTTATCAGTATTGTTTGGAACAGGTATAAAAATCTTGGTAATATATTCATCTTTACTACTGCTATTCTTCCCATCAGTGATAATTGTAGGTTTTTTCATCTTTCCAAGTCTATTTCTATTTGTTTTCTCGCCTTATAATACAATACAATACAATAGTAGAGTTGGAAGGGACCTTGGAGGTCTTCTAGTCCAACCCCCTGCCTAGGCAGGAAACCCTATACCGTTTCAGACAAATAGCTATCCAACATCTTCTTAAAGACTTCCAGTGTTGGGGCATTCACAACTTCTGGAGGCAAGCTGTTCCACTGATTAATTGTTCTCACTGTCAGGAAATTTCTCCTCAGTTCTAAGTTGCTTCTCTCCTTGATTAGTTTCCACCCATTGCTTCTTGTTCTACCCTCAGGTGCTTTGGAGAATAGTTTGACTCCCTCTTCTTTGTGGCAACCTCTGAGATATTGGAATAATAGTTATCCTCCTTTAGTGTTCCACATCCTGATGTCAATTAAATACCCAAATATTTCACTTTTTTCACCACTTGTATGTCCAGTTTCCCCATCAACGCTCTTTTCTGTTTTTCTGTCATATTTTTCACCAGAATTTTTGTTTTATCTTTATTAATCTTCAAACCCGCTACTTCTCCATATTCTTCTATTATTTCAACTAGTTTTGGCCCTGTTTCTATTGGATCCTCCATAATAAGCACCAAATCATCCGTGAACGCTTGTAATTTATACTCTTCTTTCTTGACCCTCATACCTTTTACCTCTTTATTTTGTCATATTTCTCTATTCAAAATCTCTAGTGTCAGTATAAATATTAATGGTGATAGTGGACATCCTTCTCTAGTTCCCTTTGTAATCACTATCTTTCCTGTCATATCACCATTTACCATTACCTTTGCCGATACAATCAATACAATCCACATATTGTCTCTGATCTGTCTCTTGGGAAGAAATCCATTTTGGTCTATGTGTATAAATTCATTTAAAAGTCTCTTCATTCTTTCTGCCATTATTGATGCAAAAATTTTATAATCCACATTTAATAGTGAAATAGGTCTGTAGTTCTTTACTTGTGGATCTGACTCTTCTTTTAGTATAAGCGTTATATATGCCTCCATCCATGTTTCTGGCATTTTTGCCTCTCTTAATAAGTCATTGAATAGTTCCAACATTACATTGCTTAATACTTCTTGTAGTGTGTGGTACAGTTCTGCCGGTAATCCATCTGGTCCTGGTGTTTTCCCCTTCTTTTGCCTTTTGATGCCTTCTGTTACCTCTATCATTGTAATTCTTTCTTCTAGTGCCTTCTTAAATTTTTCTGGGATTTTGGTTATTCTAGTTTTCTCTAAATATTGTTTCATTTTCCCTTCTGGAACTCTCTCATGCTGATACAACTTATTGTAGAAGTTCTCAATTATTTTTCTCTTTTTTTCATTTAAATGTTGTATATTCCCTTCTTCATCCACCAGTTGACTTATCAGCCCTTTTTCTCTTTCCTTTTTCATCTTGTACGCCAGCCAATGTCCTGGTTTATTTGCGTTTTCAAATAAGTTTTGTTTTGCCAATTTTATTTTATTTGCCAAGTCCTCATTTTCTATCAGGTTCAATTTATGTTTTTGTAGTTCTGTCATATTTTTTACTTTTTTGTTTTGTGGGTTTTTCTGCAGCTCCGTCTCCAGACTTTTGTACTCTGATTCCAACTTCTTTTGAATTTGTCTGTTCTGTCTATTCTTTTTCCCTAAGTATGTCATTGCAAGGCCTCTGATATATGCTTGGCAAGTGTCCCATACGTTCTGTAATGATGTGTCTTCCTTTCTATTTTCCTGGAAGAAATATGTCAATTCTTTTTCCATATATTGCTGGAAACTTTTTTCTTTCAATATTCTTGAATTTAAAGTCCATCTCCCTTTTTCCTTCTGTCCCTTCCAAGTCATTGTTGTTGGATTATGATCTACCCATGTGCTTACATCTATGCCTATCTTAGTTGTTTTGAGCGTTAGCTCTGTTGACAACCACATCATATCAATTCTTGACCACGATAAATGTCTATTTGAGTAGAATGTATATTGTCTTTCTTTTGGGTGTCTTATTCTCCAAACATCTTGCAAGTTTAATTCTTCCACCATCGTGAAAAATGTTTGGGATAGAATTTTTCTCGGCTTCTTGTTCATCTTTGTAGATTTATAGTCTATTTCATTATTTATGATTGCATTAAAGTTTCCTAGTATACATATATCTTCATAGTCATATTCTGCTATTTTTGTGTGTGTAATTTCCCAAAAAATTCTTCTTGTTTGTCATTTGGAGCATATATTGCCACTAATAATATCTTTCTCATGTTCATCGTTATTTCCACCATCAGTATTCTCCCCTCCCCATCTTCAAAAAAATTATTTGATTGTATTGTCTTTCTAATATATAATGCTATTCCCTTTTTGCTTTGGTCAGCCAGGGTCCCTCTTCCTGGATTCACTCAGACATTTTTAAGACTCACAGCCTGTGCACAGCACACACTTCCAGCCCCTCTGCCTCTTCCCTCTTCCTGGATTCACTCAGACGTTTTTAAGACTCACAGCCTGTGCACAGCACACACGTTTCCAGCCCCTCTGCCTCTTCCACACACTTCCAGCCCCTCTGCCTCTTCCCTCTTCCTGGATTCACTCAGACGTTTTTAAGACTCACAGCATGTGCACAGAACACACATCCAGCCCCTCTGCCTCTTCCCTCTTCCTGGATTCACTCAGACATTTTTTAAGGCTCACAGCATGTGCACAGCACACACATCCAACCACTCTGTTTCTTCCGACTTCCTGGATTCACTCAGACGTTTTTAAGACTCACAGCCTGTGTACAGCACACACTTCCAGCCCCTCTGCCTCTTCCACACACTTCCAGCCCCTCTGCCTCTTCCACACACTTCCAGCCCCTCTGTCTCTTCCCTCTTCCTGGATTCACTTAGACGTTTTTAAGACTCACAGCCTGTGCACAGCACACACTTCCAGCCCCTCTGCCTCTTCCCCCTTCCTCGATTCACTCAGACATATTTTTTATTGTTTTAATTAAACAAAAAACACACACAAAAACATTCTTTACATCTTCCAGAAAGCATGTCGATTGGTTACAAATAAATTTCGTGCGTTACTACAATCATTCTTTATATTTCATCCATATTGAATTGTACATTTTAAATAAAAAATCTTTATACCATCAATATACCATAATTCTCATTTAACTATATTTGTTTAAACATGCTTTTGTCTAGAATCATTTCTATTTATATCATAATAAATCTAGACAACAATTTATTGCTAGAATTTATAAGTACCCAGGAGAGATTACATCTTTATAACAAAATCTAAACAAAAAAAATATTAATAACATTAGTAAATCTTTTCCCCAGGTCCCATATTATAGTTTATATCCAAATTGTTTTTACCAGTTAGAGTTATTATTTCATTATTATTGTCATGATGGGTTATCTGTTAACGAATAAACATTTTAAAAACAAAAACTTTCTATAAGCAGCTACAACGTTCTACTTATTAATCACCAAGAATTAACCAAGTTTTTATTTTCATTTTATTTTTTTTTCCCATTCAATTATGTTTTATTTGGGTTTCACCATTCTAAACTTTCTTATTTTACCCATAACTATTATTTTTAAGTTTTGTTACATTCCTTCATTGATTCTTGTTTCTTTCCTCCATCCACCTACACCATTTACCCCATATCTGGTAGAATTCTGATTCTTCTTTTCCCTGAATTTCTTTAGTTAGTTTGTCCATTTCAGCACAGTCCATAACCTTTCTTATTATTTCATCTTCACTTGGAGTTAGTTTGTTTTTCCATTTCTGGGCATAGGCAATCCTTGCCGCCGTTATTATATGTAATATTAAATACTGGATTTCTTTTTTGTATTTCGCAGACATTATTCCTAATAAGAAGATTTCCGGTTTCCATTCTATTTTAACTCCCGTTATTGCCTCCAGCCAATTTTTGATCTTTTTCCAAAACCTTTTAGCCTCCTCACAGGTCCACCATAAATGGTAATACGTTCCGTGTATCGATTCACATTTCCAACATTTTGGGGAGGTATTTGATGATATTTTAGCTAACCTTGTTGGTGCCAGGTGCCATCTATAAAACATTTTGTACTGGTTTTCCTTGTATGCAACTGAGAGTGTCATTTTAAAGTTTGTTCCCCAAAATTTTTCCCATTTGTCTAATTCAATATTATATCCAAAGTTCTGTGCCCATTTTATCATTTGTTCTTTCACAATTTCCTCTTCCATTTTATACTTCAGGAGAAATTTATATATTCTCCCTATCATTTTTCTATCTGGGCTTTGAATGATTTTATCCAATTCGTGTGGTTCTGTTTCAATGTCATATAATTTGGTATCTTTATTGTATTTAGTTTTGATTTGAAGGTAAGTTAACCAGTCAACTTTCATGTTCTGTTCTGCCAATTCTTCAATTGTTTTTAAGTTTCCCTGTCTATCAATTAAGTCTCTATATCTTAGCATTTTGTTCCAATCTATAAAATTTGGATGAGTCGTCCTTTCTGTCGGTGATAGCCAATTCAGCATTTTCACATAGTGGGTTTTTTTTATTTTGAGCCATTTTTGCAATAGCGCTCTTAAATGATTTTGAAAGTATTTGTGCGTTTTATTTTTATCATCCCATAGGAATGTGTGCCAGCCTGCTTGCAAATCATGGCCTTCCAAAGTCAAAATTCTTTTATTCTTTAGCTCTATCCAATCCTTCACCCATGTTATTGATACTGCCGATGCGTATAAATCCCAATTTGGTAATGCTAAACCTCCCTTCTCCTTGCTGTCTTGCATTGACTTTAGTTTAATCCTCGCTTTTCGTCCCTGCCAAATAAACCTAGTGGTTATTTTGTTTAATTCTTTAAAGAATTTTTTACCCAGATTAATAGGTGCGGCTTGCAACAGGAATAAGATTCTTGGTAGAATATTCATTTTAATTGTCGCTATACATCCCATGAGTGATAGTTGAATATTTTTCCAATTTTCTAACTCTTTCTTCATTTGTATCACTAATTTATTATAGTTATCATCTTTAATTGTGTAACATTTTGCCGACACCCAGATCCCCAAGTATTTCACTTTCTTAGTTATTTGCATTCTGGTTGTTACTTCCAGTTCCTCTTCTTGTTTTTTTGTCATGTTCTTGGTTATCATTTTTGTTTTGTTTTTATTGATCTTTAATCCTGCCACTTCGCCATATTATTCTAATTTTTGAATTAATTTCTGACTGGATTCTAATGGGTCCTCTAGTACAAATACTAGGTCATCGGCATAGGCTTGGGCCTTATATTCTTCATTTTTGAGTCTTAAACCTTTTATTCCCTGGTCCTTCCGAATTTCATTTAATAAAATTTCCAAAGTCAATATAAACAGCAAAGGAGAGAGGGGGCATCCCTGTCTGACTCCGTTTATATTTCGATCTTCTCTGTTAATTCTCCATTCATCAGAACTTTGGCTGTCTGATTGTTATAAAATCCTTCTATCATTTGTATAAATTTTTCACCGAATTTCATCTCATCCAATATTGTAATTATAAATTTCCAGATTACGTTGTCAAATGCTTTTGTGCATCAAGGAAAACCAGGTCCGTGGTTAATAAGGCCCCCCTCATTTACGATCTGGTTTCTGAGGGGGAGCCGGACCTTGCAGGGATCACGTAAACCTGGTTGGGCCACGAGGGGGGCTTACCCCTCGTGGAAATGTGCCCACCAGGATACCGTGTATTCCATCAGCCTCGTGCCTGGGGTAAGGGTGGCGGGGTAGCGGTAATTATACGGGAAGGCCTGGCACCGAGAGAATTCACCGTACCTCAGATATCCGGGTGTGAGACTCTAGGTGTGAGATGGGGCCCAGGGAGTCAGTCGGGCCTGCTGATTGCATACTTGGCTCCTCGCTATGCATCAGCGGCCCTGCCAGAGCTCCTCGAGGTGATTGCGGAGATGGCGGTTGAGACCCCCAGACTATTAGTTATGGGGGACTTCAACCTGCCATCGACGGGTGAATCATCCGAGGTAGCTCGGGAGTTCATGGCTTCCATGACAGCCCTGGACCTGACCCAAATAATTCAGGGCCCCACACACGAGGGAGGCCACACGCTGGACCTTGTTTTTATCTCTGGCCAGTGGAAGAGTGATCTGGGAATAGGGGAATTCGTTATTACTCCCCTGTCATGGTCAGATCACTCGCTTCTCCGTCTCGACTTCCCTTCCGCTACCCCCCATTGCGGGGAGGCGGAACCAGAAGATCTTAGATGGTTCCGCCCCAGGCGACTGATGGAACCTGATAGGTTCCAGACGGAGCTTGGGCCACTGCCTGTAACCCTCACCCGCGCCCGGATGGAGGACCTGGTGGTCGCATGGAATAGTGCGGCGGCCGGGGCCTTGGACCGGGTTGCGCCCTTGCGGCCTCTCCGGTGGCAGCGAACCACCCTGGCCCCTTGGTTCACCGAGGAGCTGAGGGTGATGAAGCGCCACAAGAGATGCCTAGAGAGCAGATGGAGATCCTCTCGCGCCGAATCCGACCGAACACAGGTAAGAGCCCATTTACGGACCTACCTTGTGGCACTAAGGGTGGCTAAAAGTCGATACTATGCCACTCTTATTGCGTCCGCAGAAAACCGCCCTGCCGCCCTGTTTCGGGTGACCCGCTCCCTCCTTTCACAGAGGCCGCGGGAAGCCCCTTTGCAGGGTAGGGCAGAGGAATTTGGGGAATATCTGCAGGATAAAATCGATTGGATCCGGAGCGAGTGGGTCTCCTTGAGTGATCTCGGGGAGACACCGGTGGAGAGTCTTGAGGTACCATGCTGGGAGGAGTTTGACTCTGTTGCCGCCGAGGATATGGACAGGTTACGCAGGCGACTGCGGGCCACCACATGTTTATTGGACCCGTGTCCCTCCTGGCTTGTACTGGCAGCCTGGGAGGTTACACGAGACTGGCTCCTGGGACTAGTGAACGCCTCGCTGAGGGAGGGGTTCCTACCAGCCGTCTTGAAAGAGGCGGTGGTGAGGCCCCTACTTAAGAGGCCTTCCCTGGACCCAGTAGAGTTAGCCAATTATCGTCCAGTCTCCAACCTTCCCTTTTTAGCGAAGGTTGTTGAGAGTGTGGTGGCGCAACAGTTCCCTCGGCACCTGGAGGAAACTGTCTATCTAGACCCGCGCCAGTCCAGTTTCCAGCCCGGGCACAGCACTGAGACGGCTTTGGTCGCGTTGGTAGATGATCTCTGGAGGGCGAAAGATGGGGGTTGCTCCTCCATCCTAGTCCTATTAGATCTCTCAGCGGCTTTCGATACCATCGACCATGGTATCTTATTGCGCCGGCTGGAGGGGATGGGGGTGGGGGGCACCGTGTTGCGGTGGTTCTCCTCCTTCCTCTCCGGTCGGACGTAATGTGTGTTGACGGGGGAGCGGAGGTCGACCCTGAGGCCGCTCACGTGTCCTCTCACCTCTCCTGTTCAACACATACATGAAACCGCTGGGCGAGATCATTCGAGGATTCGGGGTTGAATGCCATCTGTATGCAGATGACACTCAGTTATACATCTCTACCCCGAACCACCCCAACGAAGCCGTTGAGGTGATGTCCCGGTGGATAGGGCACTCAATTTGGGCATCCTCCTAGACTCCCGGCTATTGCTGGATGATCATGTGACGGCCGTGGCTGGGAGGGCGTTCCACCAGGTGCGCCTGGTGCGCCAATTGCGCCCCCTACTTGAGCGGGACGCCCTTCGCACAGTCACTCAGGCCCTGGTGACTTCCCGTCTTGATTACTGTAATGCTCTCTACATGGGGCTCCCCTTGAGATGCACCCGAAGGCTCCAGTTGGTTCAGAATGCAGCCGCGCGGACAATCTTGGGGAGTACCAGGTACTCCCATGTAACACCACTTCTGCGCGAGCTGCACTGGCTACCTGTGGCTTTTCGAGTGCGTTTCAAGGTGCTGATTGTCATCTTCAAAGCGCTTCATGGCTCGGGACCTAGTTATTTGCGAGATCGCATTCTACCCCATACATCCCTACGACCAATCCTCTCACACAGGGAGGGTCTCCTCCGGGTACCCTCCGCTAGACAATGCGGGCGGGCGGTGCCCAGGAGTAGGGCCTTCTCTGTGATGGGCCCAACCCTCTGGAACGAACTCCCCCCTGACATTAGAACTACTGTTGATCTCCGCTCCTTCCGTAAGAAACTCAAGACCCACCTGTTCCGGCTAGCAGGCCTAGCCTAATCGGAATCTTAAGTACAATCTATTACTGCCCTTCCTGGATGGCTTTTAATATTGTAAATTTTGGGGTTTTAATTTGGTTTTAGACTGTTTTTAACTTGAAATGAGTTTGGGTATGTCACAGATCGTATGTTTATGTCGGTTGTCTAATGTATTGTTGTTCTTGCTTTGTTGTTTTATTTGTATTGTCTGTACACCGCCCTGAGTCCCTGCGGGGAGAGGGGGGCGGTATATAAATTTAATAAAACTCAAACTCAAACTCAGTACCATTTGTTTTCCTGGATGCGCCTCGTAGTACTCTATTATATCTAGGATGATTCTCGTATTATTTCTAATGTGTCTGTGGGGTAAAAATCCGTTTTGGTCTGGGTGTATTCGTTCATTTAAAACCTGTTTGATTCTTCCTGCCATAATTGCTGCAAATATTTTATAATCGAAGTTTAGTAATGAAATTGGCCTGTAGTTTTGAATTTCTTGTAGGCTGGTTTCTTCTTTTGGGATTAGCGATATTATTGCTTCTGTCCATGATTCCGGTATCTTGGCTTTTCCTAAAACTTCATTAAACATTTCCACCCCTAACTCTTCCAATATTATTTTATTATATTTGTATAGCTCCACCGGTATTCCATCTGGTCCTGGTGTTTTATTATTTTTCTGGTTTTTCAAGACAAGTTCCACTTCGGCTAACGTTATTGGCCTGTTTATCGCCTCCCTTTGCTCTTTTGAGATTGGTGTTATCTTTGCTGTGTTTAAATAATGCTTTATTTTATTTTTCTCCATACTATCTTGTGCGTATAGTTTTGTGAAGTATTTATGAATAATTTTCTTCTTTTCTTCTGCTTTGTATTGAATTCTTCCCTCATCATCTTTTAATTGATATATCATCCTTTTTTCTCTTTCATTCTTCAGTCTGTATGCCAGCCATCGTCCAGGTTTGTTGGCTTGTTCAAAGTAATTTTGTCTGGCTGCTTTAATTTTCTGCATTAATTCCTTTTGATTTATTAAGTTGAGCTTATGTTCGATTATCTCTCTTTTTTCTTTTTTCTTTTTATTCTTTGGGTCTTTCTGGAGTTCATCTTCGGCTTCCATAAGTTCCTTTCACATACAGAGAAAAGAACAAGAGTTGAGAGGGGATATTGATGAAGCTTACCGAGTGCATACTAATTATGCCAGAAGACACAGGCTCCCGAGAGAAGTGCATGTAAGATTTGCCAAAAAAACAACCAGAGATGAAGTATACAAAAAAACCAGAGAAGGGACGATTACATATCAGGGAAAAGAGTTGATCACGCTTAAACAGATTCCACGGAGAATTCGTGAATGACGTAGACAATACCAATTTTTAACAAACCAGTTAAATAAAAACAGAATAATGTCCAGATGGTTGATACCAGAAGGGGTACTGGTGTCTTGGCAAGGAAAAAGGTATAAGATAGAGAATATAGAAGAAGCGCAGGAATTCTATGAGAAATACTGCACAGGGGAAGAAGAACAAGGAAGTAACAAGGACCTAGAAAGGGGAAGTCAAGGCCAAGAGGAAGAAACATCAGAAGACAAAGAAAGAAACAGGAAAGAAGAACAGAGGCAAGAAAGAGAGAGAGCAGAAAAGGAGGGCGCGAGAGGGAAAAGTCAGATACAAACTAGAAGCAACAAAAAAAAAAAACCCATCTAAAGATGGACCAGGAAATAACAATTATCTCAACAAACTTGAATGGACTGAACGCACCAAAAAAAAGAGCGCAGATGTTTAACAAACTTAAGAAACTGAAGGTAGATATAATCTGCATACAGGAAGTGCATATTAAAAGGGAGCATAAGAACTTATTGGAAAACAAAAAACTAGGGAAATTATACACAGCACTAGCAGAAAAAAAAGAGGGATAGCAACCTATATAAAGGAAAAAATAAATTCCAAAGAAGTCTACTCTGATGAAGAAGGCAGGATACTAATGATTGAATTAGAGACAACAGAAAAACCGATATTATTAATAGTCATATATGCACCAAATCAGAAACAAGAGGAATTCTATAGGAAACTACACAACAAAATAAACGAATTAGAATATGAAAATATTTGCTTAATTGGGGATTATAATGCAATAGTGGATAAAAAAATGGACTATGAAAGCAAAAAGAGAAATAAAATGGAAAAAAAAAACGCTACCCAAATCCTTTTTTGAGATGGCAATGGAATATAAATTACACGATATTTGGAGAGAAAGGCACAAAACAAGAAAGCAATATACCTTTTATTCGAACCCCCATCAGTCACTATCAAGAATTGACATGGCTTGGATTTCATCTGGTCTATGCAATCAAGTAGATGAAATTGAATTAGAAGCAAATGAGTGGGCAGATCACAATCCAATAAAATTAAGATGGAAAGGTCAAAGAAGAAAAAGATGGATGATGAATTCAAATATTATAAACGAAACAGAATACACTCAAATGCTGGAGAAAGAACTAAAACAATTTTTTAGAATAAATAAAAAAGAAGATACCTCAATTCAAAATCTCTGGGACACTATGAAAGCATACACAAGAGGCCTTACGATTGCCTATATGGCGAGGAAAACTAGAAAACAAAAAGAGCAAGCATACTTGATGGATGATTGGCGGGATTATGCATAATTGAAAGTAGTGATGTATAAACATAAACAGTTGGTAAATTCTTTAACACTGTAAAAATATTCAGAATGAGAAAAGTGGTTACATAAAGTATATTGTTATTAAATAAACAATCAAGAATGCAAGGGAATTAGGTTCGCTGAAAAGAGAGAAGGTAACTTTCTGTTGGAAGAGCTTGTGAGCAGAGGGAGACATGCTGCGTGTTAATTTCACGTCCACGAGGGTTTTCCTAGGGGCCAGATATATTTCAGATGGGCATTGTTCCTCTGACAGTGAACCCACAGGAATGCCAGGTTCCTGATATTGTTTGATGCACAAGGAGGGTGACCCTATAATGTCTACACCAATGGCTATGGGGCCAATGATGGGGAGACGACTCATCCCCAGTCTTTTGAGTGCATCATACAGATCACCATGCAGCTGGGCTTCTGCCGTTTTGGTTCCCCATCTGCCTCCCTTGTCAAAGACTATCGTAGCTCTGGTCTTTTCCCAAAGATTTGGCTTGACTGGGACCGCATGATAAGATGAAGGTCCAGCAGACAAACAAAACCAGCATTTTTGACCCAGGGCAGGGTCAGATTGATTGATTAAGCTTTGACCTAATTCCAACACTCTTAACATATAGTCCACTTTTCTCAATTGTTGCAGGGGTCCGTTTTCCCTATGCTTTGCCCTTGTTCTTACAGCGTTTGTCAGATAGTTGGCTGGAAGCGTTGGAATTGGCTTGCAGTTCTGTCCCCAAGCATAAATGATGCGCCGTTGGCAGGAGCGGACCTGTTCCACATCCTGTAACTTGATTCCACCCTGTTCTCTGGGATTTTTAACATCCTCGGATCCTTCTTCAAGAGCAAGGGGGGTTGCTTGGGTATTTTCGCAACATTGGGAACTACTATTCAGGATGTTATCACTTAGCATGCCTCTTGCCAATAACAGCCAAAGCCACAAACAACTCATAATTATCCCTCACACAAGACTTCCTTTTACACAGCTCCGTTTAGCCTACAGATTCACCACGTCAGGGAGAAGGCAAGGATTACATATATTTTGGGGGGTTACAGTATCGGCTTCTGGCGCTCCACAAGACCAAATCTTATTTGCTAGAAACACACAACAAATTATAATAAGGATAATCAGACTTATGAAAGTAAAGGATATAGTGGCTACAGATATAAAAGCTTGCACTGCCATATCCTGACAGGTGCTCAAATTTTCTAATTCATCTTGTAACTGATAAATCAGAATGTTGTTTTTCCTTTCTTCAAATCTTCAGCCGTACGTCGAGAAACCAGCTTCCGGTGTGGCTTCAGTAGGGCTTCTTCTGCCCCGTACGTAGCATGCCCGTTGCCGGTAGGGCAGTTTATAGAGGGTGTTTCGTTATGTGTATTACTAAGGGACGGGCTTCATCCGAGTCAGCCTCCCAGTATTCTTCAGAGGCTGGTTTAATACGGGTCCAATGAATCCAAGACTTGGATTCTAAAACTTTTACTGCAAGCAGAGAACACATAACTACAGTATAAGGGCCCTTCCATCTAGATTTCAAGCTCTCCCCTTTCCAGTGTTTCACCCACACTCTGTCCCCCACCTGAATATTATGACTGGAATTTGTTAAAAATGGTGGGGTAAGGGAGACACAATATTGTTGGATTTCTTGTATTTGCTTATTTAATTTTCCCACCATTTGATTCACCCCCCCTTCGTGGAGGTATATAAAGGTTTGGCTAAAAGCGTGAAATTTGGAATCCAAATTCTGCAATATCCTGCTGCGCCCAAAAATCCCTGCAACTCTTTCCTGGTTGTTGGTTCCACAATTCAGCACACAGACTCCTTTCGCTCATGTCCTATTGCTCTTTGTCCTTGACTTATGGTATATCCCAAGTATTTGACTTGGGGTTTTACTAACTGTGCTTTTTTTCTTGAGGCACGATATCCCTTGTCCATTAACAGATGGAGCAATTGATTGGTATTTTTCCAACAAGTCTCCTTTGTCTGTCCTGTTACTAAGATATCATCTACGTATTGGAGTAGCACATCTCCATCTTTGCAAGGCTGGAAATTTTCTAGGTCCAAGGCCAAGGCTTCACCAAAAAGGGTAGGTGAATATTTAAATCCTTGGGGAAGCCTAGTCCAAACATACTGCCTCTTATGACCTGTTATGGGGTCTTCCCATTCAAAGGCAAACAGCTTTTGGCTGTCCCTGTGTATCGAAATGGTGAAGAAGGCGTCCTTTAAATCTACCACTGAAAACCAATTGGCTGAGGCCGGAATCAGACTCAAAAGAGTATATGGGTTGGGGACAATGGTGTGGACTGTGATCGTGGCGAGGTTCACAATTCTCAAATCCTGCACAGGCCTGTAAGAGCCATCAGGTTTTGGTATGGGTAGAATTCGGGTATTCCAGGGAGATTGTATTATTCTCAGAATGCCAGCTTTCAAATATTTGACAATGTGATCCTGAATTGCCTATGCAATGGAGCGTGGGTAACTTTTCTGTCTGAGGAGGACAGGCACAGCTAGAGGCTTTACTTGTATAATTATAGGTGCATGATGAGATGCATGACCTGGTGGATTATCTTTTGCCCACAGCTGAGGTACTTTAAATTCCTGCCAGGTATCGGGGATCTGGCTTTCTTGAACTACCATTACTCGCCATATCTCATCTGGGGGGTGCCTCATTGTTAGGACCATTTTATCTTCCTCAAAGGACAGTATAGCTCCCATTTTGCATAGGATATCACGACCCAAAAGTGGAACTGGGCATTCAAGCATGTACAGGAACTGGTGTTCTATGTCTCTTCCATTCAGGGAACATTTTAAAGGTTTCAACACAGGGCGGCTGTTTTTCAGACCATCAACCCCTTGGATGTTTAGTACATTATTGGAAATGGGAGCCAAGGGTTTTGTAATTACTGATCTAGACGCCCCTGTGTCTACCAAAAAGGTTACATTATTACCCCCTATCTTCATTCGGACCAAGGGTTCAGGGGGGGCTGGACTAAACCCTGGTCCCCTTCAGTCTTCAGACCTTCAATCAACCAGGCTCCATTCTTCTATTCTGTCCTCTTCCCTGCCCCCTTATTCTAGCTTCAAGCCTTTTGGGACACTCTAACATCCAGTGGCCTTCTTCCTTACACCAATTACATCGACCTCTGCTCTGGGCTTTGGAATTATTTGAAAATGCAACTGCCATCAATTCGGTTTTGCGTTGCATCCTGTTGTCTTTCTTTTTCTCTTCTACTTTTTCTCTGTTCACAAAGACTTTGCGAGCGATTTCAATTAATTGGCTTATATTCATCCCTAAGGCCCCTTCTTGCCTCTGGAGCTTCCGTTTAATGTCCGGGGCACTCTGAGATATGAAAGCCATTGCTAGCATGCGGGCATTTTCGGGATCCATGGGATTGATTGGGGTGTACGTTTTATACGCTTTGTACTTTCGTCTGATTTTTGGATTACGAGAGAGGGTTTGGACATATTTACTGGAGGTTTTGCAGCCTGTTCTAAGCCTTGAAGAATTAGTGCCTGATAGTCCCGGAGGGAGGCCATGTCTCCATAGGGATCCCATTGAGGATCTTGTCGTGGAAACAGTAAATTTAGCGCAGCTTGAAGGATTCTTCCATCTGCGGGTTTTAAGATTTTTCCAATGGTACTACTCAACCTTTCTCTTTCTTCTCTATTAAGGAGAGTAGTCATTAATTGTTCCAAACCTGCCAGGTTGGATTATGGGTTTTAATAATAACCCTAAACAAGTCAATAACTTCCTGAGGCTTAGCGGACAACGGTCCGTAATGTTGTTTCCAATTCAATAGATCTGTGGTGGTAAACGGGACGTATTGAAACAAAGGCTGAATCTCTACTTGTCCCTGTCCATCTATAACTCTTTGATCCATTTGGTGCAGTGGGGCTAGGAGCTGACTTCCGGTTTCGGGCAGCAACGGGAGAACTTCACTGGGTTATAGGAGAGGGGGGTCCGCTAGACGGACTTTCCAATTTTTGCTCTTCTCTCTGGTCACTTTGTCCTACTGCCCCTTGGTTAATTGCACCGCTGGCATTTGAAGGCTGCCTTGGGTGATAGAGAGGGGCATATGGAGGGGGACCTTCTTCTTCATAGGGTGCTGTTTGGAGGAGAGGCTTTTTCTCAGGGTGAATCTTTTTGACCTTGCTTTTGCCATTTCCTTTTATTCGAGCCACAAAAACCTTCATGGCTTCCTTTCTACATTTTCAAAGCCAGTCAGAATTTCGTTGCACTGCTATCTGCCACTGTTCAATATACTGATATTGATCTGGGTGACCGGTTTTAGCATCTGTTATGATCCGATGTACTTTTGAAATGATGTCTGGATTAAAAGTGCCCTCGGGTTTCCATCCTACATTAAAGGTTGGCCATTCGTTTTCACAGAATCTTTTCAGATCCCCAGGGTTAGATTTGGGATCTCCATAATCTCCACTAAAAACTCTTTTGAAGTTCTTCAACATGCATTGGAGGGGTGTTCGAGGAATGTTCACCCCCTCCCATGTTCTATTTCTAACACACTTTCCGCTGACCTGCGACCCCGGAGGCTCACAGTCACCAACAGGAACTGCAGCGGATTAACCTCCAACACAACCTAGAGCCTCATTAGGATACGGCGGTTCCATTTGGAAGGGACGCTATCCTGGGCTCAGGGGGGTGATTGGGCCCCCTCTTCCACTCCTAACCGAGTGGGTCTACAATTCCCACAATACTTGCCTGCAGGAATCTTCTTTCTCAGCCGGCGTAATTTTATTAACTCGTCCTGATCCTGGTCAGATTCTTGGATCGGCGGTGTCCTCCGGATGCCTGAGAGAGGTCATCAGCCCTCTTCCAGAGAAAGGTCTCTGTCAGCGCCTGAAGACGCGCAAGACGGGCTCGATGGGGCACCAGTCGGTCCATTCCGTCCTCAGTGAAATGTTGCTCTAAGTCCTGCTGGGGTCGCCAGAATTGTTGCAGAAAATGAGAGGCTTAGACTTCTCAGGATACAGGAGTACTTTATTTGGCAGCCAGGTTCAGAAAGCTAACACGTGGCTAGCATTGGAAATTCTGAACAGCCTTCATTATCGAAGCACACATTCTTATACATTCTCAAAAGCTGCGCAACACGAAAACACTTAACTCATTTCTTATTGGTCATTTTGGGAAAAAAGTCTTATAAGTAGATGGGGGTCTTACTTCTCCTTTTGTCTTGGGACACAGGTACAGACTACGTGTCTTTATGCGAATTTTGAACCTTGTGGTTTGGACTTATGACATAGGGACATTTGCTGGGACATTTTGTGGTTAGAGGCTGATGACATTTCCCTGTCCCTTTAAGCAAGCTACTAACTGTCCCTTTTATGCCATGTCTTCGTTTTTATATTTTAATCCATATTTTATTCTACTTTAATGTGGTTTTGGGTTTTTTCTTATAAGCGAGCTATTATTGTTTGGCTTAGTGGTTTGACAGGTAAGTTGCTTGTTTCTTGCCTCGCTATGACTGTGCAGCCCCCCCCCATTCCTCCCCCCCCCACTACTATTGCAGAGAAGCAGAGAAGGAGAGAATAAAAGCAGTTTCTTTGTCTCAAGGCAACACCCCTCCCCCTTTCTCTCCCCAGCTCCTTACTGTTGTAGAGAAGCAGAAAGGAACAAAGCTGAAGCAAACTGTGCTGTCCCCCCCACACCCTGCAACTCCCCCTCCTACTATTGCAGAGCGAGAGGGAGGGAGGGAGGGAGGGAGGGAGGGAGGGAGGGAGAGAGAGAGAGAGAGAGAGAGAGAGAGAGAGAGAGAAAGGAGCAAAGCTGCTTAATTGTTTGTTCCAATCTAAGGCAAAGAAATGAAGACAAGATAAAATGTTTTTTCAGAATTCATATTCCTCACTATCATGTCCATTACATCCACACCTGGGTCCTAGCTCCACATACAACCCTTCCTCTGACCCCCAGGGCCTCATCTGTACATACATTCCGTCGTCTGATGCAGTGGTGGGATTCAAAATTTTTTACTACTGATTCTGTGGGCATGGCTTGGTGGGCATGGTGTGGCTTGGTGGGTGTGGCAGGGGAAGGATACTGTAAAATCTCCATTCCCACCCCACTCCAGGGAAAGGTTACTGCAAAATCCCCATTTCCTCCAGATCAGCTGGGACTCGGAAGACACAGAATAGATGGGGGCGGGACCAGGCAGAGGTTAAAGTAAAATAAAATATGGATTAAAATATAAGAATGAAGACGTGGCATAAAAGGGACAGTTAGAAGCTTGCTGAAAGGAAGGGTTAGAAGCTTGACAGGGAAATGTCATCAGCCTTCAACCACAACATGTTCCAGCAAATGTCCCTATGTCAAAAGTCCAAAACCACAAGGTTCAATTAAAGTTCGTTAATGGCACGTAGTCCATACCTGTAACAAAAGGAGAAGTAAGACCCCCATCTCCTTATAAGGCTTTTTCCTCAAGGTAACCAATAAGAAATGAGTTAAGTGTTTCCGTGTTACACTGTCTTTGAGAATGTATAAGAATGCGTGCTTCGATAATGAACGGGGTTCAGAAAATCACAACGTTAGCCATGGGCTAACTTTTCTGAACCTGGCTGCCAAATAAACTTTTCCTGTATCCTGAGAAGTCTAATGCCTGTCATTTTCTGCAACAATTCTGGTGAGCGTGGCGGCAGGACTTAGAGCGATATTTCGCTGAGGACGGAACGGACCGACCGGTGCCCCATCGAGGCCATCTCGCCCATCTTCAGGCGCCATGGAGATCTTTCTCTGGAAGAGGGCCGACGACCTCTCTTGGGCATCCAGAGGACACCACCGATCCAAGAATCTGACCAGGATCAGGACAAGTTAATAAAAATTACGCCGGCTGAGAAAGAAGACGCCTGCAGGCAAGTATCAAAAGAATTGTAGACCCACTCGGTTAGGAGTGGAAGAAGGGGCCCGATCACCCCCCTGAGCCCGGGATAGAGTCCCTTCCAAATGGAAGCAGCGTATCCTAACGAGGCTCTAGGTTTGTGTGGGTGGTTAAGTCATCGCAGTTCCTGAAGGCGACCGTGGTATTCCGGCACCCCAGGTCAGTGACAGTGTCTTAGAAATAGAACATGGGAAGGTGGGGAGCGTTCCTCGAACACCTCTCCAATGCATATTGAGGAGAAAAAAAGCTTTGAGAGAGTTTTAGTAAAAAGTCTCTGGCAGAGAAATTATCCTCACCCCTATTATAAAAGCCTCAAGGAGGAAAGAAAAAGCTTTGAGAGAGTCTCAACGAAACATTTAGTTCCTGTCTGTTTTAACTTGCATGGTTGTCCTTGATGATGTGTTTAAGTGTTTTTTTGTTTTGTTAAAAAGAAAGAACAAACGGTCCCATTAGGTAGGGCCAGGAGAAAGAAAACCAAAAGGTTATCGAAGGGATAGATCAAGTGGACCACAAACCTGGTCCAAGGGAGCAGTTGAGATAAAAACTCAAATTGCCCTAAGGGGATTTTATTGCCAGAAGCTGAAGGGGAGCTACGTAAAGTGTGGATATATGCTCCATTCTCAATGGCTGATTTATGTAATTGGAAAAATCAAATTCCTGCTTATAGAGAAAATCCAGATGAGATGCATGTCCTTTTTGCATCCATTTTTCTGAACTCACCAGTCTGCTTGGGCTGACATAAAAAGTCTGATGGAAATTTTATTAACCACAGAGAAAAGAAGGCTAGTGAAGGTAACCATGAATAAGCCTTTGCAGAAGGATCATATAAAAAAAATCCAGACTCGACATGGTTACTGAAGGAACCAGATTAGGAACCTAGTACATTCAGCTGCAAAACTATTGGACCTTAGTTTTGTTAGGATTCAAACAAAAGTTAAGAATTTAGGGAAGGTCTATTAAATTCAACAGAAACAGGATGAAAATCCAGGGGAATTCCTAGAATGCATTTATCAAACCTTCAGGCAATATACCACATTAGATCCTGAGGTTGAAGAAAATAAGAGAATGATCAATATGATCTCCAGAAGATAGGCTAAAGATACAGAAGGATCTTGACAAACTTGAACATTGGGCACTATCTAATAAAATGAAATTCAATGGTGAAAAGAGTAAGATTCTACATTTAGGCAACAAAAATGAAATGCACAGGTACAGTATAGGTGGTACCTTGCTCAACAGTAGTAACTGTGAAAGGAATCTTGGAGTCCTAGTGGACAACCATTTAAATATGAGCCAGCAGTGTGCAGCAGCTGCCAAACAAAGCCAACACAGTTCTAGGCTGCATAAACAGAGGGATAGAATAATATCACGTGAAGTGTTAATATCACTTTATAAGGCCTTGGAAAGGCCACACTTGGAATATTTGCATTCAGTTTTGGTCACCACGATGTAGAAAGGATGTGGAGACTCTAGAAAGAGTGCAGAGAAGAGCAACAAAGAAGAGGGAGTCAAAAACTATTCTCCAAGGCACCTGAGGGTAGAACAAGAAGCAATGGGTGGAAACTAATCAAGGAGAGAAGCAACTTAGAACTGAGGAGAAACTTCCTGACAGTTAGAACAATTAATCAGTGGAACAGCTTGCCTCCAGAAGTTGTGAATGCCCCAACACTGGAAGTCTTTAAGAAGATGTTGGATAGCCATTTGTCTGAAACGGTATAGGCAGGGGGTTGGACTAGAAGACCTCCAAGGTCCCTTCCAACTCTGCTATTGTATTGTATTGTATTTTCATTGGTCACTCTGCAGACAACATTAGGGAAAAAAAGGGGGGCCAGGAAAGGCATCTCTGAACTTGTGGAATGAGCATACGAGGGCTCAAAACCTCAGAGGAGAAGGAACTTCAAAAGGCAAGAGGAAACACATTTTTTCTTGCCAAGGCTCTTAGATAGAGTGGGAGGCAAGGGGACCTGCCGGAAGAATTGTCGAGGAGGTTGTTTGCGGGGATCGGTAGTTAGAGGCACACATGCTGTTGTTAATCAGGTTGCTGCAGCCTGTCTCTGTTGTGACAAAACAACCCAAAGACAGGATGGAAACTTCCTTTGGAAGTCCTTCTACAGGGCTCCCAGGTGCTGTGTGGCAAATAAATGTCCCCACAATTTTCCCAGAAAGTGAGATTTAGAGATCTCTTGGTTTTGTGTGTACTAAAAGACATTGTGCCAAGGTTTGGAGTGCCTTTGAATAGGGCCTCAGATTCTGGCCACCATCAGATGAATCAAGAGCCCCACCCAGATGCAAACGATGTGTAAATGAAAGTCTCCATACATCTGGATCTTTAAAAATTAGAGATCCAAAATAGAAACGGAACACCCAGGGCAGAGACAGGTATTAACAATCTAGTGCTTAAGGAGATAGAACAATGGGCATAACTTCAAGCAAAAGTAAGAAAATTAGCAGGTCATAAAAAGGTAAAGCCTATTGAATAGGAAGATCTAGGTAATTGGACTTGATTAATTTGATGTAATTCTTAGGTGTGTATCTATACTAATAACATGGAGAATTGAATGGTGTTCAATTGATTTTGATATGTTTAACCAGCTGGCAAAATAAGCAAGCTTTTCAGCTGGGGCTTGAAGCTGTGGGGAACAATAGGATATAAACTGCTCTCTGAGTTTTCCCACTGCTTGGAGAATGAGCCACATGTTTCCCAATGAAAGAAAATTGAAGATTTAAAGGGACAAACTCTTCCCCAGGCCTGAAAGTGTTGTTTCAGGATATTTGTGCATGTAGGTCTGGGTGGATTGAATAAAATGGAAATTGCATGAAAGGTCCTTGTGAAAAGTAGACGAAAGAAAGAGAGATGACAGGATGCAACGTAAAGCTGAATTGCTGACAGTTGCATTGTCAAATAATTCCAAAGCCCAAAGCAGAGGTCAATGTAATTGGTGTAAGAAAAAAAAAGGCCACTGGCTACAAGAATGTCCCAAGACATGCTTGAATGCCCAGTTCCTCTTTTGGGTCATGATATCCTATGCAAAATGGGAGCTACACTGTCCTTTGAGGAAGATAAAATGGCTCTAATGATGAGGCACTCCCTCAGATGAGATATGGCAATGGTGGTTCAAGAATCCACCAGGCCATGCGTATCATCATGCACCAATAATTATACAAGTAAAGCCTCTAGCCATGCCTGTTTGCCTATGCCTTCTTCACCATCTCAAATACATAGAAACAACTAAAAACTGTTTGCTTTTGTGTAGGAAAAGTAACAGGTCAAAAGAGGCTGTTTGCTCTTGGAGACTAGGTTTCTCCAAGGATTAAAAAAAATTCACCTACCTTTTTGGTGAAGACTTTGGCTCAGGCCTAGAAAATGTCCAGCCTTGCAAAGATGGAAATGTGCTACTCCAATATGTAGATAATATCCCAGTAACCGAACAGACGAAGGAGATTTGTTGAAAAAAATACCAATCTATCAATTGCTTCATCTGTTAATGGACAAGGGACACCGTGCCCCAAGGCAAAAAAAAAAAAAAAAGCTGGAAGGCAGGGACAAAAAGCCCCAAGTTAAATACTTAAGAATAATAGGATGTGAGTGAAAAGAAGCTGTATGCCAAATTGCGAGAATTCTTAGGTGCAGCAGGATATTGCAGAATGAGGATTTCAAATTTTGCGCTTCTAGCCAAACCTCCTTACGCATCTACGAAGGAGGGTGGGGAAAAAAAAAAGAAGAAGAACCCTTGCTTGAGGTTTAAAGCAGAAACAGGCGTACAAAGCCCTAAAGTCAGAATTATCTTAGGCTCTGATAAGAAAAAGGAAGTTGGCAACAACCTGTGGCTTATCTATCTAAACAACTGGACTGTTGCAAAAGGCTGGCCACATTGCCTAAAATTCTAGCCGCCACAGCTCTCCTAATGGAGGAAGCTAATAAATTAACTTTCAGACAGCCTACCAATATCTACACTAGCCACGCAATTCAAGGAATTTTAGAAATGAAGGGACATTTACAAATATCAGGCACTCCTGACTCAAAATCCACAAGTGACCTTGAAGCAAACAAATGCCCTAAACCCTGCCACCCTTTTGCCAATACCAGGACCCGAAATTGAGTATAATTGTATGAGAATCATTGAGAGTCAGTTTTCATGCAGACCAGACTTAACGGACATGCCGTTGAAATCTGCAGACTATAACTTGTTCACTGATGGATCAAGCTTCATTACTATGGGAGAACATTATGCAGGCTATGCAGTAGTCTCCCTTGCCCGAGTCTTTGAGAGTGGACCTCTCCCAAAAGGCACTTGTGCCCAAGTAGCAGAATTATGGGCTTTAATCCGTGCATTAGAGAGGACATCGAATGAAAGGGTGAACATCTGAACTGACTCTGTATGCCTTCCTTACTTTGCATATCAATACTGCTGATTATAGGGAAAGAGGTCTTTTAACTGCCTCAGGAAAGAAATTAAGCAAATGTGTGAATTGCACTGTTAAGGAAAAGATAAGGTGTGTTTTGAAACCCACTTTAAATGGATAGATGCCTTACCCTTAACTCTCTGTTAAGAGATTCTCTGGAAGGAGAATCCAGGAAGATGGAAGAGGCAGAGAGGCTGGAAGTGTGTGCGTGTGACAGGCTGTGATTTTTAAAAATGTCTGAGTGAATCCAGGAAGGGGGAAGAGGCAGAGGGGCTGAAAGTGTGTCCGTTTGATATTGAGTTTTAAAAAGGTCTGAGTGAATCCAGGAAGGGGGAAGAGGCAGAGGGGCTGAAAGTGTGTCCGTTTGATATTGTGAGTTTTAAAAATGACTGAGTGAATCCAGGAAGAGGGAAGAGGCAGAGAGGCTGGAAGTATGTGCGTGTAACAGTCTGTGAGTTTTAAAAAGGTCTGAGTGAATCCAGGAAGAGTGAAGAGGCAGAGGGGCTGGAAGTGTGTGCGTGTGACAGGATGTGAGTTTGAAAAATGTCTGAATGAATCCAGGAAGAGGGAAGAGGCAGAGCGGCTGGAAGTATGTGCGTGTGAGCGTCTGTGAGTTTTAAAAATGTCTGAGTGAATCCAGGAAGAGGGAAGAGGCAGAGAGGCTGGAAGTTTATGTGTGTGACAGGCTGTGAGTTTTAAAAATGTCTGAGTGAATCCAGGAAGAGGGAAGAGGCAGAGGGGCTGGAAGTATGTGCATGTGACAGTCTGTGAGTTTTAAAAAGGACAGGAAGTGTGAGATGTACTCCATGTAAAGAACTTAATTTATCTCCTTTTGAAATGATGTTTGGACGGCCACCGGTTTATAAGCCATAATTTGAAAAATCATATAAGGGACCTAGGACAGCTGGGGTCCTCATGGGTGAATCAAATGGTGGGATAATTGAATAAATAAATACAAGAAATCCAACAGTATTGTGTCTCCCTTACCCCCATCATTTTTAACAACTTCCAGTCATAATATTCAGATAGGGGACAGAGTGTGGTAAAACACTGGAAAGGGAAGAATTTGAAACCTAGATGGAAGGGCCCATATACTGTGGTCATGTGTTCTCCACTTGCAGTAAAAGTGTTGGAATCCAAGTTTTGGATTCACTGGACTCGAGTTAAGCCAGCTGCTGATGAGTATTGGGAGGCAGACCAGGAAGAAGCCCGTCCTCTAGTGATATGCTTAAAGAAATGCCCCCTAAAAACTGCCCTACCGGCAATGGGCAGAATTACGGGGCAGAAGAAGCCCTACTGAAGTCACACTTGGAAGCTGACTTCTCGACGTATGGCTGAAGATTTGGAGGAGGAAGACAACGTTCCATTTATTAGATATAAGATGTATTAGAAAGGTTGAGCACCTGTCAGGAAATAGCAAGCCAAGTATTCATAGTCATAACTGTACTATCTCTCGCTTTAGTGAATGTACTTATTTGTTGTATTGCATATTCATCCCTCAGGAATTCTCCCCTCCAGAGGAAGACAGGTGCTGAGGCTAAGATCATTAAGTGTAATCAAGAGGAAAACGAATCATCTGATGACACTTATGTTTGAGGAACCGTGGGAATGGGTTCTTTGCAGTGTAATAGGAGTTTTCGGATTGTGGGTGATATGATTAGCAAATAAGATTTGGTTTTGTGGATTGCCCAAAGCTGATATTGCCATTCCTTAAACTATATATAACCCCTCCCTGATGCGGTAATTCAGTAGGATAAAAGAATTGTGTTAGGAGAGGTTTTGCGTGAGAGATGATTATGAGCTTTTTGTGGCTCTGGCTGTTATTGGCAAAGGACTTGCTAAGTGATAACGTCTTGAATCGTAGTTCCCAATGTTGCGAAAATACCCAAGCAACCCCCCTTGCTCTTGAAGAAAGATCCGTGGATGCTAAAAATCCCGAAGAACAGGGTGGAATCAAGTTATATGCTTGGGGACAGAACCGTAAGCCAATTCCAACACCTAAAGTCAATTATCTGACAAACCCTGTAAGAAAAGGGGCAAAGCATAGGGAAAACAGACCCCCTGCAACAATTGAGAAAAGGAGACTATAAAGAGTGCTGGAGTTAGGTCAAAGCTTAATCAATCAGTCTGATCCTGCCCTGGGTCAACAATACTGGTTGTGTCTGTCTGCTGGATCTTTACCTTATCATGCTGTTTCAGTTGAGCAAGATCTTTGAAAACAACAACAACAACAAAGCTAAGATAGTCCTTGTGCATCAAACGATATCAGGAACCTGGCATTCCTGTGGGGTCACTATCAGAAGAACAATGCCCATCTGAAATGTACCATGCCCCCAGGAAAACCCTTGTAGATGTGAAATTAACTCACAGCATGTCTCCCTCTGCTCACAAGCTCTTCCAACAGAGGGTCACTTTCTCGCTCCCAACCCCTACTCGTTTTTAACCATTGGGAGGGGAATCTGACTACTGGAAGGTGCCCAAGGCCATTCCAGCCACCCCGACTTCCCGTTTGGCTTTCAATACAATCCACCATGGGATTTTGTGTTCATTTTCCCTCTGGAAACACCAGTTCCCACTATCTCTTTGAAGGACCAGTTCTCAGGGATAGGCAAATGGACCCTAACCAAGAGGTTCCATTACAGCCCCTAACTGGTATGTACTTGGCAGGAACCTTACAGGTCTGGACTAATGAAAAGAACCTCTGAGCCCATGCCTTTTCTATGAACATAGGAGTGTGTGTATGGAAAAATGGAGTTGTCTTCTTATGTGAGAAAAGCTTGCTGTTTCCATATGAATAGATCAGGGAAAGTCTGGGGGGTGGTCCAAGAACTACGAGTTTGAGCTTCCTCTATTGGTCAAAAAGTACAAGGAACAGATGTGTGGTTCTCTTGGCTACCGGGAGCAGGTTGGATCAAGGAAATGCTAGTTCTTTTATTATGTGGAATCGCAAGTTTAGCCTTCCTCCCTTGCATAATACCCTTGCTTAAACAACTCGTTATGAGGTCTGTAAAGGGAACACAGGGTGAAAAGGAGTCAATGTTACATAAAAAGCCTAATCCCACATACCCTTAAAGATGATGATATTCAAATTGCACTCTTAGAAGTAGAGAAAGTGATTTTGAAAGATAAGGCCTAAGATGTGTATTGCTTGTATCCTTGCTTTTTCTGTTATTCTGTATCCTGCATGCTTATATTGTTAACCTAACAGGCTATACTCAATTGTGGGCCTTAATAGAGTCTAGAAGGGGGGAAATAAAGTAAAAAAAAATGGATTAAAATATAAGAATGAAGATGTGGCATAAAAGGGACAGTTAGAAGCTTGCTTAAAGGGACAGGGAAATGTCATCAGCCTTCAACCACAACATGTTCCAGCAAATGTCCCTATGTCAAAGTCCAAAACCACAAGGTTCAATTAAAGTTTGTTAATGGCACGTAGTCCCTACCTGTAACAAAAGGAGAAGTAAGACCCCCATCTCCTTATAAGGCTTTTTCCTCAAGGTAACCAATAAGAAATGAGTTAAGTGTTTCCGTGTTACACTGTCTTTGAGAATGTATAAGAATGCGTGCATCAATAATAAAGATAGTTCAGAAATTCACAACGTGAGCCATGGGCTAACATTTCTGAACCTGGCTGCCAAATAAACTTTTCCTGTATCCTGAGAAGTCTAAGCCTGTCATTTTCTGCAACAAGGTGGTATTTACCGGTTCTCCGAACTACTCAAAATTTCCACTTCTGGTTTTCGAGAGCTGGTCAGAACCTGCTGAATACCACCTCTGATCTGATCCTTCATTACCTCATCTTCATTATCATTTATCCTTTTGTAGGAAGTTATCACCCAGCCCTCTCCCAGAAAAATGAAATATCCTAGGAAATATTGAAAAGGCAAATATTTCTCTGGATGTGATGTTGGAAGAAATGTCCTTCTGGGTTTGGCTCCAAGTGGGGAAAAAGACACTGGAGACATGGAGGCTGCTTGGAAAGATGGTTTTAATGGTGGACAGGACCGCATGGCTTGAGTCCTGAACAGAAAAGGTGATCACATGCTTCAATGTTGGTGGAGAAGAAGAGAAGGGAAGAAAAGGGCAGATGGAGGGGCTTGCTAGGCTTTTTATAACCTGTTCAGTCCCACCTCTCTGATTCCTGTTCCTGTGTAAGAAATGTATTCTGATTGGTTGTCAGACTCACATGGGCCCATGCAGGGGCAACCCTCTAGGCTGTTTTGAATCCAGGTTTGATTGAGTTCAGATGCCATGTGGTCAGTTGAATAAAGGCTTATATTATCCTGCCTTATCCCATCACTCTAGAGTTGAAGAGGAGAACTCTTTATTATGTAAAGTGGACTAGCTTGGTCTTCTTAATGGCCCATTGACAAAGTGGGGATGGGCTGGAAGCTGTAGGAATTTACTTTGTGTTTAAAATGTGTTTCTCCCTTTTTCACGTCCAGGAAATATAATATTCTGCCTTTTCAATATTTCCTAGGATATTTCATTTTTCTGGGAGAGGGCTAGGTGATAACTTCCTACAATCCCTCCTTTTTTTTTCAAAACATGTGCGTTTTTGACAAAAGATAAAATTGGTCAGATCAGGGAATCTTAATTTTTCTGATGGAAAGGCATTGAAAGAGACAGCAGAAGGATCCCTTCAGTGGCTCCCAGAGAGCTTTCAACCATGAAGGTCTAGCAACCAGGGCACAATTGCTGGAAAGAAATTTACAATATCCAATTTACCATGCCAATTATTTTCAGATGTTTGATATCACTTTATGTGAGCTTCCAGACAGGTTACAAGCAAACAGAAATCCCCAAATTCTTCACAGCCATGCTTTTCCTTTAAGTTACAGGCTGCCCATTTCAAAGGGATGGATCTTGAACGTGCCCTAGCTCTTATTTTAGTGAGGCCAAATTGAGTTTAGCTAGTGTGCAATACAAGCTATTTAGTATTTTTTTAATTACACACAATGCGCCCAGGGACTCCTATCAGAGACCACCAGTGCAACATGTCCTGCTTTACTGGGCAACTGGGCAGCATCATTTTTTTTTTGAGTCAGTCGGGGTTTGAGTTTTGAAGATCCTTTCTGCTACTCTTCAAGTGGGGGAATTGCCTGAGGGGAATTGACCCTCCCCAATGGGATTAAAAGGGAGATATCACTGTTTAGGCTTTTGTGCAAGGGCAAAATCAACCTAGGAAAAGCTTTGTGGAGTTAAGTCAAGGAGATAGTTTCAATCTAGTTCTGAATTGAGCCTCTCTCTCTCTCTCTTTGTGTGTGTGTGTGTGTGTGTGTGTGTGTGTGTGTGTGTGTAGCTACTTCTATAATACATAAAATACAGACATTTTGGACAAAATTTCCCTCCCACCAGCCAGAAATCTAAGGTGTTCAGAACTTGCTGTGCTAGCCATTCTCAAATACAATTCTTACATGAATACATTAAACTGATTACAATATAAATGAGATAAGAAAGGAAAGCTTACAATGAGGCAAAGAAAGAAAAACCTTTTCAAACAATTTTCACCCTCCCCCCTAGTTTTACAGCTATCTTCTGGGAATTGAACAGTCTTTTGGTCTTTACTTCATCTCAGAGTCCTTTTTCATGTCTGCTGGATGGTACTAGGCTTGGCTTGCTGGTAAGAGTGGTCAGTCAGTCTTGGCAGTCTGTCCCAGGCTTGGCTAAGTTTTTTTCCTCATGTCAGGTTTTATCAGGAGGCAATCACCAGCAGCAAATTGGAGAGTTATGGTTTGAGCTAGCAGTCCTTTGTTTCTGAGGTAAAAAAAAAAAGGCCAAGAATACAGTTCTTTACAGACATATTGTTAGGGTTCTAAATACCATGCAGAAATAAATCATTGTCCAAGGCAAAACATCCTTTAAGGTGCAATTTATTCTGCAGGCATGTTAGTACTGCTATGGAAATTTCAACTCTGGAAGTACATGCTCTGGGTTCACCCAGTTAAAGTTCATGATCTCTCCCCACACCCACAAATCCATCACATGTTCCAATCATATTCTTCCACGCTGGCATGTACACCCATCTTCTTCCGGCCAGGTGTCGAGATGCGAAGACAAAATATGACCTTGGCTTCTACAAAAGAATGTCAACAATCCATTCTACAATCCTACTCCTTTCTATTCCCCCCTCCCAACTACTACACTATTGAAACAGCATAGAAAATTCTAAGAAAGTGTGGCAGGCCAAAGATCCAAAAAAGAATATAATTACAGGCCTGACAGGCGGCCTCTCCTCAAAAGAAAAACGTTTCCTGCAAAGAGAATAACATAAAAGTTAACATAACAAAATTAACCACCTCTTCTCCACCCAGGGGAACCCCTTGACTTTTCGGGAAACTTCCCATTGAATTGCTTTACTAACTTCTCCACTTTTAGGTTCCCACTGTTTACCCAATTAACTTCAGACCAAGGGTAACCCTTCCAATGCACTAAGTACTGTAAGCAACCCCTATTCAGCCTGAAATCTACAATTTTTTCCACCTCAGATTGTGTTTCCCCTTCCATCACTAAAGGAGGAGATTGAGCTTGGGTGGATGCTCTTCTGTTAGACCCAATTACTGGTTTCAACAAACTACAATGAAATTCTGGGTCAATTTCCCCTAGACTTCTGGGTAGACTGAGTTGAACTGTAACTGAGTTAACTATCTTCACTATTGGGAATGGACCTAGAAATTTTGGACCCAATTCCTTGCTAAGCATTTCTAATCTTATGTATTTGGTAGATACAAAAACATTGTCCCCCACACAGTAGGGGTTTAGGAGTGAGCGACGTTGATCATCTTGCTTCTGGTAGGCTTCTGCTGCAACTGCTAGAGCCTTCTTCGTATTCTCCCATCCTTTCTTTAGCATGTCCCTCCATTCACTCAAAGACATGAAAGAAGGAGGTTCTCTAGGCAACTCAGGCATGGCAACAACTCCCATGCCACTGGTAATCTGGAAACCCGCTAATCCTCTGCTGCTGTGGACCGCATCGTTGTACGCCACTTCGGCGAAGGGTAGCAAGTCCGACCAGTTGTCTCGCTGATAGTCCACAAAACACCGGATGTATTGTTCCACCACCGCATTGGCTCCCTCTGCTGCGCCGTTCATGCTGGGATGAACCTCTGAGCTCAGTTCTTGTGTGGACCCAATGGATCTCAGGACCTCTCTCCAGAACTTGGTTGTGAACTGGACTCCGCGGTCTGAAATGATCCTCTTGGGTACTCCATGCAGGCGATAAATGTGTTTCACAAACATTTTCGCTAATTCGTTTGCGGATGGCAATCCTGAGCAAGCAATGAAGTGTGCCTGCTTAGAAACCAAATCAATAACCGTCCAAATTACTTTATGCCCACTGCTGTCTGGGAGTTCCATGATGAAGTCCATTGCGACCTCTTCCCAAGGCTGTTTCGGGCTCTCTGCTGCAGGTGCTGTAGGTTCTGGGCTCTTGGATCCAATCATCCACGGTTGGCCTTGTTCCTCCTCCGAGGCCTCCCCCTTGGTAGGACTCTTCGTCACCTGAAGTTGAGGATCCTCTTCCCGAGGTCGATTGGGCATTTCCCCCTCCGAGGCCTCCCCCTTAGTTGGACTCTTTGTCACCTTAAGTTGGGGATCCTCCTCCGGAGATTGTTTGCCCTTTTCCTCTTCTGAGACCTCCCCCTTGGTAGGACACTTCGTCACTTTAAGTTGGGGATCCTCTTCCAGAGGCTGTTGGCCCAGATGACTTTTCTGTGCAGGCATCTGGGGCCCTCTCTTAACCACCGTGGCAATTGGTACACACGTTTGTTCTTCGGCAATTCCCTCCTCCAAGGCCTCCCCCTTGGTAGGACTCTTTGTCACCTTAAGCTGGGAATCCTCTTCCAGAGGTCGTTTGCCCATATGACTTTTCTGTGCTGGCATCTGGGGCCCTCTCTTTACCACCATGGCGACTGGTACACACATTTGTTCTTCGGCAATTCCCTCCTCCGAGGCCTCCCCCTTGGTAGGACTCTTCGTCACCATAAGTTGGGGATCCTCTTCCAGAGGTCGTTTAAGCTTTTCCCCCTCTGAGGCCTCCCCCTTAGTTGGACTCTTTGTCACCTTAAGTTGGGGATCCTCCTCCGGAGAATGTCTGCCCTTTTCCTCTTCCGAGGCCTCCCCCTTGGTAGGACACTTCCTCACCTTAAGTTGGGGATCCTCTTCCAGAGGTTGTTGGCCCAGATGACTCTTCTGTGGTGGCATCTGGGACCCTCTCTTTACCGCCGTGGTGGTTGGTGTGCACGTTTGTGGCATTGGGGCTGGAGCCAAGCACTCTGACGGTCTGTGGCCAAGTTGACAACAATGGTGGCATTTAATTGGGCCCTATGAGGAATGGAACCTAGTTACATCTCTAAACTCAGGAACCGTTTCATCACACTGCCTTGCTCTCCAACTTGCAGCTGCCCCCTTGGTAAACCCTTCTTCCATGGTGGAGATTGCTTCTCTGTAGGAAGGTGGAGTAAGAACCTTTTGGGGCATTGCAGATGCACCTTGTCCCGCTTCCCATCTTGCAGGCCTGGTTTTGGTAATCCCTTCTTCCATGTTGGTGATTGCTACTCTGTAGGAAGGTGGGGTAAGAACCACTTGGGGCCTTGCAGGTGCACATTTTCCCGCCATCCATCCCGCAGGCCTCCCTTTGATAATACCTTCTTCCATGGAGATTTCTTCTCTGTAGGAAGGTCTGGTAAGAACCTTTTGGGGCCTTGCAGGGGAGACTGGAACCGGTGGGGAGGTCAATCCCTCGGTTGGCCACTGCCCAGCTTTCTGCCATGGTGCCATCTGCTGAGGGAGGGCAGGTGCCCACTGGCATCCCTCCCATCCATGACCTGGGGTTAAGACCCATCCCGGGGTTGCCTGCTTCACAGGTTGCAGCTCAACCAATGATGGCTGGCTAAGGGGTTTTACGTGACAAGTACCCTCCTGCTGGCTTGGAGGAGTTATGGGCCAAGTAGGTGCCCTCTGCTGGCTTGGAGCATTTCCCCATGCTGATGGCAAAGGAGTTTGTAAGTAGCATCTCTTCCATCCAAGTCCTGGGAGGAAAGCCCAATTTACTGCCCAATTTGCTTCATTTACTGGTTGCAGCCCCATTTGTGGTGGCTTGCAAGTGACAGATGCTGGAAAAATTCCTTCTTCCTGCCTCCTTTGAAATTCCCATTTTGAAAGGGAATCTTTCTTCCAGCTAGTTGCATGGTGATAAGCCATTTTATTTATTGCTGTCTGGAAGGAGCCCAAACCTCCGTTCTAAGGGTATTTTTTTTTTCCAATCTTGCTTCTAAGCTGGGGGGGAAGGAGGGGGAGCATGCACTCACAGTTTGCTGAAGAAGTTTTCTGAGATTTCCTTCGTCTTGTCGCGTCTCCTCCTGCATTCCTCCAGATGCAATTAAACTGGAAACAGCATTCCATTGCCTTTGAAGTTCCGTACTCCTCTTCTTATCACCAAAAGCTTCTCATTTATTCTTCACTGATATTTACGCTGTCCCGGTCAGCATTGGGAATGCCGAGACCCACATCACCAGATCTTCCATCACCAGCCCTTCCCCCTTGGTAGGGGGAGGGAGCTAGTGAAATATTTTTAAAGTAGAGAGTTGAAATAATGTTAGGGTTCTAAATACCATGCAGAAATAAATCATTGTCCAAGGCAAAACATCCTTTAAGGTGCAATTTATTCCGCAGGCATGTTAGTACTGCTATGGAAATTTCAACTCTGGAAGTACATGCTCTGGGTTCACCCAGTTAAAGTTCATGATCTCTCCCCACACCCACAAATCCATCACATGTTCCAATCATATTCTTCCACGCTGGCATGTACACCCATCTTCTTCCGGCCAGGTGTCGAGATGCGAAGACAAAAGATGACCTTGGCTTCTACAAAAGAATGTCAACAATCCATTCTACAATCCTACTCCTTTCTATTCCCCCCTCCCAACTACTACACTATTGAAACAGCATAGAAAATTTTAAGAAAGTGTGGCAGGCCAAAGATCCAAAAAAGAATATAATTACAGGCCTGACACATATCTTTAGTCTTATGTTGTGGAATCTCACCCATTCTGTCCAAGTGTGGAAATCCAAACATTATTTCAGGAGGTAGACGATGTAAATTTCATGGAACATGACATTCCCACTGCCTGTATGATTGAAACACTTTTGCAGTAAGATGAGTAAATTTCCAAGAGGGACAACAACTTGTGTTGCAAACAAACCAACAAATAAAATATCATAGGGTAGAGCACCTTGACTCATAAGCATTTAAAAATGCACTCAGGTGTAAAAGAGGGAGGTAAGAAGAACAGCTTTAAAAAAAAATTGCAATAAAAAAAAAGGGTACTTTGAGTCAACACTCCAAAATATCAAATTCCATTCAGATGGAAGCAAATTCTCATTAAGTATGTTAAAACATTTACAAATGTAAGCAAAATATCTCAAAATTATTTCTTTTTATAGGTTTAATTAAACATTTTAAACCTCAAAAATTTCCAGAAGAAAAAAAAATCAAAATTGTATTCAGAGCAAAGAAATGTAACTGCATAATTTTTATATGCAGATAAAAGATCACAATAGTGAAAGGTAAGCGGGAGCAGATCACCCATTTACTCCAAATTTCTCAGAAGAGAGAGGGGAAAAAAAGTGGTTAAAGTGAGGAGAATTTTTTTTAGCCTCCTTTAATGACCCAAAAGGAAGGAGGGAAAGAAGGAGGGGGGGGGGAATGCCCAGAGGCATTCACAGGTATCACTGGGGTGTTTCATACACACACTCATGGTAAAATGAGCAGACACTCATTCTCCCCGCTTTTCCTGCTTCCCTCCAAAGAATGACCCAGAAGGAAGAGTGGGGGGAGGGGGAAATTCACACAGGCAATCACGTGGATCTCTGGATCCATTCACTTATCACTCCCTGGGGCATGGGGGACACATACTCACATTCATACTGCAATCAGACCTTCATGCTTGCTCATGCCCAACAATCATAGGTATTTCAGGAAGCTTTTTTTTTTCACAAGCCACCAAGCTTCATTTTCTTTTATTAGAAGATCTCACCCTCCCTTCAGGTTTGGAAATGATAACACACATGCATACACACACATACCATTAAACAACCTTGTAACTTACTGCTTCTTTATATGAAAGGGAATCAAACTACATTCATACCAACTTTTACCATCAACATACTCATATTTGCACTGCAATCATTAATTTCACATACAAAAATCCCATGTCATTCTTTCTTCATGCAAGGCAGTTATTACTATTACTTCAGGGAGCTGTACATAAGCCAATGAGCTCCATTTTCTATTATTAAAGGATCTCAACTTCCCTCCAGGTCTGGAAATGATCACACACACACACACCCATACATGCACAAATACCATGGAACAACACTTTCAGGCCTGGGGGAGATGCACACCTAAGAATTTCTTAACAGACATTACATCAAATTAATCAAGTCCAATTACCTAGGTCTTCCATTCAGACAGGCTTTACCTTATTACCTGCTAAATTTCTTACTTTTGCTTGAAGTTACCCCATTGTTCTATCTCCTTAAGCACTAGATTGTTAATGCCTGTCTCTGCCCTGGGGTGTTCGTTTCTAATTTGGACCTGCCAGCTGTGCTGGCTAATTTTTAAAGATCCAAATTCTATCTTGATATCCCAGCACGCGCTGGCATTTTTAAATATCAAGATGTATAGAAACAATGTACAGAGATGTTTGTCCACACATTGTTTGCATTCAGCCAGGGTTCTAGGTTGGCTCTCCCAGCACACGCTGGCATATTTTTAAAGATCCAAACCCCATCTTGATCTCCCAGCAATTTCTGGCATAGTTTTAAAGACCAAGATGTATGGAGACTTTCATTAACTCATCGTTTGCATCTGGGTGGGGCCCTTGATTCATCGGATGGTGGCCAGAAAATCAGCAAATTTGTTGACAAAATCTAAATCAAAACTGCCTTCTGGAGGCCAGGTTTTTACTTTAGGACTAATAGAGTAGGTTGGTCCGAAAAATGTGCAGAGGGTTTTTACTCAGGTTGAAGG
This sequence comes from Natrix helvetica, assembly GCF_964273705.1. Lineage (NCBI taxonomy): Eukaryota > Metazoa > Chordata > Lepidosauria > Squamata > Natricidae > Natrix > Natrix helvetica. The sequence goes on along the minus strand of NC_138555.1, from coordinate 54,782,777 downwards.
CAAACCTTTAGTAGGAATTTCCTTCATTTCATACATGCACACACAAGGCAACACTCTCCTCCTCCCTCCAAAAGGGAAAAAAATCCATACTCACCTGAAGAGTACAATCTTCTAGGGCTGAAAGACATGAGAACAAGGTTCCCTCCCCCACAGAAAAGGCATTGTTGGAGGATTAGAGGTAAGGGAGGGGCGTGGGGGGGGTAGATAGCTTGCAGGCAGAGTTTGAAAAAATAAAACCATTAGTTACTAAGCAGATAAACAGATAAACATTATGGGGATATCACAGATGAGAAATGGAGTCTGGATTCACATGCTTCAGGAAAGAAATGGACAGGTAAAATCATTTAAACACACAATAAATGCAAGGATGAAACTTTTCTTGCAAACATTTCCTGGGTTGTTACTTTAAGGTATAGGCAAGGAAGGAAGGAAAAAAAAATATCTTTACTCTGTTTCTGCTGGCCAAAACAGACACAAAGTAAAGACCCTTCCCAGTTTCAGTTAGTTTTCTAGGCCCAACAAACTGAGCGAAGGCAATTTCTGCCAGTTTACTCCTTTCTTTCTTTGAACACTTTAAAATTCTTGTCTTTTGGATTGGAGACATCTTAGTTACAATTACCTTGAGGGTGCACAAAGACTTAGACATACACACACAGAGACAAAGAGGGAAAAACAAAATCATTCCCACCATGAATTTCAGTTAAATTGGGGAAGGCACAAATCTTAAGAAACAAAAACCACGTGGTTATATAGAAGACAGAGAAAGAGACAGACAAGAGAAAAAAAGAAATCCCACCATTTCCTTTTAAGTACCTTTTCAGCCAAATTAGTTTTTCCTGTATCATCTTTCAGCAAAGCCCATTTTCTACAATCTGCTCTTTTTTTCTTCATTCCGGCCAGGACGGGCATTTGCTTTTCGTCTCAGGCCCCCAACAACTCCCCTAGGGGGGTTTCCATGGCTACCCTCGAGCTACCGCTTCCCATGATCCCGTTTAGATGTGGGTTCACTTCGTCCTAGCCGGGTTTGCCACTTCGTATTTCCCCACTTTACTTTCATGTCCTTAGAGGACCTTTCGCGCCCTTTTGAAGGGACTTTCTCTGTTTGCCCTTCGGAGGGTCTTATTGGTGCCCTTCGGAGGGACTTTTCTGGGGGTGCCCTTCGGAGGGACTTTTGACGCGTTCCTCACCGCGGGAACCTTCTCTCGATTCGCGCCCTTTCACGCAGGGACTTTTCTTACAGTTTCAAGTCTTGGGGAAAGAGACCCAGAGGACCAGCCGCACAGTGACCCAGGAGGGGTGCTGTCGGAGCGGGTATGCGTACCTCCCTTTTTCTCACTAACTTTCTTATGGGCTTTAGCTTTTTTCTCTCACAGGACAAAAACAGCAGCAACAACAACAACAAAAATTCACTTTTCCATCCATTTTCACACACACTAGTCACACACAGGCAGGCATACACACATTTCCCATGCTTTAAAATTAAATTTTAGAGAATTAAAATTTAGAGGTACTCACCTTCTTTCCAGGCAGCCTTTGAGCTCAAACTCAAAACCCCTTTAAAGCCTAGATCCAAATGGCTAAGGCCAAGATAAAGTCCACCCACAGACTCAATGGGGTCTGTGCCGGCATGGGAGGCTTACCTGGGCCATATCCATTTGTTAGGCTAGCTTGGAGTCCCATCTGGGGTGCCAATTGTTGGAAGAAATGTCCTTCTGGGTTCGGCTCCAAGTGGGGAAAAAGACACTGGAGACATGGAGGCTGCTTGGAAAGATGGTTTTAATGGTGGACAGGACCACATGGCTTGAGCCCTGAACAGAAAAGTGATCACATGCTTCAATGTTGGTGGAGAAGAGAAGGGAAGGGAAGGGAAGAGAAGGGGAAGAGAAGGGCTTGCAGGGATTTTTATAATCTCTTCTGCCCCACCTATCTGTTTCCTGTTCCTGTGTAAGAAATGTATTCTGATTGGTTGCCAGACTCACATGGGCCCATGCAGGGGCAACCCTCTAGGCTGTTTTGAATTCAGGTTTGATTGAGTTCAGATGCCATGTGGTCAGTTGAGTAAAGGCTTATTATCATGCCTTCATTGTCACTGCCAGAACTCTACACCCATCACAGCTGAAGAGGAGAACTCTTTATTATATAAAGTGGACTGGCTTGGCCTTCTTAATGGCCCATTGACAAAGTGGGGATGGGCAGGAAGCTGCAGGAATTTAGTGTTTAAAATGTGTTTCTCCCTTTTTCACATCCAGGAAAATATAATATTCTGCCTTATCAATATTTCCTAGGATATTTCATTTTTCTGGGAGAGGGCTAGGTGATAACTTCCTACAGGATGACAGCATTAAGCACAAGAAGTTACACTTGAATTAAAAACACCACTTACGTAACTATTATTATTAGTTTTTTTTCTTTGTAAAGAATACGTTGCTACCCAGATACCGTGGCTGTCACCCCATGCACCCCTTTCTGGCTGAGTGAAACTTTCTAGATAGCCTCGAGCACTCGGAACAAACTAAAATATAGCTCAGTGGAACCAGGAATTCATATTCCAAACTTTTCAAATGTGGCTCTACACATTTCTATCTCTATCTCTGTCTTTTTTTTTTAAGAGAGCGACTAACTCATACTTCATACGCTCAAATGTAATGAGAGAGGCGGTCTTTATCTAAGAAAGACAACTTTCCCTGCTAATACATATTTTCATGAGGGCCAATATGTAAATCTCTTTCGGAGGTTCAGCGAGATGGACGTACAGGAAAACCAATGGGAGATCCAGGAGTTGCGGAAAGGCGTGGTCGAGGGCCAATTAGAAACCAGAGTTTGAACAGGGAGAATGGAGTAGTGGGGTTAGCCATCGCCGTTGTGTGAGGTGAAGAAATTGAGTGATATCGGGAGGAGGTCGTGAGAGGCTGACGGAGTAAGCTTTCCCGTCCGCCATGTCGTTGCACGGGAAGCGCAAGGAGATCTACAAGTACGAGGCGCCATGGATCGTCTACGCCATGAATTGGAGTGTCAGGCCCGACAAGCGTTTTCGACTTGCCCTGGGCAGCTTTGTAGAAGAGTACAATAATAAGGTGAGCCACCTGGCAGGTCAGAGATGAAGTCACTTGTAAGGCCTGAAAGGTGTCAAGCTTTACACTGCAGCTTTGGGCTCTGTTCAGTGCAGCCCAATCGGTCGTCTCCGCCGCCGACGGCCCAGTTAAGAGCAGCGAGCTTCGAAAAGGGAGGGTGGGGATCGGAGCGCTCGAGAGGCCGAGCTGCCTGGAGAAGTTTGGTCAGGTTTGACCCTCGGAGTGTCTGCTTCCAGAGGTTGGTCAGACTGCGGTGTGATAGGCAGGGACCATTGGGATATTTTTTTTTCGTGATGGAAAGAGGAGGGAAAATTGCACATGCTTCTCTAGGAAGTAGAAAAGGGAATAAAGTCGCTTTCAACCTTAATAGCCTGAGCAGTTGTGTTATTGCGTTAACATATTTTATAGCAGCCCTAAACTGCATTGATATCTTCATTAAGCCATCTGCTCTGACTTCCAAGATACCTTTTCTTAATAGTGACTGCAGGCTCTGTATGTATACATGAATTTTTGGAATTCATTTGGAATTTTTGTGTCAACATACACCATATATTTATTTACAGTGAACTAAAGTTATCATTCTGAAGCCCATTCATCAAGATTGGAAGGTTGCTGTGGAGCTCATAACAATTAGTTTTTTGATTTAAAAGTGCTGCAGCTGCCAAAAAAAGCCAACACAGTCCTGGGCTGCATTAACAGAGGTCAAAATCAGGTGTAGTGGTTTTTTTTATTTTTTTTATTTTTTTATTCTCTTACCATTTTAAGTATACATTCACATAATTGTTATTCTTCTTTACATTTGTCATTCTTACACATTTGTTATTCCATTTAATAGGTTATAATGTTGCAGAAAATGACAGGCATTAGACTTCTCAGGATACAGGAAAAGTTTATTTGGCAGCCAGGTTCAGAAATGTTAGCCCATGGCTCACGTTGTGAATTTCTGAACTATCTTTATTATTGATGCACGCATTCTTATACATTCTCAAAGACAGTGTAACACGGAAACACTTAACTCATTTCTTATTGGTTACTTTGAGGAAAAAGGCTTATAAGGAGATGGGGGTCTTACTTCTCCTTTTGTTACAGGTATGGACTACGTGCCATTAACAAACTTTAATTGAACCTTGTGGTTTTGGACTTTGACATAGGGACATTTGCTGGAACATGTTGTGGTTGAAGGCTGATGACATTTCCCTGTCCCTTTAAGCAAGCTTCTAACTGTCCCTTTTATGCCACATCTTCATTCTTATATTTTAATCCATATTTTATTCTACTTTATTTCCCCCCTTCTAGACTCTATTAAGGCCCACAATTGAGTATAGCCTGTTAGGTTAACAATATAAGCATGCAGGATACAGAATAACAGAAAAAGCAAGGATACAAGCAATACACATCTTAGGCCTTATCTTTCAAAATCACTTTCTCTACTTCTAAGAGTGCAATTTGAATATCATCATCTTTAAGGGTATGTGGGATTAGGCTTTTTATGTAACATTGACTCCTTTTCACCCTGTGTTCCCTTTACAGACCTCATAACGAGTTGTTTAAGCAAGGGTATTATGCAAGGGAGGAAGGCTAAACTTGCGATTCCACATAATAAAAGAACTAGCATTTCCTTGATCCAACCTGCTCCCGGTAGCCAAGAGAACCACACATCTGTTCCTTGTACTTTTTGACCAATAGAGGAAGCTCAAACTCGTAGTTCTTGGACCACCCCCCAGACTTTCCCTGATCTATTCATATGGAAACAGCAAGCTTTTCTCACATAAGAAGACAACTCCATTTTTCCATACACACACTCCTATGTTCATAGAAAAGGCATGGGCTCAGAGGTTCTTTTCATTAGTCCAGACCTGTAAGGTTCCTGCCAAGTACATACCAGTTAGGGGCTGTAATGGAACCTCTTGGTTAGGGTCCATTTGCCTATCCCTGAGAACTGGTCCTTCAAAGAGATAGTGGGAACTGGTGTTTCCAGAGGGAAAATGAACACAAAATCCCATGGTGGATTGTATTGAAAGCCAAACGGGAAGTCGGGGTGGCTGGAATGGCCTTGGGCACCTTCCAGTAGTCAGATTCCCCTCCCAATGGTTAAAAACGAGTAGGGGTTGGGAGCGAGAAAGTGACCCTCTGTTGGAAGAGCTTGTGAGCAGAGGGAGACATGCTGTGAGTTAATTTCACATCTACAAGGGTTTTCCTGGGGGCATGGTACATTTCAGATGGGCATTGTTCTTCTGATAGTGACCCCACAGGAATGCCAGGTTCCTGATATCGTTTGATGCACAAGGACTATCTTAGCTTTGTTGTTGTTGTTGTTTTCAAAGATCTTGCTCAACTGAAACAGCATGATAAGGTAAAGATCCAGCAGACAGACACAACCAGTATTGTTGACCCAGGGCAGGATCAGACTGATTGATTAAGCTTTGACCTAACTCCAGCACTCTTTATAGTCTCCTTTTCTCAATTGTTGCAGGGGGTCTGTTTTCCCTATGCTTTGCCCCTTTTCTTACAGGGTTTGTCAGATAATTGACTTTAGGTGTTGGAATTGGCTTACGGTTCTGTCCCCAAGCATATAACTTGATTCCACCCTGTTCTTCGGGATTTTTAGCATCCACGGATCTTTCTTCAAGAGCAAGGGGGGTTGCTTGGGTATTTTCGCAACATTGGGAACTACGATTCAAGACGTTATCACTTAGCAAGTCCTTTGCCAATAACAGCCAGAGCCACAAAAAGCTCATAATCATCTCTCACGCAAAACCTCTCCTAACACAATTCTTTTATCCTACTGAATTACCGCATCAGGGAGGGGTTATATATAGTTTAAGGAATGGCAATATCAGCTTTGGGCAATCCACAAAACCAAATCTTATTTGCTAATCATATCACCCACAATCCGAAAACTCCTATTACACTGCAAAGAACCCATTCCCACGGTTCCTCAAACATAAGTGTCATCAGATGATTCGTTTTCCTCTTGATTACACTTAATGATCTTAGCCTCAGCACCTGTCTTCCTCTGGAGGGGAGAATTCCTGAGGGATGAATATGCAATACAACAAATAAGTACATTCACTAAAGCGAGAGATAGTACAGTTATGACTATGAATACTTGGCTTGCTATTTCCTGACAGGTGCTCAACCTTTCTAATACATCTTATATCTAATAAATGGAACGTTGTCTTCCTCCTCCAAATCTTCAGCCATACGTCGAGAAGTCAGCTTCCAAGTGTGACTTCAGTAGGGCTTCTTCTGCCCCGTAATTCTGCCCATTGCCGGTAGGGCAGTTTTTAGGGGGCATTTCTTTAAGCATATCACTAGAGGACGGGCTTCTTCCTGGTCTGCCTCCCAATACTCATCAGCAGCTGGCTTAACTCGAGTCCAGTGAATCCAAAACTTGGATTCCAACACTTTTACTGCAAGTGGAGAACACATGACCACAGTATATGGGCCCTTCCATCTAGGTTTCAAATTCTTCCCTTTCCAGTGTTTTACCACACTCTGTCCCCTATCTGAATATTATGACTGGAAGTTGTTAAAAATGATGGGGGTAAGGGAGACACAATACTGTTGGATTTCTTGTATTTATTTATTCAATTATCCCACCATTTGATTCACCCATGAGGACCCCAGCTGTCCTAGGTCCCTTATATGATTTTTCAAATTATGGCTTATAAACCGGTGGCCGTCCAAACATCATTTCAAAAGGAGATAAATTAAGTTCTTTACATGGAGTACATCTCACACTTCCTGTCCTTTTTAAAACTCACAGACTGTCACATGCACATACTTCCAGCCCCTCTGCCTCTTCCCTCTTCCTGGATTCACTCAGACATTTTTAAAACTCACAGCCTGTCACACACATAAACTTCCAGCCTCTCTGCCTCTTCCCTCTTCCTGGATTCACTCAGACATTTTTAAAACTCACAGACGCTCACACGCACATACTTCCAGCCGCTCTGCCTCTTCCCTCTTCCTGGATTCATTCAGACATTTTTCAAACTCACATCCTGTCACACGCACACACTTCCAGCCCCTCTGCCTCTTCACTCTTCCTGGATTCACTCAGACCTTTTTAAAACTCACAGACTGTTACACGCACATACTTCCAGCCTCTCTGCCTCTTCCCTCTTCCTGGATTCACTCAGTCATTTTTAAAACTCACAATATCAAACGGACACACTTTCAGCCCCTCTGCCTCTTCCCCCTTCCTGGATTCACTCAGACCTTTTTAAAACTCAATATCAAACGGACACACTTTCAGCCCCTCTGCCTCTTCCCCCTTCCTGGATTCACTCAGACATTTTTAAAAATCACAGCCTGTCACACGCACACACTTCCAGCCTCTCTGCCTCTTCCATCTTCCTGGATTCTCCTTCCAGAGAATCTCTTAACAGAGAGTTAAGGGTAAGGCATCTATCCATTTAAAGTGGGTTTCAAAACACACCTTATCTTTTCCTTAACAGTGCAATTCACACATTTGCTTAATTTCTTTCCTGAGGCAGTTAAAAGACCTCTTTCCCTATAATCAGCAGTATTGATATGCAAAGTAAGGAAGGCATACAGAGTCAATTCAGATGTTCACCCTTTCATTCGATGTCCTCTCTAATGCACGGATTAAAGCCCATAATTCTGCTACTTGGGCACAAGTGCCTTTTGGGAGAGGTCCACTCTCAAAGACTCGGGCAAGGGAGACTACTGCATAGCCTGCATAATGTTCTCCCATAGTAATGAAGCTTGATCCATCAGTGAACAAGTTATAGTCTGCAGATTTCAACGGCATGTCCGTTAAGTCTGGTCTGCATGAAAACTGACTCTCAATGATTCTCATACAATTATACTCAATTTCGGGTCCTGGTATTGGCAAAAGGGTGGCAGGGTTTAGGGCATTTGTTTGCTTCAAGGTCACTTGTGGATTTTGAGTCAGGAGTGCCTGATATTTGTAAATGTCCCTTCATTTCTAAAATTCCTTGAATTGCGTGGCTAGTGTAGATATTGGTAGGCTGTCTGAAAGTTAATTTATTAGCTTCCTCCATTAGGAGAGCTGTGGCGGCTAGAATTTTAGGCAATGTGGCCAGCCTTTTGCAACAGTCCAGTTGTTTAGATAGATAAGCCACAGGTTGTTGCCAACTTCCTTTTTCTTATCAGAGCCTAAGATAATTCTGACTTTAGGGCTTTGTACGCCTGTTTCTGCTTTAAACCTCAAGCAAGGGTTCTTCTTCTTTTTTTTTTCCCCACCCTCCTTCGTAGATGCGTAAGGAGGTTTGGCTAGAAGCGCAAAATTTGAAATCCTCATTCTGCAATATCCTGCTGCACCTAAGAATTCTCGCAATTTGGCATACAGCTTCTTTTCACTCACATCCTATTATTCTTAAGTATTTAACTTGGGGCTTTTTGTCCCTGCCTTCCAGCTTTTTTTTTTTTTTTTGCCTTGGGGCACGGTGTCCCTTGTCCATTAACAGATGAAGCAATTGATAGATTGGTATTTTTTTCAACAAATCTCCTTCGTCTGTTCGGTTACTGGGATATTATCTACATATTGGAGTAGCACATTTCCATCTTTGCAAGGCTGGACATTTTCTAGGCCTGAGCCAAAGTCTTCACCAAAAAGGTAGGTGAATTTTTTTTAATCCTTGGAGAAACCTAGTCTCCAAGAGCAAACAGCCTCTTTTGACCTGTTACTTTTCCTACACAAAAGCAAACAGTTTTTAGTTGTTTCTATGTATTTGAGATGGTGAAGAAGGCATAGGCAAACAGGCATGGCTAGAGGCTTTACTTGTATAATTATTGGTGCATGATGATACGCATGGCCTGGTGGATTCTTGAACCACCATTGCCATATCTCATCTGAGGGAGTGCCTCATCATTAGAGCCATTTTATCTTCCTCAAAGGACAGTGTAGCTCCCATTTTGCATAGGATATCATGACCCAAAAGAGGAACTGGGCATTCAAGCATGTCTTGGGACATTCTTGTAGCCAGTGGCCTTTTTTCTTCTTACACCAATTACATTGACCTCTGCTTTGGGCTTTGGAATTATTTGACAATGCAACTGTCAGCAATTCAGCTTTACGTTGCATCCTGTCATCTCTCTTTCTTTCGTCTACTTTTCACAAGGACCTTTCATGCAATTTCAGTTTTATTCAATCCACCCAGACCTACATGCACAAATATCCTGAAACAACACTTTCAGGCCTGGGGAAGAGTTTGTCCCTTTAAATCTTCAATTTTCTTTCATTGGGAAACATGTGGCTCATTCTCCAAGCAGTGGGAAAACTCAGAGAGCAGTTTATATCCTATTGTTCCCCACAGCTTCAAGCCCCAGCTGAAAAGCTTGCTTATTTTGCCAGCTGGTTAAACATATCAAAATCAATTGAACACCATTCAATTCTACATGTTATTAGTATAGATACACACCTAAGAATTACATCAAATTAATCAAGTCCAATTACCTAGATCTTCCTATTCAATACAATACAATACAATACAATGCAATACAATACAATAGCAGAGTTGGAAGGGACCTTGGAGGTCTTCTAGTCCAACCCCCTGCCTAGGCAGGAAACCCTATACCTTTTCAGACAGATGGCTATCCAACATCTTCTTAAAGACTTCCAGTGTTGGGGCATTCACAACTTCTGGAGGCAAGCTGTTCCACTGATTAATTGTTCTAACTGTCAGAAAGTTTCTCCTCAGTTCTAAGTTGCTTCTCTCCTTGATTAGTTTCCACCCATTGCTTCTTGTTCTACCCTCAGGTGCCCTGGAGAATAGTTTGACTCCCTCTTCTTTGTGGCAACCCCTGAGATATTGGAAAAATGCTATCATGTCTCCCCTAGTCCTTCTTTCTCTTAAGCTAAACATACCCAGTTCTTGCAACCGTTCTTCATATGTTTTAGTCTCCAGTCCCCTAATCATCTTTGTTGCTCTTCTCTGCACTCTTTCTAGAGTCTCCACATCTTTTTTACATTGTGGCGAGCAGAACTGAATGCAGTATTCCAAGTGTGGCCTTATCAAGGCATTATAAAGTGGTATTAACACTTCACGTGATCTTGATTCTGTCCCTCTGTTGATGCAGCCTAGAACTGTTGGCTTTTTTGGCAGCTGCTGCACACTGCTGGCTCATATTTAAATGGTTGTCCACTAGGACTCCAAGATCCCTTTCACAGTTACTACTACTGAGCAAGGTATCTATACTGTACCTGTGCATTCCATTTTTGTTGCCTAAATGTAGAACCTTACTCTTTTCACCATTGAATTTCATTTTATTAGATAGTGCCCAATGTTCAAGTTTGTCAAGATCCTTCTGTATCTTTAGCCTATCTTCTGGAGTGTTGGCTATTCCTGCCAGCTTGGTGTCATCTGCAAATTTGATGAGTTCCCCATTTATTCCCTCATCCAAATCATTGATGAAGATGTTGAAGAGTTCTGGGCCTAAAACAGAGCCTTGGGGTGCTCCACTGCATACTTCCCTCCATGTAGATGCAGTTCCATTGAGGACTACACGTTGAGTGCGGTTGGTCAGCCAGTTACGAATCCATCTGGTGGTGATGCTGTCTAACCCACATTCTTCTACTTTATCTAGTAGTAGGTTATGGTCTACCTTATCAAAAGCCTTACTGAAGTCCAAGTAAACTGTATCAACGGCATTCCTCTGGTCCACTAATTTTGTCACATTATCAAAGAATGCAATAAGATTAGTCTGGCATGATCTGTTTTAGACAAATCCATGTTGGCTTTTGGCTATTACTTTGTTTGCTTCTAGGTGTTCGCAAATTCGTTGCTTGATTATTTTTCAATAGGCTTTACCTTTTTATGACCTGCTGAATTTCTTACTTTTGCTCGAAGTTATGCCCGTTGTTCTATCTCCTTAAGCACTAGATTGTTAATACCTGTCTCTGCCCTGGGTGTTCCGTTTCTAATTTGGATCTCTAATTTTTAAAGATCCAGATGTATGGAGACTTTCATTAACACATCGTTTGCATCTGGGTGGGGCTCTTGATTCATCTGATGTTGGCCAGAATCTGAGGCCCTATTCAAAGGAACTCCAAACCTTGGCACAATGTCTTTTAATACACACAAAACCAAGAGATCTCTAAATCTCACTTTCTGGGAAAATTGTGGGGACGTCTATTTGCCACACAGCACCTGGGAGCCTTGTAGAAGGACTTCCAAAGGAAGTTTCCATCCTGTCTTTGGGTTGTTTTGTCACAACAGAGACAGGCTGCAGCAACCTGATTAACAACAGCATGTGTGCCTCTAACTACCGATCCCCGCAAACAACCTCCTCGACAATTCTTCCGGCAGGTCCCCTTGCCTCCCACTCTATCTAAGAGCCTTGGCAAGAAAAAAATGTGTTTCCTCTTGCCTTTTGAAGTTCCTTCTTCTCTGAGGTTTTGAGCCCTAATTAATCTACGCTTTGTATGCTCATTCTACAAGTTCAAAGATGCCTTTCCTGGCCCCCCTTTTTTCCCTAATGTCATCTGCAGATTGACCAATGAAGATACAACACAATACAATAGCAGAGTTGGAAGGGACCTTGGAGGTCTTCTAGTCCAACCCCCTGCCCAGGCAGGAAACCCTATACTGTTTCAGACAAATGGCTATCCAACATCTTCTTAAAGACTTCCAGTGTTGGGGCATTCACAACTTCTGGAGGCAAGCTGTTCCACTGATTAATTGTTCTAACTGTCAGGAAGTTTCTCCTCAGTTCTAAGTTGCTTCTCTCCTTGATTAGTTTCCACCCATTGCTTCTTGTTCTACCCTCAGGTGCCTTGAAAATTAGTTTTTGACTCCCTCTTCTTTGTTGCTCTTCTCTGCACTCTTTCTAGAGTCTCCACATCTTTTCTACATCGTGGGGACCAAAACTGAATGCAGTATTCCAAGTGTGGCCTTACCAAGGCATTATAAAGTGGTATTAACCCTTCACGTGATCTTGATTCTATCCCTCTGTTGATGCAGCCTAGAACTGTGCTGGCTTTTTTGGCAGCTGCTGCACATGCTGGCTCATATTTAAATGGTTGTCCACTAGGACTCCAAGATCCCTTTCACAGTTACTACTGTTGAGCAAGGTACCACCTATACTGTACCTGTGCATTTCGTTTTTGTTGCCTAAATGTAGGACCTTACTCTTTTCACCATTGAATTTCATTTTATTAGATAGTGCCCAATGTTCAAGTTTGTCAAGATCCTTCTGTATCTTTAGCCTATCTTCTGGAGATCATATTGACCATTCTCTTATTTTCTTCAACCTCAGGATCTAATGTGGTATATTGCCTAAAGGTTTGATAAATGCATTCTAGGAATTTCCCTGGATTTTCATCCTGTTTCTATTGAATTTAATAGACCTTCCCTAAATTCTTAACTTTTGTTTGAATCCTAACAAAACTAAGGTCCAATAGTTTTGCAGCTGAATGTGCTAGGTTCCTAATCTGGTTCCTTCAGTAACCATGTCCAGGTTTTTTTTTTTTTACATGATCCGTCTGCAAAGGCTTATTCATGGTTACCTTCACTAGCCTTCTTTTCTCTGTGGTTAATAAAATTTCCATCAGACTTTTTATGTCAGCCCAAGCAGACTGGTGAGTTCAGAAAAATGGATGCAAAAAGGACATGCATCTCATCTGGATTTTCTCTATAAGCAGGAATTTGATTTTTCCAATTACATAAATCAGCCATTGAGAATGGAGCATATATCCACACTTTACGTAGCTCCCCTTCAGCTTCTGGCAATAAAATCCCCTTAGGGCAATTTGAGTTTTTATCTCAACTGCTCCCTTGGACCAGGTTTGTGGTCCACTTGATCTATCCCTTCGATAACCTTTTGGTTTTCTTTCTCCTGGCCCTACCTAATGGGACCGTTTGTTCTTTCTTTTTAACAAAACAAAAAAACACTTAAACACATCATCAAGGACAACCATGCAAGTTAAAACAGACAGGAACTAAATGTTTCGTTGAGACTCTCTCAAAGCTTTTTCTTTCCTCCTTGAGGCTTTTATAATAGGGGTGAGGATAATTTCTCTGCCAGAGACTTTTTACTAAAACTCTCTCAAAGCTTTTTTTCTCCTCAATATGCATTGGAGAGGTGTTCGAGGAACGCTCCCCACCTTCCCATGTTCTATTTCTAAGACACTGTCACCGACCTGGGGTGCCCGAATACCACGGTCGCCTTCAGGAACTGCGATGACTTAACCACCCACACAAACCTAGAGCCTCATTAGGATACGCTGGTTCCATTTGGAAGGGACGCTATCCCGGGGTCAGGGGGGTGATCGGGCTCCCTCTTCCACTCCTAACCGAGTGGGTCTACAATTCTTTTGATACTTGCCTGCAGGCGTCTTCTTTCTCAGCCGGCGTAATTTTTATTAACTTGTCCTGATCCTGGTCACATTCTTGGATCTCCGTGGCGCCTGAAGAAGGCCGAGATGGCCTCGATGGGGCACCGGTCGGTCCGTTCCGTCCTCAGCGAAATATCGCTCTAAGTCCTGCCGCCACGCTCACCAGAATTGTTGCAGAAAATGACAGGCATTAGACTTCTCAGGATACAGGAAAAGTTTATTTGGCAGCCAGGTTCAGAAAAGTTAGCCCATGGCTAACGTTGTGATTTTCTGAACCCCGTTCATTATCGAAGCACGCATTCTTATACATTCTCAAAGACAGTGTAACACGGAAACACTTAACTCATTTCTTATTGGTTACCTTGAGGAAAAAGCCTTAAAAGGAGATGGGGGTCTTCTCCTTTTGTTACAGGTATGGACTACGTGCCATTAACGAACTTTAATTGAACCTTGTGGTTTTGGACTTTTGACATAGGGACATTTGCTGGAACATGTTGTGGTTGAAGGCTGATGACATTTCCCTGTCCCTTTAAGCAAGCTTTTTTTTTTAATTTTATTGTTTTAATTAGACAGATAACACACACACAACACTCTTCAATGCGTCTTCCAGCTAGCATGTCGATTGGTTACATTTGAATTCCGTGCATTACTACAATCATTCTTTATACTTCATTCAAATTAAGTTGTGCATTTTAAATCAAAGAATATACCAACATTCTCCTTTAACTACATTTGTTTGAAAGTACTTTTATCCAAAATCATTCGTATTTATATTATTCAATGAATAAACATTTTAACACCGACAACAATCTATAAGAGCTACCACATTCTGCTTATTTATCGCCTAGGATTCCTATTTCTTTCCTCCATCCACCTATACCATTTATCCCATATCTGATAGAATTCTGATTCTTCTTTTCCCTGGATTTCTTTAGTTAGCTTGTCCATTTCAGCACAGTCCATCACCTTTCTTATTATTTCATCTTCACTTGGAGTTAGCTTGTTTTTCCATTTCTGGGCATAGGCAATCCTTGCCGCCGTTATTATATGCAATATTAAGTACAGGGTTTCTTTTTTGTATTTTGTAGGCAGTAATCCTAATAAGAAGATTTCCGGTTTCCATTCTATTTTATCTCCCGTTATTGCCTCCAGCCAGTTTTTGATCTTTTTCCAAAACTTTTTAGCCTCCTCACAGGTCCACCATAAGTGGTAGTACGTTCCGTGTATCGATTCGCATTTCCAACATTTTGGGGATGTATTTGACGATATTTTAGCTAACCTTGTTGGTGCCAGGTGCCATCTATAAAACATTTTATACTGGTTTTCCTTATATGCGACAGAGTGTCATTTTTAAGTTTGTTCCCCAAAATTTTTCCCATTTGTCTAATTCAATATTGTGTCCAAAGTTCTGTGCCCATTTTATCATTTGTTCTTTCACAATTTCCTCTTCCATTTTGTATTTCAGGAGAAATTTATATATTCTCCCTATCATTTTTCTATCTGGGCTTTGGATGATTTTATCCAATTCGTGTGTTTCTGTTTCAATGTCATATAATTTGGTATCATTATTGTATTTAGTTTTGATTTGCAGGTAGGTTAACCAGTCCACTTTCATGTTCTGTTCTGCCAATTCTTCAATTGTTTTTAAGTTTCCCTGTCTATCAATTAAGTCTCTATATCTTAGTATTTTGTTCCAATCTATAAAATTTGGGTGAGTTGTCATTTCTGTTAGTGATAGCCAATTCGGGATTTTCACGTAATGGATTTTTTTTATTTTGAGCCAATTTTGCAATAACGCTCTTCTAATTAAATGATTTTGAAAGTATTTGTGTGTTTTATTTTTATCATCCCATAAGAAAGTGTGCCAGCCTGCTTGCAAATCATGGCCTTCCAGGGTCAAAATTCTTTTATTCTTTAGCTCTATCCAATCCTTCACCCATGTTATTGATACTGCCAATGCGTATAAATCCCAATTTGGTAATGCTAAACCTCCCCTCTCTTTGCTGTCTTGCAATGACTTTAGTTTGATCCTCGCTTTTCGTCCCTGCCAAATAAACCTAGTGGTTATGTTATTTAATTCTTGAAAGAATTTTTTACCTGGGTTAATAGGTGCGGCTTGCAACAGGAATAAGATTCTTGGTAAAATATTCATTTTGATTGTCGCTATGCATCCCATGAGTGATAGTTGAATATTTTTCCAATTTTCTAAGTCTTTCTTTATTTGTATCACTAATTTGTTATAGTTATCATCTTTAATTGTGGAACATTTTGCCGACACCCAGATCCCCAGGTATTTCACTTTCTTAGCTATTTGCATATTGGTTATTATTTCGAGTTCCTCTTTTTGTTTTTTTGTCATGTTTTTGGTTATCATTTTTGATTTGTTTTTATTGATCTTTAATCCTGCCACTTCGCCATATTCTTCTAATTTTTGAATTAATTTCCGACTGGAATCTAATGGGTCCTCTAGTACAAATACTAAGTCATCGGCATAGGCTTGTGCCTTATATTCTTCATTTTTGAGTCTTAAACCTTTTATTCCCTGGTCTTTCCGAATTTCATTTAGTAAGATTTCCAAAGTCAGTATGAACAGCAAAGGAGAGAGGGGGCATCCCTGTCTGACTCCCTTTTTTATTTCGATCTTCTCTGTTAGTTCTCCATTCATCAGAACTTTGGCTGTCTGGTTATTATAAAATCCTTCTATCATTTTTATAAATTTTTCACTGAATTTCATCTCATCCAATACTGTTATTATAAATTTCCAAACTACATTGTCAAATGCTTTTTAACCAGTACCATTTGTTTTTCTGGGTGCGCCTCATAGTACTCTATTATGTCTAGGATGATTCTCGTATTATTTCTAATGTGTCTGTGAGGTAGGAATCCATTTTGGTCTGTGTGTATTCGTTCATTTAAAACCTGTTTGATTCTTCCTGCCATAATTGCTGCAAATATTTTATAGTCAGAATTTAATAATGAAATTGGTCTGTAATTTTGAATTTCTTGTTGGCTGGATTCTTCTTTTGGGATTAGCGATATTATTGCTTCTGTCCATGTTTCCGCTATCTTGGCTTTTCCTAAGATTTCATTAAACATGTCTACCCCTAATTCTTCCAGTATTATTTTATTATTTTTGTATAGCTCCACCGGTATTCCATCTGGTCCTGGTGTTTTATTACTTTTCTGGTTTTTCAGAGCTGATTCCACTTCGGCTAACGTTATTGGCCTGTTTATCGCCTCCCTTTGCTCTTTTGAGATTGGGTTTATCTTTGCTTTGTTTAAGTAATGCTTTATTTTATTTTCCTCCATACTGTCTTGTGTGTATAATTTTGTGAAGTATTTATGTATAATTTTCTTCTTTTCTTCTGCTTTGTATTGAATCCTTCCCTTCTCGTCTTTCAATTGGTATATCATCCTTTTTTCTCTTTCATTCTTCAGTTTGTATGCCAGCCATCGTCCGGGTTTGTTGGCTTGTTCAAAATAGCTTTGTCTGGCTGCTTTAATTTTCTGCGCTAATTCCTTTTGATTTATTAGGTTGATCTTATGTTTGATTATCTCTCTTTTTTCTTTTTTCTTTTTATTCTTTGGGTCTTTCTGGAGTTCATCTTCGGCTTCCATAAGTTCCTTTTGCATACTTTCTTGTTGCTTTTTTTGATTTCTAGTTTTCCTTGCCATATAGGCAATCGTAAGGCCTCTTATGTATGCTTTCATAGTGTCCCAGAGATTTTGAATTGAGGTATCCTCTCTTTTATTTATTCTAAAAAATTGTTTTAGTTCTTTCTCCAGCATTTGAGTGTATTCTGTTTCGTTTATGACGCTTGAATTCATCATTCATCTTTTTCTTCTTCTTTGACCTTTCCATCTTAATTTTATTGGATTATGATCTGCCCACTCATTTGGTTCTATTTCAATTTCATCTACTTGATTGCATACTTGTGGTTTTGGACTTTTGACATAGGGACATTTGCTGGAACATGTTGTGGTTGAAGGCTGATGACATTTCCCTGTCCCTTTAAGCAAGCTTCTAACTGTCCCTTTTATGCCATGTCTTCATTCTTATATTTTAATCCATATTTTATTCTACTTTAATAATATACAGTTTGGGTTGCTTTATTTACCATCCCGCCTATTGTAACATCACCTTATTTTCCCTTTCTTTTCTCCCTTCCTCGCTTCTCTACTTCCTTCCTTCCTCCTCTCCTTCCCCTTCCTTCTTCCCTTAACTCTCCCCTACTCCTACTCATCCTCTTACCCTTTTTACCCTCTCTCCTTCTATTTCTCTCCCTTCTACCCTCCTCTCCTTACCTCTTTCTTCTTTCCCCCCTCTTCCTCTCATTCTCTCTTCCTCTCTCCCTTTCTTTTTCTGTTTTTATAGGTGTCTCAAATCTCACTTTATGTTTCCTTGGGATGGTATTTCCGCTAACTTTAGTATCATTTCTTATTCCCTTACCTTCGCTAATCTATCCTAACTATGTTTTCCCCCCTCTTATATCTCGCTCTTGAATATATACTTATATATTTAATACTTTCTTTTCTGTTTTCCCCCTCCCCCCCTTTTTTTTTCATTTAATAGTGCATGGTCTGGGTTCTGTATCTTCTTACTTTTTTTTCTAGCTTCCTTTCTGTAGCCAATCATAAAAACTTCCCCATGTCTTGGAAGTACACCGGTTCCTCTTTATCCTTTATTTTCAGTGTCAACCTATTCATCTCTGCACAATCTAGTATCTTTTTTATTAGCTCTTCATCTGTTGGTAACTTATTTAATTTCCAATTTTGGGGAAATGCAATTCTCGCTGCTGTAGTTACATGTATAATCAAATAGCTATCCTCTTTCTTGAGTTTCTCTGGGATAATACCTAGTAAAAATATCTCTGGTCTAAATTCTATTTCTTCTTGTAACATTTTCTCCAGCCATACTCTTATTTTAGTCCAATATTTCCTTGCTTCTGCAAATGTCCACCACATACGATGATAATAACCTGTTTGTTGACATTTCCAACATTTCACTGACTTGTCTTTAAACATGTTTGCTAATTTTTCCTGTGACATGTGCCATCTATAAAACATTTTGTATAAATTTTCTTTGTAAGCTGTTGACATGGTTAATTTATAGTTCTTTTCCCATAGTTGTTGCCACTTTTCTAGCTCAATGGTGTAGCCAAAGTTCTTTGCCCAAGTTAACATTGTATCTTTAACCACTTCATC
Organism: Natrix helvetica; assembly: GCF_964273705.1. Lineage (NCBI taxonomy): Eukaryota > Metazoa > Chordata > Lepidosauria > Squamata > Natricidae > Natrix > Natrix helvetica. The sequence continues at coordinate 54,764,174 of NC_138555.1, read as the reverse complement.
TTCTAGCCTAGTTCTTAATAGATGACTATATAGTTTCTTTATTATTCTTTCTTTTGTTCCCATAAGTATCTTATCCAACTCTGAACTTCCCAAGTTAAAACCGTACTCCCTTTTATCTTTTTCATATCTTGATTGTATTTGCAATTGTGAAAACCATCCTATATCAATCCCTTGTTCTTCTAATTTTTGTTTTTGTTTTAGTTCCCCTCTTTCTGTTAAGGTATCTTTATATCTAATAATATTATTCATACTACTAATATTTGGATGTGTCAATGCTTCCATTGTTGAAAGCCATTTTGGTATTTCTAAATAATGTTTCCCTTTTACTCTTTCCCATATTGTTAATAATCCATTCCTTACATAATGTCTTTGAAAATAGCCATGTGCCTTACTTTTACCATACCACAGAAAAGCATGTCAACCCAGTTGCAAATCATGGCCCTATAATGTTAATAATCTTGTATTTCTCAATAAGATCCATTCTTTCATCCAAGTTAGTCCCACTGCTTGATAATACAATTTCCAGTTTGGTAATCCAAATCCATCTTGAGCTCTTGCATATTGCAACATTTTTATATTAATTCTTGCTTTTTTCCTTTACCATATGTATTTCCCCACTATTTTAGTCATACTTTCAAAGTATTTTTTCTCTAATTTTATTGGCATTGTTTGGAATAGGTATAGCAATCTTGGTAATATATTCATCTTTACTACGGCTATTCTTCCCATTAATGATAATTGTAGGTTTTTCCATCTTTCCAGATCTATTTCTATTTGTTTTCTCACCTTATAATAGTTATCCTCCTTTAATGTTACACACCTTGATGTCAATTGGATACCCAAATATTTCACTTTTTTCAACACCTGTATTTGCAGTTTCCCCATCAACTATCTTTTCTGTTTTTCTGTCGTATTTTTCACCAAAATTTTTGTTTTGTCTTTATTAATCTTCAAACCCGCTACTTCTCCATATTCTTCTATTATTTCAACTAGTTTTGGCCCTGTTTCTATTGGATCCTCCATAATAAACACCAAATCATCCGCGAATGCTTGTAATTTATATTCGTCTTTCTTGACCCTCATACCTTTTACCTCTTTGTTTTGTCGTATTTCTCTATTCAAAATCTCTAGTGTCAATATAAATATTAATGGTGATAGTGGACATCCTTGTCTAGTTCCCTTCATAATCGCTACCTTTCCTGTCATGTCACCGTTTACCATTACCTTTGCCGATTGATTATTATATATCATTTTGATCATTTTTATAAATCCCTCACCAAATTCCATCATTTGTAATTGCATTATCATAAGTTCACGTTGTCAAAGGCCTTTTGCGTGTCCAGAAATAACAACGCCATTTGCCTCTGTGGGTGGGCTTCATAGTACTCTAGCGTATTCAATACAATTCGCATATTGTCTCTGATCTGTCTCTTAGGGACAAATCCGTTTTGGTCTACGTGTATAAATTCATTTAAAAATTTCTTCATTCTTTCTGCCATTATTGATGCAAAAATTTTATAATAGACATTTAATAGTGAAATAGGTCTATAGTTCTTTACTTGTTGTGGATCTGACTCTTCTTTTGGTATAAGAGTTATATATGCCTCCATCCATGTTTCTGGCATCTTTGCCTCCCTTAGTAACTCATTAAATAGTTCCAACATTACATTACTTAATACTTTTTGTAATGTTTGGTACAGTTCTGCCGGTAATCCATCTGGTCCTGGTGTTTTCCCCTTCTTTTGCTTTTGATGCCTTCTGTTACCTCCATCATTGTTATTCTTTCTTCTAGTGCCTTCTTAAATTTTCCTGGGATTTTAGTTGTTTTAGTTTTCTCTTAAGAATTGTCTTATTTTCCCTTCTGGAACCCTCTCACGTTGATGGAACTTATTGTAGTAGTTCTCAATTATTTTTTTCTTTTTTTCATTTGAATGTTGTAGATTCCCTTCTTCATCCACAAATTGGCTTATCAGCCTTTTTTCTCTTTCCTTTTTCATCTTATAAGCCAGCCAACGTCCTGGTTTATTTGCACTTTCAAAAAAGTTTTGTTTTGTTGATTTTATTTTATTTGCCAAGTCTTCATTTTCTATCAGGTTCAATTTATGTTTTTGCAGTTCCATCATATTTTTTACTTTTTTGTTTTGTTGATTTTTCTGCAACTCCGTCTCCAGACTTTTATACTCTGATTCCAACTTCTTTTGAGTTTGTCTGTTCTACAATACAATAGCAGAGTTGGAAGGGACCTTGGAGGTCTTCTAGTCCAACCCCCTGCCTAGGCAGGAAACCCTATACCAGTGATGGCGAACCTTTTTTTGGCTCGCGTGCCACAAGTGGGGGGAGCGCAGGGGGGTCGAGTGCGGGCGTGCCGCACCCATAATGCAACGCGCGACCCCCCCAGTGCGCATGCACGCAAAACACGCGACCCCCCCATTTTTACATGTTTTTTTGCCCTCCCCATGCTCCAGGGGCTTTATAGGAGCCTGGGGAGGGCGAAAAGAGCCTCCCCCGACCCCCCGGAGGCCCTCCGGAGGCTTCAGGGACTGTCCAGAGGCTTCCCTGAAGCCTTTGGAGTGCTTAAAACCACCCTCCGAGCAAACCGGAAGTGACTTCCGGTTTGCTCGGAGGGTGGTTTTAAGCGTTCCGAAGGCTTCAGGGACGGTCCATGAAGCCTCCGGGGGGCGGAGGAGGCTCTTTTCGCCCTCCCCAGGCTCCTATAAAGCCTCTGGAGCCTGTGGAAGGTGAAAAATAGCTTCTAAAAAGGTGAACTCAGCTGGCCAGCGCGCCCATGTGCACTGGCCAGCTGACAGGGCAGCGCCTCGCGTGCCCTGACAAATGGCTCCCCGTGCCACTTGTGGCACGCGTGCCATAGGTTCGCCATCACGGCCCTATACCGTTTCAGACAAATGGCTATCCAACATCTTCTTAAAGACTTCCAGTGTTGGGGCATTCACAACTTCTGGAGGCAAGCTGTTCCACTGATTAATTGTTCTAACTGTCAGGAAGTTTCTCCTCAGTTCTAAGTTGCTTCTCTCCTTGATTAGTTTCCACCCATTGCTTCTTGTTCTACCCTCAGGTGCCTTGGAGAATAGTTTGACTCCCTCTTCTTTGTGGCAACCCCTGAGATATTGGAACACTGCTATCATGTCTCCCCTAGTCCTTCTTTTCATTAAACTAGACATATCCAGTTCCTGCAACCGTTCCTCATATGTTTTAGCCTCCAGTCCCCTAATCATCTTTGTTGCTCTTCTCTGCACTCTTTCTAGAGTCTCCACATCTTTTTTACATTGTGGCGAGCAGAACTGAATGCAGTATTCCAAGTGTGGCCTTACCAAGTCATTATAAAGTGGTATTAACACTTCACGTGATCTTGATTCTATCCCTCTGTTTATGCAGCCTAGAACTGTGTTGGCTTTTTTGGCAGCTGCTGCACACTGTCTATTCTGTCTATTCTTTTCCCCTAAGTATGTCATTGCAAGGCCTCTGAGGTATGCTTTACAAGTATACCCTAATGATGTGTCTTTCTTTCTATTTTCCTGGAAAAAATGTCAATTTTCCAGTGACTCTGGTGGGAGGGGCTACAGCAGGGTTTGTTACAGCCTGATTGGTTCAAAGACTGAGGGATTTTTCTTTAAGTATCCTCCTTTCCCTCGTGGCTCCCAGTTCCCTCAGTCTTTGGTCCAAGCAACAGCTTTGGCTCCTGTGAGGTAATTAGTGAGTTTAGTCTTAATCTGGATAATTGGATTCTCTAAATTGTTAAAATTATGAAAGGACAGAGTCCTATTGAGGGAGTAGCGAGGATTCCCCACGCTCCCGAGAGCGCCCAAGGGCCTTGGCTCTACTGAGCGCGGCTTCATTGAAATTAAATCTGTGCTGAAGAGCCGGGCAGCAAATTTCAACTTGATCCTGCTGGCACTTACAAGCCCCGCGGCAGCGCTTATCTTTCGGATCGCTGGTCGCTACTTCAAAAGGGCTTCCGCAGCCGAGAGCCTCCACTAGAGCGCTGCGCGCGATCGACGAGGCAATGGCAGAAGAGGAACAGTAAAATCGGCAGTGTTCCTTGGAAGCTCGTTTCGGCTCGTTGCGAGGCTAACCCCTCAGAGCCAGAGAGAGCGAGGCGCAGAATCGTTCGGAGCTTCACCCACGAGGCGCGGCGGCCATTTTGGTGCAATCTCGTGGGCGGCGGTGGCCTTTCCAACGCACAACGAAGACCGAGATGAGGTCTCTGAACCTCGAGGAGCATTCCAGGCCTACGGAACAACGAGGCCTAGATTCAGAGGCAGACACCAGAAGACACGTGAGTGTATCATGACCTCCACAACCTCGGATGCTCAGGCCCACACAGAGGGGGTGGAGGAGAACCAAGGCAGGCTAATGCCCAGAACAGCGGCCTCCAAGCCTATGGCAGAACATCGCCCTTCCCGGGTGGCGGCCAAGGATGAGTCCAGAAGACAGAAGGCCCTGGAAAAGCAGGTGGCCAGGGCAGAGAAGCGTGCTCAAGCTTCAAGACCTGACTCTCCCTCTAGGTCCAGATCTCCCCTTGATGCCAGGTCTCAGGCCTCTGAATCCCCTGCTAGGGGCTTCAGTCCTTCCTCACCTTCTGTCTCTCCGACCAGACCCAGAAGGGAGGTGGCCTCCCCCTCCCCCTCCATTTCACCCAGGCATTGCAGGGCAGGGGTGGAGGATCCAGGGGAAGGGGGATCCAGAGATTATCTACCACCGCCCCAATTAGCTCCTCATGGGCCTCCAGTGGTACCCTCTGAGGAAGATCTTGAGGATTTAGAAAATTTGCCTGCCAGTATCAGGAGACTGATATCCACTGCAATTTACAAGGGTATATCTTTGGGCCTAGCTCATAGAGATGTTTCCCAGGGTAGGCCCAGTCCCGTGCCAGCTCCCAGGGGGAGTCCCCTTCCCGCTTCCAGGCGTCATGACAGTGTTAGGCCTCCTTCTCCTTCAGTGGTCAGCGAGGGTTCAGTCTTGGGGGAACCCGCCCATTTATACCTTGGTTTTTCGGAGGATGAGGATTCGGCATCTCCCGAGGCCCCAGTTTTTCCGGGCCTCTTCCCACCTCCGGCCTTCAAGCCTATGTTACGCAAGGCCAAAAAGACCACCCAAATTGGCACCCCCCCCCCGTGTCCCAACACAGGGATCCTAATCTGGCCATGTTTATAAATCCCAGCACGGATAAGGTGGAGGTTCCAGCGCCTCCCCTCTTCCTAGAAGTAGTCCAGAATCAGTGGTCTAGGCCTTCCTCCCTGCCCAACCCGGGCGCCAACAACAAACGTTACTATAACATGGAACAAGCCTTTGCCCAGGCACTGCAGCTTCCCACGGTGGACGCTCCGGTCGCCCTCCTGGCCATCGCCTCCTCTGGAGTCTCGGGTGACGTGGCTGACAAACTGAAGCCGGAGGATAAGTGGGCAGAACTAACTCTGCACAAAAATTTTACCGCTTCTGCCTGGGCCATTAAGGCGGCCACGGCGGCTTCCTACTTTAACCGCACAACGGTCATGTGGCTCCGGCAGTTGCAGGACCGCATCCCAATTCAGGATGAGCGTCTACACCAAGACCTCACCAAAATAATCTCGGCTACCCAGTTTTCGGCTGACGCCACCCTAGACTCCATCAAGTTCGCGTCCAGAGCCCTCTCCACCTCTGTGTCGGCCCGGAGGCTCCTGTGGCTCCGGAATTGGCAAATGGACAATAAGTCCAAGTGGAGCCTGGCGGCGGCTCCCTTTTCAGGTCCTAACCTATTTGGGGCCTCTCTGGACCCCATCCTTGTCGAAAACAAGGATAAGAAGAAGGTTCTTCCGACTAACACAAAGAAGTCTGACAGCCGTCCCTCTTCCCACCGTAGGTCTTCCTTTAGGGCGTCAGATCAGTATTCCCGACAGCAGAGATACACTCCCTATAGGTATGACAGACAGAGTCAGTGCCCTTACTACCAAGATAGAAACAGGTATCAAAGTCAGTCTAAATGGCCCTTTCGAGGGGGGGGCGGCCATCCCTTCTGCAGGGGAAAATGACTCGAACCCGAGTCTCCCCATTGGTGGTCGCCTGGCGTCCTTCGCGGACCAGTGGGATCGAATAACATCAGATGCCTGGGTCAGAGCGACGGTCAGAGAAGGACTCCGGCTGGAGTTCCTTGCCCATCCCCCGACGATCTTCCGGACCTTTCCCCCCTCCAGGGATCCGGAGAGACGCCGCCTGATGCTCCTCGCTGTCCAGCACCTTCTGGAGATTCGGGCGGTCGAACCGGTTCCCCTGGAGGAGTGGGGTCAAGGCGTGTACTCCAACCTATTTGTCGTCCCGAAGAGCTCCGGGGGATGGAGAGCGATCCTGGACTTGAAGCATCTCAACTCCTACCTAGTCTACCGACGCTTCAAGATGTCCTCTCTGAAGTCAATTCTTCTAGGTATCAGGCAGGGCGACTTCATGTCCTCCATAGATCTGACAGAGGCATACTTGCACATACCGATTCGGCCTTCCCATCGCAAATTTCTCCGTTTCTCCCACGAGGGTCAACATTATCAATACAGGGCCCTTCCATTCGGCCTGGCCTCGGCCCCTCGCACCTTCACGAAGGTCCTGGCGGCAATGGTGGCTCACCTACGATCGAGGCCGGTGAGGCTCCATTGTTACCTCGACGACGTCCTCGTCCCTGCCCAATCACGATCACAAGCAGTACAGGATTTGCAGACCACCATTCAGATGCTGCAATCCCTGGGATTCTCAGTCAACTTCCTCAAAAGTCATCTCTCGCCTTCAACAACGATACTTCATCTAGGCACAGTAATAGACTCGAGGGCAGGACTGGTTCGCCTCTCCCTGGAATGTCTGACAAGCCTCCAGAAACTCGCAAAAAGCGTCTACACAAGTCGGTCTGCTTCCATCCTCACTTTAGCACGATTATTAGGCAAGATGGTCTCGTGCATTGGAATCGTGCCGTGGGCGAGACTACACTCCAGAACACTCCAGTGGTCTCTCATCCCGTTCCAGAGGCGGAAACTGAGCAACTCTCCGTGTCCCATTCGGATTCCGCCAGACCTCTGCTGGTCCCTGAGGTGGTGGTTGTCCCCGTCCCTAAACCAAGGGGCCGAGTTCTGGGAGCTGGACCGCATTACCATCACGACGGACGCGAGTCTCTTTGGCTGGGGGGTGGTGATGGACTCCAGCCTGGCGCAGGGAAGATGGTCCAAGTCCGACCTGCGCCACAGCATCAATTGGCTGGAGCTGAAGGCGGCCCGCCTCACCCTCCTTCACTTCCGGAAATCGATCTCCAATCGTCATGTACTTCTCCTGACGGACAATGTTGCAGCGAAAGCCCATATAAACCATCAAGGAGGGACCCATTCCAGAAGCTTGTGGTTGGAGGCTCGGAGGCTGGGCGGCTGGGCGGAGAAGAATCTGGCCTCCATCCTGTCAGACCACATCTCGGGTGTGGCGAATCACCAGGCAGACTGGCTGAGCCGTATGACGGTGGATCACGGCGAGTGGCAACTCGACCCACAGATATTTCACAGGATTTGCCTCAGGTTCGGCGATCCACTGGTGGACATGTTTGCCAGCCCGAGCAACACACAGCTTTCCCGCTTCTTCTCCCGATTTCCCGCCTTCAATGCGGAGGGCTCGGACGCCCTCAGGAGACCGTGGCCTCCCGGCCTACTTTATGCCTTTCCTCCCCTACCCCTAATTCAGGGCACCTTGAGGAAGATAGTCCTGGAAGGGGCTCTGGTCATTCTGGTGGCCCCTTTTGGCCGAGACGTCCATGGTTTGCGGACCTCGTCCAGCTGTCAGTGGCACCGCATTGGCGGATCCCCCAGGAGGAGGTCGCCTTGCGCCAGGGGGTCCTGAGGCACCCAGAGCCCCAGTGGCTCCAGCTGACCACCTGGCTCTTGAGCAGAGCCTCCTGAGGGGCGCAAACCTTTCCGCCAAAGTCATTTCCACCATCGAGGCTTCCAGATGCCCCTCGACCACGCGCATTTACAACTCTACGTGGTCAGCCTTCACGGCTTGGTGTGGGAGGTTTCAGATAAATCCGACCTCGGCTTCGGTCGCTCAGGTCCTCGAGTTCCTACAACACGGGTTAGACCGCGGATTGTCCCATAACACGTTAAAGAGAAAGACGGCAGCCCTGTCCTCGATCCTAGTGGGGGAGGGTAAATGGTCATTAACCCAATCTCCCCTGGTGAAACGCTTTCTCAAGGGCACGGCCAATCTGTGTCCACCCCCGGTACATAGGTTCCCCACATGGGACTTGGCCCTGGTCCTTAGGGCTCTAACGGGGGTTCCCTTTGAATCCCTGAGAACGGTTCACCTTAGATTCCTTACTCTGAAGGTGGTGTTTTTGGTGGCCATTACGTCGGCCAGACGCATCTCTGAGCTGGGCGCTTTGTCGGTCAAGGAAGATTTGTGTCAGTTCCATCAGGACAGGGTGGTCCTGCGTCTGGACCCGACCTTCCTGTCTAAAGTCAATTCCTTATTCCATAGGTCGCAGGAAGTCATCTTGGCCAATTTTTGCCCCTCCCCTGCTCACAAGAGGGAGGTCCTTTGGCACCGGTTAGATGTCCGCAGGGCGCTTCGTATTTACCTCAGGCGCACCTCCTCTTTCAGGCGTTCTGAGGTTTTATTTTTGTCTTTCCTTCCCAGATCCCTGGGGGCTAGAGTGTCTTCCACCACTATTGTTAGATGGGTCTGTCAGGCCATTTCAGAGGCCTACCAGGCTGTGCACCAGGTTCCACCTCAAAGTATCACTGCCCACTCTACTAGGAGTGCGGCTACCACCGCCGCCTGGGCAACCAGGGCTCCTTTAGACGATATCTGTAGGGCAGCCGCTTCTCCATTCGTCCGACACTACTGCATAGACCGATTCGCCTCCGGGGATGCGGCCTTCGGCTGTAGGGTGCTCCAACAGATAGCGACCCCCCCCTCCCCCGAAGCGTTCGACCCACCCTGGGACTTAGCTTGGGTATGTCCCTGCTGTAGCCCCTCCCACCAGAGTCACTGGAAAATGAGTGTTGGTCCTTACCTGAGCGCTGATTTTCAGTGACGAAGGTGGGAGGGGCTACTTTCCCGCCCTAGTTTGAGGGTCGGGTCGGGGTGGTCGGTGTTGTTTTTGTGTCTGTTTGCTGTTCCGTGTTTGGTTGTTCCTTACATACTGTTATCAGCTTTTCCATTCGACCTCGGGAACTGGGAGCCACGAGGGAAAGGAGGATACTTAAGGTTTAGGTTTAGGTTTATTTGGATTTATATGCCGCCCTTCTCCAAAAGGACTCAGGGCGGCGTACAACATTAAAAACACACATCACAAAAGTTAAAAAAAAGATTAAACCCATTTCCAAAAAGACCAAACCGATTTTTTTTTAAAGAAACAATACATTTAAAATAAATTAAAATTAACATTAACATTAACAGGCCAGGCCGGCTTGCTGGAAAAGCCAACTTTTTAGGGCGCGTCGGAAGGACCGGAGGTAAGAGATTATGCGGAGCTCCGGGGGCAGCTCATTCCAGAGGGAAGGTGCTCCCACAGAGAAGGCTCTCACCCTGGGGGTCACCAGCCGACACTGCTTGGCCGACGGCACCCTGAGGAGGCCAACTCTGTGGGATAGTACTGGACGGTGGGAGGCTACTGGTGGCAGTAGGTGGTCTCGCAGGTACCCTGGGCCTAAGCCATGGAGCGCTTTAAAGGTCATAATTAATACCTTGAATCACACCTGGAAAACAACCGGCAACCAGTGCAGGCCATCTAAAAGGGGTGTGACATGGGAGCACCTAGGTACCCCCATGACAACCCGCGCGGCCGCATTCTGGACCAGCTGAAGCCTCCGGGTGCTCTTCAAGGGCAGCCCCATGTAGAGAGCATTGCAGTAGTCCAGGCGAGAAAGGACGAGGGCATGAGTGACTGTGCACAGAGCATCCCGATCCAGGAAGGGGCGCAACTGACGTACCAGGCGAACCTGGTAAAAGGCCCCCCTGGTCACGGCCGTCAGGTGTTCTTCTAAACTAAGCCGCGTATCCAGGAGGACTCCCAGGTTGCGAGCCTTCTCTGAGGGGGCTAAAATTTCTCCCCCTATCGTCAAAGATGGAACAAGATGTACAAATCGGGATGACGGGAACCACAGCCACTCAGTCTTGGAGGGATTGAGCTTGAGTCTGTTCCTCCCCATCCAGATCCGCACAGCCTCCAGGCATCGGGACATCACGTCGAGGGCGTCGTTCGGGTGGTTTGGGGTAGAGATGAAAAGTTGGGTATCATCAGCATATTGATGATACCGTACCCCAAAACCACGGATGATCTCGCCCAGCGGTTTCATCTATATGTTGAACAGTAAGGGTGAGAGAACCGACCCCTGGGGCACCCCACAAGTGACGCGCCTGGGGGTCGATCTCTGCCCTCCTGTCAACACAAACTGCGACCGATCCGACAGGCAGGAGGAGAACCACCGTAAAACGGTGCCCCCCACTCCCAACCCCCCGAGTTGTCGCAGTAGGATACCATGGTTGATGGTATCGAAAGCCGCCGAGAGGTCTAATAGGACCAGGACAGAGGAGCAGCCCCTGTCCCGGGCCTGCCAGAGATCATCGACCAACGCGACCAATGCCGTCTCCGTGCTGTACCCGGGCCTGAAACACGACTGAAACGGATCCAGGTAGACAGCTTCATCCAGGTACTGGGGAAGCTGACGTGCTACCACACTCTCGACAACCTTCGCTACAAAGCGAAGGTTGGAGACCGGACGATAGTTGGCTAAAGAAGCTGGGTCCAGGGAAGGCTTCTTGAGGAGGGGCCTCACCACTGCCTCCTTCAAGGCGGTGGGAAAGAACCCCTCTCTCAATGAAGCGTTGGTAATCGCCTGGAGCCAGCCTCGTGTCACCTCCCGGGAAGCCGAAACTAACCAAGAGGGACACGGGTCCAGCACACAAGTGGCAGCACTGAGTCTCCCCATAATCCTGTCCATGCCTTCGGGGGTCACAGGGTCAAACCCATCCCAGATAGTCTCCTCAAGATTCATCCCCGTCTGCTCGCCCGAATCTACCCAGTCAGAGTCCAAGCCTGTCCGGATCTGAGCGATTTTATCCTGCAGATACTGAACAAATTCTTCAGCCCTACCCTGCCAGGGGTCTTCCCCAGTTCCTTGGTTAAGTAAGGAGCGGGTCACCCTAAACAGGGCGGCTGGGCGGTTATCTGCGGACGCGATAAGAGCGGAAAAATATTGCCGTTTTGCCGCTTCTATCGCCACTAAGTAGGATTTAATATAAATTCTTACTAGTGTTCGATCAGATTCGGACCGGCTGGCCCTCCAGCCACTCTCTAGGTGTCTTTTCCGGCGTTTCATCTCCCGGAGCTCCCCGGTAAACCAGGGAGCCATCCAGGATCGACACCGGGTCAGAGGCCGCAAAGGCACAACACGATCCAAAGGCCCAGCGGCAGCCCTATCCCAGGCTCCCACTAGGGCTTCGGTCGAGTTGTGAGCAAGGGATTCAGGAAAAGTCCCAAGCTCCATCAGGAACCTTTCGGGGTCCATCAGGTGCCTGGGGCAGAACCATCTAGTCGGTTCCGCCTCCCTGCGGCGATGGGTAGCGGTATGGAAGTCAAGCCTGATGAGGAAATGATCAGACCATGACAAGGGTTGAATAGAAATATCCCCTGAATCTAGATCATTCATCCACTGCCCAGAGACAAAAATCAGGTCGAGCGTGTGTCCCCCATTATGGGTGGGGTCTTGAATTAACTGAGTTAGGTCCATAGCTGTCATGGAAGCCATGAACTCCCGAGCTGACTCGGATGTCTCGCCAATGGAGGGCAGATTGAAATCCCCCAGGACCATGAGCCTGGGGAAATCAACCGCCAATCCAGCTAATACATACAGTAGCTCCGGCAGGGCCGATGAAACATAGCAGGGAGACAGGTATGTAACAAAAAGGCCCACCTGAGCTCCAAGGCCCCACTTCACAAAGAGGGACTCACACCCGCCTATCTGAGGCACAGTGACCTCATGAGGTCTGAGACTTTCCCTAATAACCACCGCTACCCCCCCGCCCATGCCCTGGGCTCTCGGCTGGTGAAACGCCCGGAAGCCTGGTGGGCATAGTTCGCTAAGGGGCACACCCCCCTCATGCCCCAACCAGGTCTCCGTAATGCACGCCAGGTCCGCTCTACCCTCCTGTATGAGGTCGTAAATGAGGGGAGCCTTATGTACCACAGACCTGGTGTTAAGCGACACCAGCCGGAGACCAGGGTCCTGTTATCCCGAGCACCCGGGGGTGCAAGAAAGGCGATGAGGATCGGAACGCGCGATTGCTCTCAAACAGCAAACCCGCGTCCTCCGAACATCATTTGGCCTTCGGATCCCACCATATCTGCCTCTCCCACAAACAGTAGAGATGGTGAACTCCCCAATGGAATGGCTTAATGTCTCAACCCTTCCTAGCCTTCCCAACCCGCGCCCATTAGATAGCGCTGGCCTGTGCCCTGGCAGACTCCCCCCCAAGCCTGTCTGAGCCATCCGAATCAACCCCCCCCTCCCCCCCTTACAATTTGGTTTAAAAGCCCCTGTAAAAAAACCTTAAGAAGTCTCTTCTTCGCATGCCACCTCTCAGGATCCCAAGATCCGTCATCAATGTATATGTATATGTCTTGGTATACGTTTTTGTTATATGTATGTTTGTTTATATATTTATTTCCTATGTTTTATTGTACGCCGCTCCGAGTCCTTCGGGAGAGGGTGCGGCTAAGAAATAAATATTTTATTATTATTATTATTATTATTATTATTATTATTATTTTTATTATTATTATTATTATTTTTATTATTATTATTATTATTATTATTATTATTATTATTATTATTATTGTTATTATTATTATTATTATTAAGGAAGCGTCTTGATAGGTCAGAAGGCCATCCCTGGGAAAGGGGGAGTTCCCGGAGGGAATAAAGTTCTGTCGCAGTATAGCATAGAGGAGAGTGTGGCATCAACCAAACGGGATGACATCATGGGGAGATGGAATGAGGAGATGACATGTCCACGGGGGGGCAGCCGGCAGTGTTCAAGGGGGTAGCAGGAAGCTTATGTCCATCATAAAAATTGTCGATGTTGGGGACAATATGTAAGGGTAACGGCCAGCTGTCCAAAATCGCAGCAGATGCTAGCTTGCGAGGTGGTAAAGCAGCCAGTGATGGCAGCAATGAGGACAGCGGCGGCATCGGCGGCTGCTCTAACTCCGACTCCAACAGCTAAGCTCCGCCCACGCCAGCCGCACTCACATCCATCGCCAGGGCCGCACTCCGTTGACCCAGTCCATAATATCACAGGAGGGGGGCCAAATGGCACAGAACAGTGGCCCAGGCAACGGCAGTAATACCAGGCGGGGCACAATGAAGCACTCCCCCCCCCTCCAGCCACGCCCACGCCAGCTCCCAAAGCCATCTTCCACTGGCGTTAGTATCCATGCCAGGTGTCTCAGCCACTCCCCACTGATCTAATTTATCATGTTCACAAGCAAGGAGGAGAGGGGGGGGGAGCAACCGGGATAACACCACGGCGTGGCGAGAGGCAGCTATAGAGACCCCAAACCGGGCGTCCCACCGCCACCGCTGGCCTTACCCACACCGGCTGCAGAGACCCCAGGCCGGGCGTCCTGCCGGGCGTCCCGCCGCAGCTGCTGACCACACCCACGCCGGCAGCCGACCGATGCTCTCCATTCTCCTTTCACCGCCCCATTTCACTCACGATGTTCCGGCTATAAGGCAGAACATCTCAGCTCAAGGGTATCCCCCGAGGTCCCAGGAAGTTCTCATAGCTGGACCTGGAACCATCAATGAAATAGGGTACCCCTGCAACCCCCAAGAAGGACAATCATCTCCCCGAAGCTCTCCTCAAACGCGACAGGACACCATCTTGGGCATTCGTAGTAGATGGATTTTAAAGAAAAATCCCTCAGACTTTGGACCAATCAGGCTGTAACAAACCCTGCTGTAGCCCCTCCCACCTTCGTCACTGAATATCAGCGTTCAGGTAAGGACCATCGCTCATTCTTTTTCCATATATTGCTGGAAATTTTCATTCAATATTCTTGGGTTTAAAGTCCTTCTCCCCTTTTTCTCCTGTCCCTTTCAAGTCATTATTATTGGATTATGGTCAGCCCATATTTTATTTTGTAATTTCTCAAAAAAATCTTGTTTATCGTTTGGGGTGTATAGTGCCATTAATAATATCTTTCTCAAATTCATCGTTATATCCACCATCAGTATAAGATCCTGGGAAGTGTTAATACCACTCTATAATGCCTTGGTAAGACCACACTTGGAATACTGCATCCAGTTTTGGTCACCACAATGTAAAAAAGATGTTGAGACTCTAGAAAAAGTGCAGAGAACAGCAACAAATATGATTAGAGGCCTGGAGGCTAAAATATATAAATAATGGTTGCTGGAATTGGGTATGTCCATTTAATGAAAAGAAGGACTAGGGGTGACACGATAGCAGTGTTCCAATATCTATGCTTTGTTGGATTTTTATTTTTAAACTTAAAACAACATCAATACATGAACAGTGTGGCCTCTGGGTATAACTCATGTTAATACAAATAACAGTCAATTGTTACATTAATCAAACTTGTATAATCCTAATATTAACATACTTGATTGTTTTAGTTATTCAGTGTTTCCATGTTCCATTCTAATATCAATAATCTTAAACATAGTAATACCATCTTTCAATCTCTCATCTTTCCATCTAGTTATTACTTATATTCAATTTATATAGATGATATAACTGCTTAAATTCCCTCTAATTCTTCTACCTCTATTCTGACTTCTAATCAGGTCACTCTTACTAATCCTAATATTAATACCCTCTTTCCCTGAAAATAAGACCTCCCTGGATAATAAGCCCAATCGGGCTTTTGAGCGCATGTGCTAAAATAAGCCCTCCCCCGAAATGTATGTTCTATCTTTTCCTCCATTCTTTCCATTGCTTCATCTCTTTCCTGGACTCTTTGATCTTCAGTCGTTGCCAGCTGTGTCATTTTTTCTAATTTGCTACTTATGCCTTGGAGTAAATCTTTTATCTTTCTGTGGTTCTTTATCATGATATCCCTAGAGCTTTGAAGCCTTTCATTAAATTCCTCCTGAAAAAACATCTTATCTTCATTTAATAAATCCGCTTTTAGTCAGGGCCACGAACAATATATTCAGTTCCAGTTTTGCTCATCAAAAAGTTCAATAGTCATAGCTCTTTACATCCCAAGATTATTGATCAATTCCCTTTAGATAGTCCAGGTGATTTCCACACAACAAGTCACTTTACTTGAGTCTTTCTTATTCTCACAATAATAAAGTAGTTAATTATAGAACAGTTAGTCTCACCACAATCCTTCAAAAAGTGTTGCTTGTTTCTTCTGTCAGTTTCCTAGATTTGTAGTAAGTATAGTATATTCCATTCACCAGCAGATGGCAGCATCAACAGGGGTTTCAGCATTGTTTCTGACATGATTAATTAATCCAAATATATTTCAATTTGTATAGACACAATTAAGTACTCAAGTAAGTTCAGATAAATAGTTCCAGCATTTTATAATGCCTTTCCATAACAACGCCTATCCAATTTAAAATCCAATTTTCTGCGATTCAAAGATCTTTAGCTTTTCTCTCCTCAGTACCTTTCAATCGGGTCTAGGATTTTTCTCTCTATGGTTGTTTGTTGCTTTAAAAAGGGTAATTCTAATCTCTTTTCCTAGACTTTCTTCTTTTTTCTTTTAAGTTTAGGGACTAAATACCCCCAAAAAAGAATCTTCTCACCCAGCTCCAATCACTGTTCACTAACTCCGCTCCAGCACCAGTCTTAGATGTTCATCAGCTGTCCCAGCTTTGTGGCAGAGAGGGAAAGAAAAGTCCTGGGTTAGGCAGGAGAGTTGTGACTCTCCGGGACCTCACAGGGCACCCCTCTTTGCTTCGCCTCCCCTACAGGGATGCTTTGGCTGCTTTCAGAGCCCACCAACGGGGAGAATTTGACATGGGAGCGCGGAGACCCACCCCTCATGTCCGATCTCGGTGTGACATCAGCTGCTTCTCCCGCAGTGTTCTAATATCTAAGGCAGGGATGTCAAATTTGTGGCCCGCAGGCCAGATGTGTCACACACTGGCCACGCCCAGTTTAGCGAAGGGGGAAAAAGTCATGATATGTCATGTGACGACGTCGTGACAACACGAGTTTGACAAACCTGATCTAAGGGATTGCCACAAAGAAGAGAGACAACATATTCTCCAAAGCACCCGAGGGCAGAACAAGAAGCAATGGGTGGAAACTAATTGAGAGAAGCAACCTAGAACTAAGGAGAAATTTCCTGACAGAATAATTAATCAGTGGAACAACTTTCCACCAGAAGTTGTGAATGCTCCAACTCTGGAAGTTTTTAAGAAGAGATTGTCTGAAATGGTATAGGGTGAGGGTGTCAAATTCAAGGCCTGGAGGCTGGATCCTGCCCGCAGGGTGCTTAGATCTGGCCAACAGGGCCACCCTGGAAACTGAAAGACTGGCCCACGGTGCCTCTTCCAGTGAAAACGGAGGTCTGTTTTTGGTGGCAGAGGGTTTTCTCTGGCAGAGCGCTCGGGCCACCACAGGTGCCCCCGACACAAGTGATGTTGAGATGGCCACGCCCACCCCGGCCCCATGAGGTCAAACACAACCCTGATGCGGCCCTCAATGAAATCGAGTTTGACACCCCTGGTATAGGGTTTCCTGCCTGAGCAGGGGGTTGGACTAGAATACCTCCAAGGTCCAAGGTCCCTTCGAACACTGCTATTCTGTTACTTTGGTGTGTGATAGTTTGATGTATTCAGCAGACATGGTCTGATCAGCCCGAATTCCAGATAAATTTTCTACAAATTACTGGTAAAAGCACCATTCCTTACACCAATCCCCAAGAGACCTCATTTTTCATGACTTAAAGTATGAGAATTGTTCATTTATTCTGATTCTCAGTCTCTTGATTTTTTTAAAAGTTCTCTATCCATAAAAGCATCTGTTAATCCAAGGCAGCTGAGTTTGCTCAGGAACCTTTGGTGAAGGAGTTTGTCAAAGGCTTTTTGAAATGTTATTCCTTCATTTTTAAACAAAGTATTCTAAATACTCACTTCATATATATACCAATCTTTCATTACTTCCTTATTAAACTATTTATCAACAACAAGATATCTTTATAATATTCATCACTACTTAGAGTTATGCATAATATCACCAAATCATCTATCAAATGTACATAGATTCGTTATTATCCTTATCCTTTACTTTAAAAGAAAATATTCTAAATTATTCAATTCATATATATGTCAGTCTTTCATTGTATTATTATTAATCTATTTAACAACATAATTGTATTATCACTTATCTCCTTCAATTAAAACATAAATAAAACATTTTTCATTTCCAGGTTTTTTTGTCCAGCCACTGATAAAACAAATCCCATATCTGATAAAATTGCTCATCTTCTTGTTCTCTAATTTCAAATGTCAATTTACTCATTTCAGCACACTCCATTATCTTTCGAATAACTTCCTCCTGTTTTGGTATTGTTTCATTTTTCCAATTTTTTGCAAATATGATTCTAGCTGCTGTTAAAAGGTTTACAATCAAATATTTCAAGTCTTTATTGTAAATTTCTGGTATGATTCCCAATAAAAAAAAATCTCTGGTTTAAGGTCTATGTGTTTGTGTATCATTTTCTCCAACCACATGTGAATTTTAGTCCAGTATCTTTTAGCTTCAATACAAGTCCACCACATGTGGTAATATGAGCCCGGTGTCTGATGACATTTCCAACACTTTTCAGATTTATTCTTGGACATTCTTGCAATTCTCGTAGGGGGTAGATGCAACCTGTAAAACATCTTATACAAATTTTCTCTATATGCAGTTGACACTGTCATTTTATAATTTTGAGACCACAGTTTCTGCCATTTCTCTAAATCAATCCCATGTCCAAAAATTTTTCCCCAAGCTATCATAGTTTCTTTAACTTGTTCCTCTTGTAGTTTGACCTCTTATAAATATCCATATAGTTTTTTAATTACTTTTTCATCAGTACCTGTTAAAATTTTGTCTAGCTCAGTCATTTTGTTCTAAAAACCTTTTGATTTTCTATCTTCATTATATCTAGAGTGTATCTGCACATATGAATACCAATTCATTTCTATTCCTTCTTGTTTCAACTCTTGGATAGATTTGAGTTCACCTTCTGCATTCCGTATTTCAACATATCTAACTGTTTGTTCCTTTTTATATATTATTGGATATGAAAATGCTTCAGTGGTTGATATCCAGACTGGAGTTTTTAAGTAGTGTAATCTTTTAACCTTTTCCCAATTTAATAGCAAAGCCTCCCTTATATAATGTCTTCTAAAATAACCATGTGCTTTAGTTCCCTTATACCATAAAAAAGCATGCCATCCCAACAGTAAATCATGACCCTCTTACATTCAATAATCTAGGTTTTTTTTAGTGTTATCCACTCCTTAATCCACATCAGGTTTGTTGCTTGATAATATAACTCCCAGTCAGGTAAGCCCAATCCTCCTCTTGTTCTAGCATCTTATAGCAATTTAAGTTTTATTCTTGCTTTTTTCCCTTGCCAGATAAACTTCAAAACTATTTTGTTTAGATCTTCAAAAAAGTCCTTGCCCAATCTGATTGGGATTGTCTGGAACAGGTATAAGATTCTGGGTAAAATGTTCATTTTAATTGTAGAGATTCTTCCTATCATTGATAGTTGTAGATTTTCCCATTTCATCAAGTCAGTCGCAATTTGTTGTTTTAGTCTAGTATAATTGTCCTCCTTAAGAGTGCTGCATCTAGCTGATCATCACCAAGTAGTTAACCTTGTTTGTGACTTGAATCTGCAAAGCTTCCGCCAACTCTTCCTTTTGTCTTAATGATATGTTCTTTGTCAAAATCTTTGTTTTGTCTTTGTTTATTTTCAAGCCTGCTACTTTTCCGTACTCCTCTATTCTTTTTAACAATTTGAGTGCTGTCTCTAGTGGGTCTTCAAGGATAAAAACCAAATCATCTGCAAACGCTTGTAGCTTGTATTCTTCTTTTTTAATTTTCATTCCTTTTATTTCTTCTTCTTCTCTAATCTTTCTGTTTAAAACTTCTAATGTTAAGACAAAAAGTAACGGTGATAGTGGGCAGCCTTGTCTCGTACCTCTCTTTATTTCAATAGAGTCTGTCAGTTCTCCATTTACCATTATCTTTGCTGTTTGTTTATGATATACCATTTGTATAGTTTGAATAAATTTCTTACCAAAATTCATCTGTTCCAGTTGTAAAAACATAAATTGCCAATTCACGTTATCAAAAGCTTTCTGTGCATCAAGAAACATCAAAGCCATTTGTTTTTCGGGATGGGCCTCATAATATTCCAAAGTATTCAAAATTATTCTCATATTGTCTTTAATTTGTCTCTTTGGTAAAAAACCATTTTGATCAGAGTGCATAAAACTATTTAGGTACTTTTTAAGTCCCTCTGCTAATATAGATGCAAATAACTTATAATCTGAATTTAATAAAGAGATTGGTCTATAGTTCTTGGTTTGTGTTAAATCAGTCTCCTCTTTAGGTAGCAATGCAATGTCTGCTTCTGACCATGATTTAGGTATTCTACTCTCAGACATCACTTCATTCATGACTTCTAAGAGTGGGAGAGACAAAGATTCTTCAAATGTTTTGTAGAATGCTACTGGTAATCCATCCGGTCCCGGGGCCTTTCCATTATTTTGTCTTTTAAGTGCTTCCGTTAGCTCCATCATCGTTATTTTACCTTCCAACATTGTTCTAGTTTCCTCTGATATCTGGGGAAGATTAGCATCCTGTAAATATTTTTTGACTCCTCCCTCTTCTATTTTCTCTTGTTCATACAGCTTAGCATAGTAGTCTTGTATAATTTTCTTCTTCTCAGCATTTCCATACTGAATTTGTCCTTGCTCATCTCTTAGCTGCAATATTTTCTTTGCTTCTCTCTCTTTTTTCAGTTTATATGCCAACCATCTGCCTGGCTTATTTGCATTTTCAAAGTAGTTCTGTTTGGTGCCTCTAATTTTTTGTGCCAGTTCTTCCTTTTCCAGTAGATCCATTTTATGTTTAATTGTATCCATTTTTATTTCAACATCTTTTTTTCGTGGAGACCTCTGTAGCTCTTTTTCAAGTATTTTATAATCGTTCTCTAGGGCTTTATGTGTTTGTCTTTTCTTTGAATATCAACATAGTCCAAATCAGAAATTTTTTTGTGGAGTTTTTTGTAAAATTCATCTTGTTTTTCATTAGGAGCATAAATTGCGATTAAGAGTATTTTTTTAATATTATCCATAATTTCCACCATCAAGATTCTTCCCTCTTCATCTGCATAGATTAGTTTCGCTGGAATATTATCTTTAATATAGAGAAGATCACTCCTCTTTTCTTACAGTTCACCAGTGTAGCAAACATTTTTCCAAGCTTTGGTTGTGCTAGTAGGTATTCATGTCTCTTTTGAATATGCACTTCTTGTAGGCAGATTATGTCAAGTTTTATCTTTTCTAATTTGTGAAATATTTTCCTTCTTTTAATTGCTGAGTTAAGTCCATTTATATTGATTGTGACCATTTTTCCCCCTCCATGTTTATACTTTATATACAGGATTTATAGCTCTAGTTGATCTGGGTTCTCGTTGTTCTCTGGGATTTACACCACCCACCGCGCCATCTTCTTTATCAAGTCCGCCTACAGCACCTTCTACTTTTTCAATCTCAATTATGGTTGCCTCTAGTAGTTGTGCCAATAGTTCTTCTTTTCCAGTTTTCTCAGCCATTTCTCTAAAGTGTTCTGCATAGAAAGCTTCTGCCTTATGCAAATAATAGACCTTCGGGTATGAGCCATCTATAATTAACACCTTTTTTAATCAGAACTTTAGTCAAAAATTGATATTCTCTTCTCTCGCACTCTTCTCGGAATTTGTTTCAGAACTACAATCTCCTTGCCTTTATATTCTAATTTTCTATCTCTCGTTTTCCGTAATATTTGTAGTTTAGTTGCTTTCTTAGTAAATCTTACGTTGACTTCCCTTGGAAGGGCATTTCTCATTGCATATCTTGTATGTACTCGGAACGCTTCATCTATGCCATCCATCATCTTCTCTTGGGATATCTCTAATATGTTTGTCAAAATTTCAGATATTATTTGTACTAGGTTCTCTCCTCTTTCTTCTTCTATGTTTTGAAATCTTAAGAAAAATTCAGAACTATCCATCTCCCATCCTAATATTCCACTGCTCTCCCTTTCCACGTCCTTAATCTGCTGTCAAACTCCTCAACCTTCTCTTCTTGTTGAACCTTTTCTTCAATTTTTGGGATTCTGTCCTCGTATTTCATCATCCAATGTTGCAAATCTTCTATTTTTCTTTCCGTTTTAGCTGTTTTTTGTTCTATGCTTTCAGTTCGTTGCTCTATTGTCTCAATTCTTTTTTCCATACTCTCAGTCTTCTTTACAATGGTATCTAACTTTTCATCCTTGCTATCAGCTACTGCTTGTAATTTCTGTATCGCTTGCATAATTGCCTCTAAGGTTACTCCCTTCTCTTTTTCTTGTTGAAGCATCGACTGTATTGATCTTTGTCCTCCTGCAGGTGAGGAGGCAGGGGTTGTTGTTGTAGAACCAACAGATGTTGTCTTTCTACTCATCTTCTAAATTTTTTCTTTTGTATTCTAGTCCAATTAGTATCACAAAGATTTAAGCATCAGCTTATAAAAATACAAAATTATAGATAAAATGAAAGGAGAAAAAAAGAGAGAAGAAAGAGGAAAATGTGAAGATCTTTTACTTTAAAAAAAAGTAAAAGAGAGAAGAAAGAGAGAAAAAAAATTCTTCAGTCCAATTTACTCAAATTTTAGAGCAAGCCATCCATTTGTCTCCAATATCTTCAAAAGGAAAAGAGAGGAAAGAAAAATCAGGAATAAATACTTCAAAGCTTTAAAAAAAAGAATCAAGGAGCCAAGGAAGAAAAAAAATCACCGCCTCCCTAGCAAGATAATATAAGCACTGCTACAAAGCTAGAAGAAAAAGATTCAAAGTCTTATTTTTTTAAGATGAAAGTCTTTCCAAGGTCACTCTGAGCTTTCCCTTAGAGCTTCTGTTTAGTCCAAAGTAGGTTTCCAGATACTGAAAGTTCCACAGGAAACAGCTGTGTAAACAACTGTATTCCTGCCCCTATCAGTTCTTAATCAAATAGCCGTCAAGGGAACAGCTTCTCTCTAAACAGTTCAGATAATAAAACTTAGTAACAATGTTTCAAGTCCACTAGGTGGCAGTGTTAATTGTATCAACTCTCAATGCTTATTTTTTCCTGGCTCTATTTTTAACTTCAAAAAACGGCACCCATAATTGAGATTGAAAAATACAAAAAGAAAAGCCAACAGGAAAAAAAAGAGAAAAAAGAATCTTCAAAGCAATTAAGATTTAAATATATTCAGTGTCCCCACAAAGTCCAAAAGTAAAAGTATAAAAAAGCGCAATAAGCCAATCCACATTGAATTGCGATTGAAAGTCCAGCCTGGCTTCCAAAAGTAAAAAGGGAAAAAAGAAAAACTTCATTTGGCCAACTTAAATCCACCCCTTTCTCTCTAGTCAGCTTTTTTCTAGTCAGAGCATTGATGATGATACCTAGTTTGGGTAATGAAACGTCTGCAAGAAAACAAGCAAGCTCAGAGAGCACCAAGGACCCCTCCTTTCAACCCTGAACAACAACTATTCTCCTTTATTGGTATTTTCTGTTTGACATTTTTTTTTCAATTTTTCTCCTAGAACAAATTAACTAACAGGCCTATAACTTCCTTTATTGCCCCTCTATCTCCTTAGAAAAACTGGGGTCACATTATTTTCCAGTCCTTTAGAACAAGTGGAAGTACTTAAAATATTTTTTTAAAATGGCAATTTTATATTTAACTGCTTCAAGATTTCTTGGGTAGGTACCATCTGGACATTGGGGTTTATTTAGTTTTACTTGATCAGTTTGGCTTGCAACCATTTTTCCTTACCTCTGTCTCAGTTTGTCTAGTCTTTGTCCTGAAAGCCTATTACACCTTGGGACTTCAGAACATGTAGGTGAACGATGGACTGGAATATGAATGAATGTTTGTGTATGTATATATATATATATACACACACATGCACACAGACATTTTTTTCTCATAGGTTCAGCTTGTTGGGTTGGATGAAGAAAGCTCTGAATTCATTTGCAGAAATACTTTTGACCACCCTTATCCTACTACCAAGCTCATGTGGATACCAGATACTAAAGGGGTTTATCCAGACCTTTTGGCAACCAGTGGTGACTACCTGCGTGTGTGGAGAGTAAGTAGACCATTTAGAATGTAATTCTATGTTTTGATTTGAAAAAAAACCCCAGTAGACCAGCTATTATAAATGACAGAGAAGCATTACATTCAGCCTACCCAAGGACTGGCTTTTGAAACATGTAACTTGCCCTTTTTCATATGTTTCTCAGAATAGTCCCATAATGCATTGGAATATTAGCGAGACCACAGCAGTATCTCAAATATAGTAATGTATTCCTCAGACTGATAATTATTCTGGAGAGAGTTTCGTAAACAGTTATTTCAACTGTACGTTTTCAGTGAAAAGTGAAAAAAAATGAACTCTTCACCACTTCACAAGAAATATATTAGAGAACTTGAGAAACTGTCTGCCCTGCTGTAATGGGAAATACATTGGTTCTTAGTTGGAAATAATTCAGTGCAGAAATGCCTGGAACCCTGGGGGTTCAGCTCCTGCTACAGTATTGAATGCCAGACCTCCCCTTAACTTAACCATCCTCATCCACAGTTGTGGGTGAGAGGGCAGACCTGACTTGCATTACCAAAATCTGGGTAGGAAAAGGGAGAGTTCATCTTTCGAAGATCTACCCTCCCCAGGTTTCCAGTTTGTCCCAGGATTGGGGGTGGGTACTTATTGTCACCCCTGAAACTCCCAGCATCAAGAGATACTACTCTAGATCACGGGTGTCAAACTCTCGGCGTCACGTGACGTTTTGTGATGTTTTTCCCCTTTGCAGAGCTGGGGTGGGCGTGGCCTGCATGTGATGCATCCAGTTTGACACCCCTACTCTAGATGAACAGATGTGAGAACTTGTTAGTGTCATTAGACTTGAAGGGGCAGTTGAGTTTGCTGTTGGTATATCATTCCCCCTGCTGCATAGCAGGATCCCTACCATGGCTGACAAACTGGTAGTGTTGGGGAACTTTAACGTGCCTGCCCTGGGTGAAGGGTTTGGAGCAGCTCATGAGTTCTTGGCTACCATGGCATTCATGCATGTGGCCAAACTTACTAAAGACTCAACAGCCATAAAATATCACATGCTAGATCTAGTTTTTGTCTTGGGGAAGACACAACATGATGTGAAAAGGGAGGAGGGCATCAAGCTTATATCCTTCTTGTGGATAGTTCACTGTGATAGCTATAGACTTTCATGCTGCAACCACCCCCACCTCTAGTGAGGAAGGACCTATTAGATTGGTCTACTCCAGATACTGAATGGATCTAAAGTACTTTTATTAGGAACGAATCGAGAGCAATAAATTCCAGGCAAGCTCTGAAGCAAAGCATGCAAAAACAGCAACTTGAAACAAACTGTACAGCCCAACCCCCTTATAGCTAGGCAACCAGTGACTACTGCATACCAGAGCTAACAGTAATGGCCTTGGAGAGAGAAGCGAAATCCAGGCCGTAGTTGCAAAGCTGCAACTTCTTCATGCTTCGGATTCTCCACTTAGCCCTTATCCCTTTTTTATGGCAGCAAGCAGCAGGCTGGCTGACATTGGGCAAGGTTCCCAATGATCTGGTTGCCTAGTGGAATAAAGGGATAACTAGGGTGCTTGACCAGATTGCACTGGAGATATATTTCCCCAATCCACTGCAGCTCCTTGGTTTATTAGTAGCTCAGGGTTATGGAACTGCAGTAGAGATGCCTAGAATGTCACTGGAAGAAGACCCATTTTGAATCTGGTTGGACATTGGTAAGAGCTCCTGTACAAACCTACACAGTAGCAATTCAAGCAGTAAAAAGGAACTATATTACCACTCTATTACATCTGCTGAATGCCCACAGCAGCTCTTTTTAAAATTGACTTGTTCCCCTTTAAGGAAAGATGGTGCCCTATAATAGCTAAGGGGGCAAAAGTGGCAGATAAAACCACTCAGATTTAGAATTAGATTCTAGTTGGATAGTGCTAAGGGCTCACTAGTGTCAAGCTCTGTCACTTCTCAGTTGGATCCCTGCTCCCCATGCTTGACTGATGCCTCTTGTAAAGTGGCAGAAGACTAAAATTTAAGCATTAAGCAGTGCTTTGGGTGAAGGGATATTCTCTGTCACGTTCCAAGCTCTCAGCCCCAGAAGCAGCACGTCACACAGTTCTTGGCATGAACCTCTTTAATGCAGGCTAGAAGCTCAGCACAAAGTGAACTAAGGTGTTAATCAACACTACTCACTACCGCTGCACAGCTGATTTTAAAGTGTTGGAACACCCCGCCCCTCCTCACCTGCTTCCGGATGCAGGGAAATGTCAACCGCAGCTTCTCCTTCTGCATGCCTGCTCTTGGCTCCGCCTCTCCAGCTAGGATTTGTGATCCGTGCCGCTCACACACCCTCACATGAGTTCAGTCCTTCTGTAAGCACACCCTCCCGATTGGCAGGACATCCCCTTCCTCGGGGTTCCCCCCCCCCCCACGTATGGCAACCACGAGACAGCACGTTGGATACTCGCCGTTTCGGGTTGACAGGCAGCTCCCCTCTACCATGGGGATTGTATCTGGAAAGCAAGCAAAGAGATTAGTTGGCGTCTGAACTCAGGTCTGCGCTTGAACCCCTTCCTGGTTTCTAGGGTTGCTCGTGGTGAAACCACCTAACCAGCTGTGCCACCCATACATCACAACTCATCACCCATGATGCCTCTGACAATGGATATCCCTTCCATTGGACCAGGTATTGCAGGACAACCCTATGTATGCGGGAATCCAGAATTTGATCAACCTCATAATGGACTTCCCCCCTCCGCCACGTCAATGGGGCCAGGCTTAGGTCATTTTGGGGATTAACCACACCCTGTAGGAGACCAGGGTTTTTTCCCTGGCTGCTTCATAGTTGTGCAGACTGGGCCGCTTTTGCAAGGTGCAGGCGCCAGGTTGCAAGTTGCCCCACTCGTTCTCTTGGGGAAGGACAGCCCACACGGCCATGTCGCTGGCATTGATCTGGACCACAAAGGCCCGCTCAGGATCTGGGTGCTTAAGGACCGGCTCCTTGGCAAACAAGGCCTTTAATGTCTCGAAGGCCCGCTGGCATTCTATTGTCCACTGGAGTGGCTGGTTGGGTTGAGGTTTCTTCACTGTGTGTTTGGTCTTGAGAAGGTCGGTTAGCAGTAGAGCTACCCTGGTGAACAAGGGGTGAACTGCCGGTAAACGTTCGCGAACCCCAGGAAGCTTTTCAACTGTTTGCAAGGCAAAAAAGGGGTGAACTGACGGTAAAAGTTCGCCAACCCCAGGAAGCTTTGCAACTGTTTGCAAGTCTTTGGCGCCTGCCATTCGAGAACCGCCTGCACCTTCGCCGGATCCATCTTTACCCCAGTACTGGACACGCGATATCCCAAGTAGTCCAAATGGGTCTGGTGGAACTCGCATTTGGACAGCTTTACGTACAAGTTCGCCGCCAACAGTTTTCACAAGACCTGCTGCACCAACCAGATGTGCTAGTCCATGGTCGTTGTGTAGACAAGGATGTCGTCTAAATACACGAGCACCCCTTTGTATAAGTGCTTGTGCAAGACCTCATTCATAAGCTGCATAAACACCGCAGGAGCCCCTTGCAAGCCAAATGGCATCACCCTAAACTGATAACTCCCCAGGGGACAGTTGAAAATGTTTTCCACTCATCCCCCTCCTTAATGCGAGGACAACAATGAATCGGATTAGTTTCCAATGTTGGGCCATTTCCAACTTCACCGGCTCTGTTACATAGGTGGCCAGTACCCCTCCCAGCAAAGAGCCATCCACCTGCTCAAACCTCATGGGCCTGGACATTCTCTTCGCCCTCACCCCCAACTCGGTAGCGGTAGCTAGGCTGATGAGGCATCGGGTATACCTGGAATATATCAGCGCTTTGTATGTACCATGACCACCCAACTCCTGGGTCATATCACCGGAATGACGAAGGGGCAGGTGGACTCACCATTGGGACTCCTTCCCCTTTGTCTTCGCTGTCATAGCTGGTCAGGTGTAGCTCCCCTTCCACCGTCACTCCACCTTCGTCTGTCGGTGATGCCGGGACCGTTGCCTCCTGCAGCACCCACTGGACTTCTCAGGGGTCTTCCAGGGTGACCTCCTTGGCTTCTCAGTCCCTGAGACTCCAGTCTTCAGTTGAGGAGTAGGAGCTGGGCACTCGGCTGCATGGTGGCCTGGTTGACCGCAACAGAAACAGTGGTTAGGCAGCCTAGCAGGTCTCTCTGGTGAGATCCTCACCGAAGGGGGGGGGGGCACTTGGGTGATGTTCAATGGTCTGTCAGGGAACCTCCTTGCTTTAGGAGCCGCCTCCCTCTTGGGGAGGCCCGCAGTTCAGCATCCAATTTGGTAACCGCCTGGTACCAAGCACTGATTTTAGGAGGCAGGCCTCGGTATGCGCAAGCCCGGCGCCACATGCTGTCCAGGCCTGCCTTGAAGTGGTAGACCAGCAGCCATTTAGGCCACACCCACAGCTTACTAGAAATCTGGCGGAACTCGCATATATATTCCACAACCAGCCTACCTCTCTGTTTCAAATCCAGGATCTCCCCTTCTACCTGCTGAGCCCAGGTCACATCCTTGAAGCGGCCCTGCAGCGCCTCCAGGAACAAGACGCCATTTCCCAACTCCCGGGAGTGCTCGCTGTGGAGATCCGCCACCCACTCAACAGCCCCCCCCCTCCAACGCTGCTGTCACCACCATGACCATGGCCCATTGAGATGGGTAAAGTGGGCATAGGAAGAGGGCCATTCGATCAGGGTTCCCATCAAATGTGGTCCTCAAAAGCAGTAGCTTCCACAGCGGAGCATGGGGCTGCCAGAAGCCCATGGGCCACGCTGGACCAAGCAGGGTCTGATTGGTCGGTCACTGGTCAGGTCCCCTAGGGGTCAGAGGTGGGCTGGCTGGCCAACTGTGGGTGCATCCACTTGGGTCCACTGTCCGCCAGTCTCGTCACCTCCCCTTGGCTCTGTCCCGGTCGTCCAACGTGCTTCGCCATGGAGGACCCCGGTGCCATTCCCCTCACCAGTTGGGGCTCCTGGGGTTGTCCACAACCAACATCCAGCCGGAGCTTAGGTCTGGCCAGGCGGAATCGAGTGGGTGGACCCACAGGTGGTTGGCTGCCACCGCCTCCCCCCCCCCCCCGACTCCCAACGCTGCCAGGACCCAACTTCCCAAAAATTGGTGTCTCCAAACTGCTCCACTGTGTGGCTGCTGGGGGCGATGGAATAGCTCCACTCCCCATCGTTGTTACCGTCCGACAGGTGCTTCTCTCGCCACCGCATCAAATGGCTGCCTGAAAACCTCTGAGTCGGTAGCAGGGCTCCAGAGCCAGTACCTGCCAATGAACTCCGCCACTAGTCCCCTGCTGGACCCAGCTCCTGCCCTGTGTCTGGAACTGGCAGCTCCTGGGTCAGCTGTATGCTGGCAAGGGCGTCACGCTCCTTGGGGCGCACATCCAGCTGCTCCGGAATAACTGTCACCAGGGACTGTTCCACTGCCACTCCAGCATTGGCCTCCTTCACTGTCACCTCAGCCATCACGACGGCGTTCCCCTGGCCTCCCATGGGTTGCAGGGAACACCTTAGGCCAGCAGCTGGAGATGAGGTATATGAGCGCTGACTTACTGTCATTTTCCGAGCTCTCAGCCCCAGAAGCAGCATGTCACACAGTTCTTGGCATGAACCTCTTTAATGCAGACTAGAAGCTCATGGCAACCCTGAGACGGCATGCCAGATGCTAGCTGTTTTGGGGGTTGACATTCTATTATCTCTGTAAGGATATGGAGCCCCTTCTATTCAAGAAGCATTTGCTCAACCCAATTATTGTGGATAATTTAGACTTTGTGGAGTGCCTCAGGTCTTTCTACAGGTAGACCTTGACTTACAACCATTAGTTTAGTGACTGTTCAAATAGCAATAAGACTTATATACCGCTTCACAGTGCTTTCCAGCCCTCTCTAAGCAGTTTACAGAGTCAGCATATTGCCCCTAACAATCTGGGTCCTCATTTTATCAACCTTGGAAGGATGGAAGGCTGAGTCAACCTTGAACTGTTCAGAATTGAACTCCGGGAGTGAGCAGTGAGTTAGCCTGCAGTACTGCATTCTAACCACTGTGCTACCATGGCTGTTATCTCAAACTTACAACAGCACTAAAAAAAGTGATTTATGACTATTTTTCTCACATACAACCATTGAAGCATCCCTATGGTCACATGATTACAATTTCGGACTCTTGGCAACTGGCATATATTTATGACAGTTGCACTGTCCTAGGGTCATGTGATCACCATTTGTAATCTTCCCAGCCAGCTTCCAATAAGTTAATGGGGGAGTCAAATTCACTGAATGACTGCATGATTAATTTACCAACTGCAGTGATTTGCTTAACTGACAAAAAAAGGTTGTAAAATGGGGCAAAAGTCACTACAACTGCCTTAGCAACAGAAATTTTGAGCTCAATTGTTCTAAGTTGACGACTACCTGTATTCTCTCCACTTCTTTTTGACATTGCTGAAACCAGTTGCAGTGGATGATCTGTCTGCACAGGGTCTGGTATCATGGGTATGCTAATGATGTTCACCTACACATTTTGGCTTTGGGCTAAACCGGTGATGCAGTGGAACTGCTGCTCTGTCTAGTTCATTGAAACTGTCAAGCTTTGGATAGGGAGGAACAGACTCAGAGTGGCTTTGATTTTTGTGGACCAAACAATTCCAGCGAAATAACCATCTTTGGTTGTGAATGAAATTGTACTTCCCTGTTTAGAGATGGTTTGCATTTGAGGATCCTGGATTCACAGCTTCTACTCAATCAGGTAGCACTATGGACAGAGCTTTTGTACAGTTATATTTTGGGCACTAATTGTACCAATTCCTGGATCAGGTGGCCTTCCTCATAGTCTCTCATACCTTAGTCACCTCATGCTTGGTTATCATAATATGGCTCTTGGAAAACATCTGGAAGCTACATCCAGTAGAAAATATGGCAGCCTGGGCAGTGTTGGATATATCCCAATATACTTGTGTGACTCTACTTTTTCAGGAGCTACATTGCCAGTTGGTTTCCAGAAGAGATTTAAGGATCTTTAAAGTCCTATGGCGGCTTCTGATAAGGTTATCTGAGGGACCGCCTTTTTCCATATTCATCTGTCCATGCAATCAGGTTGAATAGGGTCAAACCTCCTCCAAGTCTTGTCTGTGTGAGATTATCATCTGTCAAAACCTTGGAAACAGGCATTTTTATTGCTATTCCATACTTTGTAATTCCCTCCCTGCACCTTCGCTCCTGGGTTTCAGAAGAGCATTCAAGACCTGGTGGTTCCATCTGACACAGGAAGAGGGCACATTGTGCGTGAAAGTTGGAATCTGGCGGGCCCATGACTTTATATATCTTTGGTTTATTATTTTGGCATTGACAAATTTGTTTGTAATATAGGTGGGTTTGTTTGTTTATTGGTTTTTATTTTATGCTAATTTTGTTAACCACCCAGAGTATTTGAGAATGGTTAGCATAAAGAGAATAAATAAATGAAATACTTGTAACCCTGTCCCTTTCATCTCAATAAATTGTGTTCAGGAAGTTTCTATAAGAATCTTACTTGGAAAAATTACTATCAGTTGCATCAGCTGCCAAGTATTTGACAGGGATAAGAGAAATATGTTGAAGTTCAGTTTTTTGATGCAAATAAAACCACTTACCAGTAATAGTGTAATTGAAATTACTTGTATTTCATTGTCTGAAATTGAACTTTCCTAGCTAGGGTTTGGTTTCACTGCTGTTTTGCAATTACATGAAGATAAAATAAAAGAATGTTTTCCAAGGCAAGAGTCTAGCAGTGTGTTTCACTATAGCTATAGTCCTACATTAAATATTTTTATATATGGCTTACTGTTCTGACTCCCCCCTTCTCGTATACCAAATCACTCCGAAACAAGGTCTCTGCAAGATGTTTTATTTACATACAGTTTAAACCTTGGCAGCAATCCAGGTACAGATAACACTTTGGCAGCAATCCAGCCTGCCGAGGTACAGATAACACCTTGGCAGCAATGCAGCATGCCGACGTCCAGATACCACCTTGGCAGCAATCCAGCCTGCCGAGGTACGACACAGATTTGAGAGCGTCTCCAACTCTAATGATCAGTTGATTCCTGCAAAACAACTGTCGGAAAGTCCCTCCTTAAATAGCCTTGAGAGGAGCCTGATTACGATCACCTGAATCCAATCATCTCTTGTAAATGCGTAGCTGTTCTCTCCGTCTATCAGCTCTCTGTTGCCTGTCATCCAGAAACCACTCCCTTGTCTCCTCCCCGCTGCTCCAAGGCATGACATCAGGAGCACACTCCCTTTGGCTTTCACCACTGCTCCATGCCTCAGGCGCCTCCTGGTGGCCAACCAGCCTCTCTGATCCCTGCTCGGAGTCAGAACCCTGTCCAGGGTCCTCCACATCCTCCAGAGCCGACTCATAGGGACCCTCGCTGTCGGAGTCTGGTGGCAGCTCCAACGGCTCCTGCTGGGCCACAACACTATCCCTCACCGCAGGGCCCTTCCCCCGGGTCTGACGCTCAGGATGTGGCCTCGAGGGATATTGCGCATGATAGGCTCACACCAGAGCAGGGGCATGCACAGCCGTCGCATCGGTCCAGGTCCCCCCGTCCGACCGCTCGTCTGTCCAGTCTACCAAATACTGGAACCGTCCCTTGAGCCATCTCGAGTCATGGATCCGGGTCACTTCGTGCGGTGGCCGCGTGTCCACATCACGCGATGACGGCTGGGGGGAAGAGGGTTGGCGGAGAGGACATGCCGACAGCTCCGGGATCAGAAGCGAGCGATGGAACACCGGGTGCACTCGCATCGAGCGTGGGAGGGTTAGGCGATAGGCCACCGGGTTGATGACGGCCTCCACGGGGAACGGCCCAAGATACCGGTGGTCCAACTTCTTAGTCGGCTGGTGGGACGGAAGATGCCGCGTGGACAGCCACACGCGATTTCCCACAGCCAACTCCGGCACTGCACGTTGAGACTTCTCGGCTACCCTTTTGTAGTCCTCCTTTGCCTGATTCAGATAGCAGCACACCACTTGGTGGATGGCCTGGAGCTCAGAGAGGAAGTCCTGCGCTGCGGGGACCGGAGAGTCCATTGAGGTGAGAAGGAAAAAGCGAGGGTGGTACCCGACGTTCGCCATGAAGGGCGTCCGTGTGGAGGTATGCTGTGAGTTGTTAAATGCGAACTCCGCCACGGCTAGGTACTCCGCCCAATTGTTCTGCTGCTGGTTCATGAAGCAGCGCAGGTATTGTTCCAGAATCCCAATCACCTCCGTTCCCCCCATCGGTTTCGGGATGGTGCGCCGAGGATAAACAAACCTGGACATCTAGAGCGGCCATCAGCCCTTTCCAGAACTGGGCCGTGAATTGTGTCCCGACGGTCTGATATGACCCGGTCAGGTTGGCCGTGCAGCCGGAACACGTGGTGGATGAACATGCGGGCGGTGGCGCGGGCTGTCGGCAATCTCTGACGGGATGAAATGCGCCATCTTGGTGAGCATGTGCACCACCATGAGGACCGTGGTAAACCCTGACGACGGAGGCAGTTCCGTCAAGAAGTCCATGGACACGGCTCCCCAGGGTCTGTCCGGGGTCGGCAAGGGCTGCAATAAACCTGGAGGAGCTCCCGTCGCTGACTTGGCCTGTCGACATTGTACGCATGACGTGACGTACTTCTGCACGTCGTCTCGTAAACGGGGCCACCAGAAAGTACGGGAGACAAGGTGCAATGTCTTGAAAGGTCAAAATGTCCCGCTGTTGGAGTGTCATGACACTGGGAGAGAACCAGTCCACGGAGGGGCCCTGCGGGCACATAGAGCCAGTCCCGATACCTCAAAAGGTCATCGTCAAAGGTCTACGGGGAAGCCGGCCCTACCTCTGCCCTCCGTTTTTCCACCCACTTGCCATCCCACTGCGCATCCCGTATCAGAGACCGTAAGTCCATGGGTTCATGAACTGCAGCGAAGGATTCGATGGGTAGAACAGTCCGGTGTGGAAGTGAGTCTGCAGGGTCAGAGTACTCCGGTTTCCTAGACAGTGCATCCGCCCTTTGATTCAGCGCACTAGGGATGTACGTCACTTTAAAATTGAACCGGGCAACGAACAGAGACCACCGGATCTGGCGTTGGTTCAGCTTACCTGCCGTGGTCAAAAATTCTAAATTCCGATGATCCGTCGGGACCTTGACCTGATGCCTGGCCCCCTCCAGGTGATGCCTCCAGGCCTCGAACGCCACCTTCATAGCCAACAACTCCTTCTCTCAGATGGTGTAATTGCGCTCGGAAGGATTGAGTTTCCGAGAGTAGTAAGCGCAAGGAAAAAGGGTACCATCAGGGCCGTGAGCCTGCAGTAACACCGCCCCCACCGCGATGTCAGACGCGTCCGCCTCCACTACAAAGGGACGATGGGGATCAGGGTGCTTCAGGATCGGCTCCCTCGTAAAAGCACGCTTCAGGGCCATGAATGCCTGTTTCGTGGGCCCCCAGTGAAACGGCACTTTCTTTTGTAGGAGCCGAGTGAGGGGCGCAGTCAAGAAAGCAAAGCTGGGGATGAAGGTCCGGTAGTAGTTGGCAAACCCGAGGAGTCTCTGCACATCCTTCATACGTCGAGGAGGTTGCCAACTATGCAATGCCTCCACCTTGCCCGGCTCCATCGCAATTCCTTCAGGGGAGATACGGTGCCCCAGGAACTCGATGGTAGTCTGCCAAAACTGGCACTTTTCCAGCTTTACGAACAAACGATGTTCTTGGAGTCGCTGCAAGACCAGACGCAAGTGATGTTGATGATCCTTCCGGGACGTTGAGTAGATCAAGATGTCGTCCAGGTAAATGACGACAAACTGATCCAAAAGGTCCCAGAAGATATCATTCACAAAATGTTGGAAGACTGCCGGCGCATTGGTCAACCCGAACGGCATGACCGTGAACTCGAAATGTCCATACCGGGTGCCAAAGGCCGTCTTCCATTTGTCTCCCGTCCTGACGCAGACCAGGTTGTAAGCGCCACGTAAGTCCAATTTCGTGAACACCGTTGCCTCCCGGAGCCGCTCCAACAACTCAGGAATCAGGGGCAGCGGGTAACGGTTACGTACTGTGATGGCATTCAGGCGCCGGTAATCGCAACAGAGTCTCAGATCCCCGGTCTTCTTTTTCACAAACAAAAGCGGGGCAGACAAGGGTGAGGACAAAGGCCGGATAAACCCCCGGGCGAGGTTCTTGTCAAGAAAGTCCCGCAATGCGGCCAACTCCGGCTCGGACATGGAGTACAGATGACCCGTAGGGAGCTTCGCATCAGGTACCAGGTCGATGGGACAGTCATAAGGCCGGTGCAGCGGCAGTTGATCCGCCTCCTGTTCGCTGAAGACATCCGCGAACTCCGCTAAACCCGGCCACCTTTGGCGAGCTGGGTACCTGGGCCGCACAGACCTGCCAGGTGTGGTCGACGCATTGCAGGGACGGGAACCTGATCCGGTTCTGCGACCAGTAGATCTGAGGGTCGTGCGCCCGCAGCCAAGCCAAGCCCATGACCACGGGGAAATGCAGGCCTGAAGCCACGTAAAATTGGATGGCCTCCTTGTGCTCCCCGAGGATCAGGCGCAACGGCTGCGTGGCGGCCTTGATAGGCCCAGACAGCAGCAACCAGCCGTCAATAGTCTCGACCCGCATCGGTGGGTCCACCGGACACAGAGGGACGTTGCACGCTGTAGCAAATGCCGTATCCATAAAGTTCGTGGTAGCCCCGGAATCGAGCAAGACATGGGCGGGAATTCCCTGTGGACTACCCGACAAGAGGATGTGTGCTGCTAAGATCATGTGCCGTGGCAGCCCGTCCACCTCTGTTTCGGCCTGCGTCTGACCTAAAGTTTCCCTCAGATCGGGCCCCGCCTGTTTCCCGACACGGTGGTCCGTCGCTGAGGGGAGGCCGCAGACCGTGCAGACCCCCTACTCTTTTGGGGGCAAACCTCAGCCAGGTGTCCAGGATCCCCACAGTAGAAACACAACCCCCCTGCACGCCGTCTGTCCATTTCCGTGCGTGACACTCGGGGTCTGGCGGCACCCAACTCCATGGGCTCCTCCCATGTAACTGCAGTCTCCTGAGGGCCCGGCACCCTAGTGGTCTCCTGGGACGCGCGGCGAGGCCTCTATCCAGAGGCACAAGTGGACCAACGCGTCAAACGTCGGTGGACAGGCCACCCTCACCAGCTCATCCTGCAAGGCATCAGACAGCCCATCCTGAAAAGTGTCCATGAGGGCTGGCTCATTCCAAGCTGAGTCCTGACTAAGCAGCTGGAATTCGCTGACATAATCCTGCAAGGAGCCACGACCCTGCTGCAGCGACTTGAGTAGTCTGGTGGCTGTTTCCCCCTTAATGGGATCCTCAAACATCAGCCTGAGATGGTTACAAAAGCCCTGGAAATCATCCAGCAAAGGCCTAGGCTGAGATAGCAACGGAGTAGCCCAACAAGCTGCTGTGCCTGAGAGCAAGCTGATAATAAATCCCACCTTTGTCCGGTCGCTGGGAAAGTCCTCCGCTCTCAAGCTGATAAACAGCTGGCATTGTCCCAAGAATGCTGCAAACCTGTTTTGATTGCCATCAAACTTGTCTGGTGTAGCCACTGGGCATTTCCTCCGTTGCTGGGGGTGGTGGTTAGCAGGTCGCTGAAGCTGAGAGACTTGACCAGCCAGCAAAGCCAGTTGTTGAGCCAACTGAGCGTTCTCAGCATGGAGTTGCTCCATTGCAGCTTAATGGAGCTTCGTTTGGGGCAGGAATCAATCTGTTCTGACTCCCCCCTTCTCGTATACCAAATCACTCTGAAACAAGGTCTCTGCAAGATGTTTTATTTACATACAGTTTAAACCTTGGCAGCAATCCAGGTACAGATAACACTTTGGCAGCAATCCAGCCTGCTGAGGTCCAGATAACACATTGGCGGCAATCCAGCCTGCCGAGGTCCAGATACCACCTTGGCAGCAATCCAGCCTGCCGAGGTACGACACAGATTTGAGAGCGTCTCCATCCTTGCCTGGCATCCAGAAACCACTCCCTTGTCTCCTCCCCGCTGCTCCAAGGCATGACATTGTACTTCTGGTAGTTCTCGATCCACATACTGCTGGAGCCTAGCTTGTAGGATTTTGAGCATAACTTTACTAGCATGTGAAATGTTTGCAATGGTGCGGTAGTTTGAACATTCTTTGGCATTGCCCTTCTTTGGAATTGGAATTGGAATGTAAACTGACCTTTTCCAATCCTGTGGCCACTGTTGAGTTTTCCAATTTTTCTGGCAAATTGAGTGTAGCACTTTTACTGCATCGTCTTTTAAGATTTTGAATAGCTCAGCTGGAATACTGTCACCTCCACTAGCTTTGTTGTTGCTCAGATTTTCTAAGGCCCATTGGACTTCACATTCTAGGATGTCTGGCTCGAGGTCAGTGACCACCCCATCTTGGTTATCAGGGACGTTAAGCTCATTCTTGTATAGTTCTTCTGTGTAATTTTGCCACCTCTTCTTAATCTCTTATGCCTCTGTTAGGTCCCCGCCATTTTGGCCCTTTATCATACCCACCTTTGCATGAAACGTTCCCTTCATATCTCCAATTTTCTTGAAGAGATCTCTGGTCCTCCCTATTCTATTGTTTTCTTCTATTTCTTTGCACTGTTCATTTAAGAAAGCATTCTTATCTCTTCTAGCTATTCTCTGGAATTCTGCATTCAATTGGGTGCATTTTCTCTTTCTCCCTTGCCTTTTGCTTCTCTTCTTTCCTCAGCTATTTGCAAAGCTTCCTCAGACAGCCATTTTGCTTTCTTGCATTTCTTTTTCTTTGGGATGGTTTTAGTTGCTCTTGTACAATGTTGCGAACCTCCGTCCATAGATCTTCAGGCACTCTGTCTATCAAATCTAATTCCTTAAATCTATTTGTGACCTCTACTGTATATTCACCAGGGATATGGTTTAGTTCATACCTGAGTGGCCTAGTGCTTTTCCCTACTTTCTTCAATTTAAGCCTAAATTTTGCAATGAGAAGCTCATGATCTGAGCCACAGTCAGCTCCTGGTCTTGTTTTTACTGACTGTATAGAGCTTCTCCATCTTTGGCTGAAGAGCACAGTCAATCTGATTTCTGTGTTGATCGTCTGGTGATATCCATGTGTAGAGTTGTCTCTTGGGTTGTTGGAAAAGAGTGTTTGCTATGACCATCGTATTTTCTTGACAAAATTTTATCAGCCTGTGCCATGCTTCATTTTGTACTCCAAGGCCAAACTTGCCTGTTATTCCGGTTATCTTTTGGCTTCCTACTTTAGCATTCTAATCCCCCATGATGATAAGGACATCATTTTTTGGTGTTAATTCTATAAAGTGCTGTAGGGCTTTATAGAACCGGTCAATTTCATCCTCTTCAGCACCAGTGGTTGGGGCGTAGACTTGGATTGCTGTGATGTTGAATGGTTTGCCTTGGATTCGAACTGAGATCATTCTGTCATTTTGGGGATTGTATCCCAGTATTGCTTTTCCTATTCTTTTATTGACTATGAAGGCTACTCCATTTCTTCTGAGGGATTCTTGCCCACAGAAGTATACCTGATGGTCACCTGAATTAAATTCACCCATTCCTGTCCATTTTAGTTTGCTGATTCCTAAGATGTCGATGTTCAGTCTTGTCATCTCTTGTTTGACCATGTCCAGCTTGCCTTGATTCATGGATCTTACATTCCAGGTTCCTAAGGAGTATAGGTCTTTACAGCATCGGACTTTCCTTTCACCACCAGATACATCCACAGCTGAGTGTCCTTTTGGCTTTGGCCCAGCCACTTCACTCTTTCTTGCGCTACTAGTACCAGCCCTCTGCTCTTCCCCAGTAGCATATTGGACACCTTCCGACCTGAGGGGGCTCATCTTCCAGCTTCATATCTTTTTCCCTTTTGGTACTGTCCATGGGGTTTTCATGGCAAAGATACTGGAGTGGGTTGCCATTTCCTTCTCCAGTGGATCACGTTTTGTCAGAGCTCTCTGCTATGACCTGTCCGTCTTGGGTGGCCCTACACGGCATAGTTCATAGCTTCATTGAGCTACACAAGCCCCTTCGCCATGACTGTTCTGACCCACCCTTCACAGAAGCAAGAAACAGACTCCTCGCAAAGAAAAAACCCTCTTTATTTACACCTTGTGAATTAACTGCATTCACCCACAAAGTTCAGGCAAGAGTCCTGCAAGGAGTTAACTGAAGCAGTAGGCCTTATCAGCCTGTTACAATAATTGCAAGGCTGTGAGCTCCCAGCCGAAAGGCTGCAAATTAAGTCAGTTCAAATAAGCAAACCTCAGTTCTGTCAAGGCAATCTTTGTCGCACAAAACACAATGAGCAAAATCTCCAGAAATGCGAACTGTTGTCTGCTATGACCACCACTCCCTTTTCCTCCTATTTATTCCCCAGCCAGGTTGGGGCCATTTAGCATCCACGTTTGTTTTGCTTCCCGAGTTGACTCTTTGTCCTCCGTTGTTCACCTCCTATCTGCTCTGCGCATGCGTGCATCTGGAACAGGCTCCAGCTGTTCTTCCTTCTCACTCATCTCTGACTCCAAAGGCAGCTGCTTCTCTGGTGGCTGGGAAATGCCGGATGGCCCTGGCTCTATCTCTGTGTCTGATGCTGAGCATCCATCAGAGGCTTCCCCAGGATCCAGAACTGGTCCAAGTTCTTCCCCAAGCACATCATCATCTGAGTCTGCCGCCAGCTCTGC
Source organism: Natrix helvetica (assembly GCF_964273705.1). Taxonomy (NCBI): domain Eukaryota; kingdom Metazoa; phylum Chordata; class Lepidosauria; order Squamata; family Natricidae; genus Natrix; species Natrix helvetica. The sequence goes on along the minus strand of NC_138555.1, from coordinate 54,725,081 downwards.
TGGTGGCTGGCGGGCCACAACAATGACAAGGCAGTAATCCATGAAGGGGCCAGCAAGGTTAGAACCAATTTAATCCCAATGGGTATGGTGTTCCAAACAGGAGGTGCTGCACAGTAAATACCTGCTTTCTGGATCCTGCAAGAAGACATTATTTAATTGATGGGACACACTGCATGCCTCCGGTTGGATCTCATGGCATAGATAGAAAAATCAGGGCGAAATGGTCCTACAAATGACCCAATTATATGCTATGAAGGGCTTTTATAAATGACAAAATTCTGGAATTACACCCAGAACGAGTGGTCCAAACGAGTGTAGAGTCCAGGGGCTGAAGACAAGGCAGTTCCAGGGGCACCTGGGGGGGGGGGGGGGGGGAGCCAACCAGATTGAGAGCCAGCTGCAGGAGTGGATCAGCTGCAGAGGGCCAGCGGAGATGACAGGCTCCAGACAACCTCTGACGAGGAACAGCTTCTATCTTGCCACCCTAGCCCACAGCCCAGACATATGATGAATAAAGAAGATTTTTGTCATATGTAGTACAGAACCAGAACTTGGCAGAAATTTGTTTGGCAGAAACACTGTTCTTGTCATTTGCCCCCATTCATCACCTCCTGCTGATACCTCTAGTTAAATCCAAAATTATATGACCTGAAGAAATGTATTCATGCAGTTGGGTTTTATTCAGTGCCCTCTTAAAATCTATGAGAGCAAATGTTAAGGGTTCAAGGTAGAAGTACAATCCTGCTGCTTGAAGGAATTCTCTCTAACTTAACTAAAAAAAAACCATCTTGAATTATGTTTCTAATATAATGAAGAATAATTATAATGGGGAAACTATATATTGTCTCTGATTTTGTTATTTGGATGCAATGAAATATTACAGAAAAGCATGAGACCTTGCAGGACAATACACAGAATTGCCTTTTCCCTATGTTTTATGGAATCCATACTCTTTTAAATAAGTAAACTGACTCAATCTGATCACAAGCATATATTGATATTTTTTGTTCAGGTGGGTGAAACAGAGACCAGGCTAGAATGTCTGCTGAACAACAATAAGAATTCAGATTTTTGTGCTCCACTGACCTCCTTTGATTGGAATGAAGTGGATCCTTATCTATTAGGTAAGGGACAAATACTAATGTAGCAGAATGATGATGATAACATGATTAAAATAACTAAGACTTCTATTTATAAATGTAGCTTGTTGGCAGATATCAGCTTCAGAAACTAGCCAAAGGCAGACTTCGTATTATCTTCAAGATGTAGACAATATTTTGGTGGCCAGTGGCGTTAACATATTGGGGGGAGGTGGATAGCTGCAAATGGATGGAGCTACATCATGGATTTAAGTGAGGGGGGAATTTAGAGAAGTTTGTTTTTCTTCTGATTGGGCTTATTTTCATTTATTCTCAAAATTCCAAAAAATTACAGGCATACAACCATTCATTTAGTGACATTTGAAGTTACAACAACATTGGAAAAAGTGATTTATAACAATTTATCACACTTACAACCATTGCAACATCCTCATGGTCACATAATCAAAATTCAGACGCTTGGTAACTGGCATGTGTTTATGATGGTTGCAGTGTCCCAGGGTCATGTGATCCACCTTTTACGACCTTCTGACAAGCAAAGTCAATGTGGAAGCCAGATTCACTTAACAACCATGTTACTAACTTAATGACTGCAGTTATTCACTTAACAACTATGGCAGGAATGGTTGTGAAATGGGGCAAAACTCACTTAACTGTCTTGGTTAGCAACAGAAATTTCGAGCTCAATTGTGGTCATAGGTCGAGGACTACCTGTATACTACCAATAATTTTCTGGAATCATGGCCAGAGGAGACTAAATGGAATTACAATCACAATTGAGCCTTCAATTTGGTTTGTAAGTCATTGTGGTCATTAAGCAAGGCACCCATGTGACTGCCTCACTCAAGGACTGCAATACCAGCAACCCACCACCACCACCATTGCAGTTGTTAAATGACTACATGGGTCATTATGTGACTGCACACAGGAACATCAGAGGATGGGGGAGGCTCAGTGTACATTGGCCTGAAGAAACCTGCCATGGGCTGGGAGGCCTCAGGCCACTGGGCCCACCAATGCATGGGCCTTCCTCCCACCCAACTGGGCAAGTTCATTTACCTTCCCTTTCTGCATAGCTATTGAGAAGCATGTCCAGCTGTTGTGAGGCACAGCTACTGTAGAAAGCTCGCCAACACAATGTTTCTGAAGGTAGAAAGAACCTCACGCATCATGAGCTCTGGCACTCATCTCACAATGTTCTGAGGCTCTTTCTACCTTCAGAAACCTCATGAGACAAACACCAGCCATTGCGAAAATTCTGAAGGCTAGAAAGAGCCTCAGAAACATTAAAAGACTCCCTCACAACCTAGTGCTCGTCTTGCAATGTCTCCAAAGGTAGAAAAAGCCTCAGAACATTGTGAGGGCTGGTGCTTAGCAGCAGCTGCATGGAAAGGGAAGGTAAGTGGACCTGTGCAGTGGGGTGAGTAGAAGGCTCAAGATTTCCAGGAGTGGTGGGGGGGGAGGGAAGGCCTCTGCATCAGTGGTCCTACCCAGTTGAGGCCTCCTGGCCCACAGCAGTTTTCGCATGTCAGTGGGCATAGCTGGCCAAGGCCTCCCAGCATGTGGGGGAAGGGGACTTGTGCTCCTGCAGTTGTAAGAGTGGGCACACTGCGAAGCACCTAAATTTTTGTCATATGACCATGGGTGGTATGTCCCTTCGTTGTCCAACAAAAAGACCTGAAACTACTGAAAAAATCTAGTCTGACCACTCTTTTTGTGGGGCAATTCTTTGTTGGTACAATAATTGGCTAGGCAATCAAAATGGTTAAGTACTATTTTTTGAATTGTCAAATATTCAGCAGAATTTGTGATTTCGGTGGTCTGTTTTTATAATCGCATCATGGCTTCATTTTAATAGCTAAGGAAGTAGGAACCTCTTGGTCTTGTACCCTTTTCTCCCATTTTAATGTTTATTTGAATTCTCACTAAGGCTTTAAAATTAAAGTTTGTAATAGCAAATTATATCTATGCTTAAATGTATATACTTATTTTCATTCTGTTATAGAGCATAGTTGTTTAAAATTTAATTTTATTAATACACATTAGTTCTGTAACAAATACTCTTTATTTTATTAATGAAATAGTCAAGTGAAATATACGTATTTTGATCATATGGAAATTCATAGTCCCATGACATTAAGTAGAATTAATCACAATGTAGAAAAACATGTTTTAATTTTTGTTTTAAAGCTGGTAGTTTGATTTAAATGTTTTGACTGCTATAAGGGATCTGAGGATTGCTATACTGTTAAAAAAAGTTAACAGACACATTTAGGTTGCTTTCTATAAATCAAGAAGGGGTGGAGGTTTACTTTGAGGTCTAGAATAAGAAATTTTATGTAATGATCCATATATGTATTGCTTTTAAGAAAAAACAATCTTAATATGTTTTTCTTCCCTCTCAAACTATGCCAGGTACTTCTAGCATTGACACAACTTGTACTATCTGGGGTTTGGAAACTGGCCAGGTGTTGGGAAGAGTGAATTTAGTGTCTGGCCATGTCAAGACTCAGTTGATTGCCCATGACAAAGAGGTGATGGTCTACTTTTTTTCTTTTTCTGCAATTATGTGCAGTTAAGTTTTTCTTTAAATCCAATTATACATTGGCGATAGTGAAGTAGCAGCTAAGGTGGGTTGCATTGCTGCTATTAGTAATGCATTTATTTTCCTTTTAGTAATTCATTCAAAATGGGGAATCAATAGAACAAAGTAAAATATTTTGCAAAAGAAACATTCTGCTCACAAGGAGAGAGTGTTATGCCTAAAGCCCTATTTTGTGGTAAGCATTGTCCTTTTTTAAGCTAAAGCAAGTAATTTGTTGGATATACCTTCTTCACTCCTGCCTTTGCATGAAAAATTTACAGTGAGGACACTATGGGAAGCATCATATTTTACCACTTTTTTGCTATTGGTATCTGAACAGGTTTATGATATTGCATTCAGCCGTGCCGGAGGTGGGAGAGACATGTTTGCTTCTGTTGGTGCTGATGGCTCAGTGAGGATGTTTGACTTAAGGCACTTGGAACATAGCACTATTATCTATGAGGACCCTCAGCACCATCCTTTGCTCCGCCTTTGCTGGAATAAACAAGATCCTAATTACCTTGCAACAATGGCAATGGATGGTATGGAGGTGAGACACTGTTCTGTGAGAATACCTGGTACACTTTTTTTCTGAGTATATAGTGACCTTGATAATCTGCTTTCCAACTATGTACTGAAAGCAGTGGGACTACAGTTTTTGCTACATGGATTACTTAAAATTATCAAAATTATTTTACTTGCACAGTTCTATGAAGTAAAATAATCAGGTAGATGTACACGCTAATTAAAAGATACTAGTATACTATGATGAAATGGACAGTTAGTAATCGTTATGGTGGTTTGGATTGGATTTGGATTGGATTTATTAGATTTATATGCCGCCCTTCTCCCAAGGACTCAGGGCGGCGTACAGCATTAAAAAACACATAGTACGAAAGTTAAAAGGAAATTAGAAACAGTCCAAAAAACAAATCCAATTTATATAACACTCACATTTTAAAAATTAAATAAAATTAACAGGCCAGGCCAGCTTGCTGGAAAAGCCAACTTTTTAGGGCGCGTCGGAAGGACCGGAGGTCAGGGATTATGCGAAGCTCCGGGGGCAGCTCATTCCAGAGGGAAGGCGCTCCCACAGAGAAGGCTTTCCCCCTGGGGGTCACCAGCAGACACTGTCTGGCCGACGGCACCCTAAGGAGGCCAACTCTGGGATCGTACTGGACGTTGGGAGGCTATTGGTGGCAGTAGGTGGTCTCGCAGGTACCCTGGGCCTAAGCCATGGAGCGCTTTAAAGGTCATAATTAGTACCTTGAATCACACCCGGAAGACAACCGGTAACCAGTGCAGGTCGCCTAAAAGGGGTGTAACATGGGAGCACCTAGGTACCCCCATGATAACCCGCGCGGCCACATTCTGGACCAGCTGAAGCCTCCGGGTGCTCTTCAAGGGCAGCCCCATGTAGAGAGCGTTGCAGTAGTCCAGGCGAGAAAGGACGAGGGCATGAGTGACTGTGCACAGAGCATCCCGATCCAGGAAGGGGCGCAACTGACGTACCAGGCGAACCTGGTAAAAGGCCCCCCTGGTGACGGCCGTCAGATGTTCTTCTAAACTAAGCCGCGTATCCAGGAGGACTACCAAATTGCGAGCCTTCTCTAAGGGGGCTTAAATTTCTCCCCCTATCCTCAAAGATGGAACAAGATGCACAAATCGGGATGACGGAAACCACAGCCACTCAGTCTTGGAGGGATTGAGCTTGAGCCTGTTCCTCCCCATCCAGATCCGCACAGCCTCCAGGCATCGGGACATCACGTCGAGGGCATCGTTTGGGTGGTTTGGGGTAGAGATGAAAAGTTGGGTATCATCAGCATATTGATGATACCGTACCCCAAAACCACGGATGATCTCGCCCAGCGGTTTCATATATATGTTGAACAGTAGGGGTGAGAGAACCGACCCCTGGGGCACCCCACAAGTGACACGCCTGGGGGTCGATCTCTGCCCTCCAGTCAACACAAACTGCGACCGATCCGATAGGTAGGAGGAGAACCACCGTAAAACGGTGCCCCCCACTCCCAACCCCCCGAGTTGTCGCAGTAGGATACCATGGTCGATGGTATCGAAAGCCGCCGAGAGGTCTAATAGGACCAGGACAGAGGAGCAGCCCCTGTCCCGGGCCCGCCAGAGATCATTGACCAACGCGACCAATGCCGTCTCCGTGCTGTACCCGGGCCTGAAACCCGACTGAAACGGATCCAGGTAGACAGCTTCATCCAGGTACTGGGGAAGCTGACGTGCTACCACACTCTCGACAGCCTTCGCTACAAAGCGAAGGTTGTAGACCGGACGGTAGTTGGCTAAAGAGGCTGGATCCAGGGAAGGCTTCTTAAGGAGGGGCCTCACCACCGCCTCCTTCAAGGCGGTGGGAAAGAACCCCTCTCTCAATGAAGCGTTGGTAATCGCCTGGAGCCAGCCTCGTGTCACCTCCCGGGAAGCCGAAACTAACCAAGAGGGACACGGGTCCAGCACACAAGTGACAGCACTGAGTCTCCCCATAATCCTGTCCATGCCTTCGGGGGTCACAGGGTCAAACCCATCCCAGATTGTCTCCTCAAGATTCATCCCCGTCGGCTCGCCCGAATCTACCCAGTCAGAGTCCAAGCCTGTCCGGATCTGAGCGATTTTATCCTGCAGATACTGGTCAAATTCTTCAGCCCTACCCTGCAAGGGGTCTTTCCCAGTTCCTTGGTTAAGTAAGGAGCGGGTCACCGTAAACAGGGCGGCTGGGCGGTTATCTGCGGATGCGATAGGAGCGGAAAAATATTGCCGTTTTGCCGCTTCTATCGCCACTAAGTAGGATTTAATATGAATTCTTACTAGTGTTCGATCAGATTCGGACCGGCTGGCCCTCGAGCCACTCTCTAGGCGTCTTTTCCGGCGTTTCATCCACCGGATCTCCTCGGTAAACCAGGGAGCCATCCAGGATCGACACCGGGTCAGAGGCCGCAAAGGCACAACACGATCCAAAGCCCCAGCGGCAGCCCTATCCCAGGCTTCCACTAGGGCTTCGGTCGAGCTGTGAGCAAGGGATTCAGGAAAAGTCCCAAGCTCCATCAGGAACCTTTCGGGGTCCATCAGGTGCCTGGGGCGGAACCATCTAGTCCGTTCCGCCTCCCTGTGGCGAGGGGTAGCGGTATGGAAGTCAAGCCTGATGAGGAAACGATCAGACCATGACAAGGGTTGAATAGAAATATCCCCTAAATCTAGATCATTCATCCACTGCCCAGAGACAAAAATCAGGTCGAGCGTGTGTCCCCCATTATGGGTGGGGTCTTGAATTAACTGAATTAGGTGCATAGCTGTCATGGAAGCCATGAACTCCCGAGCTGACTCGGATGTCTCGCCAATGGAAGGCAGATTGAAATCCCCCAGGACCATGAGCCTGAGGAAATCAACCGCCAATCCAGCTAATATATCTAGCAGCTCCGGCAGGGCCGATGAAACATAGCAGGGAGACAGGTATGTAACAAAACGGCCCACCTGAGCTCCAAGCCCCACTTCACAAAGAGGGACTCACACCCGCCTATCTGAGGCACAGTGACCTCATGAGGTCTGAGACTTTCCCTAATAACCACCGCTACCCCCCCCCCCGCCCCTGCCCTGAGCTCTCGGCTGGTGAAACGCCCGGAAGCCTGGTGGGCATAATTAGCTAAGGGGCACCCCCCCCTCATGGCCCAACCAGGTCTCCGTAATGCACGCCAGGTCCGCTCTACCCTCTTGTATGAGGTCGTAAATGAGGGGAGCCTTATGTACCACAGACCTGGCGTTAAGCGACACCAGCCGGAGACCAGGGTCCTGTAATCCCGGGCACCCGGGGGTGCAAGAAGGGCGATGAGGGTCGGAACGCGCGATCGCTCTTAAACAGCAAACCCGCATCCTCTGAACATCATTTGGCCCTCGGATCCCACCATATCTGCCTCTCCCACAAACAGTAGAGATGGTGAACCCCCCAATGGAATGGCTTAATGTCTCCCCCGGAATCCCAACCCTTCCTAGCCCTCCCAACCCACGCCCATTAGTTAGCGCTGGCTTGTGCCCTGGCAGACTCCCCCCCCCCCCAAGCCTGTCTGAGCCATCCGAATCAACCCCCCCTCCCCCCCCTTACAATTTGGTTTAAAAGCCCCTGTAAAAAACCCTTAAGAAGTCTCTTCTTCGCATGCCACCTCTCGGGATCCCAAGATCCGTCATTAAGGTCTTGATAGGTCAGAAGGCCATCCCTGGGAAAGGGGGAGTTCCCGGAGGGAATAAAGTTCTGTCGCAGTATAGCATAGAGGAGAGTGTGGCATCAACCAAACGGGATGACATCATGGGGAGATGGAATGAGGAGATGACATGTCCACGGGGGGGCAGCCGGCAGTGTTCAAGGAGGTAGCAGGAAGCTTATGTCCATCATAAAAATTGTCGGTGTTGGGGACAATATGTAAGGGTAACGGCCAGCTGTCCAAAATCGCAGCAGATGCTAGCTTGCGAGGTGGTAAAGCGGCCAGTGATGGCGGCAATGAGGACAGCGGCGGCAGCGGCGGCTGCTCCAACTCCGACTCCAACAGCTAAGCTCCTCCCACGCCAGCTGCACTCACATCCATCGCCAGGGCCGCACTCCGTTGACCCAGTCCATAATATCACAGGAGGTGGGGCCAAATGGCTAAATGGCACAGAACGGTGGCCCAGGCAACGGCAGTAATACCAGGGGGGGCACAATGAAGGACCCCCCCACTCCAGCCAAGCCCGCACCAGCTCCCGAAGCCATCTTCCGCTGGCGTTAGTATCCATGCCAGCTGCCTCAGCCACTCCCCGCTGATCTAATTTATCATGTTCACAAGCAAGGAGGAGGGGGTGGAGCAACTGGGATAACACCACAGTGTGGGGAGCGGCAGCTGTAGAGACCCCAAACCGGGCGTCCCGCCGCCACCGCTGACCATACCCACGCCGGCTGTAGAGACCCCAGGCCGGGCATCCCGCCGGGTGTCCCGCCACAGCTGCTGACCACACCCACGCCGGCAGCTGACCGACGCTCTCCATTCTCCTTTCACCGCCCCATTTCACTCACGATGTTCCGGCTATAAGGCAGGACATCGAAGCTCAAGGGTATCCCCCGAGGTCCCAGGAAGTTCTCATAGCTGGACCTGGAACCAACGATGGACTAGGGTACCCCTGCAAGCCCCAAGAAGGACAATCATCTCCCCGAAGCTCTCCTCAAACGCGACAGGACACCATCTTGGGCATGCGTCTGGTGAGAAGAGCTAGCCTCCCTTTGTTTGCTGTAGTATCTCTACAAGCAGAATTAATTTTTATAAATAATAAATCACTCATGTTAATTTCTCAATTTAAAGAAACAAATTATACTGCTAGCCTAATATGTAAATTGTACTAATAAGCAGCCATAGCATTTTATATTGTGATTTGTCATCTACAGGTGAAACTCGAAAAATTAGAATATCGTGCAAAAGTTCATTTATTTCAGTAATGCAACTTAAAAGGTGAAACTAATATATGAGGTAGACTCATTACATGCAAAGCAAGATAGTTCAAGCCGTGATTTGTCATAATTGTGATGATTATGGCTTACAGCTCATGAAAACCCCAAATCCACAATCTCAGAAAATTCGAATATTACATGCAATCAATAAAACAAGGATTGTACATAGAACAATATCGGACCTCTGAAAAGTATAAGCATGCATATTTACTCAGCACTTGGTTTGGGCCCCTTTTGTAGCAATTACTGCCTCAATGCAGCGTGGCATGGAAGCTATCAGCCTGTGGCACTGCTGAGGTGTTATGGAAGACCAGGATGCTTCAATAGTGGCCTTCATCTCTTCTGCATTGTTCGGCCTCATGTCTCTCATCTTTCTCTTGGCAATGCCCCATAGATTCTCTATGGGGTTCAGGTCAGGTGAGTTTGCTGGCCAATCAAGCACAGTAATCCCAACAGTCATTGAACCAGGTTTTGGTGCTTTTGGCAGTGTGGGCTGGTGCCACGTCCTGCTGCAAAATGAAGTCAGCATCCCCATAAAGCTCATCTGCGGAAGGAAGCATGAAGTGCTCCAAAATCTCCTGGTAGACTGCTGCCTTGACCCTAGACTTAATGAAGCACAGTGGACAAACACCTGCAGAAGACATGGCTCCCCAAATCAACAGAGACTGTGGAAACTTCACACTGGACTTCAAGCATCTTGCAGTGTGTGCCTCTCCATTCTTCCTCCATACTCTGGGTCCTTGGTTTCCAAATGAGATGCAAAAGTTGCTCTCATCAGAAAAGTGGACTTTGGACCACTGAGCAACAGACCAGGTCTGTTTTTCTTTAGCCCAGGTAAGATGCTTCTGACGTTGTTTGTTGTTCAGGAGCGGCTTGACGAGGAATACGACATTTGAAGCCCATGTCCAGGATCCGTCTGTGTGTGGTGGCTCTTGATGCACTGACTCCAGCCTCAGTCCACTCCTTGTGCAAGTCCCCAACACTTTTGAATGGCCTTTTCCTGACAATCCTCTCCAGGCTGCGGTCATCCCTGCTGCTTGTGCACCTTTTTCTTCCACACTTTTCCCTTCCACATAACTTTCTATTAATGTGCTTTGATATAGCACTTTGGGAACATCCAACTTCTTTGGCAATTACCTTTTGAGGCTTTCCCTCCTCATGGAGGGTGTCAATGATGGTTTTCTGCACAACTGTCAGGTCAGCAGTCTTTCCCATGATTGTGATTCCTACTGAACCAGACTGAGAGACCATTTAAAGGCTCATGAACCCTTTGCAGGTGTTATGGCTTAATTAGCTGCTTAGAGTGGGACACTTTGAGCCTCGAATATTGCACCTTTTCACAATAGTCTAATTTTCTGAGATTGTATATTTGGGGTTTTCATGAGCTGTAAGCCATAATCATCACAATTATGACAAATCACGGCTTGAACTATCTTGCTTTGCATGTAATGAGTCTATCTCATATATTAGTTTCACCTTTTAAGTTGCATTACTGAAATAAATGAACTTTTGCACGATATTCTAATTTTTCGAGTTTCACCTGTAGGCTTCTTTGCAAAAAGTGTCTGTAGTCAGGAGATATTGTCATATTTTTATATTCATTATTGGGACAAATGTATTTTTCAGTCACTTGGAATAAATATGCTGACTTGATAGCTGAATTGCCATGTTGAATGCTCTGAGCACTTAAGAGACTTAGGTAATGAAAGGATAAAAATAAAGTCTAAGATAATTTCTTTAGAATTAACATTTAGAAATAACGTTTAGAATTATTTTTCCCTCTAAGGTGGTGATTCTAGATGTCAGAGTTCCTTGTACACCAGTTGCCAGACTGAATAACCACCGAGCATGTGTGAATGGTATTGCTTGGGCACCACATTCTTCTTGCCATATCTGCACAGCAGGTAAAGATAATTTGTATTCCCCCTCTCTTATTTGGGCATCTAAGAGTTGATTGGGATTTACTATCATTTCCAAATGTGAACGTAAGTTTGCAGTCTTAAGTGCTCTGTATATAATTTGAAGGCTAACAAATACACCAACAAAATCAGACACGAGATAAGAAAAAAAAGGAAAGATATCTAAACATAATTTCACCAACACCATTTCATTACATTATACCTCTCTATTTTTGCAAAAATCGTTGCTTCTTCCACATACATACCCCGTTGTACATTTCTTAAATCTCTCAACTCTGTTTTTGAGAATCATTAACTCCATTCAACTACAGCTTTCTGTAGTTCTCACCTTCATTTTGACCTATTCACTCTTCCTTTAGATACTGTTTTTTGTAATTTGGCACTTGTTCATTCTCTCTATATCACCAAATCACCTTAATTTACTTCTTTTGTAGTCAACCCACATTCATTCAGCAATCATTAATTCTTAATCTTCTCTCTCCTTGTTTTACACACACACTTTTTAAGTACCCTATTTATAGCAATAGCACTTAGACTTATATACTGCTTCACAGTTCTTTACAGCCCTCTCTCTAAGTCAGGGGTGTCAAACTCGGTTTCACTGAGAGCAGCATCAGGGTTGTGGTTGACCTCAGGGTGGGGGTGGGGGTGGCCAGCTCAATGTCACTCATATTGGGGGGTTCCTGTGGTGGCCTGGGCAGGGCTGGGGGATCCATTGTCTCCAGCAGAGGAAGGTGAGACCAGGGTGAGTGCCAAACCCTTGTCCACCAGAGGAGCCATATCGTCCCTCTCAGGCCACACAGAGGACCCTCGGATGGCAGCATGGGCTGCCTGGAGCCCTGGGCAGCGGAGGGCAAGCGCCCAGCCCAACCTTCGAGCTCCCCCACAGCGCAGCACAGCCCTGCTTCCCCGAGGGGGTGCCCGGCTGTGCTTACCTCCTCCTTGAGGCTGCTGCTGCTGCTGTGCTCACTCTCCTTGGCCAGGTTGCTCATGATGTGGGCAAAGTGTGTGGGTCAGAGGGAGGTCCACTCATTCTCCTTGTGAGGACACCTGGCTGTCAGGTTTTTGAAAGATGCCCTAATTAATTCATGAGCCTCGAGCCAAGTTTCAAAAGTTTCATTTATTAGGAAAACCATTTCGGCAATACCCCATTGCAGTCAGAACTGACCTCACGTAAGTTACAGCTGAACTTTGCTCCTGTTTCCCCCTTCCACTCAGTCTGTGTCATAAATCATATTATACAACAGGTACTATAGCAGCCTCACAAGCCTGCTGTGGTAATCTGAGATCTGACTCTAGCCGAAGGTATGCATGGAATGCACTCCCCCCTTTCCTCACCATGGCAACTCGATAACAGACATGGAAATGCTTTATGAGTTGACATCGACTTTGTAACCAAAGCATACTCAGCGATAGGATAGGAGACCATCAGGAGAGGAGGGGAGCAAGGGGATGGCAAAAGGGCAGCAGGGCTGTTGGCGGTCAAGTGCTAAGGCAGGACTTCCCTCAGACCCTCCCTCCCTCTCATAATCTATCTTCCTTCCTTTCGCATACTCCTGGTGGCCATGGCTTTCCCACGTGGGGCGAAGGTCCTGGTGAAAGGGAAGCTTCGCAGGCTGCAAGGCCAGGCCGGAGAGTGGGGCATGGAGGTGCTGGTGCAGGTGCGGCACTAATCTACAACTTGGTGGCGGCCATCTAGACCTGAACATGGTTAGCCTTAGATCTGACCCATGTGGCTGCCCTGGAGCCAGCAAGAGGCTGCCCCTGTCACCTCAGCTCCGCCCCTTGAGCGCATGCACAGGAGGCAGCAAGTCCGTGGGGCTGGCGTCCTGAGTGAAAGCTCAGAATGCAGTCAGGATGCGAGGCAAGATGGTCACCAGGGAAGCCAGTTGCCGCACACTTGCTGAGTCCTGTGCGTGTGCCCAGGGGGTGGGGCGGGGGTAGCCCCTTGCTGGCTCTAGGGCTGCCCCGCGGATCTAAGGCTGACTACGTTCTGGCCTGGATGGCCACCACCAAGTTTTAGATCAGCCCCAAGCTGGGGCCAGTCCTTCGCTGTTTCCAGGACAGCCCCACAGGCCAGATCTTACCACATCCTGGGCCAGATCTGGCCCATGGGCCTTGAGTTTGACATCTCTGCTCTAAGTGGTTTACAGAGTCAGCATATTGCCCCCAAGAATCTGACTCCTCATTTTACTGACCTTGGAAGGCTGAGTCAACCTTGAGCCAGTCAGGATTGAACTGCTGGCAGTCTGCCTGCAATACTGCATTTTAACCACTGCGCTACCACAGCTCTTCTTTTTTTAAAAAATAATTTTTATTGTTTTTCTCTTTTCACCATATATTACAATCGTTATATCAACAGTTTGTACATTGTTACATCGTCTTATCTATACATGTTTTTCTCTCTTTACCATATATTACAGTCATTATGTCATCTTATCTATACATTTTTATGATATTTTAAATATTTATCTACTTTTATATACAGTTCTATGTTTATGTATATTGTTTTCGGCTTAATTATTTTTCTTATTTTCCAACCATTCATACCAATTATTCCAAATTTCGTAGTATTCCGATTCTTCTTTGTCCTTTAATTTTAGAGTTAATTTGTCCATCTCTGCACAATCCAAGGTTTTTTTTATCACTAATTCGTCCGGCGGTGTATTATCTTGCTTCCAGCATTGGGCAAAAGCTATTCTAGCTGTGGTTAATATATGTGTTAGTAGATATTTAATTTTTTTTGTGTAATTCCCTTTGATTATTCCCAGTAGGAAGGTTTCGGGTTTATATTTTATTTGTTCCCCCGTGATTTCTTGCGCCCACTTCCAAATTTTTTTCCAGTATTTTTGTGATTCCGGGCAGGTCCACCACATATGATAGAAGGTCCCTTGTTCTTTTTTACATTTTCAACAGGTTGGTTTCAGGGTTGGATACATTTTTGCCAATCTTGTTGGTGGTAGGTGCCAACGATAAAACATTTTGTATATATTTTCTTTCAATGTTGCTGATCTCGTTAATTTATAATTTATATTCCAAATTCTTTCCCAATCCGCTAGATCTATATTATAACCAAAATTTTTGGCCCATGCTATCATACAACCTTTAACTATTTCTTCTTCTAAATTTATTTCTAGCAAATATTTATACATTTTCGTTATAAATTTGTTTTCTGGGCCTATTAGGATTTTATCTATTTGTTGCAGTTCTGTATGTATTCCATATTCTTTTACATCTTTTTTGTATCTTGATTGTAATTGGAGATATGGCCACCAATCTATATTTATATTATTCTCTTTTAGTTCTTGATTTGTTTTCAGATTCCCCTGGTTATCTAAAATTTCACTGTACCTAACCATTTTTGATAGATCTAGCGTATTGGGATGTGTCATAGCTTCCATGGTGGAGAGCCATATCGGTATTTTCATGTAGTGTTTTGCTTTAATTTTGTTCCAGACCTGTATTAATGCTTCTCTGATATAATGTGTATGGAAGTATTTTTGTTTCTTTTTACTCTCTTCCCATAAAAAAAAGTGCCATCCTGTTTGCAGGTCATGGCCTTCTATTGCTAATATTCTTCTGTTTTTTAAATTTATCCAGTCTTTGATCCAATTTAGTGCTGCTGCATTATAATAGAGTTCCCAGTCAGGTAGCCCCATACCGCCTCTGCTTCTATCGTCCTGTAATGCTTTCAGTTTTATCCTAGCTTTTTTCCCTTGCCAGATAAATTTTAGTATGATTTTATTCAGTTCGGTAAAGAATTTTTTCTCTAATTTTGTGGGGATAGTTTGGAATAGATATAGGACTCTTGGTAGTATATTCATTTTTATAGTTGCTATTTTCCCTAATAAAGATAGTTGTAATTTCCCCCATAGTTCTAAATCTTTTTTTATTTGTTGCACTAATTTTGTGTAATTATTTTCTTTTATGGTTGAGCACTTTGCAGTTAGCCATATTCCTAGATATTTGACTTTCTTTACTACCTGGAGTCCTATTGTATTTTCTAATTCTTTATTCTGTTCTTCCTTCAGATTTTTGGTTATTATTTTGGTCTTTTCTCTATTAATTTTTAATCCTGCCATATCTCCATATTTTCCTAGTTCTTGCATTAACCTGTTCCCTCTTTCTAATGGATCTTCTATAATAAATACCAAGTCATCTGCAAAGGCCTGTATTTTGTATTCTTCGTTTTTAATTTTGGTTCCTCTTATTTCCTGTTTTTTTCTAATTCGTATCAGAAGGCTTTCTAGCGTCAAAATAAAAAGCAGAGGTGATAGTGGGCAGCCCTGTCTCACTCCTTTCGTTATTTCAAAGAACTCTGTATTTTCCCCATTCAATAGTATGTTTGCCTTTTGGGTGGAGTATATTGTTTCTATTAATCTTTCAAATTTGTTTCCTAAATTCATATTCTTAATTTGTTGTTTCATATATTGCCAATTTAGATTATCGAATGCCTTCTGTGCATCCAGGAATACAAGTGCCACTTGTTTCTCTGGATGCACCTCATAATACTCCAAGATATTAGCTATTATTCTGGTATTATTTGTAATTTGTCTTGTTGGGAGAAACCCATTTTGATCTGGATGTATGTAGTCATTTAGTAATCTTTTTAGTCTCTCCGCTATTATTGTTGCAAATATTTTATAGTCAGCATTCAACAACGAGATTGGCCTGTAGTTTTGAATTTGGTTTTGATCTGTACCTTCTTTAGATATTAACGTGATGTATGCTTCCCTCCATGAGTTCGGTATTTTTGCTTTCATCAATGTCTCATTATACATCTCCAGCATCAGGGGTTCTATTGATTCATTCAGGTCGTCTATTATTTTGTACCATTCTGCTGGGAATCCATCTGGGCCTGTTGTTTTATTATTTTTCTGTTTCTGTATTGCCTGTTTCAGTTCAATTTTTGTTATTTGTTTTGTTATCATTTCTTTCATCTCTTCCGGTATTACTGGGGATTCCTCTCTGTTTAAATATTCTTGTATTTGTTTGTCATCTATTTGTTCCCCCTTATATAACTTCTCAAAATATTTGTGTACGATCTTTTTCTTTCCTTCCATTGTGTGTTGTAATTCACCCGTTTCCTCTTGGAGTTGATATATTAATCTTTTTTCTCTTTCTTTTCTCAGTCTATAAGATAGCCACCTCCCTGGTTTATTTGCTTGCTCAAAAAAATTTTGCTTCGTTAATTTTAAGTTAACGGGGAGGGGTGGGTGCGAGGATGGAAGAAGATCTCGTAGTCGGTTGGGAGACCGTGGCTGTTGGACACGCCCGGTCGCTTGTACCAACCCCCGCAGTCTAGGTGGCCAGGACCTACAGAGCCAGGGCCTGAGGCTGATGCTTTGCAATGCAAGGTCCGTTGTCAACAAGGCCCCCCTCATCAATGAGTTGATCTCGGAGGGGGAGCTGGACCTTGCAGGGATAACGGAGAACTGGCTGGGCCACGAGGGCGGTTTACCCCTCATGGAAATGTGCCCACCGGGCTTCCGTGCATTTCATCAGCCGCGGGCCCTGGGTAAGGGTGGTGGGGTGGCGGTAGTTATACGGGAGAGTCTGGAACCGAGGGAGTTCACTGTGCCACAGATATCCGGGTGTGAGTCCCTTGGCGTGAAATGGGGCCCAGGGAGGCAGTGGGGCTTGCTGATTGTATACTTGGCTCCTCGCTATGCATCAGCAGCCCTGCCCGAGCTCCTCGAGCTGATCTCAGAGACGGCGGTTGAGACCCCCAAACTTTTGGTTATGGGGGACTTTAACCTGCCGTCGACGGGGGAAGCGTCCGAGGTGGCTCGGGAGTTCATGGCTTCCATGACAGCCATGGACCTGACCCAATTAATTCAGGGCCCCACACACGAGGGCGGGCACACGCTGGACCTTGTTTTTGTATCTGGGCAGTGGACGAGTGATCTGGGAATAGGGGATTTGGTTGTTACTCCCCTGTCATGGTCAGATCACTCATCTCTTCGGCTCGACTTCCCTGGCGCTACCCCCCGCCGCGGGGAGGCGGAATCAGATTGTCCAAGATGGTTCCGCCCCAGGCGCCTGATGGAACCGGATAGGTTCCAGACGGAGCTTGGGCCACTTCCTGTAGCCCTGACCCGCTCCCGGACGGAGGACCTAGTGGCCGCCTGGAATAGGGCGGCTGCTGGGGCCTTGGACCGCATTGCGCCTTTGCGGCCTCTCCTGCGGCAACGAACCACCCTGGCTCCTTGGTTTACCGAGGACCTAAGGGTGATGAAACGCCACAAGAGACGCCTAGAGAGCAGATGGAGGTCCTCACGCTCCAAATCTGACTGAACACAGGTAAGAGCCTACTTACGGACCTACCTTGTGGCACTAAGAGCTGCCAAACGTAGACATTGTGCCGCTCTTATTGCGTCCGCTGATAACCGCCCTGCTGCCCTGTTTCGGGTGACCCGCTCCCTCTTATCACAGAGGCCGCGGGAAGCCCCTTTGCAGGGCAGAGCAGAGGAGTTTGGGGAATATCTGCAGGACAAAATCGCTCAGATCCGGAGTGGATGGGCCCCCTTCAGTGGACCAGGGGAGACGTCAGAAGCGAGTCTTGAGGGACCACACTGGGAGGAGTTTGACTCTGTTGCCCCCGAGGATTTAGACAGGTTACGTGGGAGGCTGCGAGCCACTACATGTTTATTGGACCCGTGTCCCTCCTGGCTTGTACTGGCATCCTGGGAGGTTACACGAGGCTGGCTCCTGGGTCTAGTGAACGCTTCACTGGGCGAGGGGTCCTTACCGGCCGCCTTGAAAGAGGCGGTGGTGAGGCCCTCACTCAAGAAGCCTTCCCTGGACCCGACGGAGCTAGCTAATTATCGTCCCGTCTCCAACCTTCCCTTCTTAGCGAAGGTTGTAGAGAGTGTGGTGGCACAGCAATTCCCACGGCATCTGGAGGAAACCGATTATCTAGACCTGCGCCAGTCCGGTTTCAGACCCGGTCACAGCACGGAGACGGCCTTGGTCGCGTTGGTTGATGATCTCTGGAGGGCCAGAGATAGGGGTTGTTCCTCTATCCTGGTCCTATTAGACCTATCAGCGGCTTTTGATATCATCGACCGTGGTATCCTATTGCGCCGGCTGGAGGGGATGGGAGTAAGGGGCACCGTTTTACGGTGGTTCGGCTCCTACCTCTCCGACCGGACGCAATGTGTGTTGGCAGGGGAGCAGAGGTCGACCCTGAGGTCGCTCACTTGTGGGGTGCCGCAGGGGTCGGTCCTCTCGCCCCTTCTGTTCAACACATATGTGAAGCCGCTGGGTGAGATCATCCGTGGTTTTGGGGTCGGATACCACCTGTACGCTGATGATACACAGCTGTACATTTCCACCCCAAACCACCCCAACGAGGCCGTCGAAATGATGTCTCGGTGTTTGGAAGCCGTTCGGGTCTGGATGGGGGACAATAGACTCAGGCTCAACCCCTCCAAGACAGAGTGGCTGTGCCTACCGGCGCCTCGGTTCAACCAGTGGACTCCATCACTGGCCATAGGGGGCGAGCAACTGCCCCCTGTGGAAGGGGCGCACAATTTGCGCGCCCTCCTAGATGCCCGGCTGTCGATGGATGACCATGTGGCAGCCGTGGCGAGGGGGGCGTTCCACCAGGTTCGCCTGGTGCGCCAATTGCGTCCCCTATTGGACCGGGACGCCCTACGCACAGTCACTCATGCGCTGGTGACGTCTCGTCTGGACTACTGCAACGCTCTCTACATGGGGCTCCCCTTGAGATGCACCCGAAGACTGCAGCTAGTTCAGAATGCGGCCGCGCGGGCTATTATGGGGAGTACCAGGTACTCCCACATAACACCTCTCCTGCGCGAGCTGCACTGGCTGCCTGTGGTTTTTCGGGTGCGTTTCAAGGTGTTGATTACCATCTTCAAAGCGCTCCATGGCACAGGACCTAGTTACCTGCGGGATCGCATCCTACCTCATACATCCCTGCGACCAATTCGCTCCCACAGGGAGGGACTCCTCCGGGTGCTGTCCACTAAGCAATGCCAACGGGTGGCGCCCAGGAGTAGAGCCTTCGCTGTGATGGGCCCAACCCTCTGGAATGACCTCCCCCCCGATATCAGAACTACTACCGACCTCCGCTCCTTCCGACAGAAACTCAAGACCCACCTGTTCCAATTAGCTGGCCTGGCCCATTTATAGTCCCATTGTATACCTCCTGGCAAACATCTTATCCCAGGATAGTTTTTTAGGGGTAGTTTTTTAATGCATTTTTAAATTTTTAAATTTTTTAAATTTTAAATTTGAACTTTAACTATTATTGTACAGTAAATTATATGTTACCTCCTCCAGCCACACCTATATCTATTGCTATATTTATATTTATGTATATTTATTGTGTTTTTAATATGACTGTACACCGCCCCGAGTCCCTTCTGGGAGAGGGCGCGGTTTAGAAATCAAATAAAAGTTAAAGTTAAAGTCTTTTACTATTTCTTCCTGAACTAGTATGTTTAATTTGTGTTTCGCTAGCATCCAATCTTTTCTAATTTTGTCACTTTGTGGTTTGTTTTGGAGTTCTTTTTCTAGGTTCTCAATTTCCTTCTCTAATACTTTCTGTTGTGCCCATTTTTCTTTATTTCTTTTTGCTGAATAAGCTATAATGATTCCCCGTGTATAGGCTTTCATAGTATCCCATAAGTTTTGTATTGATGTCTGTTCTTTTGTATTTTCTTTAAGAAATAGTTCCAACTCATTCTTACATTTTTGGATAAATTCTTTTTCTTTTAATATTTGCAGATTTAATGTCCATCTTCGTCTAGTTTTTTTCCCCCCTTTCCAGATTATTTTAATGGGATTATGGTCTGCCCAAGTGTTTGGTAGTATTTCAATTTTATGTACTTCTGCCCCAATTTCCCCATTCATCCATGCCATGTCGATCCGTGACCAAGATTGGTGTGGGTTGGAGTAAAAGGTAAATTGTTTTTTTTTTTTTTGGTTCCATTTTTCTCCAGATGTCTATCAGATTTAACTCTTCCATCATCTCCAAACACGTTGTTGGTAATACTTTTTTTTGTTTTTAGTTTTTTTGTCACTTACATAGTCTTTTTTGCTATCTACTATGGCATTATAGTCTCCTATTATACAAATGTTTTTCCCTCCTACTTCTCTAATTTTTTCATGTAATTTTTTATAGAAATTTTTCTGGTCTTCGTTTGGGGCATAAATTGCTACCAGCAGTATTGGTTTTTGGTTTATCCATATCTCTAATATTAATATTCTTCCCCTTGGCTCTGCATAAATTAAGCTTCTCTTTATCCTCTCTTTAACATAGATTGCTAATCCTTTTCTTTTTTCTTCTGCCGATGCTGTATATAATTTTCCCAATTTCAGACATTCTAAGTATTTTATATCTTGTTGTTTGATATGTGTTTCCTGTAGACATATTATGTCTGCTTTTTGTTTTGTTAATTTTGTCCAGATATGTTTTCTTTTTGTTGGCGAATTTAAACCATTGATATTTACAGATAGTAGTTGGATTTCTTCTTCCATTCTCCTAATTCTCTACTTGTCCTTATCTTTATTGCCTCTAGTTTCTTTTTTGACTTCTTGTTTTTGGTCTTACTTCCTCTTCTTTCTGTTGTTCTTCCTCTTCCCTGCTACGTCCTCCCTGTCTTCCCTCCCTTGCCTTTTGTTGTCTTTCTTCCTTTCTTCTATATTCTATCTCCTCTTCAGTATTTTGTTTCTCTTCCGGATACATTAATTGCTCGTATAATTCCTGTGCTTTTTCAAGGTTGTCAATTTTGATTCTCTTCTCCTGCCATGTTACTAACATCCCTTCTGGTATTAACCATCTGAATAGTATCTCCCGCTTAATTTATTGCGTCGCCAAGAATTGGTAGTCTCTTCTCTGTTCCCTCACTCTTCGTGGAATTTGTTTTAGTATTAGTATCTCCTTCCCCTTGTACATCATCGGTTCGTCTCTTGTTATTTTATATAATATGTCTCTTACTTTTTTCCTTGCGAACCTGATGTGCACTTCTCTGGGTAGTCGATGTTTTCTAGCATAATTGGTGGTGACTCTATAGATGTCGTCCAATTCATTTATGATCTCTTGCTTATCTCTATTTAGAGTTTCTGCAATTAAGCCGGACATTATCATAGTTAGGTCTTCATCTTTTGCCTCTGTCACATTTTGAAAGCGGAGGTAGAAAGCTGCGCGGTCCATCTCCATATGAATAAGCGATTCCTCTAGATTTTTATTTGATGCTTTCATTTGTTGTTCAACCTGGTTTATTTTCATTTCTGTCTGTTCTGTTCTTTTTTCTACTTCTTTTATTAATTGTTCATTTTTTCCCAGAGAATGTTGTATGGTTTCCATTTTATCATCTAATTTCTGTATGTCATTCTTGACTTCGCTTTTCATTTCACACATCTCTGCTTTTATTTCATTCATATCTATTTTCATTTCATTGTGGTTTTTTGTTACTGTTTCTTGGAGTTTTAACATGGTTTCTTGGATGGTTTGCAGCACTGTCTGTACATTTTCAGTATTTGACCCTGCGTTTGTTTTTTCTGTTGCATTTATTTCTTCTGTTGATCCTTTGGGTGTTGGGGAGGCAGTCGATCCCCTTGTTGTTGGATTTATCGCAGGGTTAATGTTCGTCTTTTTTCCGATTCTTAGTGCTGTTGATGTTATATTTGCCATTTCTCTTATAGTTTTATCTTGTTCTAAAAGTATCTTGTATATATTGTCCCAAATTGGCATTCAATCTTCCCCCCCCTTTTTTTTCTTGTATTAATATATCCACAGTAATCTTAATATACTATATAAGTTTTAAATAATACATATAATGATAATGATATATATAGATTATACAATAATATCTAGAGGTGTTGGCAGAAGGGGTTATATAGGCAAGGAGGGAGGACAGGGAGGGGGGATCTCAATATTTGTTCATACTAACATCCACAATACTATATCTTAAGTACTTAAGTGCTTAGGTTGTTCACTCTGTCCTTAATAATACTAAATTTTAACTTGATTAAACGTTTGTAGCATAGGCATAATATATAAGTATATATAACTAGTAATTGCCACAGGGTTTCACACTTACTTATTTATAGATATAACAATGTAGCAATAAATATAAATATAAATAGAGCTATTTGTCTTAAATATTAATTAATTTAAATATTTGATTATAAAGATTATAACAATTGTATATAGTTATGTATTGTTAATATAGACAGTTCATTCAACACTTTTCCTCTGTGTTTCTTTAAGTTCAGAGCTTCTTTAAATTCTTTTCAGTTCCTTTCTTTCAATTTTACACAATTATCCGGGCTCTTCTAGATTGTTACAATGTCGCCTTGATACTTTGTTGCTCTATAATTAATGGCCGTCCGCTGCTGTTCCCCGGTATAGCGCGATCTTTCAATGTCTCCTTCTGTCTCCTTTCTCCTGCTGCCCGAGTCCACAGGAACCCCAGCCAGATCGTATTTTTTTCCCCTCGTTTCTTCGGGCTAGTTTTGGATTTTAAAGTTGTCGCTCTCACCTCTTCCAGTGGCCTTTTTAGTTGTGGGATTCTCTCGCCGGATCTCTGGAGTCTCCCTGTTTGCCCGTTCTCCTCTATAATCTGCGGTACGTCTTTCCCAGCCTGTAGCTCTCTGCTGTTTTCACTGGTATCAGGCATTGCAACAATGTAGCAAAAGTTGATTTAAATCTCCTCCCTTCTTCTATTTGGTGGTTTGCCGAGGCTTCAGGTCCACCATTAAGGGAAGCAAGCAGCGAACGCTTACACAATGGGTTAAAAAGGGTATCCCCGGTCGTAACGGGCGATCGCCTTTCGCCTCGTTCGTTCTGGGGTATCCCTACTTCTCCGCTTCACCCTTCAAGCTCAGCGTATCCCCCTGGGGGATCCTCCAAACGTGTATATCGGGGTTCGAAAAGCAGAGCCCTGCTTTCTTCCCCGCACTTGCCTCAACGTCACCACCGGAAGTCCACAGCTCTTCTACTACATTCCACTTACACTTATGTTTCTTCTTTTTTTTCTGTGTGATTTCTGGATTTTTATTTTTAAATATACAACAATATCAATACATGAACAGTGTGGCCTCTGGGTATAATTCATTCTGATAAAAATAGGAATAATAGTCCTAGTATTAATATACATGTTTGTTTTAGAGTAGTTATTCAATATTTCAATGTTCGTTTTTAATGCCAATTATATTATTAAGCACATATAGTAATACCATCTTTCAACCTCTAATCTTTCCATCTAGTTATTACTTATATTCTATTATATAAACATTATATCTGCTAATATTCCCCCTATTTCCTATTTCTACCTCTATTCTAGCTTCTAGTCAGGCCACCATTACTAATCCTAGTGTTAATACACATGTTTATATTAAGACATTGTCCTTCGTTATTTAGTTATTCAAAGTCTCAGTATGCCATTCTGGTACCAATCATCCTATTATTTAAACGTACCTAATAGTACCATCTTTCAGTCTCCAATCTTTCCATCTAACTATTGCTTTATATAAAGGTGTGTATTCTTATTTCTACCTCTATTCTAGTTTTTAATCAGATCATCTTTATATTAGAAAAGAAGAAAAAATAATAATTCCTTTCTATCTATCATCTCTTGCCCATTTTAATACTTCAATTCCTATTCGTTTTTTAGCTTGCCTCCCATACTCCTCTCTTGGATCTTTGTCTTTATCAGCATCTGTGTCTTCACCATTCATTCTGAATGAAGTATAATAATACTTTATTTACAGTCACAGACCAAAACACGAACAGTACAAAAGAGACACAGCAGCCAGTCACCAAAAGCCCAACTAAGGGAGGTTACAGCTCTCTCCTCTAATGGTCACAGCTCTCAAGAAAAACCTGGAAACCTGAGAGGTGATGTACGAGGAGAAATCCCCAAGGCAATGCACAAACAAATCACGGCCATCAGGACCAGAAGGGACGATTTCAGGAAGAGACAGTAACCTAGATCTGTCCGCGCTATACATAGGGCAAAATAGAAGGACATGCTCCGCTGTCTCAACCTCGGCTCTGTCACAAGGGCACAGCCGCTTATTAATCGGGAGCCTCTTGTAACGACCATCCAGAAGTGCTGAGGGCAAGACATTGAAGCGAGCTAGGGAAAAAGCTCTTCTATACTTGGGAATGGTTAGGGTATAAAAATAGGAAGCCATCCTCAATCCATAGTTATTAACTTGGTTGAGAGTCAGGGGGGAGCAAGTTTTATTGGCTCTGGCTCGTAGATATTGTAAATCAATGTCCACGAGCCGTTGGACTATCCTAAATTGGGCATCCTTGAGGTATTCATTCTGAATATTTCTCCCCATCTCCCATCTCTATCCTCCTAAGCTGTGTCCACCCACACCCCTATCTCCCTTTCAAAAGAAACTTCCAGGTTATTCGATTCCATTTTTAAATCTCTTAAGGTAACCATTTCTTTTGAAATCTCACTGATTTCCCCCTGGTGGAGCATCTTGTCTTATTTTAGTAAGTCCCTCTCTTACTCAATAGTCCAAAAACAATATATTCAAGTCCAATGTTGCTCCTCTGAAAGTTCAATAATCATAGTGTTTTACATCTCAGGATTATTAATCAGTTCCATTTAAGTAGTCCAGGCAGCTTTCCACAAATCAAAAGTCACTTTACTTTACTTAAGTGTCTTCCTTATTCTCACAATAGAGCCTCCAGTAATCATAAAATAGATAGTTATAGAACAGTAAGTATCACCAGTCCTCCAGATGAATGTTGTTTATTTTTCTTATCAGGAATTTTCCCAGGCTTGTAGGGGTATGGTATATTTTCCATCCACCAGTATAGATGGCACCCTCAGCTTAGGTTTCAGTATTGTTTCAAGTCTGATAAATTGATTAATCCAATTTTAGTTCAATTTATGGAAACAAAGTCGGCTGTTCAAGTAGATAGTTCCAGCATTTTATAATGTCTTTCCAAAACAATGCCTACCCAGTTTAAAAGTACAATTTTCTATGTTTTAAAAGGTCTTTAGCTTTTCTCTCCTTAGTTCCTTTCTTTCAGGTCTAGGATTTTTCTCTCTATGGTTGTTTGCCACTTTAAGAAATACTTCTAAGAGTCTCTTTTCCTGGATTTTTTTTCTTTTAAAGTTAGGGTCTAAATAAAAAAGGAATCTTCTCACCCAGCTCCAGTCACTGTTCAACTACACCGCTCCTGCACATTTCTTTGTTGTCTCGGCTGTCCCACTTCCTCATTGTGGACGAGAGGGAAGAAGCCATGAGTTGAACGGAAGAGTTCCTGCTCTCCACAACCTGTAGGGCGACACTCTTTTCTTCACCACCCCTACAGGGTGGCTTTAGCTGCTTTCAGAGCCCTCCAATGAGGAGAACTTGGTGCAAGAGCGCAGAGACCCGCTCCTCACATCCGATCTTGCCGCGACGTCAGCCACTTACACTTATGTTTCTTCTGATATAGCCATGGTTTACTTCTATATAACAGTGGGGGTTAAAACATGCTTTTATATACAAGCAGTTTTATTCGGTCAGTAAAGTCAAGAGACCACATACTATTTATTACTTTTCTATTAGCATTTGCATATCTTAACATTTCTCTATTTTCCTTTCTTTTGTATACTAGCATACTACTATAGCATACTAAGATATCTACATTTATATATTTGCTCTCATTTTTCATCATTTAAACATAACTTGTAATTATCTATTTTATTTAATCTTGTCAAACATAGCATAGACTTTGATTCATTGGTTTTCAGTTCCATAATCCTCTTTGCATCTTACTATCTAACCTACATTTCCTACAAATAATTTGGGTTCTGAGCTAGTCAGCAGTTGTTCAGTCCTGCACAGCTGCTTTGAGGAATTTTAGCTCTTTTCTCCTTACAGAACAGCTTCAACTCAGCGATGTTGATGGAGTTGCTCATATGAATTTCCCACTTCAGGTCCTTCCTCATGGTCAGGACTTTGACTTGGCCATTCCAAAACATTTTCTTTGGCTTTAACCATTCTTTGGTTGTACAACTTGCACATTGCCCTGGGGTTCTTTCAGACAACCTCCCCCCCTCCCAAGAGTATTAGCACTTAGCACTAACACTTAGACATATATACCGCTTCATAGTGCTTTACAACCCTCTCTAAGGCTTCTCCATTTTGGCTTTCTTTTTGTAAAATAAATGATGACGTGGTGTAAAATGTCATGTATTATTGTTCATCTGAGGTTGCATTTGCCTACTTTTAAGAACTGCTAAGGACCAGATGATTTTTACTATGTCCTGATCAGTGGTGGATTGCAAGTGGTATGCCCCGGTATGGGCGTACCGGTGCCTGCCTGGAGCCCACCCACCCACCCGAGCTCCTTACCTGTATTTGAGCTATTTGGCGCTTCTGCGCATGCACACGGTGCCTGCGTGACGCTCTGCCAAGCAGCTGGAGCGTCGTGGAGGCTCGCGGAAGCGTTGCAAAAGGTAAGGACGCAGTACGGTTGCAATGGGATCCAGAACTCACCACTGGTCCTGATACATAAAACCATAGAACTCAAAGAGGATTGACGGTATTTGATAGTAACAACCCCAAAGATTTCTCAAGGCTTTTCTTACCTATTTTGAGATACCTGGGTGAATAAATTATCTGCAAAGAAAACTTAACTAAATCTGTATTTCACCTTTGACAGCGGATGACCATCAAGCTCTCATTTGGGATATTCAGCAAATGCCTCGTGCCATTGAGGATCCAATCTTGGCTTACACAGCAGAAGGAGAAATTAACAATGTACAGTGGGCATCAACTCAGCCAGACTGGATCGCCATCTGTTACAACAACTGTCTGGAAATCCTGAGAGTTTAAAAATAACTAGATTATGAAAAATAATGAAGCAGGATGCTCCTCTTTCAATGTTCTAAAGTTAAAGAAAGCTGCATTGAAACCGTCTCACTAGCTCTTATTAGCTTCTAGGAAGACTGACAGCTGGAGTTAATGAGTATACATGATGAACTTCTACCCATCTTTTCTATCTCCTCCCCTCCCCCACTCCATGTCAATGACTTAAAAATGCAGGGATATCCTTGATGTTTCAGATCCTCTCAGATTTTATCAACTTGTTCAATTAATGTTATGTATATATATTATGGCCATTTGTGTTGAGCATTTTTATTACAATGGCACTGACTGCCGGTTAATGTTCTACCTGAAACAATTTGTTATAGTGGCCTAAAATCTATTCAAAGTTATAGAGCTATTAAAGTAACTTCTATTAAATATTTTCTTTTCCTCTCTCTCCCTGCTCCCAGGCAATTTCTTTGACACCAATTATGAGTTTGTAAGAGTTTCTGTGCAACTAAGTTATGTTGTTAAAATTGTTCTTTGCTTATAAGCAAGGACTTGTCTTTTGCAGGAGTTGTACCAATACCTTCGATTGAAGCTTTAATTTGGTGTGCTACATTAGATAATCATTTATGTTGCTGTCCCTCCTCTACAACTAAAGATACTTCAAAAGTAATAGAAATATATAAAAATGTGGAAATTTGGGTACATACCTAGAATCTGATTACAAAGGTACATGTAGTTTTAAATTGTATGTGTGTGCATTGCCCTCCCTTACAACATTATGTTCTTTACTAAAATGGAGGAAACACTTCAGCAACTTGTGGTTTTTAAACTCTTCTAATAGATTATCATTTTTCTGAGAAATTTTGCTTTAAGCTTTCAATAGCAGTTTTATATCACTTTTCTCAGCAGTGAGTGATACAATTATGTATCTTTCCATAAGGCAAAAATCTTTCCATAAGGCAGCATAGGAGATACACATACTACAAAGATTGAGAATTACACATTTTGGGATCTTTTTTTTCTGAAAACATGAAAATGATCAGATACATTCAATGTACAGAACTCTAAAATGTTCAAGCATCTCTACTGTAGGTACAGTGGATACAAAAAGTCTAAACATCCCTGTTAAAATGCCAGATGTTTGAGATATAAAAAAAGTCAGACCAAGATATATTACTTCAGAATTTTTTCCACTTTCAATATATAAGCCGTACAATTCAATTGAAAAACAATCAGAAAACCTTGGGGTGGGGATGGGGATTAAAAAAACATACAATAATGTGGTTGCATAAGTGTGTACACCCTTAAGCTAATACTTTGTTAGTATTAGCTTAGTATTAGTATTTGTTAATAGTACATCTTAGCATTTGTTAGTATTTGCTAATACTACACCTTTTGACTTTATAACAACTTTCAGTCTTTTGGGGTAGGAGCCTATCAGCATGGCACATCTTGCCTTGGGAATCATTGTGCACTCTTCCTTACAAAATCACTCAAAATCTGTCAGATTGAGAGTGCATCTCCTTTGCACAGATTTTTCGCTTGGATTCAGGTCCCCGCTCTGGCTGGGCCATTCCAAAATTTTGATCTTTGCCTGGTGAAGTCATTCTTTTGTTGATTTGGAGGTATGCTTTGGGTCATTGTCATGTTGGAAGGTGAAATTCCTTTTCACCTTCAACATTTTAACAGAGGCCTGAAGGTTTTGTGCCAAAATTGACTGATATTTGGGACTGTTCATAATTCCCTTCACCTTAACTAAAGCCCCAGTTCCAGCTGAAGCCCCAAAGCATAATGCTGCCACCACCGTTCTTCACTGTGGGTATGGTGTACTTTTGGTGATGCACAGTGTTGTTTTTGCATCAAACATACTTTGGGGAATTATGGCCAAAAGGTTCAACCTTGGTTTCATTGGACCATAACACATTTTCCCACATGCTTTTGCAGATTTTTTTTAAAATTGTGCAGCTTGTATGTTGTATTAAATGTGGGGAAAAACTGAAATGATTTATCTTGGTCTGATTTTTTTACATCTCAAAAATCTAGCAGTTTAACAGGTGTGCAGACTTTTTATATACACTGTATATTAATATGCTGCTTCTTATTCCCACTTCAAAAGCATCATGTGTATGTTAGTTTTTCTCTGATACACTAAAATGAGTGTATTTTTGATTGATTCCTCCTTCACAGAATAGCTTATTCAGATTTCAGATAAGAGGACACAGTTTCATATCAGAGAGCATTTTTCCACAGTAGCTTTTTTTTTAAATTTTTTTTGGGGGGGTTACAAACTTTAAAACCTCTTTATAGACAGAGTGTTGACTGGGTTTCCCCCCCTTTTTACATTTTCTCTTATACTTAATTAATTTTACATTACATCATTTCTAATTTCAGCCTCACATTTTCTTTCCTAATTACCATCTTAAATTTAAATTTTTCTTAACAAATAAACAAAGGTTTTTTCGCCCTTTCATAAATAGTATATCAACTTTATTGTTTCATTTTCCATTTGTTATTTCTAGTTTCTGTATGCATTTTAATATAATAAGCATTTCACTTAATTGGTTATCCACACTTAACAATAATATCTTATTTAGCTATATATCATCAACAATATCCACATATTTCCTTTTCTACCAATATCTGTCTTTTTTATTTTCCTCCTAACCATTTTCTCTCAACTCATCTCTTGCTCTCTTTGATGTTCTATTTTTCTTCAGCTTTCTTTTTCTCCTTCTATCTCCTACTCTTAGATTCCCTTTTTTCTTCTTTTTTTCCTTTTGTATATCTTCTGGCTTTCCCCTATCATTCTTCTTTGATTTATTTGAGTAACCCTTCCTTGGATTCCTCTTTTTTGCTTCCTAGTATTTCTCTCTTTACTTTTAGGTTGTTCTTCCCTTAGATAGTATTTTCCTTTTTCTCTCTCTGCTCCTTCTGTATCTCTATAAATCTCAGTAAGATTGCCTACCTGACTTTTATTTTCAGATTTTTTCTCCATCCTATTAGTCTTTTGTCTCTCTTTTGTATTTCCCTTTATCAGTTCTTCTCCAACCTCCTATTCTATATATTTCAATGCTTTTTCTGTTTCTTTAGTACCTTTTAGAGGTGAACGTTCATTTTTCAACATTTCCAGTCTCTCTTCAAACATCCCACATTCCATGTTCAAGTTTAACAAGTTTTTTAATATTTTGTGTTTCACCACATTTAATTGAGTCTCTTTCTTGTTTCCAAATTTTCCAGCTATAGTATCCAGTCCCAGGGTAAATCAGTCTATTTCAAAGCATTTAATTTTCTTTCTCCGTCATTCCAAAACAAAGTCAAAACAACCAAGACAAGCTGTACACTCCTTAGAGCTTTTCCACTTATCTTTTCTGTACTCTGTATTCAAGGTTAAAACTTTCCACTGTTATTTATTGCCAGATGTTGTACTCTCTTCCCTCCAGTAGATTGCATTTACAATCTCCCAATCAGTCAAATCGGTAAACTGTCATTATTTTCAAGAGTCAAAAATTCCAAATCCATTCAATATAGGTCTTTCTATTTTCTTTGTGTCTTTCCTTTCCTTTTTAAAAAAAATGTTTAATCCAAATATTTTAGCCACAATCTTCTTGGGCAGTCACCTTTTCCCCCCCTTCCTTTCCCCTCTCTTCATTTTCCAAGCGCCACTTAGCTGCTGCTTTAAATTGTCAAAAAAAAAAGTAGTTCCAAATTAAAGATTTTCTTTACCCTTGGGTCAGCCAGCCTTCTTCCCGGTCTCCACACTGTGTCCAATCACTGTGCCTGCTCTAAACTTGATCTGGATGCCCCGACTTCAGAGCGGTCATTGAAGATGGCCGCCACCCCTGCCGCTGGTCTAGAGAGCTTTGTTTCGCACCTGCCGAGGAGCTTTCCTTGCTCCTCGCGGTCACAAAAACAACTCGCTCTCTTCTCCATGTCTTCACAATGGTTCTGGCCCAAAGGGCCTCCTGCCGGCAGTTCGCCAGTTGGGGTTTTCGCAAGACTCCTCGGAGCTCGCTATTTCCCCTGCCATTCCACCACGACGCTTCTTGGGTTCCTCCTTTTCCACAGTAGCTTGAGTGAAGTATGATCAGAATATCTTTTCACTTGTAACCACCAATTATGTATATACTGTTGTAAGATCAACTATGACAAAGCTATTATTTGTCTAATATGTTAGTATAACACAGTTGAGGGATACAGTATACATACAGTATCTGTACTTGTCTATGGCACATAGACCATGGGCAGAAGATTTACTGTATTTTTCGGAATATAAGACGCACACACCCCTCAAAAGAGGGTGAAAATTTGGGTGTGTCTTATACACCGAATGTAGCCAAAAATGCGAGGCACGGAGGAGGCGATGGTCTGTGGCAATCCCTGCAGCCTGGAACAGCTGATTGGGCGTATTCCAGGAGGCTGATCCACCTGCCAATCAGCTGCTCACGCTGAATCAGGCTGCAATAATGTGCTGAAGCTGACCTGGCTGTTCGCTATTTGCTGCAAGAACATGTCAGAGTTTGCAGCAGCAATCACATTCAGAAAGCACACACAAGTAACTGATTCAGCAGGATTCAATAACTTATCTTTATATATAATATAACTCATTAAGTAAATATACAATACCAAAAGCAGGTTTTCCAACGTGGTAGTTCAGCAGAGGAGAAGTTTCACTTTCAGTTTTAGTTTCAGATATCAACACAGCATGCAGCTTTAGTACAGAACTGTACAGAGTGTGGCTTACCCTGGCTTAGTACAGAGTGTGGCTTACCCTGGCTCCTTGCTGTCTCCTTCCTTGTTGCTCACACAGCAAATATTGTTTGTTTCCAAACAGCCCTCAATTCTCTCACACACTGACAGGATGCTAGTCAGATGAATACCATGTATGCCAGTAGGCAGAGGCGGAATTTTTTTCCCTTATTTTCCTCCCCCCAAACTAAGGTGTGTCGTATACTCCAAAAATGGGCCAGTCACGTTATTAAACAGCCATGGAACGCAGGCAAGTGGGTGGGCCAAATGAGCCACCACCGTTCCGGGCCAAACCACCTGTAACCCACCACTGCTTTGTAGGTTGTGTGCTAAGTTTGGTTGAAACTTGGTGGATGATGCAATGAAGGGCAATGAAATGGGGTAGATCTTTGTTATGTAGAATAGACTGACCCAGGGCTTAATGGCCCATTAGCAAAGGTGGGGGCTGAGTTTCTGCTTCTATGAGTTTCTACCTTTCTTTTAGAGGAAATATTCTGTCTTTTTAGTATATCCTAAAATATTTCATTTTTCTAGGAGAGGGGTGGGTTTTAACTTCCAACAATCCCCCCTTTTTGCCAGAATATGTGGGTGAAACACCCTTGCTATTGGCAAAATATTAAAAATTGAGCAGATCAGGGAAAATTGATAGGTGCTTTTAATTTTTCTGATGGAAAGGGGAAGGCATTGATAGAGGCAATAGAAAATGATTCCTTCAGTCGCTCCCAAAAGCTTTCAACCATGAAGGTCTAGCAGCCAGTGCAAAGGTTCTTGAAAGAATTTTACAGTATCCAATTTTCCCATGCCAATTATTTTTAAATGTTAGATATCACTTTCTGTGAGCTACTGGACAGGTTGTAAGCAAGCAGAAGTCCCAAAATTTTTCACAGCCATGCTTTTGCCTTTAAATAACTACAGGCTGCCTATTTCCAAGGGATGGTCCTTGAACCTGACTTAGCTCTTACTTTAGTGCGTCCAGGATTTGTGAGTCAAATTGAGGTTAGCCAATGTGCAATCCAGACTACTTAGTATTTTTACAATTATACACAATGAGCCCTGGGACTCCTTCTCATGAGACCACCAGTGCAACGTATCCTGCTTTACTGGGCTACTGGGCAGCATCATTTGTGAGTCACAGTCAGGGCTTGGGTTTTGGATATCTCTTTTCTGCTATCTCTTCAAGTGAGGGAATTGCCTGAGGGGGATTGCCCTCCCCCATGGAATTAGCAGGGAGTGACTGCTTGGAGTTTAGTGCCACAGAGCAAAAAGGAGCAGCTTTGTGAGGAGGTAAGTGAAGGGGATAACCTCAGTCTAATTCTGAATGGTGTCTCCGTGCACATGTGTATATAGCTACTTCTAAAATAGAGGCAATGCAAACATGCTGGACAAATTTCCCTACCACCAGATAAAAGTCCAAGGTGTTCAGAACTTGCTGTGGCAATCACTCCCAAATACAATTCTTACATGAGTACATTAAACTGATTACAATATAAATGAGGCAAGAAAGAAAGCCTTACAATGAATTTCCACTCTCCCCCCACAGTCTTTCCAGCTGTCTTCTGAGGATTGAAAAGAGTCTTTTAGTCTTTACTTGTCCATCTCAGGGTCCTTTCTTTCATGTCTGCTGGGTGGTAAGGCTGGTCAGTCAGGCTTGGGAAGGTCTGCTCCACTCTGGCTGCTGTGATGACTTTCTAGTGGAGGGCTGGATTCAAACCCAATTCCTTGCTCAGTGAATGGAAGGTCTCCTCTGGAGGCATCTGGATCCATGTGCTCTGCTCATCTGTGCAGGGCTGAAAGACATGAGAACAAGGTCACACACACCCTTTCTGGGTGAGGAAAGGCATTGTAGGGGAATAAAAAATGGAGAGAGAGAGTGGGGGTGGGTAAATGACTTGCAGACAGAGTTTGAAAAGAAACAACAACACATCAGTATTGCAGTTACTAAACAGATAAACTGGTAACAATATGGGGATATCACAGATGAGAAAAGGGAGCTGGATTCACATGCTTCAGGAAAGAGGAACAGGTAAAACCATTTAAACACATACACTAAGCGCAAGAGTTATTTTTTTCTGTAAATGAACTTAAAACATTCCCTCATAACCTTGGGTTGTTACTTTAAGGTACAAATTGGGAAGGAAAAAATAATACTTCTCTTTACTCTGTTTTTGTTGGCCAAACAAACACAGGGCAAAGGCTCCTTTTTTTCTTCTTCACTCAGTTTTGTGGGGCCAACAAAACGAAGCAAAGGCAATTTCTGCCAGTTTACTCTTTTCTTTCTTTGAACAATTTAACATTCTTGCCTTTTTTTGGATTGGAGACATTTTACAGTTACAATTACCTCAAGGGCGCACAAAGACTTAGACATACACACACACAAAAACAAGGAGGACAAAGAGAGGAAAACAACTCTTGAGGTTTACACACACAGTGATCATTCCCACCATAAATCTCAGTTAAATTAGGGAAGGCACAAATCTTAACAAACATACCATGTGGTTCCATAGAAGACAGAGAAAGAGACAAAGAAACAAAGAAACCCCCCAACATTTTCCCTTCTAAGTACCTTTATTTAGCCAAATTTGCTTTCAGAGTGGAAGTCAAAAGTATCGCATTCTGGCCAAATCTGTCTTCCTGTGTCATCCTTCAGCAAAGCCCATTTCTTGCATATCTTTCTTGCTCTTTGCTTCCCCCCCCATTCTGGCTAGGACAGGCTCGTCCAATGCCTCGAGCAAGTCGCCTAAGGGGGTCCTACTTGTTGCCTTTGAACTGCAGCTTCCCATGTTCCCTCTGAGATGTGGGGCTCACTTTGGCTCAGTCAGTCCCAAACAAAAAGGAAAAAAAAAACCTTCAGCCCACGGTTTTCAGACAAAAAAGCGTCTGACTCCGGTTCCCTACAGAGTACTGGCACCCCTTCTCTTGGGAACTTCAGCCCACGATTTTCAGATCCTCTTTGATCCAGGAGGACCTCCGCCTGGGGGTAGTACTGGCACCTCCTGCCCATGGTTTTCAGCCCCTTCTGGATCTGGGAGGACCTCTGCCTTATGCAGTAGTATGGCACCTCCACTACCCCTTTGGCACCTCAAGAACTAAGCTTTGCTTCTCGGTTTCCCTTTCACAGGGCATAAAGAACAACGGCAAAATGTTCTTCCCACCCTTCAATCACAATCACATCCCACTTGGCTTTTCCTCTTATGTGCAGAAGGTCTCACACTCTGATGCCACCCTCCCCAGTTTTCCCTGTTCTGTCAGCCAAGGCTCAGAGGAGCTAGCAACAGACCGGGGTGTGGCTAGAGGCCAAACAGAGAAATGAAATCCAGCTGCTGTCCAACGGTGAAAACACACACATACACACAAGCATACACATTTCCCACACTTTCCCATGCCTTAAAATTAAAATTTAGAGGTACTCACCTTTCCAAGCAGCCTTTGAGCTCAAAACTCAAAACCTCTTTTAAACCTAGTTCCAAATGGCCAAGGTCCAAGAAAACTTACCCACAGACTCAATGGGTTTGCTGCCGGCAAGGGAAGCTTACTTGGGCCAGGTCCATTGGTTAGGATAGCTTGGAGTCCCATCTCTGGGGTGCCAAATTGTTGGAAGAAATGTCCATCTGGGTTCAGTTCCAAGTGGGGAAAAAGACACTGGAAACATGGAGGCTGTTTGAAAATATGGTTTAATGGTGGACAGGATCACATGGCTTGAGTTCCTGAACAGGATCACATGGCTTGAGTTCCTGAGCAGAAAAGGGAAGAGATGCTGTGAGTCCCTGAGTTTTATGCCCTCTCTGGGCTTTGAACTTCCTGGGGCACAGGAAGAGTATCCTGATTGGTTGCTGTCAGAGGTCATAGCTAGCTTTGTAGGTTGTCTGTGTGCTAAGTTTGGTTGAAACTTGGTGGATGGTGCAATGAAGGGCAATGAAATGGGGTACATCCAGTGGTGGGAGTCTGCCGGTCCTGGCCAGTTCAGGCGAACAGGTAGTAGAAATTCTGGCTACCCATGCCCCTCACCTCCTCTCCCCTCTCCTCCCCGTCCCACCCCGCTGGTGCCTTAGAGTTACACTGCGGCATAGCTGCAGCTGCTCTTTAGCTCCCTTGCCTGGCTCGACATGGCCACGTGGCACAGCCTACTTCTTTGCCTTTCCCGTGGTCTACAGCGGCGGTCTCCCATTCATCTGACTTGGCCTGCTCCTGACCGTTCCAGCAGCAACAGGTAAGCTGGGTGTCCCCTTGGGGAAGCGGGGCTTTGAGAGTGGTGTTCAGAGGGCTGTTGGGGATTGCTGAAGAGTTACCCAGGGCCAGGCGCTGCCCCTTAAAGGCTTGGATGTTTTTCGTTGAGTTTTAAAAACTCAGGTGAGGTTTTCAGGCATAGCTGCGTGGTGGCCCGTCTTCTTTTTCCACACCTGCTAAGATGAGCAGAAAGGGAGAGGAGGCTTTTCAGTTGGAATAACACTTAAGAACCGCTAACTCTTTGGTACATGAATTTCAGTTCATATAATATAGAATTAATAAGAATGCTTTGCATTTCTGAGGGTTAGCTATGAAGGATGGTCAAAAGTTTTAGGTAAGCTATGTAACAGACAGCAAGAAATATATATAGTAATTGATAACAGAGAGAGACACAAATTGGTGTGTGGAATAAATCACAATAGTTAGGTTCACTCATTGTACTATGTTGTGTGTTGTTTATGGCATCAGGCACAATTGCCTGATTTATCACAAAGATGGGTTCCCATAATATGAATTCAGAACTAACAGAACATGTTACACTTCACAAGCATGTTTGAATCCGTCCCTTTTAAAAATGATATTGGCAACATGTACAAATTGGTTTTCTGCATGTAGGGAAAAAACATCAAAAGCAACAGATGATGTAAAGCATCTACAACAAATAGGTTTTATTCCTATTGTAAAACTTGTATAGTTTTTAATTCATATTGTAAAACTTGTGTAGTTTATAAAGTTTTTAATTCATATTGTAAAACTTGTATAGTTGTGTTGAGTTTTTCATTCATATTGCAAAACTCTTGTAACAAAATCTAGTTTTGTGTACCTCTTATTATTTAAGTATTAAATGCATAAAATAAACTACCTTTTGGTATATCTTTTTTTATA
Organism: Natrix helvetica; assembly: GCF_964273705.1. Lineage (NCBI taxonomy): Eukaryota > Metazoa > Chordata > Lepidosauria > Squamata > Natricidae > Natrix > Natrix helvetica. The sequence goes on along the minus strand of NC_138555.1, from coordinate 54,688,322 downwards.
CTTAAAATGTAATTAGGGCAAACAAATGATGTTGAGTTGGCCATGCCCACCCAGTCACATGATCACATAGTCATGCCCACCCAGTCACACGACCACCTGGCCATGCCTACCCAGTCACATGGTCAGCTGGCCATGCCCACCCAGTCACATGGTCAGCTGGCCACGCCCACAGAACTGGTAGTAAAAAAAATTGAATTCCACCACTTGGTAGATCTTTGTTATGTAGAATAGACTGACCCAGGACTTAATGGCCCATTAAAAAAGGTGGTGGCTGAATTTCTGCTTCTCTGAGTTTCTACTTCTCTTTTAGGGGAAATATTCTGCCTTTTTAGTATATCCTACAATATTTCATTTTTCTATGAGAGGGGTGGGTTTTAACTTCCAACATATGAATCCAGTGTCTTTTTCCCCACTTGGAACGGAACCCAGAAGGATATTTCTTCCAACAATTCCATGAAGACAAGCTGGAAGGTGTGACGTAAACTTAATGAGTCAATTTGAATTAGGGTGGATTTTTATCAGTTTGATATTTGTAATTGAAAGAAAGTCTTAATGTAAAGTTTGAAAATGTATTTTCCCTTTATATTGTGGGAAGACTAGTGCCCCCTCCCAAACGAGAACTCCAAGAGAAACTCTATTCCCCTGACTTCTTTCCTGAAGAGCAAGGGTTAAAACTAAAGGCCAGAAAAGAAGCCCCGGAGAATAAAAATACCATCTCCGGTTTTCTTTCTTCTCACCTCTCTCTTAATAGAAAATCACTGCAGGCTAATAGCCTGCACAAGCCCCATTCACAAAATAGATTCATTGTTTCCTCCATAAACTGAATAGCTCCAGTTACAGTACAATAACAATATCTTGGGCTGGCTGGCTCATTGATAAAATTCGGCTAAAAGTCACGGAGGAACCAACATTAATAGAATAAAAACAGCTATACCACTTAACAGGATTAAGGTCATATTGTCTGACAGGAATAAGAAAATGGCACTACTTGACAGGATTAGGCCTGGGGGGAGGGGGACCATCGCTCTAGACCCTTGATGGCAAACCTATGGCATGTGTGCCACAGGTGGCATGCAGAGCCCTCTCTGCAGGCATGCCAGCCATCACCCAGCTCCGCCGCACATGCACATGCGCCTCCGCCGGCCAGCTGGTCTTTGGGTCTCTGCCGTGCATGCACGGGGCCTTCACCGATCTCCACAGGAATGGAGGAGAAAGCCTGGGTGTGCTGAGGGGTGAGAAACTGTTTAGATGGGGGAGGCAGGAATGGAGGAGAAAGCCTGGGGGCACTGGGGAGAAACTGCGGCGATCACGAGGGTCGTCCCGTCCCCCCCGCACCCTGTTTTGGCCCTGAAAAGCCGCCTGCTAGAAGCCAAAATGTGGGCTGGGCGGGCAGGGCACATGCGCAGGGGGGATGCGCAAGGGATGTGGGCGCATGTATGGGGTGCATGCACAGGGGGAATGGGTCACGCACACGTGCATTCGCAGGGGTGCACGCACACTTTCGGCACTTGGCACCAAAAAGGTTAACCATCACTGCTGTAGACTAATTACCAGCCTTCGGGAAACAAACACCACCAATCAAATAACAAAGATATACAAAAGCAAACCTCAGATTTTGAAACACTGTAAAGGGTATAAAAATCTCTGTACTCACTGAGCCAGGGGTCCAGCTGACCCAGAAGCCACTGCTGTCCCAGGACCATTGGATTCCGAAATAAAACCTTTCCGAATAGCCTGCTTCCCAGTTCTTTTTCCCGCCAGCGCCAATCACTCCACCCCAGCTGCAGAGAATAAACCAGAGGAACTTTTTCTTCCAACAATATATAATGCTTATGTAATTCCTAAAGCTTGTAAAATATTATGGAAAATGTATTTGAAAGTGTCTATGTTAAGAGAAAGTTAAAGAAAAAGATGTATGAGCTTAAAGAAAAGTTTAGAATTTTATAAAGGATGTATACAAGAAGAAAAAAATTATTCTATGAGGGTAACTTGGAGGGAGTGATTTAAATTTAATGAGGTAATTGGAGTTAGTTGGAATTTCATTGGTCTAAAAGTAAACTTTAAAAGTATGCATGTTAAGAGGAAGTTTTAAAAAAGATGTATTAGAATGTTTTGAGTTTAGAAATGTTTTTAAATAAAAGTTTAGTTTTTTAAAATGGATGAAAAAACAGTATTTTTTCCCTGTAAGGTTAAAGAATCTGAAAGAATACAGTGAATGTTAATATAAATGCTGATAGTTTATAAAGATTAGTAAGTGCAAATACATATATATTATTTCCACAGCAAGGAAGATGAATCAGAAATGGTTAAATTGATTGCTTTATTCAAAGAGGAGAATATATTTAATTATATTTTTTATTTGGATATCACTTCTGGATTTTGTGCTTGTGATGAAAAAAAATGAAACTTGGACTTTGGTTTTGCTGATTAAATTTGTTGTTATAGAAATGGCTAGTTATATACTAATGTGTGAAAGTAAAAAGTTAAGGCTGTAAAGTTATCTTGTACTGTGCTAAAAAGAGTCGGAGGTCGACGCTTTTTTCTTTTTCCCTTGTACCTTGTATTTTCTTTCCTCCTCTCTTTTTCCTTACCTTAATTTCCTATTTTTATTTGTATTTGTATTTTATACTGTTGGAAGAAATGTCCATCTGGGTTCAGTTCCAAGTGGGGAAAAAGACACTGGAAACATGAAGGCTGTTTGGAAAGATGGTTTAATGGTGGACAGGAGCACATGGTTTGAGGTCCTGGGCAATTGAGCACATGGGTGTGTAAGAGAGAGATTTATACCCTCTCTTGGACTTTGAACTTGCTTCCTGTTCCTGTGGCAGGGGCATGCATTCTGATTGGTTGTCAGACTCCCATGCAGGGGTAATTTTCAGTGGTGGGATTCATTTACCTTCCCTACCAGTTCGCAAATGTGAGTGCACGTTCCGGTTTGGGCACTTGGTGCCGAAAAGGTTTGCCATCACTGAGCTAGAGATTCAGTTTGCTGGATTTCACTTGGAGTACAAAATGAAGCAGGGCAAAGGCTAACAGAGTTTTGTCAGGAGAACACTCTGGTCATAGGAAACACTCTTTTCTAACAACCAAAGAGACAGCTCTACATTGACATAATTGTCAATACCGAAATCAGACTGATTATGTACTTTGCAGACAAAGATGGCAAACCTTTTAGGCACAGAGTGCCCAAACCGGAAGGTGTGTGTGTGTGCATGTGCGCATGCGCCAGAGCACTGGAAACCCGACAACCAGCTGGCCGGCGTGCATGCGTGCCTCGGAAACCTGATGACCAGCTGGCTGGCTAAGCTGGGGCAACAGCACGTGTGCCCGCAGAGAGGGCTCTGCGTGCCACCTCTGGCACACGTGCCATAGGTTTGCCATCACGGCTCTAGCTCATACTTGTTTTTCTACAGGATTACAGTTGAAACTGCAAAAATTAGAATATCGTGCAAAAGTTCATTTATTTAAGTAAAGCAACTTAAAAGGTGAAACTAATATATATGCAAAGCAAGATAGTTCAAGCCATGATTTGTCATAATTGTGATGATTATGGCTTACAGCTCATGAAAACCCCAAATCCACAATCTCAGAAAATTCAAATATTACATGCAATCAATAAAACAAGGGTTGTACATAAAACAATATCGGACCTCTGAAAAGTATAAGCATGCATATGTACTCAGTACTTGGTTTGGGCCCTTTTTGCAGCAATTACTGCCTCAATGCGGTGTGGCATGGAAGCTATCAGCCTGTGGCACTGCTGAGGTGTTATGGAAGACCAGGATGCTTCAATAGTGGCCTTCATCTCTTCTGCATTGTTCGGTCTCATGTCTCTCATCTTTCTCCTGGCAATGCCCCATAGATTCTCTATGGGGTTCAGGTCAGGCGAGTTTGCTGGCCAATCAAGCACAGTAATCCCAACAGTCATTGAACCAGGTTTTGGTGCTTTTGGCAGTGTGGGCAGGTGCCAAGTCCTGCTGCAAAATGAAGTCAGCATCCCCATAAAGCTCATCTGCGGAAGGAAGCATGAAGTGCTCCAAAATCTCCTGGTAGACGGCTGCGTTGACCCTGGACTTAATGAAGCACAGTGGACAAACACCTGCAGATGACATGGCTCCCCAAATCAACACAGACTGTGGAAACTTCACACTGGACTTCAAGCATCTTGCAGTGTGTGCCTCTCCATTCTTCCTCCATACTCTGGGTCCTTGGTTTCCAAATGAGATGCAAAAGTTGCTCTCATCAGAAAAGTGGACTTTGGACCACTGAGCAACAGACCAGGTCTGTTTTTCTTTAGCCCAGGTAAGACGCTTCACCTTGTTTGTTGTTCAGGAGCGGCTTGACAAGAGGAATACGACATTTGAAGCCCGTGTCCAGGATCCGTCTGTGTGTGGTGGCTCTTGATGCACTGACTCCAGCCTCAGTCCACTCCTTGTGAAAGTCCCCAACACTTTTGTTGTTAAAAATTTTTATTTGTACTTTAAAACAAACAAAAACATACATACATATATATATATATAATCAATTACATGTCTATTTAGCATGTCAGTTGGTCACAAACATTTGTGCATCACCGCTTTCTTTTTTTTTTTGCCAAAAACTTTTTTATTTATTTTTAATTTTCAAAACAAACATAAAAATCCCCCTTCTTTACATACTGTAGAAAGTGTATCAGTTGGTTACAAATGGTTTTTGTGCATCTCTTCTACTGTCATCAAGTATAATTCATATTAACTCTGGTATCTTAACTCAAATGTTTATACATATTACCATCATCATACCTCCACTTTTATTTGACTATAATTGTTTAAACGTCCTTCATCATGAAATATAGCAAAATTTAATTCATAACCACATACTGGCATTTCATTTACTTATTTATAAGATCCTCCATTAACATTAAATCCTTATATCCTATTCTAGCTAAACATCCATAATATTTAATAACAAAGTTTTCTAATCCTCCTTTCCAAATCGCTGTTTACAATTTACATCCAATTTCCTTATATTATACCCATACATATATATTGGTTATTATTATTATCCTTTCTTTATTTGGCTATATTCTATGTCACATTTCCCCCCTAATAATCAAAACTGTGTCTAATTTAGTTCTCTTTTTTATTGTTATTATTATTATTAACCTTTATATATAATCTCGGGTATAATTCAATATTCATATCCAATTATTACTTATCATAACACTACACATTGTATACAATATTATCATTATCAATTTTTTATTTGACTATACCTATTATCACTAAGTTTCACTAGGTTTAGCTAGTAGTTTTAAATTATACTCTTCCATCTATCAACCTGTATCTTTCCAATAACAAAACAATCTTATGTCCTCTGCCATTTGTGGTATCAGTCTTCTAAGCTTCTTCTTAATCAGCTTTGTATGGACTAGTCCTAGCAACTCATTGCTTGTAAGATCTCTCATATAATCCTGATGCCCTCTTTCTCCTTCTTTATTCCACTTGTCTTTAGTTGTCCAGCCTCAGTCCACTCCTTGTGAAAGTCCCCAACACTTTTGAATGGCCTTTTCCTGACAATCCTCTCCAGGCTGCGATCATCCCTGCTGCTTGTGCACCCTTTTCTTCCACACTTTTCCCTTCCACATAACTTTCTATTAATGTGCTTTGATACAGCACTTTGGGAACATCCAACTTCTTTGGCAATTACCTTTTGAGGCTTTCCCTCCTCATGGAGGGTGTCAATGATGGTTTTCTGCACAACTGTCAGGTCAGCAGTCTTTCCCATGATTGTGATTCCTACTGAACCAGACTGAGAGACCATTTAAAGGCTCAGGAACCCTTTGCAGGTGTTATGGCTTAATTAGCTGCTTAGGGTGGGACACTTTGAGCCTAGAATATTGCACCTTTTCACAATTTTCTAATTTTCTGAGATTGTGGATTTGGGGCTTTCATGAGCTGTAAGCCATAATCATCACAATTATGACAAATCACGGCTTGAACTATCTTGCTTTGCATGTAATGAGTCTATCTCATATATTAGTTTCACCTTTTAAGTTGCATTACTGGAATAAATGAACTTTTGCAGGATATTCTAATTTTTTGAGTTTCACCTGTACATGCTCTCAAGCAAATCTCCTGGGCTATTTGTTTGACAGTTTCTGAAAGTAACTCAACTAGAAGCAGTTGTGAGTGTTCCACAGTCGGTCTGTCTTGTCCAAAAGGTAACCTTGAACATTTTCAGTTTATAAGATTTATTTCACAAAAGCAGCTTCAAAACAGCACAGATTGAGAAGTTTGGCATGGTTGAAAGGGGACCAGAACATTCCAGAGCTCTCCAGAATGTTATTTCTTTTTTTTAATATATTTTTTTATTTTTAATTTTCAAAACAAACACAACACATAAAATCTTCCTTCTTTACATACTGTAGAAAGTGTATCAGTTGGTTACAAAAGACTTTCGTGCATCTCTTTCAGTCATCAATCATAATTCCACAGTCATCAATCATAATGGAACGGCATCTACATGGAGGGAAGTATGCAGTGGAGTACCCCAAGGCTCTGTTTTAGGCCCAGTATTCTTCAACATCTTCATCAATGATTTGGATGAGGGAATAAATGGGGAACTCATCAAATTTGCAGATGACACCAAGCTGGCAGGAATAGCCAACACTCCAGAAGATAGGCTTAAGATACAGAAGGATCTTGACAAACTTGAACATTGGGCACTATCTAATAAAATGAAATTCAATGGTGAAAAGAGTAAGGTTCTACATTTAGGCAACAAAAATGGAATGCACAGGTACAGTATAGATACCTTGCTCAGTAGTAGTAACTGTGAAAGGGATCTTGGAGTCCTAGTGGACAACCATTTAAATATGAGCCAGCAGTGTGCAGCAGCTGCCAAAAAAGCCAACACAGTCCTAGGCTGCATCAACAGAGGGATAGAATCAAGATCACGTGAAGTGTTAATACCACTTTATAATGCCTTGGTAAGGCCACACTTGGAATACTGCATTCAGTTCTGGTCGCCACGATGTAAAAAAGATGTGGAGACTCTAGAAAGAGTGCAGAGAACAGCAACAAAGATGATTAGGGGACTGGAGACTAAAACATATGAAGAACGGTTGCAGGAACCGGGTATGTTTAGCTTAAGAGAAAGAAGGACTAGGGGAGACATGATAGCAGTGTTCCAATATCTCAGGGGTTGCCCCAAAAAAGAGGGAGTCAAACTATTCTCCAAGGCACCTGAGGGTAGAACAAGAAGCAATGGGTGGAAACTAATCAAGGAGAGAAGCAACTTAGAACTGAGGAGAAATTTCCTGACAGTTAGAACAATTAATCAGTGGAACAGCTTGCCTCCAGAAGTTGTGAATGCCCCAACACTGGAAGTCTTTAAGAAGATGTTGGATAGCCATCTGTCTGAAAAGGTATAGGGTTTCCTGCCTAGGCAGGGGGTTGGACTAGAAGACCTCCAAGGTCCCTTCCAACTCTACTATTGTATTGTATTGTATTGTATAATTCATATTAACTCAAGTATTTTAAGTCAGATATTTATACATGTTACCGTCATCATACCTCCATTTTCATTTGACTATAATTGTTTAAACGTCCTTCATCATAAAATATACCAAGATTTAAAACATAACCACATACTGGCATTTCATTTACTAGTTCTAAAATCCTCCGATAACACTGAATCTTTATGGCCTATTCTAGCTAAACATCCATGCAATCAAGTGCTCTAATGGATGCTTAGTTCATTAAGGCAGTTGCAAAATGTCTATCACTATAGTATTACATCACAGCCTATAATTAGAACAAGCATTTTGTAAGCTGTTGTTTACTGGTGCATGATGCTCTTCCTCCTGCCTTTGATGGCTTTCTATTTTATTGATTTTTCTGTAAGTTTTAGATTTTTAAAATCCATTTTACAACCATTTGGACAGGTCCATTCAGAACAGAAACAGGCAGAAAACGGTTTCCAAAGTGTCTTAGTGACCACTGCACACTTCTGACATGAATACAAGTGCACATTGGGAGGAGAGGATTTCCCTAATATTTGCATATCCAAGGGAGAAAAGGTGGGGTATAAATCTAAAAAACAACAGTGTCGACATGGGGTAAGTGCTACTACTTGAGCTAGACCAATAAAGTCATATTTTCTAGATTACTTTTCCTGTCGGGTAGTAAACTGTAGGTACTAAGGTATCCTTAAAGTGCTATTTTGCCAGGCAGTGTGTGTCCCTGAAATAGCTTTAGTGCAATTGTCCAGTGTTGGAAGAAATGTCCATCTGGGTTCAGTTCCAAGTGGGGAAAAAGACACTGGAAACATGGAGGCTGCTTGGAAAGATGGTTTAATGGTAGACAGGACCACATGGTCTGAGGTCCTGAACAGAAAAGGTAATCACATGCTTCAAGATGTTGGGTGAAGAATAAAAGAGAGCGGAATGCTGAAAGTTCCTGACTTTATGCCCTCTCTGGCCTTTGATCTTGAGCTTGTACTCTGATTTGTTGTCAGACTCCCATGGGGCCATGCAGGGGCAACTCTTTAGGTTGTGCTTTGAGTCAAGGTTTGGTTGAGCATTGCTTCTTCCCAGGTGCCCTGTGGTGAGTTTCTGTAGAAGGCTAATCATACCTTTGTTATGTAGAGTAGACTAGCTCAGACTTTAATGGCTCATTGACCCGGGGGGGGGGGGCAGGGGGGCGGGCAGGAAGCTGAAGGGAGCTACTTTGTCTTTAAAAACATGTTTCTCCCTTTTCACATCCAGGGAAATATAATATTCTGCCTTTTCAATATTTCCCAGGATATTTCATTTTTCTAGGAGAGGGATGAGTTTTAACTTCCTACACCAGTCCTGTAGCTAACAAATTTTGGCTAATATGGAATGTTTATGCAGGATGAGGATGTCAGGGAAAAAAATGCCCTGGGAAATCTGAGATCAATGGACCGTGGCTGATTCCCTTCCGCATATCTTTTGAGATATTGAGAAAAATAAAAGTCTTTAAAAATATTCTAATTAATAAACAAACTTTAATAAAAGTAAATAAAACAGAAATAACTAATTGGTTACATTTTGATAAAGAAAGCTACGTCTGCCAAAGTTGGCTGCCGAACAAAGAAGAGAGGAATTTTGGAATGTGTAACGCGTGCGCAATAAATCACTTTCAGATAAGAACTTTTATGACCTGCGCAATAAAGCTTTCTTAGTTTAACTCTTGAATGTCAGTTTAGGCAGTTCAGGCCTAGCAAACTTTTTAACATCGTGACACCCCTTCTTTTGCTAGTCTGGGCTGACGTCATCAAATCATCAATTAAGGCACATCTTCTTTCGCAGATACTCGTGTTGATTTGCGGCGAGTGGTTTGTTAAGCATGTCTGCGATCTGATCATGTGTAGAAACATATTGCAATTTAACAAAACCTTGCTTAACTAATTGCTTTGTGTTTTGATAACGAATGTCAATGTGTCTGGACCTAGAACCTGTAAAATGTGACTCAGAAATATAAACAACAGATACATTATCTTCCATCACGGTGATTGGTCGAATCGGACGTGTCCAGATATCTGTGATCAAAGCATCAAACCACGTTAGAGAATTACAAGCATCTGAAACACAAGCATATTCAGCTTCAGTAGATGAACATGAAACAAAACTCTGTTTTCTCACTTGCCAGTAAACAGGACAACCATTTAGGAACATCATGTAACCAGAAGTGCTTTTGCGTGACTTCTTGTCGCTCGCCCAGTCGGAATCAACAAAACAAATCAACTTTGGTTGATCAGTGTGTGTTGGTTCTAGCAATAACTTCATGTGCTTAGTGTGTTTCAGGTATTTCAACAACTTCTTAATGCATGACCAATGAAATTGTGTTGCCTTACCTACGTGTCGTGATAAAAGATTAACACTAAGTGCGATGTCAGGTCTGGTCCAACTACTAATGTATAATAGTGAACCAATGACTGAACGATAGAGTGTTTGATCCTCGAACTCAGGACTTGGTTCATGTGTTAAGTTGTGAAAATCTGTTTGCATGGGTGTCTTTGTTGTGCTAGCATCTTTCATGTTGCAATGATGTAGAATGTGGTCAATTTTCTCCTCTTGTGAAAGACTAAACCCCTTCTGTGTCTTTTCAATTTGAACACCTAAATAAGTGCTAATGTGTCCTAAAGATTTTAGTGTGAAGTATCTCTGCAAACTTTTGGCAAAAATCTCACTCATTTTCTTATTTGGACCAATATAAACAATATCATCAACATAAACAAGAATTATCTCATATGCATTGTTAGATCTTTTTGTGAACACGCATTCATCAGTTTCGGACTTAATAAAGCCCATTGAATTTAGTTTGTCAGTAAGACATAAATACCACATTAAACCTGACTGTTTCAGACCATAAAGACTTTTGTTCAGGAACCAGGTATCCCCTTCTTGCTTTCGGAGTCCTGGAGGGCTTCTCACGTAGATCTCTTCATCTAGGTCTGCATGTAGATAAGCTGTGTCCACATCAAATTGGAAAACTTCTAAACCAAGAATAGTTGCAGTGGTTAAAGCAATTTTTACACTTTCAGTTCTGACTGTTGGTGAGTAAGTGTTTGTGTAGTCCTCAGGATAACGTTGAGCGAAACCCTGAGCTACCAGTCTGGCTTTGTATAAAGACTCACCATTTGGTTTCTTCTTGATTCTGTAGACCCATCGGGTGCCAATGACTTTCTTGTTTGCTGGAGGTTTTGCAGGTGTGAATACATTAAGTTTCTTTAAACTGTCCATTTCATCCTGCATTGCATCATACCACTTGTCTTGTTCTGAATCAGGAAGCTGTTTGATTTGTGTGAATGTCTCTGGAGGAAGAGTAACGTTGCAAATCAAAGGTACTGGTGTTTTTGTCAGTTGCCATGAATAACGTTGTGGAGGGATTCCTTTTGTGGCCCTCTTGGAGCGTCTAGGAGCAACAGACCAGTCTTCTTCTTCTTCTTCATCATCATCCTCGTCCTCACGTTCGTCGCTAGCATCAGCATCCGCGGGTTGCGAAGACGGAACATCAGGTTGTGAAGAACTGGTAGAAGGAATATCTGCCTGCGAATTGTCATCAGGCTGCGTGGCATCTGGAACACCATCTCTAGGAAAATAAACTTCAGGATCATTGGAATGAATCCTGGACCAGTCAATATCTTCCTCAAAATTAGCAGATTGTGAAATGACAATCACATGTTTAGTATCAATGAATTTGTACCATTTTGAATTATCATCAATACCCATAAATCTCAGTCTCTTTGCTACTGTACCTCCCTTTCTTCTTTGACTTAAGGGAGTGTTCACCATAGCATATGAACCAAAAATGTGGAGGTTCTTGAGATCAGGCTTGTAGCCATACAGCATGTAGAAAGGAGTTTGATTGATTACACTGCTCCAAGTACGGTTGACAATGTAATTTGCATATTTGATTGCTTCACCCCAGTATGCGTTACTGAGATTGGCATCTTCTAGAAGACAACGCATCATGGTTTGTAGAACCCCTTGTCTTCTTTCTACGACTCCGTTATGAGCCGGTGTATATGGAGCAGATGTCTGATGAAGAATTCCATTCTTACGCATCCAGTCCTGGAAACGCTGAGACATGAATTCTGCACCACGGTCACTCTGGATTCTGGCGATGCGAACTTGGTATTGTGTAGAAACAAACGCTGCAAAGTCTTTAAAGATCTGAAAGGTCTCAGATTTCTCTCTCATAGGATATACAAATCCATATCTAGAATGATTATCTACAATTGTTAAAAAATACTTTCTGCCACCAAGTGTTGGTGGGAAAGGACCCACTATGTCAGTGTGTACCAAATCAAAAATGCGTGTTGACCGGCGTGTAGCGTGTTTGGGAATTGCAGCCGCCTTGGATTTAGCCTTTTTGCAAACCGCACAATCCAAAAACACCTTACACCCCTTTAGATCCAAACCTTTTGCGAACTCCGGCATCTTTCTAAGAACACGGAAACTGGCATGCCCCAATCTTCTGTGCCACTTGTGAATACACCTGGAATGCAAAGGTTTACCAGTTAGTGAATTCTCAACATTAACAGTTTCATGAGGACCCTCAGGCTTGCTCTGAGCAATCTGTTTCTGTTTTCTTTGTTTGTTGGCTTTAGGAGCCTTTGGCACAGTAACGCTTTCTCTCTCTGGGACAACTCTCTCTGGGTTTGCGTTGTGCCTTTTTGGAGTTTGCATACTTGCCTGTGCTTGCCCTTTAGGCTTTGGCTTTAAGTAATAAACACCACCAATCAGCATGGTTTCAGCAACAATATCACCATCTTTAACTAAGTAACTTGCTTTTTCGAGGTGGTGAACCTGGAACTTTAACTCTCTAGACAAGTGACTTTGACTAAGCAAATTACTGGTTGCTGAAGGTATGTAATAAACATCAGGGATGTGAGTATCGAGCTCTTCAATGTAAACAGTTCCTTTTCCCATGACCTTGCAAGTGTGGTTGGTGAAGGAATACAGTTCTCGATACTCGGGCTCTGGTTCGCCCATCTCTGTGAAAAGTTCCCTTCTGTGGGTAACGTGCACAGCTGCTCCACTATCTAAAGTCCACAAAAGACGTCTGTCGAACTTTGGATCAGGTTGTAGAACGTTGGTTATGGCCAGTGTCACAAGTGGAGCCTGTGAATCACGCCTTGGACCACGACGACCTTGTCTTCCGCCTCTATCTCTGCCTCTGGAATCTGTTCCTCTGGGCTGGTACGTGGCGGGAGCTGGAACTCGTTGGGGACAATCCCGGGTGTCATGTCCCACACGGTTGCAGGTGTAGCACTTTGGCATCCTTGGAGCGTAGCCTCTTCCTCGGAAGGGACGTCTGGCTGGAGCCTTTGGTGCTGGGGGCCGTTGCAGATGTGGGGTAGCTAACCTGATAGCTTCGTCTTCCACTAAAAGTCTGCAAACGTGGTTAACTGTGCGTTGAGCAATAGGCACGTAGTTAATCTTTGCAACAGCATCTTTCCATTCATAATTCAATGAGTTAATGATGATGCTAATCATTTGGATATCATCGATTACATGGCCATTTTGTCTCAATTCACTTCTCATTCTTTTCAGTTTGGTCAAATGTCCACCAATTCGTTCACCAGGTTTCAACTTCGAACCATGGAACTCAGACATGAGCAAACATGAGGATTCAATTGAAACGGGCCTGTAGCAATCTTCCAAAATAGCCCATATTTCTTGGGCAGTTGCATCAGGTGGAAAGATACCTTGGATCTCAATTTCCATTGACATGAGTAAAGTCGTGATTGCTCTGTTTTCGAGGTCTCTTATCGCAGGTGTCCAGGGTTGACGGGGAGGATTAAAAACCATGGAATATGTGCCTTCTCTTCGAAGCAAGAGCGCAATTTCACTGACCCAGGCTTTATAATTCTCTCCTGACTCCTTTAATTTGGACTCACCAGTCAAGGGGGTGACTGTGAATACCTGCTGAGGAACAATTTGTTGCTCTGGTTGCAAATCTGGTTGTTGAACCAGGGGATGCTGGGGTTGCATCATTGGCCTTTGCGTGGCAACATCAAATTGGCTTCCTCGAATTCGCCTTTGGCTTTGCCTTTTTCCATCTAGGGAGGATTCAACGCCGCCAGGGGGTGTTGAAGACTTAACCTTTGAGGGCAAAGTTTGGGCTTCTGTAAAACTCATAGCTAATTCTTTAAACCTCATCATCTTTTGCTGTAATGATTTTTCTCCGCCAGCAGATGGCAGTGCAGCTTCACTTCTTGGCTGCAGCCCTCTATACATGGCCGGAAGTTCAATGGGCTCAAAGGGACCACGTGACCTCGGTGACGTGTACATGTCTCTTTGTTCTAATTGACCAATGAACTCTGTGGGGTGTGTCTTAGGCTGTTGTTTTGAAGACAAGATGGCGTCCTCAAATATTTTGGGAGTGGGGGAGCTCCTCCTACTTCGCTTTATTTCTTCAAAACACGCTCTCGCCTCCCTAGCATATTTTTCAAACAGCTTTATTTGATCAAGATAGCTTTGCATTTCTTGCTCATCATCTGGGGAGATTTCATAAACTTTGCTTTCTGCGTGGGAGGATTTTTTTTCTGCCGGCAGTTGCCGTTTAGACTTTTGCCGTTCGTTAATTGTATCTTGATAATGAGGAAGATTTACTGACCTCAGTCCGTAGATCTTGCCTTCTGTAACTCCTTCCCCCACATCTGGCTCGGCACCTGAAGAATCTTGCTCCTCTGTGTCTGAGGGAATGGATTCTTTCGAGCGCTTTCCATGTCCGTGTTTTTTTTTCTTTTCTTTCTCTTCGACATTGCTAATTAGGCTTAGTCGGTTATCTTTAGATAGCATGAAGGGAAAATACAGCCATAAATTGTAACCATCTCAGCTGGTATCATCAAAACCAAAACTCTGCTACCAAGTTGTCAGGGAAAAAAATGCCCTGGGAAATCTGAGATCAATGGACCGTGGCTGATTCCCTTCCGCATATCTTTTGAGATATTGAGAAAAATAAAAGTCTTTAAAAATATTCTAATTAATAAACAAACTTTAATAAAAGTAAATAAAACAGAAATAACTAATTGGTTACATTTTGATAAAGAAAGCTACGTCTGCCAAAGTTGGCTGCCGAACAAAGAAGAGAGGAATTTTGGAATGTGTAACGCGTGCGCAATAAATCACTTTCAGATAAGAACTTTTATGACCTGCGCAATAAAGCTTTCTTAGTTTAACTCTTGAATGTCAGTTTAGGCAGTTCAGGCCTAGCAAACTTTTTAACATCGTGACAGAGGACAGGTTACTTTTTTCAGTTTTGCAGCTTAAATTTTTTAACATATTTGAAAGAAGAGCCAAGAAAAGAGAGAAAAGAAATAAAGAAAATAGATATAAAATTACAAGATATATAAAACTTAGTAAAATTTTAGTAACTTTAGATTAATTTATATAAATAAAAATATAATGTTTGTTTGTTCAAAATCTCAAATCTCCGAAAGTTCTTCACCAATTGCTTTGAAATTTTGACACAACGTTGCATTCGACTACGCACATGTTTTTATATACTTATATTATATAGATGTCACACCTGTGATAGGTAAAAACATGCTTTTTTGAAAACCAACGCCATCTGCTGGACGTAAAAGCAACACACGCTATACTAAATATTTCACGATTCCATTTCAATGTTTCCGATTGCATTGTTATATTGAATGTTCATAGATTTCAATTTATTTTCATTTTGATTTAATTATTTCGTGTGACATTGTGTTGGAATTCAGCTGTGTCGTTTACCATAGCGTTCATTTCTTGAGTATAGTATATTCGGAACAGTTCGGCCTCTCTCCAGCTTCGTCCCGACGGTCCCTTTATATGTGTGGCTGAGCTGCGGCTGCACCCTTTCCCCTTTCCGCCCCTCCTCCAACAAGCTTCGCCATTTCCACCAAGGGGAGCCAAAGCCTTTCGGCCTCCCCCTCCCCTCTCTCTTCTCCCCTCCTGCCAGGCCTTTGCTGTCTGCGGCGGGGCGGCGCCTGCCCCATCCCTCGGCCGCCTCCTCCCACCCTTAAGCTGGCCTCCCCCTGCACAGCTCAGTGGAGCTCCAGAGGAGGTGGAGGCGCAGCAATTAGCAAGACAGCCACTATGATAAGAAACATCTGTTGGGAGGAAATACTCCCCTGTTGGGTTTCTTCCAGCCGGGATACAACGATTGGCGCTTTGAAGAAATAATTGAATAATGAAGCAGAGCTGCCGGAAAGAAGCTTTTAATGACAAGGAACCAAGATGAGTGACATTCAGCAAGGCTTCTTGGCTAGCTAGGATGATTGATATTCAAACATGAATTTTTATACTCTTTCTGGGTTTTCTGTCTGACAACTGCTTTGGTGACGTTTAATCCTGTGTCTTTTGATGGGTTAATTTTTCTTATTTTGGCTTTGTTTGGAAGGGAAAAGGTTAATCTCTGTTGAAAAGAAATGGAGTTGGGAAATCTGGCTAGTTCCTGTGCTTTGTTTGTTCTGTTAATTGGTTTAACAAGAGATAGCTACTGTAAGGAATAAAAGAATTCAAAAATAAAATATAATGAAGAGAATAGCAATGAATGAATGGAAACTTATTATTCTATAAACATTTGTTCTATTGTAAAATACATTATGTTGTTATAAAAGTATTTTCCTTTTAAGCATTTAATTGTTAACACCTATATCTCTGTAAAAATGTATGCATGAAATCAATGTATCCTTCCTGCATTATAAATCCTTTTATAAGAAAGGACACCGTCTCTCATGTAGAACTTTCCTCCCATCTTTTGTATACATTCTTTAATGCTAGGAAGCTGAGAGATGCTGCATAGAAAAAAAACCTTTTTTGCATAGAGTTAATGTAGAACAGATAGGTATGAATCGGTATGGGGAATGCTAAGGAAGTAATATGAGTGAACAAAGAAGGAGATAATGTATTCTCCTGAGGCATCTCGGATTAGTCATAACTCTGGAAGGCTTGTCCAATGAGTACAAGGGAGGAGGGGAATGGAGTGTCGGGATAGAATTGTATATAATGTATGTGTCAGTTATAGTCCTTTTAGGATCTTTGGCCTGCCACACACTCTATTATTTTACTATGCTGTTTCATTAGTGTAGTAATTGGGAGGGGGAATAATAAGGAGTAGAATTGTAGAATGTGTTGTTGTCATAATAAAACATTCCTTTCTAGAAGCCCAAGGTCATCTTTTGTCTCCGCACCTCTGCACCTGACCGGAACTAGATGGGTGGAAATGCCAGTGTGGCAGAGGAAGATTGTGAGCTAGGCTGTAACTTTGGTTCAGGCAAAATAGCCAAGCTGCAATATTAAAGGCCCGAAAAACCCTGGTCAAGGCTAAGGTTCCTTTCCTGTTTGTAGGAATTGCTGAAATGACAAATGACTATTTTTATCTGCAACAGAGCAGACTGACCCAGACGGGTGTATCCTGTTGTTCGCTTGTTCACTTCTCCTTTTCTCTCCTCAAGCAGTAGATGGAATATGATAACGTCGGCATAATTCATTAGATGCATGTCACACACACCCCCCCCCTTTTCTCTCTCTGTTCCTTTCGGTAATCAGCACTTAAAGATTTGTACTAGCCGTTTTCAGTTCCTTTTCAAACCATATATGTCAAATGTAACACCCAGCTAATGTATACGTAATTTGGGGTATAAAATCCTGTTTATGCTAACCCTTCGGGGTCCAAACATATTGTCCTTTTCTTGTTTGGGCCTATGCATAATAAACTCATTCCTACACTGAAGAGCTTGGCCTGTCCTTCCCTTTTCCTACTTCAATTGGACCATGTGATGGACTTGTGGGTGAGGGGCAAGGTTTTGAACTTTAAACTGGGTGGTAACCCAGGAAGCTTTCAGATTCGGGATCCCACAGATGTGCCAACATGTCTCTCTTATTAAATTGGAACTTTAAGGATAGCTCTGCCTTGGACTCTGATTTAATTCTGCATGATATTTGGAACGCTGACATTATCCCGAATCTCCCTCTATAATAAATCACCAGCAACCCAGCACGGGGCTGGTGAGGGGTGCTGACTCCCAATGCTGACTGGGTCAGCGTAAAATATCAGTGAACAATTAAGCAAAAGTCTTTTGAGTTAAGAAGCTGAGATGAGACGCTTCTCTACATATCTCCCAAGCAGCAAAGGAATTTGTGGGAGAGGAAATTTTCAGATAAATAGCGCCTGGAAAGATGCAGCCGGAGGGGGCTGGGAAAACTAATTCACCACACAGCTGGAGAATGAAAGTCCCAGATCAACTTGAGCAGCTAAACGTGAGTGATGCTCCCCCTCCTTCCCCAGCCAAGGCTTGGAAAAAAAAACTGGAGTGGAGATTTTGACTCCTTCCAAACAGCAATAAAAGAAAAGACCCATTACCCTGCAACTGAGTTGAAGACAGATTCCCAGTTAAAATGGGGAATTCAAACCAGCCAGCAGGAAGGATTTTGGCCAACATCTCCCCCTAGCCAGCAAATGATGGTTGGGCTGCAGCCTGTGAATCAAGCACCACCAGGTTGGGCTTTCTTCCCAGGTCATGGATGGGACAGATGCCAGTGGGCACCAGCTTGGCCATCAACATGGGCCATTTCTTCCCCTAACCAGCAACTGATGGTTGGCCTGCAACCTGTCAATCAAGCAACCCCAGAATGGGTTTACTTCGCAGGTCACGGATGGGAGAGATGCCAGTGGGCACCTGCTCTCCCTCAGCAGATGGCACCATGGCAGATAACTGGGCAGTGGCCAACCCAGGGATTGACCCCTCCACCGAGTCCAGTCCCACCTGCAATGCCCCAACAGGTTCTTATCCCACCTTCCTACAGAGAAGAGTTCTCGACAATGGAAGAAGGGATGAATGAGGGGGAAGCTGCAGGATGGATAGCGGAACCATGTGATGAGGCGGTTCCTAAGTTTAGACATGTAACTAGGTTCCTTCCCTCGTGGGGCCCAATAAAATCCAACCGTTGCTGTCAACTTGGCCACAGAGCGTCAGACTGCTTGGCTCCAGTCCCAATGCCACAAACTTACATACCAACCACCACGGCAGTAAAGAGAAGGCCCCAGATGCCACCAGAAAAGAGTCATCTGGGCCAACAACCTCTGGAAGAGGATCCCCAACCTAAGGTGATGAAGAGTCCTACCAATGGGGAGGCTGAGGAGGAGGGAAATGACAACCCAATGGTTAGTGCATCCATCCGTCCCTTCACCTTCCAAGTCAACCTCCAAGTACCCGAAACGGGGGTGGAAGGGGAAGTTGAAGCAGTTGTGAACATCAGTTGCACTCGATGCTTAATCAGCATATCGATTGTAAAGCAACTGGGCATACGCACAAGACCTCTACCCTGTCCCATTCGGGTTGAGAAGGTAGATGGAATGCTAATTGGAGGGGCCCCGGCCATGCTAATGACCGAACTGGTAAAGTTACAAGTGGGTCGCCACTATGAGCTTCTCAGATTCGTTGTGGCTCCAGAGATGCCGGAATATATTATCTTGGGGCTTGCTTGGCTTGCCAAGCAGAAGCCTATGATAAAGTGGGAAGACGGTGGTAGGAAACTGATGATTGCGTTTGGGCCGCTACCACTGGTGGAGGAAAAGGGCCACCCAGGGACGATTGAACCCAATAGCCCAGAACCTGCAGCACCTACAGCAGAGACAAAAACCCCAGGGATCCAACAAGTACCAAAAACCTTGTTGGGGGATGTTTTGTTGAGAAAACTGCAGGGCAACAGTAAGAAGGGAGAAGTTGTTCACCCCATCATTTCTTCCTCCCACCAAAAGACAGCCCAAGTCACTAACTGAAGCCAGGATAAGCAGATGACAGCTATGAAATTGGCACTCCCAACAGACCAGTGGCTCAACAATAATCAGGAAATCCTAACAATGGAAAATGGATTGGCCTGGAAGGGGTCCAAACTGTATGTCCCCACGGGGTTGAGGCTGGAGGTTCTACAGTGAAGCCATGAAGCAGAACTAGGAGGCCACTTTGGATTCCTAAAAATGCTCCACCTCACCAGGTATCAATTTTGGTGGCCAAAGATGAAATCGGAGGTGGAAAATTACGTAAAAAGCTGTGCTACTTGTGCAATGATGAAACCACTGCCGGAGAAGTCCTCTGGACTACTACAACGAGTGGCCAGCCCTAACCGACCATGGGAAGAGGTTGCAATTGACTTCATTGTCAAACTCCCAGACAGCAGTGGGAACAGAGTAATCTGGACAGTTATTGATTTGGTTTCCAAGCAGATGCACTTCATCGCTTGCTCAGGGTTGCCGTCCGCAAAGAAATTAGCGAAAATGTTTGTGAAACACATTTATCGCCTGCACGGAGTGCCCAAGAGGATCATTTCAGACCGCGGAGTCCAGTTCACAGCCAAGTTCTGGAGAGAGGTCCTGAGATCCATTAGGTCCACACAAGAACTGAGCTCAGAGGTTCATCCCAGCATGAACTGCTCAGCAGAGAGGGCCAATGCGGTGGTGGAACAATACATCCAGTGTTATGTGGACTATCAGCAAGACAACTGGTTGAACTTGCTACCTTTCGCCGAAGTGGCGTACAATGACGTGGTCCACAGCAGCACTGAATTAACTCCTTTCCAGATTACCAGTGGCATGGAATTTGTTGCCATGCCTGAGCTGCCTAGAGAACCTCCCTCCTCCATGTCTCTGAATGAATGGATGGACACTCTAAAGAAAGGATGGGAAAATACGAAGAAGGCTCTAGCAGATGCGGCAGAAGCCTACAAGAAGCAAGCTGATACACTTCCGGTTCCGGCGGCTGACGGTGACGGGCAAGCTTTGCTCGCCCCGCGCTTTCCCGGTGGGCTCCCCACTCCTTGGGGGGCACAGGATGCCCCGTAGAGGCTCCTGACGGAGGAGCGGCATCATGGGGGATCCCCTAGATCGGCGGCGGCCGGGGGGGCCCGCCTCGCTCCAGGCACTGGGGAGCATGATGGGGAGACGCTCCGGCATCTTTGCTGCGAGGCTGACGGAAGAATAAACGAGCAGAAGGACGTGGCTGCGGTGCGGTGAGGCGAAAACTCCCTTCCATTCCCTCTACAAATCTGGAGAAATTGCCAGCAGTTTAAACCTTTCTTTCGGCTTGGCTGGAGAAGCGCGGCTGGAGGGAGGGGGATTCCCCCCCCCTCGGACAGGCGGCTTGAAACAATTTTGCTCTCAGCCCTAGGGGAAGGAGGAGGGGGAGAGCCAACCAATGATGTCACACTCTTACTAAAAGCGAATTTTGGATTTAACTCCACAATGCAATGATGATCTGGAAATTTTGGAAACTTTGAAAACTTTGTTATGCCTCTAAACCCGAAGCTGGCAGGGCAAGATGGCACACTTCCGTTGTCTTTATGAACTGTGAAAATTGACTCCACCTTTAAAACTTCAGGCTTCCGGTCTTTGTCTCCGTGCTACTCAGATAAATCTCTTGTTGATTGCTACTTTTTGGACTCCCTGGTGTGAAAAACTTTATCCTATTGCCAGTGTAACTAGAAAAATCACCTTCTGCTTGGACCTTTAATCTCCTGGACTCTCCTGGCTGTTCTACCTATCTGACTGATCACTCTCTGTATTGACTGAACTCTTTATTCTACAAACAATGTCTTGTAAAAAACCACCTCCTGGGAAGCCTGGCTTTGCTGCCTCTGCCCCAACATCTACAACATCCAGTCCCAGTACACAATCAACGATAACAGCCTTGATGCAACCTAGAACCACAGAGACTGAATTCCAACAAATGTTTCAACAACTTCTACAGGGACAAGAGGAAATAAAGACAATTAAAAGAGATGAAAGAAGAAATCAAAGAGAACCAGGCCCAAATTAATAAAAACTCACAGAGACTGGATCTTTTGGAGGGTGGGACGGCTGAGATGAGGGAGGGGATGGAAGGGGTGCAGAAGGGAAACAAAGAACTTGACACCCAACAGATGAAAATAGAATTTGAGAAAATGTCCTTTTACCTTAGATTTCAAAATGTGGTGGAGACAGATGATGAAGATATAAGGGACATTATGACAAGTATTTTGGCTGAATGCATTCAGAAAGAGAAACAACAGATGGGGTGGGAACTAGATCTGGTTTATAGAGTGAACTCAGCCTATGCTAGAACACACAACGTACCCAGGGAGGTACACATTAAATTTCTTAGAAAAAGTACAAGAGATGAAATTCTGAGTGCACAAAGGGGGCAAGCTTTGAAATACCAAGATAGGGAAATAACCATCCTGAAACAGATCCCCAAGAAAGTGAGGGAGAAAAGAAAAAGCTATTCGCAATTAGCGAAGAAACTATACCAGAAGGGGGTGTGGTTCAGATGGTTGATGCCTGAAGGTATGCTAATATTCTGGGAGGACACAAGAGTTAGAATCAATACACCCATAGAGGCGCAGGCCTTTATGGAAAAAAATAAAGCACTCCTAGAAAAACCAGATGATCCTACAACAGACATACAGGACACGGGAGGGGCCGGAGCTCTGGTGGCGGGGGGAGATGGGGCAATACCGAGAAAACTCAGATCACAAAAATGAATAAGAAAATCTGCTTGACATAAATTGATCGAAATTATTAATTGAACTCATATGCTGACTATATATTACTATTTAGCAATGAATTTTGTGTAAATGTATATTATGAGTATGGAGGGAGGGGGCACCTACCGCACATCGCAACTGCCAAAATTTGTAACCATTCCACCACCTTTTTCCCTGTTATTTTTCAAAAAAACCAATAAAACTTTGTTTAAAAAAAAAAAAAAGAAGCAAGCTGATAAACACCGCTCGCTCCAAACCCCCTTTCGTGTGGGGGACAAAGTTTTTGTATCTACCAAATACATGAGTTTAAGAATGCCTAGCCAGAAATTTGGTCCAAAATTTCTAGGTCCATTCCCAATAGTGAAGATAGTTAACTCAGTTACGGTGCAACTCAGTCTACCCAGAAATCTAGGGAAAATTGACCCAGAATTTCATTGTAGCTTGTTGAAGCCAGTAATTGGGTCCAGCATAAGAGCATCCACCCAAGCTTTCTCTCCTCCTGTAGTGATAGAAGGGGAAACACAATCTGAGGTGGGAAAAATAATAGACTCCAGGTTGAATAGGGGTCACTTACAGTATTTAGTGCATTGGAAGGGGTACCCTTTGTCTGCAGCTACTTGGGTGAAAAGCTGGAACCTAAAAGTGGAGAAGTTAGTAGAACAATTCCATGAGAAGTTTCTCGATAAGCCAAAGGGTCCCCCTGGGAGGGGGGGGAGAGGTGGTTAATTTTGTTATGTTAACTTTTATGTTATTCTCTTGTCAGGAAACATTTTTCTTCTGAGGAGAGGCCGCCTGTCAGGCCTGCAGTTATGTTCCTTTTAGGATCTTTGGCCTGCCACACTCTATATTATTTTACTATGCTGTTTCATTAGTGTAGTAATTGGGAGGGGGAATAGTAAGGAGTAGTATTGTAGAATGTGTTGTTGTCATAATAAAACATTCCTTTCCAGAAGCCCAAGGTCATCTTTTGTCTCCGCACCTCTGCACCTGACCGGAACTAGATGGGTGGAAATGCCAGTGTGGCAGAGGAATATTGGACCATGTGATGGACTTGTGGGTGTGGGGAAAGGTTTTGAACTTTAAACTGGGTGGTAACCCAGGAAGCTTTCAGATTTGGGATCCCACACACGTGCCAACATGTCTCTCTTATTAAATTGGAACTTTAAGGATAGCTCTGCCTTGGACTCTGATTTAATTCTGCATGATACTGTATTTGGAAGGCTGACAGTATGCTTTTGGTATCTAAAAGGTGTGGCTCTTGGCTCAAACTTCATGTTGAAGTTGCAGTCTGAGATACACACCGCAGTTTGCAAACTGCTTTCTTTTCACTTTAAAATAAAATATCTGTTTTCACTGATCCAATGTTTTGTTGGCTGAAGTCATTTCCAACACTACTGTGTGTGTCTGGCTACATTCTGGTAGTATTGTTAATCTTAAGTGTTTCCTTTTTTAGCTCACCTGAGGCTGTCACTTCTGGAAATGAGTCAGACAAGGCTTGTGTTTTAGTTTGAAAGGATTTAAACTGTTGTGATTTAATTATTTGTATTTCGTTTGAATATTTGCTGGCTCTAAATGGTTTCTGATTTAATTATCTGTACTGTGTTTGAGTATTTGCTTTGTAGAAAGTTAGCACCCACCCCTCTCCTAGAAGAATGAAATATTCTAGGAAATATTAAAAAGGCAGAATATTATATTTCCCTGGATGAGAAATGGAGAAACATGGGTTGTTGTTTTTTTGGCAGGAAGCTAACTCACTCTTAATAGCCCCCACCCTCCTCAATAGCCCACAGCAGTTGTCAGTACTTAAGAGATAAAGAGATGGCTAGGTCTATTCATAAGAAAATACCTTCACCCAAGATCCAACAAAGATAGGATTAGTCCTCATCCATAATAGGAATTGTCCCAAACCCTCTTCATTACATTATCACCCAGCAAGATTCAACCAAGCCTGGGACTCAAGACAACCTACAAAGTTACCCCTGCATGGCCCCATGGGAGTCTGACAACCAATCAGGATACCTGCCCTTACACAGGAACAGGAAACTCTAAGGCGGGACCCAAGAGAGGGTATACATCTCCCTCTCTCTTCCATGTGCTCATTTTGCCCAGGACCCAAAAAACCCATGTGGTCCTGTCCACTTTTAAACCATCTTTCCAAACAGCCTCCGTGTTTCCATTGTCTTTCATTAACTTCTCTTTATATATAATACAACACATGAAATAAGTGTACAATACCAAAAGCAGGTTTTTCAACGTAGTAGCAAATACAAGCAAACACAGGCAGAGGAGAGAACAGTTTTCAGTTTCAGTTTAGAGCAGCAGACTAGTTTTGAGCTCAGCACAGACTCAGAGCTTTAGTAAAGAACAGTTGAGCTAAGCCACACCCAGGCTCCTTGCTGTCTCCTTGTTGCTCACACAGCAAGTACTGTTTCACTTTCCAAACAGCCCTCATTGGCTGACTCAGTTGCCATGTCTATTCATTGGCTGACCTTGTTACCATGTCTCTGCCAGTCATGAACTCTCATACACACTGACACTCCTCCCTTCATGACTGGAAGAGACATAAACTCCCAAAAATAGACCGCCTGAGGATTTAGGGTGTGGAAAAGCCATATGTTTCCTAGAAGGAATTGAAGCATTCAACTTTGCAGCCCGGAAGCAACACCTGTGTTTAAATCCGGTGGGCAAGTGGTGGTGGGGGGGAGAGAGAACAACGGGAAGGAAAGGGTGGGAGATAGGAAAAATGTAGGCGGAGGCGCTGGACTGTGCAAGCAGGGTGGGATGGAGAGAGGAAACTTCACCCGATCCTGGTTTGGGACAAGGGCGGGGAAGGAGGAACCGGCTGCAACCCCCCAAAACACCCCCAGGCACAGCGGCGGCCATGGGAAATCACAGAGCCCTAATGTCAAAACTCCCCACCCCACCCCACCAGTAGAGAAGCGCTGTTGGCAGGCTCTCACTTTGCTCACTGGCATGGCCCTGATGATCCGTCACCCCCTGGACACGTTCCAGACTCCACAGCTGATGAGCGGCTGCTCCCGAGCATGCTGCTGCTGTGGATTGTGCTGCCGGACCCCTCCATGCTTCTCCCTTCACCACCTCCAACCCCAGGTATGGCAAGCCCTGCAATGGGAGCTGACACCGGATTGCACGCGTGGGCTTGTGCCCTGCAGTTGCACGTGGCACCCCCACCCCTCCCCAGGTTCCTCCTTTTGTGTTCCATTTTTGTGCCTGTCAGGATGTGAATCTTGGCATTCCTTGAAAGCATACCTTTGAAGTAAGCGAAAATAAACCCGAGGCATAATCTAATAAAAAAACATTTCAATTGTAAATAAAGTAAAAATACAAACTCAAACCATGTTAGAGAATTACATGCATCTGAAACACAAGCATATTCAGCTTCAGTAGATGAACAAGAAACAAAATTCTGTTTTCTCACTTGCCAGTAAACAGGACATCCATTCAGGAACATCATGTAACCTGAAGTACTTTTGCGTGATTTCTTATCACTTGCCCAATCAGAATCTGCATAACAACATAATTCTGCAAAATCAGTATGTGTTGGTTCTAGCTATAACTTCATGTGTTTAGTGTGTTTCAGGTATTTCAATAACTTCTTAACGCATGTCCAATGAAATTGTTTTGCCTTACCTACATGTCGTGACAAGAGATATACACTAAGTGCAATGTCGGGTCTGGTCCAACTACTAATGTACAACAGTGACACAATGACTGAACGATAAAGTGTTTGATCTTCAAACTCAGGACTTGATTCATGTGTCAAGTTGTGAAAATCTGCATGGGTGTCTTTGTTGTGGTAAGCTAAGGCTCACATTAAATTTCTTAGAAAAAGTACAAGAGATGAAATTCTGAGTGCACAAAGGGGGCAAGCTTTGAAATACCAAGATAGGGAAATAACCATCCTGAAACAGATCCCCAAGAAAGTGAGGGAGAAAAGAAAAAGCTATTCGCAATTAGCGAAGAAACTATACCAGAAGGGGGTGTGGTTCAGATGGTTGATGCCTGAAGGTATGCTAATATTCTGGGAGGACACAAGAGTTAGAATCAATACACCCATAGAGGCGCAGGCCTTTATGGAAAAAAATAAAGCACTCCTAGAAAAACCAGATGATCCTACAACAGACATACAGGACACGGGAGGGGCCGGAGCTCTGGCGGCGGGGGGAGATGGGGCAATACCGAGAAAACTCAGATCACAAAAATGAATAAGAAAATCTGCTTGACATAAATTCGGGTCTGGTCCAACTACTAATGTACAACAGTGACCCAATGACTGAACGATAAAGTGTTTGATCTTCAAACTCAGGACTTGATTCATGTGTCAAGTTGTGAAAATCTGCATGGGTGTCTTTGTTGTGGTAAGCTAAGGCTCACAATGAAGAAAGGCTTGCCACAAAAGTAAAAATTAACAAAAAAAGCTTCTTCCAACATGTTAAAAACAAGAAAAAGGTTAAGGAAACAATTGGTCCATTGCTAGGAGAAAGTGGCAAGAAGGTGACAAGCAACAGGGAGAAAGCAGAACTATTTAACTCATGTTTTGCATCTGTCTTTACACAAAGGGATAAAACAGTCCAACCTATCAAAAACAGCACCACAAAAATCAGATTAGGAACACAAATTGAAATTGGGAAGAAAATGGTAAGTGAGCACCTGTCTACCCTAGACGAGTTCAAATCACCAGGACCGGATGGATTACACCCCAGGGTTCTGAAGGAACTAGCAGACGAGATCTCAGAACCACTGAATTATATCTTTCAGAGATCCTGGAACACCGGGGAACTACCAGAGGACTGGAAAAGAGCTGATGTGGTTCCCATCTTCAAAAAAGGGAAAAAAATGGATCCAGGAAACTACAGACCTATCAGCCTGACCTCAATACCAGGAAAGATTCTGGAAAAAATAATCAAGCAATGAATTTGCGAACACCTAGAAGCAAACAAAGTAATACCCAAAAGCCAACATGGATTTGTCAAAAACAGATCATGCCAGACTAATCTTATTGCATTCTTTGATAATGTGACAAAATTAGTGGACCAGAGGAATGCCGTCGATATAGTTTACTTGGACTGCAGTAAGGCTTTTGATAAGGTAGACCATAACCTACTACTAGATAAAGTAGAAGAATGTGGGTTAGACAGCATCACCACCAGACTGGCTGACCAACCGCACTCAACGTGTAGTCCTCAATGGAACGGCATCTACATGGAGGGAAGTATGCAGTGGAGTACCCCAAGGCTCTGTTTTAGGCCCAGTACTCTTCAACATCTTCATCAATGATTTGGATGAGGGAATAAATGGGGAACTCATCAAATTTGCAGATGACACCAAGCTGGCAGGAATAGCTAACACTCCAGAAGATAGGCTTAAGATACAGAAGGATCTTGACAAACTTGAACATTGGGCACTATCTAATAAAATGAAATTCAATGGTGAAAAGAGTAAGGTTCTACATTTAGGCAATAAAAACGGAATGCACTGGTACAGTATAGATGGTACCTTGCTCAGTAGTAGTAACTGTGAAAGGGATCTTGGAGTCCTAGTGGACAACCATTTAAATATGAGCCAGCAGTGTGCAGCAGCTGCCAAAAAAGCCAACACAGTTCTAGGCTGCATAAATAGAGGGATAGAATCAAGATCACATGAAGTGTTAATACCACTTTATAATGCCTTGGTAAGGCCACACTTGGAATACTGCATTCAGTTCTGGTCGCCACGATGTAGAAAAGATGTGGAGACTCTGGAGAGAGTGCAGAGAAGAGCAACAAAGATGATTAGGGGACTGGAGACTAAAACATATGAAGAACGGTTGCAGGAACTGGGTATGTTTAGTTTAAGAGAAAGAAGGACTAGGGGAGACGTGAGAGCAATGTTCCAATATCTCAGGGGTTGCCACAAAGAAGAGGGAGTCAAACTATTCTCCAAGGCACCTGAGGGTAGAACAAGAAGCAATGGGTGGAAACTAATCAAGGAGAGAAGCAACTTAGAACTGAGGAGAAATTTCCTGACAGTTAAAACAATTAATCAGTGGAACAGCTTGCCTCCAGAAGTTGTGAATGCCCCAACACTGGAAGTCTTTAAGAAGATGTTGGATAGCCATCTGTCTGAAACGGTATAGGGTTTCCTACCTAGGCAGGGGGTTGGACTAGAAGACCTCCAAGGTCCCTTCCAACTCTACTATTGTATTGTATTGTTAGCATCCTTCATGTTGCAATGATGCAAAATGTGGTCCATTTTCTCCTCTTGTGAAAGACTAAACCCCTTCTGTGTTTTGTCAATCTGAACACCTAAGTAAGTGCTAATGTGACCTAAAGATTTCAATGTGAAGTATCTCTGCAAACTTTTAGCAAAAATCTCACTCATTTTCTTATTTGGACCAATATAAACAATAATATCAACATAGACAAGAATTATCTCATATGCATTGTTAGATCTTTTTGTAAACACGCACTCATCAGTTTCGGACTTAATAAAGCCCATTGAATTTAGTTTGTCAGTAAGACATAAATACCACATTAAACCTGACTGTTTCAGACCATAAAGACTTTTGTTTAGAAACCAGGTATCCCCTTCTTGCTGTCGGAATCCTGGAGGGCCTCTCACGTAGATCTCTTCATCTAGGTCAGCATGTAGATAAGCCGTGTCCACATCAAACTGGAAAACTTCTAAACCAAGAATAGTTGCAGTGGTTAAAGCAATTTTTACACTTTCAGTTCTGAGTGTTGGTGAGTAGGTGTTTGTGTAGTCCTCAGGATAACGCTGAGTGCCAATGACTTTTTTGTTTGCTGGAGGTTTTGCAGGTGTAAATACATTGTTTCTTTAAACTGTCCATTTCATCCTGCATTGCCTCATACCACTTCTCTTGCTCTGAATCAGGAAGCTGCTTGATTTGTGTGAACGTATCAGGAGGAAGTGTAACATTGCAAATCAAAGGCAAGGGTGTTTTTGTCAGTTGCCACGAATATCGCTGTGGAGGGATTCCTTTTGTGACCCTCTTGGAACGTCTCGGAACAACAGTCCATTCTTCTTCTGCTTCGTCCTCATCCTTACATTCGTCGCTAGCATCAGCATCTGCGGCTCGCGAAGACTGAACATCAGGTTGTGAAGAAGTAGATGGAATATCTGCCTGTGAATCTTGGTCATCAGGCTGTGTGGCATCTACAGCATCATCTCTAGGAAAATAAACTCCAGGTTCATTACAATGAATCCAGGACCAGTCAATATCTTCCTCAAAATTAGCAGATTAAGAAATCACAATTACATGTTTAGAGTCAATAAATTTGCTCCATTTTGAATTATCATCAATGCCCATAAATCTCAGTCTCTTTGCTGCTGGAACTCCTTTTCTTCTTTGAGCTAAGAGAATGTTCACCATAGCGTATGAACCAAAAATGTGGAGGTTCTTGAGATCAGGCTTGTAGCCATACATCATGAAGAAAGGAGTCTGATTTATGACACTGCTCCAGGCACGGTTAACAATGCAATTTGCATATTTGATAGCTTCACCCCAGTATATGTTACTGAGATTGGTGTCTTCTAGGAGACAATGCATCATGGTTTGTAGAACCCCTTGTCTTCGTTCTGCGACTCCGTTATGAGCCGGTGTGTACGGAGCGGATGTCTGATGAAGAATTCCATTCTTACGCATCCAGTCCTGTAAACGCTGAGACATGAATTCAGCACCAGGGTCACTCTGGATTCTGGCAATGCGAACTTGGTGTTGGGTAGAAACAAGTGCTGCAAAGTCTTTAAAGATCTGAAAGGTCTCAGATTTCTCTCTCATAGGATATACAAATCCATATCTAGAGTAATTATCAACAATTGTTAGAAAATATTTTTTACCACCAAGTGTTGGCGGAAAAGGACCCACTATGTCAGTGTGTACCAAATCAAAAATGCGTGTTGACAGGCGTGTAGCGTGTTTGGGAATGGCTGCTGCTTTGGATTTAGCTTTCTTGCAAACTGCACAATCCAAAAACACCTTATACCCCTTTAGATCCAAACCTTTTGCGAACTCCGGCATTTTCCTAAGAACACGGAAACTGGCATGCACCAATCTTCTATGCCACTTGTGGATACACCTGGAATGCAAAGGTTTACCAGTTAGTGAATTTTCAACATTAACAGTTTCCTGAGGAACCTCAGGCTTGCTCTGAGCAACCTGCTTCCTTATTTTTTGTTTATTGGCTTTAGGAGCCTTTGGAGTAGCAACAGGATCTCTCACTGAAGCATCTCTCTCTGGGCCTGTGCTCTCCGCTTTTGGAGTTTGTATACTTGCCTGTGCTTGCGGTTTAGGCTTTGGTTTTAAGTAATAAACACCACCACTTAACATGGTTTCAGCAACAATATCTCCGTTTTTAACTATGTAACTTGCTTTTTCGAGGTGGTGAACCTGAAACTTCTAGACAAGTGACTTTGACTAAGCAAATTACTGGTTGCTGTAGGTATGTAATAAACATCAGGGATGAGTGCATTGAGTTCTTCAACATAAACAGTTCCTTTTCCCATGACCTTACAAGGATGATTGGAGAAAGAATAAAGTTCACGTAGTTCAGGTTCAGGCTCGTGCATCTCTGTGAAGATTTCCTTTCTGTAGGTAACATGCAACGCTGCACCACTGTCCAAAGTCCACAGAAACTGTTTGTCGTACTCTGGATCAGGTTGTGGATCGTTGGTTAAGGCCAATTTGATGAGTAGAGCGTGTGGATCACGCCTTGGACCACGACGATCTTCTCTTCTGCCTCTACCTCTGCCTCTGGAGTCTGTTCCTCTGGGCTGGTATGTGACGGGAGCTGGAACTCGTTGGGGACAATCCTGGGTGTCATGTCCCATACGGTTACAGATGTAGCATCTTGGCATCCTTGGAGCGTAGGCTCTTCCTCGGAAGGGACGTCTCGCTGGAGCTCTTGGCGCGAGTGGCCCTCGCATTTTTGAATTTGAATTTTGAATTTATTATATTTGTTAGCCGCTCCCTCTCCACGAAGGGACTCGGGGCAGTGTACAATAAATAAAAACACATATTATACAATTAAAACATTTCACGGAGGAGGTGTCAAAATCGCATAGTACAATACATAGTAATAGTCTTAATAAAATTAAAATTAAAATACCCCAATATAAAATTACAAATTTGAAAGATTGCCAGGAGGATAAAGATGGAACTATCATTGAGCCAGGCTGGCTAGTTGAAAAAGGTGGGTCTTGAGTTTTGAACGGAAGGAGTGGAGATTGGTAGTAATCCGAATGTCGGGGGGGGAGGTCATTCCAGTGGCTGGGCCCATCACAGAGAAGGCCCTGCTCCTGGGCGCCGCCCTCTGGCACTGCTTAGTGGACGGAAATGCGGCATGGCTAAAATTAAAGCTTCCTCTTCAATTAAAAGTCTGCAAACATTATTCAAATCAAATCAAATCAAATTTTATTTGATTAGCCGCACCCTCTCCAGAAGGACTCGGGGCGGCGTACAATTAAAACACATAAAAATATACAAATATAAAAAATACATAAACATATACATATGCATGTGCATGGAGGAGGTAAACAAACGAATAAAATAGCATTAAAATTCCAATTTAAAATCCCTCAATTACAATACAAAATACACAATTAAAAAACCCATCAGGAGCGATATGATAAAACTATGGTTGAGCCAGGCCAGCTACTTGGAAGAGGTGAGTCTTGAGCTTTACGGGGAAGGAGTGGAGGTCAGAGGTGGTCCTGATATCAGGGGGGAGGTCATTCCACAGGGCTGGGCCCATCACAGAGAAGGCTCTACTCCTAGGCGTCGCCCCCCGACACTGTCTGGTGGACGGCACCTGGAGAAGTCCCTCTCTGTGTGAGCAAATTGGTCGCAGGGATGTATGGGGCAAGATACGATCCCGCAAGTAACTAGGTCCTGAGCCATGGAGCGCTTTGAAGATCGTTATCAAAACCTTGAATAGACCACAGGAAGCCAGTGCAGCTCGCGCAGGAGAGGTGTCACATGGGAGTACCTTGTACTCCCCATAATCACCCGCGCGGCCGCATTCTGGACCAACTGAAGTCTCCGAGTGCATCTCAAGGGAAGCCCCATGTAGAGAGCATTGCAGTAGTCGAGGCGAGACGTCACCAGCGCATGAGTGACTGTGCGTAAGGCATCCCGGTCCAATAGGGGGCGCAATTGGCGCACCAGGCGAACCTGGTGGAACGCCCCCCTTGCCACGGCTGTCACATGA
Organism: Natrix helvetica; assembly: GCF_964273705.1. Taxonomy (NCBI): domain Eukaryota; kingdom Metazoa; phylum Chordata; class Lepidosauria; order Squamata; family Natricidae; genus Natrix; species Natrix helvetica. The sequence goes on along the minus strand of NC_138555.1, from coordinate 54,656,069 downwards.
TCATCCATGGACAGCCGGGTATCCAGGAGGACGCCCAAATTGCGCGCCCGCTCCACGGGGGCTAGTTGTACGCCCCCAATGGCCAGAGATGGAAGTAACTGGTTGAACCGGGGGGCCGGAACCCACAGCCACTCCGTCTTGGAGGGGTTGAGCTTGAGTCGGTTGTCATCCATCCAGACCCGTACGGCTTCCAAGCACCGGGACATCACTTCGACGGCCTCGTTGGGGTGGTTCGGGGTGGAAATGTACAGCTGAGTATCATCAGCGTACAGATGATATCCCACCCCAAAACCACGAATGATCTCACCCAACGGCTTCATATATGTGTTGAACAGGAGCGGCGAGAGGACCGACCCCTGTGGCACCCCACAGATGAGGGGGCTTAGGGTCGACCTCTGCTCCCCTGCCAACACACGTTGCGTCCGGCTGGAAAGGTAGGAGCCGAACCACCGCAAAACGGTGCCCCGGACCCCCAACCCCTCCAGTCGGTGCAACAGGATACCATGGTCGATGGTATCAAAAGCCGCCGAGAGGTCTAATAGGACCAGGATAGAGGAACAACCCCTATCTCTGGCCCTCCAGAGATCATCCACCAACGCGACCAAGGCCGTCTCCGTGCTGTGTCTGGGGCGGAAGCAGGACTGGCGCGGGTCTAGATAATCATTTTCCTCCAGATGTCGTGGAAACTGATAAGCTACCACACTCTCTACAACCTTCGCCAAAAAGGGAAGGTTGGAGACAGGACGATAATTGGCCAGCTCCGTAGGGTCCAGAGAAGGCTTCTTGAGTAAGGGTCTCACCACCGCCTCTTTCAAGGCGGCCGGGAGAGACCCCGCACCCAGCGAAGTGTTCACTAGGCCCAGGAGCCAGTCACGTGTAACCTGCCAGGATGCCAGTACAAGCCAGGAGGGGCACGGGTCCAATAAACATGTGGTAGGTCGCAGCTGTCCACGCATTCTGTCCAAATCCTCGATGTCAACCAAGTCAAACTCCTCCCAGACTGGTCTCTCAAGACTCGCCATGGATGTCTCGCCAGGACCACTGAAAGGGACCCAATCCTTCCGGATTTGAGCGATTTTATCCTGCAGATATTTCCCAAATTCCTCTGCTCTACCCTGTAGAGGGGCCTCCCGCGGCCTCTGAAACAGGAGGGAGCGGGACACCCGAAACAGGGTGGCAGGGCGGTTCTCTGCGGATGCAATGAGAGCGGCACAATATTGACATTTGGCCGCTCTCAATGCCACAAGGTACGTCCTTAAGTGGGTTCGTACCTGTGTTCGGTCAAATTCGGAACGAGAGGATCTCCAATGACTCTCTAGGCATCTCTTGCGGCGCTTCATCACCCTGTGCGTTGAGCAATAGACACATTGTTAATCTTTGCAATGGCATCTTTCCATTCATAATTCAATGAGTTAATGATAATGCTGATCATTTGAACATCATCAATGAAATGGCCTCTTTCTCTCAAGTCTCTTCTCATTCCTCTCAGTTTGGTCAAATGTCCACCAATTTGTTCACCAGGTTTCAATTTCGAACCATGGAACTCAGACATGAGCAAACATGAAGATTCAATTGAAACGGGCCTGTAGTAATCTTCCAAATCGGCCCAAATTTGTTGGGCTGTTGCATCAGGCGGAAAGATAACCTGCAGTTCAGTATCCATGGACATTAATAATGTTGTGGAAGCCTTAGTCTCTAAGTCTCTTATTGCAGGAGTCCATGGCTGGGCAGGAGGATTAAACACCAAAGAATGGGTACCTTCTCTGTGAAGCAAAATTGAAACCTCCCTGACCCAGGCTTTATAATTTTGTCCTGACATTTTTAGTTTTGACTCACCAGTCAATGGAGGAACAAAAAATGTCTGTTGAGGGATGTGCATTTGAAAAGCTTGCTGTGCAGGTAAAAATGCTTGTTGTTGAACCTGGGGTCACTGTGATCTAACAGCTGGGGCTGGTGCTTGAGCAGGAATAAAAGCATGGCTTGCTGGAGGCTGCATTAAGTACTGTTGTGCTCCGGCACCTCCAGGGGCTGCTGAAAATTGGGCGTGTAGAGTCACTTGTTACATTGCAGCCCGAATATATGAGTAATCTGCTCTCTGTAGTAAATTATTTCTGCCAGGAGATGGTGCTATGGTTACAACTTTTGGCTGTAATATTTCTGCCTGCGTGGCATGTGCAATTGGAGAACAAAGGAGATCACATGGCAATTGTGATGTGTGCACATCTCTCTGTTCTGATTTGCCTGACACAATATCCTCCAGGGGGTGTGTCTTAGGCTTTGGGGAAGAAGGCAAGATGGCGTTTTCAGAAATTTGAAAAGAATTGGAAACCCTCTTCTCTGACTTGGTTTGGTTTGGTTTGGTTTGGTTTGGTTTGGTTTATTTGGATTTATATGCCGCCCTTCTCCAAAAGGACTCAGGGCGGCGTACAACATTAAAAAACACACATCTCAAAAGTTAAAAAAGATTAAATCCATTCCCCCCCCCCCCAAAAAAATGAATTTTTTTAAAAAACAATACATTTAAAATAAGTTAAAATTAAAATTGAAAGGCCAGGCCGGCTTGCTGGAAAAGCCAACTTTTTAGGGCGCGTCGGAAGGACCGGAGGTCAGGGATTATGCGGAGCTCCGGGGGCAGCTCATTCCAGAGGGAAGGTGCTCCCACAGAGAAGGCTCTCCCCCTGGGGGTCACCAGCCGACACTGTCTGGCCAACGGCACCCTGAGGAGGCCAACTCTGTGGGATCGTACTGGACGGTGGGAGGCTACTGGTGGCAGTAGGTGGTCTCGCAGGTACCCTGGGCCTAAGCCATGGAGCGCTTTAAAGGTCATAATTAATACCTTGAATCGCATCCGGAAAACAACCGGCAACCAGTGCAGGCCGCCTAAAAGGGGTGTAACATGGGAGCACCTAGGTACCCCCATGACAACCCGCGCAGCCGCATTCTGGACCAGCTGAAGCTTCCGGGTGCTCTTCAAGGGCAGCCCCATGTAGAGAGCGTTGCAGTAGTCCAGGCGAGAAAGGACGAGGGCATGACTAACTGTGTACAGAGCATCCCGATCCAGGAAGGGGTGCAACTGACGTACCAGGCGAACCTGGTAAAAGGCCCCCCTGGTGATGGCCGTCAGATGTTCTTCTAAACTAAGCCGCGTATCCAGGAGGACTCCCAGAGTGCGAGCCTTCTCTGAGGGGGCTAAAATTTCTCCCCCTATCGTCAAAGATGGAACAAGATGTACAAATCGGGATGTCGGAAACCACAGCCACTCAGTCTTGGAGGGATTGAGCTTGAGCCTGTTCCTCCCCATCCAGATCCGCACAGCCTCCAGGCATCGGGACATCACGTCGAGGGCATCGTTTGGGTGGTTTGGGGTAGAGATGAAAAGTTGGGTATCATCAGCATATTGATGATACCGTACCCCAAAACCACGGATGATCTCGCCCAGCGGTTTCATGTATATGTTGAGCAGGAGGGGTGAGAGAACCGACCCCTGGGGCACCCCACAAGTGATGCGCCTGGGGGTCGATCTCTGCCCTCCAGTCAACACAAACTGTGACCGATCCGACAGGTAGGAGGAGAACCACCGTAAAACGGTGCCCCCCCACTCCCAACCCCCCGAGTCGTCGCAGTAGGATACCATGGTCGATGGTATCGAACGCCGCCGAGAGGTCTAATAGGACCAGGACAGAGGAACAGCCCCTGTCCTGGGCCCGCCAGAGATCATCGACCAACGCAACCAATGCCGTCTCCGTGCTGTACCCGGGCCTGAAACCCGACTGAAACGGATCTAGGTAGACAGCTTCATCCAGGTACTGGGGAAGCTGACGTGCTACCACACTCTCGACAGCCTTCGCTACAAAGCGAAGGTTGGAGACCGGACGGTAGTTGGCTAAAGAGGCTGGGTCCAGGGAAAGCTTCTTGAGGAGGGGAAAGAACCCCTCTCTCAATGAAGCTTTGGTAATCGCCTGGAGCCAGCCTCGTGTCACCTCCCGGGAAGCCGAAACTAACGAAGAGGGACACGGGTCCAGCACACAAGTGACAGCACTGAGTCTCCCCATAATCCTGTCCATGCCTTTGGGGGTCACAGGGTCAAACCCATCCCAGATTGTCTCCTCAAGATTCATCCCCGTCGGCTCGCCCGAATCTACCCAGTCAGAGTCCAAGCCTGTCCGGATCTGAGCGATTTTATCCTGCAGATACTGAACAAATTCTTCAGCCCTACCCTGCAAGGGGACTTCCCCAGTTCCTTGGTTAAGTAAGGAGCGGGTCACCGTAAACAGGGCGGCTGGGCGGTTATCTGCGGATGCGATAAGAGCGGAAAAATATTGCCGTTTTGCTGCTTCTATCGCCACTAAATAGGATTTAATATAAATTCTTACTAGTGTTCGATCAAATTCGGACCGGCTGGCCCTCCAACCATTCTCTAGGCGCCTTTTCCGGCGTTTCATCTCCCGGAGCTCCCCGGTAAACTAGGGAGCCATCCGGGATCGACACCGGGTCAGAGGCCGCAAAGGCACAACACGATCCAAAGCCCCAGCGGCAGCCCTATCCCAGGCTTCCACTAGGGCTTCGGTCGAGTTGTGAGCAAGGGATTCAGGAAAAGTCCCAAGCTCCATCAGGAACCTTTCGGGGTCCATCAGGTGCCTGGGGCGGAACCATCTAGTCGGTTCCGCCTCCCTGCGGTGAGGGTTAGTGGTATGGAAGTCAAGCCTGATGAGGAAATGATCAGACCATGACAAGGGTTGAATAGAAATATCCCCTAAATCTAGATCATTCATCCACTGCCCAGAGACAAAAATCAGGTCGAGCGTGTGTCCCCCATTATGGGTGGGGTCTTGAATTAACTGAGTTAGGTCCATAGCTGTCATGGAAGCCATGAACTCCCGAGCTGACTCGGATGTCTCGCCAATGGAAGGCAGATTGAAATCCCCCAGGACCATGAGCCTGGGGAAATCAACCGCCAATCCAGGTAATACATCCAGCAGCTCCGGCAGGGCCGATGAAACATAGCAGGGAGACAGGTATGTAACAAAAAGGCCCACCTGAGCTCCAAGGCCCCACTTCACAAAGAGGGACTCACACCCGCCTATCTGAGGCACAGTGACCTCCTGAGGTCCAAGACTTTCCCTAATAACCACCGCAACACCCCCCCCCCCCGCCCCTGCCCTGGGCTCTCGGCTGGTGAAACGCCCGGAAGCCTGGTGGGCATAGTTCGCTAAGGGGCACACCCCCCTCATGCCCCAACCAGGTCTCCGTAATGCACGCCAGGTCCGCTCTACCCTCTTGTATGAGGTCGTAAATGAGGGGAGCCTTATGTACCACAGACCTGGCGTTAAGCGACACCAGCCAGAGACCAGGGTCCTGTAATCCCGGGCACCCGGGGGTGCAAGAAGGGTGATGAGGGTCGGAATGCGCGATTGCTCTTAAACAGCAAACCCGTGTCCTCCGAACATCATTTGGCCCTCGGCCCCCACCATATCTGCCTCTCCCACAAACAGTAGAGATGGTGAACCCCCCAATGGAATGGCTTAATGTCTCCCCCGGAATCCCAACCCTTCCTAGCCCTCCCAACCCGCGCCCATTAGTTAGCGCTGGTCTGTGCCCTGGCAGACTCCCCCCCAAGCCTGTCTGAGCCATCCGAATCAACCCCCCATCCCCCCCTTAAAATTTGGTTTAAAAGCCCATGTAAAAAACCTTTAAGAAGTCTCTTCTACGCATGCCACCTCTTGGGATCCCAAGATCCGTTATTACGGAAGCGTCTTGATAGGTCAGAAGGCCATCCCCGGGAAAGGGGGAGTTCCCGGAGGGAATAAAGTTCTGTCGCAGTATAGCATAGAGGAGAGTGTGGCATCAACCAAACGGGATGACATCATGGGGAGATGGAATGAGGAGATGACATGTCCACGGGGGGGGGGGGCAGCCAGCAGTGTTCAAGGGGGTAGCAGGAAGCTTATGTCCATCATAAAAATTGTCAGTGTTGGGGACAATATGTAAGGCTAACGGCCAGCTGTCCAAAATCGCAGCAGATGTTAGCTTGCGAGGTGGTAAAGCGGCCAGTGATGGCGGCAATGAGGACAGCGGCAGCATCGGCAGCTGCTCCAACTCCGACTCCAACAGCTAAGCTCCGCCCACACCAGCCGCACTCACATCCATCCCCAGGGCCGCACTCCGTTGACCCAGTCCATAATATCACAGGAGGGGGGGCCAAATGGCCAAATGGCCCAGAACGGTGGCCCAGGCAACGGCAGTAATACCAGGGGGGGCACAATGAAGGACCCCCCCATTCCAGCCACGCCCACGCCAGCTCCCGAAGCCATCTTCCGCTGGCGTTAGTATCCATGCCAGCTGCCTCAGCCACTCCCCGCTGATCTAATTTATCATGTTCACAAGCAAGGAGGGGGGGGAGCAACTGGGATAATACCACGACGTGGGGAGCGGCAGCTGTAGAGACCCCAAACCGGGCGTCCCACCGCCACCGCTGACCATACCCACGCCAGCTGCAAAGACCCCAGGCCGGGCATCCCGCCGGGTGTCCCGCCGGGTGTCCCACCGCAGCTGCTGACCACACCCACGCCTGCAGCAGACTGACGCTCTCCATTCTCCTTTCACTGCCCCATTTCACTCACGATGTTCCGGCTATAAGGCAGGACATCGCAGCTCAAGGGTATCCCCCGAGGTCCCAGGAAGTTCTCATAGCTGGACCTGGAACCAACGATGGAATAGGGTACCCCTGCAAGCCCCAAGAAGGACAATCATCTCCCCGAAGCTCTCCTCAAACGCGACAGGACACCATCTTGGGCATGCGTAGTAGGCTTTGTTCTCGAGCATAGAAGAAACATTTTTGGCTTGAAATAGCTGGCGTTCATAATATTCTATTTGATTATGATAGCTTTCCATAGCTTGCTCAGAGGTGCGGAGAGAATCATACATTTCTCCTTCTGTGTGGGAGTGAAATTGCTCCGGCTGTGAAAGTTTTGGCCTGGCACCGAGCGTTTCAAAATCTCTAGGAGGTGTTTGGGAGCATGCATAATTAGGAAGATACTTTACTGACCTCAGTCGGAGTATGTCATCTTCAGAAATGGCTCTATCTTCTCCCACAGCAGATTCTTCACCCAGTCCGGTTGCATCAAGAGTTACAAATCTCTGTAAAATACTCTTCTTCTCTTCATCGGAGAGGCTGAAGCCATCTGAATGCCTTGCAGAGAATTCTTTCGGTTTCTTTTTTTTCTTCGGCATGTTAGAAAGTGATCTAAATCAGGCGTTCCTCGGTCGTGAGATAAATCATTTCTCTCTAATTAGCCTAGGGGTTTATCTTCAAAGTAACCAGCAAGGAAAAGGCATATATTAACCATCCTCTGCTACCATTTGTCAGGGTGTGAATTCCGCCCTGAATTAACGATGTGTGAATCTTGGCATTTCTTGAAAGCATACCTTTGAAGTAAGCAAAAATAAACCCAAGGCATAATCTAATAAAAAAACATTTTAATTGTAAATAAAGTAAAAATACAAACTTACTAACTAAATTAATTAGATCTTTGGCAGAGCCTCTGTCTGCCTGGCATGCAGACAAAGGAAGGAAGGGAAGTAGGAATGTGATGTAATGACCTGCGCAGTAAATCATTGCTGATAAGAGACAGTTCATGCTGCACAGAATGCAGCCACAGCTGGCAAACCAAATAAACGCAGTGACAGTGCCTTCGGGTAGAGGGAAGCGGGCTCTGCATGGCATCCTGGCTCTACGCTCTGCTCCACCCGAAGGCACAAAAATGGAATGCAAAAGGAGGAACCTGGGGTGGGGTGGGGGCGACACCGGATTGCACATGCGACTGCAGGGCACAAGCACACATGCACAATCCGGTGTTGAGTCCCATTGTAGGGCTCGCCATACCTGGGGGTGGAGGTGGTGAAGGGAGAGGCATGGAGGGGTCCGCCTTGCTGGTGGACGGCTCCCCGATGCTCACACCAGCTGATACTCACCTTTTTACAGGTGGCGGCACAATCCACAGCAGCGGCATGCTCGGGAGCAGCCGCTTGTCAGCTGTGGAGTCTGGAATGTGGCCAGAGGGCGGCTGACTGTCAGGATCATACTGGCAAGCAAAGTGAGAGCCTGCAGACGCCGACAGCGCTTCTTGAGAATCGCTTCTCTACCGGTGGGGTGGGGAGTTTTGACATCCAGGCTCTGCGATTTCCCACGGTCCCTGCCGCACCTGGGGGTGTTTTTTGGGGTTGCAGCTGATTCCTCTTCCCCCCCTTGTCCCGAGCCAGGATTGTGTAAACTTTCCTCCCTCCCTGCTTTCACAGTCCAGCACCTCCACCTGCATTTTTTCCTATCCCCCACCCTTTCCTTCCTGCTGTTCTCCCCCCCCCCCCCCCATTCACCCGCCGGATTTAAACACAGGCATGCAAAGTTGAATGCTTCAATTCCTTCTAGGAAACTTATGGCTTTTCCTGGCTCTGCGCTCCGCAGCCTGCCCGGTGCCTGCTTGGCTGGGCGCCTCCCATCGCCATGCTCAACTTACCCATTGCAGGAATTTGATGAAGCTGAGCAGCTCCTTGGCAGGCCCCAGATCCAAACTAAACCCAGACATTTCCAGCGGGGAGCTAGCGGAGCACAAGGGAGGCGTCTCTTTCGGCTTCTTGCTCCAGGACTTGGGATGCTGCCCTCTCCTGCCGCCGCCCTCTCCAGCATGCTGCCCCCATCCCTGCCATGGCTGCAATGGCAGCGGCTTTGGGAGACACTGGCCAGTGGGGAGGGGGGACTAGGCTACCACAAATGCTTACCAGTTTAGGCAGGTGGCAGTTCTGTGGATGCACGTGGCGAAGGCGAGGCAGGGCGAGCATCAGAGCGGGCTGGTTCAGGGGCGTGGCCAGCCAGCCATCACTACTGGTTCGGTGACCCATGCCCAATTACCACTACCGGTTCAGCTGAACTGGTCCAAACCAGGAGCAACCCACCTCTGGTTTAGACACATCAACACTCTTTTTTTCTCTTAAGAATTTTGAGGAAAATAAGAGTGTAGAATGGTTTGGCCATGCTTATTAGCAGTAGCGCCTGACCTATGAATCCTATATGAATTTTTAAAACTGCTTATATTATTGTTTTCATCAGATTTTTTTTCACAACAGGTCTGTATAAAAGAGGTTTATAGGATTTGTTCTCTATTTACTATCTAAGATTTTTTGTTTTTTCTTAACTAAATACCAAAAGCAAAGAAAAAGAATACCTAAAATGATAAAATAAGTTAAAACCCTATAGTCCATAAGAAAGCTAAAAGCAAACAAAAACATTCAGGGCATATATTTACATACATACATATATAAAGTTGTACAGTAAATATTTCAATAAATGAAATCCATAATTTGTTACAGTCATTTATAGCTAAATTTGCATTAAATAAAACTATTTCTGCTTTTTGATTCAGCACACAAACTGCTTATTGATGTATTTGTCTCCAACTCTCAAATAATACTTATATTCTGGAGCAGAGTCCAGCTCTGGATTGCAATGGAGGAGCAGCTTCCTGTTGAGCTCTGTCAAATGTCCAGTTGGTGAATCCAGAAAAAGAAACTCCTGGGACATTATTTCAGCAAGAGTATAAACTTTACTGAATAAATCCACATTGGCACAGAAGAAGCAAAACCAGCTCTGGCTTCCCTTGCAAAAGCACGCATAGTTCATTCCCCCTTTACCCATGGGCCACCCACAGTCCATTACGTCCACCAATCAGTTCTGTTCATTTTCTTATGAGAACCAGCTGATCATGCTGTGACAACTGCTCTGGGTGTCTTTGATGGGGAGAGCAATGTCTCATGGGAACCGACGATGCTTGGATGCCATTTCCCCCCATCCTTGCATTCCAATCCACCACCACCCTATTCTTTGTCAAGCTGCGAGCAAAGCAGAATATAGGTGAAAGTTCAGTCTTGACAAGCTCCTAATATTTTGTTTTACCTGTTTTTATAAATAGTCTACCTGCACATCTTAGCTTTTAATCTTGTTTTATTTAATGAACACATTTTCTGTGACCCAAAGGTGCTTTTCAAAAGGCAACTGGACTTTCTTTGTTTTTTCCTTGAAAATGTTTCACTTCTCACTTTACTGTCTTCAAAAGATTCCACATTTTGGAAAGAGGACCACTGGTTTGAAAGGTGAGTCAAAGAGGCCATCTATCTTAAAATTGAACAGCCTTCTTTCAACAGAGTGGGAGGAATATGACACTGCCTATCTCCTGTCTACAAAACAGTCCTTTCAGCAGTTCCAAGGAGGTTCCATTCCCATTTGTACTCTGATTCAGGTGATGTCAGGATCTGAAGGGTTAATGAAAACAGTCAAACATGGAGACGGTTTGAAAATGCAGTTTATCTTCTTCCTCCAGCATGAACTGACCAACAAAGCACTAAGGCAATGCATAAATGGTCAGAGCTGACAACCGGTGCTCCCCACCACCTTTTATAGTTACTTGGTAATTAGGCTAAACCCCACCCCCACATGTGCACACACTCATCATCTCGTGACCCAGAGTGAAAACCACCAGGCAATCAATCATGGATTGTTCGCAGTCAGTTATCAGTTCTGGAATGTTCTCAGTGGAAACCTTCTGGCAGTCAGTCATGAAGAGCTTTGTAGAGTTCTCAGCTGGACTGCTTGTGGAGGAGGGAAATCTCTATCTGGTAAGCATGAGTCTTGGCAGCTGGCCCAGTTCAGATAAATCCCCAAGTGACCTCAACGACTCTCAGAGAGCTAAGACCAACTTTTAGAGTGCTAAGGACTAGATTACTGCAAAGAATATAAATCCTTCTATTCCCCACCATTCAGCCAGAACTAAAGCTTCTTGGATGAGAAAAGTCTGTAGAGATTCTCAGTCATCCAGGTCATGGTTGTCCCAAAGGTGCTTTTACAGGAGGTAATTGGACTTTCTTGTTTTTTACTTGAGGACGTTTCTTTGGGGACGTCTTGGATGAGAAGTGAAATGTTTTCAAGGAAAAAACAAAGTTCAGTTGCCTTTTGAAAAGCACCTTTGGGACAACCATGACCTGGATGATTGAGAATCTCCATTCTGTGAGAAATATTCTAAATCTAAACACCAAGTCATGAAAACATCAGAAAGCCTTCAGATATGATATATTGACATCAAAGAAATGGGGAAGAACAAGAAATGCAACAGGACAAATCTAGACTCACAGACTCTACCTAAATCAACAATGTGGCCCAAAATTGATGGCTACGTGATAAATGAGAAAAATGTAAGTAAAAATAGTAAATCCTTTCCACTCCATCCCTCTAACAGTTATGATGTATTGAACTGGGAATTGGAAACAAATTGACAAACAACATCTGTTACAGTAGTCCTCTACTTTGCATGAGGAATCAAACCATCTGATTGAACCCCTGGATTTATTAGTCTCTCTGCTGTTACTATATCTCTGATGGGGGAAGAGCAAGTCGAGCAATCACCAAAAGAATTCACAACAAGCTTTGTCTGTTAACTGCACAAACCCTTATTTTCCACACCTAAATATTTAATCTCTATAAATACAAAGGTGGAATCTTTAAAATCAACTTTTGAAATTTCCATACAAAATTATGCAAAAAGCTGGCAACTTTTACAGTAACTCAAAACATTGGCAGTAAGATCTGTGTCAACTTTCTAAAGCGTTGCCATGACTATTATCAGGCTGGCATGGAGGGGGAAATTTCATGCATGCCTTCGGCCAGAGTTGGATCTCATGTCTACAGCCTAGTTGGAGAATATGAGTTATGACGCAGGACAGAAGGGAGGGGATACAGGGGTAAAGTTCAAACGCAATTAAGCGAAAGCAGTTTTGGCTCCACAGGAGTCCACACCAGAATATTGATCCTAATAAATGATTGGATTTCTTTTGGACTTTGTCTCGAAGCTCATAAATTAATTAGGTCGTCTTCTGGGAACTTCACAGAGAGCCAAAACTGACTTTTTTTAAAAAAAAAAATCTGGGTTTCCTGAAGCCCAGGCTCTCTGAGCACTCCCCCAATGTTTGGGCTGTTTGGAGGGAAAATCAGGCAACAGGAGATTGATTGCGGCTGGAGGTATGCGGCAATGCCAAGCAGCGATGCCTTTCTCAGAAGCAGAAGCAAGAGAAGATAAGTACTGGTGGAAATTCCCTTGCCCTAGTCCCCAGATACAGGGAAGGGTCTCAAGCAAGCTGGCAAGGGTGGACTGGAGGTGGGACTGGAAACAAGTCAGGCTCCCAAAGCACCAGATGGAATCCCAAGGGAGTGCAAAAGAGCAACAGAGGATTTTTACCGAGCCACCCTTCATGATGAGGAGCCATCATGCCACCCGAAAGAGAGGGGAGGGACATCTGATCCTGTTGAAGGGAGGAGATGCAGACTGGAGTGCAGCCCCCCTCCCCCTCCCGATAGAAGGAGAAGGAGCCCAAAACGGCAACCAGTGCCTCTCCCACGCAGCAGGCAGGCTGCCAAGAGCAGGCAACCCCCTCCCTCTCTCTGAACTAGGGGTGAAGAAGATGACCAGCCATATCAGGTGCAAGCATACCAAGGCCGACAGGAGGCTGGGGGATTAGGGCTGAATGACCCACCCCAATTCAGGGGAACGTTTGACGGAGACTCAGACCAGCTAGCCCTATTCCTTGATTCAGCTGATATCCACCTAGAACGCTATGGGCACCTCTACCCATCCCCCAAAGCCATGGTGAATACCATCGCAGAGGGTCTAGAGGGAGAAGCAAGGGAATGGCTAGCAGCCCTCCACAAGAGGAGAGCCCCCCAACTGCAAGACATAGATGACTTCCTGCAACTGCTAGAGGCCAGATTTAAGGAGGTGGAGGAAGACCCATATGCGGAAGAGGAACTCAGCAACCTAAAGCAGAGGGGCCGCCCCATCAAAGAGCACATCCGTGAATTTAGGAGGGTCATAGGAAGGCTACCCCCTTTACCAGAGCGGCTGCTGGTGCATTTTTTCAGAACAAGCCTGGACAAGCAAATTGCCCAGGTAACTGCATACTGCGACATCCCAATTCAACTCTCTGAGTGGTTTCGAGTAGCAACAAAAGTCGACAGCGGACTGTGCACCAACAACATGACAAAGCAACTGGACACACAAGAGACAGGTCAACCCAACCTGAAACCACCCAGCCGGCGGGGAACCACAGCACCACAGCAGGCTCTGAGACCAGCCCTCCTTCGAAGTCCGCTGAAATGCTACAGATGCAGGGGGATTGGCCACGTGGCATCTGAATGCCCAACCCCAGCCCCAAAACCAAGGCCATACCCACTGCCCAGGGCACGACCAGAACGAGGGTCCAAACGGACCACCAACATGTCCGGGAAAGCCCTCCAGTCTGCAAAGGCCCCTTCCCCCTCAGGCGAAAGTGATGGAACCCCAGGCAACGACAACCAGTGGCCTGAATCATATGACAGCGAGGACGAGGGAGAAAATGAGCCAATGGTGAGTGAATCAATTCACCCTTTCCTTTTTCCAATATGCCTCACAGCCCCAAAAAAAGGAAATCAGGGGGATTTTCAAGCCCTAATAGACTCAGGCTGCACAAGGTGCTTGATCAACCTAACCACAGTCCTGAAACTGGGGATCAGAGCAAAAAGACTGGCCCACCCAATCTGGTTCGAGCAGTTCGACAGGTCCCTAATGGGAGGAGCCTATGCCACTCACCTGACTGAACCAGTGAGGCTAGAGCTAGCGGATCACTGGGAAGTAATTCGATTCATAATAGCCCCCAAAATGACAGATGCAGTCATACTGGGACTTTCCTGGCTAGACAAGTGGGGACCAACTAACTGGTGGCAAAGGGGTACCCGAAGACTTAGGATATCAAGGGGCCCACAACCCCTCCCACACCAGCAAGCAGAAGCACCACCCATGCTGGAAACCCCCCAAGAGAGCCCACGAGAACAACTGGCAACCACATCCCACAAAACCCCAGAGGTCAAACTGATTTCGATAGAATATCAGGACCTCGCAGAAGTAATCAGTGAGGCTGAGTGCGATGTTCTGCCTCCCCACCAGGAGACAGACTGTGCCATCAAAATCATCCCTGGGGAAAAACTATCGAAGCCCAAACTGTATGCCATGACGCCCCAGGAAATGCAAGAGATGCGCAAATACATAGACAAAAACCTAGCAAGGGGGTTCATTGAGCCAGCCAAGCCACGGGTCGCGGCACCAGTCCTCTTCAAAGAAAAAAATATACCCCCTCCCCCTCATGAAGGACATGCTGTCTCTTCTGGCCAAGGGAAAAGTCTTCACCAAACTAGACCTCAGAGAAGCATACTACCGAGTACATATCAGAGAGGGAGATGAGTGGAAAACAGCGTTTAACTGCCCCCTAGAGAGCTTTCAATTCAAAGTGATGCCTTTCGGGCTGCAGGGCCCCCCAGCGGTATTCATGCAGTCAATAAACGAGGTGCTGCATGAGCACCTCTACAAGGGGGTCCTCGTCTACCTAGATGGCATCCTTATCTACACAGAGACCATGGATGACCACGTACCCCTGGTCCGGCAAGTACTGGAGAAACTTCTGGCAGCCAGCCTGTATGTCAAGGTATCAAAATGTGAATTCCACTGTGCACGGTTAGACTACCTGGGTTACCGAGTGTCAAATGAGGGAATAGAGATGGACCCAGCAAAAGTGCAAGCCATCCTAAGGTGGCATCTCCCTCGCACCCGCAGACAGCTACAAAACTTCCTAGGGTTTGCGAACTTCTACAGGCAATTCATCCCCTCCTTTGCGAAGATTGCCAAACCCCTGACAGACCTCCTGAAGACAGGGAGCCCAGGAACGAAACCTCGTCCGGGACAACCCCTACCATGGGACCTAACCTGCCAAGAGGCGTTCGAGACACTAAAATAAATGTTTGCAAAGGAGCCAGTGCTGAAGCATCCTGACTCTGAGCAACCATTTGTGATCCAGGCAGACGCCAGCGATGTGGCAGTGGGAGCGGTGCTACTTCAGAAAACAACCAAGGAAACTTACAACCCTGCGCCTACACCTCCCTCAAGCTCACAGACACAAAGAGATGGTGGGCCACATGGGAAAAGGAGGCTTTCGCGGTGAGATGGGCACTGCTAACCTGGAGACACCTGTTGGAAGGGAGCCAGAAACCGTTTGAAGTCTGGACCGACCACAAAAATCTGGAGGCGCTTAGGACCCCATGGAAACTATCACCCAAACAAGTCCGATGGGCTCAATACTTGATTTTGATTTTGTGTTAAAGCACATTCCAGGTGGGAGGAACTTTCTAGCTGACGCCCTCTCCCGCATGCCTCAGTACAAATGCGAACGGGAGCACATAGTGGATGCCATCATTCCCTCTACTCAAACAGCTGCCCAAGTAACACCAGGCAGCAACGCCGTGACCAGCAAGACCAACCCGCAAGCGACCTAACCATGAGACTCAAAACTGAACTGCTAGCAGACCCCTGGTTCCAAAACAACGAACACATCTTGATGAAAAGAGATGACCTTGCATGGAAGGGGACGAAACTCTACATCCCAGAATCCCTACGTACCCTAGTTCTCCAGAGGAGTCACGACGCCAAACCGGCAGGCCACTTTGGGTTCCTAAAGAATTTACACTTAGCCCGGAGGCAATTCTGGTGGCCTGGAATAAAGAAAGATGTGGATAGTTAAGTGAAAAGTTGCACCATCTGCGCCAGAATGAAGAGACGACCAGGAAGCACCCACCCCCACCCCCCCTGGACTGCTGCAAACAGTACCAGAGCAAACGAGGCCGTGGGAGGAGATCGCAATGGACTGTATAGTAGAGTTGCCAAAAAGTGGGGGAAACACGGTGATTTGGACTGTAATAGATCTGTTCTCAAAACAGGCACACTTCATACCCTGTAGAGGACTACCCTTGGCTCACAGGCTGGCTAAACTGTTCATGAAGCATATCTACCGACTGCATGGAGTACCTTGAAGAATTATCTCAGACAGAGGGGTCCAGTTCACGGCTAAGTTCTGGAGGGAGTTCCTGCGGTCCATTGGGTCATCTCAGGGACTTAGTTCAGCTTTTCATCCGAGCACCAATGGGGCAGCAGAGAGACTGAATGCCATGATAGAGCAGTACCTGAGGTGTTACGTGAACTATCAGCAGTCCAATTGGGCAGACTTTTTATCTTTTGCTGAGGTCGAGTACAATAATGATGTCCACAGTAGCACAGGACTCACGCCGTTCAAAATAGTGAGTGGTATGGACTTTGTCCCAATGCCTAAGTATCCAAGGGATCCCCCCTCCTCAGTCAGCTTGACTGATTGGATGTAGATGCTGAAATCAACCTGGGAAAATGTCAAAAAGGCACTGGCTAAAGCGGCACAAACTTATAAGAAACAGGCAGATAAACACCGGGCTCCGAAACGACCATTCCGGGTGGGAGAGAAGGTTTACCTCTCCACAAAATATTTGAGATTAAAACTGCCTAGCAAGAAACTGGGGCCGAAATTTATGGGACTATTCCCCATAGTAAAGATCATCAACCCAGTCACAGTGCAATTGAAACTATCTCGATTGTTGGGGAAGATACACCCAGCGTTTCATAGTAGCCTCTTAAAACCCGTGATCGGATCCACTCTGAGACCACTATCCCGGGAACCCCCGGGCCCTATGGTCATAGAGGGCCAAACCCATTATGAATTTCAATGAATCCTCGATTCAAGGTGGCACAGGAGACAACTCCAATACTTAATCAAGTGGAAGGGCTACCCATTATCGGAGACATCTTGGGTGAAAAGTAGAAATATCCAGGCTGATTGCCTCATAGCAAAATTCCATGCAGAAAATCCAAGCAAGCCTGGGGGAGGGACACATCCCTAATGTTGTGGCCCAGCCGGTGCCGGTGCCGCTGCCACCAGACTCCGACAGCGAGGTGTCCTCTGAGTCGGCTCAAGAGGAGGTGGGGGACCCTGGACAGGGTTCCGACGCTGAGCAGGGTGCAGAGAGGCTGGTTGGCCACCAGGGGGCACCTGAGGCATGGAGCAGTGGTGAAAGCCAAAGGAAGGGGGCTCCTGATGTCATGCCTTGGAGCAGTGGAGAGGAGTCACAGGACAGTGAGTCAGACAGCAGTGAGCTATTAGATGCTCGTTACCGACGTGCTACCCGGCGTAAGAAGCAATTGAGCAATTACCGGAGGTAATGGCTCTCAGCTGCTGATCATTAGACTCCTCTCCAGACTATAAAGGGACTGCTTGTGGACACACCCTTTGCAGGAATCATCTGATCATTGGAGTTGGAGAAGCTCAGATCTGTGTCGTACTTTGGCAGGCTGGATTGCTGCTAAAGGTTTTACCTGGATTACTGTCAATCTGTTCCCTGGACCTTGGCTGCTAAGGTGATTATCTGGAGCTTGGTAGCTGGATTGCTGCCAAGGGGTGTCGCTGTAGCTGGATTGCTGCCCAGAGTGCTATCTTGACCTTGGCAGGCTGGATTGCTGCCAAGGTGGAACCTGTATGTCAATAAACATCTTTGAAGAGACTTTGTGTCGGAGTGTCTTGGTATACAAGAGGAGGGGGTCAGAACACCTAAGTTATATACCTGTACTCAAATTGTCTTTGTGTCACACAGTGAGGGGAGCCGGATGTCAACTTCTAGAGCGTTGCCATGACTATTATCAGGCTGGCATGGAGGGGGAAATTCCATGCATGCCTTCGGCCGGAGTCGGATCTCATGTCTACAGCCTAGTTGGAGAATATGAGTTATGACGCAGGACAGAAGGGAGGGGATACAGGGGTAAAGTTCAAATGCAATTAAGCGAAAGCAGTTTTGGCTCCACAGGAGTCCACACCAGAATGTTGATCCTAATAAATGATTGGATTTCTTTTGGACTTTGTCTCGAAGCTCGTAAATTAATTAGGTCGTCTTCTGGGAACTTCACAATCTGTTTATGGACAGCCAAAGAAAACAAAATTGCGTAGGAGAACAAATTAAGATTAGAAATGGCAATTGAATACAGGCAGAGCATACAGCCTCACTTTACACCAAAACCCAAACAAGTTGCCAGGCCTGCCTCATTCAACATCCAAGAAAGGAAACCCCCAATTCCAATTAGTTAGAGAAAAGGTACTTTTACTGAATATGAAATAAAAACAATGAAAGTGCAGCAAGATCTGAGGGAAAATGGCGCGAACTTGTACATGTCAAATGTTTACCCAAATCCCTCCCCCCAGTTACCCCTGCCCAATGTCCAATCTCCAACCCCCAAGGGTATCACGTGGGATGCATCTTCAGGTGGCCTCATTCAGCTGATATGCAGAAATGGTTGGCCTTGACCAAACCCAAACACGAGCCTTCAGCATGCGCAGAAGATGGTGAGAACAAAACTCCCTCTTTCGAGATATCTCCACCAGCATGATTGCCCTCCAAAATACCATGAGCCCGCTCCCTCCCCGTTACTATGGCAGCCGATAGCAAGCAAGTGATATAGAGGCTGACATTCGGACCTCCTGCACAAAGGATGTTATCCCTGGAGGAAAAAAAACATAGAAAACAATAACAACAAAACATTTATACAACACATTTAGGGTTTATCGGGGTATTTAGAATGAAACCTCTGCAAGAGTTTAGTGGCCCTGATATCGGACTTATTCACCCACTCAGAGTGGGAAGGAGGGAAATGATTCCCCTCCCAAATACCATGAGCCCCCTCCCTTCCCATTACTATGGCAGCCAATAGCAAGCTAGTGATATAGAGGCTGACATAAGTACCATACATTTAAAAATAAATTCTTTAAGAATTGCATTCAGTAGAACCAACATTGAACACTGGTATGCCGGAAAAACCTTCATTCTGTCCCTTAGCTCTTTTCTTTAATGCCAGTGTCATATGAACAGTCTAAGTGCTGTTGAATGGCTTCCTAGCATTTCTAGAACACAAACAAATTTTACAGTTTTTAATCATTCCACCATCCCCCGCACACTACTTAAAATGAAATATTTTCTTGCCGCTTTTCAAATATACCCACTGCACGTTTTTCAAAATAGAAAAAGGACTGTACTCTTTGGTTTAACACCTCAAGCAGAGACTTCCCTGCTTCATGCTATGGGTAGCATGCCAAATGATAAAAATCAGAGCAACCCAGAGCTTTTAGCATGACTGACAAGACACTGCTCAAATAATCATTGTGAGATGATGCAAACTTTTTTTTTTTTAGCACTGATGACGTTATAGAAACAGGATTAACTCTTTTGAAGCCTTACCAAATTGCACACAAGAAGAAATATTGAGAAAACTGGATGAATCAAAACAAAAGCTGCTGTTAACCTGAGCAGCAACCAAACTTTTAGTTGACCTGATATGATATCTTTGGACCTCTCATCTGACAGCAACTCTGCAGAGAATCATTACAAACTCTCTGAATCCTGCAATCAAACAGTTCCACCAAAGATGGAAAACAACTCATGCTCCACATGTCCTTCTACTCTGAAACAGCACAAATTGATTCCACCTTGGTTAGCTTTGGATAATGATAGTCTATTCCATTCCACTCTATTTGTGGTCTTAGATCAGAAAAGAGGACAGAAGGAAGTTATACTAAAGTAGAATAAAATATGGATTAAAATATAAGAATGAAGACGTGGCATAAAAGGGACAGTTAGAAGCTTGCTTAAAGGGACAGGGAATCAGCCTTCAACCACAACATGTTCCAGCAAATGTCCCTATGTCAAAAGTCCAAAACCACAAGGTTCAATTAAAGTTCGTTAATGGCACGTAGTCCATACCTGTAACAAAAGGAGAAGTAAGACCCCCATCTCCTTATAAGGCTTTTTCCTCAAGGTAACCAATAAGAAATGAGTTAAGTGTTTCCGTGTTACGCTGTCTTTGAGAATGTATAAGAATGTGTGCTTCGATAATGAAGGTCGTTCAGAAATTGCAAGTTAGCCATGTGCTAACTTTCTGAACCTGGCTGCCAAATAAACTTTTCCTGTATCCTGAGAAGTCTAAGCTTGTCATTTTCTGCAACAATTCTGGTGACCGTGGGCAGGGCTTAGAGCGATATTTCTCTGAGGACGGAATGGACCAACCAGTGCCCCATCGAGGCCATCTCGCCCGTCTTCAGGCGCCACGGAGATCTTTCTCTGGAAGTGGGCTGACACCACCGATCCAAGAATCTGACCAGGATCAGGACAAGTTAATAAAAATTCCGCCGGCTGAGAAAGAAGACGCCTGCAGGCAAGTATCAAAAGAATTGTAGACCCACTTGGTTAAGAGGGGGCCTGATCACCCCCCTGAGCCCAGGATAGCGTCCCTTCCAAATGGAACTGGCGTATCCTAATGAGGCTCTAGATTTGTGTGGGTGATAAGTCACCGCAGTTCCTGAAGGCGACCGTGATACTCTGGCACCCCAGGTCAGTGACATTGTGTTAGAAATAGAACATGGGAAGGTGGGGAGCGTTCCTCGAATGACTCTCCAATGCATGTTGAAAAAAAAAACCTCTGAGAAAGTTTTAGTAAAGTCTCTGGCAGAGAAATTATCCTCACCCCCATTGTACAAGCCTCAAGGAGGAAAGAAAAAGAAAAAGAGAGTCTCAAGGAAACATTTAGTACCTGTCTGTTTTAACTTGCATGGTTGTCCTTGATGATATGTTTAAGTGTTTTTTTTTTGTTAAAAAGAAAGAACAAACGGTCCCATTAGGTGGGGCCAGGAGGAAGAAAACCAAAAAGGTTATCGAAGGGACAGATCAAGTGAACCACAAACCTGGTCCAAGGGAGCAGTTGAGATAAAAACTCAAATCGCCCCTAAGGGAATTTTATTGCCAGAAGCTGAGGGGGAGCTACGTAAGGTGTGGATATATGCTCCATTCTCAATGGCTGATTTATATAATTGGAAAAATCAAATTCCTGCTTATAGAGAAAATCCAGATGAGATGCATGTCCTTTTTGCATCCATTTTTCTGAACTCACCAGTCTGCTTGGGCTAACATACAAAGTCTGATGGAAATTTTATTAACCCCAGAGAAAAGAAGGCTGGTGAAGGGAACCATGAATAAGCCTTTGCAGACGGATCGTGTAAAAAAATCCAGACTGGACATGGTTACTGAAGGAACCAGATTGGGAACCTTAGTACATTCAGCTGCAAAACTTTTGGACTTACATTTTGTTAGGATTCAAACAAAAAAAAAAAAGTTAAGAATTTAGGGAAGGTCTATTAAATTCAACCGAAACAGGATGAAAATCCAGATGGACTTTTCTTTCTACTCAGATAGACATAAATCCTTCTCAAGGATTGATTTTTTTTTGCTAACACCGGATTTACTTCCTAAAGCTAAGAAAACCAAGATACTCTCCAGGACACTAACTGACCATAGCCCGGTGTGGTTAGAGATTGAGTTAGGGAAGAGGCCAAGAAGGTCTTGGAGAGTAAACGAAAATTTATTTAGATATGAAAAAAATGTTGATGAACTTAAAAAACACATGAAGGAATTTTTTAGTTTTAACATGAATAAGGGTACTCCCATTGAAACAGTTTGGGATGCAAGTAAAGCTTATATGCGTGGGGTCCTGATACATATGAATTTTAAACATAAACAAAGCAGACAGAAAAAGAGAATGGAACTGGAAGATGAGATAAAAAAGAAGGAACAGTTACTTATAGTAACCCCAAAAGATGAGGCACTTCAGATGGCGATAAAGCTGTTGAAAGATCAATTTCAAATGCTTATATCAGAACAAACAGCAACCAACTTACAACTTGCCAAACATAATACCTTTGCTAATGCTAACAAACCCGGTAGGTGGTTGGCTTATACCTTGAGAAAGAACACGAATAATAGAATTATTGATAGAATTGAGTAAGGAGGGAAAATGGTATATCAACAAGACTTGGTTAAAAAATCATTTGTGGACTATTATGCTAAGTTATATGTACAGGACAATATACAGAACAAGTCAGTAGATGATTTTTTGGAAGGAAAAAGGGTTACCAAAATATCCGTGCTTCAAAAGGCAAATCTGGAACGTCTGATAACTGCTGATGAGATTATTTTAGCTATAAACCAACTTAAACTAGCCAAGGCTCCAGGGACTGATGGTTTGACTGCAATGTACTATAAAACTTTACAATTGGAAATGATCGAATATCTTACAGAACTATTTTGCAATATACAGCAAGGAGGTAAAATACCTTTTTCATGGAAAGCGGCTTTTATATCATTGATACCCAAAGACAAAGATGGCCCTAAGAAACCAGAGGATTACAGATCGATATCTCTTCTAAACACAGATTATAAAATATTTGCTAAAGTATTAGCCAACAGATTGATGCCAGTTATCCAAGAGGTTATTCATCATGACCAAGCAGGATTTATTGAAGGTAGATATATGAAGGAGAATGTAAGGCAACTCATAGACTGAATTGACTATCTTGATAAGAATAAGCAGATCTCTGCAGTGCTGGTTTTCTTGGATGCGGAGAAGGCCTTCAATCGAGTGAATTGGAATTTTCTAACCAAGACTTTGGAAAAGATGGATATGGGACCACGATTTCGGCAGGCGATTGGAGCAATTTATCAGCAACAAAACGCACAACTTATTATTAATGGAAATTTGTCAACAACCTTCGAGATACAAAAAGGCACAAGACAAGGTTGCCCATTATCTCCATTGTTATTTATTTTAACTCTGGAAGTCTTGCTGAATACAATTCGGGACTCAAACTCCTTAAATGGCATAGCTATCAGGCAAAAGGAATACAGAACTAGAGCATTTTAGTTTAGACTAAATCAAAACAAAACGAAAATGATGGTTAAAAACATGACAGAGACTCAAAGAAAGAGACTTGTAAGTTTAGCAGGTTTTGAAATAGTTTCTAAAGTCAAATATTTAGGAATACAAATATCAGAGTCAAATACAAAACTTTTCTTAAATAACTATGAAGTGTTGTGGCAAAAGATACAGAAAGATCTTGAAGTGTGGAAAAAGTTACAATTGTCTTTGCTTGGAAGGATCTCAGCAATTAAAATGAACATTCTACCTAGATTTATCTTTTTATTCCAGATGATACCGGTGCTTAAATCAGATAAAACCTTGTTAGATTGGCAAACAACATTAAATAAATATGTTTGGAAGGAGAAAAAACCGAGAGTAAAGATGAAGATTATGCAAGATACTCGTGAAAGAGGTGGCCTCAGACTCCCAAACCTCCGATTGTATTATGAAGCTGCGGTACTGAAGCATGTAGCAGATTGGTTTGGGAAAACAAAAACGGAACTGTTGAATATAGAATGTCATGACCTTGTTCTGGGATGGCATGCATATCTTTTTTATGAAGATAGGGTGGATAAAGTGTTTAACAATCATGTTCTCCGAAGTGCCTTGATGAGAATATGGAAGAAGCACCGGCCTAATTGGGATTATAAAATACCGCTTTGGTTGGATCTTGCAGACACCATGTGGATTACAAATACTAAGTCACTCGGGGGGTGTTTATATAAAGGCGTGCTTATTGCTGATGGGGACGAATGGCAGTTGAAAACTTTGGAACAACTGTTGGGAGAAGGAATTACTTTAAATTGGCTACATTATATACAGTTACAGAAGAGATGGAAAGAAGATCGCAGGGTTGGTTTTATGGATAAAGAAGTGGAACTGATCAAGCAGATAAAAGAGACTGGCCCAAAACAGGTTAAAAGAATATATAATGTATTGTTAGAAAGAGACTCAGAAAGTGAATTGGTTAAGGATTGCATGATTAAATGGGCTCAGAATTTTGATGAATCGATTATGTTGGATACGTGGGAAAAAATATGGGTTCAGAATGTTAAATTTACACAGTCACAGAATTTAAGGGAGAATTTAATACCCTCCTGGAGCGGGGGGCGTTCACACAGATATTTGTTCGTCAGCAAAAGAGGAGTATACATTCCATATTTGTTCGTAGTCAAAACATACATTTTACAGAAAGTACAGAAAGTTGCATTTTGTAAGGCTACAGTAAAGTTACAGGAAAGGGAGTGAAAAAGTTATATATCAGCAGCCAGACATGCCATTATCTATTAATATGTTTTTTCCGGCGCATTGTATCTTACACAGACATTGGTTTCCTGTGTCCTTCCATAGAAGCTGATTGCAATATATTCCAGTAAAATTTGTAACAAGCCTGAAGGAAGAGATATCATAAGTCAATTAATATGCTGACTTGCCTATCAGATTAATCGTCTCTGGAGAGCAGGGGCTTACTATACTTAAAGGTTGACTGGCTAATATAGGTGCGATCTCCTCCTGCTGCCTCAAAGGCTCTTAGACAGAGTGGGAGGCCAGGGGACCTGCCGGAAGAATTGTCGAGGAGGTTGTTTGTGGGGATCGGTAGTTAGAGGCACACATGCTGTTGTTAATCAGGTTGCTGCAGCCTGTCTCTGTTGTGACAAAACAACCCAAAGACAGGATGGAAACTTCCTTTGGAAGTCCTTCTACAAGGCTCCCAGGTGCTGTGTGGCAAATAGACGTCCCCACAATTTTCCCAGAAAGTGAGATTTAGAGATCTCTTGGTTTTGTGTGTATTAAAAGACATTGTGCCAAGGTTTGCAGTGCCTTTGAATAGGGCCTCAGATTCTGGCCAACATCAGATGAATCAAGAGCCCCACCCAGATGCAAACGATGTGTTAATGAAAGCCTCCATACATCTTTTTTTTATTAGTTTTTTAAAATAAGTTTTACAATTATTACCCCCCTTACCCTTCCCTCTTCCCTCCCTCCCTCCCCCCGACCTCCCAGAGCAAAATACAGGGTGTAAACATTTAACAACCACACGCTAACATAAGCTAACTAATTTTAACATGTTACTATTCTTGTGCTATAACTCCCCCTTTATTAAACTAGCTTTGAATAAATTGTAGCATTCCTTATGCCTTCATTCATAAGCTAACTGAATTTTTTTAGTTCGATATTTGTTTTGAATATAGTCAATTGTGGAAAACCGGGGCTCAATCTTCCCGGTTGGGCCAGAGGCCTTCTCCGGGGGGCGATTTCATGAGATGGAGAGTGAAAAAACACCACGCAGGGTTCCTCGGGATGAAGCCGCACCCAGAGTTGCCTCTGGGGACCTCTTTTATTGGTAAACAAGGAAGGGCGGAGTAAAGGGTACATACATAGGTTTATCACTACCATATTTGGTCATGATTACATTGGCTGCTCATCCTGGCATTGTGTTGATGAGATCCTTTTGTCTCCTTTGTTTTTCCTCCTAAAGTGGTTCAGCCTCCTTCAGAGGCCTGCACGTAGTGGAAAATTACCAGAGATAGTTCTTCTGAGCACATGTTCTTTTGTTTAGCCCTTAATGGTGGATCAGATACTACTGCAACATCTCCTCTGTTTTTTGTTTTAAAAGGCAGAATATTTAGACTTGTTGCTAAAAGGTGGGACAAGTTGAAATGGTCTCCTCATCACTACTGAAGGTGATGGGAGGTTTTTTATCATAGTTAATGGTGATGATATCATTGTCTATTTCTTCCTCGCTGCCTTTAAAGGCATCCGGGAGCTCGCTTTGGATAGATTCATCCTGAGGTATCAAGAAATATCCCTTGTTGTGCCATAATGCATTCACCTGAGCGACAGCACGCTTTTCAGCAATCAGTGATAGACTATTGGAAATAGTTTTTACAAAAATTGGCAAGACACAAGGCAATACAATACATCCTAAAGCAATCATACCAATGAGTGCAACAATGGCCTGAAGGCCAGGCAATTTGGGGAACCATGAACCAAACATATCTCTGAAATCTAACCCAGACCATGTCTGGACGGGAACATGGGCGATTTTTACCATATCCGATGTTATTTGTTCAATTACCTTTCCACTGTTGTCTATCTGGATACAACAATTGGATAGATTAAACTTTCCACATACTCCCCCTTCTTTGGCTAATAAATAGTCTAAGGCAAGACGATTCTGCATAATGTATGTGCGGGAAAGAGCACTTTCTTTGGCGAGTTGTTTTAAGGCAAGAGCTGTTTTGTTGGTAATGATTTCTACCACTGCTTGGAGTCTTATGATGCGATTAAGCATATAAATGGGTGTGCGATAGCCCCAAGTGCCATCTTGGGCCCATGTAGCAGGGTCATAATAATTGATAATGCGCTCGGGGGGCCAATCATTATCTTTCCAGTTGCCAATGTTAATATTGTTTGAAATTCTAGAAATGTCACGTTTTTGTATGCGGCCTATTTCATCATATAAAGGTATGCCAAGTATTTGGCGTCGTTTAAGAGGAAGAAGGAAAAAGGAGGGTTGAATGACACCTAAAACACAAGAGCCATACCATCCCTTGGGAAGAACATTATATGTGTAAGCGCCACAAATCCAGTATAACCCGTCAGGTGAAAACCATGGTAAAAGGTCATTTTCAGGGTCCTGTAAATACGATAGGTGTTCTATGGATGCGAGTGAATTGATGGGGGCAGTGGCATTGGTAGAAGACCACCATGTGTTATTATTCCAGGTGGACAGACACAACAGATTTCCCACTGGGACTCTGTCAGAAGCATTATTTCTTTGGTAGCATCCCCGTCCAACGAGATTAGAACTTAATAGCCAAGTTTCATTTGCTCGTTGGAGATAGGTATAGTTTGCTTTCCATATTGCAAGTTCAGTATAATTGGCCTCTCTGGCATGCCATGGCCACTGATCTCCCATATTAGTCCCACCACACACAAAACAATTTTTTACAACCAACTCTTTCGCTATAGTTTCAGCCAAATTAATAAACATATTATGGGCTTTAGGAGGAGCGGGGAGTTGATTGAGTTTTGAAATCTCTTCCTCATACTCCCAAAACACCGAAAGAGAGGAAGAGGAGAGTATGTAGGTTTGAACCCGTACCACAATGTACCCGTAAGGGTCCTTTCCAGTGACATCAATACCAAGGCCAAATCCATAATAATGGGTTGAAGGGGAGTGCGTAGTAGGGGCTGATAAACAAACAGTGTTACAATGGCCGGTGGAACATGTGGTGGCAGCCGGGCCTAAGGTAAAGTTAAAACCCTCAGGGCCAGATTGGATGGTTCCAATCGGGCCTGTGTACCAATAGTTATAAGCCTCTTGAAGACTAACGTGCCCAGTGGATTGCACCTTGCGAAGAGTAAAAAGATATTTTTGTACAGTTAAGTATGATTGCTCCCATGAAAAGGAGCCACAGGTGACCCCCATAGCCCCATCACCCTGCCCCTTAGTTATGGCTGTGCAAGCGTCAAAACAAACAGAAACTGAGCCCTTTTGGTTATTTGAGGGGCGATTCTGGGAGGTATTGTGAGCAACATACCCTGACCGTTGTTGGGCAAGGGAAAAGAGAGTGGAGGGTATTTGAAATTAGGCATTCGGATGCCAACTACCCCCTTTATACCCGTATATGTGAATAGAAGCATAAACAGGGCCCAGGGCGTGCGGGTGATAATACTGAGTTCCTGACGAAGTGGTGCAGCGGGCATACACAGTGTTGTTTCGGGTGCAAGAGTCTAGGTCTTTTGTACAGTCTGGCTTCAGTGTGTGATAGATTAATGTCTGACGAGTGCGAGTGCCTGATTTTGTGGTCTGGATGCATTCCGCACAATCCTGAGAAAGGGTGGTTGCTCGCTTTCGTCTTGGCAGGTGAGAAACTTTAAGAAAAGCGTCAAGTGAAGAAATGACTTGGCGAGTGGGAAGGCAGGTACGAAGAAGCTGGCACCGATAAACACCAGAGTCTGAGAGTCGGGCGTGATGAAAGGTCAGCGTGGATGAGGTAGGGTTGACACGAGAGGTAATTGTGATGGTAGAAGAGTTGGACAGCTGATGTTCCTCCTTGCCTTTCCGGGCCCACGTTAAAATCATTGGTCCAGGGTCACTCATGGTAAGGATGCAGGTGAAAGATGTGGTCCCATTAACTGGAGCGGTGGCAATCCGCGGCATCAACATCAGTGGAGGTGGTGGCTGGTTGATCATGGCGGCCGTCACATGTTGATTGTGTTCTGCAGTCCAGATTGCCATCAGGGCGAGGATCATAAGCAATTAATCCCCAATAAAAGATAGTCTTATAGTTCGAACCAATGAAGTGTTGAATTACTGCAGGCAAGATTCAAGCAGGATCCAAACATGTAGAAAGTAAATGTTTCATGTACAGTTCAAATCAGTGTGTGTGATGTTAGTTGCACCCATAGATTTTTACTTCAGTCACTGTTCAAATGAGTTTTTGGGTGAGATGACAGAACAAGTAAACATAAACAAATGATGACTAGGGAATTGGCAAAAATGGCAGCGCATTAGTTCCACGTGTCATTGTTTCAGCACTGCTTTGGTGGTTTTTGGTTTTTCACATCACTGGACAGCTGTTTTGGCAAGATTGTATTAGCCCCTGTGCTGTCTGTAAAGTCATCTTGGTCATCTCTGGAACTGGATTTGGGAACTGGTACGACAATATTTTTGGCTGGACAAGCATCACATGCTAGAATCCACAAAGATCTGTAGAAGCAAGCACAGCATGTCCTCGTCCCCCTTGCGGGGGAGGCAAACAAACTTTTTAAATCTATTATATTACCTATGCCAAATTAGCCAAATTGGGGTACACCAAATTGTTAGGTACCCAAAATCCCTCCTGTTTTTTTTGTTTGAGAGAACAGTCCTTAAAGGACCAATTAACACGTTCCACAATGGCTTAACCTGTGGAATTGTAAGGGAAAAAAAACCCAAAAATTAAAACAATGTTCCAATTAGTACAAGATTACAAAAAAGGCCAATGAAAAATAGGCCAGGCCATTATCAGTCTTTAAAAAGAAAAGTTTGCCCAAGGCAGTAAAGGCTGAAAAAAGGTGAGAAAAAAACATGATTAGCTGTTTCTTCTCATTAAAATGTGGCCCAAAAAAATAGATAAATGAATTTACTTCTAAGGAGCCAAAAAAAGGAAACATAGGTGACATCCATTTGCCATAGTGATTAGAGGCCAAATCATGGGGATTAACTTCCGTGTCCCCAGAGGGGGATGCCCCAAAACACTGGGGGCAAGATGAAACAATTTGCTTGACCTGGTTGAGTGGCATATGGCAAAATTGTGCCAGTCCCCAGGCATTTTGATGAAAAAATTATCAAAAAATAAATAAATCTGAAGAAAAAACGTAGTTAAAAAAATACCTAGAAAATTAAAAATAAGTTGACACACATAATGAAAGTCAGAAATGTAGTTAAAAGTTTGTTAAAAAAGATGTGAAAAGTTAAAGTAGCAACAGACAATTTTTAGTGTTGCAAGAACAACAGTATTGCAAGGTAGGAAAAGAAAAGCATTAAAGACGCAAGCCAAAGATCTTTAGGCAAATGATATGAAATACAGACCACATAGTCAGTTAAAGCACACTGAAGAAAGATAAGTTTTTCTGAAAATAAAATTTGAAAAGTAAATTTTGGAATAGGAAAAATAATATTAATTAAGTCAGTCCAATTTCTACAACAAACCCAAGGTTATTAATTCAACCACTGCCTAAAAAAATAATGGCAAAACATTTTAAAACAGAGTCTGTTGTCTTAAAAAACATCAAAATAATTAGCTGACAAGTTACGCAAACCACAAATGGAATGCTCAAAATCTCATTAATCTTTTCAACTGTGGCAAGGGCACGAAAAAGAAAAAAAATGAATCAAATAAAAAACTTTAAGTAAACCGGCAGACGCAGACGGACGAACCCAAACAAAGGTTCCCCGATAGCTGCCATAAATTAATTAGCAAAATACCTCCGTGTTCATTTAAACAAAAAAATTTGGAGCAAAAAAAATTGTAACATTTCATGCAGTTATTTTTACTGGAACAATCTGCAATTCATACAATACAATACAATACAATACAATACAATACAATACAATACAATACAATAGTATTGATACAATACAGCTAGCAGAAGCCAACACAGAATCTTTCTAAAGAGGGAAAAGTGTGTGGTGGGGAAGCAACAGACATCCCGGAGAGGGGGAGGTGGGGGAAGAGATAAGAAGCAGGCACACAGAAAATGGACTTTTCTTGCAAAGCAGGATAAGGAAGGATAGAAAAAAAGCAATCCTTTAAACTAATTACTTCATGATCTTGTGGAATCAATTTAGGTGGAGAGACAGAAAACATATGTTTATTCCCCTCCTCTTTTGCTCATTGTTCCTCTAACCGTTGAGGAGAAGAAAAATTAACCTCTCCATGAGACCAATTGAAGATAATTTTGGAGAAAGAATTTTTAATTCCTTCTTTTTTAATTGGGGAAGAGTTTTACCCCCTAGAGAAGCTATTTTTATAGAAGATTCGGTTAATTCCCTTAGCTCACGCAAATGATCAACTTGCTGCTGAGAGAATATTCTACCCATACTCACTGAGTAACCAAGTCGTGTTTCAGACAGGTCGAATGCGCAGGCCTCTTCCAGGCGGGTAAGCGTGGGCAGTCCGAGACGTATTCCGCGGAATCACGTCGGGGTCACCAGTTGTGGAAAACCGGGGCTCAATCTTCCCGGTTGGGCCAGAGGCCTTCTCCGGGGGGTGATTTCATGAGATGGAGAGTGAAAAAACACCACGCAGGGTTCCTCGGGATGAAGCCGCACCCAGAGTTGCCTCTGGGGACCTCTTTTATTGGTAAACAATGAAGGGCGGAGTAAAGGGTACATACATAGGTTTATCACTACCATATTTGGTCATGATTACATTGGCTGCTCATCCTGGCATTGTGTTGATGAGATCCTTTTGTCTCCTTTGTTTTTCCTCCTAAAGTGGTTCAGCCTCCTTCAGAGGCCTGCACGTAGTGGAAAATTACCAGAGATAGTTCTTCTGAGCACATGTTCTTTTGTTTAGCCCTTAATGGTGGATCAGATACTACTGCAACAGTCAATCCATCTTCTCCAGTCCAGCTTGTACTTCTCATCTGAGTGGTCCTTCAGATACGCTGAAATTTTGGCCATCTCTGCTAAGTTTACTACTTTTAACGTCCATTCTTGGATAGTGGGCAACTCTTCCTTCTTCCAATATTGCGCCACCAACAATCTTGCTTCCATCATTAGGTTCAAAATCAAATTATTCTCTATAACAGAACAATCTGAAACTATGCCTAACAAAAACAACTGGGGTGTGAACTTTATCCTCTTTTTCAAAATATTTTGAATAACCCACCATGTTTTTATCCAAAATGCTTTAACTTTTTTACAAGTCCACCAAATATGGTAATACGTGGCACCAACACAGTCACATCTCCAACATTTAGATTGTAGATTCGGATACATACAGGCCAGCCTTTTTGGATCTAAATGCCATCTGTACAGCATCTTGTAAAAATTCTCTCTCAAGTTCTGAGCTTGTGTAAATTTTACATTTCTTACCCAAATCTCTTCCCATGTTTCCATCACTATTGGTTCTTCAAAATTTTATGCCCATTTTAATATACAATCTTTAACTAATTCTGTTTCTGAGTCTATTTCTATCAATACATTATACAACCTTTTTATGTGCATTTGACCCTGGTCCCTAATTTGTTTTATCAAATTATCCTCATTTTGAATAATACCAGTTTTCTGGTCTTTTTTCCATCTAGCCTGTAACTGACCATACTGAAACCAGGTTTGAATTTCCCTTTCGTCTCTTAATACATTCAAAGATTTTAACTGTGGTACACCTCTATCTTTTAAAAAGCTTGTCGGCCTTCTTGTCATATATTAGATAAGCATGCCAGCCATATACCAGATCATAACCCTCAATATTCAATATTCTATCCTCTGTTAGGTTAATCCAATCGCTAATTGTTGTTAAAACTGCTGCTTCATAGTATAATTTTAAGTTGGGCATTTTTAAGCCTCTTCTTTCACGTATGTCTTGCATTATCTTAAGTTTTATTCTCGGTTTCTTTCCTGCCCAAACAAAGTTGTTAATACCTTTCTGCCATTCTTCCAAATTTGCGTCTTTTTAAAGTATTGGTATCATTTGAAAGAAGAATAGAAACTTGGGCAAAACATTCATTTTAACTGCTGCTATCCTTCCCAACAAAGACAATTGTAGTTTTTTCCATTTATTCATTTCTATCTGTATTTTATGCCATAATAGTTCATAATTGTAGCTATATAATTTCCCATTTGAGGTTGTAATATAAATTCCGAAATATTTAACCTTTTTTACTATCTCACATCCTGTTACTCTTTCTAATTCTTTTTTTTGGTTCGTAGCCATATTTTTAGCTATCATCTTTGTCTTCCCTAGATTTACTTTGAACCCAGATACTTGACTGTTGTGGCCTAGCCGTTGCCGTTGCCGTTGCCATCAGACTCCGAGAGTGAGGGTCCCTACGAGTCAGCTCCAGAGGAGATGGGGGACCCTGGACTGGATTCGGATGCTGAGCAGGGATCGGAGAGTCTGGTCGGCCACCAGGAGGCGCCTGAGGCATGGAGCAGCGGTGAGAGCCAGAGGAGGGGGGCTCCCGATGCCATGCCTTGGAGCAGCGGGGAAGAGTCACGTGACAGTGACTCAGGACTCAGCAGGGAGTTTCTGGACACCCGTTACCACCACGCCCATAAACGCAAGGAGCGTGGGCGTAATTATAGGCGGTAAAGAGCTCTCAGCTGCTGTTTGGGAAGCGCCCTTTCCAAGTTATAAAAGGTTTGACTTTGCATACGCCCTTTGCAGCAGTCAACAGAAGACTTATGCCAGAAGCTCTAGTCTGGAATCCTGGCAAGCTGGATAGCTGCTTTTGTGTTCTGTTCCTGTTAGTTTTGTCTTGGTGGCTTGCTGCCACGGAACCTCTTGTCCGTTTGTGCAATAAACCTTGTTCCCTTGTACTGTTCCGGAGTGTGTGTTCTGTGTGGGCAACGGAGGAAGGGGGGTCAGAACACTTGACCATATTGATTAATTATATTCATTAGACCTGTAACTGATTCCCCCGGCTGGGTTAAAGTTACAACCAAGTCATCCGCAAATGCTCTTACTCTGTATTCGTAGGAGGATGCGGAGGAGCTTCCTGGAGGAATGGCGGTCTGCCTCTGAGCTCCGTATGCTTACGGGGCTCTTTTGAAGGGGCAGGGATGCTGCCGGTCCTCTTTTCCACCGTGAGGACCAGGGATCCAGTAAACGACCACCCTGGCTTTTCCAGGACCCAAGTTGGTCCCCCAGGGTGGTCGGACAGCCAGGGAGAGCGAGGAGAGCGTGCCGATCGTTCAGCTGATGGGGAGACGCCGTACGAAACCTGAGGAGAGGCGTAAGAGCGATGGGAAATGGCGGCTGGCGTGTTTCGGGTGGGTGCTGGCGTCAGCGGAGTCGGAGGCTTGCGGCTTGGGACAGGAGCTTGCGGCGGCGGGTGGAGACGCCGAGCCTGAAGCGGCGGTGACCCGAGGGGCGGCGGCGACTGGAGACGCCGAACGCCGAATCCCCGGCCTGCTGCGAACTACGAACTGTGCAGGAAGCCTAGCGAAGGCCGAGCGAAGGCCGAGCTAGGCGCAAGGCGCCGGAGGCCGGCGGGGAGACTGTAGGCCGGCTGGAGCGGCGCTGGGGCCTGGAGCGGCGGCTGGGAGTCGCCGAACATGCGGGGAGCTACGAATGGCGGAGGCAGGCCATGGCGGGAACGAAGTGCCAGAGGTCTGCGCCGGAGGTCTGATAGGAAGAGGGAGGCTTGTGACACTGGAGGCCGGGCAGGGACCAGGGGG
Organism: Natrix helvetica; assembly: GCF_964273705.1. NCBI lineage: Eukaryota > Metazoa > Chordata > Lepidosauria > Squamata > Natricidae > Natrix > Natrix helvetica. The sequence continues at coordinate 54,622,457 of NC_138555.1, read as the reverse complement.
CACTTTGGTGACTGGCAGGAGGCTTCAACGCCAGGTTTGGCAGAAGATCCATCTGCCCCTGCTAGCTGCCTCCTTGGTTGTGACCATCTACCCCCTGCTGACTATTTACCAACTATCTGCCCCTGTTTACCATCTGTGTGCGCCCGGTGGATCACCTCCTTACCATCTATGACCCTACCGTTTTATTGTCCATCTGCCCCCCTGCTTATTACCAACGATGGACCATCTGCCCCCCGCCGCCCACCACTGACTGACCACCCACCAGCCTCCATTTATAGAATATCTGACCAGCCTACCATCCCCCCCCATCCAGGATTGTGGTCTATTGGCACTTGATAACCTCTACTCGCATTAGAGCCCTGGCTTGCTGATCTATACTGGGCTTAAAGGCATACATGCCATAACATCAACAGCACCTAGAAATGATCTTAGGCCCTGCTGAAGTCATAAGTTTACCATGTACCTGAGGTCAGACCTGATTTTACTGTGGGAGTCCCCCCTCTCGCAGGTATGGCCCTCCGCCCTTTCAAGGGCTCACCTTGATGACGGATTTATTAATCCAGAGAGGTGGAGGAAGCGGAGACTTAGGGGTTTTTTAACCAGATGCTTTTTAAATGTTTTAGTGGGCTCCAGGGTGGGGGGGAGGGTTAACCAGGCCAGGAGTGGGTTTAGTGCCAGGCAAACAGGTGTGGTCGGGAGGGAAGTGAGCGGAGCGGGGGAGGGGAGGGAGAATAACGTTCCATTAGAGGGTCTTTTTATTTCAACGATCGTAGGGAGGGGCGGGTGCAAGGATAGATGAAGATTCTGCAGCCGGTTGGGAGACCATGGCCGTTGGACACGCCCGGTCATTTGTACCAACCCCCGCACCCTAGGTGGCCAGGATCTACAGAGCCAGGGCCTGAGGCTGATCTTATGCAATGCAAGGTCCGTTGCCAATAAGGCCCCCCTCATTAATGATCTGATTTTGGAGGGGGTGCCGGACCTTGCAGGGATAACGGAGACCTGGTTGGGCCACGAGGGGGGTTTACCCCTCGTGGAAATGTGCCCACCAGGATACCGTGCATTCCATCAGCCGCGGGCCCTGGGTAGGGGTGGCGGGGTAGCGGTGATTATACGGGAGGGTCTGGAGCCGAGAGAGTTCACTGTGCCACAGATATCCGGGTGTGAGTCTCTTGGCGTGAAGTGGGGCCCAGGGAGTCAGTTGGGCTTGCTGATTGTATACTTGGCTCCTCGCTATGCATCAGCGGCCCTGCCAGAGCTCCTCGAGATGATTGCAGAGATGGCGGTTGAGACCCCCAAGCTATTGGTTATGGGGGACTTCAACCTGCCGTCGATAGGCGAGTCATCCGAGGCGGCTCGGGAGTTCATGGCTTCCATGACAGCCATGGACCTGACCCAAATAATTCAGGGCCCCACACATGAGGGAGGCCACACGCTGGACCTTATTTTTGTCTCTGGCCAGTGGAAGAGTGATCTGGGAATAGGGGATTTAGTTATTACACCCCTGTCATGGTCAGATCACTCACTTCTCCGGCTCGACTTCCCAGGCGCTACCCCCCATCGCGGGGAGGCGGAACCAGAAGGTCATAGATGGTTCCGCCCCAGGCGACAGATGGAACCTGATAGGTTCCAGACGGAGCTTGGGCCAGTTCCTGTAGCCCTGACCCACTCCCGGATGTAGGACCTGGTGGCCGCATGGAACGATGCGGCTGCCGGGGCCTTGGACCGGGTTGCGCCTTTGCGGCCTCTCCGGCGGCAGCGAGTCACCCTGGCCCCTTGGTTTACCGAGGAGCTAAGGGTGATGAAGCGCCGCAAGAGACGCCTAGAGAGCAGATGGAGATCTTCACGCTCCTAATCTGACCGAACACAGGTAAGAGTCTATTTATGGACCTACCTTGAGGCATTAAGAGTGGCCAAGCGTCAATATTGTGCCACTCTTATTGTGTCCGCAGATAACCGCCCTGCCGCCCTGTTTCGGGTGACCCGCTCCCTCCTTTCGCAGAGGCCGCGGGAAGCCCCCTTGCAGGGCAGAGCAGAGGAATTTGGGGGATATCTGCAGGACAAAATCGCTCAAATCCGTAGCGAGTGGGTCCCCTCCAGTAGTCCAGGGGGGACGTCGGAAGCGAATCTTGAGGGACCATTCTGGGAGGAGTTTGACCCTGTTGCAGCCGATGATATGGACAGGTTGCGTGGGCGATTGCGAGCCACTACATGTTTATTGGACCCGTGTCCCTCCTGGCTTATACTGGCATCCTGGGAGGTTACACGAGGCTGGCTCCAGGAGTTAGTCAACGCTTCCTTGAGAGAGGGGTCCTTGCCGGCCGCCTTGAAAGAGGCGGTGGTGAGGCCTCTACTCAAGAAGCCTTCCCTGGATCCAGCTATGTTAACCAACTATCGTCCTGTCTCCAACCTTTGCTTTTTGGCAAAGGTTGTGGAGAGTGTAGTGGCGCAACAGTTCCCACGCCACTTGGAGGAAATTGATTATCTAGACCCGTGCCAGTCCGGTTTCCGGCCCGGTCATAGCACGGAGACGGCCTTGGTCGCGTTGGTGGATGATCTCTGGAGGGCCAAGGATGGGGGTTGCTCCTCCATCCTGGTCCTATTAGATCTCTCAGCTGCTTTCGATACCATCGACCATGGTATCCTATTGCGTCATCTGGAGGGGCTGGGGGTGAGGGGCACCGTTCTGCGATGGTTCTCCTCCTACCTCTCCGGCCGGACGCAATGCGTGCTGGCAGGGGAGCAGAGGTCGACCCTGAGGCCACTCACTTGTGGGGTGCCACAGGGGTCGGTCCTCTCGCCTCTCCTGTTCAACACGTATATGAAGCCGCTGGGTGAGATCATTCGTGGTTTTGGGGTTCAGTATCATCTGTACGCTGATGATACTCAGCTGTACATCTCTACCCCGAACCACCCCAATGAGGCCGTCGAAGTGATGTCCCGGTGCCTGGAGGCCGTACGGGTCTGGATGGGAAGCAACAGGCTCAAACTCAACCCCTCCAAGACGGAGTGGCTGTGGTTACCGGCACCCCGGTTCAACCAGTGGGTTCCATCTCTGGCCATCGGGGGCGAACAACTGGCCCCCGTGGAACGGGCGCGCAATTTGGGCGTCCTCCTAGATGCCCGGCTGTCGATGGATGACCATGTGACAGCTGTGGCAAGGGGGGCGTTCCACCAGGTTCGCCTGGTGCGCCAATTACGCTCCCTATTGGATCGGGACACCCTTTACACAGTCACTCACGCGCTTGTGACGTCCCGCCTGGACTATTGCAATGCTCTCTACATGGGGCTCCCCTTGAGATGCACCCGAAGGCTGCAGCTGGTCCAGAATGCGGCCGCGCGGGCAATCATGGGAAGTACTAGGTACTCCCACATAACACCTCTCCTGCGCGAGCTGCACTGGCTACCTGTGGCTTTTCGGGTGCGTTTCAAGGTGTTGATTATCATCTTTAAAGCGCTCCATGGCACAGGACCTAGCTATCTGCGGGATCGCATCCTGCCCCACACATCCCTGCGACCAATTCGCTCTCACAGAGAGGGACTCCTCGGGGTGCCGTCCACTAAGCAATGCCAGCGGGCGGCGCCCAGGAGTAGGGCCTTCTCTGTGATGGGCCCGACCCTCTGGAATGACCGCCCCCCGACATCAGAACTACCACCGATCTCCGCTCCTTCCGCAAGAAACTCAAGACCCACCTGTTCCAATTAGCTGGCCTGGCCCAATCTTAGTTTTAATCTCCAATCCTCCTGGCCGGTATTTTAAATTTCTGGGGGTAGACTTTTTAAGCTGTTTTTAATTTTTACTATTATGGTACAGACTCTATATTTAATTTGTTTTTAAGGGGTTTCTAATATATTTTGTATTGTGTATACGGTTTTTTAGCTTCTGTCTGTACACCGCCCCGAGTCCCTTCGGGGAGAGGGGGCGGTCTATAAATTTAATAAAATAAATAAAATAAGTAGTGCCTAATCCTAATTCTTTGTAGTTCGTCAGACCCATGTATTCTGTTCAATAACAATTCCAGGGTTAAAATAAACAATAATGGAGACAAGGGACACCCCTGTCTTGTTCCTTTTTCAATTTTAAAAGATTCTGTTAAGCCTCCATTAACTATAATTTGTGCTGTCTGTTTCTGGTATATTGCTTTGATAGATTGCATGAAATGCTCTCCGAACTGCATCTTTTGTAGTATTTTTATTAAAAATTGCCAATTGACTTGGTCGAATGCTTTCTCAGCATCTAAGAATAAAAGCACTGCCGGGACTTGGTTATACTTTCCCAAAAATTCCATTATATTGATAATTTGTCTTACATTACTTTTCATTTGTCTCCCCTGTATAAAACCAGACTGATCATTGTGAATCGTTTGTTGCGCAATTGGCATTAACCTGTTTACCAATATTTTAGCAAAAATTTTATAATCTGTATTAAGTAATGAAATAGGCCTGTAGTTTTTTGGCTGTGTAGGATCCTGATCTTCTTTTGGAATCAATGAAATAAAAGCTATTTTCCAGGATGGTGGGACCCTGCCTTCCATTTGGATTTTATTAAATAGTTCCCTAAGAGGTTCCATCATTTCTAGTTGTAACTTTTTATAATAAACTGCTGTCAGGCCATCTGTGCCAGGGGCTTTGCCGATTTTTAACTTCTTAATTGCCGGGAAGATTTCCTCTGTAGTTACAAGTTGATTCAATCTTCCCCTTTGCTCATCTGTAAGTATAGGAATTTTCTCTTTCTCCAAATATCGGTCTATGTCTGACCCTTGTATTTTGTCATCTGGTGTGAAATTCTAAAAAAGTCTTTTTAATCATATCCTGTTGAAAAACTTCTTTCCCTTTATATTCTACTTTCTCTATATTACGAGATCTTTGTTTTTTCCTTAACATATATGCTAACCATCTACCTGGTTTATTGGCATTGCAAAAAGTGTTATGTTTAGCATATAGAAGATTAGTGGCTATCTGGTCCGACATTAACATATTAAACTGCCCTCGCAATAAAGTAATTACCTCTTTTGTCTTCTTATCATCTGGTTTAGACATTAACTCCTGCTCTTTTTTTTTAGCTCTTCCTCTAATTCCTTTTGTTTCTCCCTTTGTCTGTGCCTATAAACATTATTCAGATTTATTAAAACACCTCTCATGTATGCTTTACTTGCGTCCCAAACCATTTCCATAGATATCCCCTTATGCATATTAAAAGCAAAATATTCTTTCAATAGTTATTTACATTCCGTAACATTTTTCTCATATCTAAATAGCTTTTCATTTAATCTCCAAGACCTCCTGGGTCGGTCTCCATATTCAAATTCCATCCAGACCGGGTTGTGATCTGTTAAAGTTCTTGGGCATATCTTAGTCTTCTTTACCGTGGAAAAAAAAATCATTTGTAATTAGTATAAAATCAATTCTGGAAAAGGATTGGTGCCTATCAGAAAAGAAAGTGAAATCCCGTTCTTTAACATTCCATTTGTCAGGCCTGTAGTTATGTTCTTTTTAGGATCTTTGGCCTGCCACACTTTCTTATAATTTCCTATGCTGTTTCATTAGTGTAGTAGTTGGGAGGGGGGAATAGAAAGGAGTAGAATTGTGGAATGTTTTGTTGTCATTCTTTCTAGAAGCTCAACGTCATCTTTTGTCTCCGCACCTGACCGGAAGCAGAGGGGTGTAGATGCCAGCGTGGAAGATGATGATTGGAACATGTGATGGATTATGGGGTGTGGAGATAGATCATGAACTTTCAACTGGGTGGAATTCCAGGAAGAACATTAGAGTTGGAATTCCATAGACGTGCTAACTTGCCTGTATGAATAAATTGGAACTTTAAGGATGATTCTGTCATGGTCTTTGATTGATTTCATGCATGATATTTAGAACTCTGACATTATTCCAACTCTCCCTTTACAATGAAAGAGCTAGTACCACCCCTCGCCCAGGGGGGTGGGGTCTGGTGATGGGGGGTGCTGAATTCCCAACGCTGACCGGGACAGCGTAAAATATCAGCGAAGAATTATGAGAAAGCTTTTGGAGATAAGAAGCTGAGAAAAACGCTTCTCTGTATACTTCAAAGGCAAAGGAATCTGCTTCAAGATTTATTGCATCTGGCAAGAGGACGGAGTGGGCTGGAAAAGACTTTTCTACACCCGGTTAGAAGATGAAAGGAATGGAGATTCAAGCCATCCCCACGCAGTCATCCCTGATGGGCTTCCCGGACCATCTCGGACAACTAAACGTGAGTGCATGCTCCCCCTCCTTCCCCCCAGCTTGGAAGCAAGGTTGGAAAAAAAACCCGGAGTGGAGGTTTTGACTCCTTCCAGACAGCAATAAATGAAATGACTTATTACCCAGCAACTAAGTGGGAGACAGATTCCCTATCAAAATGGAAATTTCAACCCAGACAGCAAGAAGGGATTTGGCCAGCATCTTTCACTTGCCAGCCACAAATTGGGCTGCAACCAGTGAATGAAGCACCACCAGATTGGGTTTTCTTCCCAGAGTATGGATGGATGAGATGCCACTGGGCACCTCCTGTGGCATCAACATGGGAAAATGCTCCAAGCCAGCAGAGGGCACCTACTTGGCCCATAACCAATGTTCCCTCTAATTTTTTTTCAGTGTATAAAGTATAGTGTTTGAGCAGCACATTTTCATGCCTGAGCATCTGAATTTTTTTCATAGATGTCACCCGACAACGAAATCAGTGTTATTTGAAACTCAATTCTACCATGTAAATACACATTAAGTAAAGAAATCTCCCTATACAGGTAGTCCTCAATCTACGACCCTAATTGAGCCCAAAGTTTCTATTGCTAAGTGAGACATTTGTTAAGTGAGTTTTGCCCCATTTTACAACCTTTCTTGCTACATACAGTTAAGTGAATCACTGCGGTTAAGTCAGTACCCTGGTTGTTAAATCAATCTGACTTTCCTACTGACTTTGCTTGGCAGAAGGTTGCAAAAGGTGACCCCAGGACACTGTAACCATCAAAAATATGAGGCAGTTGCCAAAGATCCAAATTTTGATCATGTGGCCATGGGGATGCTGCAATGATCATAAGTGTGAAGAACAGCCGTAAGTCACTTTTTTCAGTTCTGATGTAACTTTAGTCATTAAGTGATCTGTTGTAAGTTGAGGACTACTTGTATTCAAGTTCAATGGATGACTTTCTATGGGAAAAGGATCAAAACTTCCCTCTATCCACATTTTCCATACTATGAATTACTTTATATGCTTTATGCTTTCCCCCTTACTATCCAATAGTCTGCAGTGATATTAGCAAGTTATGAATAAATTACCAATTGATGTAGATTAGCAATTGGGGCACATAAAGAAAGAAACAAAGAGGGGAGAGGAGGGAGGGGGAGGAAGGAAGGAAGGGAGACACACACACACACAAACACACACACACACACAGAGACAGAGAGACAAAAAAGGAAAGAGGAGAAAGAGAAAAAGAAAGGGGAGAGGAGGGAGGGAGGATAAGAAAAAGAGGCAGAAAAAAGAAAGAGAGAGAAAGAGAAAGAAGAAAGGAAGGAAGAAGCAAGGAACGAAAGAAAAAAGAAAGAAAAAAGGAAGAAAGAAAAGAGGGTAAGGAATAGAGGCCAAAAAAGCAAACAAGGAAAAGTAGGAAAAACTTTCACTGGAAAACACTATTTTTCCATCAGCGCAAAACTTTCCTAAACAAGGTTAATTTTCCGGATTTTGAGTTTCTGGTCTAGGCGGAGCAAGAAGCTTCTGTTTTCTTTTTCTTTTCGAGCAATAAAATCAAATAAAATCCGCGAAGCACCAGCTCGACTCCCCCTTCCTGTGAAAAAAACCTCGAGCCCCAATGCTCCGAACGCAGAGGCTGGATTCAGACATGTGCCCACCTGGCGTGGGCTTCCATTTGCTTGCGTGGCGAGCGCCTCCCACACACCCGCATCTCGGAAGTGGAGCCAACAGCGGGGAGCCCAGCCATGGGGACTTAGCCGACAAACTGCGACGGAAGCATGTTCTGCACGTCCCGTGGAGAGTTTGCTGTTGCCGCTGCTCCCCCCCCTCAATAACTTTGATCCAGGAGGGAATGGCCTCCCTGTCAATCAGCCACGCGCCGGCGGAGGGAGCCCAATCATAACCCTAGGCAGCCACATTTCTGTTGGCCAAAGGCCCGCCTTCCTCTGGGTGTGTCCAGGCACTATAATATCCCAGCCCAGCTGATAGAAGCCTCCTAGCCGCCTGCAGCTTAAAGTCCATCATGCTAAAGATCCCTGCACGGCAGTTGGAAACTGCTGCGCTGTGTTTTGTTGCCACCTGCACGTCCGCACACCCGCGCAGCTTAGAGGGAACATAGCCCATAACTCCTCCAAGCCAGCAGGAGGGTCCTTGGCACATAACCCCCCCTAGCCAGCCATCATTGGTTGAGCTGCAACCTGTGAAACAGGCAACCCCGGGATGGGTCTTAACCCCAGGTAATGGATGGGAGGAATGCCAGTGGGTACCTGCCCTCCCTCAGCAGATGGCACCATGGCAGAAAACTGGGCAGTGGCCAACCGAGGGATTGACCTCCCCACCGGTTCCAGTCTCCCCTGCAAGGCCCCAAAAGGTTCTTACCTCACCTTCCTACAGAGAAGCAATCTCCAAAGGGAAAGAAGGGATTACCAAAGAGAGGCCTGCAGGTCGGGAAGCAGGACAAGGTGCATCTGCAATGCCCCAAAAGGTTCTTACCCCACCTTCCTACAGAGAAGCAATCTCCACCATGGAAGAAGGGTTTACCAAGGGGGAAGCTGCAAGATGGATAGCAGTCCAATGTGATGAAGCGGTTCCTAAGTTTAGAGATGAAACTAGGTTCCTTCCTTCGTGGGGGCCAATAAAATGCCACCATTGCTGTCAACTTGGCCACAGAGCGTCAGAGTGCTTGGCTCCAGCCCCAATGCCACAAACGTGTGCACCAACCGCCACAGCAGTAAGAAGAAGGCCCCAGATGCCACCAGAAAAGAGTCATCTGGGCCACCAACCTCTGGAAGAGGATCCCCAACTTAAGGTGACGAAGTGTCCTACCAAGGGGGAGGCCTCGGAGGAGGAAAAGGGCAAACAATCTCCGGAGGAGGATCCCCAACTTAAGGTGACAAAGAGTCCTACCAAGGGGGAAGCCTCAGAGGGGGAAAAGCCCAAACGACCTCTGGAAGAGGATCCTCAACTTAAGGCGACAAAAAGTCCTACCAAGGGGGAGGCCTCGGAGGAAGGAATTGCTGAAGAACAAATGTGTGTACCAATCGCCACGGTGGTAAAGAGAGGGCCCCAGATGCCACCAGAGAAGAGTCACCTGGGCCAACAACCTCTGGAAGAGGATCCCCAACTTAAGTTGACAAAGAGTCCTACCAAGGGGGAGGCCTCAGAGGGGGAAAAGCCCAAACGACCTCTGGAAGAGGATCCCCAACTTCAGGTGACGAAGAGTCCTACCAAGGGGGAGGCCTCAGAGGAGGAAAAGGGCCAGCCATGGATGATTGAATCCAAGAGCCCAGAACCTACAGCACCTGCAGCAGAGAGCCGTAACCGACCATGGGAAGAGGTTGCAATGGACTTCATCATGGAACTCCCAGACAGCAGTGGGAATAGAGTAATCTGGACAGTTATTGATTTGGTTTCTAAGCAGGCACACTTCATTGCTTGCTCGGGATTGCCATCCGCAAACGAATCAGCAAAAATGTTTGTGAAACACATTTATTGCCTGCACGGAGTACCCAAGAGGATCATTTAAGACCACGGAGTCCAGTTCACAGCCAAGTTCTGGAGAGAGGTCCTGAGATCCATTGGGTCCACACAAGAACTGAGCTCAGAGGTTCATCCCAGCATGAACTGCGCAGCGGAGGGAGCCAATGCGGTGGTGGAACAATACATCCGGTGTTTTGTGGACTATCAGCACGACAACTGGTCGGACTTGCTACCCTTCGCCAAAGTGGTGTACAACGATGCGGTCCACAGCAGCACAGGATTAGCGGGTTTCCAGATTACCAGTGGCATGGAATTTGTTGTCATGCCTGAGTTGCCTAGAGAACCTCCTTCCTTCATGTCTTTGAATGAATGGATGGACACGCTAAAGAACGGATGGGAGAATACGAAGAAGGCTCTAGCAGTTGTGGCAGAAGCCTACAAGAAGCAAGCTGATCAACATCGCTCGCACCAAAACCCCTTCCTTTTGGGGGACAAAGTTTTTGTGTCTACCAAATACATAAGATTAGGAATGCCTAGTAAGGAATTGGGTCCAAAATTTCTAGGTCCATTCCAAATAGTGAAGATAGTTAACCCAGTTACAGTTCAACTCAGTCTACCCAGAAGTCTAGGGGAAATTGACCCAGATTTTCATTGTAGCTTGTTGAAACCAATAATTGGGTCTAGCATGAGAGCATCCACCCAAGCTCAGTCTTTTCCTGTAGAAATAGAAGGGGAAACACAATCTGAGGTGGAAAAAATTGTAGACTCCAGGCTGAATAGGGGTCGCTTACAGTACTTAGTGCATTGGAAGGGTTACCCTTGGTCTGAAGCTACTTGGGTGAACAGTGGGAACCTAAAAGTGGAGAAGTTAGTAAAGCAATTCCATGAGAAGTTTCCCAATAAGTCAAAGGGTCCCATTGGGGGAGGAGAGATGGTTAATTTTGTTAGGTTAACTTTTATGTTATTCTCTTTTCAGGAAACATTTTTCTTCTGAGGAGAGGCCGCCTGTCAGGCCTGTAGTTATGTTCTTTTTAGGATCTTTGGCCTGCCACACTTTCTTATAATTTCCTATGCTGTTTCATTAGTGTAGTAGTTGGGAGGGGAGAATAGAAAGGAGTAGAATTGTGGAATGTTTTGTTTTCATTCTTTCTAGAAGCTCAAGGTCATCTTTTGTCTCCGCACCTTGACACCTGACCGGAAGCAGAGGGGTGTAGATGCCAGCGTGGAAGATGATGATTGGAACATGTGATGGATTATGGGGTGTGGAGATAGATCATGAACTTTCAATTGAGCGAGAGTGTCTGCAAAAATCTCTCTTAAATTTTCTTGGCTATGTTCTTTCAAACCCCTTATCCTCAGGGCAAATTTCATTGTTCTATATTGTATCATTGTAAGCTCCGCCTCCGACTTATCAATTTTACTTTGTGCCTCCATGAGTTTGTTGTCCAACATTTTTTAGTAGACTCATTAATTTCTTCCACCTTCTCATCGAGAGATGTTATGTAACCAAATAATCCTTTAAGTGCCTCAACTATATCCTCCCTTACCTCTTGGTTACGTGTTTGGATTAAATCCTTAATTCCAGATATTTCATCAGAGACATCTTTAAAGGCACTTGCAATTTTCCCCTCCAAGACAACTGCCTGTTCTTTTAATGCATTTTGTAAGTTATTTTGTAGAGCCTCCAGTGTCAGGGTTTGTGTTTCAATACAATCCACTACGGGAGTTTGTGTTCCCCCTGGAAACGCAATATCTCTTTGAAGGACCAGACCTCAGGAATAAGCTAATGGACCCTAATCAAGAAGTTCCATTACAGCCCCTGACTGGTATGTTCCTAGCAGGAACCTTACAAGTCTGGACTAATGAAAGGAACCTCCGAGCCCATGCCTTCTCCGTGAACATTGGTGCATATGTAGGAGAAAATGGAGTTTTCTTTCTATGTGGGAGAAATGCATATCTATGTTTACCCACCAATTGGACTGGCACATGCACCCTAGTACACCTCCTCCCCAAAATGGGGTGGTAAGTGGGGAACAGGCCCTCCTTTTACCCCTCATGGGACATGTCCAGAAAAGAGTGCCACTCCTACTTCCACTATTAGCAATCTTGCGAATAGGGACAGCAGTTGGAACGGGTGTAGGTGGAATGATCCATTCCATTACACAGTTCAGGCAACTGTCGGAAGAATTCCAAGAAAGCCTGAATCAAATTGCTGGCACCTTGGTCCAGGACCTGATAAATTCCTTGGCAGCCGTAATGTTAAAGAACCGGCGTGCCATAGATCTTTTAACTGCTGAAAAGGGTGGGCTATGTGTACTACTGGGAGAAGATTTTTGTTTCTATATGAATAGATCAGGAGCAGTTCGGGGGGTGGTCCAAGAACTACAAGATCGAGCTTCCTCTATTGGTCAAAAAGTACAAGGAACAGATATGTGGTTCTCTTGGCTACCGGGAACAGGTTGGATCAAGCAAATGCTATTTCTTTTATTATGTGGAATCACAAGTTTAGCCTTCCTCCCTTGCACAATACCCTTGCTTAAACAACTCGTTATGAGGTCTGTAAAAGAAACACGGTCTGAAAAGGAGTTAATGTTAATGGAAAGCCTAATCCCACATACCCTCAAGGAAGATGATATTCAAATTGCACTCTTAGAAGTAGAGAAAGTGATTTTGAAAGATGAGCCCTAAGATGTGTATTGCTTGTATCCTTGTTTTTTCGCTATTCTGTATCCTGCATGCTTATATTGTTAATCTAACAGGCTAGACTCAATTGTGGGTATTAATAGAGTCTAGAAGGGGGGAAATAAAATAGAATAAAATATGGATTAAAATATAAGAATGAAGACGTGGCATAAAAGGGACAGTTAGAAGCTTGCTTAAAGGGACAGGGAAATGTCATCAACCTTCAACCACAACATATTCCAGCAAACGTCCCTATGTCAAAAGTCCAAAACCACAAGGTTCAATTAAAGTTCGTTAATGACACGTAGTCCATACCTGTAACAAAAGGAGAAGTAAGACCTCCATCTCCTTATAAGGCTTTTTCCTCAAGGTAACCAATAAGAAATGAGTTAAGTGTTTCCGTGTTACGCTGTCTTTGAGAATGTATAAGAACTTTCTGAACCTGGCTGCCAAATAAACTTTTCCTGTATCCTGAGAAGTCTAAGCTTGTCATTTTCTGCAACAATACTGATCAAGGTCTCCAGCTTATAAATCCAGCCAGGTTCAGAAGTAGCAAATTAATTGATACTAATCCAAAATTGCTGCCTGTGAATTACTCTCATTCTGATGAGAACACCAATATAGCATCAATATATCTTCTTGCACTTAGGCAGATCATGTTTTGAATACCACCAATAGATTCATTTCTAAGACTCTGGCTTACATAAAAAGCCTTATCTTGGAATATTACTGGGTGGCACAATAAATTGGTGGACATCTATTTTGAACAGTACTTGGTAGAATTTTAATACAGGAGACATGGTGCCTAGATACTGTATGTGTATGCAATTTTACACAACATTTCAATAAAGGAGGATCATGTTCCTTTGTAGGAGCTGTAGTGGCTCAGTGGTTAGAATGCAGCATTGCAGGCTAATTCTGTTGACTCCTAGCAGTTCGATTCTCAGTGGCTCAAGGTTGATCCAGCCTGCCATCCTTCCAAGGTCAGTAAAATGAGGACCCAGATTGTTGGGGGCAATATGCTGACTTTGTAAACTGCTTAGAGAGGGCTGTAAAGCACTGTGAAGTGGTATATACGTCTTTCTATTGCTATTGTAACTGTTAACATATAATCTACATCTATGGAGTAACTTGTTTATAAATCACAAATAACTTAATGTCTTCTACCCTCTAATTGGGGCCATAAACTTATCTTTCTAATGTTGAACTAATATGTTAATAAGGGGTCAGTGATGTCCAGTTGTCAACTTCCATGTAATAAGTGTATAGTTAAATGACTATAGACATCCCAAAATATGAAATTGTCTGAAAATTATATTTACATTTTTCAGAACATAACTTTAAGACATCAAAAATGCCTTATGTATAATGATTTTATTCCTTAAATGTATATGACGCCCATAAGGTAACTCTAGGTGCCTTACAAATTATAAAAAAGATAAATATAGAAATAATTAAATTTTAAAAAGTTACATAAGAGTGAAGACCAGGGAGATGGACAGCACGGGGTGATGTCTTCTTATCCTGTCAACAAACTCCAGCAAGGTGTGCCAACCAGCAAACATAGGTTTTTAGGCCACTCTGGAAGGGCAGAAGGGTGGGTGCAGATCTCACCTCTGATGGTTAGAATGTTCCACAGGGTGGGGCCCAAAGCAGAAAGGCTCTTCTTGAACCCACGAACTGAAATTCCTTATCAGATGGGGTCCACAGTAAGCCCCTTTCACTGTAGCGAGTGGGGAAGGCTAATCTTGTTGGCGCAAGATGGCTCCTCAGATACCCTGGACCCATGCCATATAGGACTTTAAAGGTAATGACAAACACCTTGAATTGGACCTGAGAGCAAACTGGTAACCAATGCAGCTGGTACAACAGCAGTGTTATATGTGCCACACTAGGGGCCTCCAGCATTTTGCACCATCTGTAGCTTCCGAATACTCTTGAAGGGTAGCCCCAATTATATATCAATTCTAATAGCACAATTATGTACTCATTCTTTTTCTATAACAATGTAATGGGGATCAATAAGCCCAAAATAGTATGAAACATTGAACTGGTGCCTGGAGGTTGTGACTATATGGAGTGGATCAAATGAGCTCAGATTTAATTCTACCATGACAGAATTGCCAGTGGTCAGTATATATCTGGGCTTTTTAATAGCTTAAGTGCTTTCTATAATGCTTCTTCTTGTACAGGTATTCCTTGAGTTATGACAGTTCAGTTAGCGGGTGGTTTTCTCGGTTTTGGCTGGCTCGTGGCTTGGGATGCGGATGCCGGTCGTGGCACAAGGCAATCGGCCATGCAGTGACCTTCCTTCCCACATCGGAAACACACTCCCGGGGCCTGGCGGGGCCTTTCTCCAGTGGTGGGGGCTGCTCCATTTTCCCCTGTGGGGCACAGGGATCAGATGCGGGTCTCTGCTCGCCATGCTGCCATGTGGTCCTCGAACCTGTCTCACAGTGCCTGCATGAAAGTGTCCTGGTTTTGCAGCTCCGGAGCCCAGAGGTGGGCTGCTACTGGTTCGCACTGGTTCTCCCGAACCAGATGTTACTTTTTTGAGCAGTTCAGAGAACCGGTTGTTGGAAGAAATCTTTTCCCACTTTACAGGGCTAATCCTGCAAGGGAGGCAGGAAGGAAACATTCTGGTATGCCTGTATTTCTACCCTAATCCTTATCTTAATTGCCCTACTGCTTTAAGTATTTTCAGAAACTGCCTCTGAGTTAAGCTTGTTACATTGTAAGCCTTATTCCCAAACTTTCTGTCTGTAGAGTGAGCTTTTTTTTTAATTAAACTTTTTTTATTTTTTTCATTTTCATAACATATAATCATATGTATACTATTACATAACCAACATCATACTATATTATATTATTAAATGTTTACATCAATTCATCTTACCAACAACTCCCAAAAACCAATTATTGGCTCTTCTGCTCTCTATACACCATATTTGTACCTTATCCATCACTTTCTTCTCCCACTCTCCTCCCCCTCCCTGCCTCCTTTCTTCCCTCTGTCATCCTTCCCTTCTCAACTTCCCCTTCCTCTCTCCTTCTCTTCCCTCCCCTTACCACTCCTCATTTTCTCCTCTTCCCCCTCCCTTGCCCTCTCTCCTGTCCCTCTCTTCTTCCCTTACCTTTCTCCTCTACTTCCCACTCTTTGTCTCATTTACTTGGTGTATTTCAGCTTCTGAGCGAGCTCCATTTTATGTTGATGGTATTTATAATTCCTTTTCAATATACATATTTAATTTTTCTCCTCCTTTTTAGTAAAAAGAAAACAATATAACAGAAAAGTATACATATATAGTCATTGTGTCAGGCCTGTAGTTATATTCTTTTTAGGATCTTTGGCCTGCCACACTTTCTTATAATTTTCTATGCTGTTTCATTAGTGTAGTAGTTGGGAGGGGGGAATAGAAAGGAGTAGGATTGTGGAATGTATTGTTATGGATTTTCTTAGAAGCTCAAGGTCGTCTTTTGTCTCCGCACCTCGACACCTGGCCGGAAGAAGAGGGGTGTACATGTCAGCGTGGAAGATGAAGATTGGACCATGTGATGAATTATGGGGTGTGGGGAAAAATGATGAACTTTTAACTGGGTGAATTCACCAGATGTACATTAGAGTTGAAATTCACCAGCTTAATGCCAACATGCCTGTCTTATTAAATTGGAGTTTTAAGGACTACTTTGCCTTGGACAATGATTTAATTCTGCATGATATTTGGAACGCTGACATTATTTCAACTCTCCCATAATTTTTTTTACTTTCATCGGGGTACTGAATCCCAGTTCTGACCCAATCCTGGGCAGGACGAAATTTCAGTGAAGATGGAGGAAGGAAAGAATGCAGCAGAGAAGGCTAAGGATGATGGATCGCTTATTTTTTTTGAAACTATCTATGCACCTTCTAAAGAAATAGTTCAACATGCAGAGGAGAGGGAAAGGGAACTTCAGCTGGGCGCACGGCGAAAGGAACCGAAACCAAGATTTTCCTCACAGACGGAATTAGACCTGTGAGATGAAGCTTCGGGATTTATTGCTTCTCAGGAATGCCTGCTAGAAGGAGAGGGCCCCCCCAAGGGAACTCTGACAGACGACTGGAGCATGGGGAGAAGAGCAAATGAATGGAGATCTCAGTCGCTCTCACGCAGCCAGTCTTTGATGGGCCTTCAGGACCAATTCCGACACCTAAATGTGAGTGAACAAAAACCCCTGGGGCCCCCAGAACCACCCGGGTGGAGCCTAGCAAAGCCCACATTATCCTTTCCCAGCAGAGAAACTGCTGCGCAGTGGAGTGGAGACCTTGGTTCTTTCCACACAGCCACCAGCGAACCAGCACCCCACCCCCCCTCCTGGAGTGAAAAAAGGTTGGGAAGTAAAAACTAACCAGCCGAAAGGGGCCTGGAACACTTTCACCTCCCCCCCCCTCTGCAAGGTGATGGCTCTGAACCCATCAATCAAGCCAATCCAGGTTGGGCTTTCTTCCCAGGTCGTGGATGGGCTCAATGCCAGTGGACGCCTGCCCCTTCCCAACTAATGGCGCCACCCCAAATAGCTGCCCAGAGGCAGAGCCAGGGACTGGGACCACCACAGGGTCCAGCCCCCCCACCAATGCCTCAGCAGGCTTTTGCCCAACCGATGGGTGTGGCCCCACAAAGAAGCTTACCACCCCAAGCAGCAGGCCGACAGGTTGCTCCGGTTCAACCACCAGCACCCCCTCCTCCTCCCACACCCCCAAGGTTCCGTGCAACCTATGATGGCAGCCGAGACAAACTAGCGTACTTTATGAATCGAGTATTGGCGTACGTTGACCAAGTAGGCCCACAATACCTGATGGATCGAGAACTGATCCAAGAAATAGCAGAGGGGATGAATGAAGGAGAGGCAGCACAATGGATAGCGGAACTCCATGAAGAAGCAGCTCCTGAGTTAGATGACATAACGGGGTTCATCCAACTGATGCGGGCCCGATTTTACGATGTGGCCCAACAGGTAGATGCTGAAGACCAGATCCAGGAATTACGACAGGGGGGGTCGGCCGGTCAAAGAATTAGTTTGGGAATTCCGGAGAATAGCTGGAAGACTATGATACTGGCCAGAAAGACTATTGGTCTATACGTTCAAAAAGGCCTTAGATCCCAAACTGAAACAAGCCTGTGCTGTAAGGGGGACCCCAGATCGTATCCAAGAATGGTACACCACGGCAATCATACTGGACCACGAGATTAACACCTATCCAAAGCCGGGTACCAGAACCCCTGAAAAAAAACCATTAGCCCACCGAACGCAGAGGCAGCAAACTGAAAAGCCCCCACCAACCCCTCGTTCCTGGGGCCCCAAAATAAAGTGCTACCGTTGTGGTCAGCTTGGGCACCGGGCATCTACATGCTGGCCTCCAGCCCCAGTTCCACAACCACGCCAACCACCTGCCAGCACAATCAAGAAAACAATCAGAAAACCCCCAGAAAAAAGTCATCTGGCACAACAGCCAGCAGGCGCAGAGAGCGGAGCCACTGAAAACGCCCTGGACACCTCAGAGGAGGAAGAGGAAGGAAACCCAGAAGACGACCCAATGGTGAGTGCACCTATCCGCCCCTTCCAGATAAAAGCCAAACTCCAAATACCGAAAACGGGGGTAGAAGGGGAAGTTGGGGTGATTATAGATACCGGCTGCACCCGATGCTTAATCAGCATGTCAATAGTGGAGCAACTAGGTATACGCACCAGACCCCTAAAACATCCCATTCCGTTTGAGCAAGTGGATGGAACCCTAATTGGGGGAGCTCCGGCTACAAAGATCACTGAGTTAGTAAAGCTGGTGATAGGCCGCCACTATGAGTTCCTCAGATTCATCGTGGCCCCTGGAATGCAGGAGTCAATTATCCTAGGGCTTGCATGGTTGGACAAGTGGGAACCTACTATAAAGTGGGAGGATGGCATTAGAAAGGTGACTATTGGACTTGGGCCGTTACCACCGGTGGAACCAAAAGGCCACCCAGGAACGTTGGAACCTAACAGCCCAACCCATCCAGAACCTGCAGCAACCGCAGCAGACACTAAACCTCCGGGAATCCAACGAGTCCCAAATATCTATTGGGATCTAGCGGAGGTGTTCAGTGAGGAAGACGGAAACTACCTTCCACCTCACCGCGCCACAGATTGTGCAATAGAGTTCAAACCTGGGGTAACCTTACCAAAGCCCAAAATGTACTCTATGACGCCTAAAGAGATGATAGAATTGAGGAAGTACATCGACACCAATTTGAAAAGAGGGTTTATTGAACCAGCAAAATCAAAAGTAGCGGCCCCAGTGCTCTTCAGAGAAAAGAAAGATGGGGGGGTTCGCCTCTGTGTGGACTTACGAGCTTTGAATGCGGTATGCGAAAAGAATACCTATCCCCTCCCTCTCATGAAAGATATGTTGAACCACTTGGCTAAGGGCAAGATCTTCACCAAGCTGGACTTGAGAGAGGCGTATTACCGTATACGAATCCGGAAAGGGGATGAGTGGAAGACTGCTTTTAATACTCCCTTAAGCAACTTCCAATATAAAATCATGCCTTTCGGACTACAAGGAGCACCCGCAGTATTCATGCAGTACATAAATGAAGTGCTACACGACCACCTGTACCGCGGAGTATTCGTTTATTTAGATGACATCTTGATCTTCTCTGAGAGCATGGAAGAACATGTGAAACTGGTACGGCAAGTCCTGAAAAAACTTCTAGCTGCCAAACTTTATGCAAAATTGTCAAAGTGTGAATTCCACAAGACCTCGCTAGATTACCTGGGATATCGTATCTCCAATGAAGGAGTAGAAATGGACCCAGGAAAAGTGAAAGCGGTGTTAGATTGGAAACCTCCAAGCACTCGCAAACAATTTCAAAGCTTCCTTGGATTTGCAAACTTTTATAGGCAGTTTATTCCAACCTTTGCTGAAATTGCCCTACCATTGACTGACCTATTAAGAACGGGGCCTTCCCCTACTAAACCAAAAGCAAACCAACCATTAAAATGGACAATCGACTGTCAAAAGGCTTTTGAGAAATTAAAACAGCTCTTTGCCCAAGAACCCATATTGCAACACCCCGATCCAGAGCGACCTTTCATAATCCAAATGGATGCCAGTGATGTCGCGATAGCCGCGGTGCTACTACAAAAGAATAAAGAAGGCCACCTCTTTCCATGCGCTTACATCTCCAAGAAACTCACCACTACGGAAAGAAGGTGGCCCATTTGGGAGAAGGAGGCATTCACGATCAGGTGGAGCATGCTCACCTGGAGACATCTCCTGGAAGGGGGGGATATACCGTTCGAGGTATGGACTGATCATAAAAACCTCAAAACTCTTCTTGCCCATAGAAAGTTATCCCCCAAACAGGTCCGTTGGGCCCAATATTTCCAAAGGTTTAAATTTGAAATTAAACACATCCCCGCAGGGAAGAACTTGTTAGCAGATGCACTGTCGAGAAAACCCCAGTTTGACAGTAAGAAGGAAGAAATTTTCCACCCCATCATATCTCCTTCTCACCAAAAGGCAGCTCAAGTCACCAGTCGAAGCCAAGATAAACTGAGAACCGAACTGAAAGCAGCCCTCCAGACAGACCCATGGTTCAACAACAACAAGGACATCCTAACGATTAATGATGGCGTAGCCTGGAAGGGATCCAAACTGTACGTCCCTGCAGAGATGAGATTGCAAGTGCTACAGCGGAGTCATGATGCGAAACTAGGAGGTCATTTCGGATTCCTGAAAACTCTCCACCTCGCTAGATGTCAATTTTGGTGGCCAAAGATGAGGTCGGAGGTGGAAGATTATGTAAGAAGCTGTGCTACTTGTGCAACAATGAAAACCCGTCCGGGAAAGCCCCCTGGACTACTACAACAAGTGGCCAACCCTAGCCGACCATGGGAAGAGATAGCAATGGACTTCATTGTCGAACTTCCAGATAGCAGTGGTAATAAAGTAATCTGGACAGTTATTGATTTGTTTTCCAAGCAAGCACACTTTATCGCTTGTTCAAGCCTACCATCCGCAAAGAAATTAGCGAAAATGTTTGTGAAACACATTTATCGCCTACATGGGGTTCCAAAAAGGATCATTTCAGATCACGGAGTTCAATTCACTGCTATGTTCTGGAGAGAATTCCTAAAATCGATCGGGTCCACGCAGGGACTCAGCTCAGCATTTCATCCCAGCACAAATGGGGCAGCAGAGAGAGCCAATGCGATGGTGGAACAGTACATCCGGTGTTATGTGGACTATCAGCAAGACAATTGGTCGGACTTGCTACCCTTCGCTGAAGTAGCATATAATAATGCGGTTCACAGCAGTACAGGATTAACTCCTTTCCAGATTACCAGTGGCATGGAATTCATTCCGATGCCTGAACTACCTAAGGAACCTCCCTCCTCCATGTCCCTGAATGAATGGCTGGAGGCACTAAAGAAGGGATGGGAGAATACGAAAAAGTCGCTAACAGATGCGGCAGAAGCCTACAAGAAGCAAGCTGATAAACATCGTTCCCTACAACCCCCCTTTCGAGTGGGGGACAAAGTTTTTTTGTCTACTAAATACATAAGATTAAAGATGCCTAGTAAGAAATTAGGTCCAAAATTTCTAGGTCCTTTCCCAATAGAAAAGATAATTAACCCAGTTACAGTTCGACTCAGCCTACCCAGACTCTTAGGGGAAATTTAGCCGGTATTCCATTGTAGCTTATTGAAGCCGGTAAGGGGGTCTAGCACGAGACCATCCACCCAAACTCCACCTCCTCCCGTAGTGGTAGAAGGGGAAACACATTATGAGGTGAAAAAAATATTAGATTCCAGGCTGTATAGAGGTCGATTACAATATTTAGTGCATTGGAAGGGATACCCTTTGTCAGAAGCTACGTGGGTGAAAAGTTGGGATCTGAAAGCAGATAAATTAGTGAAACAATTCCATGAGAAGTTCCCTGATAAGCCAAAGGGTCCCCCTGGGGGAGGAAGAGGTGGTTAAATTTTAACAGGTTAACTTTTATGTTATTCTCTTTGCAGGAAACATTTTTATTTTGAGGAGAGGCCGCCTGTCACGCCTGTAGTTATATTCTTTTTAGGATCTTTGGCCTGCCACACTTTCTTATAATTTTCTATGCTGTTTCATTAGTGTAGTAGTTGGGAGGGGGGAATAGAAAGGAGTAGGATTGTGGAATGTATTGTTATGGATTTTCTTAGAAGCTCAAGGTCGTCTTTTGTCTCCGCACCTCGACACCTGGCCGGAAGAAGAGGGGTGTACATGCCAGCATGGAAGATGAAGATTGGACCATGTGATGAATTATGGGGTGTGGGGTTAGATGATGAACTTTTAACTGGGTGAACTCACAGGATGTACGTTAGAGTTGAAATTTAACAGCATAATGCCAAAATGTCTGTCTTATTAAATTGGAGTTTTAAGGATAACTTTGCCTTGGACAATGATTTAATTCTGCATGATATTTGGAACGCTGACACATTGTGCTTTTAAACCCCTCTCCCCAACCTACTTTTGGTCGATATGTAGACCTGGTTACAATTCCCAGCTATTCTCATCATTATCTTTATATAATTATACATTCTTACATGCCCCCAATTTGTGATTCTGTTTTTTTATCACAATAGTTTCCCATTGTAGGTATATTTCATGTTCCCTCTCCATTTTTCCATACCTTGGATTAGATTACCCTTAATTGTCTTCTAGATGGCAATCTTCGCTGTTCAATGTTCGTTACACTTCCCTTAAGGTATTATATAAAATAACAACTGGTAAACATCTCACTTTGTTCATCTTAAAAGTTCTATATATGTCCATGTTTCATATATTTTGACCCATGCTTAGTTGTCCTTCTATTGTCATATTCAATCAATTCTCGACTCAATTTAATTATCTTGTTAAAAAGGTGGCTCACAAACCTCTGCTTTACAACCTCCCCATATCAGTTTCATATTTATTCATATTCCATATATATTAACTTTTATTTAGCTATCTTTCCATGATCATGTTCAACCAGTTAGCAACTCCATTTTATTATAATATTTAGGGATAAAACCCTTATCTTAACTTTATATTTCCCCATATGATAGTTTCTAGTTATCTGGTTTTTTCCTAGTAAGTCTTTTGTCCCACTTCTCTGTTCCTGTCTTCTCCTTTTTCTTTATTTTGACACATCCACTCCCTTCAATTTTCCCCAGGTTACCATCAAAAGAATATTTTCATTTGAACTTTCCTGAGGCTGGTGTTTGGAGCTGCTGGCTACAAGGGGGGAGTCAGAGAGACAAAGAAAACTAAGGTAGTGGCCCGCACACCTAACAGTGCGCGAATCATATATCTATAAACCAAAACAGCAATAATACATTCTGGATTAGTGCGCTTGAGATTGTGATTTTATTTTATTTCAAAATGACCGGCTTAGTTCAATGTAATAGCTGTTTTGCACCTGTCTTTCGCAGTACTTTTTTCAAATTTGGATACTGTCCCCTTTGTAAACAAATTACTAGTCTACATAGACAGATTACCTATCTAGAATCTCTAATCTGTGCTCTCCAAGCAGAAACTAGGTGTTCAATTCGGCCATTCCACTCTATGGAGATGCCACGCTATCAGCCCCCTCTACCGCAAAGATCCTGCAGGAGACGAGCAGTCTGGACAATCGTGGGATCTGGCAGGGTGAGAGCTGTGAACCATAAACACAAAGCTTTTGCTGTGACCCAGCATAACAGATATTGCGCCCTTGCTGACCTTAATGACACTAAAGAGACAGGTCAAGGTAGTTGTGATAATGATGACTCAAATAAGCAGGGGGTCGTGGTCCAAAATGAAGAACTTTCTTCGGAAAGGCGAAATGGGGAACCAGGTATCACACATCAGTCGCACAAGAAGAGCAAGGTATGCAAAAAGAGAAGTCACCTTCTGGTTGGTGATTCAATCATAAGGGATGTAAATTTAGGAAAGGATATGGAGGTTTTAAAAGAGGTCAGGTGTCTGCCAGGTGCTACTGCCAGCAGAGACAAGAGGAGTATTCTTAAGATAGTCAAGAATGCAAGTAAGGACTGTGACGTTGATGCTATTATATATCTTGGTACAAATGATCTGTCCCAAAAAGATGTACTTTCTGTGCAGAATGATATCCAGAGCTTGGGGTATGAACTTAGTAGTATAGGTTGTAGGCTTATCTTCTCAGAGGTTATACCAGTATATAAGGAACAAAAAGGGAAGGGCCAACGTGTAGCAGAGTTTAATGTGTGGCTAAAGGAGTGGTGTAAAAGGGAAGGCTTTGGTTTTATTAGTCATGATGTCTGCAGCTGGTCCAATGAAAAACTGTACAAAAGAGATGGTTTGCACCCATCCAAGAAAGGGACTGAGTTACTTGGCATTAAATTCACAGATTTTCTGGATAAACATTTAAACTGAACAGCGGGGACAGAGAATTAATTGATACAGAACATTTCTGTCCCCAGCAATCTAAAATTCATAGGGTTATCAGTGCATGTACCATAGATGTTTGTGTGGGTAAGATTATCACTCCTGCTGTCAAGCAAAACCAAGCATTTAATAGTGATTGCCATACCATGTGCACGAATCATACAAGTGGCAAGAAAATAGGGGCAGTCAGGCAGTCGACACTTTTGCCACTGGGGGGTCCAAATGGATCCAAACTGTCCCGAAGAGACAGTGAACAGGAAGAATACGTCTTGCGGATCTCGGGGATATCGCAAAATCCCTGAAAGAAGCAAGATAAATTTCTTCAAGCTGGTGACAAAAAATCCAGCCAAGGCTGATGAAGTCGGGGCGGCCCCAAAATGGAAGGAATGGAAAGTGAAAGTGTTTCCAGCTGGTGAGGAATTCTGATTGTTTTAAAAGAGAGACTGCCTATAAAAACTTAAAAATTGATTAAAATTGAAGAATAGAAGAATCAAGCGGCGAAATTAAACCTGTAACGGTTCTGGACAGTGGCTATCCTATTTTTTTATATGCTATCTTCATAGATGGAATCTTTACAAGCTTTTTAAAATGGACGGATCAAGTCTTCTTTTTCCACCTGTTTTTCTGTGACTCTGTGATTTATAAACCAAAGCTTTCCTCTTTCATCGCTGTGAGTATTTTTTTAAAAATTCATTTAAAGATTGGACCTTTTTTCCTAATTTGAAATACAAAATAGATATAAAAAAAAGAAATATCTTAAAAGTGCTACGTGCTGGGAGGTTTTGTTGATTGGAGCTTTGTGTATTCAAGCGGAACCTTTCCCTTTCTTCACGGTTTGTTTTGACGGCTCGTTACAGAGCAATAGGGGTAAGCCAAATGTCCCTTTGAAGCGTGTTTTCAACCAGAGAAGAGGGGAAAAAACGGCTTTTGTGAATCCATGTTTTAACTTTAAAAAATCTTCCAAGCGAGAGCACTTTTGTTTAAGATGGCAGAATGCCAAGAAAATACAAAGATTGTAAGCTTGCAGACAATATTTTCAGAATTACTAAAACTAACAACTACATATGAGAGAATTGTACAAAAACTGGAATATTTGGAACAGCTAACAGAAAAATGTGATGAAAAATTTGATGATGTTCACCAAATCCAAAATGAGGGGATTAAAATCCAAAGAATTGAAGTGGAAAAGGAATATAAAGTTATTAAACCTGCTGATATCCATGACAATTGGTTTGTTTTTGAAAATGCAAAGAATGGAATATTGAAAGAGGAAATAAATGGAGGGGAAATCTATTTCAAAGGGCAAGATATAGAAGAAGAAGAAAAAAGTAAAGAATTTATGGACTATGAAACTTTATCAGCAAAAATATGGATAACACTGCTGACAATTAAAGACAAGCGGAATAAAGAAACAGAAAGAGGGCATCAGGATTATATGAGAGATTTTACAAGCAGGGAGTTGCTAGGAGTAGTCCATACAAAGTTGATTAAGAAGAAGCTCAGAAGATTGATACCACAAATGGCAGAGGACATAAGATTGTTTTGTTATTGGAAAGATACAGGTTGATAGATGGAAGAGTAAATTTAAAATTACTAGCTAAACCTAGTGAAACTTAGTGATAATAGGTATAGTTAAATAAAAAATTGATAATGATAATATTGTATACAATGTGTAGTGTTATGATAAGCAATAATTGGATATGAATATTGAATGATACCCGTGAAGGGAAGGCTAGAAATCCTTTTGGATTATATATAAAGGTCAATAATAATAAGAACAATTTAAAGAAGAATTAAATTAGACACAGTTAAGTTTTGATCATTAGGGGGAAAATGTTATGGTATAGGATATAGCCAAATAAAGAAAGGATAATGATAATAATCTATATATATGTATGGGTATAATATAAGGAAACTGGATGTAAATTGTTAACAGTGATTTGGAAAGGAGGATTAGAAAACTTTGTTATTAAATATTATGGCTGTTTAGCTAGAATAGGATATAAGGATTTAATGTTAATGGAGGATTTTATAAATAAGTAAATGAAATGCCAGTATGTGGTTATGTACTAAATTTTGCTATATTTTATGATGAAGGACGTTTAAGCAATTATAGTCAAATAAAAATGGAGGTATGATGATGGTAATATGTATAAACATTTGAGTTAAGATACCAGAGTTAATATGAATTATACTGGATGACGCTAGAAGAGATGAACAAAAACCTTTTGTAATCAACTGATACACTTTCTACAGTATGTAAAGAAGGAGGATTTTTATGTTTGTTTTGAAAATTAAAAATAAATAAAAAGTTTTTTGGAGAAAAAAAAAGAAATTCAAGTAAATGAGGGCAGATACAATATTGTTGCCATTACAGAAACTTGGTGGGATGAAAGCCACAAATGGAACATACAACTAGAAGGATTTAAATTATTTAAAAGAAATAGACCAAATAAAAGAGGAGGTGGAGTTGCACTACATATAAGAAATAACTACATCTCTACAGAAATAGAGCACAACAATGATGAGAACTATCTTGAATGCATTTGGGTCAATATTAAAGGTTGGGGGGGGGGGAATGACACTGCCCTAGGTCTATACTCCAGGCCACCCAACCAAGCAGAGGAAGTAGATGAACTTTTTGCTAGTCAGCTAACTAAGGTATGTAGGAAGCACACCACAATAGTAATGGGGGATTTTAACTACCCTGACATCAACTGGGAGACAAACTCTGCACCAAGTGGAAGATCCAACAGGTTCCTAACAAACCTAGCAGGCAACTTTGTTTCCCAAAAAGTAGAGAAGGGAACAAGGGGATCAGCCATATTGGACTTAATTCTCACTAACAGAGAGGAAATGATAGAAGGTGTTGAAGCCATAGGAACCCTGGGGGCAAGTGACCATGCAATATTGGAATTCAACATTATGCAAACACAAGTAGTAGAACAAAGTCAAGCTGGAGTCTTGGACTTTAAGAGAGCTAATTTCAATACACTTAGAGAGAGGTTGGGAAGAATTCCATGGATGAGAACCCTCAAGGGGAAAACAACTCAAGAAGCTTGGGAAATTTTGAAAAATGAGATTACAAAAGCCCAGTCTAACACAATACCAATGAAGAAGAAAAATAACAGCTCCCAAAAGAAACCAGCATGGCTGCATAAACAACTCTCTGACAAATTGAAAGACAAAAAAGATAAGTATAAAAAGTGAAAAGAGGGGGACATAGCTAAGGCAGAATATCAGCAAATACCCCGAGCCTGTAAAGATGAAGTGAGGAAAGCTAAGGCTCACAATGAAGAAGTGCTTGCCACAAAAGTAAAAAATAACCAAAAAAAGCTTCTTCCAACATGTTAAAAACAAGAAAAAAGTTAAGGAAACAATTGGTCCATTGCTGGGAGAAAGTGGCAAGAAGGTGACAAGCAAAAGGGAGAAAGCAGAACTATTTAACTCATTTTTTGCATCTGTCTACACAAAGGAATAAAACAGTCCAACCTATCAAAAACAACACCACAAAAATCAGATTAGGAACACAAGTTGAAATAGGGAAGAAAATGGTAAGTGAGCACCTGTCTACCCTAGACGAGTTCAAATCACCAGGATTGGATGGATTACACCCCAGGGTTCTGAAGGAACTGGCAGATGAGATCTCCGAACCACTGAACCATATCTTTCAGAGATCCTGGAGCACCGGGGAACTGCCAGAGGACTGGAAAAGAGCCGATGTGGTTCCCATCTTCAAAAAAGGAAAAATAATAGATCCAGGAAACTACAGACCTATCAGCCTGACCTCAATACCAGGAAAGATTCTGGAAAAGATAATCAAGCAATGAATTAGTGAACACTTAGAAGTAAACAAAGTAATAGCCAAAAGCCAACATGGGTTTTTCAAAAACAGATCATGCCAGACTAATCTTATTGCATTCTTTGACAAAGTGACAAAATTAGTGGACCAGAGGAATGCCATCGATATAATTTACTCGAACTTCAGTAAGGCATTTGATAAAGTAGACCATAACCTACTACTAGATAAAGTAGAAGAATGTGGGCTGGACAGCATCACCACCAGATGGATTCGTAACTGGCTGACCAACCGCCCTCAACGTGTAGTCCTCAATGGAACTGCATCTACATGGAGGGAAGTATGCAGTGGA
Organism: Natrix helvetica; assembly: GCF_964273705.1. Taxonomy (NCBI): domain Eukaryota; kingdom Metazoa; phylum Chordata; class Lepidosauria; order Squamata; family Natricidae; genus Natrix; species Natrix helvetica. Next base: position 54,594,496 of record NC_138555.1, on the reverse strand, counting down.
GTACCCAAAGGCTCTGTTTTAGGCCCAGTACTCTTCAACATCTTCATCAATGATTTGGATGAGGGAATAAATGGGGAACTCATCAAATTTGCAGATGACACCAAGCTGGCAGAAATAGCTAACACTCCAGAAGATAGGCTTAAGATACAGAAGGATCTTGACAAACGTGAACATTGGGCACTATCTAATAAAATGAAATTCAATGGTGAAAAGAGTAAGGTTCTACATTTAGGCAATAAAAACGGAATGCACAGGTACAGTATAGATGGTACCTTGCTCAGTAGTAGTAACTGTGAAAGGGATCTTGGAATCCTAGTGGACAACCATTTAAATATGAGCCGGCAGCGTGCAGCAGCTGCCAAAAAAGCCAACACAGTTCAAGGCTACATAAATAGAGGGATAGAATCAAGATCACGTGAAGTGTTAATACCAGTTTATAATGCCTTGGTAAGGCCACACTTGGAATACTGCATTCAGTTCTGGTCACCACGATGTAGAAAAGATGTGGAGACTCTAGAAAGAGTGCAGAGAAGAGCAACAAAGATGATTAGGGGACTGGAGACTAAAACATATGAAGAACGGTTGCAGGAACTGGGTATGTCTAGTTTAAGGAAAAGAAGGACTAGGGGAGACATGATAGCAGTGTTCCAATATCTCAGGGGCTGCCACAAAGAAGAGGGAGTCAAACTATTCTCCAAGGCACCTGAGGGTAGAACAAGAAGCAATGGGTGGAAAGTAATCAAGGAGAGAAGCAACTTAGAACTGAGGAGAAATTTCCTGACAGTTACAACAATTAATCAGTGGAACAGCTTGCCTCCAGAAGTTGTGAATGCCCCAACACTGGAAGTCTTTAAGAAGATGTTGGATAGCCATTTGTCTGAAACGGTATAGGGTTTCCTTCCTAGGCAGGGGGTTGGACTAGAAGACCTCCAAGGTCCCTTCCAACTCTGCTATTGTATTGTATTTCATATTTCTCTTTGTTGGGGCATAATCTTCTGCTTCAATTTTCCTTATGTCACTAACAACCTCCAACACCACTTTTGTCTGCTTTTTTCCCCTTTTGTTGGGACACCTCCCCTTTTCACAATTTTCCCTACGCCACTGTTGGGACCAAGGAAGTATTTTTGTCTGCTTCCCCCCCCTCCATTTCTACCCCTTCAATGTCTCGCCCCCCCCTTCTTCTTTGAGTTCTTCTTTAGCTATCTGCTTCTCTGGATTCAGAATTCTAATTAGGCTTGATATTAATGATTTATGCATATTTTTTATAATTTCACATAGTTCTTCAAATTCCCAGTTTTCCATGATGTCCAGTTCCAAAGTTGCAGTTAGTTATACAGTTATGCAATTCTTATTTCAGTGTTCTGTTCCACCTTAAATTTATCTGCTTCAGTTGCTGTGGGGATAAATGATGGGGGCCATCTTAGTCTTTTGTTTTTCCTTAATGTCCAGTTCCAAAATTGCAGTTAGTTATGCAAATTTTATTTCAAGATTCTGGTCCACCTTAAATTCAAACCGGAAGAGAAGCTGGGGCCATCTTAATCTTTTGCCGAGCGAAAAAGAAGGAGAAGAAAAAAAAAAGCAACAAAGCAAAGCAAAAAAACCCCTTCGTATTTCCCAGTTTTTGATTCTGTTATTATTCTGTTATTATTCTTTCCCTTACCGGGTCCGGTCACTTGTAGCTGCTCACAATATATCACTTGGAACAGATTTGCGATCTGCCAGATTCAGTTATTTTTGTTTGCTTCCTACTTTTCCAAAAATTGATTTATGGCAGTTGGTTAATTAAAACTTCCCACACAGTCAAAGTTAGGTTATCAGTTATCAGTAAGAAGAAGTGCTTTTTGGGGAGTATATTAGTTGGAAAGACTTCAAACAGAATAAATCCTTCAGAATAAATCTTTCAAAGTATTTGGTTTCTATTTCAAATCCAAAACCACGTTTAGCGTTTATATTTGAGTGGGTTTTCTACTTCTCTACTTTCTCATTTCTGTCTGAAATTGTTTCAAATAAAAACTTGGGGGGGGGGGCGCTGGTGTTTCAACCCTCCATTTTTCCTTCCTTTCTTTCTTTCTTTCTTTCTTTTTGAAAAAGTCCCAATCTGACCATCAATATTATTTATTTTCTCAAAATTTCTTTGCCTTTTCCAGGTTTGATTTATGGCTGTGGGTTAGATAAATTTTCTTACCCGCTCTTTCATCTCTTCCACTCCCCTCCTGTTCCATTTGCTTTGAGAAAAAGCCCGCATCTTGTCAGCCATGTTGAAGGCTGCCACCCCGACTCCGATTCATAGGCAAATCTCTGACCTACGAGGGACCTGTCTCTTCCCTCTGGGTCTGATGAGACGCTGCCCTTCTTCGCCCCCACCTCCAGTGGGGGTTCTGATCCAAAGGATCTCAGAGATGGTTTGCCAGACAGGGTTCATGTGAGACTCTTAAGAGCCCCCCCCCAATGTCTGTTCAGCTGGAGAACTTCCTGTCGAATCAGACTGAGCTTTTTTGTAGCCCAAATATGCCCACCCACTTTCTGGAGAGGTTAAATGACCTCTCTGCTAAAGAGTTTCACTTTATGAGCAAGAGTAACTTGACTGCTGATAGTTATCCTTGTATTTTAACCATTTTAATTCCTCAATGTGCTCTGGCAACCTGCCTGATTTGTAACTCCGGGTTGCAGGTTTTGCTGAGGAAAAGGAAGGTATTCAGAGAGAATGGTTTATGTTTCCATGACAGCTATAACTCCTTGCTCTTCAGTGTGTTTCCCCCCATTTCTAATCTAATGACTGGTATTTAGGGCAGCTTTTTGTAAGCGAAGAAGCTTTTTGTATTTTTGTACAGGTAATCATTTTGTACAGGTAATCATTTTGTACAGGTAATCCTTACAACAGTTCATTTAGTGACCAAAGTTACAAGGGCATTGAAAAAAGTGACTTATGACCGTTTTTCACACTTATGACCATTGCAGCATCCCCACGGTCATGAGAGGGCAGGCGAGGCGAAGTGCCACTCGATGTAAGTGACATCGAGTTGGCCACCCCCACCCAGCCACCCCCACCCAGACAGTCATTAGGGCAGAGAACCGGTTGTTAAAAAAATTGCAGCCAACCACTACCAGAGCCCCTTCATTGTGGAGACACACCAGCCACCCCATGGCAGCCTCCTCCAGTTTGGACATAATGGCATTGACCCAGGCACCCTCATCTGTGTACATCGCTCCATGGAGCTACATATAATTCCAGACCTGGGTCAGGAAATAGGCCAGGTTGTTGGGTCAGCCATCAAACTAGGCCACTAGGGGAGGTGACGGTCAATCTTCTCGCACAAGGACCTATCCAGGTGGCAACCCCACTGCCACCAGGGGTGCCTGAGCGGGGACCCAAGCCACTGCTGGGATTGCAGGTACCAGCCTCTGACCCACCGGTGGGGAGGCAGCAGGCACGGGATATGCTGTCCCTTGGCGAGGGTCTCCCACTGCCCCAGCTGGGGTTGGCACCATGGGTAGTCCGCGGTTTCATGGCACCCGTCCTGGCTCCCATGGTTGCCGCTCTTGGTGAGGTGGCTCCTCAGACTTCCAGTCCACCAAATTTTTCCCTCAGCTGTTCCATTGACAGACTGAGCACCATGGCTGGGAACTTCCACTTGGTTGGGTCGTCCCACTCAGCCCCTCGCCTGTCCTTCCACTTGCTTCCCTGGTCCACCGTGACTCCAGAGGGGATCAGTGGGTCCTCCTTTTCTGCCACCTTCCCCATGTGGCTCACCCACCAGCCCTTGGGACCCAGATAGGGTCCCTCCATCGCTCTTTCCTCTGTGAGTGTGGACGGTTGTTCCGGCTTCTCAGCCCTCTGTTTGGGGCATGCGCTGGACGCTTCCATCCTGGCTTTGACTTGGGTTGTAACCAGGGCTCTCAAAAGGGGATTTCCTCTGGCTTCACCCCCCCCCCCCTTCCGTCTCTTGGTCAGTTGCCAACATCTCAAAACTGCTAACCTCCTGGTGAAGTCCAGGCTGCTGCATGAAGAGCTGGTTTCATGTCATCTGTCCAGCTCTGGGGTTTCCCATGCAAAAGCAAGCATAGTTAATTCTCCCTTTTCCCTATGGGCCTCCCATGGTCCAAAACATCCACCAATCACACATGTTCATGGGAAACAGTCTGCAACATCAGGGCATCTGCTTGGTGTGTCCTTGGGATGTCAGCAAGGTGCCAACAGATGCTTGAATATCATTCTCCCTCCCTTGCATTCCAACCAGTGGTGGGTTCCTACCGGTTCGCAACGGATCGCGCGATACGGTTCCAGACCGAACCCGGAAGTAACCGGACCCGGAAGTAACTTCTGGGAACCGGCACCAGCCCTGTTGCTCGATCGCCCTTGCCGTCCCAACGCAGCTCGCTCGCTCGCTCCCCCGGCGCGTCCGCACTAAACTAGCTAGCCCAGCCCGCCGCTCTGGTGGTGACCCGTTTAAAAGCGGGTCCTCCTTCAAAACTCCCTTCCCTTCGCCTTCCAGGAGCTTGCTGCTTCCCTCAGGTAAGCAACTAAGCGCGAGGGGGGCAGCGGGAGGCTAGCTTCGCCGAGGAAAGGCCTCTGGGCCTTTCCTCGATGAAGCGCCGGGCTGGAGTAGGCCATGCGGCCGGCGGAAGGCGGGCCTCCGTGAGGAAAAGCCTCCGGGCCTTTCCTCGATGAAGCGCCGGGATGAGGTAGGCTGCGCGGCCGACGGAAGGCTAGCTTCGCTAAGGAAAAGCCTCCGGGCCTTTCCTCGATGAAGTGCCGGGCTGGAGTAGGCCGCGTGGCCGGCGGCCGGCTGGCCTCCACGAGGAAAGGCCTCTGGGCCTTTCCTCGATGAAGCGCTGGGCTGGAGGAGGTCACGTGGCTGGTGGCCGGCGGGCCTCCGCGAGGAAAGGCCTCTGGGCCTTTCCTCGATAAAGTGCCGGGCTGAAGTAGGCCGCGCGGCCGGCAGGAGGCTAGCTTCGCCAAGGAAAAGCCTCTGGGCCTTTCCTCGATGAAGCGCCAGGCTGGAGTAGGTCGTGCGGCCGGAGGGAGGCTAGCTTCGCCGGGGAAAAGCCTCCGGGCCTTTCCTCGATGAAGCGCCAGGCTGGAGTAGGTCGCGCGGCCGGAGGGAGGCTAGCTTCGCCGAGGAAAAGCCTCCGGGCCTTTCCTCGATGAAGCACCGGGCTGGCGTGGGCGGCAAGCCTCCGCGAGGCTAGGCCGAAAGCCACCCGCCCCCCCCTCTCCAGCCTCACCTGGCTGGCTAAGCCTGCCAGGCCACCTAACAGTCTTACCTGTCCTGCTGCCTCTCTGCCTGTCTGCTGTCTGCTGTTGCATCCATCCATCGCATCGGAGAGCTGCTGATTCTGCCTGCTGGTAAGTAACTCGTTTTTTTTTCTTTTCTTTTTTAATGTATTTTAAAATAATATTTTATTTATTGTGCATAGAATTTTTTAAAATAATTTTACTTAAAAGTATTGAGTGTAGAATATTTTAAAATGGTTTACTTCAATTTATTGTGTGTGGATTCTTTTTTTAAATTGTCTTAGACTATTTTAAAAAAGATTCTATCCAAAATAAATTAAAATAAACCATTTTAAAATATTCTATACTCAATACTTTAAAATGTATTGTGCATAGAATTGTTTTAAATTGTTTTATTGTAATTTATTGTGTATGGAATATTTTTAATGGTTTCATTTTAAATTATTGTGTGTGGAATAGTTTGAAATGGTTACAGTATAAATCATTGCTGGTGGAATAATGGTTATAGTATACTATGGCTGGTACAATACCTTAAAATAGTTATGGTATAAATTATTGCTGGTGGAATACTTAACAATGGTTTTTAAGGATTTTTTTTTATCTTTTTAAAATTATTGCTTGGGAATTTTTATTTTTTTATTGTTTATAAAATATATTTACTACAAGAAATGTTATTCCTTTTTGCAAATGTTTTCTTTGTGATGCAATATGTTGCTTAAAAGTGTTCAGACCAGGTTTATGTATCTCAAAGTGGCTGCTTTTCTATGGGCAGGCCAGGTTGATGCAAGGCAGCTTTGCAAGATTTTGTGGGTTTCACCCTCGTTTATGTAATTCTGAGGTGGTTGATGGTTCTGTGAGCTTCCTGGCACTGTCCTTTATAATTTCCCTCAATGCCTTGATGGTTTTTATTCCAGTAGCTTTGTCTTTCCTGTCCTTAGGGTTAGGAAAAAAAAACTGGTTTCATTTGCAGTCTTGGGGGGGGGGGGTGTTCTTATTTTTTGGTGTTTTCCTGGCACTGTCATAGTTTGTGTGGGTGTGGGTGTGTAATGTCCCGCAGTTATCTACGCATTAATAATGATCTAGTAATATTTCCTTATACATTTTAGGGACCTTTCCTTACATAATTGGTGTTTTCTTTCATACTTTTGGATTTCTAATTTCTGTTTCCGTTAGTTAGCAATTGCTAAAACAAACCCCACGTGAAAAAGTATTCAAAGCCTTCTTGATTTTAATTGTCAATTTATTTATTCCTGCACATTGTAATATTTATTCATTTTCATATCTCTGTTTTTCCACTGTTGTGCAAACACAATTCCAGCAGCTGCTAACATGTGTAAAATTAAATATATATTGTACTCCTTTTCAAATAGCCAACAAAATATTTCTGGTTTTAATTCCATATCTTGCTTTACCATTGCTTCTAACCACTAACTTCTGAATAGCTACTTGAACTGACCTAAGTACTGAACCTAATTCATATATTCCTGTTTTTTGGAACTGAGAACTAAATTTCAGAAAAAGGAAATATGTATTCCTCTGGGAATATGAAATTCATTCTTGAACTATCTTCTTGGATGAAAGACTATATCTTTCTTGTTTGTTGGGGGACATCCTTTCTGAAAAGACTGCACATTGTTGGGTGAAAACAGAGGTCCCTTCTGTTACCTGTAGTGTAGTCCTCAGCTTACAACCACAATTGAGTCCAATATTGTTTTAGTTCTTCTGCAGTTAGCATTATTTAACAGGATGAAGAGGCAACAGAGTATGACCGCTAGGACAGTCATCTTTCCTATGTAAGTAGCTCTTTTATTGCTTTGTGTGCTTGCTTCATCCTTAATATAGTAGTGCAAGCAATTTAAGTCTTGCTTTCTGTGTCTGTCCTTTGTGCAGGTTTTTTGAGCAAAGTAAATCGATAAGGTGGTGTGCAGAAGACCGGCAAGCCAGGGATCCTTCCTCTGTAAGTAGCTGTCTTTATTGCTGGGTGTGGTGTGGTCTGTGCTGTGTTCATCCTTGAGATAGTGAAGTGCAAGCAATTAAAGTCTTGCTTTCTGTGTCTCTCCTTTGTACAGGTTGTTGGAGCATGAGGTGGTGGTGCAGAAGACGCAAAAAAGGAGAGTAATTTTCCTTTTCTATTATTTTGTGTGCTGGTTTCATCCCAATGCAGTGCATGCAATGAAAGAGTGTTTCTGTGTCTCTTCTTTGTGCAGCCCATTCATTGGAGTCCGTGATACTGAAGACTGGCAAGAACAGTCATCTTCCATCTGTAAGTTGCTCTTTTATTATTTTTGTACTTATTTTAATCTTATTGTAGTTCATCCATTGGGGCAAAGAATTCAGTGACATCGTCTTGGCCACTCCCACCCAGTCACATGGTCGGCAAGCCACTCCCACCCGGTCACAGGGCCGGCAAGCCACTCCCACCCAGTCACATGGCCGGCAAGCCACTCCCACAAAGGAGGCCACATCCACAGAGTAGGTTCCAAAAAAATTTGAAACCCACCACTGATTCCAACCATTCCCTTCCCTTTTTTTGTCAAGTTGTGAGCAAAGAAAAAAATATATGGTGGAAGTGCAAATCCATCTTGACAGAGAAACTGGGTTATCCTAAACCAGGGGTGTCAAACGCAAGGCCTGCAGGCCATAAGTGGCCTGGGATGTGGTTAGATCTGGCCCCCGGGGCTGTCCTGGAAACAGTGAAGGACCAGCCCCCAGCGCCTCGGCCCCAACTAGGCGCTGATCTACAACTTGGTGGTGGCCATCCAGGCTGGACTCAGTCAGCCTTACATCCGCGGGGCTGCCCTAAAGCCAGCAAGGGGTCAGCCCCACCCCCTAGGCATGCGCATAGGACTCAGTGAGTGCAGGGCCTGGCATCCCTGGAGATTGTCTTGCCTCGCAGGCTGACTGCATTCTGAGCACTTCCCTTTCACCCAGGACACCAGCCCCACGCACTCACCTCCTCCTGTTTGCGCACCCAAGGGTGGGGCTGAGGAGGTGGGGGCAGCCTCTCGCTGGCTCCAGGGCAGCCCTGTGGGTCAGATCTAAGGCTAACCGTGTTCTGGCCCGGATAGCCGCCACCACGTTGTAGATTAAGGAGGGTTGCAAGGAATGAGGGAGGAAAAGAGGAAGGAAGGAACGAACGAACGAAGGAGAAGCAGGGAAGGAACAAAGGAAGGAGGAAGAAGGAAGGAGGGAGATTATGAGAGGGAAGGAGGTTCTGAGGGAAGTACTGCATTAGCACTTGGCCACCAGCAACCTTGGTGCCTTTTCACCATTCCCTTGCCCCCCTCCTTTCCTGGTGGTCTCCCATTCTATCACTGAGTATACTTTGGTTACAAAGCCAGGTGTCCTCACAAGGAGAGGGAGTGGGCCTCCCTCTGACCCACACACTTTGCTCTCCCACACACACGGGTAACCTGGCCAAGGAGAGTAAGCACAGCAGCAGCAGCCTCGAGGAGGTAAGCGCAGGGAAGTGGTGCTGGACTGGGCCGGGCTGGGTGCTTGCCCTCTGCTACCCAGGGCTCCAGGCAGCCCGCACTGCCATCCAAGGGTCCGCCGCATGGCCTGAGAGGGACGGTGAGGCTGCTCTGGTGGACAAGGGTTTGGTGTTCACCCTGGTCTTGCCTTCCTCCACTGGACACAATGGATCCCCCAGCCCTGCCTGGGCCACCACAGGCACCCCCCCAATGTGAGCAACATCAAGCTGGCCACAGCCCCCCAAGGTCAACCACAACCCTGATGTGGCCCTCAGTGAAATTGAATTTGACACTCCTGCCCTAAACAGAGCTACCGGACAGTTATCAGCAATAATGGCAGAGAAATATTGATGTTTTGCCACTGTTATTGCCACAAGATAATCCCTAATGCAGGTGATCCTCACTTAATGACTAGTTGTCAGTTCAAACCTATGACAGTGCTAAATGAGTGGTTATTTTTTAAAAAAGAATTTTATTGGTTTTTAAAATTTTGGGGGGAAAGGGGTAGGTGGATATACAAAAAAAAAACTTTTTTTGGCAGCTCCATCATGCTAGAGATAGGAATCTCTCCAATTCTCACAACTTTTTACAGAAAAAAACAAAAGATAAAAGATAAGCAGAAACAGCATCTTATTATACATTGTATCAACCATGTGTTCAATCATCTCTTTTGCCACTTTCTAATATATCAACAATTAGAATGATATTCCAGATATATTTATTTTTGTGACCTGAGTCTTTCCATTATTGTTCCCTCCCCCTGTCCCCAGGCGGAGCCGCAGCCCCTCCCTCCTTCATGTCTTGTGTGTTGTCGCCTTTTTCACTACTTCGTATATTTCCATCCTCTAGGAGGGCACTATGTTTTTTAATGAAGGGATCTGCCTCCACAACTGTGTTAATTCTAATTCTGTTTCCCTCCCAGAAGATCAGCATTCCTTCTGGCAATAACCATCTAAACCAAATTCCCTTATTATATAATTTCTTTGATAAGGAGGAATACTTCCTCCTCTTATCTCTTTTTTTTTTTGAAATTTGCTTAAGAATGGCAATTTCTTTATCTTTATATTTTAGTGGTCCCCCCCTCTGAGCCCCTAGAATCTCATCCCTCGTGGTCTTCCTGAGAAATTTAACATGTACTTCCCTTGGAACATTATGTGTTCTGGCATATGCTGAATTAATCCTATAAACCAGATCCATATCCCACCACAACTGTTCTTTATCTCTTTTAATATAGTCTGCTAAAATTGTACTCATAATATCCTTAAGATCTTCATCTTCTGTCTCCGGTAGGTTCTGGAATCTGAGGAAGAAGGACATTCTTTCAAGTTCTATCTTTGCCATAAAATTTTCCAATTCTATATTCCCCTTCTGGACTGCCTTAACCTCCTCCCCCAGCCCAGCCCAGCCCAGCACACCAATTCTCTGTTTATTTTCTGTTATTTGTTGCTGCACACTTTTAAGCTCATCTCTAAAATCTGCTACCTCCTTTTTCAACTCATTTTGTCCCTGCATAATAGCTTGAAACATTTGAGTAACAGATAAATCTTTTGAACTCTCTCCAGTCTTTTCTTGTAAAAATGATGAAATGTTTGTCTGTTGAATCATTGGACTGGATGCAGTAGAGGTCAGTGCCGAGGCTACTTTGCCTGTAGGTGGTTTTCTGGGCCCCATTGTCTAAGTTCAGAAAGAGTACAAATCTTTTGCAAAAGAAATGGCATCTGTGAAGTGTGCAGCTGAGCGAGTCCGAGAAAACAGGCAAATCCAAAAGTGAAAATTAACCCTCTGTCACAGTTCCAAACCAAGAAGTCACTCACAAAAAAAAAAGAAATCAAATAGTCCAAATCCAGAAAGACCAGGTAACAGGAGAGGCTCCAAGAGTCCTTCAGGGGGGATAATATAAAGCCAGACTTTCTTCAAAGGTAGTTTCAAAAGGCAGACTTCATTTATAAGTGCGAAGAAGAAGAAGGAAGCAGGCCATCTTGGCTCCTCCTCAGGATCAGGAGCGGAACATTAAAAACTTCCATAAAGCTTTCAAAACAACTCAGCAATCAGCTCTTGCAGTTATGATATAAATCTTTTCACATAGTTAGCTCAAGTGGCTAATTCAATTTTTTGCTCTCTATCTCCATTCCGAGATTGAGAGACAGTCCAAATGCTGCATTGCCTGAGAGGGGTAGAAGAAAAAAAGCAACCCCCCTCCAATCTTCCTACTTCAAACAGATTGAATCCACAACTTGTAAAAAAGCCGCTACTCGTCAGTTAAAAGCAATTAAGGAGATTGAGCAAATTTCTCACCTCCAGCACTTCAGCCGCTGCATGTAGTTAACTCTTTCCTTCCAGAATCCATTCAGCGAAGGTGCTGTTATGCACCCCCTACGCTCCCCGGCTCCTAAGGCGAAACTGGAGACCCCCCCATGGCTGCCGCCTATCCGGGGGGTTCCAGCAAGCCGCCCCACGGCAGGTGGTCCCTCCAAGACCGCCTGTGCTCCTAAAAGGAGCCCACCGGAGAAGCGAACAGCAGCCTTCGGAAACCGGAAGTGATCTCTCAATGAGTGGTTATTACTGATCGTTTTAGTTACTTCAGTTGCAGTGTCCCCACAATTGCATGACCATGATCTAGGTGCCTTGCTCACAATTATGATGTTGCAATGTCTGACAGTCAACCTGATTACACTTTGGAACCTACTTTGCTAGGTTCCTACAAGCAAAGTCAATGGGGAAGCTGGCAGGAAGTCACAAATGGTAACTATGTGATGTCCTCGCTAAATGACCTGCAGTGATCTGCTTAACAATGTCAACTAGAAGGGTCAGAATTTTTGTCAATAAGCAGCATGGTCACATGACATTACCATTGAATGAGGACTACCTATGTATCTGTCTTCAGTCACACTCACTTCGAGTCTTCTCCACCAGGAAGTCATCCCTTCTTCCACTTTATCTTCCGGAGCCCCTCAGTAAACCTAGGGGCAGTCCAGGATCAGCACACATGGAGATGCCTCACAGGAGCAATGCGTTCCAAGGTCCCAGGCATCCACTGATTCTAGGCGGTGACTAGGGTCTTGGTGAAACTACCAGCCAGATCCTAAGGGAAATCCTCAGAACCCTAACTCTATCCCTGATTTTTATGAAGCATTGTGAACCCACAATGTTCTTCCTTCTTTCATCTACTATTGCCGGAGTGTTTTGCATAATGTAGTAGGTTTGGAAATAAAGACAAAATTAAACTCAAAAAAAGAGAACTTCAAAAATCACCAGAAGACTGTAATATATCAAATCAATTAAAACTATTGCGACAACAAATTTCTATGTTGACAGTTTCAGATATTGAAAAGAAATTGAAATATTCAAAACAAGTTTTTTGAACATGCAAATAAACCAGGGAGATGGCTGGCGCATAAATTAAGAAAACAGAAAAGAAGATAACTAAACTTCGGGAAGAAAATAAGACTTATATGGATAATAAAAACATTCAAAGACTCTTTTGGAATTATTATACTAATCTATATAAGAAACATGAAGTTCCATTAGAACGTATTGATGATTATATATTGACCCAAAATCTTCCTAAACTATTGGAAAATCAGAATAAAATTTTGAACAGTCCAATAATGACTTTTGAAATAACAGAAGCAATTAAAAGAGTTAAGATAGGTAAAGCACCTGATGGCTTATTGAGTGGATTTTATAAAACATTTGAAGATCAACTACTTCCTTTTTTAAAATTTATTTACAAACATACAAAATACACACACACAAAACTTAGCCGTACACTACATTTACACAATACAGTACAAACAGGAACTTCCTGTTCTTTCTAATACCGTGTTTCCCCAAAAATATGACATGCCCTGAAAATAAGGCCATGTCACTTTAACTTTAACTTTAACTTTTATTTAATTTCTATACCGCACCCTCTCCCAGAAGGGACTCGGGGCGGTGTACAGTCATATTAAAAGCAATAAACATACATAATATAAATATAAAATAAATATAGGTGTGGCTGGAGGAGGTAACATATACTTTGCTGTACAATAATAGTTAAAGTTAGATTTAAAAGTTAAAAATTTAAAAAGAAATTAAAAAACTACCCCTAAAAACTATCCCGGGATAAAATATTTGCCAGGAGGTATAAATGGGACTATAAATGGGCCAGGCCGGCTAATTGGAACAGGTGGGTCTTGAGTTTCTGTCGGAAGGAGCGGAGGTCGGTAGTAGTTCTGATATCGGGGGGGAGGTCATTCCAGAGGGTTGGGTCCATCACAGAGAAGGATCTACTCCTGGGCGCCGCCCGTTGGCATTGCTTGGTGGACGGCACCCGGAGTAGTCCCTCCCTGTGAGAGCGAATTGGTCGCAGGGATGTATGTGGTAGGATGCGATCCCGCAGGTAACTAGGTCCTGTGCCATGGAGCGCTTTGAAGATGGTGATCAACACCTTGAAACGCACCCGAAAAACCACAGGCAGCCAGTGCAGCTCGCGCAGGAGAGGTGTTATGTGGGAGTACCTAGTACTCCCCATGATAGCCAGCACGGCCACATTCTGAACTAGCTGCAGTCTTCGGGTGCATCTCAAGGGGAGCCCCATGTAGAGGGCATTGCAGTAGTCCAGACGGGACGTCACCAGCGCATGAGTGACTGTGCGTAAGGTGTCCCGGTCCAATAGGGGGCGCAATTGGCGCACCAGGCGAACCTGGTGGAACGCCCCCCTTGCCACGGCTGCCACATGGTCATCCATCGACAGCCGGGCATCTAGGAGGACGCCCAAATTGCGCGCCCGTTCCACAGGGGGCAGTTGCTCGCCCCCTATGGCCAGCGATTGAGTCCACTGGTTGAACCGAGGCACCGGTAGCCACAGCCACTCTGTCTTGGAGGGGTTGAGCCTGAGTCTGTTGTCCCCCATCCAGACCCGAACGGCTTCCAAGCACTGGGACATCATTTCGACGGCCTCGTTGGGGTGGTTTGGGGTGGAAATGTACAGCTGTGTGTCATCAGCGTACAGGTGGTATCCGACCCCAAAACCACGGATGATCTCACCCAGTGGCTTCACATATGTGTTGAACAGAAGGGGCGAGAGGACCGACCCCTGCGGCACCCCACAAGTGAGCGACCTCAGGGTCGACCTATGCTCCCCTGCCAACACACATTGCGTCCGGTCGGAGAGGTAGGAGCCGAACCACCGTAAAACGGTGCCCCTTACTCCCATCCCCTCCATCCGGCGCAATAGGATACCATGGTCGATGGTATCAAAAGCCGCTGATAGATCTAATAGGACCAGGATAGAGGAGCAACCCCTATCTCTGGCCCTCCAAAGATCATCAACCAACGCGACCAAGGCCGTCTCCGTGCTGTGACCGGGTCAGAAACCGGACTGGCGCGGGTCTAGATAATCGGTTTCCTCCAGGTGCCATGGGAATTGCTGTGCCACCACACTCTCTACAACCTTCGCTAAGAAGGGAAGGTTGGAGACAGGACGATAATTAGCTAGTTCCGTCAGGTCCAGGGAAGGCTTCTTGAGTAAGGGCCTCACCACCGCCTCTTTCAAGGCGGCCGGTAAGGACCCCTCGCCCAGTGAAGCGTTCACTAGACCCAGGAGCCAGCCTCGTGTAACCTCCCAGGATGCCAGTACAAGCCAGGAGGGACACGGGTCCAATAAACATGTAGTGGCTCTCAGCCGCCCACGTAACTTGTCCAAATCCTCGTGGGCAACAGAGTCAAACTCCTCCCAGTGTGGTCCCTCAAGACTCGCTTCTGACATCTCCTCTGGTCCACTGAAGGGGGCCCATCCACTCCGGATCGGAGCGATTTTGTCCTGCTCTGCCCTGTAGAGGGGCTTCCCGCGGCCTCTGTGATAAGAGGGAGCGGGTCACCCGAAACAGGGCGGCAGGGCGGTTATCGGCGGACGCAATAAGAGCGGCACAATGTCTACATTTGGCCGCTCTTAGTGCCACAAGGTAGGTCCGTAAATAGGCTCTTACCTGTGTTCGGTCAGATTCGGAGCGCGAGGACCTCCACCTGCTCTCTAGGCGTCTCCTGTGGCGTTTCATCACACTTAGGTCCTTGGTAAACCAAGGAGCCAGGGTGGTTCGTTGCCGCAGGAGAGGCCGCAAAGGCGCAACCCGGTCCAAGGCTCCAGCAGCCATCCTATTCCAGGCGGCCACTAGGTCCTCCGTCCAAGAGCGGGTCAGGGCTACAGGAAGTGGCCCAAGCTCCGTCTGGAACCTATCCGGTTCCATCAGGCGCCTGGGGCGGAACCATCTTGGACAGTCTGGTTCCGCCTCCCCGCGGCGGGGGGGTAGCACCAGGGAAGTCGAGCCGAAGAGATGAGTGATCTGACCATGACAGGGGGGTGACGACCAAATCCCCTATTCCCAGATCACTCGTCCACTGCCCAGATACAAAAACAAGGTCCAGCATGTGGCCGCCCTCGTGTGTGGGGCCCTGAATTAATTGGGTCAGGTCCATGGCTGTCATGGAAGCCATGAACTCCCGAGCCACCTCGGACGCTTCCCTCATCGACGGCAGGTTGAAGTCCCCCATAACCAAGAGTTTGGGGGTCTCAACTGCTGTCTCTGAGATCAGCTCGAGGAGCTCGGGCAGGGCTGCTGACGCATAGCGAGGAGCCAAGTATACAATCAGCAAGCCCCACTGCCTCCCTGGGCCCCATTTCACACCAAGGGATTCACACCCGGATATCTGTGGCACAGTGAACTCCCTCGGCTCCAGACTCTCCCGTATAACTGCCGCCACCCCACCACCCTTACCCAGGGCCCGGGGCTGATGGAATGCACGGAAGCCCGGTGGGCACATTTCCACGAGGGGTAAACCACCTTTGTGGCCCAGCCAGGTCTCCGTTATCCCTGCAAGGTCCAGCTCCCCCTCTAAGATCAACTCATTGATGAGGGGGGGCTTGTTGACAATGGACCTTGCATTGCAAAGCATCAGCCTCAGGCCCTGGCTCTGTAGGTCCTGGCCACCTAGACTGCGGGGGTTGGTACAAGCGACCGGGTGTGTCCAACAGCCACGGTCTCCCAACCGACTACAAGATCTTCTTCTATCCTCGCATCCACCCCTCCCCACGACCGTTGTAATAAGGCAACCCTCTATTGGAGTGTCATTCTCCTTCCCCCCCCCCTACTCCGCTCTCTTCCCTCCTGACCTCACCTGTTTGCCTGGCACTAGTCCCCCTCCTGGCCTGGTTAGCCCACCCACCCACCCTGGAGCCCCCTAAAAAAGATAAAAAACACTTCGTTAAAAACCCCCTAAGTCTACGCTTCCTCCACCTCTCTGGGTTAACAAACCCGTCATCAAGGTGGGCCCTTGAGAGGGCAAAGGGCCATGCCTGCGAGAGGGGGGACTCCCGCAGTAGGAGCAAGTCTGACCTCGAATACATGGTGATAAAAGCTATAACAGAGTCAGGGTGCTGTTGATGTTAAAAAGTCAATAAGCCAGGATTCCATGTGGGGGGAAAGCAATGTCCACGGTCACATCTAGGTGGAAAAAAATATTATGCTGGTCAGGAGGTCGGATGGTAGATGGATGATGGATGGAGGCCAGGATGTGGTCCATGGTAGGCGGTAAAGGGCAGATAGTCTGTAATGAGTATTTGATGAAAAGTAAAATGGCAAGGGTAGGAGGGAGAGAGATGGTAGGGGTAATCTGGCAGGTGCACACCAATAGTCAGCTGGGAACAGTTATAAGTAGCAGGATGTCAGATGTCGGGCGGGCAGATGATAGCAGGTGGTCAGCGAGGGGAGCCTGGGCATAAGCCATGGCAGGCAGCTGGCAAGAGGCCGATGGATCCTCTGCCTGCCAGGTAAAAGCCTCCTGTCTGTCTCCAGGGAAAGCCCTACCCTGCCCCTGGTGCCACAGGTCTCCCCCCGTTCTGCCAAGCTCCAGCACATACTTCCAGCATCTAGTCCCAGCCGTAGCCTGCCTCCCCATGCTTCAGCGAACCTCAGCCGCTGCTCCTGGCCCGAGCGCCGTTCCGGCCAACTTACGGCCCTCTCGCAGGCCTTCCATCGGCCTCCGGCGTCTCGAGCCTCCCTCAGCCCCCGCTCCGCCCTCAGACATTTTTTTGGGTGGAGAAAAATGTAAGGCCTCGCCCGAAAATAACCCCCTGGACAACCACACCCTCTTCAGCCAGGCAGAGCACCACTCACTGACCTAGTGGTATCCAGAAGGCGCCAAGCAACGGGAATGAGGTGAGGGCAAAGGCTCGCGTTGCTTGGTGCCTTCGGGATACGGCTAGGTCGGTGAGCAATGCTGTGCCCAGCTGGAGAGGGGGGTTGCTGGGTGGCTGCTTTTTTTTTTTATTAAAGGTTTTAACAAATTTTTTTGGGTGGAGAAAAATGTAAGGCCTCGCCCGAAAATAACCCCCTGGACAACCACACCCTCTTCAGCCAGGCAGAGCACCACTCACTGACCTAGTGGTATCCAGAAGGCGCCAAGCAACGGGAATGAGGTGGGGGCAAAGGCTTGCGTTGCTTGGTGCCTTCGGGATACGGCTAGGTCGGTGAGCAATGCTGTGCCCAGCTGGAGAGGGGGGTTGCTGGGTGGCTGCTTTCTTTTTTTTTATTAAAGGTTTTAACAAATTTTACAAATATTACCCCTTCCCCTTCCCACCCTCCAACCCTCCCTCCCCGCAACCTCCCAGAGCAAAATACAGGGTATAAACATTTAACAATCATACGCTAACATAAGCTAACTGATTTTAACATCCTACCTCCTCTTGTGCTTTAATTCCCCTTTTGTTAAGCTAACTTTAGGTAAATTGTAACATTCCTTGTGCCTTCACTCATAAGCTAATTGAAATTTTTTAGTCCGATATTTATTTTGAATATAGTCAATCCACCTTCTCCATTCCAACTTATATTTCTCATCTGAATGGTCCTTCAAATATGCTGTAATTTTGGCCATCTCTGTTAGATTTACTACTTTTAGCGTCCATTCTTGAATAGTAGGCAATTCGTCCCTCTTCCAGTACTGCGCCACCAACAATCTTGCTGCCGTCGTTAAGTTCAAAATCAAATTAGTCTCTATAACTGTACAGTCTGTAATTATACTTAACAAAAACAACTGGGGGGTGAACTTTATCCTTTTTTAAAGTATATTTTGAATAACCCACCATATTTTTATCCAAAATGCTTTGACTTATGTCACCACATATGGTAATACGTAGCATCAGCACAATCACATCTCCAACATTTAGGCTGTAAATTCGGATACATACAAGATAATTTTTTGGGATCTAAATGCCATCTATACAACATCTTATAAAAATTCTCTCTCAAATTCTGAGCTTGCGTAAATTTTACATTTCTTACCCAAATCTTTTCCCATGTTTCCATCATTATTGGCTCTTCGAAATTTTGTGCCCATTTTATCATACAGTCTTTAACTAACTCTGTTTCAGAATCTATTTCTATCGGTATATTATACAACCTTTTTATATGCATTTGACTCTGGTCCCTAATTTGTTTTACCAAACTAACCTCATTTTGCGTGATACCAATTGTCTGATCTTTTTTCCATCTAGCTTGTAACTGTCCATACTGGAACCAGGTTTGAATTACCCTTTCCTCTCTTAATACGTTGAAAGGCTTTAACTGTAGTACACCTCTCTCTATATTAAGAAGTTCTCTATATGTAGTTACATCCTGCTTTTGTTCTATACTTATATTCTCTATCGCGTGTCTGGGTACTACCCACATAGGTATCTTATCATTTAACCTATGTTGGTATTTTTTCCAGACACGCAATAGGGCATTCCTTAATATATGGCTTTTGAAAATCTTATCCACCTTCTTATCATATATTAAATAAGCGTGCCAACCATATACCAAATCATATCCCTCAATATTCGGTATTCTATCCTCTGTTAGATTAATCCAATCACTAATTGTTGATAAAACTACTGCTTCATAGTATAATTTTAAATTAGGCATTTTCAAACCTCCTCTTTCCCGTATGTCTTGCATTATTTTAAGTTTTATTCTTGGTTTCTTCCCCATCCAGACAAAGTTATTAATACCTTTCTGCCATTCTTCCAAATTTGCATCTTTTTAAAGTATTGGTATCATTTGAAAGAGAAATAGAAACTTAGGCAAAACATTCATTTTTACTGCTGCTATCCTTCCCAACAATGACAATTGTAGTTTTTTCCATTTATTCATCTCTAACTGTATTTTATGTCATAATGGTTCATAATTATACTTATATAATTTCCCATTTGAGGTTGTAATGTAAACTCCTAAACATTTAACCTTTTATACTATCTAGCATCCTGTTACTCTTTCTAGTTCTTCTTTTTGATTTGTGGTCATATTTTTAACTATCATCTTTGTTTTTCCTAGATTTATTTTGAACCCAGATACTTGACCATATTGATTAATTATGTTCATTAAACCTATAGCTGATTTCCCCGGTTGGGTTAAAGTTACAACCAAGTCATCCGCAAATGCTCGTACTCTGTATTCATAATGCCTAATCTTAATTCCCTGTAGGTCATCTGACCCACGCATTCTATTCAGCAGTAACTCCAAGGTTAAGATAAACAAAAATGGAGACAGGGGACACGCCTGTCTTGTTCCTTTTTCAATTTTGAAGGATTCTGTTAAACTACCATTAACTATAATTTGTGCTGTCTGTTTCTGGTATATTGCCTTGATAGATTGTGTGAAATACTCTCCAAAATGCATCTTTTGTATTATTTTTATTAGAAATTGCCAATTCACTTGGTCAAATGCTTTCTCCGCGTCTAAGAATAAAAGCGCTGCGGGGACTTGGCTGTTCTTCCCCAAATATTCTAATATATTAACAATTTGTCTTACATTACTTTTCATTTGTCTCCCCTGTATAAAACCGGATTGATCATTATGAATCGTTTGTTGTATAATTGACATCAACCTATTTGCTAATATTTTAGCAAAGATTTTATAATCTGTATTAAGTAATGAAATAGGTCTATAGTTTTTTGGCTGAGTGTGGTCCTGATCTTCTTTTGGAATCAGGGAAATAAAGGCTGTTCTCCAAGATGGCGGTACCCTTCCTTCCATTTGAATTTTATTAAATAATTCCTTAAGAGGATCTACCATTTCTAATTGTAACTTTTTATAATAAACCGCTGTCAATCCATCTGTACCTGGGGCCTTCCCAATTTTTAATTGCTTAATTGCCAGGAGAATTTCCTCCGTGGTTGATTCAGTCTTTCCCTTTGTTCATCTGTAACTATAGGTATTTTCTCTTTCTCCAGATATCTATCTATATCTAAACCTTGTATTTTATCACCAGCGTACAATCTAGTATAATATTCTTCTTTGTATAAACTTCTTTGCCTTTGTTTTCTACTTTCTCTACAGTACGAGACTTTTGTTTTTTCCTTAACATGTATGCTAGCCATCTACCTGGTTTATTTGCATTGCAAAAAGTATTATGTTTAGCATATATCAGATTAGTGGCTGCTTGATCTGACATCAACATATTGAACTGCCCTCGCAATAAAGTAATTGCTTCTCTTGTCTTCTTATCATCTGGGTTAGATATTAATGCCTGCGCTTTCTTTTTTATCTCTTCTTCTAATTCCCTTCGTATTTCCCCCTGTCTGCGCCTATATAGATTGTTCAAATTTATTAAGACACCTCTCATGTAAACTTTGCTTGTATCCCAAACCATTTCCATCGATGTCCCCTTATGCATGTTAAAAGCAAATATTCTTTCTGCTGAAGCGTGTGGGAACGCACTGGGAACGCCGAACGCAAGGCTTGGGAAGGCTGGGAATGGCTACTGTAGCGTGTGGGAACGCGCTGGGAACGCCGTACGACGAATTCGCCGGCCTGCTATTGACCATGCAAACTGTGGGAGGCGCAGAAATTATGGAGGCTGAAAAGGAAGGCCCGAGGCTGGTAGGAGTGGCGATGGGTTTTGGAATGGTGGTTTTTTTGGGTGTTAAGAACAATGATGCAGGCCATGATAAGATACCGATGGCCTGGTAGGATGAGGGCTATGACGCAGGAGGCTATTCAGAGACGGGGGGGGGGGGCTTGAACCATCTACCCCCCTGCTGATTATTTATTACAACTTGTCCCTGCTTCCATTTGTGTGTGCCCTGGAGGACGTTCCCCCTTTCCTCTGTGACCCTATCGCCTGACCGACCATCTCCCCCTACCCATCATCAACAACAATAACAACAGTTTAACCACCCTCGCCACCCATCATTGTCCAGCATTGTCCAGCATTGTTTATTATTGATAAACAATTATTTATTATTTATTATTGACCATCATCGACCATCTACTAACCCCCACCATTGTCCATCATTGACCATACTACCCCACCGATTGTCTGTCATCTGACCAGCCTACTACCATCACCCCCCCTACCCAGGATTGGACAATTCTTTTTACACTGGAGCCCGGCCTTTTCAACTTCTTCAAACTATACTGGATCATGGTACTCGGCTGGAACATCCACAGCACAGTTCCTAGGCCCTGGCGAATCTCTCTTTAACATCATATGTACTTAAGAGCAGACCTCATCCTACTGCGGGAGTCCCCCCTCTCGCAGGTGTGGCCCTCCGCCCTTTCGAGGGCCCACCTTGATGACGGATTTATTAATCTCAAGAGGTGGAGGAAGCGGAGACTTAGGGGGTTTTTAGTTGACTGTTTTTTAAAATTTTGTAGGGGTTCTGGGGTGGGGGGGTTGGAGGGTCAGGTCAGGAGCGAGGACAGAGCCAGGTCGCCAGGTGTGGTCGCGAGCAGAGGGAGCGGAAGGGAGGAGGAGGGGGAGGATGTCGTTCCGGTGCAGGGCTTCTTGATTCCAACGGTCGTAGGGAGGGGCAGATACGAGGACAGATCAAAAACTCGCAGTCGGTTGGGAGACCGTGGGTGCTGGTTACACCCGGTCGTTTGTACCAACCCCCGCGTTCTAGGTGGTCAGGAGCTCCAGGCCCAGGGCCTGAGGCTGTTGTTATGCAATGCGAGGTCCGTCGTTAATAAGGACCCCCTCATTCATGATCTAATTCTGGAGGGGGAGCCGGACCTCGCGGGAATAACGGAGACCTGGCTGGGCCACGAGGGAGGTTTACCCCTCGTGGAAATGTGCCCGCCAGGTTAACGTGCATTTCACCAGCCCCGGGCCCAGGGAAGGGGCGGTGGGGTAGCAGTGATTATTCGGGAGGACTTAGAGCCGAGGGAGTCCACTGTGCCACAGACGTCCGGATGTGAATCCCTTGTTGTGAAATGGGGCCCTGGGAGACAGTTGGGCCTGCTGATAGTATACCTGGCTCCTCGCTATACATCAGTGGCCCTGCCCGAACTCCTCGAGCTGGTCGCATCGGTGGCGGTTGAGACCCCCAAACTTTTAGTGATGGGGGACTTTAACCTGCCATCGGTGGGAGGAGCATCTGAGGGGGTTCGGGAGTTCATGGCCTCCATGACAGCCATGGACCTGACTCAACTGATTCAGAGCCCGACACACGAGGGAGGTCACACCCTGGACCTCATTTTTGTCTCTGGCCAGTGGTTAAATGATCTGGGAGGAGGAGACTTAACCATCACTCCGCTGTCATGGTCAGACCACTCACTCCTCCGATTTGACTTCCCTGGAGCTACCCCCCGCTGCGGGGAGGCGGAACCGGAAAATACTAGATGGTTCCGCCCCAGGCGCCTGATGGAACCAGATAGGTTCCAGATGGAGCTTGGGCCACCTCCTGTAGCCCTGACCCACCCTCGGGTAGAGGACCTGGTGGTCGCGTGGAACAACGCGACTACCGGGGCCTTGAACCGGGTGGCGCCTTTGCGGCCTCTCCGGCGGCAACGATCCACCCTGGCCCCTTGGTTTACCGAGGAGCTAAGGGTGATGAAGCGCCGCAAGAGATGCCTAGAGAGTCGTTGGAGATCCTCCCGTTCCGAATTTGACCGAACACAGGTACGAGCCCACTTAAGGACGTACCTTGTGGCATTGAGAGCGGCCAAACGTCAATATTGTGCTGCTCTCATTGCATCCGCGGAGAACCGCCCTGCCGCCCTGTTTCGGGTGTCCCGCTCCCTTCTGTTTCAGAGGCCGCGGGAGGCCCCTTTACAGGGTAGGGCAGAGGAATTTGGGAAATACCTGCAGGATAAAATCGCTCAAATCCGGAAGGACTGGGTCCCTTTCAGTGGCCCAGTGGAGACGTCTGTGGCGAGTCTTGAGAAACCAACCTGGGAAGAGTTTGATTTGGTTGCCATCGAGGATTTGGACAGAATGCGTGGACGACTGCGACCTACCACATGTTTACTGGACCCGTGTCCCTCCTGGCTTGTACTGGCATCCTGGGAGGTTACACGCGACTGGCTCCAGGGCCTAGTGAACGCTTCGCTGGGCGAGGGGTCTCTTCCAGCCGCCTTGAAAGAGGCGGTGGTGAGACCCTTGCTCAAGAAGCCTTCCCTGGACCCTATGGAGCTGGCCAATTATCGTCCTGTCTCCAACCTTCCCTTTTTGGCGAAGGTTGTAGAGAGTGTGGTGGCTTATCAGTTTCCACGACGTCTGGAGGAAAATGATTATCTAGACCCGCGCCAGTCCGGCTTTCGCCCCGGACACAGCACGGAGACGGCCTTGGTCGCGTTGGTGGATGATCTCTGGAGGGCCAGAGATAGGGGTTGTTCCTCTATCCTGGTCCTATTAGATCTCTCGGCGGCTTTTGATACCATCGACCATGGTATCCTGTTGCACCGACTGGAGGGGTTGGGGGTCGGGGGCACCGTTCTACGGTGGTTCGGCTCCTACCTCTCCGGCCGGACGCAACGTGTGTTGACAGGGGAGCAGAGGTCGACTCTAAGCCCCCTTATCTGTGGGGTGCCGCAGGGGTCGGTCCTCTCGCCGCTCCTGTTGAACACATATATGAAGCCGCTGGGTGAGATCATCCGTGGTTTTGGGGTGGGATATCATCTGTACGCTGATGATACTCAGCTGTACATTTCCACCCCGAACCACCCCAACGAAGCCGTCGAAGTGATGTCCCGGTGTGTGGAAGCCGTACGGGTCTGGATGGATGACAACCGACTCGGGCTCAACCCTTCCAAGACAGAGTGGCTGTGGCTGCCGGCCCCCTGGTTCAACCAGTTAATTCCATCTCTGGCCATCGGGGGCGTACAACTTGCCCTTGTGGAGCGGGCGCGCAATTTGGGTGTCCTCCTGGATGCCCGGCTGTCCATGGATGACCATGTGACGGCCGTGGCAAGGGGGGCGTTCCACCAGGTTCGCCTGGTGCGCCAATTGCGCCCCCTATTGGACCGGGATGCCTTGCGCACAGTCACTCATGCGCTGGTGACGTCTCGCCTGGACTACTGCAACGCTCTCTACATGGGGCTTCCCTTGAAATGCACTCGGAGACTACAGTTGGTCCAGAACGCGGCCGCCCGGGTAATAATGGGGAGTACAAGGTACTCCCATGTGACACCTTTCCTTTGCGAGCTGCACTGGCTACCTGTGGTCTACCGGGTGCGTTTCAAGGTCTTGATAACGATCTTTAAAGCGCTCCATGGCTCAGGACCTAGATACCTGCGGGATCGTATCCTGCCCCATACATCCCTGCGACCAATCCGCTCGCACAGAGAGGGACTCCTCCAGGTGCCGTCCGCCAGACAATGTCGGGGGGCGGTGTCTAGGAGTAGAGCCTTCTCTGTAGCGGGCCCAGCCCTGTGGAATGACCTTCCCCCGGATATTAGGACTACCTCTGACCTCCGCGCCTTTCGGATAAAGCTCAAGACCCACCTATTCCAAATAGCTGGCCTGGCTCAACCATAGTTCGCTCACTCTGCTCCTGACGGGTTTTTTAATTTTAATTCTGGGGTTTTTAGATTTTACTGTGTTTTAATTGTCTCTATTTATCTGCCTCCATTCTCCATGTCCATGTCCATGTATTTGTTTATTGTGTATGTGTTGTCTATTTTATATTTTATGTGTTTTCTTGTACGCCGCCCCGAGTCCTTCGGGAGAGGGTGCGGCTAAGAAATAAATTTTATTATTATTATTATTTATTATTTCAATAGTTTTTTACATTCTATAACATTTCTCTCATATCTAAATAAATTTTCATTTAACCTCCAAGACCTCCTAGATCCCTCTCTATATTCCAATTCCATCCAAACCGGATTATGATCTGTTAGAGTTCTCGGGCATATCTTCGTCTTCTTCACCCTAGAAAGTAAATCATTTGTAATTAGTATGAAGTCAATTCTGGAAAAGGACTGATGCCTATCGGAAAAAAATGTAAAGTCCTGTTCTTTAACATTCCGTTCTCTCCAAATGTCTCTCAGTTCCATATCATCCATCAACTCAAAAAAGGATTTAGGGAGTCTTGTTCGTGTTTGACTATTTTGCAGTAGTCTCTTCTTGTCACCCAATAGTATACACGATCTATAATCCCATTGTGTTAATTTAGTATGAAGCAACTTGTAAAAATTTTCTTGTTGTTGATTGGGAGCATATACTCCTGTTAAGAGTGTTTTCTTTCCTTCTATTAGTAGTTCGATTGCAATATATCTTCCTTGAGGATCTGCTTTGATTAATTCAGCCTTTAAATCTTTTCTTAAGTATATAACTATACCATTTTTCTTCTCTGGAGCAGATGCCACAAAGTATCTTGCGTTCATCAAGTATTTCTGATCCTGTGTTCTAATATGTGTTTCTTGCAAACAAATTACATCATTTTAAAATTGTTTCAGATAGTGAAATATTTTTTTCCTTTTTTGTGGTGAATTTAAACCATTAACGTTCCAGGTTAGAAATTTAATTGTCATCTTCAGCTCCCTGAAGCTTTCTAAGAGCTGCCTGGAAATCTTGCTGGGATTTCACCTTTGGTCTTGCTCCCTCCACAGCTTCTGTGTTTGTATTTGCAATTTCTTGGATTATTGTCTGGGCTTGCTGCATCTTCAATTCTTGCTCTTTGCGTTTAGTGGCTGCTCGAGTTTGTCTTTGTTCCATAATTTCTTCTGTCTCCTCAGGTAAGTCCAGTGTCAGGCCTGTAATTCTGTTCCTTTTAGGATCTTTGGCCTGCCACATAATTAAAACATATATATATTATGCTGTTTCATTGGTATAGTAGTTGGGAGGGGGGAATAGAAAGGAGTAGAATTGTGGAATGTATTGTTATGAATTTCTTAGAAGCTCAAGGTCGTCTTTTGTCTCCGCACCTCGACACCTGGCCGGAAGAAGAGGGGTGTACATGCCAGCGTGGAAGATGAAGATTGGACCATGTGATGAATTATGGGGTGTGGGGAAAAATGATGAACTTTTAACTGGGTGAATTCACCGGATGTACATTAGAGTTGAAATTCACCAGCTTAATGCCAACATGCCTGTCTTATTAAATTGGAGTTTTAAGGACTACTTTGCCTTGGACAATGATTTAATTCTGCATGATATTTGGAACGCTGACATTATTTCAACTCTCCCATAAATTTTTTTCTTTCATCGGGGTACTGAATCCCAGTTCTGACCCAACCCTGGGCAGGACGAAATTTCAGTGAAGATGGAGGAGGGAAAGAATGCAGCAGAGAAAGCTAAGGATGATGGATCGCTTATTTTTGTCGAGACTATCTATGCACCTTCTAAAGAAATAGTTCAACAGGCAGAGGCGAGGGAAAAGGAACCGAAACCAAGATTTTCCTCACAGACGGAGTTAGACCTGCGAGAGGAAGTTTCGGGATTTATTGCTTCTCAGGAATGCCTGCTGGAAGGAGGGGGGCCCCCCAAGGGAACTCTGACAGACGACTGGAGCATGGGGAGAAGAGCAAATGAATGGAGATCTCAGTCACTCTCACGCAGCCAGTCTTTGATGGGCCTTCAGGACCAATTCCGACGCCTAAATGTGAGTGAACAAAAACCCCTGGGGCCCCCAGAACCACCCGGGTGGAGGCTAGCAAAGCCCACATTATCCTTCCCCAGCAGAGAAACAGCTGCACAGTGGAGCGGAGACCTTGGGTCTTTCCACACAGCCATCAGCGAATCAGCACCCCCCCCCTCCTGGAGTGAAAAAAAGTTGGGAAGTAAAACTTAACCAGCCGAAAGGGGCCTGGAACACTTTCACCTCCCCCCCTCTGCAAAGCGATGGCTCTGGACCCATCAATCAAGCCAATTCAGGTTGGGCTTTCTTCCCGGGTCATGGATGGGCTCAATGCCAGTGGACGCCTGCCCCTTCCCAACTAATGGCGCCACCCCAAATAGCTGCCCAGAGGCAGAGCCAGGGACTGGGACCACCACAGGGCCCAGCCCCCCCACCAATGCCTCAGCAGGCTTTTGCCCAACCGATGGGTGTGGCCCCACAAAGAAGCTTACCACCCCAAGCAGCAGGCTGACAGGTTGCTCCGGTTCAACCACCAGCACCCCCTCCTCCTCCCACACCCCCTAGGTTCCGTGCAACCTATGATGGCAGCCGAGACAAACTAGCTTACTTTATGAATCGAGTGTTGGCATACGTTGACCAAGTAGGCCCACAATACCTGACGGATCGAGAACTGATCCAAGAAATAGCAGAGGGGGTGAATGAGGGAGAGGCAGCACAATGGATAGCGGAACTCCATGAAGAAGCAGCTCCTGAGTTAGATGACATAACGGGGTTCATCCAGCTGATGCGGGCCCGATTTTACGATGTGGCCCAACAGGTAGATGCTGAAGACCAGATCCAGGAATTACGACAGGGGGGTCGGCCGGTCAAAGAATTAGTTTGGGAATTCCAGAGAATAGCTGGAAGACTACGTTACTGGCCAGAGAGACTATTGGTCTATACGTTCAAAAAGGCCTTAGATCCCAAACTGAAACAAGCTTGTGCCGTAAGGGGGACCCCAGATCGTATCCAAGAATGGTACACCACTGCAATCATACTGGACCACGAGATTAACACCTATCCAAAGCCAGGTACCAGAACCTCTGAAAAAAAACCGTTAGCCCACCGAACGCAGAGGCAGCAAACTGAAAAGCTCCCGCCAACCCCGCGTTCCTGGGGCCCCAAAATAATGTGCTACCGTTGTGGTCAGCTTGGCCACCGGGCATCTACATGCTGGGCTCCAGCCCCAGTTCCACAACCACGCCAACCACCTGCCAGCACAGTCAAGAAAACCCCCAGAAAACCCCCAGAAAAAAGTCGTCTGGCACAACAGCCAGCAGGGGCAGAGAGCGGAGCCACTGAAAATGCCCTGGACACCTCAGAGGAGGAAGAGGAAGGAAACCCAGAAGACGACCCAATGGTGAGTGCACCTATCAGCCCCTTCCAAATAAAAGCCAAACTCCAAATACCGAAAACGGGGGTAGAAGGGGAAGTTGGGGTGATTATAGATACCGGCTGCACCCGATGCTTAATCAGCATGTCAATAGTGGAGCAACTAGGTATACGCACCAGACCCCTGAAACAACCCATTCCGTTTGAACAAGTGGATGGAACCCTAATTGGGGGAGCTCCGGCTACAAAGATCACTGAGTTAGTAAAACTGGTGATAGGCTGCCACTATGAGTTCCTCAGATTCATCGTGGCCCCCGGAATGCAGGAGTCAGTTATCCTAGGACTTGCATGGTTGGACAAGTGGGAACCTACCATAAAGTGGGAGGATGGTGTTAGAAAGGTGACTATTGGACTTGGGCCGTTACCACCGGTGGAACCAAAAGGCCACCCAGGAACATTGGAACCTAACAGCCCAACCCATCCAGAACCTGCAGCAACCGCAGCAGACACTAAACTTCCGGGAATCCAACGAGTCCCAAAGATCTATTGGGATCTGGCGGAGGTGTTCAGTGAGGAAGACGGAAACTACCTTCCACCTCACCGCGCCACAGATTGTGCCATAGACTTCAAACCTGGGGTAACCTTACCAAAGCCCAAAATGTACTCTATGACGCCTAAAGAGATGATAGAATTGAGGAAGTACATCGACACCAATTTTAAAAGAGGGTTTATTGAACCAGCAAAATCAAAAGTAGCGGCCCCAGTGCTCTTCAGAGAAAAGAAAGATGGGGGGGTTCGCCTCTGTGTGGACTTACGAGCTTTGAATGCGGTATGCGAAAAGAATACCTATCCCCTCCCTCTCATGAAAGATATGTTGAACCACTTGGCTAAGGGCAAGATCTTCACCAAGCTGGACTTGAGAGAGGCGTATTACCGTATACGAATCCGGAAAGGGGATGAGTGGAAGACCGCTTTTAATACTCCCTTAGGCAGCTTCCAATATAAAGTCATGCCTTTCGGACTACAAGGAGCACCCGCAGTATTCATGCAGTACATAAATGAAGTGCTACACGACCACCTGTACCGCGGAGTACTCGTTTATTTAGATGACATCTTGATCTTCTCTGAGACCATGGAAGAACATGTGAAACTGGTACGGCAAGTCCTGAAAAAACTTCTAGCTGCCAAACTTTATGCAAAATTGTCAAAGTGTGAATTCCACAAGACCTCGCTAGATTATCTGGGATATCGTATCTCCAATGAAGGAGTAGAAATGGACCCAGAAAAAGTGAAAGCGGTGTTAGATTGGAAACCTCCAAGCACTCGCAAACAATTACAAAGCTTCCTTGGATTTGCAAACTTTTATAGGCAGTTTATTCCAACCTTTGCTGAAATTGCCCTACCATTGACTGACCTATTAAGAACGGGGCCTTCTCCTACTAAACCAAAAGCAAACCAACCATTAAAATGGACAATCGACTGTCAAAAGGCTTTTGAGAAATTAAAACGTCTCTTTGCCCAAGAACCCATATTGCAACACCCCGATCCAGAGCGACCTTTCATAATCCAAACGGATGCCAGTGATGTCGCGATAGCCGCGGTGCTACTACAAAAGAATAAAGAAGGCCACCTCTTACCATGCGCTTACATCTCCAAGAAACTCATTACCAAGGAAAGAAGGTGGCCCATTTGGGAGAAGGAGGCGTTCGCGATCAGGTGGAGCATGCTCACCTGGAGACATCTCCTGGAAGGGGGGGATATACCGTTCGAAGTATGGACTGATCATAAAAACCTCGAAACTCTCCTTGCCCATCGAAAGTTATCCCCCAAACAGGTCCGTTGGGCCCAATATTTCCAAAGGTTCAAATTTGAAATTAAACACATCCCCGCAGGGAAGAACTTGTTAGCAGATGCACTGTCGAGAAAACCCCAGTTTGACAGTAAGAAGGAAGAAATTTTCCACCCCATCATATCTCCTTCTCACCAAAAGGCAGCTCAAGTCACCAGTCGAAGCCAAGATAAACTGAGAACCGAACTGAAAGCAGCCCTCCAGACAGACCCATGGTTCAACAACAACAAAGACATCCTAACGATTAATGATGGCGTAGCCTGGAAGGGATCCAAACTGTACGTCCCTGCAGAAATGAGATTGCAAGTGCTACAGCGGAGTCATGATGCGAAACTAGGAGGTCATTTCGGATTCCTGAAAACTCTCCACCTTGCTAGACGTCAATTTTGGTGGCCAAAGATGAGGTCGGAGGTGGAAGATTATGTAAGAAGCTGTGCTACTTGTGCAACAATGAAAACCCGTCCGGGAAAGCCCCCTGGACTACTACAACAAGTGGCCAACCCTAGCCGACCATGGGAAGAGATAGCAATGGACTTCATTGTCGAACTTCCAGATAGCAGTGGTAATAAAGTAATCTGGACAGTTATTGATTTATTTTCCAAGCAAGCACACTTTATCGCTTGTTCAAGCCTACCATCCGCAAAGAAATTAGCGAAAATGTTTGTGAAACACATTTATCGCCTACATGGAGTTCCAAAAAGGATCATTTCAGATCGCGGAGTTCAATTCACCGCCAAGTTCTGGAGAGAATTCCTAAAATCGATCGGGTCCACGCAGGGACTCAGCTCAGCATTTCATCCCAGCACAAATGGGGCAGCAGAGAGGGCCAATGCGATGGTGGAACAGTATATCCGGTGTTATGTGGACTATCAGCAAGACAATTGGTCGGACTTGCTATCTTTCGCTGAAGTAGCATATAATAATGCGGTTCACAGCAGTACCGGATTAACTCCTTTCCAGATTACCAGTGGCATGGAATTCGTTCCCATGCCTGAACTACCTAAGGAACCTCCCTCATCCATGTCCCTGAATGAATGGCTGGAGGCACTAAAGAGGGGATGGGAGAATACCAAAAAGGCACTAACAGATGCGGCAGAAGCCTACAAGAAGCAAGCTGATAAACATCGTTCCCTACAACCCCCCTTTCGAGTGGGGGACAAAAATTTTTTGTCTACTAAATACATAAGATTAAAGATGCCTAGTAAGAAATTAGGTCCAAAATTTCTAGGTCCTTTCCCAATAGAAAAGATAATTAACCCAGTTACAGTTCGACTCAGCCTACCCAGACTCTTAGGGAAAATTTACCCGGTATTCCATTGTAGCTTATTGAAGCCGGTAAGGGAGTCTAGCACGAGACCATCCACCCAAACTCCACCTCCTCCCGTAGTGGTAGAAGGGGAAACACATTATGAAGTGAAAAAAATATTAGATTCCAGGCTGCACAATATTTAGTGCATTGGAAGGGATACCCTTTGTCAGAAGCTACGTGGGTGAAAAGTTGGGATCTGAAAGCAGATAAATTAGTGAAGCAATTCCATGAGAAATTCCCTGATAAACCAAAGGGTCCCCCTGGGGGAGGAAGAGGTGGTTAAAATTTGATGGTTAACATTTATGTTATTCTCTTTTCAGGAAACGTTTTTCTCTTGAGGAGAGGCCGCCTGTCAGGCCTGTAATTCTGTTCCTTTTAGGATCTTTGGCCTGCCACATAATTAAAACATATATATATTATGCTGTTTCATTGGTATAGTAGTTGGGAGGGGGGAATAGAAAGGAGTAGGATTGTGGAATGTATTGTTATGAATTTCTTAGAAGCTCAAGGTCGTCTTTTGTCTCCGCACCTCGACACCTGGCCGGAAGAAGAGGGGTGTACATGCCAGTGTGGAAGATGAAGATTGGACCATGTGATGAATTATGGGGTGGGGGGAAAAATGATGAACTTTTAACTGGGTGAATTCACAGGATGTACATTAGAGTTGAAATTCACCAGCTTAATGCCAACATGCCTTTCTTATTAAATTGGAGTTTTAGGGACTACTTTGCCTTGGACAATGATTTAATTCTGCATGATATTTGGAACGCTGACATCCAGACCTTGAGCAGGTTCCGCTTGTACCTGAATATCTTGCTGTCTGGTCTCGCCTGTTTCTTTTCTTCCTTTAGATCCTGGGGATGGAGGGTATCCAGCCTTTAATACATTGCTATAGAAATCTCTTGCTTTCCAAACTGAGTTAAGACGATATCTTTCACCTTGATAATTCACCACCAATCCGGCTGGGGCCTCCCATCTATATTGTATCTGGCGATTTCTAAGTTCGTTCACTAAAAATGCATAATCCTTTCTGGATCTCAACATTTTTGGAGGGATTTCCTTCAATACTACCATGTCTTGTCCTGCCACTTGTAACTTATTTTTGTAAGTTGCTTGCAGTATTTCATTCCTAGTTTTCCTGGTGTCAAAATAAATTACAATATCTCTTGGTAGTTGTCTCTGTCTGGCAATCCATGAATTGACACGGTAAATTTTATCAATCTGCCAGGCACACTCTACCTTTGGTTCACCAGTTAATTGAGCGAAAGCTTCAGCAAAAATATCTCTCAGATCTTCTTGGTTATGTTCTTTCAGACCTCTTCTTTTTAAGGCAAATTCCATTGTTCTGTATTGTATCATTGTAACTTCTGCCTCTGATTTATCGATTTTGCTTTGTGCCTCCTCAGCTTTATTCTCCAAGTTGATATTCGACTGATTAATTTCTTCCACCTTCTCATCCAGAGATGTTACATAACCAAGTAAACCCTTAAATGCATCTACAATGTCCTCCCTAATCTGTTGATTACGGGTTTGGATTAAATCCTTAATTCCAGACATTTCCTCAGACACGTCTTTAAAAGCATTTGAAACCTTTTCCTCCAAAACAACGGCTTGGTCCTTTAATGCATTTTGGAGAGCCTCAAGTGTCAGAGTTTGTGTTTCTACTGGGGGTAATAAAGATTTTAATTTCTGTCTCTGGGCTGGGGAACTTCCAGCGCTCTTGGAAACGCTTAGTTTTCTTTGTTTTGAAGCCATTTCCAGATATTCAAACAAACTTTTCAACAGCCAGTTTATTGAGTCCAAAAAGTCCACCTATACCCCCAGATTTGTTAACTAATACTAAGGTGACCAACTTTTTTACAATGAAAAGGAGGACAAAACACGTTCTATTGTCCAAAATGCTAAGGTGACCAACTTTTTTACAATGAAAAGGAGGACAAATAAATTGGAAAAAATATATCGTAAATAAAAAAAAATATTTTATTCATTGCAACAATAATACACTAAAATATGATATATGCATAATAAAAACATTTGCAACATTTTATATTGTAATTATGCTTACATGCCTGTTATTATTTAAATGAGTACTTTTCCATTGAATTAATATTTTTTGTCAATGTATCATCTTCTAACAATATATTGGAAATATCTGAACAAGAAATATCCTTCATATTGAATGTTATGGCAAGTGCTGCAGCTAGAGTATCAACATTCAATCTCGATTTCTCACTTGTCGAAAAATCATTGGCAATTGAAAAAAACTATTTGAACTGCTGCATTAGTTCCAGGGCAGCACAACGTAAATTGAACAAGTATAAATAAATGCTCACATGGAATATGTTCATTTTTGAAATTGCTGAAAATATCCACCCATCTTTTATCAATTTCAACATGTTGATTTTCCCATTGTATTAATTTTTCAGAATTTAAATATACATTCAGTCTTCTAATTTCTTCAAAGAGACAATTGTTGTCTATTTTAATGTCTAGCATTTCTTTAGATAAAAATTCAACACAAGATTCAATATCTGTTCAATATACTTGCGATGAAGTTAAAAAAAACACCATTAAAAACTGTTTAATAAAACGTGAATTGTACTTACCTCTGTATAATTGAATATTCACTGAGAAAGAAATAATTACCATGAGTCATTCAACTGCTGATGTGCTGTGAGTCTACTGTGTGTGTATGTGTCGTGTTGTGTTTCGGTAAGAAGTAAACAAAGCCACTTGCATGCGGCACTCTCTCTCAAGGTCTCCCGTGCGGAGCGCATGCGTCTCATAATCGCGTCTTATACTGCACTATACCGAGTCTTGACGAATTGTCATGTCAAATACAAATACGTCACATAACACGCAACAGATTAGTCTTCAAATATCGAAAAGGAGGACATGTAGGAGGACACTTTTCGAGGGAGGACAGAACTTACAAAAGAAGGACTGTCCTCCCTAAAGGAGGACGGTTGGTCACCTTACTAATACTGTTTTCTTTGATCTTAAAGTCTTGAGTCTTTTAACATCGTTAGCAGGCAGTTAACAAGTGCTGTCCCTTTTAGGTTTCACTTTCGACATACCATTTGTTATCCAATCGCCATCTTAAGTCCCTTTGTCTTCACAGAGGGAAGTATATTACATTGGAATTAAGAGTTGCACTTACAATTATATTTACTCCTCTTTTGCTCTGCCTGCGTATCATTCAAATATAGATTTAAACTTTGACAGCAGGGGTGGTCGTGACGTTTCGTTTCTGCAAAAGCAGAAGCGTCCTGGAAGAGGAGCTATGTCGGGCTTCTAGGGAGCTCTCACCCTTCGTGCCCCAGAATTTCTCCTGGGGATCCCGGGGAGCTCTACCCTCTCCCATCTGCTTGCCCCCACCTCTTTTCCCGAGGGGGGGGGGAGTTTTCAAGCCGCTAGACAGCTGATTTATGCTGTTCTAGCAGGTTATTCAGTCACGGGGCTGGCGTTCCCTAGGGAGCGTCTCCGAACGCCGACGGTGCCACCGGAAGTGGCTGCTTTCTTGTGAGCAGGCTCCCGAAGAGCCGGGCACAGCCTCAGGGTCGAACAGCTGTGTTGCACTGTTGCAGCAGCACTACACAGCAACCATGAGGTGACCACGCTCATGAGCAGCCGCCCGGCAACCTCCCTTTTCAGCTGGGCACAGCACAATTCACTGTCCTAGGGGTATCGCCAAGCCGCATGAGCGCCTCTTCGCCGCCCTCGGGCTCTCGTGGCTTGCCCCTAGGTCAGTGAATGGGGCTATGCATGGCTGGAGAGGGGGCTTGCACGAGTGGCTTTTTCACTCTCCGCTTGGGTGCCTCCCAGGCTCACGATGCCCTAGCCTAGCTCTCCCTGCAGAGCCAGGGCAACTCCGCTGCCGCCGCCGCCACATGGCTTTTTCTGCAGCTTCCAAAGTACGGAGGTAGGACGCCGAGTCTTCCGGCAGTTGCCGCTCTGGGAGTACACTCTATGGTTGTACACACTGGGAGTACACTCTGCCAGCAGCCAGCCCACAACCATAGAGTGTAACACAGTAGCAATTTCAAATTGATACAATTCTCCTTATGTTATTTCCCCTGGTCAGGGGGTAAATTGAGCCCTGTAATTAACGAGGTATGAATCGTGGCATTTCCTTGAAGCATACTTCTTAAATAAGCAAAATAAACCCGAGATATATTCTAAGAAAAACATTTTATTGTAAAGAAAAATAAAACAAAACTTACTAAGCTAATGATTACATTTTGGCAGAGTTCCTGTCTGCCTTGGCAGACGAACAAAAGAAAGTAAAGTGAAAAAAAGAATGTGGAATGTGTGACATGCGCAGTGAAGCTTAGAGATAAGAGTCAGTTCATTCTACCATATAACTCAGAATGTAAGCATAGCTGGCAAACCAAATAAACGCAGTGACACCCCTTCTTTTGCCAGTTGAGCGGACATCATTAAATAAGGCACATCTTCTTACGCAGATACTCATGTTGAGCTGCTGGAAGCGGTTTGTTGAGCATGTCATCAATTTGATCATGCGTAGATACATATTGCAATTTAACAAAACCTTGTTTAACTAATTGTTTTAATTTTTGATAACGGATGTCAATGTGTCTGGACCTAGAACCTGTGAAATGTGACTCAGAAATATAAACCACCGATTCATTGTCTTCCATCACGGTGATCGGTCGAATTGGACGTGTCCAGATATCTGTGATCAAAGCATCAAACCATGTTAGAGAATTACATGCATCTGAAACACAAGCATATTCAGCTTCAGTAGATGAACAAGAAACAAAATTCTGTTTTCTCACTTGCCAGTAAACAGGACATCCATTTAGGAACATCATATAACCTGAAGTACTTTTACATGATTTCTTATCACTTGCCCAATCAGAATCTGCATAACAACATAATTCTGCATAATCAGTATGTTCTAACAATAACTTCATATGTTTAGTGTGTTTTAGGTATTTCAATAACTTCTTAACGCATGTCCAATGAAACTGTTTTGCCTTACCTACGTGTCGAGACAAGAGATTAACACTAAGTGTAATGTCGGGTCCAATGTTCCCTCTAATTTTTTTTCCAATGTGAGCAAAAAAGTATAGTGTTTGAGCGGCACATTTTCATGCCTGAGCACCTGAATTTTTTTCACAGATGTCACCTAAGACAACAACGAAATCAGTATTATTTGAAACTCAAAGTTATGTTTCTTCAAGGTACCCACTTAATTAAAAGTGTTATATAATATCAGTATCACTTAACAACGCTCCTGCTTAGCAACCAAAATGTTGGCTCAGAAACTCTGGCATTTGAAGCACGCAAGTCTTAAAGCTGTCAAGTTACAAGACCCTTGCACCCCTAACCCTTTAGAAAAAAAACCCAGGGGTCTTCAAACCTGACAGCTTTAAGACTTGTGGACTTCAACTCCCAGAATTCCTCCTCCAGTCATGTTGGCTCAGGAACTCTGGCATTGAAGCATGCAAGTCTTAAAGCTGTCAAGTTACAAGACCCTTGCTCCCCTAACCCTTTAGAAAAAAAACGCAAAGGTCTTCAAACCTGACAGCTTTAAGACTTGAGGACTTCAACTCCCAGAATTCCTCCTCCAGTCATGTTGCAGCGACATCA
This sequence comes from Natrix helvetica, assembly GCF_964273705.1. Taxonomy (NCBI): domain Eukaryota; kingdom Metazoa; phylum Chordata; class Lepidosauria; order Squamata; family Natricidae; genus Natrix; species Natrix helvetica. The sequence goes on along the minus strand of NC_138555.1, from coordinate 54,557,824 downwards.
TCTGCGTGGATCTGCTCCATCTTTGGTTTCTTCATCATGGGCAGGGCTGCTGCTGAAGATGCCAACGAGCTGCCACCAGAATAACTGCTGCTACCTCCTCCTCCTCCTCCAACAGCACCACCAGATTTGCACCTGAGCTCAGCGCCGCGTTACCCCTGCCCCCCCTCCTCCGCTGTGCTTTTGAGGAGCCATGAGGCTTTTTTCCCCCCTGCTCCCCCCCCGCCTTCCTACTGGCTCCCGCAGCCTCATGGCTCCTCAAAAGCACGGCGGAGGAGGAGGGGGAGGGGGTAACGCGGCGCTGAGCTCAGGTGCTCCGAGCGGAGTGGAGGTGCCGCTGCCACACGTGGGGATGCCGGCTGGAGCTTTGGTGACTTCACCTTAGCCGCAGCGCTGGGCGGCAAATCCGGCAGTGCTGTTAGAGGAGGAGGCGGGGGCTTTGGGCTTCACAACTACCCTCAGTCGCCCTGTGCTCATCAAAGCAAGTCCGGGGAAGTCCTTTGCGGGTGGCCCGTTCTAGCTGCCTGCAAAGGACCTCCCCAGCTTCGGGAGCCTGTGGCAATAGAAATCACTGCGCGGCAGTTGAAAACTGCCTTAGAGGGAACATTGGTCGGGTCTGGTCCAACTACAATGACTGAACGATAAAGTGTTTGATCCTCGAACTCAGGACTTGATTCATGTGTCAAGTTGTGAAAATCTGTTTGTAAGGGTGTCTTTGTTGTGTTAGCATCCTTCATGTTGCAATGATGCAAAATGTGGTCAATTTTCTCCTCTTGTGAAAGACTAAAGCCCTTCTGTGTTTTGTCAATCTGAACACCTAAGTAAGTGCTAATATGACCTAAAGATTTCAATGTGAAGTATCTCTGCAAAGCTTTAGCAAACATCTCACTCATTTTCTTATTTGGACCAATATAAACAATATCATCAACATAAACAAGAACTATCTCATATGCATTGTTAGATCTTTTTGTGAACACGCACTCATCAGTTTCGGACTTAATAAAGCCCATTGAATTTAGTTTCTCAGTAAGACATAAGTACCACATTAAACCTGACTGTTTCAGACCATAAAGACTTTTGTTTAGAAACCAGGTATCCCCTTCTTGCTGTCAGAATCCTGGAGGGCCTCTCATGTACATCTCTTCATCTAGATCAGCATGTAGATAAGCCGTGTCAACATCAAACTGGAAAACCTCTAAACCAAGAATAGTTGCAGTGGCTAAAGCAATTTTTACACTCTCAGTTCTGACTGTTGGTGAGTAGGTTTTTTTGTAGTCCTCAGGATAACGTTGAGCGAAACCCTGGGCTACAAGTCTGGCCTTGTACAATGACTCACCATTTGGCTTCTTTTTGATTCTGTAGACCCATCGAGTGCCAATGACTTTTTTGTTTGCTGGAGGTTTTGCAGGTGTAAATACATTAAGTTTCCTCAAACTGTCCATTTCATCCTGCATTGCCTCATACCACTTCTCTTGCTCTAAATCAGGAAGATGCTTGATTTGTGTGAACGTATCAGGAAGTGTAACATTGCAAATCAAAGGCAAGGGTGTTTTTGTCAGTTGCCACGAATATCGCTGTGGAGGGATTCCCTTTGTGACCCTCTTGGAATGTCTCAGAACAACAGTCCATTCTTCTGCTTCGTCCTTGTCCTCACATTCGTTGCTAGCATCAGCATCCGCGGCTCGCGAAGACGGAACATCAGGTTGAGAAAAACTAGTACATGGAATATCTGCCTGTGAATCTTGGTCATCAGGCTGCGTGGCATCTACAATATCATCTCTAGGAAAATAAACTCCAGCATCATTGGAATGAATCCTGGACCAGTCAACATCTTCCTCAAAGTTAGCAGATTGGGAAATCACAATTACATGTTTAGAGTCAATAAATTTGCTCCATTTTGAATTATCATCAATGCCCATAAATCTCAGTCTCTTTGCTGCTGGACCTCCTTTTCTTCTTTGAGCTAAGGGAATGTTCACCATAGCGTATGAACCAAAAATATGGAGGTTCTTGAGATCGGGCTTGTAGCCATACATCATGAAGAAAGGAGTCTGATTTATGACACTGCTCCAGGTATGGTTGACAATGTAATTTGCATATTTGATAGCTTCACCTCAGTATGGGTTACTGAGGTTGGCGTCCTCTAGGAGAAAATGCATCATGGTTTGTAGGACCCCTTGTCCTCGTTCTGCGACTCCGTTATGAGCCGGTGTGTACGGAGCGGATGTCTGATGAAGAATTCCATTCTTACGCATCCAGTCCTGGAGACTCTGAGACATGAATTCGGCACCACGGTTACTGTGGATTCTGGCGATGTGAACTTGGTGTTGGGTAGAAACTAGAGCTGCAAAGTCTTTCAAGATCTGAAAGGTCTCAGATTTCTCTTTCATAGGATATACAAATCCATATCTAGAGTAATTATCAACAATTGTTAGAAAATATGTTTTACCACCAAGTGTTGGCGGAAAAGGACCCACTATGTCAGTGTGTACCAAATCAAAAATGTGTGTTGACAGGTGTGTAGTGTGTTTGGGAATGGCTGCTGCTTTGGATTTAGCTTTCTTGCAGATGGCACAATCCAAAAACACTTTACACCCCTTTAGATCCAAACCTTTTGCGAACTCCGGCATTTTCCTAAGAACATGGAAACTGGCATGCCCCAATCTTCTATGCCACTTGTGGATACACGTGGAATGCAAAAGTTTACCAATTAGTGAATTTTCAACATTAACAGTTTTGTGAGGAAACTCAGACTTGCTCTGAGCAACCTGTTTCCTTATTTTCTGTTTGTTGGCTTTAGGAGCCTTTGGAGTAACTACAGGAGCTACAGGCTTTAGGAGCCTTTGGAGTAGCTACAGGATCTCTCACTGGAACATTTAAATATGAACACTGGAACATTTAAATATGAGCCAGCAGTGTGCAGCAGCTGCCAAAAAAACTAACACAGTTCTAGGCTGCATCAACAGAGGGATAGAATCAAGATCACGTGAAGTGTTAATACCACTTTATAATGCCTTGGTAAGGCCACACTTGGAATACTGCATTCAGTTCTGGTCGCCACGATGTAAAAAAGATGTGGAGACTCTAGAAAGAGTGCAGAGAAGAGCAACAAAGATGATTAGGGGACTGGAGACTAAAACATATGAAGAACGGTTGCAGGAACTGGGTATGTTTAGCTTAAGAGAAAGAAGGACTAGGGGAGACATGATAGCAGTGTTCCAATATCTCAGGGGTTGCCACAAAGAAGAGGGAGTCAAGCTATTCTCCAAGGCACCTGAGGACAGAACAAGAAGCAATGGGTGGAAACTAATCAAGGAGAGAAGCAACTTAGAACTGAGGAGAAACTTCCTGACAGTTAGAACAATTAATCAGTGGAACAGCTTGCCTCCAGAAGTTGTGAATGCCCCAACACTGGAAGTCTTTAAGAAGATGTTGAATAGCCATTTGTCTGAAACGGTATAGGGTTTCCTGCCTAGGCAGGGGGTTGGACTAGAAGACCTCCAAGGTCCCTTCCAACTCTACTATTGTATTGTATCTCACCAAAATGTTGGAAATGTGAATTGAAGTCCAAGTAAACTATATCGACGGCATTCCTCTGGTTCACTAATTTTGTCACATTATTGAAGAATGCAATAAGATTAGTCTGGCATGATCTGTTTTTGACAAATCCATGTTGGCTTTTGGGTATTACTTTGTTTGCTTCTAGGTGTTCGCAAATTCGTTGCTTGATTATTTTTTCCAGAATCTTTCCTGGTATTGAGATCAGGCTGATAGGTCTGTAGTTTCCTGGATCCATTTTTTTCCCTTTTTTGAAGATGGGAACCACATCAGCTCTTTTCCAGTCCTCTGGTAGTTCCCCGGTGTTCCAGGATCTCTGAAAGATATAATTCAGTGGTTCTGAGATCTCGTCTGCTAGTTCCTTCAGAACCCTGGGGTGTAATCCATCCGGTCCTGGTGATTTGAACTTGTCTAGGGTAGACAGGTGCTCACTTACTATTTTCTTCCCAATTTCAATTTGTGTTCCTAATCTGATTTTTGTGGTGCTGTTTTTGATAGGTTGGACTGTTTTATCCCTTTGTGTAAAGACAGATGCAAAACATGAGTTAAATAGTTCTGCTTTCTCCCTGTTGCTTGTCACCTTCTTGCCACTTTCTCCTAGCAATGGACCAATTGTTTCCTTAACCTTTTTCTTGTTTTTAACATGTTGGAAGAAGCTTTTTTTGTTAATTTTTACTTTTGTGGCAAGCCTTTCTTCATTGTGAGCCTTAGCTTTCCTCACTTCATCTTTACAGGCTCAGGCTATTTGCTGATATTCTGCCTTAGTTATGTCCCCCTCCTCCCACTTTTTATACTTACCTTTTTTGTTTTTCAGTTTGTCAGATAGTTCTTTATGCAGCCATGCTGGTTTCTTTTGGGAGCTGTTATTTTTCTTCTTCATTGGTATTGTGCTAGACTGGGCTTTTGTAATCTCATTGTTCAAAATTTCCCAAGCTTCTTGAGTTGTTTTCCCCTTGAGGGTTCTCATCCATGGAATTCTTCCCAAGCTCTCTCTAAGTTTATTGAAATTACCTTCTATCATTTCCTCTCTGTTAGTGAGAATTAAGTCCAATATGGCTGATCCCCTTGTTCCCTTCTCTACTTTTTGGAAAACAAAGTTGTCTGCTAGGTTTGTTAGGAACCTGTTGGATCTTCCACTTGGTGCAGAGTTTGTTTCCCAGTTGATGTCAGGGTAGTTAAAATCTCCCATTACTATTGTGGTGTGCTTCCTACATACCTTAGTTAGCTGACTAGCAAAAAGTTCATCTACTTCCTCTGCTTGGTTGGGTGGCCTGTAGTATAGACCTATGGCAATGTCATTTCCCCCCCAACCTTTAATATTGACCCAAATGCATTCAAGATAGTTCTCATCATTGTTGTGCTCTATTTCTGTAGAGACATAGTTATTTCTTATATATAGTGCAACTCCACCTCCTCTTTTATTTGGTCTATTTCTTTTAAATAATTTAAATCCTTCTAGCTGTATGTTCCATTTGTCGGTTTCATCCCACCAAGTTTCTGGAATGGCAATAATATCGTATCTGCCCTCTTTTACTTGAATTTCTAATTCGCCCTGTTTATTCCTCATACTCTGTGCATTGGTATATAGACATTTGAGTCCATTTTGATTGACCTTGTGTTTACTGTCTACATAACCTGTGTTATGCCTGACTGCCCCTATTTTCTTGCCACTTGTGTGATTCATGCACATGGTATGGCAATCACTATTAAATGCTTGGTTTTACTTGACAGCAGGAGTGATAATCTTACCCACACACACATCTATGTTACATGCACTTATAACCCTATTAATTTTAGTTTGCTGGGGACAGAAATATTCTGTATCTATTAATTCTCTGTCCCCGCTCTTCAGTTTAAATGTTTATCAAGAAAATCTGTGAATGTAATGCCAAGTAATTCAGTCCCTTTCTTGGATGGGTGCAACCCATCTCTTTTGTACAGTTTTTCATTGGACCAGCTACAGGCATCATGACTAATAAAACCAAAGCCTTCTCTTTTACACCACTCCTTTAGCCAAACATTAAACTCTGCTACACGCTGGCCCTTCCCTTTTTGTTCCTTATATACTGGTATAACCTCTGAAAAGATAAGCCTACAACCTATACTATTAAGTTCATACCCCAAGTTCTGGAAATCATTCTGCACAGAAAGTACATCTTTCTGGGATAGATCATTAGTGCCAAGATGTATAATAGCATCAACGTCACAGTCCTTACTTGCATTCTTGACTATCTTAAGAATACGTCTCTTGTCTCTGCTGGCGGTAGCACCTGGCAGACACTTGACCTCTTTTAAAACCTCCATATCCTCTCCTAAATTTACATCCCTTACGATTGAATCACCAACCAGAAGGTGACTTCTCTTTTTACATACCTTGATCTTCTTCTGCGACTGATGTGTGATACCTGGTTCCCCATTTCGCATTTCCGAAGAAAGTTCCTCGTTTTGGACCACGATCCCCTGCTTATTTGAGTCATCATTATCACAACTACCTTGACCTATCTCTTTAGTGTCCCCATTAAGGTCAGCAAGGGCACTATATCTGTTTTGCTGGGTCACAGCAAAAGCTTTGTGTTTATGGTTCACAGCTCTCAACCTGCCAGATCCCACGGTTGTCCAGACTGCTCTTCTCCTGCAAGATCTTTGTGGCAGAGGGGGCTGATAGCATGGCATCGCCATAGAGTGGAATGGCTGAAGTAGACACCTAGTTTCTGCTTGGAGAGCACTGATTACAGATTCTAGATAGGTAATCTGTCTATGTAGACTAGTAATTTGTTTACAAAGGGGACAGTATCCAAATTTGAAAAGAGTACTTCGAAAGACAGGTGCAAAACAGCTATTACATTGAACTAAGCCGGTCATTTTGAAATAAAATAAAATCACAATCTCAAGCAAACTAATCCAGAATGTATTATTGCTATTTTGGTTTATAGATATATGATATAAAACAAGCTAACTCCAAGTGAAGATGAAATAATAAGAAAGGTTATGGACTGTGCTGAAATGGACAAACTAACTAAAGAAATCCAGGGAAAAGAAGAATCAGAATTCTATCAGATATGGGATAAATGGTATAGGTGGATGGAGGAAAGAAACAAGAATCAATGAAGGAATGTAACAAAATCCAAAAATAATAGTTATGGGTAAAATAAGAAACCCAAATAAACCATATGTCAGCGTTCCAAATATCATGCAGAATTAAATCATTGTCCAAGGCAAAGTGATCCTTAAAACTCCAATTTAATAAGACATTTTGGCATTATGCTGTTGAATTTCAACTCTAACGCACATCCTGTGAGTTCACCCAGTTAAAAGTTCATCATCTATCCGCACACCCCATAATTCATCACATGGTCCAATCTTCATCTTCCACGCTGGCATGTACACCCCTCTTCTTCCGGCCAGGTGTCGAGGTGCGGAGACAAAAGACGACCTTGAGCTTCTAAGAAAATCCATAACAATACATTCCACAATCCTACTCCTTTCTATTCCCCCCTCCCAACTACTATACCAATGAAACAGCATACTATATATATGTTTTAAATATGTGGCAGGCCAAAGATCCTAAAAGGAACAGAATTACAGGCCTGACACTATAATCCAATGGAAAAAAAACAATAATAAAAATTAAAATAAAAAAATAGTTAATTCTAGGTGATATATAAGTAGAATGTGGTAGCTCTTATAGAATGTTGTCGGTTTTAAAATGTTTATTCGTTGGCAGTTAACCCATTATGACATTTATTATAATACAAATAGGAATGATTCTAGATAAAAGTACTTTCAAACAAATATAGTTAAATGAGAATGTTGGTATATTGACGGTATAAAGATTTTTGATTTAAACTGTACAATTCAATTTGAATGAAATATAAAGAATGATTGTACTAATGCACGGAATTTAATTGTAACCAATCGACATGCTTGCTGGAAGATGTATTGAAGAGTGTTTTTTGTGTGTGTTTTCTGTTTAATTAAAACAATAAAAAAATTTTTAAAAAGGGCCCCCACCTCAGTCTCTTTGTCTCTGTGACTCACCCCCCCTTCTATCCAGCTGCTCCAATCCCAGCTTCAGGAAGGTTCAAGTGATATGGAGTTTAAGGGCCCCCACCTCAGTCTCTTTGTCTCTGTGACTCACCCCCCCCCCCTTCTATCCAGCAGCTCCAATCCCAGCTTCAGGAAGGTTCAAGTGATATGGAGTTTAAGGGCCCCCACCTCAGTCTGTCTCTGTGACTCACCCCCCCTTCTATCCAGCAGCTCCAATCCCAGCTTCAGAAAGGTTCAAGTGATATGGAGGTGAAGGGCCCCCACCTCAATCTGTCTCTGTGACTCACCCCCCTTCTATCCAGCAGCTCCAATCCCAGCTTCAGAAAGGTTCAAGTGATATGGAGGTGAAGGGCCCCCACCTCAGTCTCTTTGTCTCTGTGACTCACCCCCCATTCTATCCAGCAGCTCCAATCCCAGCTTCAGGAAGGTTCAAGTGATATGGAGTTTAAGGGCCCCCACCTAAGTTTCTTTGTCTCCGTGACTCACCCCCACTTCTATCCAGCAGCTCCAATCCCAGCTTCAGGAAGGTTCAAGTGATATGGAGTTTAAGGGCCCCCACCTCAGTCTGTCTCTGTGACTCACCCCCCCCCCCTTCTATCCAGCAGCTCCAATCCCAGCTTCAGGAAGGTTCAAGTGATATGGAGTTTAAGGGCCCCCACCTCAGTCTGTCTCTGTGACTCACCCCCCCTTCTATCCAGCAGCTCCAATCCCAGCTTCAGGAAGGTTCAAGTGATATGGAGTTTAAGGGCCCCCACCTCAGTCTCTTTGTCTCTGTGACTCACCCCCCTTCTATCCAGCAGCTCCATCCCAGCTTCAGGAAGGTTCAAGTGATATGGAGTTTAAGGGCCCCCACCTAAGTTTCTTTGTCTCCGTGACTCACCCCCACTTCTATCCAGCAGCTCCAATCCCAGCTTCAGGAAGGTTCAAGTGATATGGAGTTTAAGGGCCCCAACCTCAGTCTGTCTCTATGACTCACCCCCCCATCTCTCCAGCAGCTACAATCCCAGCTTAAGAAAGGTTCAAGTGATATGGAGTTTAAGGGCCCGCACCTCAGTCTATCTCTGTGACTCACCCCCCTTCTATCCAGCAGCTCCAATCCCAGCTGCAGAAAGGTTCAAGTGATATGGAGTTTAAGGGGCCCCACCTCAGTCTGTCTCTGTGACTCACCCCCCCCCCTTCTATCCAGCAGCTCCAATCCCAGCTTCAGCAAGGTTCAAGTGATATGGAGTTTAAGGACCCCACCTCAGTCTGTCTCTGTGACTCACCGCCTCTTCTATCCAGCAGCTCCAATCCCAGCTTCAGCAAGGTTCAAGTGATATGGAGTTTAAGGACCCCACCTCAGTCTCTTTGTCTCTGTGACTCACCCCCTTCTATCCAGCAGCTCCAATCCCAGCTTCAGGAAGGTTCAAGTGATATGGAGTTTAAGGGCCCCCACCTCAGTCTCTTTGTCTCTGTGACTCACCCCCCTTCTATCCAGCAGCTCCAATCCCAGCTTCAGGAAGGTTCAAGTGATATGGAGTTTAAGGGCCCCCACCTAAGTTTCTTTGTCTCCGTGATTCACCCCCACTTCTATCCAGCAGCTCCAATCCCAGCTTCAGGAAGGTTCAAGTGATATGGAGTTTAAGGGGCCCCGCCTCAGTCTGTCTCTGTGACTCACCCCCCCTTCTATCCAGCAGCTCCAATCCCAGCTTCAGGAAGGTTCAAGTGATATGGAGTTTAAGGGCCCCCACCTCAGTCTGTCTCTGTGACTCACCTCCCTTCTATCCAGCAGCTCCAATCCCAGCTTCAGAAAGGTTCAAGTGATATCGAGTTTAAGGACCCCACCTCAGTCTCTTTGTCTCTGTGACTCACCCCCCTTCTATCCAGCAGCTCCAATCCCAGCTTCAGGAAGGTTCAAGTGATATGGAGTTTAAGGGCCCCCACCTCAGTCTGTCTCTGTGACTCACCCCCCATTCTATCCAGCAGCTCCAATCCTAGCTTCAGGAAGGTTCAAGTGATATGGAGTTTAAGGGCCCCCACCTCAGTCTCTTTGTCTCTGTGACTCACCCCCCTTCTATCCAGCAGCTCCAATCCCAGCTCCAGGAAGGTTCAAGTGATATGGACGTGAAGGGCCCCCACCTCAGTCTCTTTGTCTCTGTGACTCACCCCCCTTCTATCCAGCAGCTCCAATCCCAGCTTCAGGAAGGTTCAAGTGATATGGAGTTTAAGGGCCCCCACCTAAGTTTCTTTGTCTCCGTGACTCACCCCCCCTTCTATCCAGCAGCTCCAATCCCAGCTGCAGAAAGGTTCAAGTGATATGGAGTTTAAGGGGCCCCACCTCAGTCTGTCTCTGTGACTCACCCCCCCCCTTCTATACAGCAGCTCCAATCCCAGCTTCAGGAAGGTTCAAGTGATATGGAGTTTAAGGGCCCCCACCTCAGTCTGTCTCTGTGACTCACCCCCCCCCCTTCTTTCCAGCAGCTCCAATCCCAGCTTCAGCAAGGTTCAAGTGATAGGGAGTTTAAGGACCCCACCTCAGTCTCTTTGTCTCTGTGACTCACCCCCTTTCTATCCAGCAGCTCCAATCCCAGCTTCAGGAAGGTTCAAGTGATATGGAGTTTAAGGGCCCCCACTTCAGTCTCTTTGTCTCTGTGACTCACCCCCCTTCTATCCAGCAGCTCCAATCCCAGCTCCAGGAAGGTTCAAGTGATATGGAGTTTAAGGACCCCACCTCAGTCTCTTTGTCTCTGTGACTCACCCCCCTTCTATCCAGCAGCTCCAATCCCAGCTTCAGGAAGGTTCAAGTGATATGGAGTTTAAGGGCCCCCACCTCAGTCTGTCTCTGTGACTCACCCCCCCTTCTATCCAGCAGCTCCAATCCCAGCTTCAGAAAGGTTCAAGTGATATGGAGTTTAAGGGCCCCCGCCTCAGTCTGTCTCTGTGACTCACCCCCCCTTCTATCCAGCAGCTCCAATCCCAGCTTCAGAAAGGTTCAAGTGATATGGAGTTTAAGGACCCCACCTCAGTCTCTTTGTCTCTGTGACTCACCCCCCTTCTATCCAGCAGCTCCAATCCCAGCTTCAGGAAGGTTCAAGTGATATGGAGGTGAAGGGCCCCCACCTCAGTCTCTTTGTCTCTGTGACTCACCCCCCCTTCTATCCAGCAGCTCCAATCCCAGCTTCAGGAAGGTTCAAGTGATATGGAGTTTAAGGGCCCCCACCTCAGTCTGTCTCTGTGACTCACCCCCCCTTCTATCCAGCAGCTCCAATCCCAGCTTCAGAAAGGTTCAAGTGATATGGAGTTTAAGGACCCCACCACAGTCTCTTTGTCTCTGTGACTCACCCCCCTTCTATCCAGCAGCTCCAATCCCAGCTTCAGGAAGGTTCAAGTGATATGGAGTTTAAGGGCCCCCACCTCAGTCTGTCTTTGTGACTCACCCCCCCTTCTATCCAGCAGCTCCAATCCAAGCTTCAGGAAGGTTCAAGTGATATGGAGTTTAAGGGCACCCACCTCAGTCTCTTTGTCTCTGTGACTCACCCCCCTTCTATCCAGCAGCTCCAATCCCAGCTTCAGGAAGGTTCAAGTGATATGGAGTTTAAGGGCCCCCACCTAAGTTTCTTTGTCTCCGTGACTCACCCCCACTTCTATCCAGCAGCTCCAATCCCAGCTTCAGGAAGGTTCAAGTGATATGGAGTTTAAGGTCCCCGACCTCAGTCTGTTTCTGTGACTCACCCCCCCTTCTATCCAGCAGCTCCAATCCCAGCTTCAGAAAGGTTCAAGTGATATCGAGTTTAAGGACCCCACCTCAGTCTCTTTGTCTCTGTGACTCACCCCCCTTCTATCCAGCAGCTCCAATCCCAGCTTCAGGAAGGTTCAAGTGATATGGAGTTTAAGGCCCCCCACCTCAGTCTGTCTCTGTGACTCACCCCCCCTTCTATCCAGCAGCTCCAATCCCAGCTTCAGGAAGGTTCAAGTGATATGGAGTTTAAGGGCCCCCACCTCAGTCTGTCTCTGTGACTCACCCCCCTTCTATCCAGCAGCTCCAATCCCAGCTTCAGGAAGGTTCAAGTGATATGGAGTTTAAGGGCCCCCACCTCAGTCTCTTTGTCTCTTTGACTCACCCCCACTTCTATCCAGCAGCTCCAATCCCAGCTTCAGGAAGGTTCAAGTGATATGGAGTTTAAGGGCCCCCACCTCAGTCTGTCTCTGTGACTCACCCCCCCCCCTTCTATCCAGCAGCTCCAATCCTAGCTTCAGGAAGGTTCAAGTGATATGGAGTTTAAGGGCCCCCACCTCAGTCTCTTTGTCTCTGTGACTCACCCCCCTTCTATCCAGCAGCTCCAATCCCAGCTCCAGGAAGGTTCAAGTGATATGGACGTGAAGGGCCCCCACCTCAGTCTCTTTGTCTCTGTGACTCACCCCCCTTCTATCCAGCAGCTCCAATCCCAGCTTCAGGAAGGTTCAAGTGATATGGAGTTTAAGGGCCCCCACCTAAGTTTCTTTGTCTCCGTGACTCACCCCCCCTTCTATCCAGCAGCTCCAATCCCAGCTGCAGAAAGGTTCAAGTGATATGGAGTTTAAGGGGCCCCACCTCAGTCTGTCTCTGTGACTCACCCCCCCCTTCTATACAGCAGCTCCAATCCCAGCTTCAGGAAGGTTCAAGTGATATGGAGTTTAAGGGCCCCCACCTCAGTCTGTCTCTGTGACTCACCCCCCCTTCTTTCCAGCAGCTCCAATCCCAGCTTCAGCAAGGTTCAAGTGATATGGAGTTTAAGGACCCCACCTCAGTCTCTTTGTCTCTGTGACTCACCCCCTTTCTATCCAGCAGCTCCAATCCCAGCTTCAGGAAGGTTCAAGTGATATGGAGTTTAAGGGCCCCCACCTCAGTCTGTCTCTGTGACTCACCCCCCCCACCTTCTATCCAGCAGCTCCAATCCCAGCTTCAGGAAGGTTGAAGTGATATGGAGTTTAAGGGCCCCCACCTCAGTCTCTTTGTCTCTGTGACTCACCCCCCTTCTTTCCAGCAGCTCCAATCCCAGCTTCAGGAAGGTTCAAGTGATATGGAGTTTAAGGGCCCCCACCTCAGTCTCTTTGTCTCTGTGACTCACCCCCCTTCTATCCAGCACCTCCAATCCCAGCTTCAGGAAGGTTCAAGTGATATGGAGTTTAAGGGCCCCCGCCTCAGTCTGTCTCTGTGACTCACCCCCCCTTCTATCCAGCAGCTCCAATCCCAGCTTCAGAAAGTTTCAAGTGATATGGAGTTTAAGGACCCCACCTCAGTCTCTTTGTCTCTGTGACTCACCCCCCTTCTATCCAGCAGCTCCAATCCAAGCTTCAGGAAGGTTCAAGTGATATGGAGTTTAAGGGCCCCCACCTCAGTCTCTTTGTCTCTGTGACTCACCCCCCTTCTATCCAGCAGCTCCAATCCCAGCTTCAGGAAGGTTCAAGTGATATGGAGTTTAAGGGCCCCCACCTCAGTCTCTTTGTCTCTGTGACTCACCCCCCTTCTATCCAGCAGCTCCAATCCCAGCTTCAGGAATGTTCAAGTGATATGGAGTTTAAGGGCCCCCACCTAAGTTTCTTTGTCTCCGTGACTCACCCCCACTTCTATCCAGCAGCTCCAATCCCAGCTTCAGGAAGGTTCAAGTGATATGGAGTTTAAGGGCCCCGACCTCAGTCTGTTTCTGTGACTCACCCCCCCTTCTATCCAGCAGCTCCAATCCCAGCTTCAGAAAGGTTCAAGTGATATCGAGTTTAAGGACCCCACCTCAGTCTCTTTGTCTCTGTGACTCACCCCCCTTCTATCCAGCAGCTCCAATCCCAGCTTCAGGAAGGTTCAAGTGATATGGAGTTTAAGGCCCCCCACCTCAGTCTGTCTCTGTGACTCACCCCCCCTTCTATCCAGCAGCTCCAATCCCAGCTTCAGGAAGGTTCAAGTGATATGGAGTTTAAGGGCCCCCACCTCAGTCTGTCTCTGTGACTCACCCCCCTTCTATCCAGCAGCTCCAATCCCAGCTTCAGGAAGGTTCAAGTGATATGGAGTTTAAGGGCCCCCACCTCAGTCTCTTTGTCTCTGTGACTCACCCACACTTCTATCCAGCAGCTCCAATCCCAGCTTCAGGAAGGTTCAAGTGATATGGAGTTTAAGGGCCCACACCTCAGTCTGTCTCTGTGACTCACCCCCCCTTCTCTCCAGTAGCTACAATCCCAGCTTCAGAAAGGTTCAAGTGATATGGAGTTTAAGGGCCCCCACCTCAGTCTGTCTCTGTGACTAAACCCCCCCCCCCTTCTATCCAGCAGCTCCAATCCCAGCTTCAGGAAGGTTCAAGTGATATGGAGTTTAAGGGCCCCCACCTCAGTCTGTCTCTGTGACTCACCCCCCCCCCCTTCTATCCAGCAGCTCCAATCCTAGCTTCAGGAAGGTTCAAGTGATATGGAGTTTAAGGGCCCCCACCTCAGTCTCTTTGTCTCTGTGACTCACCCCCCTTCTATCCAGCAGCTCCAATCCCAGCTCCAGGAAGGTTCAAGTGATATGGACGTGAAGGGCCCCCACCTCAGTCTCTTTGTCTCTGTGACTCACCCCCCTTCTATCCAGCAGCTCCAATCCCAGCTTCAGGAAGGTTCAAGTGATATGGAGTTTAAGGGCCCCCACCTAAGTTTCTTTGTCTCCGTGACTCACCCCCCCTTCTATCCAGCAGCTCCAATCCCAGCTGCAGAAAGGTTCAAGTGATATGGAGTTTAAGGGGCCCCACCTCAGTCTGTCTCTGTGACTCACCCCCCCCCTTCTATACAGCAGCTCCAATCCCAGCTTCAGGAAGGTTCAAGTGATATGGAGTTTAAGGGCCCCCACCTCAGTCTGTCTCTGTGACTCACCCCCCCCCTTCTTTCCAGCAGCTCCAATCCCAGCTTCAGCAAGGTTCAAGTGATATGGAGTTTAAGGACCCCACCTCAGTCTCTTTGTCTCTGTGACTCACCCCCCCTTCTATCCAGCAGCTCCAATCCCACCTTCAGGATGGTTCAAGTGATATGGAGTTTAAGGGCCCCCACCTCAGTCTCTTTGTCTCTGTGACTCACCCCCCTTCTATCCAGCAGCTCCAATCCCAGCTTCAGGAAGGTTCAAGTGATATGGAGGTGAAGGGCCCCCACCTCAGTCTGTCTCTGTGACTCACCCCCCCCTTCTATCCAGCAGCTCGAATCCCTACTTCAGGAAGGTTCAAGTGATATGGAGTTTAAGGGCCCCACCTCAGTCTGTCTCTGTGACTCACCCCCCTTTCTATCCAGCAGCTCCAATCCCAGCTTCAGGAAGGTTCAAGTGATATGGAGTTTAAGGGCCCCCACCTAAGTTTCTTTGTCTCTGTGACTCACCCCCACATCTATCCAGCAGCTCCAATCTCAGCTTCAGGAAGGTTCAAGTGATATGGAGTTTAAGGGCCCCCACCTCAGTCTGTCTCTGTGACTCACCCCCCCCTTCTATCCAGCAGCTCCAATCCTAGCTTCAGGAAGGTTCAAGTGATATGGAGTTTAAGGGCCCCCACCTCAGTCTCTTTGTCTCTGTGACTCACCCCCCTTCTATCCAGCAGCTCCAATCCCAGCTCCAGGAAGGTTCAAGTGATATGGACGTGAAGGGCCCCCACCTCAGTCTCTTTGTCTCTGTGACTCACCCCCCTTCTATCCAGCAGCTCCAATCCCAGCTTCAGGAAGGTTCAAGTGATATGGAGTTTAAGGGCCCCCACCTAAGTTTCTTTGTCTCCGTGACTCACCCCCCCTTCTATCCAGCAGCTCCAATCCCAGCTGCAGAAAGGTTCAAGTGATATGGAGTTTAAGGGGCCCCACCTCAGTCTGTCTCTGTGACTCACCCCCCCCTTCTATACAGCAGCTCCAATCCCAGCTTCAGGAAGGTTCAAGTGATATGGAGTTTAAGGGCCCCCACCTCAGTCTGTCTCTGTGACTCACCCCCCCTTCTTTCCAGCAGCTCCAATCCCAGCTTCAGCAAGGTTCAAGTGATATGGAGTTTAAGGACCCCACCTCAGTCTCTTTGTCTCTGTGACTCACCCCCTTTCTATCCAGCAGCTCCAATCCCAGCTTCAGGAAGGTTCAAGTGATATGGAGTTTAAGGGCCCCCACCTCAGTCTGTCTCTGTGACTCACCCCCCCACCTTCTATCCAGCAGCTCCAATCCCAGCTTCAGGAAGGTTCAAGTGATATGGAGTTTAAGGGCCCCCACCTCAGTCTCTTTGTCTCTGTGACTCACCCCCCTTCTTTCCAGCAGCTCCAATCCCAGCTTCAGGAAGGTTCAAGTGATATGGAGTTTAAGGGCCCCCACCTCAGTCTCTTTGTCTCTGTGACTCACCCCCCTTCTATCCAGCACCTCCAATCCCAGCTTCAGGAAGGTTCAAGTGATATGGAGTTTAAGGGCCCCCACCTAAGTTTCTTTATCTCCGTGATTCACCCCCAGTTCTATCCAGCAACTCCAATCCCAGCTTCAGGAAGGTTCAAGTGATATGGAGTTTAAGGGCCCCCGCCTCAGTCTGTCTCTGTGACTCACCCCCCCTTCTATCCAGCAGCTCCAATCCCAGCTTCAGAAAGGTTCAAGTGATATGGAGTTTAAGGACCCCACCTCAGTCTCTTTGTCTCTGTGACTCACCCCCCTTCTATCCAGCAGCTCCAATCCAAGCTTCAGGAAGGTTCAAGTGATATGGAGTTTAAGGGCCCCCACCTCAGTCTCTTTGTCTCTGTGACTCACCCCCCTTCTATCCAGCAGCTCCAATCCCAGCTTCAGGAAGGTTCAAGTGATATGGAGTTTAAGGGCCCCCACCTCAGTCTCTTTGTCTCTGTGACTCACCCCCCTTCTATCCAGCAGCTCCAATCCCAGCTTCAGGAATGTTCAAGTGATATGGAGTTTAAGGGCCCCCACCTAAGTTTCTTTGTCTCCGTGACTCACCCCCACTTCTATCCAGCAGCTCCAATCCCAGCTTCAGGAAGGTTCAAGTGATATGGAGTTTAAGGGCCCCGACCTCAGTCTGTTTCTGTGACTCACCCCCCCTTCTATCCAGCAGCTCCAATCCCAGCTTCAGAAAGGTTCAAGTGATATCGAGTTTAAGGACCCCACCTCAGTCTCTTTGTCTCTGTGACTCACCCCCCTTCTATCCAGCAGCTCCAATCCCAGCTTCAGGAAGGTTCAAGTGATATGGAGTTTAAGGCCCCCCACCTCAGTCTGTCTCTGTGACTCACCCCCCCTTCTATCCAGCAGCTCCAATCCCAGCTTCAGGAAGGTTCAAGTGATATGGAGTTTAAGGGCCCCCACCTCAGTCTGTCTCTGTGACTCACCCCCCTTCTATCCAGCAGCTCCAATCCCAGCTTCAGGAAGGTTCAAGTGATATGGAGTTTAAGGGCCCCCACCTCAGTCTCTTTGTCTCTGTGACTCACCCCCACTTCTATCCAGCAGCTCCAATCCCAGCTTCAGGAAGGTTCAAGTGATATGGAGTTTAAGGGCCCACACCTCAGTCTGTCTCTGTGACTCACCCCCCCTTCTCTCCAGTAGCTACAATCCCAGCTTCAGAAAGGTTCAAGTGATATGGAGTTTAAGGGCCCCCACCTCAGTCTGTCTCTGTGACTAAACCCCCCCCCTTCTATCCAGCAGCTCCAATCCCAGCTTCAGGAAGGTTCAAGTGATATGGAGTTTAAGGGCCCCCACCTCAGTCTGTCTCTGTGACTCACCCCCCCTTCTATCCAGCAGCTCCAATCCTAGCTTCAGGAAGGTTCAAGTGATATGGAGTTTAAGGGCCCCCACCTCAGTCTCTTTGTCTCTGTGACTCACCCCCCTTCTATCCAGCAGCTCCAATCCCAGCTCCAGGAAGGTTCAAGTGATATGGACGTGAAGGGCCCCCACCTCAGTCTCTTTGTCTCTGTGACTCACCCCCCTTCTATCCAGCAGCTCCAATCCCAGCTTCAGGAAGGTTCAAGTGATATGGAGTTTAAGGGCCCCCACCTAAGTTTCTTTGTCTCCGTGACTCACCCCCCCTTCTATCCAGCAGCTCCAATCCCAGCTGCAGAAAGGTTCAAGTGATATGGAGTTTAAGGGGCCCCACCTCAGTCTGTCTCTGTGACTCACCCCCCCCCCCTTCTATACAGCAGCTCCAATCCCAGCTTCAGGAAGGTTCAAGTGATATGGAGTTTAAGGGCCCCCACCTCAGTCTGTCTCTGTGACTCACCCCCCCCTTCTTTCCAGCAGCTCCAATCCCAGCTTCAGCAAGGTTCAAGTGATAGGGAGTTTAAGGACCCCACCTCAGTCTCTTTGTCTCTGTGACTCACCCCCTTTCTATCCAGCAGCTCCAATCCCAGCTTCAGGAAGGTTCAAGTGATATGGAGTTTAAGGGCCCCCACTTCAGTCTCTTTGTCTCTGTGACTCACCCCCCTTCTATCCAGCAGCTCCAATCCCAGCTCCAGGAAGGTTCAAGTGATATGGACGTGAAGGGCCCCCACCTCAGTCTCTTTGTCTCTGTGACTCACCCCCCTTCTATCCAGCAGCTCCAATCCCAGCTTCAGGAAGGTTCAAGTGATATGGAGGTGAAGGGCCCCCACCTCAGTCTCTTTGTCTCTGTGACTCACCCCCCTTCTATCCAGCAGCTCCAATCCCAGCTTCAGGAAGGTTCAAGTGATATGGAGTTTAAGGGCCCACACCTCAGTCTGTCTCTGTGACTCACCCCCCCTTCTATCCAGCAGCTCCAATCCCACCTTCAGGATGGTTCAAGTGATATGGAGTTTAAGGGCCCCCACCTCAGTCTCTTTGTCTCTGTGACTCACCCCCCTTCTATCCAGCAGCTCCAATCCCAGCTTCAGGAAGGTTCAAGTGATATGGAGGTGAAGGGCCCCCACCTCAGTCTGTCTCTGTGACTCACCCCCCCCTTCTATCCAGCAGCTCGAATCCCAGCTTCAGGAAGGTTCAAGTGATATGGAGTTTAAGGGCCCCACCTCAGTCTGTCTCTGTGACTCACCCCCCTTTCTATCCAGCAGCTCCAATCCCAGCTTCAGGAAGGTTCAAGTGATATGGAGTTTAAGGGCCCCCACCTAAGTTTCTTTGTCTCTGTGACTCACCCCCACATCTATCCAGCAGCTCCAATCCCAGCTTCAGGAAGGTTCAAGTGATATGGAGTTTAAGGGCCCCCACCTCAGTCTGTCTCTGTGACTCACCCCCCCTTCTATCCAGCAGCTCCAATCCCAGCTTCAGCAAGGTTCAAGTGATAGGGAGTTTAAGGACCCCACCTCAGTCTCTTTGTCTCTGTGACTCACCCCCTTTCTATCCAGCAGCTCCAATCCCAGCTTCAGGAAGGTTCAAGTGATATGGAGTTTAAGGGCCCCCACTTCAGTCTCTTTGTCTCTGTGACTCACCCCCCTTCTATCCAGCAGCTCCAATCCCAGCTCCAGGAAGGTTCAAGTGATATGGAGTTTAAGGACCCCACCTCAGTCTCTTTGTCTCTGTGACTCACCCCCCTTCTATCCAGCAGCTCCAATCCCAGCTTCAGGAAGGTTCAAGTGATATGGAGTTTAAGGGCCCCCACCTCAGTCTGTCTCTGTGACTCACCCCCCCTTCTATCCAGCAGCTCCAATCCCAGCTTCAGAAAGGTTCAAGTGATATGGAGTTTAAGGGCCCCCGCCTCAGTCTGTCTCTGTGACTCACCCCCCCTTCTATCCAGCAGCTCCAATCCCAGCTTCAGAAAGGTTCAAGTGATATGGAGTTTAAGGACCCCACCTCAGTCTCTTTGTCTCTGTGACTCACCCCCCTTCTATCCAGCAGCTCCAATCCCAGCTTCAGGAAGGTTCAAGTGATATGGAGGTGAAGGGCCCCCACCTCAGTCTCTTTGTCTCTGTGACTCACCCCCCCTTCTATCCAGCAGCTCCAATCCCAGCTTCAGGAAGGTTCAAGTGATATGGAGTTTAAGGGCCCCCACCTCAGTCTGTCTCTGTGACTCACCCCCCCTTCTATCCAGCAGCTCCAATCCCAGCTTCAGAAAGGTTCAAGTGATATGGAGTTTAAGGACCCCACCACAGTCTCTTTGTCTCTGTGAATCACCCCCCTTCTATCCAGCAGCTCCAATCCCAGCTTCAGGAAGGTTCAAGTGATATGGAGTTTAAGGGCCCCCACCTCAGTCTGTCTTTGTGACTCACCCCCCCTTCTATCCAGCAGCTCCAATCCAAGCTTCAGGAAGGTTCAAGTGATATGGAGTTTAAGGGCACCCACCTCAGTCTCTTTGTCTCTGTGACTCACCCCCCTTCTATCCAGCAGCTCCAATCCCAGCTTCAGGAAGGTTCAAGTGATATGGAGTTTAAGGGCCCCCACCTAAGTTTCTTTGTCTCCGTGACTCACCCCCACTTCTATCCAGCAGCTCCAATCCCAGCTTCAGGAAGGTTCAAGTGATATGGAGTTTAAGGTCCCCGACCTCAGTCTGTTTCTGTGACTCACCCCCCCTTCTATCCAGCAGCTCCAATCCCAGCTTCAGAAAGGTTCAAGTGATATCGAGTTTAAGGACCCCACCTCAGTCTCTTTGTCTCTGTGACTCACCCCCCTTCTATCCAGCAGCTCCAATCCCAGCTTCAGGAAGGTTCAAGTGATATGGAGTTTAAGGCCCCCCACCTCAGTCTGTCTCTGTGACTCACCCCCCCTTCTATCCAGCAGCTCCAATCCCAGCTTCAGGAAGGTTCAAGTGATATGGAGTTTAAGGGCCCCCACCTCAGTCTGTCTCTGTGACTCACCCCCCTTCTATCCAGCAGCTCCAATCCCAGCTTCAGGAAGGTTCAAGTGATATGGAGTTTAAGGGCCCCCACCTCAGTCTCTTTGTCTCTTTGACTCACCCCCACTTCTATCCAGCAGCTCCAATCCCAGCTTCAGGAAGGTTCAAGTGATATGGAGTTTAAGGGCCCCCACCTCAGTCTGTCTCTGTGACTCACCCCCCCCCTTCTATCCAGCAGCTCCAATCCTAGCTTCAGGAAGGTTCAAGTGATATGGAGTTTAAGGGCCCCCACCTCAGTCTCTTTGTCTCTGTGACTCACCCCCCTTCTATCCAGCAGCTCCAATCCCAGCTCCAGGAAGGTTCAAGTGATATGGACGTGAAGGGCCCCCACCTCAGTCTCTTTGTCTCTGTGACTCACCCCCCTTCTATCCAGCAGCTCCAATCCCAGCTTCAGGAAGGTTCAAGTGATATGGAGTTTAAGGGCCCCCACCTAAGTTTCTTTGTCTCCGTGACTCACCCCCCCTTCTATCCAGCAGCTCCAATCCCAGCTGCAGAAAGGTTCAAGTGATATGGAGTTTAAGGGGCCCCACCTCAGTCTGTCTCTGTGACTCACCCCCCCCTTCTATACAGCAGCTCCAATCCCAGCTTCAGGAAGGTTCAAGTGATATGGAGTTTAAGGGCCCCCACCTCAGTCTGTCTCTGTGACTCACCCCCCCTTCTTTCCAGCAGCTCCAATCCCAGCTTCAGCAAGGTTCAAGTGATATGGAGTTTAAGGACCCCACCTCAGTCTCTTTGTCTCTGTGACTCACCCCCTTTCTATCCAGCAGCTCCAATCCCAGCTTCAGGAAGGTTCAAGTGATATGGAGTTTAAGGGCCCCCACCTCAGTCTGTCTCTGTGACTCACCCCCCCCACCTTCTATCCAGCAGCTCCAATCCCAGCTTCAGGAAGGTTGAAGTGATATGGAGTTTAAGGGCCCCCACCTCAGTCTCTTTGTCTCTGTGACTCACCCCCCTTCTTTCCAGCAGCTCCAATCCCAGCTTCAGGAAGGTTCAAGTGATATGGAGGTGAAGGGCCCCCACCTCAGTCTCTTTGTCTCTGTGACTCACCCCCCTTCTATCCAGCACCTCCAATCCCAGCTTCAGGAAGGTTCAAGTGATATGGAGTTTAAGGGCCCCCGCCTCAGTCTGTCTCTGTGACTCACCCCCCCTTCTATCCAGCAGCTCCAATCCCAGCTTCAGAAAGGTTCAAGTGATATGGAGTTTAAGGACCCCACCTCAGTCTCTTTGTCTCTGTGACTCACCCCCCTTCTATCCAGCAGCTCCAATCCCAGCTTCAGGAAGGTTCAAGTGATATGGAGTTTAAGGGCCCCCACCTCAGTCTCTTTGTCTCTGTGACTCACCCCCCTTCTATCCAGCAGCTCCAATCCCAGCTTCAGGAAGGTTCAAGTGATATGGAGTTTAAGGGCCCCCACCTCAGTCTCTTTGTCTCTGTGACTCACCCCCCTTCTATCCAGCAGCTCCAATCCCAGCTTCAGGAATGTTCAAGTGATATGGAGTTTAAGGGCCCCCACCTAAGTTTCTTTGTCTCCGTGACTCACCCCCACTTCTATCCAGCAGCTCCAATCCCAGCTTCAGGAAGGTTCAAGTGATATGGAGTTTAAGGTCCCCGACCTCAGTCTGTTTCTGTGACTCACCCCCCCTTCTATCCAGCAGCTCCAATCCCAGCTTCAGAAAGGTTCAAGTGATATCGAGTTTAAGGACCCCACCTCAGTCTCTTTGTCTCTGTGACTCACCCCCCTTCTATCCAGCAGCTCCAATCCCAGCTTCAGGAAGGTTCAAGTGATATGGAGTTTAAGGCCCCCCACCTCAGTCTGTCTCTGTGACTCACCCCCCCTTCTATCCAGCAGCTCCAATCCCAGCTTCAGGAAGGTTCAAGTGATATGGAGTTTAAGGGCCCCCACCTCAGTCTGTCTCTGTGACTCACCCCCCTTCTATCCAGCAGCTCCAATCCCAGCTTCAGGAAGGTTCAAGTGATATGGAGTTTAAGGGCCCCCACCTCAGTCTCTTTGTCTCTTTGACTCACCCCCACTTCTATCCAGCAGCTCCAATCCCAGCTTCAGGAAGGTTCAAGTGATATGGAGTTTAAGGGCCCCCACCTCAGTCTGTCTCTGTGACTCACCCCCCCCCTTCTATCCAGCAGCTCCAATCCTAGCTTCAGGAAGGTTCAAGTGATATGGAGTTTAAGGGCCCCCACCTCAGTCTCTTTGTCTCTGTGACTCACCCCCCTTCTATCCAGCAGCTCCAATCCCAGCTCCAGGAAGGTTCAAGTGATATGGACGTGAAGGGCCCCCACCTCAGTCTCTTTGTCTCTGTGACTCACCCCCCTTCTATCCAGCAGCTCCAATCCCAGCTTCAGGAAGGTTCAAGTGATATGGAGTTTAAGGGCCCCCACCTAAGTTTCTTTGTCTCCGTGACTCACCCCCCCTTCTATCCAGCAGCTCCAATCCCAGCTGCAGAAAGGTTCAAGTGATATGGAGTTTAAGGGGCCCCACCTCAGTCTGTCTCTGTGACTCACCCCCCCCTTCTATACAGCAGCTCCAATCCCAGCTTCAGGAAGGTTCAAGTGATATGGAGTTTAAGGGCCCCCACCTCAGTCTGTCTCTGTGACTCACCCCCCCTTCTTTCCAGCAGCTCCAATCCCAGCTTCAGCAAGGTTCAAGTGATATGGAGTTTAAGGACCCCACCTCAGTCTCTTTGTCTCTGTGACTCACCCCCTTTCTATCCAGCAGCTCCAATCCCAGCTTCAGGAAGGTTCAAGTGATATGGAGTTTAAGGGCCCCCACCTCAGTCTGTCTCTGTGACTCACCCCCCCCACCTTCTATCCAGCAGCTCCAATCCCAGCTTCAGGAAGGTTGAAGTGATATGGAGTTTAAGGGCCCCCACCTCAGTCTCTTTGTCTCTGTGACTCACCCCCCTTCTTTCCAGCAGCTCCAATCCCAGCTTCAGGAAGGTTCAAGTGATATGGAGTTTAAGGGCCCCCACCTCAGTCTCTTTGTCTCTGTGACTCACCCCCCTTCTATCCAGCACCTCCAATCCCAGCTTCAGGAAGGTTCAAGTGATATGGAGTTTAAGGGCCCCCGCCTCAGTCTGTCTCTGTGACTCACCCCCCCTTCTATCCAGCAGCTCCAATCCCAGCTTCAGAAAGGTTCAAGTGATATGGAGTTTAAGGACCCCACCTCAGTCTCTTTGTCTCTGTGACTCACCCCCCTTCTATCCAGCAGCTCCAATCCAAGCTTCAGGAAGGTTCAAGTGATATGGAGTTTAAGGGCACCCACCTCAGTCTCTTTGTCTCTGTGACTCACCCCCCTTCTATCCAGCAGCTCCAATCCCAGCTTCAGGAAGGTTCAAGTGATATGGAGTTTAAGGGCCCCCACCTCAGTCTCTTTGTCTCTGTGACTCACCCCCCTTCTATCCAGCAGCTCCAATCCCAGCTTCAGGAATGTTCAAGTGATATGGAGTTTAAGGGCCCCCACCTAAGTTTCTTTGTCTCCGTGACTCACCCCCACTTCTATCCAGCAGCTCCAATCCCAGCTTCAGGAAGGTTCAAGTGATATGGAGTTTAAGGGCCCCGACCTCAGTCTGTTTCTGTGACTCACCCCCCCTTCTATCCAGCAGCTCCAATCCCAGCTTCAGGAAGGTTCAAGTGATATGGAGTTTAAGGGCCCCCACCTCAGTCTGTCTCTGTGACTCACCCCCCTTCTATCCAGCAGCTCCAATCCCAGCTTCAGGAAGGTTCAAGTGATATGGAGTTTAAGGGCCCCCACCTCAGTCTCTTTGTCTCTGTGACTCACCCCCACTTCTATCCAGCAGCTCCAATCCCAGCTTCAGGAAGGTTCAAGTGATATGGAGTTTAAGGGCCCACACCTCAGTCTGTCTCTGTGACTCACCCCCCCTTCTCTCCAGTAGCTACAATCCCAGCTTCAGAAAGGTTCAAGTGATATGGAGTTTAAGGGCCCCCACCTCAGTCTGTCTCTGTGACTAAACCCCCCCCCCCTTCTATCCAGCAGCTCCAATCCCAGCTTCAGGAAGGTTCAAGTGATATGGAGTTTAAGGGCCCCCACCTCAGTCTGTCTCTGTGACTCACCCCCCCCCCCCTTCTATCCAGCAGCTCCAATCCTAGCTTCAGGAAGGTTCAAGTGATATGGAGTTTAAGGGCCCCCACCTCAGTCTCTTTGTCTCTGTGACTCACCCCCCTTCTATCCAGCAGCTCCAATCCCAGCTCCAGGAAGGTTCAAGTGATATGGACGTGAAGGGCCCCCACCTCAGTCTCTTTGTCTCTGTGACTCACCCCCCTTCTATCCAGCAGCTCCAATCCCAGCTTCAGGAAGGTTCAAGTGATATGGAGTTTAAGGGCCCCCACCTAAGTTTCTTTGTCTCCGTGACTCACCCCCCCTTCTATCCAGCAGCTCCAATCCCAGCTGCAGAAAGGTTCAAGTGATATGGAGTTTAAGGGGCCCCACCTCAGTCTGTCTCTGTGACTCACCCCCCCCCTTCTATACAGCAGCTCCAATCCCAGCTTCAGGAAGGTTCAAGTGATATGGAGTTTAAGGGCCCCCACCTCAGTCTGTCTCTGTGACTCACCCCCCCCCCCTTCTTTCCAGCAGCTCCAATCCCAGCTTCAGCAAGGTTCAAGTGATAGGGAGTTTAAGGACCCCACCTCAGTCTCTTTGTCTCTGTGACTCACCCCCTTTCTATCCAGTAGCTCCAATCCCAGCTTCAGGAAGGTTCAAGTGATATGGAGTTTAAGGGCCCCCACTTCAGTCTCTTTGTCTCTGTGACTCACCCCCCTTCTATCCAGCAGCTCCAATCCCAGCTCCAGGAAGGTTCAAGTGATATGGACGTGAAGGGCCCCCACCTCAGTCTCTTTGTCTCTGTGACTCACCCCCCTTCTATCCAGCAGCTCCAATCCCAGCTTCAGGAAGGTTCAAGTGATATGGAGGTGAAGGGCCCCCACCTCAGTCTCTTTGTCTCTGTGACTCACCCCCCTTCTATCCAGCAGCTCCAATCCCAGCTTCAGGAAGGTTCAAGTGATATGGAGTTTAAGGGCCCACACCTCAGTCTGTCTCTGTGACTCACCCCCCCTTCTATCCAGCAGCTCCAATTCCACCTTCAGGATGGTTCAAGTGATATGGAGTTTAAGGGCCCCCACCTCAGTCTCTTTGTCTCTGTGACTCACCCCCCTTCTATCCAGCAGCTCCAATCCCAGCTTCAGGAAGGTTCAAGTGATATGGAGGTGAAGGGCCCCCACCTCAGTCTGTCTCTGTGACTCACCCCCCCCTTCTATCCAGCAGCTCGAATCCCTACTTCAGGAAGGTTCAAGTGATATGGAGTTTAAGGGCCCCACCTCAGTCTGTCTCTGTGACTCACCCCCCTTTCTATCCAGCAGCTCCAATCCCAGCTTCAGGAAGGTTCAAGTGATATGGAGTTTAAGGGCCCCCACCTAAGTTTCTTTGTCTCTGTGACTCACCCCCACATCTATCCAGCAGCTCCAATCTCAGCTTCAGGAAGGTTCAAGTGATATGGAGTTTAAGGGCCCCCACCTCAGTCTGTCTCTGTGACTCACCCCCCCCTTCTATCCAGCAGCTCCAATCCTAGCTTCAGGAAGGTTCAAGTGATATGGAGTTTAAGGGCCCCCACCTCAGTCTCTTTGTCTCTGTGACTCACCCCCCTTCTATCCAGCAGCTCCAATCCCAGCTCCAGGAAGGTTCAAGTGATATGGACGTGAAGGGCCCCCACCTCAGTCTCTTTGTCTCTGTGACTCACCCCCCTTCTATCCAGCAGCTCCAATCCCAGCTTCAGGAAGGTTCAAGTGATATGGAGTTTAAGGGCCCCCACCTAAGTTTCTTTGTCTCCGTGACTCACCCCCCCTTCTATCCAGCAGCTCCAATCCCAGCTGCAGAAAGGTTCAAGTGATATGGAGTTTAAGGGGCCCCACCTCAGTCTGTCTCTGTGACTCACCCCCCCCTTCTATACAGCAGCTCCAATCCCAGCTTCAGGAAGGTTCAAGTGATATGGAGTTTAAGGGCCCCCACCTCAGTCTGTCTCTGTGACTCACCCCCCCTTCTTTCCAGCAGCTCCAATCCCAGCTTCAGCAAGGTTCAAGTGATATGGAGTTTAAGGACCCCACCTCAGTCTCTTTGTCTCTGTGACTCACCCCCTTTCTATCCAGCAGCTCCAATCCCAGCTTCAGGAAGGTTCAAGTGATATGGAGTTTAAGGGCCCCCACCTCAGTCTGTCTCTGTGACTCACCCCCCCACCTTCTATCCAGCAGCTCCAATCCCAGCTTCAGGAAGGTTCAAGTGATATGGAGTTTAAGGGCCCCCACCTCAGTCTCTTTGTCTCTGTGACTCACCCCCCTTCTTTCCAGCAGCTCCAATCCCAGCTTCAGGAAGGTTCAAGTGATATGGAGTTTAAGGGCCCCCACCTCAGTCTCTTTGTCTCTGTGACTCACCCCCCTTCTATCCAGCACCTCCAATCCCAGCTTCAGGAAGGTTCAAGTGATATGGAGTTTAAGGGCCCCCACCTAAGTTTCTTTATCTCCGTGATTCACCCCCAGTTCTATCCAGCAACTCCAATCCCAGCTTCAGGAAGGTTCAAGTGATATGGAGTTTAAGGGCCCCCGCCTCAGTCTGTCTCTGTGACTCACCCCCCCTTCTATCCAGCAGCTCCAATCCCAGCTTCAGAAAGGTTCAAGTGATATGGAGTTTAAGGACCCCACCTCAGTCTCTTTGTCTCTGTGACTCACCCCCCTTCTATCCAGCAGCTCCAATCCAAGCTTCAGGAAGGTTCAAGTGATATGGAGTTTAAGGGCCCCCACCTCAGTCTCTTTGTCTCTGTGACTCACCCCCCTTCTATCCAGCAGCTCCAATCCCAGCTTCAGGAAGGTTCAAGTGATATGGAGTTTAAGGGCCCCCACCTCAGTCTCTTTGTCTCTGTGACTCACCCCCCTTCTATCCAGCAGCTCCAATCCCAGCTTCAGGAATGTTCAAGTGATATGGAGTTTAAGGGCCCCCACCTAAGTTTCTTTGTCTCCGTGACTCACCCCCACTTCTATCCAGCAGCTCCAATCCCAGCTTCAGGAAGGTTCAAGTGATATGGAGTTTAAGGGCCCCGACCTCAGTCTGTTTCTGTGACTCACCCCCCCTTCTATCCAGCAGCTCCAATCCCAGCTTCAGAAAGGTTCAAGTGATATCGAGTTTAAGGACCCCACCTCAGTCTCTTTGTCTCTGTGACTCACCCCCCTTCTATCCAGCAGCTCCAATCCCAGCTTCAGGAAGGTTCAAGTGATATGGAGTTTAAGGCCCCCCACCTCAGTCTGTCTCTGTGACTCACCCCCCCTTCTATCCAGCAGCTCCAATCCCAGCTTCAGGAAGGTTCAAGTGATATGGAGTTTAAGGGCCCCCACCTCAGTCTGTCTCTGTGACTCACCCCCCTTCTATCCAGCAGCTCCAATCCCAGCTTCAGGAAGGTTCAAGTGATATGGAGTTTAAGGGCCCCCACCTCAGTCTCTTTGTCTCTGTGACTCACCCCCACTTCTATCCAGCAGCTCCAATCCCAGCTTCAGGAAGGTTCAAGTGATATGGAGTTTAAGGGCCCACACCTCAGTCTGTCTCTGTGACTCACCCCCCCTTCTCTCCAGTAGCTACAATCCCAGCTTCAGAAAGGTTCAAGTGATATGGAGTTTAAGGGCCCCCACCTCAGTCTGTCTCTGTGACTAAACCCCCCCCCCCTTCTATCCAGCAGCTCCAATCCCAGCTTCAGGAAGGTTCAAGTGATATGGAGTTTAAGGGCCCCCACCTCAGTCTGTCTCTGTGACTCACCCCCCCCTTCTATCCAGCAGCTCCAATCCTAGCTTCAGGAAGGTTCAAGTGATATGGAGTTTAAGGGCCCCCACCTCAGTCTCTTTGTCTCTGTGACTCACCCCCCTTCTATCCAGCAGCTCCAATCCCAGCTCCAGGAAGGTTCAAGTGATATGGACGTGAAGGGCCCCCACCTCAGTCTCTTTGTCTCTGTGACTCACCCCCCTTCTATCCAGCAGCTCCAATCCCAGCTTCAGGAAGGTTCAAGTGATATGGAGTTTAAGGGCCCCCACCTAAGTTTCTTTGTCTCCGTGACTCACCCCCCCTTCTATCCAGCAGCTCCAATCCCAGCTGCAGAAAGGTTCAAGTGATATGGAGTTTAAGGGGCCCCACCTCAGTCTGTCTCTGTGACTCACCCCCCCCCCCCCTTCTATACAGCAGCTCCAATCCCAGCTTCAGGAAGGTTCAAGTGATATGGAGTTTAAGGGCCCCCACCTCAGTCTGTCTCTGTGACTCACCCCCCCCCCTTCTTTCCAGCAGCTCCAATCCCAGCTTCAGCAAGGTTCAAGTGATAGGGAGTTTAAGGACCCCACCTCAGTCTCTTTGTCTCTGTGACTCACCCCCTTTCTATCCAGCAGCTCCAATCCCAGCTTCAGGAAGGTTCAAGTGATATGGAGTTTAAGGGCCCCCACTTCAGTCTCTTTGTCTCTGTGACTCACCCCCCTTCTATCCAGCAGCTCCAATCCCAGCTCCAGGAAGGTTCAAGTGATATGGACGTGAAGGGCCCCCACCTCAGTCTCTTTGTCTCTGTGACTCACCCCCCTTCTATCCAGCAGCTCCAATCCCAGCTTCAGGAAGGTTCAAGTGATATGGAGGTGAAGGGCCCCCACCTCAGTCTCTTTGTCTCTGTGACTCACCCCCCTTCTATCCAGCAGCTCCAATCCCAGCTTCAGGAAGGTTCAAGTGATATGGAGTTTAAGGGCCCACACCTCAGTCTGTCTCTGTGACTCACCCCCCCTTCTATCCAGCAGCTCCAATCCCACCTTCAGGATGGTTCAAGTGATATGGAGTTTAAGGGCCCCCACCTCAGTCTCTTTGTCTCTGTGACTCACCCCCCTTCTATCCAGCAGCTCCAATCCCAGCTTCAGGAAGGTTCAAGTGATATGGAGGTGAAGGGCCCCCACCTCAGTCTGTCTCTGTGACTCACCCCCCCCTTCTATCCAGCAGCTCGAATCCCAGCTTCAGGAAGGTTCAAGTGATATGGAGTTTAAGGGCCCCACCTCAGTCTGTCTCTGTGACTCACCCCCCTTTCTATCCAGCAGCTCCAATCCCAGCTTCAGGAAGGTTCAAGTGATATGGAGTTTAAGGGCCCCCACCTAAGTTTCTTTGTCTCTGTGACTCACCCCCACATCTATCCAGCAGCTCCAATCCCAGCTTCAGGAAGGTTCAAGTGATATGGAGTTTAAGGGCCCCCACCTCAGTCTGTTTCTGTGACTCACCCCCCCTTCTATCCAGCAGCTCCAATCCCAGCTTCAGAAAGGTTCAAGTGATATCGAGTTTAAGGACCCCACCTCAGTCTCTTTGTCTCTGTGACTCACCCCCCTTCTATCCAGCAGCTCCAATCCCAGCTTCAGGAAGATTCAAGTGATATGGAGTTTAAGGGCCCCCACCTCAGTCTGTCTCTGTGACTCACCCCCCCTTCTATCCAGCAGCTCCAATCCCAGCTTCAGGAAGGTTCAAGTGATATGGAGTTTAAGGGCCCCCACCTCAGTCTGTCTCTGTGACTCACCCCCCCTTCTATCCAGCAGCTCCAATCCCAGCTTCAGGAAGGTTCAAGTGATATGGAGTTTAAGGGCCCCCACCTCAGTCTCTTTGTCTCTGTGACTCACCCCCACTTCTATCCAGCAGCTCCAATCCCAGCTTCAGGAAGGTTCAAGTGATATGGAGTTTAAGGGCCCCCACCTCAGTCTGTCTCTGTGACTCACCCCCCCTTCTCTCCAGCAGCTACAATCCCAGCTTCAGAAAGGTTCAAGTGATATGGAGTTTAAGGGCCCCCACCTCAGTCTGTCTCTGTGACTCACCCCCCCTTCTATCCAGCAGCTCCAATCCCAGCTTCAGGAAGGTTCAAGTGATATGGAGTTTAAGGGCCCCCACCTCAGTCTGTCTCTGTGACTAACCCCCCCCCCTTCTATCCAGCAGCTCCAATCCCAGCTTCAGGAAGGTTCAAGTGATATGGAGTTTAAGGGCCCCCACCTCAGTCTCTTTGTCTCTGTGACTCACCCCCCTTCTATCCAGCAGCTCCAATCCCAGCTTCAGGAAGGTTCAATTGTTATGGAGTTTAAGGGCCCACACCTCAGTCTGTCTCTGTGACTCACCCCCCCTTCTATCCAGCAGCTCCAATCCCACCTTCAGGAAGGTTCAAGTGATATGGAGTTTAAGGGCCCCCACCTCAGTCTCTTTGTCTCTGTGACTCACCCCCCTTCTATCCAGCAGCTCCAATCCCAGCTTCAGGAAGGTTCAAGTGATATGGAGGTGAAGGGCCCCCACCTCAGTCTGTCTCTGTGACTCACCCCCCCTTCTATCCAGCAGCTCCAATCCCAGCTTCAGGAAGGTTCAAGTGATATGGAGTTTAAGGGCCCCCACCTCAGTCTTTCTCTGTGACTCCCCCCCTTCTATCCAGCAGCTCCAATCCCAGCTTCAGGAAGGTTCAAGTGATATGGAGTTTAAGGGCCCCCACCTCAGTCTCTTTGTCTCTGTGACTCACCCCCTTTCTATCCAGCAGCTCCAATCCCAGCTTCAGGAAGGTTCAAGTGATATGGAGTTTAAGGGCCCCCACCTCAGTCTGTCTCTGTGACTCACCCCCCCACCTTCTATCCAGCAGCTCCAATCCCAGCTTCAGGAAGGTTCAAGTGATATGGAGTTTAAGGGCCCCCACCTCAGACTCTTTGTCTCTGTGACTCACCCCCCTTCTTTCCAGCAGCTCCAATCCCAGCTTCAGGAAGGTTCAAGTGATATGGAGTTTAAGGGCCCCCACCTCAGTCTCTTTGTCTCTGTGACTCACCCCCCTTCTATCCAGCAGCTCCAATCCCAGCTTCAGGAAGGTTCAAGTGATATGGAGTTTAAGGGCCCCCACCTCAGTCTCTTTGTCTCTGTGACTCACCCCCCTTCTATCCAGCAGCTCCAATCCCAGCTTCAGGAATGTTCAAGTGATATGGAGTTTAAGGGCCCCCACCTAAGTTTCTTTGTCTCCGTGACTCACCCCCACTTCTATCCAGCAGCTCCAATCCCAGCTTCAGGAAGGTTCAAGTGATATGGAGTTTAAGGGCCCCGACCTCAGTCTGTTTCTGTGACTCACCCCCCCTTCTATCCAGCAGCTCCAATCCCAGCTTCAGAAAGGTTCAAGTGATATCGAGTTTAAGGACCCCACCTCAGTCTCTTTGTCTCTGTGACTCACCCCCCTTCTATCCAGCAGCTCCAATCCCAGCTTCAGGAAGGTTCAAGTGATATGGAGTTTAAGGCCCCCCACCTCAGTCTGTCTCTGTGACTCACCCCCCCTTCTATCCAGCAGCTCCAATCCCAGCTTCAGGAAGGTTCAAGTGATATGGAGTTTAAGGGCCCCCACCTCAGTCTGTCTCTGTGACTCACCCCCCTTCTATCCAGCAGCTCCAATCCCAGCTTCAGGAAGGTTCAAGTGATATGGAGTTTAAGGGCCCCCACCTCAGTCTCTTTGTCTCTGTGACTCACCCCCACTTCTATCCAGTAGCTCCAATCCCAGCTTCAGGAAGGTTCAAGTGATATGCAGTTTAAGGGCCCACACCTCAGTCTGTCTCTGTGACTCACCCCCCCTTCTCTCCAGTAGCTACAATCCCAGCTTCAGAAAGGTTCAAGTGATATGGAGTTTAAGGGCCCCCACCTCAGTCTGTCTCTGTGACTAAACCCCCCCCCCCTTCTATCCAGCAGCTCCAATCCCACCTTCAGGAAGGTTCAAGTGATATGGAGTTTAAGGGCCCCCACCTCAGTCTGTCTCTGTGACTCACCCCCCCCCCTTCTATCCAGCAGCTCCAATCCTAGCTTCAGGAAGGTTCAAGTGATATGGAGTTTAAGGGCCCCCACCTCAGTCTCTTTGTCTCTGTGACTCACCCCCCTTCTATCCAGCAGCTCCAATCCCAGCTCCAGGAAGGTTCAAGTGATATGGACGTGAAGGGCCCCCACCTCAGTCTCTTTGTCTCTGTGACTCACCCCCCTTCTATCCAGCAGCTCCAATCCCAGCTTCAGGAAGGTTCAAGTGATATGGAGTTTAAGGGCCCCCACCTCAGTCTGTCTCTGTGACTCACCCCCCCCTTCTTTCCAGCAGCTCCAATCCCAGCTTCAGCAAGGTTCAAGTGATAGGGAGTTTAAGGACCCCACCTCAGTCTCTTTGTCTCTGTGACTCACCCCCTTTCTATCCAGCAGCTCCAATCCCAGCTTCAGGAAGGTTCAAGTGATATGGAGTTTAAGGGCCCCCACCTCAGTCTCTTTGTCTCTGTGACTCACCCCCACTTCTATCCAGTAGCTCCAATCCCAGCTTCAGGAAGGTTCAAGTGATATGGAGTTTAAGGGCCCACACCTCAGTCTGTCTCTGTGACTCACCCCCCCTTATCTCCAGTAGCTACAATCCCAGCTTCAGAAAGGTTCAAGTGATATGGAGTTTAAGGGCCCCCACCTCAGTCTGTCTCTGTGACTAAACCCCCCCCCTTCTATCCAGCAGCTCCAATCCCAGCTTCAGGAAGGTTCAAGTGATATGGAGTTTAAGGGCCCCCACCTCAGTCTGTCTCTGTGACTCACCCCCCCCTTCTATCCAGCAGCTCCAATCCTAGCTTCAGGAAGGTTCAAGTGATATGGAGTTTAAGGGCCCCCACCTCAGTCTCTTTGTCTCTGTGACTCACCCCCCTTCTATCCAGCAGCTCCAATCCCAGCTCCAGGAAGGTTCAAGTGATATGGACGTGAAGGGCCCCCACCTCAGTCTCTTTGTCTCTGTGACTCACCCCCCTTCTATCCAGCAGCTCCAATCCCAGCTTCAGGAAGGTTCAAGTGATATGGAGTTTAAGGGCCCCCACCTAAGTTTCTTTGTCTCCGTGACTCACCCCCCCTTCTATCCAGCAGCTCCAATCCCAGCTGCAGAAAGGTTCAAGTGATATGGAGTTTAAGGGGCCCCACCTCAGTCTGTCTCTGTGACTCACCCCCCCCTTCTATACAGCAGCTCCAATCCCAGCTTCAGGAAGGTTCAAGTGATATGGAGTTTAAGGGCCCCCACCTCAGTCTGTCTCTGTGACTCACCCCCCCCTTCTTTCCAGCAGCTCCAATCCCAGCTTCAGCAAGGTTCAAGTGATAGGGAGTTTAAGGACCCCACCTCAGTCTCTTTGTCTCTGTGACTCACCCCCTTTCTATCCAGCAGCTCCAATCCCAGCTTCAGGAAGGTTCAAGTGATATGGAGTTTAAGGGCCCCCACTTCAGTCTCTTTGTCTCTGTGACTCACCCCCCTTCTATCCAGCAGCTCCAATCCCAGCTCCAGGAAGGTTCAAGTGATATGGACGTGAAGGGCCCCCACCTCAGTCTCTTTTTGTCTCTGTGACTCACCCCCACTTCTATCCAGCAGCTCCAATCCCAGCTTCAGGAAGGTTCAAGTGATATGGAGTTTAAGGGCCCCCACCTCAGTCTGTCTCTGTGACTCACCCCCCCTTCTCTCCAGCAGCTACAATCCCAGCTTCAGAAAGGTTCAAGTGATATGGAGTTTAAGGGCCCCCACCTCAGTCTGTCTCTGTGACTCACCCCCCCTTCTATCCAGCAGCTCCAATCCCACCTTCAGGATGGTTCAAGTGATATGGAGTTTAAGGGCCCCCACCTCAGTCTCTTTGTCTCTGTGACTCACCCCCCTTCTATCCAGCAGCTCCAATCCCAGGTTCAGGAAGGTTCAAGTGATATGGAGGTGAAGGGCCCCCACCTCAGTCTGTCTCTGTGACTCACCCCCCCCTTCTATCCAGCAGCTCGAATCCCAGCTTCAGGAAGGTTCAAGTGATATGGAGTTTAAGGGCCCCACCTCAGTCTGTCTCTGTGACTCACCCCCCTTTCTATCCAGCAGCTCCAATCCCAGCTTCAGGAAGGTTCAAGTGATATGGAGTTTAAGGGCCCCCACCTAAGTTTCTTTGTCTCTGTGACTCACCCCCACATCTATCCAGCAGCTCCAATCCCAGCTTCAGGAAGGTTCAAGTGATATGGAGTTTAAGGGCCCCCACCTCAGTCTGTTTCTGTGACTCACCCCCCCTTCTATCCAGCAGCTCCAATCCCAGCTTCAGAAAGGTTCAAGTGATATCGAGTTTAAGGACCCCACCTCAGTCTCTTTGTCTCTGTGACTCACCCCCCTTCTATCCAGCAGCTCCAATCCCAGCTTCAGGAAGATTCAAGTGATATGGAGTTTAAGGGCCCCCACCTCAGTCTGTCTCTGTGACTCACCCCCCCTTCTATCCAGCAGCTCCAATCCCAGCTTCAGGAAGGTTCAAGTGATATGGAGTTTAAGGGCCCCCACCTCAGTCTGTCTCTGTGACTCACCCCCCCTTCTATCCAGCAGCTCCAATCCCAGCTTCAGGAAGGTTCAAGTGATATGGAGTTTAAGGGCCCCCACCTCAGTCTCTTTGTCTCTGTGACTCACCCCCACTTCTATCCAGCAGCTCCAATCCCAGCTTCAGGAAGGTTCAAGTGATATGGAGTTTAAGGGCCCCCACCTCAGTCTGTCTCTGTGACTCACCCCCCCTTCTCTCCAGCAGCTACAATCCCAGCTTCAGAAAGGTTCAAGTGATATGGAGTTTAAGGGCCCCCACCTCAGTCTGTCTCTGTGACTCACCCCCCCCCTTCTATCCAGCAGCTCCAATCCCAGCTTCAGGAAGGTTCAAGTGATATGGAGTTTAAGGGCCCCCACCTCAGTCTGTCTCTGTGACTAAACCCCCCCCCTTCTATCCAGCAGCTCCAATCCCAGCTTCAGGAAGGTTCAAGTGATATGGAGTTTAAGGGCCCCCACCTCAGTCTCTTTGTCTCTGTGACTCACCCCCCTTCTATCCAGCAGCTCCAATCCCAGCTTCAGGAAGGTTCAATTGTTATGGAGTTTAAGGGCCCACACCTCAGTCTGTCTCTGTGACTCACCCCCCCTTCTATCCAGCAGCTCCAATCCCACCTTCAGGAAGGTTCAAGTGATATGGAGTTTAAGGGCCCCACCTCAGTCTCTTTGTCTCTGTGACTCACCCCCCTTCTATCCAGCAGCTCCAATCCCAGCTTCAGGAAGGTTCAAGTGATATGGAGGTGAAGGGCCCCCACCTCAGTCTGTCTCTGTGACTCACCCCCACTTCTATCCAGCAGCTCCAATCCCAGCTTCAGGAAGGTTCAAGTGATATGGAGTTTAAGGGCCCCCACCTCAGTCTGTCTCTGTGACTCCCCCCCTTCTATCCAGCAGCTCCAATCCCAGCTTCAGGAAGGTTCAAGTGATATGGAGTTTAAGGGCCCCCACCTAAGTTTCTTTGTCTCCGTGACTCACCCCCACTTCTATCCAGCAGCTCCAATCCCAGCTTCAGGAAGGTTCAAGTGATATGGAGTTTAAGGGCCCCCACCTCAGTCTGTTTCTGTGACTCACCCCCCCTTCTATCCAGCAGCTCCAATCCCAGCTTCAGAAAGGTTCAAGTGATATCGAGTTTAAGGACCCCACCTCAGTCTCTTTGTCTCTGTGACTCACCCCCCTTCTATCCAGCAGCTCCAATCCCAGCTTCAGGAAGGTTCAAGTGATATGGAGTTTAAGGGCCCCCACCTCAGTCTGTCTCTGTGACTCACCCCCCCTTCTCTCCAGCAGCTACAATCCCAGCTTCAGAAAGGTTCAAGTGATATGGAGTTTAAGGGCCCCCACCTCAGTCTGTCTCTGTGACTCACCCCCCCCTTCTATCCAGCAGCTCCAATCCCAGCTTCAGGAAGGTTCAAGTGATATGGAGTTTAAGGGCCCCCACCTCAGTCTGTCTCTGTGACTAAACCCCCCCCTTCTATCCAGCAGCTCCAATCCCAGCTTCAGGAAGGTTCAAGTGATATGGAGTTTAAGGGCCCCCACCTCAGTCTCTTTGTCTCTGTGACTCACCCCCCTTCTATCCAGCAGCTCCAATCCCAGCTCCAGGAAGGTTCAAGTGATATGGACGTGAAGGGCCCCCACCTCAGTCTCTTTGTCTCTGTGACTCACCCCCCTTCTATCCAGCAGCTCCAATCCCAGCTTCAGGAAGGTTCAAGTGATATGGAGTTTAAGGGCCCCCACCTCAGTCTGTCTCTGTGACTCACCCCCCCTTCTATCCAGCAGCTCCAATCCCAGCTTCAGCAAGGTTCAAGTGATATGGAGTTTAAGGACCCCACCTCAGTCTCTTTGTCTCTTTGACTCACCCCCCTTCTATCCAGCACATCCAATCCCAGCTTCAGGAAGGTTCAAGTGATATGGAGTTTAAGGGCCCCCACCTCAGTCTCTTTGTCTCTGTGACTCACCCCCCTTCTATCCAGCAGCTCCAATCCCAGCTTCAGGAAGGTTCAAGTGATATGGAGTTTAAGGGCCCCCACCTAAGTTTCTTTGTCTCCGTGACTCACCCCCACTTCTATCCAGCAGCTCCAATCCCAGCTTCAGGAAGGTTCAAGTGATATGGAGTTTAAGGGCCCCCACCTCAGTCTGTTTCTGTGACTCACCCCCCCCTTCTATCCAGCAGCTCCAATCCCAGCTTCAGAAAGGTTCAAGTGATATGGAGTTTAAGGACCCCACCTCAGTCTCTTTGTCTCTGTGACTCACCCCCCTTCTATCCAGCAGCTCCAATCCCAGCTTCAGGAAGGTTCAAGTGATATGGAGTTTAAGGGCCCCCACCTCAGTCTGTCTCTGTGACTCACCCCCCCTTCTCTCCAGCAGCTACAATCCCAGCTTCAGAAAGGTTCAAGTGATATGGAGTTTAAGGGCCCCCACCTCAGTCTATCTCTGTGACTCACCCCCCCCTTCTATCCAGCAGCTCCAATCCCAGCTTCAGGAAGGTTCAAGTGATATGGAGTTTAAGGGCCCCCACCTCAGTCTGTCTCTGTGACTAAACCCCCCCCTTCTATCCAGCAGCTCCAATCCCAGCTTCAGGAAGGTTCAAGTGATATGGAGTTTAAGGGCCCCCACCTCAGTCTCTTTGTCTCTGTGACTCACCCCCCTTCTATCCAGCAGCTCCAATCCCAGCTCCAGGAAGGTTCAAGTGATATGGACGTGAAGGGCCCCCACCTCAGTCTCTTTGTCTCTGTGACTCACCCCCCTTCTATCCAGCAGCTCCAATCCCAGCTTCAGGAAGGTTCAAGTGATATGGAGTTTAAGGGCCCCCACCTCAGTCTGTCTCTGTGACTCACCCCCCCTTCTATCCAGCAGCTCCAATCCCAGCTTCAGCAAGGTTCAAGTGATATGGAGTTTAAGGACCCCACCTCAGTCTCTTTGTCTCTTTGACTCACCCCCCTTCTATCCAGCACATCCAATCCCAGCTTCAGGAAGGTTCAAGTGATATGGAGTTTAAGGGCCCCCACCTCAGTCTCTTTGTCTCTGTGACTCACCCCCCTTCTATCCAGCAGCTCCAATCCCAGCTTCAGGAAGGTTCAAGTGATATGGAGTTTAAGGGCCCCCACCTAAGTTTCTTTGTCTCCGTGACTCACCCCCACTTCTATCCAGCAGCTCCAATCCCAGCTTCAGGAAGGTTCAAGTGATATGGAGTTTAAGGGCCCCCACCTCAGTCTGTTTCTGTGACTCACCCCCCCTTCTATCCAGCAGCTCCAATCCCAGCTTCAGAAAGGTTCAAGTGATATCGAGTTTAAGGACCCCACCTCAGTCTCTTTGTCTCTGTGACTCACCCCCCTTCTATCCAGCAGCTCCAATCCCAGCTTCAGGAAGGTTCAAGTGATATGGAGTTTAAGGCCCCCCCACCTCAGTCTGTCTCTGTGACTCACCCCCCCTTCTATACAGCAGCTCCAATCCCAGCTTCAGGAAGGTTCAAGTGATATGGAGTTTAAGGGCCCCCACCTCAGTCTGTCTCTGTGACTCACCCCCCCTTCTATCCAGCAGCTCCAATCCCAGCTTCAGGAAGGTTCAAGTTATATGGAGTTTAAGGGCCCCCACCTCAGTCTGTCTCTGTGACTCACCCCCCCTTCTCTCCAGCAGCTACAATCCCAGCTTCAGAAAGGTTCAAGTGATATGGAGTTTAAGGGCCCCCACCTCAGTCTGTCTCTGTGACTCACCCCCCCTTCTATCCAGCAGCTCCAATCCCAGCTTCAGGAAGGTTCAAGTGATATGGAGTTTAAGGGCCCCCACCTCAGTCTGTCTCTGTGACTAAACCCCCCCCTTCTATCCAGCAGCTCCAATCCCAGCTTCAGGAAGGTTCAAGTGATATGGAGTTTAAGGGCCCCCACCTCAGTCTGTCTCTGTGACTCACCCCCCCTTCTATCCAGCAGCTCCAATCCCAGCTTCAGGAAGGTTCAAGTGATATGGAGTTTAAGGGCCCCCACCTCAATCTGTCTCTGTGACTCACCCCCCCTTCTATCCAGCAGCTCCAATCCCAGCTTCAGGAAGGTTCAAGTGATATGGAGTTTAAGGGCCCCCAACTCAGTCTCTTTGTCTCTGTGACTCACCCCCACTTCTATCCAGCAGCTCCAATCCCAGCTTCAGGAAGGTTCAAGTGATATGGAGTTTAAGGGCCCCCACCTCAGTCTCTTTGTCTCTGTGACTCACCCCCCTTCTATCCAGCAGCTCCAATCCCAGCTCCAGGAAGGTTCAAGTGATATGGACGTGAAGGGCCCCCACCTCAGTCTCTTTGTCTCTGTGACTCACCCCCCTTCTATCCAGCAGCTCCAATCCCAGCTTCAGGAAGGTTCAAGTGATATGGAGTTTAAGGGCCCCCACCTAAATTTCTTTGTCTCCGTGACTCACCCCCACTTCTATCCAGCAGCTCCAATCCCAGCTTCAGGAAGGTTCAAGTGATATGGAGTTTAAGGGCCCCCACCTCAGTCTGTCTCTGTGACTCACCCCCCCCTTCTATCCAGCAGCTCCAATCCCAGCTTCAGGAAGGTTCAAGTGATATGGAGTTTAAGGGCCCCCACCTCAGTCTCTTTGTCTCTGTGACTCACCCCCCTTCTATCCAGCAGCTCCAATCCCAGCTTCAGGAAGGTTCAAGTGATATGGAGGTGAAGGGCCCCCATCTCAGTCTCTTTGTCTCTGTGACTCACCCCCCTTCTATCCAGCAGCTCCAATCCCAGCTTCAGGAAGGTTTAAGTGATATGGAGTTTAAGGGCCCCCACCTCAGTCTGTCTCTGTGACTCACCCCCCCCTTCTTTCCAGCAGCTCCAATCCCAGCTTCAGCAAGGTTCAAGTGATATGGAGTTTAAGGACCCCACCTCAGTCTCTTTGTCTCTTTGACTCACCCCCCTTCTATCCAGCAGATCCAATCCCAGCTTCAGGAAGGTTCAAGTGATATGGAGTTTAAGGGCCCCCACCTCAGTCTCTTTGTCTCTGTGACTCACCCCCCTTCTATCCAGCACCTCCAATCCCAGCTTCAGCAAGGTTCAAGTGATATGGAGTTTAAGGGCCCGCACCTAAGTTTCTTTGTCTCCGTGATTCACCCCCACTTCTATCCAGCAGCTCCAATCCCAGCTTCAGGAAGGTTCAAGTGATATGGACGTGAAGGGCCCCCACCTCAGTCTCTTTGTCTCTGTGACTCACCCCCCTTCTATCCAGCAGCTCCAATCCCAGCTTCAGGAAGGTTCAAGTGATATGGAGTTTAAGGGCCCCCACCTCAGTCTCTTTGTCTCTGTGACTCACCCCCCTTCTATCCAGCAGCTCCAATCCCAGCTTCAGAAAGGTTCAAGTGATATCGAGTTTGAGGACCCCACCTCAGTCTCTTTGTCTCTGTGACTCACCCCCCTTCTATCCAGCAGCTCCAATCCCAGCTTCAGGAAGGTTCAAGTGATATGGAGTTTAAGGCCCCCCCACCTCAGTCTGTCTCTGTGACTCACCCCCCCTTCTATACAGCAGCTCCAATCCCAGCTTCAGGAAGGTTCAAGTGATATGGAGTTTAAGGGCCCCCACCTCAGTCTGTCTCTGTGACTCACCCCCCTTCTATCCAGCAGCTCCAATCCCAGCTTCAGGAAGGTTCAAGTGATATGGAGTTTAAGGGCCCCCACCTCAGTCTCTTTGTCTCTGTGACTCACCCCCACTTCTATCCAGCAGCTCCAATCCCAGCTTCAGGAAGGTTCAAGTGATATGGAGTTTAAGGGCCCCCACCTCAGTCTGTCTCTGTGACTCACCCCCCCTTCTCTCCAGCAGCTACAATCCCAGCTTCAGAAAGGTTCAAGTGATATGGAGTTTAAGGGCCCCCACCTCAGTCTCTTTGTCTCTGTGACTCACCACCCTTCTATCCAGCAGCTCCAATCCCAGGTTCAGGAAGGTTCAAGTGATATGGAGGTGAAGGGCCCCCACCTCAGTCTGTCTCTGTGACTCACCCCCCCCTTCTATCCAGCAGCTCGAATCCCAGCTTCAGGAAGGTTCAAGTGATATGGAGTTTAAGGGCCCCACCTCAGTCTGTCTCTGTGACTCACCCCCCTTTCTATCCAGCAGCTCCAATCCCAGCTTCAGGAAGGTTCAAGTGATATGGAGTTTAAGGGCCCCCACCTAAGTTTCTTTGTCTCTGTGACTCACCCCCACATCTATCCAGCAGCTCCAATCCCAGCTTCAGGAAGGTTCAAGTGATATGGAGTTTAAGGGCCCCCACCTCAGTCTGTTTCTGTGACTCACCCCCCCTTCTATCCAGCAGCTCCAATCCCAGCTTCAGAAAGGTTCAAGTGATATCGAGTTTAAGGACCCCACCTCAGTCTCTTTGTCTCTGTGACTCACCCCCCTTCTATCCAGCAGCTCCAATCCCAGCTTCAGGAAGATTCAAGTGATATGGAGTTTAAGGGCCCCCACCTCAGTCTGTCTCTGTGACTCACCCCCCCTTCTATCCAGCAGCTCCAATCCCAGCTTCAGGAAGGTTCAAGTGATATGGAGTTTAAGGGCCCCCACCTCAGTCTGTCTCTGTGACTCACCCCCCCTTCTATCCAGCAGCTACAATCCCAGCTTCAGAAAGGTTCAAGTGATATGGAGTTTAAGGGCCCCCACCTCAGTCTGTCTCTGTGACTCACCCCCCCCTTCTATCCAGCAGCTCCAATCCCAGCTTCAGGAAGGTTCAAGTGATATGGAGTTTAAGGGCCCCCACCTCAGTCTGTCTCTGTGACTAAACCCCCCCCCCCTTCTATCCAGCAGCTCCAATCCCAGCTTCAGGAAGGTTCAAGTGATATGGAGTTTAAGGGCCCCCACCTCAGTCTCTTTGTCTCTGTGACTCACCCCCCTTCTATCCAGCAGCTCCAATCCCAGCTTCAGGAAGGTTCAATTGTTATGGAGTTTAAGGGCCCACACCTCAGTCTGTCTCTGTGACTCACCCCCCCTTCTATCCAGCAGCTCCAATCCCACCTTCAGGAAGGTTCAAGTGATATGGAGTTTAAGGACCCCACCTCAGTCTCTTTGTCTCTGTGACTCACCCCCCTTCTATCCAGCAGCTCCAATCCCAGCTTCAGGAAGGTTCAAGTGATATGGAGGTGAAGGGCCCCCACCTCAGTCTGTCTCTGTGACTCACCCCCACTTCTATCCAGCAGCTCCAATCCCAGCTTCAGGAAGGTTCAAGTGATATGGAGTTTAAGGGCCCCCACCTCAGTCTGTCTCTGTGACTCCCCCCCTTCTATCCAGCAGCTCCAATCCCAGCTTCAGGAAGGTTCAAGTGATATGGAGTTTAAGGGCCCCCACCTAAGTTTCTTTGTCTCCGTGACTCACCCCCACTTCTATCCAGCAGCTCCAATCCCAGCTTCAGGAAGGTTCAAGTGATATGGAGTTTAAGGGCCCCCACCTCAGTCTGTTTCTGTGACTCACCCCCCCTTCTATCCAGCAGCTCCAATCCCAGCTTCAGAAAGGTTCAAGTGATATCGAGTTTAAGGACCCCACCTCAGTCTCTTTGTCTCTGTGACTCACCCCCCTTCTATCCAGCAGCTCCAATCCCAGCTTCAGGAAGGTTCAAGTGATATGGAGTTTAAGGGCCCCCACCTCAGTCTGTCTCTGTGACTCACCCCCCCTTCTCTCCAGCAGCTACAATCCCAGCTTCAGAAAGGTTCAAGTGATATGGAGTTTAAGGGCCCCCACCTCAGTCTGTCTCTGTGACTCACCCCCCCCCCTTCTATCCAGCAGCTCCAATCCCAGCTTCAGGAAGGTTCAAGTGATATGGAGTTTAAGGGCCCCCACCTCAGTCTGTCTCTGTGACTAAACCCCCCCCTTCTATCCAGCAGCTCCAATCCCAGCTTCAGGAAGGTTCAAGTGATATGGAGTTTAAGGGCCCCCACCTCAGTCTCTTTGTCTCTGTGACTCACCCCCCTTCTATCCAGCAGCTCCAATCCCAGCTCCAGGAAGGTTCAAGTGATATGGACGTGAAGGGCCCCCACCTCAGTCTCTTTGTCTCTGTGACTCACCCCCCTTCTATCCAGCAGCTCCAATCCCAGCTTCAGGAAGGTTCAAGTGATATGGAGTTTAAGGGCCCCCACCTCAGTCTGTCTCTGTGACTCACCCCCCCTTCTATCCAGCAGCTCCAATCCCAGCTTCAGCAAGGTTCAAGTGATATGGAGTTTAAGGACCCCACCTCAGTCTCTTTGTCTCTTTGACTCACCCCCCTTCTATCCAGCAGATCCAATCCCAGCTTCAGGAAGGTTCAAGTGATATGGAGTTTAAGGGCCCCCACCTCAGTCTCTTAGTCTCTGTGACTCACCCCCCTTCTATCCAGCAGCTCCAATCCCAGCTTCAGGAAGGTTCAAGTGATATGGAGTTTAAGGGCCCCCACCTAAGTTTCTTTGTCTCCGTGACTCACCCCCACTTCTATCCAGCAGCTCCAATCCCAGCTTCAGGAAGGTTCAAGTGATATGGAGTTTAAGGGCCCCCACCTCAGTCTGTTTCTGTGACTCACCCCCCCTTCTATCCAGCAGCTCCAATCCCAGCTTCAGAAAGGTTCAAGTGATATCGAGTTTAAGGACCCCACCTCAGTCTCTTTGTCTCTGTGACTCACCCCCCTTCTATCCAGCAGCTCCAATCCCAGCTTCAGGAAGGTTCAAGTGATATGGAGTTTAAGGCCCCCCCACCTCAGTCTGTCTCTGTGACTCACCCCCCCTTCTATACAGCAGCTCCAATCCCAGCTTCAGGAAGGTTCAAGTGATATGGAGTTTAAGGGCCCCCACCTCAGTCTGTCTCTGTGACTCACCCCCCCTTCTATCCAGCAGCTCCAATCCCAGCTTCAGGAAGGTTCAAGTTATATGGAGTTTAAGGGCCCCCACCTCAGTCTGTCTCTGTGACTCACCCCCCCTTCTCTCCAGCAGCTACAATCCCAGCTTCAGAAAGGTTCAAGTGATATGGAGTTTAAGGGCCCCCACCTCAGTCTGTCTCTGTGACTCACCCCCCCTTCTATCCAGCAGCTCCAATCCCAGCTTCAGGAAGGTTCAAGTGATATGGAGTTTAAGGGCCCCCACCTCAGTCTGTCTCTGTGACTAAACCCCCCCCTTCTATCCAGCAGCTCCAATCCCAGCTTCAGGAAGGTTCAAGTGATATGGAGTTTAAGGGCCCCCACCTCAGTCTGTCTCTGTGACTCACCCCCCCTTCTATCCAGCAGCTCCAATCCCAGCTTCAGGAAGGTTCAAGTGATATGGAGTTTAAGGGCCCCCACCTAAGTTTCTTTGTCTCCGTGACTCACCCCCACTTCTATCCAGCAGCTCCAATCCCAGCTTCAGGAAGGTTCAAGTGATATGGAGTTTAAGGGCCCCCACCTCAGTCTGTCTCTGTGACTCACCCCCCCTTCTATCCAGCAGCTCCAATCCCAGCTTCAGGAAGGTTCAAGTGATATGGATTTTAAGGGCCCCCACCTCAATCTGTCTCTGTGACTCACCCCCCCTTCTATCCAGCAGCTCCAATCCCAGCTTCAGGAAGGTTCAAGTGATATGGAGTTTAAGGGCCCCCAACTCAGTCTCTTTGTCTCTGTGACTCACCCCCACTTCTATCCAGCAGCTCCAATCCCAGCTTCAGGAAGGTTCAAGTGATATGGAGTTTAAGGGCCCCCACCTCAGTCTCTTTGTCTCTGTGACTCACCCCCCTTCTATCCAGCAGCTCCAATCCCAGCTCCAGGAAGGTTCAAGTGATATGGACGTGAAGGGCCCCCACCTCAGTCTCTTTGTCTCTGTGACTCACCCCCCTTCTATCCAGCAGCTCCAATCCCAGCTTCAGGAAGGTTCAAGTGATATGGAGTTTAAGGCCCCCCACCTAAATTTCTTTGTCTCCGTGACTCACCCCCACTTCTATCCAGCAGCTCCAATCCCAGCTTCAGGAAGGTTCAAGTGATATGGAGTTTAAGGGCCCCCACCTCAGTCTGTCTCTGTGACTCACCCCCCCTTCTCTCCAGCAGCTACAATCCCAGCTTCAGAAAGGTTCAAGTGATATGGAGGTTAAGGGCCCCCACCTCAGTCTGTCTCTGTGACTCACCCCCCCTTCTATCCAGCAGCTCCAATCCCAGCTGCAGAAAGGTTCAAGTGATATGGAGTTTAAGGGGCCCCACCTCAGTCTGTCTCTGTGACTCACCCCCCCCTTCTATCCAGCAGCTCCAATCCCAGCTTCAGGAAGGTTCAAGTGATATGG
Source organism: Natrix helvetica (assembly GCF_964273705.1). NCBI lineage: Eukaryota > Metazoa > Chordata > Lepidosauria > Squamata > Natricidae > Natrix > Natrix helvetica. The sequence goes on along the minus strand of NC_138555.1, from coordinate 54,512,859 downwards.
AGTTTAAGGGCCCCCACCTCAGTCTCTTTGTCTCTGTGACTCACCCCCCTTCTATCCAGCAGCTCCAATCCCAGCTTCAGGAAGGTTCAAGTGATATGGAGGTGAAGGGCCCCCATCTCAGTCTCTTTGTCTCTGTGACTCACCCCCCTTCTATCCAGCAGCTCCAATCCCAGCTTCAGGAAGGTTTAAGTGATATGGAGTTTAAGGGCCCCCACCTCAGTCTGTCTCTGTGACTCACCCCCCCCTTCTTTCCAGCAGCTCCAATCCCAGCTTCAGCAAGGTTCAAGTGATATGGAGTTTAAGGACCCCACCTCAGTCTCTTTGTCTCTTTGACTCACCCCCCTTCTATCCAGCAGATCCAATCCCAGCTTCAGGAAGGTTGAAGTGATATGGAGTTTAAGGGCCCCCACCTCAGTCTCTTTGTCTCTGTGACTCACCCCCCTTCTATCCAGCACCTCCAATCCCAGCTTCAGCAAGGTTCAAGTGATATGGAGTTTAAGGGCCCGCACCTAAGTTTCTTTGTCTCCGTGATTCACCCCCACTTCTATCCAGCAGCTCCAATCCCAGCTTCAGGAAGGTTCAAGTGATATGGACGTGAAGGGCCCCCACCTCAGTCTCTTTGTCTCTGTGACTCACCCCCCTTCTATCCAGCAGCTCCAATCCCAGCTTCAGGAAGGTTCAAGTGATATGGAGTTTAAGGGCCCCCACCTCAGTCTCTTTGTCTCTGTGACTCACCCCCCTTCTATCCAGCAGCTCCAATCCCAGCTTCAGAAAGGTTCAAGTGATATCGAGTTTGAGGACCCCACCTCAGTCTCTTTGTCTCTGTGACTCACCCCCCTTCTATCCAGCAGCTCCAATCCCAGCTTCAGGAAGGTTCAAGTGATATGGAGTTTAAGGCCCCCCCACCTCAGTCTGTCTCTGTGACTCACCCCCCCTTCTATACAGCAGCTCCAATCCCAGCTTCAGGAAGGTTCAAGTGATATGGAGTTTAAGGGCCCCCACCTCAGTCTGTCTCTGTGACTCACCCCCCTTCTATCCAGCAGCTCCAATCCCAGCTTCAGGAAGGTTCAAGTGATATGGAGTTTAAGGGCCCCCACCTCAGTCTCTTTGTCTCTGTGACTCACCCCCACTTCTATCCAGCAGCTCCAATCCCAGCTTCAGGAAGGTTCAAGTGATATGGAGTTTAAGGGCCCCCACCTCAGTCTGTCTCTGTGACTCACCCCCCCTTCTCTCCAGCAGCTACAATCCCAGCTTCAGAAAGGTTCAAGTGATATGGAGTTTAAGGGCCCCCACCTCAGTCTGTCTCTGTGACTAACCCCCCCCCCTTCTATCCAGCAGCTCCAATCCTAGCTTCAGGAAGGTTCAAGTGATATGGAGTTTAAGGGCCCCCACCTCAGTCTCTTTGTCTCTGTGACTCACCCCCCTTCTATCCAGCAGCTCCAATCCCAGCTCCAGGAAGGTTCAAGTGATATGGACGTGAAGGGCCCCCACCTCAGTCTCTTTGTCTCTGTGACTCACCCCCCTTCTATCCAGCAGCTCCAATCCCAGCTTCAGGAAGGTTCAAGTGATATGGAGTTTAAGGGCCCCCACCTAAGTTTCTTTGTCTCCGTGACTCACCCCCACTTCTATCCATCAGCTCCAATCCCAGCTTCAGGAAGGTTCAAGTGATATGGAGTTTAAGGGCCCCCACCTCAGTCTGTCTCTGTGACTCACCCCCCCTTCTCTCCAGCAGCTCCAATCCCAGCTTCAGAAAGGTTCAAGTGATATGGAGTTTAAGGGCCCCCACCTCAGTCTGTCTCTGTGACTCACCCCCCCTTCTATCCAGCAGCTCCAATCCCAGCTGCAGAAAGGTTCAAGTGATATGGAGTTTAAGGGGCCCCACCTAAGTCTGTCTCTGTGACTCACCCCCCCCTTCTATCCAGCAGCTCCAATCCCAGCTTCAGGAAGGTTCAAGTGATATGGAGTTTAAGGGCCCCCACCTCAGTCTGTCTCTGTGACTCACCCCCCCTTCTTTCCAGCAGCTCCAATCCCAGCTTCAGCAAGGTTCAAGTGATATGGAGTTTAAGGACCCCACCTCAGTCTCTTTGTCTCTGTGACTCACCCCCCTTCTATCCAGCAACTCCAATCCCAGCTTCAGGAAGGTTTAAGTGATATGGAGTTTAAGGGCCCCCACCTCAGTCTCTTTGTCTCTGTGACTCACCCCCCTTCTATCCAGCAGCTCCAATCCCAGCTTCAGGAAGGTTCAAGTGATATGGAGTTTAAGGGCCCCCACCTAAGTTTCTTTGTCTCCGTGATTCACCCCCACTTCTATCCAGCAGCTCCAATCCCAGCTTCAGGAAGGTTCAAGTGATATGGAGGTGAAGGGCCCCCACCTCAGTCTCTTTGTCTCTGTGACTCACCCCCCTTCTATCCAGCAGCTCCAATCCCAGCTTCAGGAAGGTTCAAGTGATATGGAGTTTAAGGGCCCCCACCTCAGTCTGTCTCTGTGACTCACCCCCCCTTCTATCCAGCAGCTCCAATCCCAGCTTTAGGAAGGTTCAAGTGATATGGAGTATAAGGGCCCCCACCTCAGTCTCTTTGTCTCTGTGACTCACCCCCTTCTATCCAGCAGCTCCAATCCCAGCTTCAGGAAAGTTCAAGTGATATGGAGTTTAAGGGCCCCCACCTCAGTCTGTCTCTGTGACTCACCCCCCCTTCTATCCAGCAGCTCCAATCCCACCTTCAGGAAGGTTCAAGTGATATGGAGTTTAAGGGCCCCCACCTCAGTCTCTTTGTCTCTGTGACTTACCCCCCTTCTATCCAGCAGCTCCAATCCCAGCTTCAGAAAGGTTCAAGTGATATGGAGTTTAAGGACCCCACCTCAGTCTCTTTGTCTCTGTGACTCACCCCCCTTCTATCCAGCAGCTCCAATCCCAGCTTCAGGAAGGTTCAAGTGATATGGAGGTGAAGGGCCCCCACCTCAGTCTGTCTCTGTGACTCACCCCCACTTCTATCCAGCAGCTCCAATCCCAGCTTCAGGAAGGTTCAAGTGATATGGAGTTTAAGGGCCCCCACCTCAGTCTGTCTCTGTGACTCCCCCCCTTCTATCCAGCAGCTCCAATCCCAGCTTCAGGAAGGTTCAAGTGATATGGAGTTTAAGGGCCCCCACCTAAGTTTCTTTGTCTCCGTGACTCACCCCCACTTCTATCCAGCAGCTCCAATCCCAGCTTCAGGAAGGTTCAAGTGATATGGAGTTTAAGGGCCCCCACCTCAGTCTGTTTCTGTGACTCACCCCCCCTTCTATCCAGTAGCTCCAATCCCAGCTTCAGAAAGGTTCAAGTGATATCGAGTTTAAGGACCCCACCTCAGTCTCTTTGTCTCTGTGACTCACCCCCCTTCTATCCAGCAGCTCCAATCCCAGCTTCAGGAAGGTTCAAGTGATATGGAGTTTAAGGGCCCCCACCTCAGTCTGTCTCTGTGACTCACCCCCCCTTCTCTCCAGCAGCTACAATCCCAGCTTCAGAAAGGTTCAAGTGATATGGAGTTTAAGGGCCCCCACCTCAGTCTGTCTCTGTGACTCACCCCCCCCCCCTTCTATCCAGCAGCTCCAATCCCAGCTTCAGGAAGGTTCAAGTGATATGGAGTTTAAGGGCCCCCACCTCAGTCTGTCTCTGTGACTAAACCCCCCCCTTCTATCCAGCAGCTCCAATCCCAGCTTCAGGAAGGTTCAAGTGATATGGAGTTTAAGGGCCCCCACCTCAGTCTCTTTGTCTCTGTGACTCACCCCCCTTCTATCCAGCAGCTCCAATCCCAGCTCCAGGAAGGTTCAAGTGATATGGACGTGAAGGGCCCCCACCTCAGTCTCTTTGTCTCTGTGACTCACCCCCCTTCTATCCAGCAGCTCCAATCCCAGCTTCAGGAAGGTTCAAGTGATATGGAGTTTAAGGGCCCCCACCTCAGTCTGTCTCTGTGACTCACCCCCCCTTCTATCCAGCAGCTCCAATCCCAGCTTCAGCAAGGTTCAAGTGATATGGAGTTTAAGGACCCCACCTCAGTCTCTTTGTCTCTTTGACTCACCCCCCTTCTATCCAGCAGATCCAATCCCAGCTTCAGGAAGGTTCAAGTGATATGGAGTTTAAGGGCCCCCACCTCAGTCTCTTTGTCTCTGTGACTCACCCCCCTTCTATCCAGCAGCTCCAATCCCAGCTTCAGGAAGGTTCAAGTGATATGGAGTTTAAGGGCCCCCACCTAAGTTTCTTTGTCTCCGTGACTCACCCCCACTTCTATCCAGCAGCTCCAATCCCAGCTTCAGGAAGGTTCAAGTGATATGGAGTTTAAGGCCCCCCCACCTCAGTCTGTCTCTGTGACTCACCCCCCCTTCTATACAGCAGCTCCAATCCCAGCTTCAGGAAGGTTCAAGTGATATGGAGTTTAAGGGCCCCCACCTCAGTCTGTCTCTGTGACTCACCCCCCCTTCTATCCAGCAGCTCCAATCCCAGCTTCAGGAAGGTTCAAGTTATATGGAGTTTAAGGGCCCCCACCTCAGTCTGTCTCTGTGACTCACCCCCCCTTCTCTCCAGCAGCTACAATCCCAGCTTCAGAAAGGTTCAAGTGATATGGAGTTTAAGGGCCCCCACCTCAGTCTGTCTCTGTGACTCACCCCCCCTTCTATCCAGCAGCTCCAATCCCAGCTTCAGGAAGGTTCAAGTGATATGGAGTTTAAGGGCCCCCACCTCAGTCTGTCTCTGTGACTAAACCCCCCCCCTTCTATCCAGCAGCTCCAATCCCAGCTTCAGGAAGGTTCAAGTGATATGGAGTTTAAGGGCCCCCACCTCAGTCTGTCTCTGTGACTCACCCCCCCTTCTATCCAGCAGCTCCAATCCCAGCTTCAGGAAGGTTCAAGTGATATGGAGTTTAAGGGCCCCCACCTAAGTTTCTTTGTCTCCGTGACTCACCCCCACTTCTATCCAGCAGCTCCAATCCCAGCTTCAGGAAGGTTCAAGTGATATGGAGTTTAAGGGCCCCCACCTCAGTCTGTCTCTGTGACTCACCCCCCCTTCTATCCAGCAGCTCCAATCCCAGCTTCAGGAAGGTTCAAGTGATATGGAGTTTAAGGGCCCCCACCTCAATCTGTCTCTGTGACTCACCCCCCCTTCTATCCAGCAGCTCCAATCCCAGCTTCAGGAAGGATCAAGTGATATGGAGTTTAAGGGCCCCCAACTCAGTCTCTTTGTCTCTGTGACTCACCCCCACTTCTATCCAGCAGCTCCAATCCCAGCTTCAGGAAGGTTCAAGTGATATGGAGTTTAAGGGCCCCCACCTCAGTCTCTTTGTCTCTGTGACTCACCCCCCTTCTATCCAGCAGCTCCAATCCCAGCTCCAGGAAGGTTCAAGTGATATGGACGTGAAGGGCCCCCACCTCAGTCTCTTTGTCTCTGTGACTCACCCCCCTTCTATCCAGCAGCTCCAATCCCAGCTTCAGGAAGGTTCAAGTGATATGGAGTTTAAGGGCCCCCACCTAAATTTCTTTGTCTCCGTGACTCACCCCCACTTCTATCCAGCAGCTCCAATCCCAGCTTCAGGAAGGTTCAAGTGATATGGAGTTTAAGGGCCCCCACCTCCGTCTGTCTCTGTGACTCACCCCCCCTTCTCTCCAGCAGCTACAATCCCAGCTTCAGAAAGGTTCAAGTGATATGGAGGTTAAGGGCCCCCACCTCAGTCTGTCTCTGTGACTCACCCCCCCTTCTATCCAGCAGCTCCAATCCCAGCTGCAGAAAGGTTCAAGTGATATGGAGTTTAAGGGGCCCCACCTCAGTCTGTCTCTGTGACTCACCCCCCCCTTCTATCCAGCAGCTCCAATCCCAGCTTCAGGAAGGTTCAAGTGATATGGAGTTTAAGGGCCCCCACCTCAGTCTCTTTGTCTCTGTGACTCACCCCCCTTCTATCCAGCAGCTCCAATCCCAGCTTCAGGAAGGTTCAAGTGATATGGAGGTGAAGGGCCCCCATCTCAGTCTCTTTGTCTCTGTGACTCACCCCCCTTCTATCCAGCAGCTCCAATCCCAGCTTCAGGAAGGTTTAAGTGATATGGAGTTTAAGGGCCCCCACCTCAGTCTGTCTCTGTGACTCACCCCCCCCCTTCTTTCCAGCAGCTCCAATCCCAGCTTCAGCAAGGTTCAAGTGATATGGAGTTTAAGGACCCCACCTCAGTCTCTTTGTCTCTTTGACTCACCCCCCTTCTATCCAGCAGATCCAATCCCAGCTTCAGGAAGGTTGAAGTGATATGGAGTTTAAGGGCCCCCACCTCAGTCTCTTTGTCTCTGTGACTCACCCCCCTTCTATCCAGCACCTCCAATCCCAGCTTCAGCAAGGTTCAAGTGATATGGAGTTTAAGGGCCCGCACCTAAGTTTCTTTGTCTCCGTGATTCACCCCCACTTCTATCCAGCAGCTCCAATCCCAGCTTCAGGAAGGTTCAAGTGATATGGACGTGAAGGGCCCCCACCTCAGTCTCTTTGTCTCTGTGACTCACCCCCCTTCTATCCAGCAGCTCCAATCCCAGCTTCAGGAAGGTTCAAGTGATATGGAGTTTAAGGGCCCCCACCTCAGTCTCTTTGTCTCTGTGACTCACCCCCCTTCTATCCAGCAGCTCCAATCCCAGCTTCAGAAAGGTTCAAGTGATATCGAGTTTGAGGACCCCACCTCAGTCTCTTTGTCTCTGTGACTCACCCCCCTTCTATCCAGCAGCTCCAATCCCAGCTTCAGGAAGGTTCAAGTGATATGGAGTTTAAGGCCCCCCCACCTCAGTCTGTCTCTGTGACTCACCCCCCCTTCTATACAGCAGCTCCAATCCCAGCTTCAGGAAGGTTCAAGTGATATGGAGTTTAAGGGCCCCCACCTCAGTCTGTCTCTGTGACTCACCCCCCTTCTATCCAGCAGCTCCAATCCCAGCTTCAGGAAGGTTCAAGTGATATGGAGTTTAAGGGCCCCCACCTCAGTCTCTTTGTCTCTGTGACTCACCCCCACTTCTATCCAGCAGCTCCAATCCCAGCTTCAGGAAGGTTCAAGTGATATGGAGTTTAAGGGCCCCCACCTCAGTCTGTCTCTGTGACTCACCCCCCCTTCTCTCCAGCAGCTACAATCCCAGCTTCAGAAAGGTTCAAGTGATATGGAGTTTAAGGGCCCCCACCTCAGTCTGTCTCTGTGACTAACCCCCCCCCCTTCTATCCAGCAGCTCCAATCCTAGCTTCAGGAAGGTTCAAGTGATATGGAGTTTAAGGGCCCCCACCTCAGTCTCTTTGTCTCTGTGACTCACCCCCCTTCTATCCAGCAGCTCCAATCCCAGCTCCAGGAAGGTTCAAGTGATATGGACGTGAAGGGCCCCCACCTCAGTCTCTTTGTCTCTGTGACTCACCCCCCTTCTATCCAGCAGCTCCAATCCCAGCTTCAGGAAGGTTCAAGTGATATGGAGTTTAAGGGCCCCCACCTAAGTTTCTTTGTCTCCGTGACTCACCCCCACTTCTATCCATCAGCTCCAATCCCAGCTTCAGGAAGGTTCAAGTGATATGGAGTTTAAGGGCCCCCACCTCAGTCTGTCTCTGTGACTCACCCCCCCTTCTCTCCAGCAGCTCCAATCCCAGCTTCAGAAAGGTTCAAGTGATATGGAGTTTAAGGGCCCCCACCTCAGTCTGTCTCTGTGACTCACCCCCCCTTCTATCCAGCAGCTCCAATCCCAGCTGCAGAAAGGTTCAAGTGATATGGAGTTTAAGGGGCCCCACCTAAGTCTGTCTCTGTGACTCACCCCCCCCTTCTATCCAGCAGCTCCAATCCCAGCTTCAGGAAGGTTCAAGTGATATGGAGTTTAAGGGCCCCCACCTCAGTCTGTCTCTGTGACTCACCCCCCCTTCTTTCCAGCAGCTCCAATCCCAGCTTCAGCAAGGTTCAAGTGATATGGAGTTTAAGGACCCCACCTCAGTCTCTTTGTCTCTGTGACTCACCCCCCTTCTATCCAGCAGCTCCAATCCCAGCTTCAGGAAGGTTTAAGTGATATGGAGTTTAAGGGCCCCCACCTCAGTCTCTTTGTCTCTGTGACTCACCCCCCTTCTATCCAGCAGCTCCAATCCCAGCTTCAGGAAGGTTCAAGTGATATGGAGTTTAAGGGCCCCCACCTAAGTTTCTTTGTCTCCGTGATTCACCCCCACTTCTATCCAGCAGCTCCAATCCCAGCTTCAGGAAGGTTCAAGTGATATGGAGGTGAAGGGCCCCCACCTCAGTCTCTTTGTCTCTGTGACTCACCCCCCTTCTATCCAGCAGCTCCAATCCCAGCTTCAGGAAGGTTCAAGTGATATGGAGTTTAAGGGCCCCCACCTCAGTCTGTCTCTGTGACTCACCCCCCCTTCTATCCAGCAGCTCCAATCCCAGCTTTAGGAAGGTTCAAGTGATATGGAGTATAAGGGCCCCCACCTCAGTCTCTTTGTCTCTGTGACTCACCCCCTTCTATCCAGCAGCTCCAATCCCAGCTTCAGGAAAGTTCAAGTGATATGGAGTTTAAGGGCCCCCACCTCAGTCTGTCTCTGTGACTCACCCCCCCTTCTATCCAGCAGCTCCAATCCCACCTTCAGGAAGGTTCAAGTGATATGGAGTTTAAGGGCCCCCACCTCAGTCTCTTTGTCTCTGTGACTTACCCCCCTTCTATCCAGCAGCTCCAATCCCAGCTTCAGAAAGGTTCAAGTGATATGGAGTTTAAGGACCCCACCTCAGTCTCTGTCTCTGTGACTCACCCCCCTTCTATCCAGCAGCTCCAATCCAAGCTTCAGGAAGGTTCAAGTGATATGGAGTTTAAGGGCCCCCACCTCAGTCTGTCTCTGTTACTCACCCCCCCTTCTATCCAGCAGCTCCAATCCCAGCTTCAGGAAGGTTCAAGTTATATGGAGTTTAAGGGCCCCCACCTCAGTCTATCTCTGTGACTCACCCCCCCTTCTATCCAGCAGCTCCAATCCCAGCTTCAGAAAGGTTCAAGTGATATGGAGTTTAAGGGGCCCCACCTCAGTCTCTTTGTCTCTGTGACTCACCCCCCCCTTCTATCCAGCAGCTCCAATCCCAGCTTCAGGAAGGTTCAAGTGATATGGAGTTTAAGGGCCCCCACCTCAGTCTGTCTCTGTCACTCACCCCCCCTTCTATCCAGCAGCTCCAATCCCAGCTTCAGGAAGGTTCAAGTGATATGGAGTTTAAGGGCCCCCACCTCAGTCTCTTTGTCTCTGTGACTCACCCCCCATTCTATCCAGCAGCTCCAATCCCAGCTTCAGGAAGGTTCAAGTGATATGGAGGTGAAGGGCCCCCACATCAGTCTCTTTGTCTCTGTGACTCACCCCCCCTTCTATCCAGCAGCTCCAATCCCAGCTTCAGGAAGGTTCAAGTGATATGGAGTTTAAGGGCCCCTACCTCAGTCTGTCTCTGTGACTCACCCCCCCTTCTCTCCAGCAGCTCCAATCCCAGCTTCAGGAAGGTTCAAGTGATATGGAGTTTAAGGGCCCCCACCTCAGTCTGTCTCTGTGACTCACCCCCCCTTCTATCCAGCAGCTCCAATCCCAGCTTCAGGAAGGTTCAAGTGATATGGAGTTTAAGGGCCCCCACCTCAGTCTCTTTGTCTCTGTGACTTACCCCCCTTCTATCCAGCAGCTCCAATCCCAGCTTCAGAAAGGTTCAAGTGATATGGAGTTTAAGGACCCCACCTCAGTCTCTGTCTCTGTGACTCACCCCCCTTCTATCCAGCAGCTCCAATCCAAGCTTCAGGAAGGTTCAAGTGATATGGAGTTTAAGGGCCCCCACCTCAGTCTGTCTCTGTTACTCACCCCCCCCCCTTCTATCCAGCAGCTCCAATCCCAGCTTCAGGAAGGTTCAAGTTATATGGAGTTTAAGGGCCCCCACCTCAGTCTATCTCTGTGACTCACCCCCCCTTCTATCCAGCAGCTCCAATCCCAGCTTCAGAAAGGTTCAAGTGATATGGAGTTTAAGGGGCCCCACCTCAGTCTCTTTGTCTCTGTGACTCACCCCCCCCTTCTATCCAGCAGCTCCAATCCCAGCTTCAGGAAGGTTCAAGTGATATGGAGTTTAAGGGCCCCCACCTCAGTCTGTCTCTGTCACTCACCCCCCCTTCTATCCAGCAGCTCCAATCCCAGCTTCAGGAAGGTTCAAGTGATATGGAGTTTAAGGGCCCCCACCTCAGTCTCTTTGTCTCTGTGACTCACCCCCCATTCTATCCAGCAGCTCCAATCCCAGCTTCAGGAAGGTTCAAGTGATATGGAGGTGAAGGGCCCCCACATCAGTCTCTTTGTCTCTGTGACTCACCCCCCCTTCTATCCAGCAGCTCCAATCCCAGCTTCAGGAAGGTTCAAGTGATATGGAGTTTAAGGGCCCCTACCTCAGTCTGTCTCTGTGACTCACCCCCCTTCTCTCCAGCAGCTCCAATCCCAGCTTCAGGAAGGTTCAAGTGATATGGAGTTTAAGGGCCCCCACCTCAGTCTGTCTCTGTGACTCACCCCCCCCTTCTATCCAGCAGCTCCAATCCCAGCTTCAGGAAGGTTCAAGTGATATGGAGTTTAAGGGCCCCCACCTCAGTCTCTTTGTCTCTGTGACTCACCCCCCATTCTATCCAGCAGCTCCAATCCCAGCTTCAGGAAGGTTCAAGTGATATGGAGGTGAAGGGCCCCCACATCAGTCTCTTTGTCTCTGTGACTCACCCCCCCTTCTATCCAGCAGCTCCAATCCCAGCTTCAGGAAGGTTCAAGTGATATGGAGTTTAAGGGCCCCCACCTCAGTCTGTCTCTGTGACTCACCCCCCCTTCTCTCCAGCAGCTACAATCCCAGCTTCAGAAAGGTTCAAGTGATATGGAGTTTAAGGGCCCCCACCTCAGTCTGTCTCTGTGACTCACCCCCCCTTCTATCCAGCAGCTCCAATCCCAGCTGCAGAAAGGTTCAAGTGATATGGAGTTTAAGGGGCCCCACCTCAGTCTGTCTCTGTCACTAACCCCCCCCCCCCCGTTCTATCCAGCAGCTCCAATCCCAGCTTCAGAAAGGTTCAAGTGATATGGAGTTTAAGGACCCCACCTCAGTCTCTTTGTCTCTGTGACTCACCCCCCTTCTATCCAGCAGCTCCAATCCCAGCTTCAGGAAGGTTCAAGTGATATGGAGTTTAAGGGCCCCCACCTCAGTCTCTTTGTCTCTGTGACTCACCCCCCTTCTATCCAGCAGCTCCAATCCCAGCTTCAGGAAGGTTCAAGTGATATGGAGTTTAAGGGGCCCCACCTCAGTCTGTCTCTGTGACTAACCCCCCCCCCCGTTCTATCCAGCAGCTCCAATCCCAGCTTCAGGAAGGTTCAAGTGATATGGAGTTTAAGGGCCCCCACCTCAGTCTGTCTCTGTGACTCACCCCCCCTTCTTTCCAGCAGCTCCAATCCCAGCTTCAGCAAGGTTCAAGTGATATGGAGTTTAAGGACCCCACCTCAGTCTCTTTGTCTCTGTGACTCACCCCCCTTCTATCCAGCAGCTCCAATCCCAGCTTCAGAAAGGTTCAAGTGATATGGAGTTTAAGGACCCCACCTCAGTCTCTTTGTCTCTGTGACTCACCCCACTTCTATCCAGCAGCTCCAATCCCAGCTTCAGGAAGGTTCAAGTGATATGGAGTTTAAGGGCCCCCACCTCAGTCTGTCTTTGTGACTCACCCCCCCTTCTATCCAGCAGCTCCAATCCCAGCTTCAGGAAGGTTCAAGTGATATGGAGTTTAAGGGCCCCCACCTCAGTCTGTCTCTGTGACTCAACCCCCCTTCTATCCAGCAGCTCCAATCCCAGCTTCAGGAAGGTTCAAGTGATATGGAGTTTAAGGGCCCCCACCTCAGTCTGTCTCTGTGACTCACCCCCCCTTCTATCCAGCAGCTCCAATCCCAGCTTCAGGAAGGTTCAAGTGATATGGAGTTTAAGGGCCCCCACCTCAGTCTCTTTGTCTCTGTGACTCACCCCCCTTCTATCCAGCAGCTCCAATCCCAGCTTCAGGAAGGTTCAAGTGATATGGAGTTTAAGGGCCCCCACCTCAGTCTGTCTCTGTGACTAAACCCCCCCCCCTTCTATCCAGCAGCTCCAATCCCAGCTTCAGGAAGGTTCAAGTGATATGGAGTTTAAGGGCCCCCACCTCAGTCTGTCTCTGTGACTCACCCCCCCTTCTATCCAGCAGCTCCAATCCTAGCTTCAGGAAGGTTCAAGTGATATGGAGTTTAAGGGCCCACACCTCAGTCTCTTTGTCTCTTTGACTCACCCCCCTTCTATCCAGCAGCTCCAATCCCAGCTCCAGGAAGGTTCAAGTGATATGGACGTGAAGGGCCCCCACCTCAGTCTCTTTGTCTCTGTGACTCACCCCCCTTCTATCCAGCAGCTCCAATCCCAGCTTCAGGAAGGTTCAAGTGATATGGAGTTTAAGGGCCCCCACCTCAGTCTCTTTGTCTTTGTGACTCACCCCCCTTCTCTCCAGCAGCTCCAATCCCAGCTCCAGGAAGGTTCAAGTGATATGGACGTGAAGGGCCCCCACCTCAGTCTCTTTGTCTCTGTGACTCACCCCCCTTCTATCCAGCAGCTCCAATCCCAGCTTCAGGAAGGTTCAAGTGATATGGAGTTTAAGGGCCCCCACCTCAGTCTGTCTCTGTGACTCACCCCCCCTTCTATCCAGCAGCTCCAATCCCAGCTTCAGAAAGGTTCAAGTGATATGGAGTTTAAGGACCCCACCTCAGTCTCTTTGTCTCTGTGACTCACCCCACTTCTATCCAGCAGCTCCAATCCCAGCTTCAGGAAGGTTCAAGTGATATGGAGTTTAAGGGCCCCCACCTCAGTCTGTCTTTGTGACTCACCCCCCCTTCTATCCAGCAGCTCCAATCCCAGCTTCAGGAAGGTTCAAGTGATATGGAGTTTAAGGGCCCCCACCTCAGTCTGTCTCTGTGACTCAACCCCCCTTCTATCCAGCAGCTCCAATCCCAGCTTCAGGAAGGTTCAAGTGATATGGAGTTTAAGGGCCCCCACCTCAGTCTGTCTCTGTGACTCACCCCCCCTTCTATCCAGCAGCTCCAATCCCAGCTTCAGGAAGGTTCAAGTGATATGGAGTTTAAGGGCCCCCACCTCAGTCTCTTTGTCTCTGTGACTCACCCCCCTTCTATCCAGCAGCTCCAATCCCAGCTTCAGGAAGGTTCAAGTGATATGGAGTTTAAGGGCCCCCACCTCAGTCTGTCTCTGTGACTAAACCCCCCCCCCTTCTATCCAGCAGCTCCAATCCCAGCTTCAGGAAGGTTCAAGTGATATGGAGTTTAAGGGCCCCCACCTCAGTCTGTCTTTGTGACTCACCCCCCCTTCTATCCAGCAGCTCCAATCCCAGCTTCAGGAAGGTTCAAGTGATATGGAGTTTAAGGGCCCCCACCTCAGTCTCTTTGTCTTTGTGACTCACCCCCCTTCTCTCCAGCAGCTCCAATCCCAGCTCCAGGAAGGTTCAAGTGATATGGACGTGAAGGGCCCCCACCTCAGTCTCTTTGTCTCTGTGACTCACCCCCTTTCTATCCAGCAGCTCCAATCCCAGCTTCAGGAAGGTTCAAGTGATATGGAGTTTAAGGGCCCCCACCTCAGTCTGTCTCTGTGACTCACCCCCCCTTCTTTCCAGCAGCTCCAATCCCAGCTTCAGCAAGGTTCAAGTGATATGGAGTTTAAGGACCCCACCTCAGTCTCTTTGTCTCTGTGACTCACCCCCCTTCTATCCAGCAGCTCCAATCCCAGCTTCAGAAAGGTTCAAGTGATATGGAGTTTAAGGACCCCACCTCAGTCTCTTTGTCTCTGTGACTCACCCCACTTCTATCCAGCAGCTCCAATCCCAGCTTCAGGAAGGTTCAAGTGATATGGAGTTTAAGGGCCCCCACCTCAGTCTGTCTTTGTGACTCACCCCCCCTTCTATCCAGCAGCTCCAATCCCAGCTTCAGGAAGGTTCAAGTGATATGGAGTTTAAGGGCCCCCACCTCAGTCTGTCTCTGTGACTCAACCCCCCTTCTATCCAGCAGCTCCAATCCCAGCTTCAGGAAGGTTCAAGTGATATGGAGTTTAAGGGCCCCCACCTCAGTCTGTCTCTGTGACTCACCCCCCCTTCTATCCAGCAGCTCCAATCCCAGCTTCAGGAAGGTTCAAGTGATATGGAGTTTAAGGGCCCCCACCTCAGTCTCTTTGTCTCTGTGACTCACCCCCCTTCTATCCAGCAGCTCCAATCCCAGCTTCAGGAAGGTTCAAGTGATATGGAGTTTAAGGGCCCCCACCTCAGTCTGTCTCTGTGACTAAACCCCCCCCCCTTCTATCCAGCAGCTCCAATCCCAGCTTCAGGAAGGTTCAAGTGATATGGAGTTTAAGGGCCCCCACCTCAGTCTGTCTCTGTGACTCACCCCCCCTTCTATCCAGCAGCTCCAATCCTAGCTTCAGGAAGGTTCAAGTGATATGGAGTTTAAGGGCCCACACCTCAGTCTCTTTGTCTCTTTGACTCACCCCCCTTCTATCCAGCAGCTCCAATCCCAGCTCCAGGAAGGTTCAAGTGATATGGACGTGAAGGGCCCCCACCTCAGTCTCTTTGTCTCTGTGACTCACCCCCCTTCTATCCAGCAGCTCCAATCCCAGCTTCAGGAAGGTTCAAGTGATATGGAGTTTAAGGGCCCCCACCTCAGTCTCTTTGTCTTTGTGACTCACCCCCCTTCTCTCCAGCAGCTCCAATCCCAGCTCCAGGAAGGTTCAAGTGATATGGACGTGAAGGGCCCCCACCTCAGTCTCTTTGTCTCTGTGACTCACCCCCCTTCTATCCAGCAGCTCCAATCCCAGCTTCAGGAAGGTTCAAGTGATATGGAGTTTAAGGGCCCCCACCTCAGTCTGTCTCTGTGACTCACCCCCCCTTCTATCCAGCAGCTCCAATCCCAGCTTCAGAAAGGTTCAAGTGATATGGAGTTTAAGGACCCCACCTCAGTCTCTTTGTCTCTGTGACTCACCCCACTTCTATCCAGCAGCTCCAATCCCAGCTTCAGGAAGGTTCAAGTGATATGGAGTTTAAGGGCCCCCACCTCAGTCTGTCTTTGTGACTCACCCCCCCTTCTATCCAGCAGCTCCAATCCCAGCTTCAGGAAGGTTCAAGTGATATGGAGTTTAAGGGCCCCCACCTCAGTCTGTCTCTGTGACTCAACCCCCCTTCTATCCAGCAGCTCCAATCCCAGCTTCAGGAAGGTTCAAGTGATATGGAGTTTAAGGGCCCCCACCTCAGTCTGTCTCTGTGACTCACCCCCCCTTCTATCCAGCAGCTCCAATCCCAGCTTCAGGAAGGTTCAAGTGATATGGAGTTTAAGGGCCCCCACCTCAGTCTCTTTGTCTCTGTGACTCACCCCCCTTCTATCCAGCAGCTCCAATCCCAGCTTCAGGAAGGTTCAAGTGATATGGAGTTTAAGGGCCCCCACCTCAGTCTGTCTCTGTGACTAAACCCCCCCCCCTTCTATCCAGCAGCTCCAATCCCAGCTTCAGGAAGGTTCAAGTGATATGGAGTTTAAGGGCCCCCACCTCAGTCTGTCTTTGTGACTCACCCCCCCTTCTATCCAGCAGCTCCAATCCCAGCTTCAGGAAGGTTCAAGTGATATGGAGTTTAAGGGCCCCCACCTCAGTCTCTTTGTCTTTGTGACTCACCCCCCTTCTCTCCAGCAGCTCCAATCCCAGCTCCAGGAAGGTTCAAGTGATATGGACGTGAAGGGCCCCCACCTCAGTCTCTTTGTCTCTGTGACTCACCCCCTTTCTATCCAGCAGCTCCAATCCCAGCTTCAGGAAGGTTCAAGTGATATGGAGTTTAAGGGCCCCCACCTCAGTCTGTCTCTGTGACTCACCCCCCCTTCTATCCAGCAGCTCCAATCCCAGCTTCAGAAAGGTTCAAGTGATATGGAGTTTAAGGACCCCACCTCAGTCTCTTTGTCTCTGTGACTCACCCCCCTTCTATCCAGCAGCTCCAATCCCAGCTTCAGGAAGGTTCAAGTGATATGGAGTTTAAGGGCCCCCACCTCAGTCTGTCTTTGTGACTCACCCCCCCCCTTCTATCCAGCAGCTCCAATCCCAGCTTCAGGAAGGTTCAAGTGATATGGAGTTTAAGGGCCCCCACTTCAGTCTGTCTCTGTGACTCAACCCCCCTTCTATCCAGCAGCTCCAATCCCAGCTTCAGGAAGGTTCAAGTGATATGGAGTTTAAGGGCCCCCACCTCAGTCTGTCTCTGTGACTCACCCCCCCTTCTATCCAGCAGCTCCAATCCCAGCTTCAGGAAGGTTCAAGTGATATGGAGTTTAAGGGCCCCCACCTCAGTCTCTTTGTCTCTGTGACTCACCCCCCTTCTATCCAGCAGCTCCAATCCCAGCTCCAGGAAGGTTCAAGTGATATGGACGTGAAGGGCCCCCACCTCAGTCTCTTTGTCTCTGTGACTCACCCCCCTTCTATCCAGCAGCTCCAATCCCAGCTTCAGGAAGGTTCAAGTGATATGGAGTTTAAGGGCCCCCACCTAAGTTTCTTTGTCTCCGTGACTCAACCCCACTTCTATCCAGCAGCTCCAATCCCAGCTTCAGGAAGGTTCAAGTGATATGGAGTTTAAGGGCCCCCACCTCTGTCTGTCTCTGTGACTCACCCCCCCCTTCTATCCAGCAGCTCCAATCCCAGCTTCAGGAAGGTTCAAGTGATATGGAGTTTAAGGGCCCCCACCTCAGTCTCTTTGTCTCTGTGACTCACCACCCTTCTATCCAGTAGCTCCAATCCCAGCTTCAGGAAGGTTCAAGTGATATGGAGGTGAAGGGCCCCCACCTCACTTTGTCTCTGTGACTCACCCCCCTTCTATCCAGCAGCTCCAATCCCAGCTTCAGGAAGGTTCAAGTGATATGGAGTTTAAGGGCCCCCACCTCAGTCTGTCTCTGTGACTCACCCCCCCTTCTATCCAGCAGCTCCAATCCCAGCTCCAGAAAGGTTCAAGTGATATGGAGTTTAAGGACCCCACCTCAGTCTCTTTGTCTCTGTGACTCACCCCCCTTCTATCCAGCAGCTCCAATCCCAGCTTCAGGAAGGTTCAAGTGACATGGAGTTTAAGGGCCCCCACCTCAGTCTCTTTGTCTTTGTGACTCACCCCCCTTCTATCCAGCAGCTCCAATCCCAGCTTCAGGAAGGTTCAAGTGATATGGAGTTTAAGGGCCCCCACCTAAGTTTCTTTGTCTCCGTGACTCACCCCCACTTCTATCCAGCAGCTCCAATCCCAGCTTCAGGAAGGTTCAAGTGATATGGAGATTAAGGGCCCCCACCTCAGTCTGTCTCTGTGACTCACCCCCCCTTCTATCCAGCAGCTCCAATCCCAGCTTCAGAAAGGTTCAAGTGATATGGAGTTTAAGGACCCCACCTCAGTCTCTTTGTCTCTGTGACTCACCCCCCTTCTATCCAGCAGCTCCAATCCAAGCTTCAGGAAGGTTCAAGTGATATGGAGTTTAAGGGCCCCCACCTCAGTCTCTTTCTCTCTGTGACTCACCCCCCTTCTATCCAGCAGCTCCAATCCCAGCTTCAGGAAGGTTCAAGTGATATGGAGGTGAAGGGCCCCCACCTCACTCTCTTTGTCTCTGTGACTCACCCCCCCTTCTATCCAGCAGCTCCAATCCCAGCTTCAGGAAGGTTCAAATGATATGGAGTTTAAGGGACCCCACCTCAGTCTCTTTGTCTCTGTGACTCACCCCCCTTCTATCCAGCAGCTCCAATCCCAGCTTCAGGAAGGTTCAAGTGATATGGAGTTTAAGGGGCCCCACCTCAGTCTGTCTCTGTGACTCACCCCCCCCTTCTATCCAGCAGCTCCAATCCCAGCTGTAGAAAGGTTCAAGTGATATGGAGTTTAAGGGGCCCCACCTCAGTCTGTCTCTGTGACTCACCCCCCCCTTCTATCCAGCAGCTCCAATCCCAGCTTCAGGAAGGTTCAAGTGATATGGAGTTTAAGGGCCCCCACCTCAGTCTCTTTGTCTCTGTGACTCACCACCCTTCTATCCAGTAGCTCCAATCCCAGCTTCAGGAAGGTTCAAGTGATATGGAGGTGAAGGGCCCCCACCTCAGTCTCTTTGTCTCTGTGACTCACCCCCCTTCTATCCAGCAGCTCCAATCCCAGCTTCAGGAAGGTTCAAGTGATATGGAGTTTAAGGGCCCCCACCTCAGTCTGTCTCTGTGACTCACCCCCCTTCTATCCAGCAGCTCCAATCCCAGCTCCAGGAAGGTTCAAGTGATATGGACGTGAAGGGCCCCCACCTCAGTCTCTTTGTCTCTGTGACTCACCCCCCTTCTATCCAGCAGCTCCAATCCCAGCTTCAGGAAGGTTCAAGTGATATGGAGTTTAAGGGCCCCCACCTAAGTTTCTTTGTCTCCGTGACTCAACCCCACTTCTATCCAGCAGCTCCAATCCCAGCTTCAGGAAGGTTCAAGTGATATGGAGTTTAAGGGCCCCCACCTCTGTCTGTCTCTGTGACTCACCCCCCCCTTCTATCCAGCAGCTCCAATCCCAGCTTCAGGAAGGTTCAAGTGATATGGAGTTTAAGGGCCCCCACCTCAGTCTCTTTGTCTCTGTGACTCACCACCCTTCTATCCAGTAGCTCCAATCCCAGCTTCAGGAAGGTTCAAGTGATATGGAGGTGAAGGGCCCCCACCTCACTTTGTCTCTGTGACTCACCCCCCTTCTATCCAGCAGCTCCAATCCCAGCTTCAGGAAGGTTCAAGTGATATGGAGTTTAAGGGCCCCCACCTCAGTCTGTCTCTGTGACTCACCCCCCCTTCTATCCAGCAGCTCCAATCCCAGCTCCAGAAAGGTTCAAGTGATATGGAGTTTAAGGACCCCACCTCAGTCTCTTTGTCTCTGTGACTCACCCCCCTTCTATCCAGCAGCTCCAATCCCAGCTTCAGGAAGGTTCAAGTGACATGGAGTTTAAGGGCCCCCACCTCAGTCTCTTTGTCTTTGTGACTCACCCCCCTTCTATCCAGCAGCTCCAATCCCAGCTTCAGGAAGGTTCAAGTGATATGGAGTTTAAGGGCCCCCACCTAAGTTTCTTTGTCTCCGTGACTCACCCCCACTTCTATCCAGCAGCTCCAATCCCAGCTTCAGGAAGGTTCAAGTGATATGGAGATTAAGGGCCCCCACCTCAGTCTGTCTCTGTGACTCACCCCCCCTTCTATCCAGCAGCTCCAATCCCAGCTTCAGAAAGGTTCAAGTGATATGGAGTTTAAGGACCCCACCTCAGTCTCTTTGTCTCTGTGACTCACCCCCCTTCTATCCAGCAGCTCCAATCCAAGCTTCAGGAAGGTTCAAGTGATATGGAGTTTAAGGGCCCCCACCTCAGTCTCTTTCTCTCTGTGACTCACCCCCCTTCTATCCAGCAGCTCCAATCCCAGCTTCAGGAAGGTTCAAGTGATATGGAGGTGAAGGGCCCCCACCTCACTCTCTTTGTCTCTGTGACTCACCCCCCCTTCTATCCAGCAGCTCCAATCCCAGCTTCAGGAAGGTTCAAATGATATGGAGTTTAAGGGACCCCACCTCAGTCTCTTTGTCTCTGTGACTCACCCCCCTTCTATCCAGCAGCTCCAATCCCAGCTTCAGGAAGGTTCAAGTGATATGGAGTTTAAGGGGCCCCACCTCAGTCTGTCTCTGTGACTCACCCCCCCCTTCTATCCAGCAGCTCCAATCCCAGCTGTAGAAAGGTTCAAGTGATATGGAGTTTAAGGGGCCCCACCTCAGTCTGTCTCTGTGACTCACCCCCCCCTTCTATCCAGCAGCTCCAATCCCAGCTTCAGGAAGGTTCAAGTGATATGGAGTTTAAGGGCCCCCACCTCAGTCTCTTTGTCTCTGTGACTCACCACCCTTCTATCCAGTAGCTCCAATCCCAGCTTCAGGAAGGTTCAAGTGATATGGAGGTGAAGGGCCCCCACCTCAGTCTCTTTGTCTCTGTGACTCACCCCCCTTCTATCCAGCAGCTCCAATCCCAGCTTCAGGAAGGTTCAAGTGATATGGAGTTTAAGGGCCCCCACCTCAGTCTGTCTCTGTGACTCACCCCCCCTTCTATCCAGAAGCTCCAATCCCAGCTTCAGAAAGGTTCAAGTGATATGGAGTTTAAGGACCCCACCTCAGTCTCTTTGTCTCTGTGACTCACCCCCCTTCTATCCAGCAGCTCCAATAGCAGCTTCAGGAAGGTTCAAGTGATATGGAGTTTAAGGGCCCCCACCTCAGTCTCTTTGTCTCTGTGACTCACCCCCCTTCTATCCAGCAGCTCCAATCCCAGCTTCAGGAAGGTTCAAGTGATATGGAGTTTAAGGGCCCCCACCTCAGTCTCTTTGTCTCCGTGACTCACCCCCACTTCTATCCAGCAGCTCCAATCCCAGCTTCAGGAAGGTTCAAGTGATATGGAGTTTAAGGGCCCCCACCTCAGTCTGTCTCTGTGACTCACCCCCCCCTTCTATCCAGCAGCTCCAATCCCAGCTGCAGAAAGGTTCAAGTGATATGGAGTTTAAGGGGCCCCACCTCAGTCTGTCTCTGTGACTCACCCCCCCCCCTTCTATCCAGCAGCTCCAATCCCAGCTTCAGGAAGGTTCAAGTGATATGGAGGTGAAGGGCCCCCACCTCAGTCTCTTTGTCTCTGTGACTCACCCCCCTTCTATCCAGCAGCTCCAATCCCAGCTTCAGGAAGGTTCAAGTGATATGGAGTTTAAGGGCCCCCACCTCAGTCTGTCTCTGTGACTCACCCCCCCTTCTATCCAGAAGCTCCAATCCCAGCTTCAGAAAGGTTCAAGTGATATGGAGTTTAAGGACCCCACCTCAGTCTCTTTGTCTCTGTGACTCACCCCCCTTCTATCCAGCAGCTCCAATAGCAGCTTCAGGAAGGTTCAAGTGATATGGAGTTTAAGGGCCCCCACCTCAGTCTCTTTGTCTCTGTGACTCACCCCCCTTCTATCCAGCAGCTCCAATCCCAGCTTCAGGAAGGTTCAAGTGATATGGAGTTTAAGGGCCCCCACCTCAGTCTCTTTGTCTCCGTGACTCACCCCCACTTCTATCCAGCAGCTCCAATCCCAGCTTCAGGAAGGTTCAAGTGATATGGAGTTTAAGGGCCCCCACCTCAGTCTGTCTCTGTGACTCACCCCCCCCCTTCTATCCAGCAGCTCCAATCCCAGCTGCAGAAAGGTTCAAGTGATATGGAGTTTAAGGGGCCCCACCTCAGTCTGTCTCTGTGACTCACCCCCCCCCCCCTTCTATCCAGCAGCTCCAATCCCAGCTTCAGGAAGGTTCAAGTGATATGGAGGTGAAGGGCCCCCACCTCAGTCTCTTTGTCTCTGTGACTCACCCCCCTTCTATCCAGCAGCTCCAATCCCAGCTTCAGGAAGGTTCAAGTGATATGGAGTTTAAGGGCCCCCACCTCAGTCTGTCTCTGTGACTCACCCCCCCTTCTATCCAGCAGCTCCAATCCCAGCTTCAGGAAGGTTCAAGTGATATGGAGTATAAGGGCCCCCACCTCAGTCTCTTTGTCTCTGTGACTCACTCCCTTCTATCCAGCAGCTCCAATCCCAGCTTCAGGAAAGTTCAAGTGATATGGAGTTTAAGGGCCCCCACCTCAGTCTGTCTCTGTGACTCACCCCCCCTTCTATCCAGCAGCTCCAATCCCACCTTCAGGAAAGTTCAAGTGATATGGAGTTTAAGGGCCCCCACCTCAGTATCTTTGTCTCTGTGACTTACCCCCCTTCTATCCAGCAGCTCCAATCCCAGCTTCAGAAAGGTTCAAGTGATATGGAGTTTAAGGACCCCACCTCAGTCTCTGTCTCTGTGACTCACCCCCCTTCTATCCAGCAGCTCCAATCCAAGCTTCAGGAAGGTTCAAGTGATATGGAGTTTAAGGGCCCCCACCTCAGTCTGTCTCTGTTACTCACCCCCCCTTCTATCCAGCAGCTCCAATCCCAGCTTCAGGAAGGTTCAAGTTATATGGAGTTTAAGGGCCCCCACCTCAGTCTATCTCTGTGACTCACCCCCCCTTCTATCCAGCAGCTCCAATCCCAGCTTCAGAAAGGTTCAAGTGATATGGAGTTTAAGGGGCCCCACCTCAGTCTCTTTGTCTCTGTGACTCACCCCCCCCCTTCTATCCAGCAGCTCCAATCCCAGCTTCAGGAAGGTTCAAGTGATATGGAGTTTAAGGGCCCCCACCTCAGTCTGTCTCTGTCACTCACCCCCCCCCTTCTATCCAGCAGCTCCAATCCCAGCTTCAGGAAGGTTCAAGTGATATGGAGTTTAAGGGCCCCCACCTCAGTCTCTTTGTCTCTGTGACTCACCCCCCATTCTATCCAGCAGCTCCAATCCCAGCTTCAGGAAGGTTCAAGTGATATGGAGGTGAAGGGCCCCCACATCAGTCTCTTTGTCTCTGTGACTCACCCCCCCTTCTATCCAGCAGCTCCAATCCCAGCTTCAGGAAGGTTCAAGTGATATGGAGTTTAAGGGCCCCTACCTCAGTCTGTCTCTGTGACTCACCCCCCCTTCTCTCCAGCAGCTCCAATCCCAGCTTCAGGAAGGTTCAAGTGATATGGAGTTTAAGGGCCCCCACCTCAGTCTGTCTCTGTGACTCACCCCCCCTTCTATCCAGCAGCTCCAATCCCAGCTTCAGGAAGGTTCAAGTGATATGGAGTTTAAGGGCCCCCACCTCAGTCTCTTTGTCTCTGTGACTCACCCCCCATTCTATCCAGCAGCTCCAATCCCAGCTTCAGGAAGGTTCAAGTGATATGGAGTTTAAGGGCACCCACCTCAGTCTCTTTGTCTCTGTGACTCACCCCCCCTTCTATCCAGCAGCTCCAATCCCAGCTTCAGGAAGGTTCAAGTGATATGGAGTTTAAGGGCCCCCACCTCAGTCTGTCTCTGTGACTCACCCCCCCTTCTCTCCAGCAGCTACAATCCCAGCTTCAGAAAGGTTCAAGTGATATGGAGTTTAAGGGCCCCCACCTCAGTCTGTCTCATTGAATTACCCCCCCTTCTATCCAGCAGCTCCAATCCCAGCTGCAGAAAGGTTCAAGTGATATGGAGTTTAAGGGGCCCCACCTCAGTCTGTCTCTGTGACTAACCCCCCCCCCCCCCCCCGTTCTATCCAGCAGCTCCAATCCCAGCTTCAGAAAGGTTCAAGTGATATGGAGTTTAAGGACCCCACCTCAGTCTCTTTGTCTCTGTGACTCACCCCCCTTCTATCCAGCAGCTCCAATCCCAGCTTCAGGAAGGTTCAAGTGATATGGAGTTTAAGGGCCCCCACCTCAGTCTCTTTGTCTCTGTGACTCACCCCCTTCTATCCAGCAGCTCCAATCCCAGCTTCAGGAAGGTTCAAGTGATATGGAGTTTAAGGGGCCCCACCTCAGTCTGTCTCTGTGACTAACCCCCCCCCCCCCCGTTCTATCCAGCAGCTCCAATCCCAGCTTCAGGAAGGTTCAAGTGATATGGAGTTTAAGGGCCCCCACCTCAGTCTGTCTCTGTGACTCACCCCCCCTTCTATCCAGCAGCTCCAATCCCAGCTTCAGGAAGGTTCAAGTGATATGGAGTTTAAGGGCCCCCACCTCAGTCTGTCTCTGTGACTCAACCCCCCTTCTATCCAGCAGCTCCAATCCCAGCTTCAGGAAGGTTCAAGTGATATGGAGTTTAAGGGCCCCCACCTCAGTCTGTCTCTGTGACTAAACCCCCCCCCCTTCTATCCAGCAGCTCCAATCCCAGCTTCAGGAAGGTTCAAGTGATATGGAGTTTAAGGGCCCACACCTCAGTCTCTTTGTCTCTGTGACTCACCCCCCTTCTATCCAGCAGCTCCAATCCCAGCTCCAGGAAGGTTCAAGTGATATGGACGTGAAGGGCCCCCACCTCAGTCTCTTTGTCTCTGTGACTCACCCCCCTTCTATCCAGCAGCTCCAATCCCAGCTTCAGGAAGGTTCAAGTGATATGGAGTTTAAGGGCCCCCACCTCAGTCTCTTTGTCTCTGTGACTCACCCCCCTTCTATCCAGCAGCTCCAATCCCAGCTTCAGGAAGGTTCAAGTGATATGGAGTTTAAGGGGCCCCACCTCAGTCTGTCTCTGTGACTAACCCCCCCCCCCCCCCGTTCTATCCAGCAGCTCCAATCCCAGCTTCAGGAAGGTTCAAGTGATATGGAGTTTAAGGGCCCCCACCTCAGTCTGTCTCTGTGACTCACCCCCCCTTCTTTCCAGCAGCTCCAATCCCAGCTTCAGCAAGGTTCAAGTGATATGGAGTTTAAGGACCCCACCTCAGTCTCTTTGTCTCTGTGACTCACCCCCCTTCTATCCAGCAGCTCCAATCCCAGCTTCAGGAAGGTTCAAGTGATATGGAGTTTAAGGGCCCCCACCTCAGTCTCTTTGTCTCTGTGACTCACCCCCCTTCTATCCAGCAGCTCCAATCCCAGCTTCAGGAAGGTTCAAGTGATATGGAGTTTAAGGGCCCCCACCTCAGTCTGTGTCTGTGACTCAACCCCCCTTCTATCCAGCAGCTCCAATCCCAGCTTCAGGAAGGTTCAAGTGATATGGAGTTTAAGGGCCCCCACCTCAGTCTGTCTCTGTGACTCACCCGCCCTTCTATCCAGCAGCTCCAATCCCAGCTTCAGGAAGGTTCAAGTGATATGGAGTTTAAGGGCCCCCACCTCAGTCTGTCTCTGTGACTCAACCCCCCTTCTATCCAGCAGCTCCAATCCCAGCTTCAGGAAGGTTCAAGTGATATGGAGTTTAAGGGCCCCCACCTCAGTCTGTCTCTGTGACTCACCCCCCCTTCTATCCAGCAGCTCCAATCCCAGCTTCAGGAAGGTTCAAGTGATATGGAGTTTAAGGGCCCCCACCTCAGTCTGTCTCTGTGACTCAACCCCCCTTCTATCCAGCAGCTCCAATCCCAGCTTCAGGAAGGTTCAAGTGATATGGAGTTTAAGGGCCCCCACCTCAGTCTGTCTCTGTGACTCACCCCCCCTTCTATCCAGCAGCTCCAATCCCAGCTTCAGGAAGGTTCAAGTGATATGGAGTTTAAGGGGCCCCACCTCAGTCTGTCTCTGTGACTCACCCCCCCCCTTCTATCCAGCAGCTCCAATCCCAGCTTCAGGAAGGTTCAAGTGATGTGGAGTTTAAGGGCCCCCACCTCAGTCTCTTTGTCTCTGTGACTCACCCCCTTCTATCCAGCAGCTCCAATCCCAGCTTCAGGAAGGTTCAAGTGATATGGAGGTGAAGGGCCCCCACCTCAGTCTCTTTGTCTCTGTGACTCACCCCCCTTCTATCCAGCAGCTCCAATCCCAGCTTCAGGAACGTTCAAGTGATATGGAGTTTAAGGGTCCCCACCTCAGTCTGTCTCTGTGACTCACCCCCCCCCCTTCTATCCAGCAGCTCCAATCCCAGCTTCAGAAAGGTTCAAGTGATATGGAGTTTAAGGACCCCACCTCAGTCTCTTTGTCTCTGTGACTCACCCCCCGTCTATCCAGCAGCTCCAATCCCAGCTTCAGGAAGGTTCAAGTGATATGGAGTTTAAGGGCCCCCACCTCAGTCTCTTTGTCTCTGTGACTCACCCACCTTCTATCCAGCAGCTCCAATCCCAGCTTCAGGAAGGTTCAAGTGATATGGAGTTTAAGGGCCCCCACCTCAGTCTGTCTCTGTGACTCAACCCCCCCCCTTCTATCCAGCAGCTCCAATCCCAGCTTCAGAAAGGTTCAAGTGATATGGAGTTTAAGGACCCCACCTCAGTCTCTTTGTCTCTGTGACTCACCCGCCTTCTATCCAGCAGCTCCAATCCCAGCTTCAGGAAGGTTCAAGTGATATGGAGTTTAAGGGCCCCCACCTCAGTCTGTCTCTGTGACTCACCCACCTTCTATCCAGCAGCTCCAATCCCAGCTTCAGGAAGGTTCAAGTGATATGGAGTTTAAGGGCCCCCACTTCAGTCTGTCTCTGTGACTCAACCCCCCCCTTCTATCCAGCAGCTCCAATCCCAGCTTCAGAAAGGTTCAAGTGATATGGAGTTTAAGGGGCCCCACCTCAGTCTGTCTCTGTGACTCACCCCCACCCCTTCTATCCAGCAGCTCCAATCCCAGCTTCAGGAAGGTTCAAGTGATATGTAGTTTAAGGGCCCACACCTCAGTCTCTTTGTCTCTGTGACTCACCCCCCTTCTATCCAGCAGCTCAAATCCCAGCTTCAGGAAGGTTCAAGTGATATGGAGGTGAAGGGCCCCCACCTCAGTCTCTTTGTCTCTGTGACTCACCCCCCCTTCTATCCAGCAGCTCCAATCCCAGCTTCAGGAAGGTTCAAGTGATATGGAGTTTAAGGGCCCCCACCTCAGTCTCTTTGTCTCTGTGGCTCACCCCCCTTCTATCCAGCAGCTCCAATCCCAGCTTCAGGAAGGTTCAAGTGATATGGAGTTTAAGGGCCCCCACCTCAGTCTGTCTCTGTGACTCACCCCCCCCCCTTCTATCCAGCAGCTCCAATCCCAGCTTCAGGAAGGTTCAAGTGATATGGAGTTTAAGGGCCCCCACCTCAGTCTCTTTGTCTCTGTGACTCACCCCCCTTCTATCCAGCAGCTCCAATCCCAGCTTCAGAAAGGTTCAAGTGATATGGAGTTTAAGGGCCCCCACCTCAGTCTGTCTCTGTGACTCACCCCCGTTCTATCCAACAGCTCCAATCCCAGCTTCAGAAAGGTTCAAGTGATATGGAGTTTAAGGGCCCCCACCTCAGTCTCTTTGTCTCTGTGACTCACCCCCCCCCTTCAATCCAGCAGCTCCAATCCCAGCTTCAGGAAGGTTCATGTGATATGGAGTTTAAGGGCCCCCACCTCAGTCTCTTTGTCTCGGTGACTCACCCCCACTTCTATCCAGCAGCTCCAATCCCAGCTTCAGGAAGGTTCAAGTGATATGGAGTTTAAGGGCCCCCACCTCAGTCTGTCTCTGTGACACAACCCCCCCCCCCTTCTATCCAGCAGCTCCAATCCCAGCTTCAGGAAGGTTCAAGTGATATGGAGTTTAAGGGCTCCCACCTCAGTCTCTTTGTCTCTGTGACTCACCCGCCTTCTATCCAGCAGCTCCAATCCCAGCTTCAGGAAGGTTCAAGTGATATGGAGTTTAAGGGCCCCCACCTCAGTCTGTCTCTGTGACTCACCCACCTTCTATCCAGCAGCTCCAATCCCAGCTTCAGGAAGGTTCAAGTGTTATGGAGTTTAAGGGCCCCCACTTCAGTCTGTCTCTGTGACTCAACCCCCCCCCTTCTATCCAGCAGCTCCAATCCCAGCTTCAGAAAGGTTCAAGTGATATGGAGTTTAAGGACCCCACCTCAGTCTCTTTGTCTCTGTGACTCACCCGCCTTCTATCCAGCAGCTCCAATCCCAGCTTCAGGAAGGTTCAAGTGATATGGAGTTTAAGGGCCCCCACCTCAGTCTGTCTCTGTGACTCACCCCCCCTTCTATCCAGCAGCTCCAATCCCAACTTCAGAAAGGTTCAAGTGATATGGAGTTTAAGGGGCCCCACCTCAGTCTGTCTCTGTGACTCACCCCCACCCCTTCTATCCAGCAGCTCCAATCCCAGCTTCAGGAAGGTTCAAGTGATATGGAGTTTAAGGGGCCCCACCTCAGTCTCTTTGTCTCTGTGACTCACCCCCCTTCTATCCAGCAGCTCAAATCCCAGCTTCAGGAAGGTTCAAGTGATATGGAGGTGAAGGGCCCCCACCTCAGTCTCTTTGTCTCTGTGACTCACCCCCCCTTCTATCCAGCAGCTCCAATCCCAGCTTCAGGAAGGTTCAAGTGATATGGAGTTTAAGGGCCCCCACCTCAGTCTCTTT
This sequence comes from Natrix helvetica, assembly GCF_964273705.1. Classification (NCBI taxonomy): domain Eukaryota; kingdom Metazoa; phylum Chordata; class Lepidosauria; order Squamata; family Natricidae; genus Natrix; species Natrix helvetica. The sequence goes on along the minus strand of NC_138555.1, from coordinate 54,484,995 downwards.
GTCTCTGTGGCTCACCCCCCTTCTATCCAGCAGCTCCAATCCCAGCTTCAGGAAGGTTCAAGTGATATGGAGTTTAAGGGCCCCCACCTCAGTCTGTCTCTGTGACTCACCCCCCCCTTCTATCCAGCAGCTCCAATCCCAGCTTCAGGAAGGTTCAAGTGATATGGAGTTTAAGGGCCCCCACCTCAGTCTGTCTCTGTGACTCAATCCCCCCCCTTCTATCCAGCAGCTCCAATCCCAGCTTCAGGAAGGTTCAAGTGATATGGAGTTTAAGGGCTCCCACCTCAGTCTCTTTGTCTCTGTGACTCACCCCCCTTCTATCCAGCAGCTCCAATCCCAGCTTCAGGAAGGTTCAAGTGATATGGAGTTTCAGGGCCCCCACCTCAGTCTGTCTCTGTGACTCACCCCCCTTCTATCCTGCAGCTCCAATACCAGCTTCAGGAAGGTTCAAGTGATATGGAGTTTAAGGGCCCCCACCTCAGTCTCTTTGTCTCTGTGACTCACCCCCCTTCTATCCAGAAGCTCCAATCCCAGCTTCAGGAAGGTTCAAGTGATATGGAGGTGAAGGGCCCCCACCTCAGTCTCTTTGTCTCTGTGACTCACCCCCCTTCTATCCAGCAGCTCCAATCCCAGCTTCAGGAAGGTTCAAGTGATATGGAGTTTAAGGGCCCCCACCTCAGTCTGTCTCTGTGACTCACCCCCCCCCTTCTATCCAGCAGCTCCAATCCCAGCTTCAGGAAGGTTCAAGTGATAGGGAGTTTAAGGGCCCCCACCTCAGACTGTCTCTGTGACTCACCCCCCCCCCTTCTATCCAGCAGCTCCAATCCCAGCTTCAGGAAGGTTCAAGTGATATGGAGTTTAAGGCCCCCACCTCAGTCTCTTTGTCTCTGTGACTCACCCCCCTTCTATCCAGCAGCTCCAATCCCAGCTTCAGGAAGGTTCAAGTGATATGGAGTTTAAGGCCCACACCTCAGTCTCTTTGTCTCTGTGACTCACCCCCCTTCTATCCAGCAGCTCCAATCCCAGCTTCAGGAAGGTTCAAGTGATATGGAGTTTAAGGGCCCCCACCTCAGTCTCTTTGTCTCTGTGACTCACCCCCCTTCTATCCAGCAGCTCCAATCCCAGCTTCAGGAAGGTTCAAGTGATATGGAGGTGAAGGGCCCCCACCTCAGTCTCTTTGTCTCTGTGACTCACCCCCCTTCTATCCAGCAACTCCAATCCCAGCTTCAGGAAGGTTCAAGTGATATGGAGTTTAAGGGCCCCCACCTCAGTCTGTCTCTGTGACTCACCCCCCCTTCTATCCAGCAGCTCCAATCCCAGCTTCAGAAAGGTTCAAGTGATATGGAGTTTAAGGACCCCACCTCAGTCTCTTTGTCTCTGTGACTCACCCCCCTTCTATCCAGCAGCTCCAATCCCAGCTTCAGAAAGGTTCAAGTGATATGGAGTTTAAGGACCCCACCTCAGTCTCTTTGTCTCTGTGACTCACCCGCCTTCTATCCAGCAGCTCCAATCCCAGCTTCAGGAAGGTTCAAGTGATATGGAGTTTAAGGGCCCCCACCCCAGTCTGTCTCTGTGACTCACCCCCACCCCTTCTATCCAGCAGCTCCAATCCCAGCTTCAGGAAGGTTCAAGTGATATGGAGTTTAAGGGGCCCCACCTCAGTCTGTCTCTGTGACTCACCCCCACCCCTTCTATCCAGCAGCTCCAATCCCAGCTTCAGGAAGGTTCAAGTGATATGTAGTTTAAGGGCCCCCACCTCAGTCTCTTTGTCTCTGTGACTCACCCCCCTTCTATCCAGCAGCTCAAATCCCAGCTTCAGGAAGGTTCAAGTGATATGGAGGTGAAGGGCCCCCACCTCAGTCTCTTTGTCTCTGTGACTCACCCCCCCTTCTATCCAGCAGCTCCAATCCCAGCTTCAGGAAGGTTCAAGTGATATGGAGTTTAAGGGCCCCCACCTCAGTCTCTTTGTCTCTGTGGCTTACCCCCCTTCTATCCAGCAGCTCCAATCCCAGCTTCAGGAAGGTTCAAGTGATATGGAGTTTAAGGGCCCCCACCTCAGTCTCTTTGTCTCTGTGACTCACCCCCCTTCTATCCAGCAGCTCCAATCCCAGCTTCAGAAAGGTTCAAGTGATATGGAGTTTAAGGGCCCCCACCTCAGTCTCTTTGTCTCTGTGACTCACCCCCCTTCTATCCAGCAGCTCCAATCCCAGCTTCAGAAAGGTTCAAGTGATATGGAGTTTAAGGGCCCCCACTTCAGTCTGTCTCTGTGACTCAACCCCCCCCTTCTATCCAGCAGCTCCAATCCCAGCTTCAGAAAGGTTCAAGTGATATGGAGTTTAAGGGGCCCCACCTCAGTCTGTCTCTGTGACTCACCCCCACCCCTTCTATCCAGCAGCTCCAATCCCAGCTTCAGGAAGGTTCAAGTGATATGTAGTTTAAGGGCCCACACCTCAGTCTCTTTGTCTCTGTGACTCACCCCCCTTCTATCCAGCAGCTCAAATCCCAGCTTCAGGAAGGTTCAAGTGATATGGAGGTGAAGGGCCCCCACCTCAGTCTCTTTGTCTCTGTGACTCACCCCCCCTTCTATCCAGCAGCTCCAATCCCAGCTTCAGGAAGGTTCAAGTGATATGGAGTTTAAGGGCCCCCACCTCAGTCTCTTTGTCTCTGTGGCTCACCCCCCTTCTATCCAGCAGCTCCAATCCCAGCTTCAGGAAGGTTCAAGTGATATGGAGTTTAAGGGCCCCCACCTCAGTCTGTCTCTGTGACTCACCCCCCCCCTTCTATCCAGCAGCTCCAATCCCAGCTTCAGGAAGGTTCAAGTGATATGGAGTTTAAGGGCCCCCACCTCAGTCTCTTTGTCTCTGTGACTCACCCCCCTTCTATCCAGCAGCTCCAATCCCAGCTTCAGAAAGGTTCAAGTGATATGGAGTTTAAGGGCCCCCACCTCAGTCTGTCTCTGTGACTCACCCCCGTTCTATCCAACAGCTCCAATCCCAGCTTCAGAAAGGTTCAAGTGATATGGAGTTTAAGGGCCCCCACCTCAGTCTCTTTGTCTCTGTGACTCACCCCCCCCTTCAATCCAGCAGCTCCAATCCCAGCTTCAGGAAGGTTCATGTGATATGGAGTTTAAGGGCCCCCACCTCAGTCTCTTTGTCTCGGTGACTCACCCCCACTTCTATCCAGCAGCTCCAATCCCAGCTTCAGGAAGGTTCAAGTGATATGGAGTTTAAGGGCCCCCACCTCAGTCTGTCTCTGTGACACAACCCCCCCCCTTCTATCCAGCAGCTCCAATCCCAGCTTCAGGAAGGTTCAAGTGATATGGAGTTTAAGGGCTCCCACCTCAGTCTCTTTGTCTCTGTGACTCACCCGCCTTCTATCCAGCAGCTCCAATCCCAGCTTCAGGAAGGTTCAAGTGATATGGAGTTTAAGGGCCCCCACCTCAGTCTGTCTCTGTGACTCACCCACCTTCTATCCAGCAGCTCCAATCCCAGCTTAAGGAAGGTTCAAGTGTTATGGAGTTTAAGGGCCCCCACTTCAGTCTGTCTCTGTGACTCAACCCCCCCTTCTATCCAGCAGCTCCAATCCCAGCTTCAGAAAGGTTCAAGTGATATGGAGTTTAAGGACCCCACCTCAGTCTCTTTGTCTCTGTGACTCACCCGCCTTCTATCCAGCAGCTCCAATCCCAGCTTCAGGAAGGTTCAAGTGATATGGAGTTTAAGGGCCCCCACCTCAGTCTGTCTCTGTGACTCACCCCCCCTTCTATCCAGCAGCTCCAATCCCAACTTCAGAAAGGTTCAAGTGATATGGAGTTTAAGGGGCCCCACCTCAGTCTGTCTCTGTGACTCACCCCCACCCCTTCTATCCAGCAGCTCCAATCCCAGCTTCAGGAAGGTTCAAGTGATATGGAGTTTAAGGGGCCCCACCTCAGTCTCTTTGTCTCTGTGACTCACCCCCCTTCTATCCAGCAGCTCAAATCCCAGCTTCAGGAAGGTTCAAGTGATATGGAGGTGAAGGGCCCCCACCTCAGTCTCTTTGTCTCTGTGACTCACCCCCCCTTCTATCCAGCAGCTCCAATCCCAGCTTCAGGAAGGTTCAAGTGATATGGAGTTTAAGGGCCCCCACCTCAGTCTCTTTGTCTCTGTGGCTCACCCCCCTTCTATCCAGCAGCTCCAATCCCAGCTTCAGGAAGGTTCAAGTGATATGGAGTTTAAGGGCCCCCACCTCAGTCTGTCTCTGTGACTCACCCCCCCCCCTTCTATCCAGCAGCTCCAATCCCAGCTTCAGGAAGGTTCAAGTGATATGGAGTTTAAGGGCCCCCACCTCAGTCTGTCTCTGTGACTCAATCCCCCCCCTTCTATCCAGCAGCTCCAATCCCAGCTTCAGGAAGGTTCAAGTGATATGGAGTTTAAGGGCTCCCACCTCAGTCTCTTTGTCTCTGTGACTCACCCCCCTTCTATCCAGCAGCTCCAATCCCAGCTTCAGGAAGGTTCAAGTGATATGGAGTTTCAGGGCCCCCACCTCAGTCTGTCTCTGTGACTCACCCCCCTTCTATCCTGCAGCTCCAATACCAGCTTCAGGAAGGTTCAAGTGATATGGAGTTTAAGGGCCCCCACCTCAGTCTCTTTGTCTCTGTGACTCACCCCCCTTCTATCCAGAAGCTCCAATCCCAGCTTCAGGAAGGTTCAAGTGATATGGAGGTGAAGGGCCCCCACCTCAGTCTCTTTGTCTCTGTGACTCACCCCCCTTCTATCCAGCAGCTCCAATCCCAGCTTCAGGAAGGTTCAAGTGATATGGAGTTTAAGGGCCCCCACCTCAGTCTGTCTCTGTGACTCACCCCCCCCTTCTATCCAGCAGCTCCAATCCCAGCTTCAGGAAGGTTCAAGTGATAGGGAGTTTAAGGGCCCCCACCTCAGACTGTCTCTGTGACTCACCCCCCCCCTTCTATCCAGCAGCTCCAATCCCAGCTTCAGGAAGGTTCAAGTGATATGGAGTTTAAGGCCCCCACCTCAGTCTCTTTGTCTCTGTGACTCACCCCCCTTCTATCCAGCAGCTCCAATCCCAGCTTCAGGAAGGTTCAAGTGATATGGAGTTTAAGGCCCACACCTCAGTCTCTTTGTCTCTGTGACTCACCCCCCTTCTATCCAGCAGCTCCAATCCCAGCTTCAGGAAGGTTCAAGTGATATGGAGTTTAAGGGCCCCCACCTCAGTCTCTTTGTCTCTGTGACTCACCCCCCTTCTATCCAGCAGCTCCAATCCCAGCTTCAGGAAGGTTCAAGTGATATGGAGGTGAAGGGCCCCCACCTCAGTCTCTTTGTCTCTGTGACTCACCCCCCTTCTATCCAGCAACTCCAATCCCAGCTTCAGGAAGGTTCAAGTGATATGGAGTTTAAGGGCCCCCACCTCAGTCTGTCTCTGTGACTCACCCCCCCTTCTATCCAGCAGCTCCAATCCCAGCTTCAGAAAGGTTCAAGTGATATGGAGTTTAAGGACCCCACCTCAGTCTCTTTGTCTCTGTGACTCACCCCCCTTCTATCCAGCAGCTCCAATCCCAGCTTCAGAAAGGTTCAAGTGATATGGAGTTTAAGGACCCCACCTCAGTCTCTTTGTCTCTGTGACTCACCCGCCTTCTATCCAGCAGCTCCAATCCCTGCTTCAGGAAGGTTCAAGTGATATGGAGTTTAAGGGCCCCCACCCCAGTCTGTCTCTGTGACTCACCCCCACCCCTTCTATCCAGCAGCTCCAATCCCAGCTTCAGGAAGGTTCAAGTGATATGGAGTTTAAGGGGCCCCACCTCAGTCTGTCTCTGTGACTCACCCCCACCCCTTCTATCCAGCAGCTCCAATCCCAGCTTCAGGAAGGTTCAAGTGATATGTAGTTTAAGGGCCCCCACCTCAGTCTCTTTGTCTCTGTGACTCACCCCCCTTCTATCCAGCAGCTCAAATCCCAGCTTCAGGAAGGTTCAAGTGATATGGAGGTGAAGGGCCCCCACCTCAGTCTCTTTGTCTCTGTGACTCACCCCCCCTTCTATCCAGCAGCTCCAATCCCAGCTTCAGGAAGGTTCAAGTGATATGGAGTTTAAGGGCCCCCACCTCAGTCTCTTTGTCTCTGTGGCTTACCCCCCTTCTATCCAGCAGCTCCAATCCCAGCTTCAGGAAGGTTCAAGTGATATGGAGTTTAAGGGCCCCCACCTCAGTCTCTTTGTCTCTGTGACTCACCCCCCTTCTATCCAGCAGCTCCAATCCCAGCTTCAGAAAGGTTCAAGTGATATGGAGTTTAAGGGCCCCCACCTCAGTCTCTTTGTCTCTGTGACTCACCCCCCTTCTATCCAGCAGCTCCAATCCCAGCTTCAGAAAGGTTCAAGTGATATGGAGTTTAAGGGCCCCCACCTCAGTCTCTTTGTCTCTGTGGCTTACCCCCCTTCTATCCAGCAGCTCCAATCCCAGCTTCAGGAAGGTTCAAGTGATATGGAGTTTAAGGGCCCCCACCTCAGTCTCTTTGTCTCTGTGACTCACCCCCCTTCTATCCAGCAGCTCCAATCCCAGCTTCAGGAAGGTTCAAGTGATATGGAGGTGAAGGGCCCCCACCTCAGTCTCTTTGTCTCTGTGACTCACCCCCCTTCTATCCAGCAACTCCAATCCCAGCTTCAGGAAGGTTCAAGTGATATGGAGTTTAAGGGCCCCCACCTCAGTCTGTCTCTGTGTCTCACCCCCCCTTCTATCCAGCAGCTCCAATCCCAGCTTCAGAAAGGTTCAAGTGATATGGAGTTTAAGGACCCCACCTCAGTCTCTTTGTCTCTGTGACTCACCCCCCTTCTATCCAGCAGCTCCAATCCCAGCTTCAGAAAGGTTCAAGTGATATGGAGTTTAAGGACCCCACCTCAGTCTCTTTGTCTCTGTGACTCACCCGCCTTCTATCCAGCAGCTCCAATCCCAGCTTCAGGAAGGTTCAAGTGATATGGAGTTTAAGGGCCCCCACCTCAGTCTGTCTCTGTGACTCACCCCCACCCCTTCTATCCAGCAGCTCCAATCCCAGCTTCAGGAAGGTTCAAGTGATATGGAGTTTAAGGGGCCCCACCTCAGTCTGTCTCTGTGACTCACCCCCACCCCTTCTATCCAGCAGCTCCAATCCCAGCTTCAGGAAGGTTCAAGTGATATGTAGTTTAAGGGCCCCCACCTCAGTCTCTTTGTCTCTGTGACTCACCCCCCTTCTATCCAGCAGCTCAAATCCCAGCTTCAGGAAGGTTCAAGTGATATGGAGGTGAAGGGCCCCCACCTCAGTCTCTTTGTCTCTGTGACTCACCCCCCCTTCTATCCAGCAGCTCCAATCCCAGCTTCAGGAAGGTTCAAGTGATATGGAGTTTAAGGGCCCCCACCTCAGTCTCTTTGTCTCTGTGGCTTACCCCCCTTCTATCCAGCAGCTCCAATCCCAGCTTCAGGAAGGTTCAAGTGATATGGAGTTTAAGGGCCCCCACCTCAGTCTCTTTGTCTCTGTGACTCACCCCCCTTCTATCCAGCAGCTCCAATCCCAGCTTCAGAAAGGTTCAAGTGATATGGAGTTTAAGGGCCCCCACCTCAGTCTCTTTGTCTCTGTGGCTTACCCCCCTTCTATCCAGCAGCTCCAATCCCAGCTTCAGGAAGGTTCAAGTGATATGGAGGTGAAGGGCCCCCACCTCAGTCTCTTTGTCTCTGTGACTCACCCCCCTTCTATCCAGCAGCTCCAATCCCAGCTTCAGAAAGGTTCAAGTGATATGGAGTTTAAGGGCCCCCACCTCAGTCTCTTTGTCTCTGTGACTCACCCCCCCTTCAATCCAGCAGCTCCAATCCCAGCTTCAGGAAGGTTCAAGTGATATGGAGTTTAAGGGCCCCCACCTCAGTCTGTCTCTGTGACTCAATCCCCCCCCTTCTATCCAGCAGCTCCAATCCCAGCTTCAGGAAGGTTCAAGTGATATGGAGTTTAAGGGCTCCCACCTCAGTCTCTTTGTCTCTGTGACTCACCCCCCTTCTATCCAGCAGCTCCAATCCCAGCTTCAGGAAGGTTCAAGTGATATGGAGTTTCAGGGCCCCCACCTCAGTCTGTCTCTGTGACTCACCCCCCTTCTATCCTGCAGCTCCAATACCAGCTTCAGGAAGGTTCAAGTGATATGGAGTTTAAGGGCCCCCACCTCAGTCTCTTTGTCTCTGTGACTCACCCCCCTTCTATCCAGAAGCTCCAATCCCAGCTTCAGGAAGGTTCAAGTGATATGGAGGTGAAGGGCCCCCACCTCAGTCTCTTTGTCTCTGTGACTCACCCCCCTTCTATCCAGCAGCTCCAATCCCAGCTTCAGGAAGGTTCAAGTGATATGGAGTTTAAGGGCCCCCACCTCAGTCTGTCTCTGTGACTCACCCCCCCCTTCTATCCAGCAGCTCCAATCCCAGCTTCAGGAAGGTTCAAGTGATAGGGAGTTTAAGGGCCCCCACCTCAGACTGTCTCTGTGACTCACCCCCCCCCCCTTCTATCCAGCAGCTCCAATCCCAGCTTCAGGAAGGTTCAAGTGATATGGAGTTTAAGGCCCCCACCTCAGTCTCTTTGTCTCTGTGACTCACCCCCCTTCTATCCAGCAGCTCCAATCCCAGCTTCAGGAAGGTTCAAGTGATATGGAGTTTAAGGCCCACACCTCAGTCTCTTTGTCTCTGTGACTCACCCCCCTTCTATCCAGCAGCTCCAATCCCAGCTTCAGGAAGGTTCAAGTGATATGGAGTTTAAGGGCCCCCACCTCAGTCTCTTTGTCTCTGTGACTCACCCCCCTTCTATCCAGCAGCTCCAATCCCAGCTTCAGGAAGGTTCAAGTGATATGGAGGTGAAGGGCCCCCACCTCAGTCTCTTTGTCTCTGTGACTCACCCCCCTTCTATCCAGCAACTCCAATCCCAGCTTCAGGAAGGTTCAAGTGATATGGAGTTTAAGGGCCCCCACCTCAGTCTGTCTCTGTGACTCACCCCCCCTTCTATCCAGCAGCTCCAATCCCAGCTTCAGAAAGGTTCAAGTGATATGGAGTTTAAGGACCCCACCTCAGTCTCTTTGTCTCTGTGACTCACCCCCCTTCTATCCAGCAGCTCCAATCCCAGCTTCAGAAAGGTTCAAGTGATATGGAGTTTAAGGACCCCACCTCAGTCTCTTTGTCTCTGTGACTCACCCGCCTTCTATCCAGCAGCTCCAATCCCTGCTTCAGGAAGGTTCAAGTGATATGGAGTTTAAGGGCCCCCACCCCAGTCTGTCTCTGTGACTCACCCCCACCCCTTCTATCCAGCAGCTCCAATCCCAGCTTCAGGAAGGTTCAAGTGATATGGAGTTTAAGGGGCCCCACCTCAGTCTGTCTCTGTGACTCACCCCCACCCCTTCTATCCAGCAGCTCCAATCCCAGCTTCAGGAAGGTTCAAGTGATATGTAGTTTAAGGGCCCCCACCTCAGTCTCTTTGTCTCTGTGACTCACCCCCCTTCTATCCAGCAGCTCAAATCCCAGCTTCAGGAAGGTTCAAGTGATATGGAGGTGAAGGGCCCCCACCTCAGTCTCTTTGTCTCTGTGACTCACCCCCCCTTCTATCCAGCAGCTCCAATCCCAGCTTCAGGAAGGTTCAAGTGATATGGAGTTTAAGGGCCCCCACCTCAGTCTCTTTGTCTCTGTGGCTTACCCCCCTTCTATCCAGCAGCTCCAATCCCAGCTTCAGGAAGGTTCAAGTGATATGGAGTTTAAGGGCCCCCACCTCAGTCTCTTTGTCTCTGTGACTCACCCCCCTTCTATCCAGCAGCTCCAATCCCAGCTTCAGAAAGGTTCAAGTGATATGGAGTTTAAGGGCCCCCACCTCAGTCTCTTTGTCTCTGTGACTCACCCCCCTTCTATCCAGCAGCTCCAATCCCAGCTTCAGAAAGGTTCAAGTGATATGGAGTTTAAGGGCCCCCACCTCAGTCTCTTTGTCTCTGTGGCTTACCCCCCTTCTATCCAGCAGCTCCAATCCCAGCTTCAGGAAGGTTCAAGTGATATGGAGTTTAAGGGCCCCCACCTCAGTCTCTTTGTCTCTGTGACTCACCCCCCTTCTATCCAGCAGCTCCAATCCCAGCTTCAGGAAGGTTCAAGTGATATGGAGGTGAAGGGCCCCCACCTCAGTCTCTTTGTCTCTGTGACTCACCCCCCTTCTATCCAGCAACTCCAATCCCAGCTTCAGGAAGGTTCAAGTGATATGGAGTTTAAGGGCCCCCACCTCAGTCTGTCTCTGTGTCTCACCCCCCCTTCTATCCAGCAGCTCCAATCCCAGCTTCAGAAAGGTTCAAGTGATATGGAGTTTAAGGACCCCACCTCAGTCTCTTTGTCTCTGTGACTCACCCCCCTTCTATCCAGCAGCTCCAATCCCAGCTTCAGAAAGGTTCAAGTGATATGGAGTTTAAGGACCCCACCTCAGTCTCTTTGTCTCTGTGACTCACCCGCCTTCTATCCAGCAGCTCCAATCCCAGCTTCAGGAAGGTTCAAGTGATATGGAGTTTAAGGGCCCCCACCTCAGTCTGTCTCTGTGACTCACCCCCACCCCTTCTATCCAGCAGCTCCAATCCCAGCTTCAGGAAGGTTCAAGTGATATGGAGTTTAAGGGGCCCCACCTCATTCTGTCTCTGTGACTCACCCCCACCCCTTCTATCCAGCAGCTCCAATCCCAGCTTCAGGAAGGTTCAAGTGATATGTAGTTTAAGGGCCCCCACCTCAGTCTCTTTGTCTCTGTGACTCACCCCCCTTCTATCCAGCAGCTCAAATCCCAGCTTCAGGAAGGTTCAAGTGATATGGAGGTGAAGGGCCCCCACCTCAGTCTCTTTGTCTCTGTGACTCACCCCCCCTTCTATCCAGCAGCTCCAATCCCAGCTTCAGGAAGGTTCAAGTGATATGGAGTTTAAGGGCCCCCACCTCAGTCTCTTTGTCTCTGTGGCTTACCCCCCTTCTATCCAGCAGCTCCAATCCCAGCTTCAGGAAGGTTCAAGTGATATGGAGTTTAAGGGCCCCCACCTCAGTCTCTTTGTCTCTGTGACTCACCCCCCTTCTATCCAGCAGCTCCAATCCCAGCTTCAGAAAGGTTCAAGTGATATGGAGTTTAAGGGCCCCCACCTCAGTCTCTTTGTCTCTGTGGCTTACCCCCCTTCTATCCAGCAGCTCCAATCCCAGCTTCAGGAAGGTTCAAGTGATATGGAGGTGAAGGGCCCCCACCTCAGTCTCTTTGTCTCTGTGACTCACCCCCCTTCTATCCAGCAGCTCCAATCCCAGCTTCAGAAAGGTTCAAGTGATATGGAGTTTAAGGGCCCCCACCTCAGTCTCTTTGTCTCTGTGACTCACCCCCCCTTCAATCCAGCAGCTCCAATCCCAGCTTCAGGAAGGTTCATGTGATATGGAGTTTAAGGGCCCCCACCTCAGTCTCTTTGTCTCGGTGACTCACCCCCACTTCTATCCAGCAGCTCCAATCCCAGCTTCAGGAAGGTTCAAGTGATATGGAGTTTAAGGGCCCCCACCTCAGTCTGTCTCTGTGACTCAACCCCCCCCTTCTATCCAGCAGCTCCAATCCCAGCTTCAGGAAGGTTCAAGTGATATGGAGTTTAAGGGCCCCCACCTCAGTCTCTTTGTCTCTGTGACTCACTCCCCTTCTATCCAGCTGCTCCAATCCCAGGTTCAGGAAGGTTCAAGTGATATGGAGTTTAAGGGCCCCCACCTCAGTCTGTCTCTGTGACTCACCCCCCCTTCTATCCTGCAGCTCCAATACCAGGTTCAGGAAGGTTCAAGTGATATGGAGTTTAAGGGCCCCCACCTCAGTCTCTTTGTCTCTGTGACTCACCCCCCTTCTATCCAGAAGCTCCAATCCCAGCTTCAGGAAGGTTCAAGTGATATGGAGGTGAAGGGCCCCCACCTCAGTCTCTTTGTCTCTGTGACTCACCCCCCCTTCTATCCAGCAGCTCCAATCCCAGCTTCAGGAAGGTTCAAGTGATATGGAGTTTAAGGGCCCCCACCTCAGTCTGTCTCTGTGACTCACCCCCCCTTCTATCCAGCAGCTCCAATCCCAGCTTCAGAAAGGTTCAAGTGATATGGAGTTTAAGGACCCCACCTCAGTCTCTTTGTCTCTGTGACTCACCCCCCTTCTATCCAGCAGCTCCAATCCCAGCTTCAGGAAGGTTCAAGTGATATGGAGTTTAAGGGCCCCCACCTCAGTCTGTCTCTGTGACTCACCCCCCCTTCTATCCAGCAGCTCCAATCCCAGCTTCAGGAAGGTTCAAGTGATAGGGAGTTTAAGGGCCCCCACCTCAGTCTCTTTGTCTCTGTGACTCACCCCCCCTTCTATCCAGCAGCTCCAATCCCAGCTTCAGGAAGGTTCAAGTGATATGGAGTTTAAGGCCCCCACCTCAGTCTCTTTGTCTCTGTGACTCACCCCCCTTCTATCCAGCAGCTCCAATCCCAGCTTCAGGAAGGTTCAAGTGATATGGAGTTTAAGGCCCCCACCTCAGTCTCTTTGTCTCTGTGACTCACCCCCCTTCTATCCAGCAGCTCCAATCCCAGCTTCAGGAAGGTTCAAGTGATATGGAGTTTAAGGGCCCCCACCTCAGTCTCTTCGTCTCTGTGACTCACCCCCCTTCTATCCAGCAGCTCCAATCAAAGCTTCAGGAAGGTTCAAGTGATATGGAGTTTAAGGACCCCACCTAAGTCTCTTTGTCTCTGTGACTCACACCCCTTCTATCCAGCAGCTCCAATCCCAGCTTCAGAAAGGTTCAAGTGATATGGAGTTTAAGGGCCCCCACCTCAGTCTGTCTCTGTGACTCACCCCCCTTCTATCCAGCAGCTCCAATCCCAGCTTCAGAAAGGTTCAAGTGATATGGAGTTTAAGGGCCCCCACCTCAGTCTCTTTGTCTCTGTGACTCACCCCCCCTTCAATCCAGCAGCTCCAATCCCAGCTTCAGGAAGGTTCATGTGATATGGAGTTTAAGGGCCCCCACCTCAGTCTCTTTGTCTCGGTGACTCACCCCCACTTCTATCCAGCAGCTCCAATCCCAGCTTCAGGAAGGTTCAAGTGATATGGAGTTTAAGGGCCCCCACCTCAGTCTGTCTCTGTGACTCAACCCCCCCCTTCTATCCAGCAGCTCCAATCCCAGCTTCAGGAAGGTTCAAGTGATATGGAGTTTAAGGGCCCCCACCTCAGTCTCTTTGTCTCTGTGACTCACCCCCCTTCTATCCAGCTGCTCCAATCCCAGCTTCAGGAAGGTTCAAGTGATATGGAGTTTAAGGGCCCCCACCTAAGTCTGTCTCTGTGACTCACCCCCCCCTTCTATCCTGCAGCTCCAATACCAGGTTCAGGAAGGTTCAAGTGATATGGAGTTTAAGGGCCCCCACCTCAGTCTCTTTGTCTCTGTGACTCACCCCCCTTCTATCCAGAAGCTCCAATCCCAGCTTCAGGAAGGTTCAAGTGATATGGAGGTGAAGGGCCCCCACCTCAGTCTCTTTGTCTCTGTGACTCACCCCCCTTCTATCCAGCAGCTCCAATCCCAGCTTCAGGAAGGTTCAAGTGATATGGAGTTTAAGGGCCCCCACCTCAGTCTGTCTCTGTGACTCACCCCCCCTTCTATCCAGCAGCTCCAATCCCAGCTTCAGAAAGGTTCAAGTGATATGGAGTTTAAGGACCCCACCTCAGTCTCTTTGTCTCTGTGACTCACCCCCCTTCTATCCAGCAGCTCCAATCCCAGCTTCAGGAAGGTTCAAGTGATATGGAGTTTAAGGGCCCCCACCTCAGTCTGTCTCTGTGACTCACCCCCCCCCCTTCTATCCAGCAGCTCCAATCCCAGCTTCAGGAAGGTTCAAGTGATAGGGAGTTTAAGGGCCCCCACCTCAGACTGTCTCTGTGACTCACCCCCCCCCTTCTATCCAGCAGCTCCAATCCCAGCTTCAGGAAGGTTCAAGTGATAAGGAGTTTAAGGCCCCCACCTCAGTCTCTTTGTCTCTGTGACTCACCCCCCTTCTATCCAGCAGCTCCAATCCCAGCTTCAGGAAGGTTCAAGTGATATGGAGTTTAAGGCCCACACCTCAGTCTCTTTGTCTCTGTGACTCACCCCCCTTCTATCCAACAGCTCCAATCCCAGCTTCAGGAAGGTTCAAGTGATATGGAGTTTAAGGGCCCCCACCTCAGTCTCTTTGTCTCTGTGACTCACCCCCCTTCTATCCAGCAGCTCCAATCCCAGCTTCAGGAAGGTTCAAGTGATATGGAGGTGAAGGGCCCCCACCTCAGTCTGTCTCTGTGACTCACCCCCCCTTCTATCCAGCAGCTCCAATCCCAGCTTCAGAAAGGTTCAAGTGATATGGAGTTTAAGGACCCCACCTAAGTCTCTTTGTCTCTGTGACTCACCCCCCTTCTATCCAGCAGCTCCAATCCCAGCTTCAGGAAGGTTCAAGTGATATGGAGTTTAAGGGCCCCCACCTCAGTCTGTCTCTGTGACTCACCCCCCCTTCTATCCAGCAGCTCCAATCCCAGCTTCAGGAAGGTTCAAGTGATATGGAGTTTAAGGACCCCACCTCAGTCTCTTTGTCTCTGTGACTCACCCCCCTTCTATCCAGCAGCTCCAATCCCAGCTTCAGGAAGGTTCAAGTGCTTTGGAGTTTAAGGGCCCCCACCTCAGTCTGTCTCTGTGACTCACCCCCCTTCTATCCAGCAGCTCCAATCCCAGCTTCAGGAAGGTTCAAGTGATAGGGAGTTTAAGGGCCCCCACCTCAGACTGTCTCTGTGACTCACCCCCCCCTTCTATCCAGCAGCTCCAATCCCAGCTTCAGGAAGGTTCAAGTGATATGGAGTTTAAGGCCCCCACCTCAGTCTCTTTGTCTCTGTGACTCACCCCCCTTCTATCCAGCAGCTCCAATCCCAGCTTCAGGAAGGTTCAAGTGATATGGAGTTTAAGGCCCTCACCTCAGTCTCTTTGTCTCTGTGACTCACCCCCCCTTCTATCCAGCAGCTCCAATCCCAGCTTCAGGAAGGTTCAAGTGATATGGAGTTTAAGGGCCCCCACCTCAGTCTCTTTGTCTCTGTGACTCACCCCCCCCCCTTCTATCCAGCAGCTCCAATCCCAGCTTCAGGAAGGTTCAAGTGATATGGAGTTTAAGGGGCCCCACCTCAGTCTGTCTCTGTGACTCACCCCCCCCCTTCTATCCAGCAGCTCCAATCCCAGCTTCAGGAAGGTTCAAGTGATATGGAGTTTAAGGGCCCACACCTCAGTCTCTTTGTCTCTGTGACTCACCCCCCTTCTATCCAGCAGCTCCAATCCCAGCTTCAGGAAGGTTCAAGTGATATGGAGGTGAAGGGCCCCCACCTCAGTCTCTTTGTCTCTGTGACTCACCCCCCTTCTATCCAGCAGCTACAATCCCAGCTTCAGGAAGGTTCAAGTGATATGGAGTTTAAGGGCCCCCACCTCAGTCTGTCTCTGTGACTCACCCCCCTTCTATCCAGCAGCTCCAATCCCAGCTTCAGAAAGGTTCAAGTGATATGGAGTTTAAGGACCCCACCTCAGTCTCTTTGTCTCTGTGACTCACCCCCCTTCTATCCAGCAGCTCCAATCCCAGCTTCAGGAAGGTTCAAGTGATATGGAGTTTAACGGCCCCCACCTCAGTCTCTTTGTCTCTGTGACTCACCCACCTTCTATCCAGCAGCTCCAATCCCAGCTTCAGGAAGGTGCAAGTGATATGGAGTTTAAGGGCCCCCACCTCAGTCTGTCTCTGTGACTCAACCCCCCCTTCTATCCAGCAGCTCCAATCCCAGCTTCAGAAAGGTTGAAGTGATATGGAGTTTAAGGACCCCACCTCAGTCTCTTTGTCTCTGTGACACACCCGCCTTCTATCCAGCAGCTCCAATCCCAGCTTCAGGAAGGTTCAAGTGATATGGAGTTTAAGGGCCCCCACCTCAGTCTGTCTCTGTGACTCACCCCCCCCCTTCTATCCAGCAGCTCCAATCCCAGCTTCAGAAAGGTTCAAGTGATATGGAGTTTAAGGGGGCCCACCTCAGTCTGTCTCTGTGACTCACCCCCACCCCTTCTATCCAGCAGCTCCAATCCCAGCTTCAGGAAGGTTCAAGTGATATGGAGTTTAAGGGGCCCCACCTCAGTCTCTTTGTCTCTGTGGCTCACCCCCCTTCTACCCAGCAGCTCCAATCCCAGCTTCAGGAAGGTTCAAGTGATATGGAGTTTAAGGGCCCCCACCTCAGTCTGTCTCTGTGACTCACCCCCCTTCTATCCAGCAGCTCCAATCCCAGCTTCAGGAAGGTTCAAGTGATATGGAGTTTAAGGGCCCCCACCTCAGTCTGTCTCTGTGACTCACCCCCCCTTCTATCCAGCAGCTCCTATCCCAGCTTCAGGAAGGTTCAAGTGATATGGAGTTTAAGGGCCCCCACCTCAGTCTGTCTCTGTGACTCACCCCCCTTCTATCCAGCAGCTCCAATCCCAGCTTCAGAAAGGTTCAAATGATATGGAGTTTAAGGACGCCACCTCAGTCTGTCTCTGTGACTCACCCCCCCCTTCTATCCAGCAGCTCCAATCCCAGCTTCAGGAAGGTTCAAGTGATATGGAGTTTAAGGGCCCCCACCTCAGTCTGTCTCTGTGACTCACCCCCCCTTCTATCCAGCAGCTCCAATCCCAGCTTCAGGAAGGTTCAAGTGATATGGAGTTTAAGGGCCCCCACCTCAGTCTGTCTCTGTGACTCACCCCCCCCCTTCTATCCAGCAGCTCCAATGCCAGCTTCAGAAAGGTTCAAGTGATATGGAGTTTAAGGACCCCACCTCAGTCTCTTTGTCTCTGTGACTCACCCCCCTTCTATCCAGCAGCTCCAATCCCAGCTTCAGGAAGGTTCAAGTGATATGGAGTTTAAGGGCCCCCACCTCAGTCTCTTTGTCTCTGTGACTCACCTCCCTTCTATCCAGCAGCTCCAATCCCAGCTTCAGGAAGGTTCAAGTGATATGGAGGTGAAGGGCCCCCACCTCAGTCTCTTTGTCTCTGTGACTCACCCCCCCTTCTATCCAGCAGCTCCAATCCCAGCTTCAGGAAGGTTCAAGTGATATGGAGTTTAAGGGCCCCCACCTCAGTCTGTCTCTGTGACTCACCCCCCTTCTATCCAGCAGCTCCAATCCCAGCTTCAGAAAGGTTCAAGTGATATGGAGTTTAAGGGGCCCCACCTCAGTCTGTCTCTGTGACTCACCCCCCTTCTATCCAGCAGCTCCAATCCCAGCTTCAGGAAGGTTCAAGTGATATGGAGGTGAAGGGCCCCCACCTCAGTCTCTTTGTCTCTGTGACTCACCCCCCTTCTATCCAGCAGCTCCAATCCCAGCTTCAGAAAGGTTCAAGTGATATGGAGTTTAAGGGGCCCCACCTCAGTCTGTCTCTGTGACTCACCCCCCTTCTATCCAGCAGCTCCAATCCCAGCTTCAGGAAGGTTCAAGTGATATGGAGGTGAAGGGCCCCCACCTCAGTCTCTTTGTCTCTGTGACTCACCCCCCTTCTATCCAGCAGCTCCAATCCCAGCTTCAGGAAGGTTCAAGTGATATGGAGATGAAGGGCCCCCACCTCAGTCTCTTTGTCTCTGTGACTCCCCCCCCTTCTATCCAGCAGCTCCAATCCCAGCTTCAGGAAGGTTCAAGTGATATGGAGTTTAAGGGCCCCCACCTCAGTCTGTCTCTCTGACTCCCCCCCCCTTCTATCCAGCAGCTCCAATCCCAGATTCAGAAAGGTTCAAGTGATATGGAGTTTAAGGACCCCACCTCAGTCTCTTTGTCTCTGTGACTCACCCCCCTTCTATCCAGCAGCTCCAATCCCAGCTTCAGGAAGGTTCAAGTGATATGGAGTTTAAGGGCCCCCACCTCAGTCTCTTTGTCTCTGTGACTCACCCCCCTTCTATCCAGCAGCTCCAATCCCAGCTTCAGGAAGGTTCAAGTGATATGGAGATGAAGGGCCCCCACCTCAGTCTCTTTGTCTCTGTGACTCACCCCCCTTCTATCCAGCAGCTCCAATCCCAGCTTCAGGAAGGTTCAAGTGATATGGAGTTTAAGGGCCCCCACCTCAGTCTGTCTCTGTGACTCACCCCCCCTTCTATCCAGCAGCTCCAATCCCAGCTTCAGAAAGTTTCAAGTGATATGGAGTTTAAGGACCCCACCTTAGTCTCTTTGTCTCTGTGACTCACCCCCCTTCTATCCAGCAGCTCCAATCCCAGCTTCAGGAAGGTTCAAGTGATATGGAGTTTAAGGGCCCCCACCTCAGTCTGTCTCTGTGACTCCCCCCCCCCCTTCCATCCAGCAGCTCCAATCCCAGCTTCAGGAAGGTTCAAGTGATATGGAGTTTAAGGGCCCCCACCTCAGTCTGTCTCTCTGACTCCCCCCCCTTCTATCCAGCAGCTCCAATCCCAGCTTCAGAAAGGTTCAAGTGATATGGAGTTTAAGGACCCCACCTCAGTCTCTTTGTCTCTGTGACTCACCCCCCTTCTATCCAGCAGCTCCAATCCCAGCTTCAGGAAGGTTCAAGTGATATGGAGTTTAAGGGCCCCCACCTCAGTCTCTTTGTCTCTGTGACTCACCCCCCTTCTATCCAGCAGCTCCAATCCCAGCTTCAGGAAGGTTCAAGTGATATGGAGGTGAAGGGCCCCCACCTCAGTCTCTTTGTCTCTGTGACTCACCCCCCTTCTATCCAGCAGCTCCAATCCCAGCTTCAGGAAGGTTCAAGTGATATGGAGATGAAGGGCCCCCACCTCAGTCTCTTTGTCTCTGTGACTCACCCCCCTTCTATCCAGCAGCTCCAATCCCAGCTTCAGGAAGGTTCAAGTGATATGGAGTTTAAGGGCCCCCACCTCAGTCTGTCTCTGTGACTCACCCCCCCCTTCTATCCAGCAGCTCCAATCCCAGCTTCAGGAAGGTTCAAGTGATATGGAGTTTAAGGGGCCCCACCTCAGTCTGTCTCTGTGACTCACCCCCCCCCTTCTATCCAGCAGCTCCAATCCCAGCTTCAGGAAGGTTCAAGTGATATGGAGGTGAAGGGCCCCCACCTCAGTCTCTTTGTCTCTGTGACTCACCCCCCTTCTATCCAGCAGCTCCAATCCCAGCTTCAGGAAGGTTCAAGTGATATGGAGATGAAGGGCCCCCACCTCAGTCTCTTTGTCTCTGTGACTCCCCCCCCTTCTATCCAGCAGCTCCAATCCCAGCTTCAGGAAGGTTCAAGTGATATGGAGTTTAAGGGCCCCCACCTCAGTCTGTCTCTCTGACTCCCCCCCCCTTCTATCCAGCAGCTCCAATCCCAGATTCAGAAAGGTTCAAGTGATATGGAGTTTAAGGACCCCACCTCAGTCTCTTTGTCTCTGTGACTCACCCCCCTTCTATCCAGCAGCTCCAATCCCAGCTTCAGGAAGGTTCAAGTGATATGGAGTTTAAGGGCCCCCACCTCAGTCTCTTTGTCTCTGTGACTCACCCCCCTTCTATCCAGCAGCTCCAATCCCAGCTTCAGGAAGGTTCAAGTGATATGGAGATGAAGGGCCCCCACCTCAGTCTCTTTGTCTCTGTGACTCACCCCCCTTCTATCCAGCAGCTCCAATCCCAGCTTCAGGAAGGTTCAAGTGATATGGAGTTTAAGGGCCCCCACCTCAGTCTGTCTCTGTGACTCACCCCCCCCCTTTCTATCCAGCAGCTCCAATCCCAGCTTCAGAAAGTTTCAAGTGATATGGAGTTTAAGGACCCCACCTTAGTCTCTTTGTCTCTGTGACTCACCCCCCTTCTATCCAGCAGCTCCAATCCCAGCTTCAGGAAGGTTCAAGTGATATGGAGTTTAAGGGCCCCCACCTCAGTCTGTCTCTGTGACTCCCCCCCCCTTCCATCCAGCAGCTCCAATCCCAGCTTCAGGAAGGTTCAAGTGATATGGAGTTTAAGGGCCCCCACCTCAGTCTGTCTCTCTGACTCCCCCCCCCCCTTCTATCCAGCAGCTCCAATCCCAGCTTCAGAAAGGTTCAAGTGATATGGAGTTTAAGGACCCCACCTCAGTCTCTTTGTCTCTGTGACTCACCCCCCTTCTATCCAGCAGCTCCAATCCCAGCTTCAGGAAGGTTCAAGTGATATGGAGTTTAAGGGCCCCCACCTCAGTCTCTTTGTCTCTGTGACTCACCCCCCCTTCTATCCAGCAGCTCCAATCCCAGCTTCAGGAAGGTTCAAGTGATATGGAGTTTAAGGGCCCCCACCTCAGTCTCTTTGTCTCTGTGACTCACCCCCCTTCTATCCAGCAGCTCCAATCCCAGCTTCAGGAAGGTTCAAGTGATATGGAGTTTAAGGGCCCCAACCTCAGTCTGTCTCTGTGACTCACCCCCCCTTCTATCCTGCAGCTCTAATACCAGCTTCAGGAAGGTTCAAGTGATATGGAGTTTAAGGGCCCCCACCACAGTCTCTTTGTCTCTGTGACTCACCCCCCTTCTATCCAGCAGCTCCAATCCCAGCTTCAGGAAGGTTCAAGTGATATGGAGTTTAAGGGCCCCCACCTCAGTCTGTCTCTGTGACTCACCCCCCCTTCTATCCAGCAGCTCCAATCCCAGCTTCAGAAAGTCTCAAGTGATATGGAGTTTAAGGACCCCACCTTAGTCTCTTTGTCTCTGTGACTCACCCCCCTTCTATCCAGCAGCTCCAATCCCAGCTTCAGGAAGGTTCAAGTGATATGGAGTTTAAGGGCCCCCACCTCAGTCTGTCTCTGTGACTCCCCCCCCCTTCTATCCAGCAGCTCCAATCCCAGCTTCAGGAAGGTTCAAGTGATATGGAGTTTAAGGGCCCCCACCTCAGTCTGTCTCTCTGACTCCCCCCCCCCCTTCTATCCAGCAGCTCCAATCCCAGCTTCAGAAAGGTTCAAGTGATATGGAGTTTAAGGACCCCACCTCAGTCTCTTTGTCTCTGTGACTCACCCCCCTTCTATCCAGCAGCTCCAATCCCAGCTTCAGGAAGGTTCAAGTGATATGGAGTTTAAGGGCCCCCACCTCAGTCTGTCTCTGTGACTCCCCCCCCTTCTATCCAGCAGCTCCAATCCCAGCTTCAGGAAGGTTCAAGTGATATGGAGTTTAAGGGCCCCCACCTCAGTCTGTCTCTCTGATCTCCCCCCCCTTCTATCCAGCAGCTCCAATCCCAGCTTCAGAAAGGTTCAAGTGATATGGAGTTTAAGGACCCCACCTTAGTCTCTTTGTCTCTGTGACTCACCCCCCCTTCTATCCAGCAGCTCCAATCCCAGCTTCAGGAAGGTTCAAGTGATATAGAGTTTAAGGGCCCCCACCTCAGTCTCTTTGTCTCTGTGACTCACCCCCCTTCTATCCAGCAGCTCCAATCCCAGCTTCAGGAAGGTTCAAGTGATATGGAGGTGAAGGGCCCCCACCTCAGTCTCTTTGTCTCTGTGACTCACCCCCCCTTCTATCCAGCAGCTCCAATCCCAGCTTCAGGAAGGTTCAAGTGATATGGAGTTTAAGGGCCCCCACCTAAGTTTCTTTGTCTCCGTGACTCACCCCCACTTCTATCCAGCAGCTCCAATCCCAGCTTCAGGAAGGTTCAAGTGATATGGAGTTTAAGGGCCCCCACCTCAGTCTGTCTCTGTGACTCAACCCCCCCCTTCTATCCAGCAGCTCCAATCCCAGCTTCAGGAAGGTTCAAGTGATATGGAGTTTAAGGGCCCCCACCTCAGTCTCTTTGTCTCTGTGACTCACCCCCCTTCTATCCAGCAGCTCCAATCCCAGCTTCAGGAAGGTTCAAGTGATATGGAGTTTAAGGGCCCCAACCTCAGTCTGTCTCTATGACTCACCCCCCCTTCTATCCTGCAGCTCCAATCCCAGCTTCAGGAAGGTTCAAGTGATATGGAGTTTAAGGGCCCCCACCTCAGTCTCTTTGTCTCTGTGACTCACCCCCCTTCTATCCAGCAGCTCCAATCCCAGCTTCAGGAAGGTTCAAGTGATATGGAGTTTAAGGGCCCCAACCTCAGTCTGTCTCTATGACTCACCCCCCCTTCTATCCTGCAGCTCCAATCCCAGCTTCAGGAAGGTTCAAGTGATATGGAGTTTAAGGGCCCCCACCACAGTCTCTTTGTCTCTGTGACTCACCCCCCTTCTATCCAGCAGCTCCAATCCCAGCTTCAGGAAGGTTCAAGTGATATGGAGTTTAAGGGCCCCCACCTCAGTCTCTTTGTCTCTGTGACTCACCCCCCTTCTATCCAGCAGCTCCAATCCCAGCTTCAGAAAGGTTCAAGTGATATGGAGTTTAAGGGCCCCCACCTCAGTCTGTCTCTGTGACTCACCCCCCCTTCTATCCAGCAGCTCCAATCCCAGCTTCAGGAAGGTTCAAGTGATATGGAGTTTAAGGGCCCCCACCTCAGTCTCTTTGTCTCTGTGACTCACCCCCCTTCTATCCAGCAGCTCCAATCCCAGCTTCAGGAAGGTTCAAGTGATATGGAGTTTAAGGGCCCCCACCACAGTCTCTTTGTCTCTGTGACTCACCCCCCTTCTATCCAGCAGCTCCAATCCCAGCTTCAGGAAGGTTCAAGTGATATGGAGTTTAAGGGCCCCCACCTCTGTCTGTCTCTGTGACTCACCCCCCTTCTATCCAGCAGCTCCAATCCCAGCTTCAGGAAGGTTCAAGTGATATGGAGTTTAAGGGCCCCCACCTCAGTCTGTCTCTCTGACTCCCCCCCCCTTCTATCCAGCAGCTCCAATCCCAGCTTCAGGAAGGTTCAAGTGATATGGAGGTGAAGGGCCCCCACCTCAGTCTCTTTGTCTCTGTGACTCACCCCCCTTCTATCCAGCAGCTCCAATCCCAGCTTCAGGAAGGTTCAAGTGATATGGAGTTTAAGGGCCCCCACCTAAGTTTCTTTGTCTCCGTGACTCACCCCCACTTCTATCCAGCAGCTCCAATCCCAGCTTCAGGAAGGTTCAAGTGATATGGAGTTTAAGGGCCCCCACCTCAGTCTGTCTCTGTGACTCAACCCCCCCCCTTCTATCCAGCAGCTCCAATCCCAGCTTCAGGAAGGTTCAAGTGATATGGAGTTTAAGGGCCCCCACCTCAGTCTCTTTGTCTCTGTGACTCACCCCCCTTCTATCCAGCAGCTCCAATCCCAGCTTCAGGAAGGTTCAAGTGATATGGAGTTTAAGGGCCCCAACCTCAGTCTGTCTCTATGACTCACCCCCCCTTCTATCCTGCAGCTCCAATCCCAGCTTCAGGAAGGTTCAAGTGATATGGAGTTTAAGGGCCCCCACCTCAGTCTGTCTCTGTGACTCAACCCCCCCTTCTAACAAGTTAATAGATGATTTTTTGGAAGGAAAAAGGGTTGCAAAAATTTCTGTGCTTCAAAAGGCAAATTTGGAACGTCTTATAACCGCTGATGAGATCACTTTAGTTATAAATCAACTTAAATTAGCTAAGGCTCCAGGGACTGATGGTTTGACTGCAATGTATTATAAAACTTTACAACTGGAAATGATTGAATATCTTACACAACTATTTTGTAATATACAACAAGGAGGTAAAATACCTCTCTCATGGAAAGCGGCTTTTATCTCATTGATACCTAAAGATAAAGAGGGCCCTAAGAAACCAGAGGATTACAGGCCGATATCTCTTCTGAACACAGATTATAAAATATTTGCTAAAGTATTAGCCAACAGATTGATGCCGGTTATTCAAGAGATTATTCATCATGATCAAGCAGGATTTATTGAAGGTAGACATATGAAGGAGAATGTAAGGCAACTCATAGATTTAATTGACTATCTTGATAAGAATAAGCAGATCTCTGCAGTGCTGGTTTTCTTGGATGCAGAGAAGGCCTTCGATCGAGTGAATTGGAACTTTCTAACCAAGACTTTGGAAAAGATGGATATGGGACCACGATTGCGGCAGGCGATTGGAGCAATTTATCAGCAACAAAATGCACAACTTATTATTAATGGAAATTTGTCAACAACTTTCGAGATACAAAAAGGCACAAGACAAGGTTGCCCATTATCCCCATTGTTATTTATTTTAACTTTGGAAGTCTTGTTGAACGCAATTCGGGACTCAAAATCCTTAGATGGTATAGCTATCAGGCAAAAGGAATACAGAACTAGAGCATTCGCCGATGATCTGGTTGTTACCCTTTCACATCCTTTGAAATCAATAATCCAGATGAAAAATATCATAATAGAATTTGGCATGGTGTCTGGGTTTAGACTAAATCAAAACAAAACGAAAATGATGGTTAAAAACATGACAGAGACTCAAAGAAAGAGACTTGTAAGTTTAGCAGGTTTTGAAATAGTTTCTAAAGTTAAATATTTAGGAATACAAATTTCAGAATCAAACACAAAACTTTTCTCAAATAACTATGAAGTGTTGTGGCAAAAGATACAGAAAGATCTTGAAGCGTGGAAAAAGTTACAATTGTCTTTGCTTGGAAGGATCTCAGCAATTAAAATGAACATTCTACCTAGATTTATCTTTCTATTCCAGATGATTCCGGTGCTCAAGTCAGATAAAACCTTGTTAAATTGGCAAACAACATTAAATAAATTTGTTTGGAAGGAGAAAAAACCGAGAGTAAAGATGAAGATTATGCAAGATACACGTGAAAGAGGTGGCCTCAGACTCCCAAACCTTCGATTGTATTATGAAGCTGCGGTATTAACGCATGTAGCAGATTGGTTTGGGAAAACAAAAATGGAATTGCTCAATATAGAAGGCCATGATCTTGTTCTGGGATGGCATGCATATCTTTTTTATGAAGACAGGGTGGATAAAGTGTTCAACAACCATGTTCTCCGTAGTGCCTTGATGAGAATATGGAAGAAGCACCGGCCCAATTGGGATTATAAAATACCGCTTTGGTTGGATCTTGCAGACACCATGGGGATTATGAATATTAAGTCACTCGGGGGTTGTTTATATAAAGATGTGCTTATTGCTGATGGGGGCGAATGGAAGTTAAAAACTTTGGAACAGCTGTTGGAAGAAGGAATTACTTTAAATTGGTTACATTACATACAGCTTCAGAAGAGATGGGAAGAAGATCGCAGGGTCGGCTTTATGGATAAAGAAGTGGAACTGATTAAGCAGATAAAAGAGACTGGTCCAAAACAAGTTAAAAGAATATATAATGTACTGTTAGAAAGAGACTCAGAAAGTGAATTGGTTAAGGATTGTATGATTAAATGGGCTCAGAATTTTGGGGAAGTGGTTATGTTGGAAACGTGGGAAAAAATATGGGTTCAGAATGTTAAATTTACACAGTCACAGAATTTAAGGGAGAATTTTTATAAAATGTTTTACAGATGGTATTTAGATCCTAAAAAATTATCATGCATGTACCCAAATGTTCAACCAAAATGTTGGAGATGCGGGTGTTTAGATGCTACCTTTTTTCATGTATGGTGGACTTGCAACAAGGTTAAAGCTTTTTGGATAAAAATATGGTGGGTTATGCAGAATGTATTTAAGAAAAGAATACAATTCACTCCACAAATGTTTTTATTGGGTATAGTTAAGGATTTTACCAAAGGGGAAACAAAATTGGCCTTGTATATGGTTACAGCAGCTAGGTTGTTGATTGCGCAACATTGGAAAAAAGATTTTTTGCCAACAATTGATCAATGGATTCAGAAGGTGGCGGGGTTCGCTGAAATGGCAAAAATTTCAGCTTTCTTAAAAGCTCAGAAACAGGAGGATTACACACAGGAATGGGCAAAATGGATTGATTATATACAGAATAAATATCAGACTAGGAGTTATTATCTAGCCTTTAGGTAAGAATGTTTAGATCGATAGATGATCAGAGTAAATAGTATATGGGATGTTTGGAATTATTAGAGTGGTATACAGCGGAAGTCAGGGGGGTGGGTTTGTGCGGGAGGTGGGGGAGGGTTAGGGTGGAGGGTGGGGCAATATATATGTATGAATAAATTAGAAGATGGGACTAATGAAACATTGTTAGGCTAGGAGAAATTTATATTAAGAGTTATAGATGTTAAATTAGCTTAGAAAATGATCAATGTGTTATTATTAATTTAAGACTAATCTCTATAGTTTTTGTTGGGAGGAGAGGGGTTATGAGTAATCTATTTTAAGATGGGGGGTGGGGAGGGGGTAAAGTGTTTGGTATAATATTTGAATGTGAATTTTTGCGGGGGGGTATAGCATTTGTATGAGATTTATATTGTATGGGGGGGGGTGAAAAGGGGGAAAATTTGTTTGTACAAAACTCTTTTAATAAAAAAAAAAAAAAAAAAAAAAAAAAAAAGAAATTAAAAAAAAAAAAAAAATAAAATAAAATAAGAAAGGTTCAAGTGATATGGAGTTTAAGGGCCCCCACCTCAGTCTGTCTCTGTGACTCACCCCCCTTCTATCCAGCAGCTCCAATCCCAGCTTCTGAAAGGTTCAAGTGCTATGGAGTTTAAGGGCCCCCACCTCAGTCTGTCTCTGTGACTCACCCCCCCTTCTATCCTGCAGCTCCAATATCAGCTTCAGGAAGGTTCAAGTGATATGGAGTTTAAGGGCCCCCACCACAGTCTCTTTGTCTCTGTGACTCACCCCCCTTCTATCCAGCAGCTCCAATCCCAGCTTCAGGAAGGTTCAAGTGATATGGAGTTTAAGGGCCCCCACCTCAGTCTCTTTGTCTCTGTGACTCACCCCCCTTCTATCCAGCAGCTCCAATCCCAGCTTCAGGAAGGTTCAAGTGATATGGAGGTGAAGGGACCCCACCTCAGTCTCTTTGTCTCTGTGACTCACCCCCCCTTCTATCCAGCAGCTCCAATCCCAGCTTCAGGAAGGTTCAAGTGATATGGAGTTTAAGGGCCCCCACCTCAGTCTCTTTGTCTCTGTGACTCACCCACCTTTCTATCCAGCAGCTCCAATCCCAGCTTCAGGAAGGTTCAAGTGATATGGAGTTTAAGTGCCCCCACCTCACTCTCTTTGTCTCTGTGACACCCCCCCCTTCTATCCAGCAGCTCCAATCCCAGCTTCAGGAAGGTTCAAGTGATATGGAGTTTAAGGCCCCCACCTCAGTCTCTTTGTCTCTGTGACTCACCCCCCCTTCTATCCAGCAGCTCCAATCCCAGCTTCAGGAAGGTTCAAGTGATATGGAGATGAAGGGCCCCCACCTCAGTCTCTTTGTCTCTGTGACTCCCCCCCCTTCTATCCAGCAGCTCCAATCCCAGCTTCAGAAATGTTCAAGTGATATGGAGTTTAAGGGCCCCCACCTCAGTCTGTCTCTCTGACTCCCCCCCCTTCTATCCAGCAGCTCCAATCCCAGCTTCAGAAAGGTTCAAGTGATATGGAGTTTAAGGGCCCCCACCTCAGTCTGTCTCTGTGACTCACCCCCCTTCTATCCAGCAGCTCCAATCCCAGCTTCAGGAAGGTTCAAGTGATATGGAGTTTAAGGGCCCCCACCTCAGTCTCTTTGTCTCTGTGACTCACCCCCCTTTCTATCCAGCAGCTCCAATCCCAGCTTCAGGAAGGTTCAAGTGATATGGAGTTTAAGGGCCCCCACCTCAGTCTGTCTCTGTGACTCACCCCCCCTTCTATCCAGCAGCTCCAATCCCAGCTTCAGGAAGGTTCAAGTGATATGGAGTTTAAGGGCCCCCACCTCAGTCTCTTTGTCTCTGTGACTCACCCCCCTTTCTATCCAGCAGCTCCAATCCCAGCTTCAGGAAGGTTCAAGTGATATGGAGTTTAAGTGCCCCCACCTCACTCTCTTTGTCTCTGTGACACCCCCCCCTTCTATCCAGCAGCTCCAATCCCAGCTTCAGGAAGGTTCAAGTGATATGGAGTTTAAGGCCCCCACCTCAGTCTCTTTGTCTCTGTGACTCACCCCCCCTTCTATCCAGCAGCTCCAATCCCAGCTTCAGGAAGGTTCAAGTGATATGGAGTTTAAGGGCCCCCACCTCAGTCTGTCTCTCTGACTCCCCCCCCTTCTATCCAGCAGCTCCAATCCCAGCTTCAGAAAGGTTCAAGTGATATGGAGTTTAAGGGCCCCCACCTCAGTCTGTCTCTGTGACTCACCCCCCTTCTATCCAGCAGCTCCAATCCCAGCTTCAGGAAGGTTCAAGTGATATGGAGTTTAAGGGCCCCCACCTCAGTCTCTTTGTCTCTGTGACTCACCCCCCTTTCTATCCAGCAGCTCCAATCCCAGCTTCAGGAAGGTTCAAGTGATATGGAGTTTAAGGGCCCCCACCTCAGTCTCTTTGTCTCTGTGACACACACCCCTTCTATCCAGCAGCTCCAATCCCAGCTTCAGGAAGGTTCAAGTGATATGGAGGTGAAGGGCCCCCACCTCAGTCTCTTTGTCTCTGTGACTCACCCCCCTTCTATCCAGCAGCTCCAATCCCAGCTTCAGGAAGGTTCAAGTGATATGGAGTTTAAGGCCCCCACCTCAGTCTCTTTGTCTCTGTGACTCACCCCCCCTTCTATCCAGCAGCTCCAATCCCAGCTTCAGGAAGGTTCAAGTGATATGGAGTTTAAGGGCCGCCACCTCAGTCTGTCTCTGTGACTCACCCCCCTTCTATCCAGCAGCTCCAATCCCAGCTTCAGAAAGGTTCAAGTGATATGGAGTTTAAGGACCCCACCTCAGTCTCTTTGTCTCTGTGACTCACCCCCCTTCTATCCAGCAGCTCCAATCCCAGCTTCAGGAAGATTCAAGTGATATGGAGTTTAAGGGCCCCCACCTCAGTCTGTCTCTGTGACTCACCCCCCCTTCTATCCAGCAGCTCCAATCCCAGCTTCAGGAAGGTTCAAGTGATATGGAGTTTAAGAGCCCCCACCTCAGTCTCTTTGTCTCTGTGACTCACCCCCCTTCTATCCAGCAGCTCCAATCCCAGCTTCAGGAAGGTTCAAGTGATATGGAGTTTAAGGGCCCCCACCTCAGTCTGTCTCTGTGACTCACCCCCCTTCTATCCAGCAGCTCCAATCCCAGCTTCAGAAAGGTTCAAATGATATGGAGTTTAAGGACGCCACCTCAGTCTCTTTGTCTCTGTGACTCACCCCCCCTTCTATCTAGCAGCTCCAATCCCAGCTTCAGGAAGGTTCAAGTGATATGGAGTTTAAGGGCCCCCACCTCAGTCTTTCTCTGTGACTCACCCCCCTTCTATCCAGCAGCTCCAATCCCAGCTTCAGGAAGCTTCAAGTGATATGGAGTTTAAGGCACCCACCTCAGTCTCTTTGTCTCTGTGACTCACCCCCCCTTCTATCCAGCAGCTCCAATCCCAGCTTCAGGAAGGTTCAAGTGATATGGAGATGAAGGGCCCCCACCTCAGTCTCTTTGTCTCTGTGACTCCCCCCCCTTCTATCCAGCAGCTCCAATCCCAGCTTCAGAAATGTTCAAGTGATATGGAGTTTAAGGGCCCCCACCTCAGTCTGTCTCTCTGACTCCCCCCCCTTCTATCCAGCAGCTCCAATCCCAGCTTCAGAAAGGTTCAAGTGATATGGAGTTTAAGGGCCCCCACCTCAGTCTGTCTCTGTGACTCTCCCCCCTTCTATCCAGCAGCTCCAATCCCAGCTTCAGGAAGGTTCAAGTGATATGGAGTTTAAGGGCCCCCACCTCAGTCTCTTTGTCTCTGTGACTCACCCCCCTTTCTATCCAGCAGCTCCAATCCCAGCTTCAGGAAGGTTCAAGTGATATGGAGTTTAAGGGCCCCCACCTCAGTCTCTTTGTCTCTGTGACACGCCCCCCTTCTATCCAGCAGCTCCAATCCCAGCTTCAGGAAGGTTCAAGTGATATGGAGTTTAAGGCCCCCACCTCAGTCTCTTTGTCTCTTTGACTCACCCCCCCTTCTATCCAGCAGCTCCAATCCCAGCTTCAGGAAGGTTCAAGTGATATGGAGTTTAAGGGCCCCCACCTCAGTCTTTCTCTGTGACTCACCCCCCTTCTATCCAGCAGCTCCAATCCCAGCTTCAGAAAGGTTCAAGTGATATGGAGTTTAAGGACCCCACCTCAGTCTCTTTGTCTCTGTGACTCACCCCCCTTCTATCCAGCAGCTCCAATCCCAGCTTCAGGAAGGTTCAAGTGATATGGAGTTTAAGGGCCCCCACCTCAGTCTGTCTCTGTGACTCACCCCCCTTCTATCCAGCAGCTCCAATCCCAGCTTCAGGAAGGTTCAAGTGATATGGAGTTTAAGGGCCCCCACCTCAGTCTGTCTCTGTGACTCACCCCCCTTCTATCCAGCAGCTCCAATCCCAGCTTCAGAAAGGTTCAAGTGATATGGAGTTTAAGGACCCCACCTCAGTCTCTTTGTCTCTGTGACTCACCCCCCTTCTATCCAGCAGCTCCAATCCCAGCTTCAGGAAGGTTCAAGTGATATGGAGTTTAAGGGCCCCCACCTCAGTCTGTCTCTGTGACTCACCCCCCTTCTATCCAGCAGCTCCAATCCCAGCTTCAGAAAGGTTCAAATGATATGGAGTTTAAGGACGCCACCTCATTCTCTTTGTCTCTGTGACTCACCCCCCCTTCTATCCAGCAGCTCCAATCCCAGCTTCAGGAAGGTTCAAGTGATATGGAGTTTAAGGGCCCCCACCTCAGTCTGTCTCTGTGACTCACCCGCCCTTCTATCCAGCAGCTCCAATCCCAGCTTCAGGAAGGTTCAAGTGATATGGAGTTTAAGGGCCCCCACCTCAGTCTGTCTCTGTGACTCACCCCCCCTTCTATCCAGCTGCTCCAATCCCAGCTTCAGGAAGGTTCAAGTGATATGGAGTTTAAGGGCCCCCACCTCAGTCTCTTTGTCTCTGTGACTCACCCCCCCTTCTATCCAGCAGCTCCAATCCCAGCTTCAGGAAGGTTCAAGTGATATGGAGTTTAAGGCCCCCACCTCAGTCTCTTTGTCTCTGTGACTCACCCCCCCCCTTCTATCCAGCAGCTCCAATCCCAGCTTCAGGAAGGTTCAAGGGATATGGAGTTTAAGGGCCCCCACCTCAGTCTGTCTCTGTGACTCACCCCCCTTCTATCCAGCAGCTCCAATCCCAGCTTCAGAAATTTTCAAGTGATATGGAGTTTAAGGACCTCACCTCAGTCTCTTTGTCTCTGTGACTCACCCCCCTTCTATCCAGCAGCTCCAATCCCAGCTTCAGGAAGGTTCAAGTGATATGGAGCTTAAGGGCCCCCACTTCAGTCTGTCTCTGTGACTCACCCCCCCTTCTATCCAGCAGCTCCAATCCCAGCTTCAGGAAGGTTCAAGTGATATGGAGTTTAAGGGGCCCCACCTCAGTCTGTCTCTGTGACTCACCCCCCCTTCTATCCAGCAGCTCCAATCACAGCTTCAGGAAGGTTCAAGTGATATGGAGTTTAAGGGCCCCCACCTCAGTCTCTTTGTCTCTGTGACTCACCCCCCTTCTATCCAGCAGCTCCAATCCCAGCTTCAGGAAGGTTCAAGTGATATGGAGATGAAGGGCCCCCACCTCAGTCTCTTTGTCTCTGTGACTCACCCCCCTTCTATCCAGCAGCTCCAATCCCAGCTTCAGGAAGGTTCAAGTGATATGGAGTTTAAGGGCCCCCACCTCAGTCTGTCTCTGTGACTCACCCCCCCTTCTTTCCAGCAGCTCCAATCCCAGCTTCAGAAAGGTTCAAGTGATATGGAGTTTAAGGACCCCACCTCAGTCTCTTTGTCTCTGTGACTCACCCCCCTTCTATCCAGCAGCTCCAATCCCAGCTTCAGGAAGGTTCAAGTGATATGGAGTTTAATGGCCCCCACCTCAGTCTCTTTGTCTCTGTGACTCACCCACCTTCTATCCAGCAGCTCCAATCCCAGCTTCAGGAAGGTTCAAGTGATATGGAGTTTAAGGGCCCCCACCTCAGTCTGTCTCTGTGACTCCCTCCCCCCCTTGTATCCAGCAGCTCCAATCCCAGCTTCAGAAAAGTTCAAGTGATATGGAGTTTAAGGACCCCACCTCAGTCTCTTTGTCTCTGTGACTCACCCCCCTTCTATCCAGCAGCTCCAATCCCAGCTTCAGGAAGGTTCAAGTGATATGGAGTTTAAGGGCCCCCACCTCAGTCTGTCTCTGTGACTCAACCCCCCCTTCTATCCAGCAGCTCCAATCCCAGCTTCAGGAATGTTCAAGTGATATGGAGTTTAAGGGGCCCCACCTCAGTCTGTCTCTGTGACTCACCCCCACCCCTTCTATCCAGCAGCTCCAATCCCAGCTTCAGGAAGGTTCAAGTGATATGTAGTTTAAGGGGCCCCACCTCAGTCTCTTTGTCTCTGTGACTCACCCCCCTTCTATGCAGCAGCTCCAATCCCAGCTTCAGGAAGGTTCAAGTGATATGGAGTTTAAGGGCCCCCACCTCAGTCTGTCTCTGTGACTCACCCCCCCTTCTATCCAGCAGCTCCAATCCCAGCTTCAGGAAGGTTAAAGTGATATGGAGTTTAAGGGCCCCCACCTCAGTCTCTTTGTCTCTGTGACTCACCCCCCTTCTATCCAGCAGCTCCAATCCCAGCTTCAGGAAGGTTCAAGCGATATGGAGTTTAAGGGCCCCCACCTCAGTCTGTCTCTGTGACTCACCCCCCTTCTATCCAGCAGCTCCAATCCCAGCTTCAGGAAGGTTCAAGTGATATGGAGTTTAAGGGCCCCCACCTCAGTCTCTTTGTCTCTGTGACTCACCCCCCCTTCTATCCAGCAGCTAAAATCCCAGCTTCAGGAAGGTTCAAGTGATATGGAGTTTAAGGGCCCCCACCTCAGTCTGTCTCTGTGACTCACCCCCCCCCTTCTATCCAGCAGCTCCAATCCCAGCTTCAGGAAGGTTCAAGTGATATGGAGTTTAAGGGGCCCCACCTCAGTCTGTCTCTGTGACTCCCCCCCCTTCTATCCAGCAGCTCCAATCCCAGCTTCAGAAAGGTTCAAGTGATATGGAGTTTAAGGACCCCACCTCAGTCTCTTTGTCTCTGTGACTCACCCCCCTTCTATCCAGCAGCTCCAATCCCAGCTTCAGGAAGGTTCAAGTGATATGGAGTTTAAGGGCCCACACCTCAGTCTGTCTCTGTGACTCACCCCCACTTCTATCCAGCAGCTCCAATCCCAGCTTCAGAAATGTTCAAGTGATATGGGGTTTAAGGACCCCACCTCAGTCTCTTTGTCTCTGTGACTCACCCCCCTTCTATCCAGCAGCTAAAATCCCAGCTTCAGGAAGGTTCAAGTGATATGGAGTTTAAGGGCCCCCACCTCAGTCTGTCTCTGTGACTCACCCCCCCTTCTATCCAGCAGCTCCAATCCCAGCTTCAGGAAGGTTCAAGTGATATGGAGTTTAAGGCCCCCACCTCAGTCTCTTTGTCTCTGTGACTCACCCCCCCCCTTCTATCCAGCAGC
This sequence comes from Natrix helvetica, assembly GCF_964273705.1. Taxonomy (NCBI): domain Eukaryota; kingdom Metazoa; phylum Chordata; class Lepidosauria; order Squamata; family Natricidae; genus Natrix; species Natrix helvetica. The sequence goes on along the minus strand of NC_138555.1, from coordinate 54,451,671 downwards.
TCCAATCCCAGCTTCAGGAAGGTTCAAGTGATATGGAGTTTAAGGGCCCCCACCTCAGTCTGTCTCTGTGACTCACCCCCCTTCTATCCAGCAGCTCCAATCCCAGCTTCAGAAATGTTCAAGTGATATGGAGTTTAAGGACCCCACCTCAGTCTCTTTGTCTCTGTGACTCACCCCCCTTCTATCCAGCAGCTAAAATCCCAGCTTCAGGAAGGTTCAAGTGATATGGAGTTTAAGGGCCCCCACCTCAGTCTCTTTGTCTCTGTGACTCACCCCCCTTCTATCCAGCAGCTAAAATCCCAGCTTCAGGAAGGTTCAAGTGATATGGAGTTTAAGGGCCCCCACCTCAGTCTGTCTCTGTGACTCACCCCCCTTCTATCCAGCAGCTCCAATCCCAGCTTCAGAAATGTTCAAGTGATATGGAGTTTAAGGACCCCACCTCAGTCTCTTTGTCTCTGTGACTCACCCCCCTTCTATCCAGCAGCTAAAATCCCAGCTTCAGGAAGGTTCAAGTGATATGGAGTTTAAGGGCCCCCACCTCAGTCTGTCTCTGTGACTCACCCCCCCCCCTTCTATCCAGCAGCTCCAATCCCAGCTTCAGGAAGGTTCAAGTGATATGGAGTTTAAGGGCCCACACCTCAGTCTGTCTCTGTGACTCACCCCCACTTCTATCCAGCAGCTCCAATCCCAGCTTCAGAAAGGTTCAAATGATATGGAGTTTAAGGACGCCACCTCAGTCTCTTTGTCTCTGTCACTCACCCCCCCTTCTATCCAGCAGCTCCAATCCCAGCTTCAGGAAGGTTCAAGTGATATGGAGTTTAAGGGCCCCCACCTCAGTCTGTCTCTGTGACTCACCCGCCCTTCTATCCAGCAGCTCCAATCCCAGCTTCAGGAAGGTTCAAGTGATATGGAGATTAAGGGCCCCCACCTCAGTCTCTTTGTCTCTGTGACTAACCCCCCCCCTTCTATCCAGCAGCTCCAATCCCAGCTTCAGGAAGGTTCAAGTCATATGGAGTTTAAGGGCCCCCACCTCAGTCTCTTTGTCTCTGTGACACACCCCCCTTCTATCCAGCAGCTCCAATCCCAGCTTCAGGAAGGTTCAAGTGATATGGAGGTGAAGGGCCCCCACCTCAGTCTCTTTGTCTCTCGAACTCACCCCCCCTTCTATCCACCAGCTCCAATCCCAGCTTCAGGAAGGTTCAAGTGATATGGAGTTTAAGGCCCCCACCTCAGTCTATTTGTCTCTGTGACTCACCCCCCCCCTTCTATCCAGCAGCTCCAATCCCAGCTTCAGGAAGGTTCAAGTGATATGGAGTTTAAGGGCCCTCACCTCAGTCTGTCTCTGTGACTCACCCCCCTTCTATCCAGCAGCTCCAATCCCAGCTTCAGAAATGTTCAAGTGATATGGAGTTTAAGGACCCCACCTCAGTCTCTTTGTCTCTGTGACTCACCCCCCTTCTATCCAGCAGCTCCAATCCCAGCTTCAGGAAGGTTCAAGTGATATGGAGTTTAAGGGCCCCCACCTCAGTCTGTCTCTGTGACTCACCCCCCCCCTTCTATCCAGCAGCTCCAATCCCAGCTTCAGGAAGGTTCAAGTGATATGGAGTTTAAGGGGCCCCACCTCAGTCTGTCTCTGTGACTCACCCCCCCTTCTATCCAGCAGCTCCAATCACAGCTTCAGGAAGGTTCAAGTGATATGGAGTTTAAGGGGCCCCACCTCAGTCTCTTTGTCTCTGTGACTCACCCCCCTTCTATCCAGCAGCTCCAATCCCAGCTTCAGGAAGGTTCAAGTGATATGGAGTTTAAGGGCCCCCACCTCAGTCTGTCTCTGTGACTCACCCCCCCTTCTATCCAGCAGCTCCAATCCCAGCTTCAGAAAGGTTCAAGTGATATGGAGTTTAAGGACCCCACCTCAGTCTCTTTGTCTCTGTGACTCACCCCCCTTCTATCCAGCAGCTCCAATCCCAGCTTCAGGAAGGTTCAAGTGATATGGAGTTTAATGGCCCCCACCTCAGTCTCTTTGTCTCTGTGACTCACCCACCTTCTATCCAGCAGCTCCAATCCCAGCTTCAGGAAGGTTCAAATGATATGGAGTTTAAGGGCCCCCACCTCAGTCTGTCTCTGTGACTCCCCCCCCCCCTTGTATCCAGCAGCTCCAATCCCAGCTTCAGAAAAGTTCAAGTGATATGGAGTTTAAGGACCCCACCTCAGTCTCTTTGTCTCTGTGACTCACCCCCCTTCTATCCAGCAGCTCCAATCCCAGCTTCAGGAAGGTTCAAGTGATATGGAGTTTAAGGGCCCCCACCTCAGTCTGTCTCTGTGACTCAACCCCCCCTTCTATCCAGCAGCTCCAATCCCAGCTTCAGGAAGGTTCAAGTGATATGGAGTTTAAGGGGCCCCACCTCAGTCTGTCTCTGTGACTCACCCCCACCCCTTCTATCCAGCAGCTCCAATCCCAGCTTCAGGAAGGTTCAAGTGATATGTAGTTTAAGGGCCCCCACCTCAGTCTCTTTGTCTCTGTGACTCACCCCCCTTCTATCCAGCAGCTCAAATCCCAGCTTCAGGAAGGTTCAAGTGATATGGAGGTGAAGGGCCCCCACCTCAGTCTCTTTGTCTCTGTGACTCACCCCCCCTTCTATCCAGCAGCTCCAATCCCAGCTTCAGGAAGGTTCAAGTGATATGGAGTTTAAGGGCCCCGACCTCAGTCTCTTTGTCTCTGTGACTCACCCCCTTTCTATGCAGCAGCTCCAATCCCAGCTTCAGGAAGGTTCAAGTGATATGGAGTTTAAGGGCCCCCACCTCAGTCTGTCTCTGTGACTCACCCCCCCTTCTATCCAGCAGCTCCAATCCCAGCTTCAGAAAAGTTCAAGTGATATGGAGTTTAAGGACCCCACCTCAGTCTCTTTGTCTCTGTGACTCACCCCCCTTCTATCCAGCAGCTCCAATCCCAGCTTCAGGAAGGTTCAAGTGATATGGAGTTTAAGGGCCCCCACCTCAGTCTGTCTCTGTGACTCAACCCCCCCTTCTATCCAGCAGCTCCAATCCCAGCTTCAGGAAGGTTCAAGTGATATGGAGTTTAATGGCCCCCACCTCAGTCTCTTTGTCTCTGTGACTCACCCACCTTCTATCCAGCAGCTCCAATCCCAGCTTCAGGAAGGTTCAAGTGATATGGAGTTTAAGGGCCCCCACCTCAGTCTGTCTCTGTGACTCCCCCCCCCCTTGTATCCAGCAGCTCCAATCCCAGCTTCAGAAAAGTTCAAGTGATATGGAGTTTAAGGACCCCACCTCAGTCTCTTTGTCTCTGTGACTCACCCCCCTTCTATCCAGCAGCTCCAATCCCAGCTTCAGGAAGGTTCAAGTGATATGGAGTTTAAGGGCCCCCACCTCAGTCTGTCTCTGTGACTCAACCCCCCCTTCTATCCAGCAGCTCCAATCCCAGCTTCAGGAAGGTTCAAGTGATATGGAGTTTAAGGGGCCCCACCTCAGTCTGTCTCTGTGACTCACCCCCACCCCTTCTATCCAGCAGCTCCAATCCCAGCTTCAGGAAGGTTCAAGTGATATGTAGTTTAAGGGCCCCCACCTCAGTCTCTTTGTCTCTGTGACTCACCCCCCTTCTATCCAGCAGCTCAAATCCCAGCTTCAGGAAGGTTCAAGTGATATGGAGGTGAAGGGCCCCCACCTCAGTCTCTTTGTCTCTGTGACTCACCCCCCCTTCTATCCAGCAGCTCCAATCCCAGCTTCAGGAAGGTTCAAGTGATATGGAGTTTAAGGGCCCCCACCTCAGTCTCTTTGTCTCTGTGACTCACCCCCTTTCTATGCAGCAGCTCCAATCCCAGCTTCAGGAAGGTTCAAGTGATATGGAGTTTAAGGGCCCCCACCTCAGTCTGTCTCTGTGACTCCCCCCCCCTTGTATCCAGCAGCTCCAATCCCAGCTTCAGAAAAGTTCAAGTGATATGGAGTTTAAGGACCCCACCTCAGTCTCTTTGTCTCTGTGACTCACCCCCCTTCTATCCAGCAGCTCCAATCCCAGCTTCAGGAAGGTTCAAGTGATATGGAGTTTAAGGGCCCCCACCTCAGTCTGTCTCTGTGACTCAACCCCCCCTTCTATCCAGCAGCTCCAATCCCAGCTTCAGGAAGGTTCAAGTGATATGGAGTTTAAGGGGCCCCACCTCAGTCTGTCTCTGTGACTCACCCCCACCCCTTCTATCCAGCAGCTCCAATCCCAGCTTCAGGAAGGTTCAAGTGATATGTAGTTTAAGGGCCCCCACCTCAGTCTCTTTGTCTCTGTGACTCACCCCCCTTCTATCCAGCAGCTCAAATCCCAGCTTCAGGAAGGTTCAAGTGATATGGAGGTGAAGGGCCCCCACCTCAGTCTCTTTGTCTCTGTGACTCACCCCCCCTTCTATCCAGCAGCTCCAATCCCAGCTTCAGGAAGGTTCAAGTGATATGGAGTTTAAGGGCCCCCACCTCAGTCTCTTTGCCTCTGTGACTCACCCCCTTTCTATGCAGCAGCTCCAATCCCAGCTTCAGGAAGGTTCAAGTGATATGGAGTTTAAGGGCCCCCACCTCAGTCTGTCTCTGTGACTCACCCCCCCCTTCTATCCAGCAGCTCCAATCCCAGCTTCAGGAAGGTTCAAGTGATATGGAGTTTAAGGGCCCCCACCTCAGTCTCTTTGTCTCTGTGACTCACCCCCCTTCTATCCAGCAGCTCCAATCCCAGCTTCAGGAAGGTTCAAGCGATATGGAGTTTAAGGGCCCCCACCTCAGTCTGTCTCTGTGACTCACCCCCCTTCTATCCAGCAGCTCCAATCCCAGCTTCAGGAAGGTTCAAGTGATATGGAGTTTAAGGGCCCCCACCTCAGTCTCTTTGTCTCTGTGACTCACCCCCCCTTCTATCCAGCAGCTTCAGGAAGGTTCAAGTGATATGGAGTTTAAGGGCCCCCACCTTAGTCTCTTTGTCTCTGTGACTCACCCCCTTCTATCCAGCAGCTCCAATCCCAGCTTCAGGAAGGTTCAAGTGATATGGAGGTGAAGGGCCCCCACCTCAGTCTCTTTATCTCTGTGACTCAGCCCCCCTTCTATCCAGCAGCTCCAATCCCAGCTTCAGGAAGGTTCAAGTGATATGGAGTTTAAGGGCCCCCACCTAAGTTTCTTTGTCTTCGTGACTCACCCCCACTTCTATCCAGCAGCTCCAATCCCAGCTTCAGGAAGGTTCAAGTGATATGGAGTTTAAGGGCCCCCACCTCAGTCTCTTTGTCTCTGTGACTCACCCCCCTTCTATCCAGCAGCTCCAATCCCAGCTTCAGGAAGGTTCAAGTGATATGGAGTTTAACGGCCCCCACCTCAGTCTATCTCTGTGACTCACCCCCCCCTTCTATCCTGCAGCTCCAATACCAGCTTCAGGAAGGTTCAAGTGATATGGAGTTTAACGGCCCCCACCTCAGTCTGTCTCTGTGACTCACCCCCCCTTCTATCCAGCAGCTCCAATCCCAGCTTCAGGAAGGTTCAAGTGATATGGAGTTTAAGGGCCCCCACCTCAGTCTGTCTCTGTGACTCAACCCCCCTTCTATCCAGCAGCTCCAATCCCAGCTTCAGGAAGGTTCAAGTGATATGGAGTTTAAGGGCCCCCACCTCAGTCTCTTTGTCTCTGTGACTCACCCCCCCTTCTATCCAGCAGCTCCAATCCCAGCTTCAGGAAGGCTCAAGTGATATGGAGTTTAAGGGCCCCCACCTCAGTCTCTTTGTCTCTGTGACTCACCCCCCTTCTATCCAGCAGCTCCAATCCCAGCTTCAGGAAGGTTCAAGTGATATGGAGGTGAAGGGCCCCCACCTCAGTCTCTTTGTCTCTGTGACTCACCCCCCCTTCTATCCAGCAGCTCCAATCCCAGCTTCAGGAAGGTTCAAGTGATATGGAGTTTAAGGGCCCCCACCTCAGTCTGTCTCTGTGACTCAAACCCCCCCCTTCTATCCAGCAGCTCCAATCCCAGCTTCAGGAAGGTTCAAGTGATATGGAGTTTAAGGGCCCCCACCTCAGTCTCTTTGTCTCTGTGACTCACCCCCCTTCTATCCAGCAGCTCCAATCCCAGCTTCAGGAAGGTTCAAGCGATATGGAGTTTAAGGGCCCCCACCTCAGTCTGTCTCTGTGACTCACCCCCCTTCTATCAAGCAGCTCCAATCCCAGCTTCAGGAAGGTTCAAGTGATATGGAGTTTAAGGGCCCCCACCTCAGTCTCTTTGTCTCTGTGACTCACCCCCCCTTCTATCCAGCAGCTCCAATCCCAGCTTCAGGAAGGTTCAAGTGATATGGAGTTTAAGGGCCCCCACCTCAGTCTCTTTGTCTCTGTGACTCACCCCCCCCCTTCTATCCAGCAGCTCCAATCCCAGCTTCAGGAAGGTTCAAGTGATATGGAGTTTAAGGGCCCCCACCTCAGTCTCTTTGTCTCTGTGACTCACCCCCCTTCTATCCAGCAGCTCCAATCCCAGCTTCAGGAAGTTTCAAGTGATATGGAGGTGAAGGGCCCCCACCTCAGTCTCTTTATCTCTGTGACTCAGCCCCCCTTCTATCCAGCAGCTCCAATCCCAGCTTCAGGAAGGTTCAAGTGATATGGAGTTTAAGGGCCCCCACCTAAGTTTCTTTGTCTTCGTGACTCACCCCCACTTCTATCCAGCAGCTCCAATCCCAGGTTCAGGAAGGTTCAAGTGATATGGAGTTTAAGGGCCCCCACCTCAGTCTCTTTGTCTCTGTGACTCACCCCCCTTCTATCCAGCAGCTCCAATCCCAGCTTCAGGAAGGTTCAAGTGATATGGAGTTTAACGGCCCCCACCTCAGTCTGTCTCTGTGACTCACCCCCCCCCTTCTATCCTGCAGCTCCAATCCCAGCTTCAGGAAGGTTCAAGTGATATGGAATTTAAGGGCCCCCACCTCAGTCTCTTTGTCTCTGTGACTCACCCCCCTTCTATCCAGCAGCTCCAATCCCAGCTTCAGGAAGGTTCAAGTGATATGGAGTTTAAGGGCCCCCACCTCAGTCTCTTTGTCTCTGTGACTCACCCCCCTTCTATCCAGCAGCTCCAATCCCAGCTTCAGAAAGGTTCAAGTGATATGGAGTTTAAGGGCCCCCAACTCAGTCTCTTTGTCTCTGTGACTCACCCCCCTTCTATCCAGCAGCTCCAATCCCAGCTTCAGGAAGGTTCAAGTGATATGGAGTTTAAGGGCCCCCACCTCAGTCTGTCTCTGTGACTCACCCCCACATCTATCCAGCAGCTCCAATCCCAGCTTCAGGAAGGTTCAAGTGATATGGAGTTTAAGGGCCCCCACCTCAGTCTCTTTGTCTCTGTGACTCACCCCCCCCTTCTATCCAGCAGCTCCAATCCCAGCTTCAGGAAGGTTCAAGTGATATGGAGTTTAAGGGCCCCCACCTCAGTCTGTCTCTATGACTCAACCCCCCTTCTATCCAGCAGCTCCAATCCCAGCTTCAGGAAGGTTCAAGTGATATGGAGTTTAAGGGCCCCCACCTCAGTCTCTTTGTCTCTGTGACTCACCCCCCCTTCTATCCAGCAGCTCCAATCCCAGCTTCAGGAAGGTTCAAGTGATATGGAGTTTAAGGGCCCCCACCTCAGTCTCTTTGTCTCTGTGACTCACCGCCCTTCTATCCAGCAGCTCCAATCCCAGCTTCAGAAAGGTTCAAGTGATATGGAGTTTAAGGGCCCCCAACTCAGTCTCTTTGTCTCTGTGACTCACCCCCCTTCTATCCAGCAGCTCCAATCCCAGCTTCAGGAAGGTTCAAGTGATATGGAGTTTAAGGGCCCCCACCTCAGTCTGTCTCTGTGACTCACCCCCACATCTATCCAGCAGCTCCAATCCCAGCTTCAGGAAGGTTCAAGTGATATGGAGTTTAAGGGCCCCCACCTCAGTCTCTTTGTCTCTGTGACTCACCCCCCCTTCTATCCAGCAGCTCCAATCCCAGCTTCAGGAAGGTTCAAGTGATATGGAGTTTAAGGGCCCCCACCTCAGTCTGTCTCTGTGACTCAACCCCCCTTCTATCCAGCAGCTCCAATCCCAGCTTCAGGAAGGTTCAAGTGATATGGAGTTTAAGGGCCCCCACCTCAGTCTCTTTGTCTCTGTGACTCACCCCCCCTTCTATCCAGCAGCTCCAATCCCAGCTTCAGGAAGGTTCAAGTGATATGGAGTTTAAGGGCCCCCACCTCAGTCTCTTTGTCTCTGTGACTCACCCCCCTTCTATCCAGCAGCTCCAATCCCAGCTTCAGGAAGGTTCAAGTGATATGGAGGTGAAGGGCCCCCACCTCAGTCTCTTTGTCTCTGTGACTCACCCCCCCTTCTATCCAGCAGCTCCAATCCCAGCTTCAGGAAGGTTCAAGTGATATGGAGTTTAAGGGCCCCCACCTCAGTCTGTCTCTGTGACTCAACCCCCCCCCTTCTATCCAGCAGCTCCAATCCCAGCTTCAGGAAGGTTCAAGTGATATGGAGTTTAAGGGCCCCCACCTCAGTCTCTTTGTCTCTGTGACTCACCCCCCTTCTATCCAGCAGCTCCAATCCCAGCTTCAGGAAGGTTCAAGTGATATGGAGTTTAAGGGCCCCCACCTCAGTCTGTCTCTGTGACTCACCCACCTTCTATCCAGCAGCTCCAATCCCAGCTTCAGGAAGGTTCAAGTGATATGGAGTTTAAGGGCCCCCACCTCAGTCTGTCTCTGTGACTCCCCCCCCCTTCTATCCAGCAGCTCCAATCCCAGCTTCAGAAAGGTTCAAGTGATATGGAGTTTAAGGACCCCACCTCAGTCTCTTTGTCTCTGTGACTCACACCCCTTCTATCCAGCAGCTCCAATCCCAGCTTCAGGAAGGTTCAAGTGATATGGAGTTTAAGGGCCCCCACCTCAGTCTGTCTCTGTGACTCACCCCCCCTTCTATCCAGCAACTCCAATCCCAGCTTCAGGAAGGTTCAAGTGATATGGAGTTTAAGGGGCCCCACCTCAGTCTGTCTCTGTGACTCACCCCCACCCCTTCTATCCAGCAGCTCCAATCCCAGCTTCAGAAAGGTTCAAGTGATATGGAGTTTAAGGACCCCACCTCAGTCTCTTTGTCTCTGTGACTCACCCCCCTTCTATCCAGCAGCTCCAATCCCAGCTTCAGGAAGGTTCAAGTGATATGGAGTTTAAGGGCCCCCACCTCAGTCTGTCTCTGTGACTCACCCCCCCTTCTATCCAGCAGCTCCAATCCCAGCTTCAGGAAGGTTCAAGTGATATGGAGTTTAAGGGGCCCCACCTCAGTCTGTCTCTGTGACTCACCCCCACCCCTTCTATCCAGCAGCTCCAATCCCAGCTTCAGGAAGGTTCAAGTGATATGTAGTTTAAGGGCCCCCACCTCAGTCTCTTTGTCTCTGTGACTCACCCCCCTTCTATCCAGCAGCTCAAATCCCAGCTTCAGGAAGGTTCAAGTGATATGGAGGTGAAGGGCCCCCACCTCAGTCTCTTTGTCTCTGTGACTCACCCCCCTTCTATCCAGCAGCTCCAATCCCAGCTTCAGGAAGTTTCAAGTGATATGGAGTTTAAGGGCCCCCACCTCAGTCTCTTTGTCTCTGTGACTCACCCCCCTTCTATCCAGCAGCTCCAATCCCAGCTTCAGGAAGGTTCAAGTGATATGGAGTTTAAGGGCCCCCACCTCAGTCTGTCTCTGTGACTCACCCCCCCCTTCTATCCTGCAGCTCCAATACCAGCTTCAGGAAGGTTCAAGTGATATGGAGTTTAAGGGCCCCAACCTCAGTCTGTCTCTGTGACTCACCCCCCTTCTATCCAGCCCCTCCAATCCCAGGTTCAGAAAGGTTCAAATGATATGGAGTTTAAGGACGCCACCTCAGTCTCTTTGTCTCTGTGACTCACCCCCCCTTCTATCCAGCAGCTCCAATCCCAGCTTCAGGAAGGTTCAAGTGATATGGAGTTTAAGGGCCCCCACCTCAGTCTGTCTCTGTGACTCACCCCCCCTTCTATCCAGCAGCTCCAATCCCAGCTTCAGGAAGGTTCAAGTGATATGGAGTTTAAGGGCCCCCACCTCAGTCTGTCTCTGTGACTCACCCCCCCTTCTATCCAGCAGCTCCAATCCCAGCTTCAGGAAGGTTCAAGTGATATGGAGTTTAAGGGCCCCCACCTCAGTCTGTCTCTGTGACTCACCCCCCCTTCTATCCAGCAGCTCCAATCCCAGCTTCAGGAAGGTTCAAGTGATATGGAGTTTAAGGGCCCCCACCTCAGTCTGTCTCTGTGACTCACCCCCCCTTCTATCCAGCAGCTCCAATCCCAGCTTCAGGAAGGCTCAAGTGATATGGAGTTTAAGGGCCCCCACCTCAGTCTGTCTCTGTGACTCACCCCCACTTCTATCCAGCAGCTCCAATCCCAGCTTCAGGAAGGTTCAAGTGATATGGAGTTTAAGGGCCCCCACCTCAGTCTTTTTGTCTCTGTGACTCACCCCCCCTTCTATCCAGCAGCTCCAATCCCAGCTTCAGGAAGGTTCAAGTGATATGGAGTTTAAGGGCCCCCACCTCAGTCTGTCTCTGTGACTCAACACCCCTTCTATCCAGCAGCTCCAATCCCAGCTTCAGGAAGGTTCAAGTGATATGGAGTTTAAGGGCCCCCACCTCAGTCTGTCTCTGTGACTCACCCCCCCTTCTATCCAGCAGCTCCAATCCCAGCTTCAGGAAGGTTCAAGTGATATGGAGTTTAAGGGCCCCCACCTCAGTCTCTTTGTCTCTGTGACTCACCCCCCCTTCTATCCAGCAGCTCCAATCCCAGCTTCAGGAAGGTTCAAGTGATATGGAGTTTAAGGGCCCCCACCTCAGTCTGTCTCTGTGACTCACCCCCCCTTCTATCCAGCAGCTCCAATCCCAGCTTCAGGAAGGTTCAAGTGATATGGAGTTTAAGGGGCCCCACCTCAGTCTGTCTCTGTGACTCACCCCCACCCCTTCTATCCAGCAGCTCCAATCCCAGCTTCAGGAAGGTTCAAGTGATATGTAGTTTAAGGGCCCCCACCTCAGTCTCTTTGTCTCTGTGACTCACCCCCCTTCTATCCAGCAGCTCAAATCCCAGCTTCAGGAAGGTTCAAGTGATATGGAGGTGAAGGGCCCCCACCTCAGTCTCTTTGTCTCTGTGACTCACCCCCCTTCTATCCAGCAGCTCCAATCCCAGCTTCAGGAAGTTTCAAGTGATATGGAGTTTAAGGGCCCCCACCTCAGTCTCTTTGTCTCTGTGACTCACCCCCCTTCTATCCAGCAGCTCCAATCCCAGCTTCAGGAAGGTTCAAGTGATATGGAGTTTAAGGGCCCCCACCTCAGTCTGTCTCTGTGACTCACCCCCCCCTTCTATCCTGCAGCTCCAATACCAGCTTCAGGAAGGTTCAAGTGATATGGAGTTTAAGGGCCCCAACCTCAGTCTGTCTCTGTGACTCACCCCCCTTCTATCCAGCCCCTCCAATCCCAGGTTCAGAAAGGTTCAAATGATATGGAGTTTAAGGACGCCACCTCAGTCTCTTTGTCTCTGTGACTCACCCCCCCTTCTATCCAGCAGCTCCAATCCCAGCTTCAGGAAGGTTCAAGTGATATGGAGTTTAAGGGCCCCCACCTCAGTCTGTCTCTGTGACTCACCCCCCCCTTCTATCCAGCAGCTCCAATCCCAGCTTCAGGAAGGTTCAAGTGATATGGAGTTTAAGGGCCCCCACCTCAGTCTGTCTCTGTGACTCACCCCCCCTTCTATCCAGCAGCTCCAATCCCAGCTTCAGGAAGGTTCAAGTGATATGGAGTTTAAGGGCCCCCACCTCAGTCTGTCTCTGTGACTCACCCCCCCTTCTATCCAGCAGCTCCAATCCCAGCTTCAGGAAGGTTCAAGTGATATGGAGTTTAAGGGCCCCCACCTCAGTCTGTCTCTGTGACTCACCCCCCCTTCTATCCAGCAGCTCCAATCCCAGCTTCAGGAAGGCTCAAGTGATATGGAGTTTAAGGGCCCCCACCTCAGTCTGTCTCTGTGACTCACCCCCACTTCTATCCAGCAGCTCCAATCCCAGCTTCAGGAAGGTTCAAGTGATATGGAGTTTAAGGGCCCCCACCTCAGTCTCTTTGTCTCTGTGACTCACCCCCCCCTTCTATCCAGCAGCTCCAATCCCAGCTTCAGGAAGGTTCAAGTGATATGGAGTTTAAGGGCCCCCACCTCAGTCTGTCTCTGTGACTCAACACCCCTTCTATCCAGCAGCTCCAATCCCAGCTTCAGGAAGGTTCAAGTGATATGGAGTTTAAGGGCCCCCACCTCACTCTGTCTCTGTGACTCACCCCCCCTTCTATCCAGCAGCTCCAATCCCAGCTTCAGGAAGGTTCAAGTGATATGGAGTTTAAGGGCCCCCACCTCAGTCTCTTTGTCTCTGTGACTCACCCCCCCTTCTATCCAGCAGCTCCAATCCCAGCTTCAGGAAGGTTCAAGTGATATGGAGTTTAAGGGCCCCCACCTCAGTCTGTCTCTGTGACTCAACCCCCCTTCTATCCAGCAGCTCCAATCCCAGCTTCAGGAAGGTTCAAGTGATATGGAGTTTAAGGGCCCCCACCTCAGTCTCTTTGTCTCTGTGACTCACCCCCCCTTCTATCCAGCAGCTCCAATCCCAGCTTCAGGAAGGTTCAAGTGATATGGAGTTTAAGGGCCCCCACCTCAGTCTCTTTGTCTCTGTGACTCACCCCCCTTCTATCCAGCAGCTCCAATCCCAGCTTCAGGAAGGTTCAAGTGATATGGAGTTTAAGGGCCCCCACCTCAGTCTGTCTCTGTGACTCACCCCCCCTTCTATCCAGCAGCTCCAATCCCAGCTTCAGGAAGGTTCAAGTGATATGGAGTTTAAGGGGCCCCACCTCAGTCTGTCTCTGTGACTCACCCCCACCCCTTCTATCCAGCAGCTCCAATCCCAGCTTCAGGAAGGTTCAAGTGATATGGAGTTTAAGGGCCCCCACCTCAGTCTGTCTCTGTGACTCCCCCCCCCCTTCTATCCAGCTGCTCAAATCCCAGCTTCAGGAAGGTTCAAGTGATATGGAGGTGAAGGGCCCCCACCTCAGTCTCTTTGTCTCTGTGACTCACCCCCCTTCTATCGAGCAGCTCCAATCCCAGCTTCAGGAAGGTTCAAGTGATATGGAGTTTAAGGGCCCCCACCTCAGTCTCTTTGTCTCTGTGACTCACCCCCCTTCTATCCAGCAGCTCCAATCCCAGCTTCAGGAAGGTTCAAGTGATATGGAGTTTAAGGGCCCCCACCTCAGTCTGTCTCTGTGACTCACCCCCCCTTCTATCCTGCAGCTCCAATACCAGCTTCAGGAAGGTTCAAGTGATATGGAGTTTAAGGACCCCACCTCAGTCTCTTTGTCTCTGTGACTCACCCCCCTTCTATCCAGCAGCTCCAATCCCAGCTTCAGGAAGGTTCAAGTGATATGGAGTTTAAGGGCCCCCACCTCAGTCTGTCTCTGTGACTCCCCCCCCCTTCTATCCAGCAGCTCAAATCCCAGCTTCAGGAAGGTTCAAGTGATATGGAGGTGAAGGGCCCCCACCTCAGTCTCTTTGTCTCTGTGACTCACCCCCCTTCTATCCAGCAGCTCCAATCCCAGCTTCAGGAAGGTTCAAGTGATATGGAGTTTAAGGGCCCCCACCTCAGTCTCTTTGTCTCTGTGACTCACCCCCCTTCTATCCAGCAGCTCCAATCCCAGCTTCAGGAAGGTTCAAGTGATATGGAGTTTAAGGGCCCCCACCTCAGTCTGTCTCTGTGACTCACCCCCCCTTCTATCCTGCAGCTCCAATACCAGCTTCAGGAAGGTTCAAGTGATATGGAGTTTAAGGGCCCCCACCTCAGTCTGTCTCTGTGACTCACCCCCCTTCTATCCAGCAGCTCCAATCCCAGGTTCAGAAAGGTTCAAATGATATGGAGTTTAAGGACGCCACCTCAGTCTCTTTATCTCTGTGACTCACCCCCCCTTCTATCCAGCAGCTCGAATCCCAGCTTCAGGAAGGTTCAAGTGATATGGAGTTTAAGGGCCCCCACCTCAGTCTGTCTCTGTGACTCACCCCCCCCTTCTATCCAGCAGCTCCAATCCCAGCTTCAGGAAGGTTCAAGTGATATGGAGTTTAAGGGCCCCCACCTCAGTCTGTCTCTGTGACTCACCCCCCCTTCTATCCTGCAGCTCCAATCCCAGCTTCAGGAAGGTTCAAGTGATATGGAGTTTAAGGGCCCCCACCTCAGTCTGTCTCTGTGACTCACCCCCCCTTCTATCCAGCAGCTCCAATCCCAGCTTCAGGAAGGCTCAAGTGATATGGAGTTTAAGGGCCCCCACCTCAGTCTGTCTCTGTGACTCACCCCCACTTCTATCCAGCAGCTCCAATCCCAGCTTCAGGAAGGTTCAAGTGATATGGAGTTTAAGGGCCCCCACCTCAGTCTCTTTGTCTCTGTGACTCACACCCCCCCCCCTTCTATCCAGCAGCTCCAATCCCAGCTTCAGGAAGGTTCAAGTGATATGGAGTTTAAGGGCCCCCACCTCAGTCTGTCTCTGTGACTCAACACCCCTTCTATCCAGCAGCTCCAATCCCAGCTTCAGGAAGGTTCAAGTGATATGGAGTTTAAGGGCCCCCACCTCACTCTGTCTCTGTGACTCACCCCCCCTTCTATCCAGCAGCTCCAATCCCAGCTTCAGGAAGGTTCAAGTGATATGGAGTTTAAGGGCCCCCACCTCAGTCTCTTTGTCTCTGTGACTCACCCCCCCTTCTATCCAGCAGCTCCAATCCCAGCTTCAGGAAGGTTCAAGTGATATGGAGTTTAAGGGCCCCCACCTCAGTCTGTCTCTGTGACTCAACCCCCCTTCTATCCAGCAGCTCCAATCCCAGCTTCAGGAAGGTTCAAGTGATATGGAGTTTAAGGGCCCCCACCTCAGTCTCTTTGTCTCTGTGACTCACCCCCCCTTCTATCCAGCAGCTCCAATCCCAGCTTCAGGAAGGTTCAAGTGATATGGAGTTTAAGGGCCCCCACCTCAGTCTCTTTGTCTCTGTGACTCACCCCCCTTCTATCCAGCAGCTCCAATCCCAGCTTCAGGAAGGTTCAAGTGATATGGAGTTTAAGGGCCCCCACCTCAGTCTGTCTCTGTGACTCACCCCCCCTTCTATCCAGCAGCTCCAATCCCAGCTTCAGGAAGGTTCAAGTGATATGGAGTTTAAGGGGCCCCACCTCAGTCTGTCTCTGTGACTCACCCCCACCCCTTCTATCCAGCAGCTCCAATCCCAGCTTCAGGAAGGTTCAAGTGATATGGAGTTTAAGGGCCCCCACCTCAGTCTGTCTCTGTGACTCCCCCCCCCCCTTCTATCCAGCTGCTCAAATCCCAGCTTCAGGAAGGTTCAAGTGATATGGAGGTGAAGGGCCCCCACCTCAGTCTCTTTGTCTCTGTGACTCACCCCCCTTCTATCGAGCAGCTCCAATCCCAGCTTCAGGAAGGTTCAAGTGATATGGAGTTTAAGGGCCCCCACCTCAGTCTCTTTGTCTCTGTGACTCACCCCCCTTCTATCCAGCAGCTCCAATCCCAGCTTCAGGAAGGTTCAAGTGATATGGAGTTTAAGGGCCCCCACCTCAGTCTGTCTCTGTGACTCACCCCCCCTTCTATCCTGCAGCTCCAATACCAGCTTCAGGAAGGTTCAAGTGATATGGAGTTTAAGGACCCCACCTCAGTCTCTTTGTCTCTGTGACTCACCCCCCTTCTATCCAGCAGCTCCAATCCCAGCTTCAGGAAGGTTCAAGTGATATGGAGTTTAAGGGCCCCCACCTCAGTCTGTCTCTGTGACTCCCCCCCCCTTCTATCCAGCAGCTCAAATCCCAGCTTCAGGAAGGTTCAAGTGATATGGAGGTGAAGGGCCCCCACCTCAGTCTCTTTGTCTCTGTGACTCACCCCCCTTCTATCCAGCAGCTCCAATCCCAGCTTCAGGAAGGTTCAAGTGATATGGAGTTTAAGGGCCCCCACCTCAGTCTCTTTGTCTCTGTGACTCACCCCCCTTCTATCCAGCAGCTCCAATCCCAGCTTCAGGAAGGTTCAAGTGATATGGAGTTTAAGGGCCCCCACCTCAGTCTGTCTCTGTGACTCACCCCCCCCCTTCTATCCTGCAGCTCCAATACCAGCTTCAGGAAGGTTCAAGTGATATGGAGTTTAAGGGCCCCCACCTCAGTCTGTCTCTGTGACTCACCCCCCTTCTATCCAGCAGCTCCAATCCCAGGTTCAGAAAGGTTCAAATGATATGGAGTTTAAGGACGCCACCTCAGTCTCTTTATCTCTGTGACTCACCCCCCCTTCTATCCAGCAGCTCGAATCCCAGCTTCAGGAAGGTTCAAGTGATATGGAGTTTAAGGGCCCCCACCTCAGTCTGTCTCTGTGACTCACCCCCCCCCCCTTCTATCCAGCAGCTCCAATCCCAGCTTCAGGAAGGTTCAAGTGATATGGAGTTTAAGGGCCCCCACCTCAGTCTGTCTCTGTGACTCACCCCCCCTTCTATCCTGCAGCTCCAATACCAGCTTCAGGAAGGTTCAAGTGATATGGAGTTTAAGGGCCCCCACCTCAGTCTGTCTCTGTGACTCACCCCCCTTCTATCCAGCAGCTCCAATCCCAGGTTCAGAAAGGTTCAAATGATATGGAGTTTAAGGACGCCACCTCAGTCTCTTTGTCTCTGTGACTCACCCCCCCTTCTATCCAGCAGCTCCAATCCCAGCTTCAGGAAGGTTCAAGTGATATGGAGGTGAAGGGCCCCCACCTCAGTCTCTTTGTCTCTGTGACTCACCCCCCCTTCTATCCAGCAGCTCCAATCCCAGCTTCAGGAATGTTCAAGTGATATGGAGTTTAAGGGCCCCCACCTAAGTTTCTTTGTCTCCGTGACTCACCCCCACTTCTATCCAGCAGCTCCAATCCCAGCTTCAGGAAGGTTCAAGTGATATGGAGGTGAAGGGCCCCCACCTCAGTCTCTTTGTCTCTGTGACTCACCCCCCCTTCTATCCAGCAGCTCCAATCCCAGCTTCAGCAAGGTTCAAGTGATATGGAGTTTAAGGGCCCCCACCTCAGTCTGTCTCTGTGACTCAACCCCCCCCCTTCTATCCAGCAGCTCCAATCCCAGCTTCAGGAAGGTTCAAGTGATATGGAGTTTAAGGGCCCCCACCTCAGTCTCTTTGTCTCTGTGACTCACCCCCCTTCTATCCAGCAGCTCCAATCCCAGCTTCAGGAAGGTTCAAGTGATATGGAGTTTAAGGGCCCCCACCTCAGTCTGTCTCTGTGACTCACCCCCCCTTCTATCCAGCAGCTCCAATCCCAGCTTCAGAAAGGTTCAAGTGATATGGAGTTTAAGGACCCCACCTCAGTCTCTTTGTCTCTGTGACTCACCCCCCTTCTATCCAGCAGCTCCAATCCCAGCTTCAGGAAGGTTCAAGTGATATGGAGTTTAAGGGCCCCCACCTCAGTCTGTCTCTGTGACTCACCCCCCCTTCTATCCAGCAGCTCCAATCCCAGCTTCAGGAAGGTTCAAGTGATATGGAGTTTAAGGGGCCCCACCTCAGTCTGTCTCTGTGACTCACCCCCACCCCTTCTATCCAGCAGCTCCAATCCCAGCTTCAGAAAGGTTCAAGTGATATGGAGTTTAAGGACCCCACCTCAGTCTCTTTGTCTCTGTGACTCACCCCCCTTCTATCCAGCAGCTCCAATCCCAGCTTCAGGAAGGTTCAAGTGATATGGAGTTTAAGGGCCCCCACCTCAGTCTCTTTGTCTCTGTGACTTACCCCCCTTCTATCCAGCAGCTCCAATCCCAGCTTCAGGAAGGTTCAAGTGATATGGAGTTTAAGGGCCCCCACCTCAGTCTGTCTCTGTGACTCACCCCCCCTTCTATCCTGCAGCTCCAATACCAGCTTCAGGAAGGTTCAAGTGATATGGAGTTTAAGGACCCCACCTCAGTCTCTTTGTCTCTGTGACTCACCCCCCTTCTATCCAGCAGCTCCAATCCCAGCTTCAGGAAGGTTCAAGTGATATGGAGTTTAAGGGCCCCCACCTCAGTCTGTCTCTGTGACTCCCCCCCCCCTTCTATCCAGCAGCTCAAATCCCAGCTTCAGGAAGGTTCAAGTGATATGGAGGTGAAGGGCCCCGACCTCAGTCTCTTTGTCTCTGTGACTCACCCCCCTTCTATCCAGCAGCTCCAATCCCAGCTTCAGGAAGGTTCAAGTGATATGGAGTTTAAGGGCCCCCACCTCAGTCTCTTTGTCTCTGTGACTCACCCCCCTTCTATCCAGCAGCTCCAATCCCAGCTTCAGGAAGGTTCAAGTGATATGGAGTTTAAGGGCCCCCACCTCAGTCTGTCTCTGTGACTCACCCCCCCTTCTATCCTGCAGCTCCAATACCAGCTTCAGGAAGGTTCAAGTGATATGGAGCTTAAGGGCCCCCACCTCAGTCTGTCTCTGTGACTCACCCCCCTTCTATCCAGCAGCTCCAATCCCAGGTTCAGAAAGGTTCAAATGATATGGAGTTTAAGGACGCCACCTCAGTCTCTTTGTCTCTGTGACTCACCCCCCCTTCTATCCAGCAGCTCCAATCCCAGCTTCAGGAAGGTTCAAGTGATATGGAGTTTAAGGGCCCCCACCTCAGTCTCTTTGTCTCTGTGACTCATCCCCCCTTCTATCCAGCAGCTCCAATCCCAGCTTCAGGAAGGTTCAAGTGATATGGAGTTTAAGGGCCCCCACCTCAGTCTGTCTCTGTGACTCACCCCCCCTTCTATCCAGCAGCTCCAATCCCAGCTTCAGGAAGGTTCAAGTGATATGGAGTTTAAGGGGCCCCACCTCAGTCTGTCTCTGTGACTCACCCCCACCCCTTCTATCCAGCAGCTCCAATCCCAGCTTCAGAAAGGTTCAAGTGATATGGAGTTTAAGGACCCCACCTCAGTCTCTTTGTCTCTGTGACTCACCCCCCTTCTATCCAGCAGCTCCAATCCCAGCTTCAGGAAGGTTCAAGTGATATGGAGTTTAAGGGCCCCCACCTCAGTCTGTCTCTGTGACTCACCCCCCCTTCTATCCTGCAGCTCCAATACCAGCTTCAGGAAGGTTCAAGTGATATGGAGTTTAAGGGCCCCCACCTCAGTCTGTCTCTGTGACTCACCCCCCTTCTATCCAGCAGCTCCAATCCCAGGTTCAGAAAGGTTCAAATGATATGGAGTTTAAGGACGCCACCTCAGTCTCTTTGTCTCTGTGACTCACCCCCCCTTCTATCCAGCAGGTCCAATCCCAGCTTCAGGAAGGTTCAAGTAATATGGAGTTTAAGGGCCCCCACCTCAGTCTCTTTGTCTCTGTGACTCACCCCCCTTCTATCCAGCAGCTCCAATCCCAGCTTCAGGAAGGTTCAAGTGATATGGAGGTGAAGGGCCCCCACCTCAGTCTCTTTGTCTCTGTGACTCACCCCCCCTTCTATCCAGCAGCTCCAATCCCAGCTTCAGGAATGTTCAAGTGATATGGAGTTTAAGGGCCCCCACCTAAGTTTCTTTGTCTCCGTGACTCACCCCCACTTCTATCCAGCAGCTCCAATCCCAGCTTCAGGAAGGCTCAAGTGATATGGAGTTTAAGGGCCCCGACCTCAGTCTGTCTCTGTGACTCAACCCCCCCCTTCTATCCAGCAGCTCCAATCCCAGCTTCAGGAAGGTTCAAGTGATATGGAGTTTAAGGGCCCCCACCTCAGTCTCTTTGTCTCTGTGACTCACCCCCTTCTATCCAGCAGCTCCAATCCCAGCTTCAGGAAGGTTCAAGTGATATGGAGTTTAAGGGCCCCCACCTCAGTCTGTCTCTGTGACTCACCCCCCCTTCTATCCTGCAGCTCCAATACCAGCTTCAGGAAGGTTCAAGTGATATGGAGTTTAAGGGCCCCCACCTCAGTCTCTTTGTCTCTGTGACTCACCCCCCTTCTATCCAGCAGCTCCAATCCCAGCTTCAGGAAGGTTCAAGTGATATGGAGTTTAAGGGCCCCCACCTCAGTCTGTCTCTGTGACTCACCCCCCCCTTCTATCCAGCAGCTCCAATCCCAGCTTCAGGAAGGTTCAAGTGATATGGAGTTTAAGGGCCCCCACCTCAGTCTCTTTGTCTCTGTGACTCACCCCTCTTCTATCCAGCAGCTCCAATCCCAGCTTCAGAAAGGTTCAAGTGATATGGAGTTTAAGGGCACCCACCTCAGTCTGTCTCTGTGACTCACCCCCCGTCTATCCAGCAGCTCCAATCCCAGCTTCAGAAAGGTTCAAATGATATGGAGTTTAAGGCCCCCACCTCAGTCTCTTTGTCTCTGTGACTCACCCCCCCTTCTATCCAGCAGCTCCAATCCCAGCTTCAGAAAGGTTCAAGTGATATGGAGTTTAAGGGCCCCCACCTCAGTCTGTCTCTGTGACTCACCCCCCCTTCTATCCAGCAGCTCCAATCCCAGCTTCAGGAAGGTTCAAGTGATATGGAGTTTAAGGGCCCCCACCTCAGTCTGTCTCTGTGACTCACCCCCCCTTCTATCCAGCAGCTCCAATCACAGCTTCAGGAAGGTTCAAGTGATATGGAGTTTAAGGGCCCCCACCTCAGTCTGTCTCTGTGACTCACCCCCCTTCTATCCAGCAGCTCCAATACCAGCTTCAGGAAGGTTCAAGTGATATGGAGTTTAAGGGCCCCCACCTCAGTCTCTCTCTGTGACTCACCCCCCTTCTATCCAGCAGCTCCAATCCCAGGTTCAGAAAGGTTCAAATGATATGGAGTTTAAGGACGCCACCTCAGTCTCTTTGTCTCTGTGACTCACCCCCCCTTCTATCCAGCAGCTCCAATCCCAGCTTCAGGAAGGTTCAAGTGATATGGAGTTTAAGGGCCCCCACCTCAGTCTGTCTCTGTGACTCACCCCCCCCTTCTATCCAGCAGCTCCAATCCCAGCTTCAGGAAGGTTCAAGTGATATGGAGTTTAAGGGCCCCCACCTCAGTCTGTCTCTGTGACTCACCCCCTTTTCTATCCAGCAGGTCCAATCCCAGCTTCAGGAAGGTTCAAGTGATATGGAGGTGAAGGGCCCCCATCTCAGTCTCTTTGTCTCTGTGACTCACCCCCCTTCTATCCAGCAGCTCCAATCCCAGCTTCAGGAAGGTTCAAGTGATATGGAGGTGAAGGGCCCCCACCTCAGTCTCTTTGTCTCTGTGACTCACCCCCCCTTCTATCCAGCAGCTCCAATCCCAGCTTCAGGAATGTTCAAGTGATATGGAGTTTAAGGGCCCCCACCTAAGTTTCTTTGTCTCCGTGACTCACCCCCACTTCTATCCAGCAGCTCCAATCCCAGCTTCAGGAAGGTTCAAGTGATATGGAGTTTAAGGGCCCCCACCTCAGTCTGTCTCTGTGACTCAACCCCCCCTTCTATCCAGCAGCTCCAATCCCAGCTTCAGGAAGGTTCAAGTGATATGGAGTTTAAGGGCCCCCACCTCAGTCTCTTTGTCTCTGTGACTCACCCCCCTTCTATCCAGCAGCTCCAATCCCAGCTTCAGGAAGGTTCAAGTGATATGGAGTTTAAGGGCCCCCACCTCAGTCTGTCTCTGTGACTCACCCCCCCTTCTATCCAGCATCTCCAATCCCAGCTTCAGGAAGGTTCAAGTGATATGGAGTTTAAGGGCCCCCACCTCAGTCTCTTTGTCTCTGTGACTCACCCCTCTTCTATCCAGCAGCTCCAATCCCAGCTTCAGAAAGGTTCAAGTGATATGGAGTTTAAGGGCACCCACCTCAGTCTGTCTCTGTGACTCACCCCCCTTCTATCCAGCAGCTCCAATCCCAGCTTCAGAAAGGTTCAAATGATATGGAGTTTAAGGCCCCCACCTCAGTCTCTTTGTCTCTGTGACTCACCCCCCCTTCTATCCAGCAGCTCCAATCCCAGCTTCAGAAAGGTTCAAGTGATATGGAGTTTAAGGGCCCCCACCTCAGTCTGTCTCTGTGACTCACCCCCCCTTCTATCCAGCAGCTCCAATCCCAGCTTCAGGAAGGTTCAAGTGATATGGAGTTTAAGGGCCCCCACCTCAGTCTGTCTCTGTGACTCACCCCCCCTTCTATCCAGCAGCTCCAATCACAGCTTCAGGAAGGTTCAAGTGATATGGAGTTTAAGGGCCCCCACCTCAGTCTGTCTCTGTGACTCACCCCCCTTCTATCCAGCAGCTCCAATCCCAGCTTCAGGAAGGTTCAAGTGATATGGATTTTAAGGGGCCCCACCTCAGTCTGTCTCTGTGACTCACCCCCCCTTCTATCCTGCAGCTCCAATACCAGCTTCAGGAAGGTTCAAGTGATATGGAGTTTAAGGGCCCCCACCTCAGTCTCTCTCTGTGACTCACCCCCCTTCTATCCAGCAGCTCCAATCCCAGGTTCAGAAAGGTTCAAATGATATGGAGTTTAAGGACGCCACCTCAGTCTCTTTGTCTCTGTGACTCACCCCCCCTTCTATCCAGCAGCTCCAATCCCAGCTTCAGGAAGGTTCAAGTGATATGGAGTTTAAGGGCCCCCACCTCAGTCTGTCTCTGTGACTCACCCCCCCCTTCTATCCAGCAGCTCCAATCCCAGCTTCAGGAAGGTTCAAGTGATATGGAGTTTAAGGGCCCCCACCTCAGTCTGTCTCTGTGACTCACCCCCTTTTCTATCCAGCAGGTCCAATCCCAGCTTCAGGAAGGTTCAAGTGATATGGAGGTGAAGGGCCCCCATCTCAGTCTCTTTGTCTCTATGACTCACCCCCCTTCTATCCAGCAGCTCCAATCCCAGCTTCAGGAAGGTTCAAGTGATATGGAGGTGAAGGGCCCCCACCTCAGTCTCTTTGTCTCTGTGACTCACCCCCCCTTCTATCCAGCAGCTCCAATCCCAGCTTCAGGAATGTTCAAGTGATATGGAGTTTAAGGGCCCCCACCTAATTTTCTTTGTCTCCGTGACTCACCCCCACTTCTATCCAGCAGCTCCAATCCCAGCTTCAGGAAGGTTCAAGTGATATGGAGTTTAAGGGCCCCCACCTCAGTCTGTCTCTGTGACTCAACCCCCCCTTCTATCCAGCAGCTCCAATCCCAGCTTCAGAAAGGTTCAAATGATATGGAGGTGAAGGGCCCCCACCTCAGTCTCTTTGTCTCTGTGACTCACCCCCCCTTCTATCCAGCAGCTCCAATCCCAGCTTCAGAAAGGTTCAAGTGATATGGAGTTTAAGGGCCCCCACCTCAGTCTGTCTCTGTGACTCACCCCCCCCTTCTATCCAGCAGCTCCAATCCCAGCTTCAGGAAGGTTCAAGTGATATGGAGTTTAAGGGCCCCCACCTCAGTCTGTCTCTGTGACTCACCCCCCCTTCTATCCAGCAGCTCCAATCCCAGCTTCAGGAAGGTTCAAGTGATATGGAGTTTAAGGGCCCCCACCTCAGTCTCTTTGTCTCTGTGACTCACCCCCCCTTCTATCCAGCAGCTCCAATCCCAGCTTCAGAAAGGTTCAAGTGATATGGAGTTTAAGGACCCCACCTCAGTCTCTTTGTCTCTGTGACTCACCCCCCTTCTATCCAGCAGCTCCAATCCCAGCTTCAGGAAGGTTCAAGTGATATGGAGTTTAAGGGCCCCCACCTCAGTCTGTCTCTGTGACTCACCCCCCTTCTATCCAGCAGCTCCAATCCCAGCTTCAGAAAGGTTCAAGTGATATGGAGTTTAAGGACCCCACCTCAGTCTCTTTGTCTCTGTGACTCTCCCCCACTTCTATCCAGCAGCTCCAATCCCAGCTTCAGGAAGGTTCAAGTGATATGGAGTTTAAGGGCCCCCACCTCAGTCTGTCTCTGTGACTCAACCCCCCCTTCTATCCAGCAGCTCCAATCCCAGCTTCAGGAAGGTTCAAGTGATATGGAGTTTAAGGGCCCCCACCTCAGTCTGTCTCTGTGACTCACCCCCCTTCTATCCAGCAGCTCCAATCCCAGCTTCAGGAAGGTTCAAGTGATATGGAGTTTAAGGGGCCCCACCTCAGTCTGTCTCTGTGACTCACCCCCCCTTCTATCCTGCAGCTCCAATACCAGCTTCAGGAAGGTTCAAGTGATATGGAGTTTAAGGGCCCCCACCTCAGTCTCTCTCTGTGACTCACCCCCCTTCTATCCAGCAGCTCCAATCCCAGGTTCAGAAAGGTTCAAATGATATGGAGTTTAAGGACGCCACCTCAGTCTCTTTGTCTCTGTGACTCACCCCCCCCTTCTATCCAGCAGCTCCAATCCCAGCTTCAGGAAGGTTCAAGTGATATGGAGTTTAAGGGCCCCCACCTCAGTCTGTCTCTGTGACTCACCCCCCCCTTCTATCCAGCAGCTCCAATCCCAGCTTCAGGAAGGTTCAAGTGATATGGAGTTTAAGGGCCCCTACCTCAGTCTGTCTCTGTGACTCACCCCCATTTCTATCCAGCAGGTCCAATCCCAGCTTCAGGAAGGTTCAAGTGATGGAGGAGGAGCCACGCGTCGCTGCGCTACCACGGGTTTTCTGGTTACTCCAGATGACCCGTTGAATCCTGATTGTTTGGACGGTCCATTGGACCCAAGCTGTCCCGAAGAGACAGTGGGAGGTAAGGGGAAATTCCGGGGGACCCAGAGACACTCGCAAAGTCTCTGGAAACCCTGGTGAAACCCCTTTTTGCCTGCGGTCAGGAGCCAGCCCCCGGGCTGCCAAAGCGGCTGACGGCTCCGTGAAGCAAGAGCAGGAGAGAGAGAAAGCATGCCGTGGTTTGGTGAGAGTACTTGAAGAAAGTTTTTCTTTTTTGCTTAAATTATACAGAGGACACTCTTAATTTGGAAGATTAAAGGAAATAGAAAATAACCGAAGACTTAGCGGCGGGTTTGAATAGAGCTAATTGAAACCATTTGGGCTTTTTGTTCTTCCCTTTTTATTTACTGGAAACCAGACGGGACTTTCATTACTGTTGTTACAATTGCGGTTGAAGCTCTCTTTATTTTTAACTCCCCCTTCCTTATTTTTTCTTTTTTTTTTAAAGCGACTTTATCAGAGCCTTTCTTCTTATATACCTTTTAATGCCTGAAAGATTTTTTTTTTTTTCCTCTTTGTGCTGAGCTTAACTTTCTCTTTTAGGCAGCGCTTCGAGGGGCTAGGGACTGGATACATTTTAACACTGTTACTTTAACACTGCCATCTAGCGGACTTTGAAACATTGTTGCCAATTCCTACAGCTGGGATTATTTTGAGAAAAAGACATTTATTCAAGGTCAGGACCTGATAAGAAGCAAGGAACGCAGATGGTTATTGCAGGCTGTTCCTTGTGGAGCTGTAAGGTCTGGAAACTTATCTTGGAAGACTTATAAGAGAAAACTGGAGTGACTTTGGAAATTACATCAAGTGTTTATACTATTCTCCTGGGGATGTGATGACTTTTTCCCTTTTCTAGTTGGTGCGTGTGTTGTTTGTTTCTTTTTTTTTTTTTTTCTGAAGTCCTGGAGCCTGGAAGCGCTGAACAATTTTTTCCTTCTTTTTTTTTTTTTTCCTTGGTCTGCAATTTTTTCTTTTTCCATTTTTCTTATTTCCCCTTTTTTTTTCTTCTTGAAATAACAGAGATACATTTTTTTTTCTTTCTCTCCTCCCGCTCCATTTACCCACCCTTATTTTTCTTATACAGATTGTCTTTTTCTTTCCCTTTCCACTCACTTTCTCTTTGTGCCCCTCTCCCTCTTCTACCTCTCTCTTATATCCTATATCAAACCTTGCTTTCTCCCCCTATTACTTTTATCTAACTACCATACACTCTCTTCCCCTATTTCCCCCCCCTCCCTCTTTTCCCCTTTCTACCTTCTTTTTTTTTCTAGTGTTAACTGCAATTGGACTGAACCACAAAACGAAGAAGAAGAGAGAGTAAAATAGCAAGATGAGTAGAAAGCCAACACCAGTGGGTTCTACAACAACAACCCCTGCCTCCTCACCGGCAGGAGGACAAAGATCAATACAATCTATGATCCAACAGGAAAAAGAGAAGACCATATCATTAGATTCAATTATGCAAGCAATACAGAAACTTCAAACAAGCTCTGATGAAAAATTTGATACACTTGTAAAGAAGTTGGACAATGTGGAAACGAAGATGGAGAACATAGAAAAAAAAACAGACGAAGCAGAGAGAAATATAAAAGATATACAACAGTGGGTCAAAAAACAAGAAGATGTTATGCAAAAAATTGCTGAAAGAGAGAAGCAGAGAGAGAAGAGGGACGAAGAGTTTGATTCCAGATTGAATGAAGTGGAAACAGAAAGCAGTGTAATAATTGGACTGGAGATGGAGCGCTCTGAATATTTTTTGAGGTTTCAAAATATAGTAGAAGAAAAGGGTGAAAATCTGCCACAAATAATATCCGAAATTCTCATAGAAATATTAGGGATACCTGAGGAGAAGATAATGGACGGGATAGATGAGACATTTCGAGTTAACACAAGATATGCAACGAGGAACTCCCTCCCAAGGGAGGTCCATGTAAGATTTACGAAAAAAGCACTAAAACTACAAATCCTGCAAAACACAAGAGATAAAAAACTGCAATACAAAGGCAAGGAGATTGCAATTCTTAAGCAAATACCAAGACGGGTGAGAGAGAAAAGAAGAAAATATCAATTCTTGACTACAGCCTTACTTAAAATAGGAGTTAACTATAGATGGTTGATTCCGGAAGGCCTCATGTTTGTATGGAAAGGACAGAGATATAGAATTGATACAATTGAGAAGGCAGAAGCTTTCTACACAGAACATTTGAGAGGAAAGCCAGAGAAGCCTGGAAATGAAGAGCCACCGGTGCAACTGCTGGATCTACCCATAACCGAAATTGAGAGGACAGAGGGTGCTGTAGGTGGAATTGACATTGAAGAAGGTGCTGTTGGGGGTGTAGAGAGTAGAGCACAACGGGAACCAAGATCAACTAGAGCTATAAATCCTATATATAAAACATAAGGATGGAAGGAATAAAATTACTTTCAATTAATATAAATGGACTTAATTCGCCATGTAAACGAACGAAAATATTCCACAAATTAGGAAAATTAAAATTAGATATAATTTGCTTACAAGAAGTACATATTCAACAAAGTAATAGTCATTTATTAGTACAACCAAAACTGGGAAAAAACTTTACTTCGTTAGCGGACTGTAAACAAAGAGGTGTGACCTTCTACATTAAAGATAAAATCCCTGCGAAACAAATCTACACAGACGAAGATGGAAGAATTTTAATGGTGGAAATAATGGACAATGCTAGGAAAATACTGCTAATTGGAATTTATGCCCCTAATGAAAAACAAGATGACTTTTATAAAAAAATCCACAAGAAAATTTCTGATCTAGACTATGCTGACATTTGCATGATGGGAGACTTCAATGGTATTGTAGACCAGAAACTGGACTATAAAACCCACAAAACAACAAAACAAAATAGAAAAACACTCCCAAAGTCCTTCTTCAGGATGATGGATGAAATAAATCTAAAAGATGTGTGGAGAGAAAGGAACCCCATTAAAAAACAATATACCTTTTATTCAAATAGACACTCATCGTTCTCTAGAATTGATATGATTTGGGCTTCAACGGGCATATCCAGCAGCGCACTAGATGTGGAGATTGAACCAAACATCTGGGCAGACCACAATCCAATGGCAATAGGTTGGAGACAACAAAGAAGAAGATCGAGATGGACACTAGATAACAGGATATTGAAAGAGAAAGAATTTGTAAAGAAAATGGAAAAAGAATTGACTTTCTTCTTTAAAGAAAACAAAAAAGAAGATACGTCTTTACAGAATCTTTGGGATACAATGAAGGCCTTTTCTAGAGGTTTGATAATAGACTATATAAGAAAGAGAAACTTAAAGAAAAGACAAGTGTCTAAGGATCTAGAAAAAGATTACAGCACATTGGAAAAAGAACTACAGAAATCTCCACAAAAGAAAGAGATTAAAATAAAGATGGACACAATAAAACACAAACTTGACCTATTGGAAAAGGAGGACCTGGCCCAAAAAATCAGAGGCGCCAAACAGAACTATTTTGAAAATGCAAATAAACCAGGCAGATGGCTGGCTTATAAACTGAGAAAAGAAAGAGAGACCAAGAAAATACTACAACTAAGAGATGAACAAGGACAATTGCATCATGGAAATAGGGAAAAAAGGAAAATTATTCAAGATTACTATGCCAAGCTGTATGAACAAGAGAACATAGAAGAGAAAGAAGTGAAACAATATTTACAAAACGCCAAACTCCCCCAAATACCAAATGATACTAGAACTATATTTGAAGATAAAATAACAATGATGGAATTAACTAAGGCCCTTAAAAGACAAAATAATGGGAAGGCCCCGGGACCGGATGGCCTTCCTGTGGAATTCTATAGAATATTAGAAAAATCCTTGGCCGTTCCATTACTAGAAGTCATGAATGAAGTAATGATTGAAAGTAAAATACCTAATTCATGGTTGGAGGCATATATTACATTAATACCCAAAGAGGAGGCAGACCATACGCAAATTAAGAACTATAGACCTATCTCCTTGTTGAACTCAGACTATAAACTATTTGCCTCAATACTGGCAGAGAGACTGAAAAAATACCTAAATGGGTTTATCCACCCGGACCAAAATGGTTTTTTACCAAAGAGGCAAATTAGAGACAACATAAGGACAATTCTAAATACCTTAGAATATTATCAGGTCCACTCTGAGAAGCAAATGGCTTTGATTTTCTTGGATGCGCAGAAAGCCTTTGATAACGTGAATTGGACATTTATGACTCAACAAATGGAACAAATGAATTTTGGTAAGAATTTTATTCAAGCCATACAAACGATATATCACAAGCAAACAGCCAAGATAATGATAAATGGAGAGCTGACGGATCCAATTGAAATTAAAAGAGGTACGAGACAAGGCTGCCCACTGTCACCACTGCTTTTTGTTTTAACATTAGAAGTACTAAATAGAAAGATTAGAGAAGAGGAAGAAATAAAGGGAATGACCATTAAAAAGGAAGAATACAAGTTGCAAGCATTTGCTGACGACTTAGTCTTCATCCTTGAGGAGCCATTTCAATCTGCACCTAAACTGATAGGAGAAATCGAGGCGTATGGAAAAGTTGCAGGTTTAAAAATAAACAAAGACAAAACAAAGATTTTAACAAAAAATATACCCCGAAAACAAAAAGAAGAATTGGCGGAAAACTTGGAAATGCAAATCACAAATAAAGTTAAATATTTGGGGATTCACCTAACAGCCAAGTGCAGCACTCTCAAAGAAGATAATTATATTAAATTGAAGCAACAAATTGTAACAGACTTGGCGAAATGGAAGAATCTTCAATTATCAATGATTGGTAGAATCGCAACAATTAAAATGAATATCTTACCTAGACTGTTATACCTGTTCCAGACTATTCCAATTAAGTTGGGGAAAGGATATTTTGAAGAATTAAATAAAATAGTGTTGAAATTTATATGGCAAGGGAAAAAAGCAAGAATAAAATGTAAATTGTTACAAGATTCCAAATCAAGGGGAGGGTGGGGTTTACCTGATTGGGAGTTATACTATCAGGCAGCTAGTCTGATGTGGATCAAGGAATGGATAATGCTAAGAAATGATAGGCTTTTGAATCTAGAAGGTCATGACTTGCTGTTGGGATGGCATGCATACTTATGGTATAAAGGAACTAAAAAACATGGTTACTTTAGAGACCATTCTATAAGAGAGGCTCTGTTATTAAACTGGCAGAAGGTTAAGAGGTCGCACTACTTGAAAATTCCAGTCTGGATATCAACTATTGAAGCCTTTTCATATCCAATAATATTTAAAAGGGAAGAAGCAGTTAGATATGCTGAATTATTGAATGCAGAGGGTGAACTTAAATCTATACAAGAATTGAAACAAGAAGGTATTGAACTCAATTGGTACTCATATGTGCAAATACATTCTAGATACAAGGAAGATCGAAAAAATGAGGGTTTTTATGATAAACTGACTGAATTAGATAAAATTTTAACAGGTAACGATGAAAAATTAATTAAAAAATTTTATGATTATTTATTAGAGGTGAAATTATATGAAGAACAAGTGAAAGGAACTATGTTAGCCTGGGGAAAAAACTTTGGACATGGGATTGATTTAGAAAAATGGCAAAAATTGTGGACTCAAAATTATAAAATGACAATGTCAACTGCATATAAAGAAAATTTGTATAAGATGTTTTATAGGTGGCATTTATCCCCATCGAGAATAGCAAGAATGTCGAAGAATAAGTCTGAAAAATGCTGGAAATGTCAACATACACCGGGCACATACTACCACATGTGGTGGACTTGTCCTGAAGCTAAGAGATACTGGACTAAAATACACATGTGGTTGGAGAAAATGATACATAAACATATAGACTTGAAACCAGAACTTTTCTTATTGGGAATAATACCAGAAACATACAATAAAGACTTGAAATATTTGATCATAAATGTCTTAACAGCTGCTAGAATTGTATTTGCTAAATACTGGAAAAATGAGAAAGTACCAACAGAGGAGGAAATTGTTCGGAAGATAATGAACTGTGCAGAAATGAGTAAACTTACATTTGAAATTAGAGAATTAGAGGATGAGCAATTTTATAAAGTATGGGACTTGTTTTATCAATGGTTGGATAAAAAAACTTGGAAGTGAATCTTTTCTTTTTCTTTACCCTATCTTATATGTAATAATAATAGAAAGTTATACTTAATGTTTTGAAAAAATCTCTCTCTTTTTTCTTTCTTTTTTTTTTCTCTTTCCATACATATTAAGCCTTTATTATGAAATAGACCATTTACTTATATGAGATAAGAATAATAATGTATTTAATATATAAGAGTGAGATGATTTAAATTGTTAGGTATGATTATGGCTGGTGACTATTTTATAATATAAAATGGAATAATGATGATGTAATGAACAATGGATGTGAATATAGATTAAAATATTTAATGACTACATGGATTGACAAATAATAATGGGAAATTAAATTTGGAGTTGAGGATGATTGGAAACTTTAAGATTAATGGAAAATAGAAATGTCTTATATGAAGTAATGAGTTTCTTTTTCTCTTTGACTTAATCTCCACTTTTATTTTTGAGAGAATGGTGATACAATTTTATAAAGACCTATTGTTACCTAGTACATAATTGTAGAGATAAAGAAATAAGGGTTGTCATAAAAGAAAGAATACTATGGTAACTTGAACATGCAATGCTCAATGAAATATTTAACTATATTTAATGGATAATTAGTGAACGCATCTTTAATTGTAAAAACCATCGCACAAAAACTTGTAACCAAACGACATGCTTGATGAAAATGTGTTTTTTTTTTACTTCCCTGCTCTTGTACCTTATGTGTTGTCTTGTCTTTTTAAAGAAAAATAAATAAACATTTATAAAAAAATAAATAAAAAAAAAAGGAAGGTTCAAGTGATATGGAGGTGAAGGGCCCCCATCTCAGTCTCTTTGTCTCTATGACTCACCCCCCTTCTATCCAGCAGCTCCAATCCCAGCTTCAGGAAGGTTCAAGTGATATGGAGGTGAAGGGCCCCCACCTCAGTCTCTTTGTCTCTGTGACTCACCCCCCCTTCTATCCAGCAGCTCCAATCCCAGCTTCAGGAATGTTCAAGTGATATGGAGCTTAAGGGCCCCCACCTAAGTTTCTTTGTCTCCGTGACTCACCCCCACTTCTATCCAGCAGCTCCAATCCCAGCTTCAGGAAGGTTCAAGTGATATGGAGTTTAAGGGCCCCCACCTCAGTCTGTTTCTGTGACTCAACCCCCCCCCCCTTCTATCCAGCAGCTCCAATCCCAGCTTCAGGAAGGTTCAAGTGATATGGAGTTTAAGGGCCCCCACCTCAGTCTCTTTGTCTCTGTGACTCACCCCCCTTCTATCCAGCAGCTCCAATCCCAGCTTCAGGAAGGTTCAAGTGATATGGAGTTTAAGGGCCCCCACCTCAGTCTGTCTCTGTGACTCAACCCCCCTTCTATCCTGCAGCTCCAATCCCAGCTTCAGGAAGGTTCAAGTGATATGGAGTTTAAGGGCCCCCACCTCAGTCTCTTTGTCTCTGTGACTCACCCCCCTTCTATCCAGCAGCTCCAATCCCAGCTTCAGGAAGGTTCAAGTGATATGGAGTTTAAGGGCCCCCACCTCAGTCTGTCTCTGTGACTCACCCCCCCCTTCTATCCAGCAGCTCCAATCCCAGCTTCAGGAAGGTTCAAGTG
The DNA here is from genome assembly GCF_964273705.1 of Natrix helvetica. Classification (NCBI taxonomy): domain Eukaryota; kingdom Metazoa; phylum Chordata; class Lepidosauria; order Squamata; family Natricidae; genus Natrix; species Natrix helvetica. The sequence goes on along the minus strand of NC_138555.1, from coordinate 54,419,374 downwards.
ATATGGAGTTTAAGGGCCCCCACCTCAGTCTCTTTGTCTCTGTGACTCACCCCTCTTCTATCCAGCAGCTCCAATCCCAGCTTCAGAAAGGTTCAAGTGATATGGAGTTTAAGGGCCCCCACCTCAGTCTGTCTCTGTGACTCACCCCCCTTCTATCCAGCAGCTCCAATCCCAGCTTCAGAAAGGTTCAAATGATATGGAGTTTAAGGCCCCCACCTCAGTCTCTTTGTCTCTGTGACTCACCCCCCCTTCTATCCAGCAGCTCCAATCCCAGCTTCAGAAAGGTTCAAGTGATATGGAGTTTAAGGGCCCCCACCTCAGTCTGTCTCTGTGACTCACCCCCCCTTCTATCCAGCAGCTCCAATCCCAGCTTCAGGAAGGTTCAAGTGATATGGAGTTTAAGGGCCCCCACCTCAGTCTGTCTCTGTGACTCACCCCCCCTTCTATCCAGCAGCTCCAATCCCAGCTTCAGGAAGGTTCAAGTGATATGGAGTTTAAGGGCCCCCACCTCAGTCTCTTTGTCTCTGTGACTCACCCCCCTTCTATCCAGCAGCTCCAATCCCAGCTTCAGGAAGGTTCAAGTGATATGGAGGTGAAGGGCCCCCACCTCAGTCTCTTTGTCTCTGTGACTCACCCCCCCTTCTATCCAGCAGCTCCAATCCCAGCTTCAGGAAGGTTCAAGTGATATGGAGTTTAAGGGCCCCCACCTCAGTCTGTCTCTGTGACTCAACCCCCCCCCTTCTATCCAGCAGCTCCAATCCCAGCTTCAGGAAGGTTCAAGTGATATGGAGTTTAAGGGCCCCCACCTCAGTCTGTCTCTGTGACTCACCCCCCCTTCTATCCAGCAGCTCCAATCACAGCTTCAGGAAGGTTCAAGTGATATGGAGTTTAAGGGCCCCCACCTCAGTCTCTTTGTCTCTGTGACTCACCCCCCCTTCTATCCAGCAGCTCCAATCCCAGCTTCAGGAAGGTTCAAGTGATATGGAGTTTAAGGGGCCCCACCTCAGTCTCTTTGTCTCTGTGACTCACCCCCCCTTCTATCCAGCAGCTCCAATCCCAGCTTCAGGAAGGTTCAAGTGATATGGAGTTTAAGGGCCCCCACCTCAGTCTGTCTCTGTGACTCACCCCCCCCTTCTATCCAGCAGCTCCAATCCCAGCTTCAGGAAGGTTCAAGTGATATGGAGTTTAAGGGCCCCCACCTCAGTCTCTTTGTCTCTGTGACTCACCCCCCCTTCTATCCAGCAGCTCCAATCCCAGCTTCAGGAAGGTTCAAGTGATATGGAGTTTAAGGGCCCCCACCTCAGTCTCTTTGTCTCTGTGACTCACCCCCCTTCTATCCAGCAGCTCCAATCCCAGCTTCAGGAAGGTTCAAGTGATATGGAGGTGAAGGGCCCCCACCTCAGTCTCTTTGTCTCTGTGACTCACCCCCCCTTCTATCCAGCAGCTCCAATCCCAGCTTCAGGAAGGTTCAAGTGATATGGAGTTTAAGGGCTCCCACCTCAGTCTGTCTCTGTGACTCAACCCCCCCCCCCTTCTATCCAGCAGCTCCAATCCCAGCTTCAGGAAGGTTCAAGTGATATGGAGTTTAAGGGCCCCCACCTCAGTCTCTTTGTCTCTGTGACTCACCCCCCTTCTATCCAGCAGCTCCAATCCCAGCTTCAGGAAGGTTCAAGTGATATGGAGTTTAAGGGCCCCCACCTCAGTCTGTCTCTGTGACTCACCCCCCCCCCTTCTATCCTGCAGCTCCAATACCATCTTCAGGAAGGTTCAAGTGATATGGAGTTTAAGGGCCCCCACCTCAGTCTCTTTGTCTCTGTGACTCACCCCCCTTCTATCCAGCAGCTCCAATCCCAGCTTCAGAAAGGTTCAAATGATAGGGAGTTTAAGAACCCCACCTCAGTCTCTTTGTCTCTGTGACTCACCCCCCTTCTATCCAGCAGCTCCAATCCCAGCTTCAGGAAGGTTCAAGTGATATGGAGTTTAAGGGGCCCCACCTCAGTCTGTCTCTGTGACTCACCCCCACCCCTTCTATCCAGCAGCTCCAATCCCAGCTTCAGGAAGGTTCAAGTGATATGTAGTTTAAGGGCCCCCACCTCAGTCTCTTTGTCTCTGTGACTCACCCCCCTTCTATCCAGCAGCTCAAATCCCAGCTTCAGGAAGGTTCAAGTGATATGGAGTTTAAGGACCCCACCTCAGTCTCTTTGTCTCTGTGACTCACCCCCCTTCTATCCAGCAGCTAAAATCCCAGCTTCAGGAAGGTTCAAGTGATATGGAGTTTAAGGGCCCCCACCTCAGTCTGTCTCTGTGACTCACCCCCCCTTCTAACCAGCAGCTCCAATCCCCGCTTCAGAAAGGTTCAAGTGATATGGAGTTTAAGGGCCCCCACCTCAGTCTGTCTCTGTGACTCACCCCCCTTCTATCCAGCAGCTCCAATCCCAGCTTCAGAAAGGTTCAAATGATATGGAGTTTAAGGACGCCACCTCAGTCTCTTTGTCTCTGTGACTCACCCCCCCTTCTATCCAGCAGCTCCAATCCCAGCTTCAGGAAGGTTCAAGTGATATGGAGTTTAAGGCCCCCCACCTCAGTCTGTCTCTGTGACTCACCCCCCCCCCCTTCTATCCAGCAGCTCCAATCCCAGCTTCAGGAAGGTTCAAGTGATATGGAGTTTAAGGGCCCCCACCTCAGTCTGTCTCTGTGACTCACCCCCCCTTCTATCCAGCAGCTCCAATCCCAGCTTCAGGAAGGTTCAAGTGATATGGAGTTTAAGGGCCCCCACCTCAGTCTCTTTGTCTCTGTGACTCATCCCCCCTTCTATCCAGCAGCTCCAATCCCAGCTTCAGGAAGGTTCAAGTGATATGGAGTTTAAGGGCCCCCACCTCAGTCTCTTTGTCTCTGTGACTCACCCCCCTTCTATCCAGCAGCTCCAATCCCAGCTTCAGGAAGGTTCAAGTGATATGGAGCTTAAGGGCCCCCACTTCAGTCTGTCTCTGTGACTCACCCCCCTTCTATCCAGCAGCTCCAATCCCAGCTTCAGGAAGGTTCAAGTGATATGGAGTTTAAGGGCCCCCACCTCAGTCTGTCTCTGTGACTCACCCCCCCTTCTATCCAGCAGCTCCAATCCCAGCTTCAGGAAGGTTCAAGTGATATGGAGTTTAAGGGCCCCCACCTCAGTCTCTTTGTCTCTGTGACTCACCCCCCTTCTATCCAGCAGCTCCAATCCCAGCTTCAGGAAGGTTCAAGTGATATGGAGGTGAAGGGCCCCCACCTCAGTCTCTTTGTCTCTGTGACTCACCCCCCCTTCTATCCAGCAGCTCCAATCCCAGCTTCAGGAAGGTTCAAGTGATATGGAGTTTAAGGGCCCCCACCTCAGTCTGTCTCTGTGACTCAACCCCCCCCCCTTCTATCCAGCAGCTCCAATCCCAGCTTCAGGAAGGTTCAAGTGATATGGAGTTTAAGGGCCCCCACCTCAGTCTGTCTCTGTGACTCACCCCCCCTTCTATCCAGCAGCTCCAATCACAGCTTCAGGAAGGTTCAAGTGATATGGAGTTTAAGGGCCCCCACCTCAGTCTCTTTGTCTCTGTGACTCACCCCCCCCTTCTATCCAGCAGCTCCAATCCCAGCTTCAGAAAGGTTCAAGTGATATGGAGTTTAAGGGCCCCCACCTCAGTCTGTCTCTGTGACTCATCCCCCCTTCTATCCAGCAGCTCCAATCCCAGCTTCAGGAAGGTTCAAGTGATATGGAGTTTAAGGGCCCCCACCTCAGTCTGTCTCTGTGACTCACCCCCCCCCCTTCTATCCAGCAGCTCCAATCCCAGCTTCAGGAAGGTTCAAGTGATATGGAGTTTAAGGGCCCCCACCTCAGTCTGTCTCTGTGACTCACCCCCCCTTCTATCCAGCAGCTCCAATCCCAGCTTCAGGAAGGTTCAAGTGATATGGAGTTTAAGGGCCCCCACCTCAGTCTCTTTGTCTCTGTGACTCATCCCCCCTTCTATCCAGCAGCTCCAATCCCAGCTTCAGGAAGGTTCAAGTGATATGGAGTTTAAGGGCCCCCACCTCAGTCTCTTTGTCTCTGTGACTCACCCCCCTTCTATCCAGCAGCTCCAATCCCAGCTTCAGGAAGGTTCAAGTGATATGGAGCTTAAGGGCCCCCACTTCAGTCTGTCTCTGTGACTCACCCCCCTTCTATCCAGCAGCTCCAATCCCAGCTTCAGGAAGGTTCAAGTGATATGGAGTTTAAGGGCCCCCACCTCAGTCTGTCTCTGTGACTCACCCCCCCTTCTATCCAGCAGCTCCAATCCCAGCTTCAGGAAGGTTCAAGTGATATGGAGTTTAAGGGCCCCCACCTCAGTCTCTTTGTCTCTGTGACTCACCCCCCTTCTATCCAGCAGCTCCAATCCCAGCTTCAGGAAGGTTCAAGTGATATGGAGGTGAAGGGCCCCCACCTCAGTCTCTTTGTCTCTGTGACTCACCCCCCCTTCTATCCAGCAGCTCCAATCCCAGCTTCAGGAAGGTTCAAGTGATATGGAGTTTAAGGGCCCCCACCTCAGTCTGTCTCTGTGACTCAACCCCCCCCCTTCTATCCAGCAGCTCCAATCCCAGCTTCAGGAAGGTTCAAGTGATATGGAGTTTAAGGGCCCCCACCTCAGTCTGTCTCTGTGACTCACCCCCCCTTCTATCCAGCAGCTCCAATCACAGCTTCAGGAAGGTTCAAGTGATATGGAGTTTAAGGGCCCCCACCTCAGTCTCTTTGTCTCTGTGACTCACCCCCCCCTTCTATCCAGCAGCTCCAATCCCAGCTTCAGAAAGGTTCAAGTGATATGGAGTTTAAGGGCCCCCACCTCAGTCTGTCTCTGTGACTCATCCCCCCTTCTATCCAGCAGCTCCAATCCCAGCTTCAGGAAGGTTCAAGTGATATGGAGTTTAAGGGCCCCCACCTCAGTCTGTCTCTGTGACTCACCCCCCTTCTATCCAGCAGCTCCAATCCCAGCTTCAGGAAGGTTCAAGTGATATGGAGTTTAAGGGCCCCCACCTCAGTCTGTCTCTGTGACTCAACCCCCCCCCCCCTTCTATCCAGCAGCTCCAATCCCAGCTTCAGGAAGGTTCAAGTGATATGGAGTTTAAGGGCCCCCACCTCAGTCTCTTTGTCTCTGTGACTCACCCCCCTTCTATCCAGCAGCTCCAATCCCAGCTTCAGGAAGGTTCAAGTGATATGGAGTTTAAGGGCCCCCACCTCAGTCTGTCTCTGTGACTCACCCCCCCCCTTCTATCCTGCAGCTCCAATACCATCTTCAGGAAGGTTCAAGTGATATGGAGTTTAAGGGCCCCCACCTCAGTCTCTTTGTCTCTGTGACTCACCCCCCTTCTATCCAGCAGCTCCAATCCCAGCTTCAGAAAGGTTCAAATGATAGGGAGTTTAAGAACCCCACCTCAGTCTCTTTGTCTCTGTGACTCACCCCCCTTCTATCCAGCAGCTCCAATCCCAGCTTCAGGAAGGTTCAAGTGATATGGAGTTTAAGGGGCCCCACCTCAGTCTGTCTCTGTGACTCACCCCCACCCCTTCTATCCAGCAGCTCCAATCCCAGCTTCAGGAAGGTTCAAGTGATATGTAGTTTAAGGGCCCCCACCTCAGTCTCTTTGTCTCTGTGACTCACCCCCCTTCTATCCAGCAGCTCAAATCCCAGCTTCAGGAAGGTTCAAGTGATATGGAGTTTAAGGACCCCACCTCAGTCTCTTTGTCTCTGTGACTCACCCCCCTTCTATCCAGCAGCTCCAATCCCAGCTTCAGGAAGGTTCAAGTGATATGGAGTTTAAGGGCCCCCACCTCAGTCTGTCTCTGTGACTCACCCCCCCTTCTAACCAGCAGCTCCAATCCCAGCTTCAGAAAGGTTCAAGTGATATGGAGTTTAAGGGCCCCCACCTCAGTCTGTCTCTGTGACTCACCCCCCTTCTATCCAGCAGCTCCAATCCCAGCTTCAGAAAGGTTCAAATGATATGGAGTTTAAGGACGCCACCTCAGTCTCTTTGTCTCTGTGACTCACCCCCCCTTCTATCCAGCAGCTCCAATCCCAGCTTCAGGAAGGTTCAAGTGATATGGAGTTTAAGGCCCCCCACCTCAGTCTGTCTCTGTGACTCACCCCCCCTTCTATCCAGCAGCTCCAATCCCAGCTTCAGGAAGGTTCAAGTGATATGGAGTTTAAGGGCCCCCACCTCAGTCTGTCTCTGTGACTCACCCCCCCTTCTATCCAGCAGCTCCAATCCCAGCTTCAGGAAGGTTCAAGTGATATGGAGTTTAAGGGCCCCCACCTCAGTCTCTTTGTCTCTGTGACTCATCCCCCCTTCTATCCAGCAGCTCCAATCCCAGCTTCAGGAAGGTTCAAGTGATATGGAGTTTAAGGGCCCCCACCTCAGTCTCTTTGTCTCTGTGACTCACCCCCCTTCTATCCAGCAGCTCCAATCCCAGCTTCAGGAAGGTTCAAGTGATATGGAGCTTAAGGGCCCCCACTTCAGTCTGTCTCTGTGACTCACCCCCCTTCTATCCAGCAGCTCCAATCCCAGCTTCAGGAAGGTTCAAGTGATATGGAGTTTAAGGGCCCCCACCTCAGGCTGTCGCTGTGACTCACCCCCCCTTCTATCCAGCAGCTCCAATCCCAGCTTCAGGAAGGTTCAAGTGATATGGAGTTTAAGGGCCCCCACCTCAGTCTCTTTGTCTCTGTGACTCACCCCCCTTCTATCCAGCAGCTCCAATCCCAGCTTCAGGAAGGTTCAAGTGATATGGAGGTGAAGGGCCCCCACCTCAGTCTCTTTGTCTCTGTGACTCACCCCCCCTTCTATCCAGCAGCTCCAATCCCAGCTTCAGGAAGGTTCAAGTGATATGGAGTTTAAGGGCCCCCACCTCAGTCTGTCTCTGTGACTCAACCCCCCCCCCTTCTATCCAGCAGCTCCAATCCCAGCTTCAGGAAGGTTCAAGTGATATGGAGTTTAAGGGCCCCCACCTCAGTCTGTCTCTGTGACTCACCCCCCCTTCTATCCAGCAGCTCCAATCACAGCTTCAGGAAGGTTCAAGTGATATGGAGTTTAAGGGCCCCCACCTCAGTCTCTTTGTCTCTGTGACTCACCCCCCCCCTTCTATCCAGCAGCTCCAATCCCAGCTTCAGAAAGGTTCAAGTGATATGGAGTTTAAGGGCCCCCACCTCAGTCTGTCTCTGTGACTCATCCCCCCTTCTATCCAGCAGCTCCAATCCCAGCTTCAGGAAGGTTCAAGTGATATGGAGTTTAAGGGCCCCCACCTCAGTCTGTCTCTGTGACTCACCCCCCCTTCTATCCAGCAGCTCCAATCCCAGCTTCAGGAAGGTTCAAGTGATATGGAGTTTAAGGGGCCCCACCTCAGTCTCTTTGTCTCTGTGACTCACCCCCCCTTCTATCCAGCAGCTCCAATCCCAGCTTCAGGAAGGTTCAAGTGATATGGAGTTTAAGGGCCCCCACCTCAGTCTGTCTCTGTGACTCACCCCCCCCTTCTATCCAGCAGCTCCAATCCCAGCTTCAGGAAGGTTCAAGTGATATGGAGTTTAAGGGCCCCCACCTCAGTCTCTTTGTCTCTGTGACTCACCCCCCCTTCTATCCAGCAGCTCCAATCCCAGCTTCAGGAAGGTTCAAGTGATATGGAGTTTAAGGGCCCCCACCTCAGTCTCTTTGTCTCTGTGACTCACCCCCCTTCTATCCAGCAGCTCCAATCCCAGCTTCAGGAAGGTTCAAGTGATATGGAGTTTAAGGGCCCCCACCTCAGTCTCTTTGTCTCTGTGACTCACCCCCCTTCTATCCAGCAGCTCCAATCCCAGCTTCAGGAAGGTTCAAGTGATATGGAGTTTAAGGGCCCCCACCTCAGTCTGTCTCTGTGACTCACCCCCCCCCTTCTATCCTGCAGCTCCAATACCATCTTCAGGAAGGTTCAAGTGATATGGAGTTTAAGGGCCCCCACCTCAGTCTCTTTGTCTCTGTGACTCACCCCCCTTCTATCCAGCAGCTCCAATCCCAGCTTCAGAAAGGTTCAAATGATATGGAGTTTAAGAACCCCACCTCAGTCTCTTTGTCTCTGTGACTCACCCCCCTTCTATCCAGCAGCTCCAATCCCAGCTTCAGGAAGGTTCAAGTGATATGGAGTTTAAGGGGCCCCACCTCAGTCTGTCTCTGTGACTCACCCCCACCCCTTCTATCCAGCAGCTCCAATCCCAGCTTCAGGAAGGTTCAAGTGATATGTAGTTTAAGGGCCCCCACCTCAGTCTCTTTGTCTCTGTGACTCACCCCCCTTCTATCCAGCAGCTCAAATCCCAGCTTCAGGAAGGTTCAAGTGATATGGAGTTTAAGGACCCCACCTCAGTCTCTTTGTCTCTGTGACTCACCCCCCTTCTATCCAGCAGCTCCAATCCCAGCTTCAGGAAGGTTCAAGTGATATGGAGTTTAACGGCCCCCACCTCAGTCTGTCTCTGTGACTCACCCCCCCTTCTAACCAGCAGCTCCAATCCCAGCTTCAGAAAGGTTCAAGTGATATGGAGTTTAAGGGCCCCCACCTCAGTCTGTCTCTGTGACTCACCCCCCTTCTATCCAGCAGCTCCAATCCCAGCTTCAGAAAGGTTCAAATGATATGGAGTTTAAGGACGCCACCTCAGTCTCTTTGTCTCTGTGACTCACCCCCCCTTCTATCCAGCAGCTCCAATCCCAGCTTCAGGAAGGTTCAAGTGATATGGAGTTTAAGGCCCCCCACCTCAGTCTGTCTCTGTGACTCACCCCCCCTTCTATCCAGCAGCTCCAATCCCAGCTTCAGGAAGGTTCAAGTGATATGGAGTTTAAGGGCCCCCACCTCAGTCTGTCTCTGTGACTCACCCCCCCTTCTATCCAGCAGCTCCAATCCCAGCTTCAGGAAGGTTCAAGTGATATGGAGTTTAAGGGCCCCCACCTCAGTCTCTTTGTCTCTGTGACTCATCCCCCCTTCTATCCAGCAGCTCCAATCCCAGCTTCAGGAAGGTTCAAGTGATATGGAGTTTAAGGGCCCCCACCTCAGTCTCTTTGTCTCTGTGACTCACCCCCCTTCTATCCAGCAGCTCCAATCCCAGCTTCAGGAAGGTTCAAGTGATATGGAGTTTAAGGGCCCCCACCTAAGTTTCTTTGTCTCCGTGACTCACCCCCCCTTCTATCCAGCAGCTCCAATCCCAGCTTCAGGAAGGTTCAAGTGATATGGAGTTTAAGGGGCCCCACCTCAGTCTGTCTCTGTGACTCACCCCCCCCCCTTCTATCCAGCAGCTCCAATCCCAGCTTCAGGAAGGTTCAAGTGATATGGAGTTTAAGGGCCCCCACCTCAGTCTCTTTGTCTCTGTGACTCACCCCCCCTTCTATCCAGCAGCTCCAATCCCAGCTTCAGGAAGGTTCAAGTGATATGGAGTTTAAGGGCCCCCACCTCAGTCTCTTTGTCTCTGTGACTCACCCCCCTTCTATCCAGCAGCTCCAATCCCAGCTTCAGGAAGGTTCAAGTGATATGGAGGTGAAGGGCCCCCACCTCAGTCTCTTTGTCTCTGTGACTCACCCCCCCTTCTATCCAGCAGCTCCAATCCCAGCTTCAGGAAGGTTCAAGTGATATGGAGTTTAAGGGCCCCCACCTCAGTCTGTCTCTGTGACTCAACCCCCCCCCCCTTCTATCCAGCAGCTCCAATCCCAGCTTCAGGAAGGTTCAAGTGATATGGAGTTTAAGGGCCCCCACCTCAGTCTCTTTGTCTCTGTGACTCACCCCCCTTCTATCCAGCAGCTCCAATCCCAGCTTCAGGAAGGTTCAAGTGATATGGAGTTTAAGGGCCCCCACCTCAGTCTGTCTCTGTGACTCACCCCCCCCTTCTATCCTGCAGCTCCAATACCATCTTCAGGAAGGTTCAAGTGATATGGAGTTTAAGGGCCCCCACCTCAGTCTCTTTGTCTCTGTGACTCACCCCCCTTCTATCCAGCAGCTCCAATCCCAGCTTCAGAAAGGTTCAAATGATATGGAGTTTAAGGACCCCACCTCAGTCTCTTTGTCTCTGTGACTCACCCCCCTTCTATCCAGCAGCTCCAATCCCAGCTTCAGGAAGGTTCAAGTGATATGGAGTTTAAGGGGCCCCACCTCAGTCTGTCTCTGTGACTCACCCCCACCCCTTCTATCCAGCAGCTCCAATCCCAGCTTCAGGAAGGTTCAAGTGATATGTAGTTTAAGGGCCCCCACCTCAGTCTCTTTGTCTCTGTGACTCACCCCCCTTCTATCCAGCAGCTCAAATCCCAGCTTCAGGAAGGTTCAAGTGATATGGAGTTTAAGGACCCCACCTCAGTCTCTTTGTCTCTGTGACTCACCCCCCTTCTATCCAGCAGCTCCAATCCCAGCTTCAGGAAGGTTCAAGTGATATGGAGTTTAAGGGCCCCCACCTCAGTCTGTCTCTGTGACTCACCCCCCCTTCTAACCAGCAGCTCCAATCCCAGCTTCAGAAAGGTTCAAGTGATATGGAGTTTAAGGGCCCCCACCTCAGTCTGTCTCTGTGACTCACCCCCCCTTCTATCCAGCAGCTCCAATCCCAGCTTCAGGAAGGTTCAAGTGATATGGAGTTTAAGGGCCCCCACCTCAGTCTCTTTGTCTTTGTGACTCACCCCCCCTTCTATCCAGCAGCTCCAATCCCAGCTTCAGGAAGGTTCAAGTGATATGGAGTTTAAGGGCCCCCACCTCAGTCTGTCTCTGTGACTCACCCCCCCTTCTATCCAGCAGCTCCAATCCCAGCTTCAGGAAGGTTCAAGTGATATGGAGTTTAAGGGACCCCACCTCAGTCTCTTTGTCTCTGTGACTCACCCCCCCTTCTATCCAGCAGCTCCAATCCCAGCTTCAGGAAGGTTCAAGTGATATGGAGTTTAAGGGCCCCCACCTCAGTCTGTCTCTGTGACTCAACCCCCCCCCTTCTATCCAGCAGCTCCAATCCCAGCTTCAGGAAGGTTCAAGTGATATGGAGGTGAAGGGCCCCCACCTCAGTCTCTTTGTCTCTGTGACTCACCCCCCCCTTCTATCCAGCAGCTCCAATCCCAGCTTCAGAAAGGTTCAAGTGATATGGAGTTTAAGGACCCCACCTCAGTCTCTTTGTCTCTGTGACTCACCCCCCTTCTATCCAGCAGCTCCAATCCCAGCTTCAGGAAGGTTCAAGTGATATGGAGTTTAAGGGCCCCCACCTCAGTCTGTCTCTGTGACTCACCCCCCTTCTATCCAGCAGCTCCAATCCCAGCTTCAGAAAGGTTCAAGTGATATGGAGTTTAAGGACCCCACCTCAGTCTCTTTGTCTCTGTGACTCTCCCCCACTTCTATCCAGCAGCTCCAATCCCAGCTTCAGGAAGGTTCAAGTGATATGGAGTTTAAGGGCCCCCACCTCAGTCTGTCTCTGTGACTCAACCCCCCCCCTTCTATCCAGCAGCTCCAATCCCAGCTTCAGGAAGGTTCAAGTGATATGGAGTTTAAGGGCCCCCACCTCAGTCTGTCTCTGTGACTCACCCCCCCTTCTATCCAGCAGCTCCAATCCCAGCTTCAGGAACGTTCAAGTGATATGGAGTTTAAGGGCCCCCACCTCAGTCTCTTTGTCTCTGTGACTCACCCCCCCTTCTATCCAGCAGCTCCAATCCCAGCTTCAGGAAGGTTCAAGTGATATGGAGTTTAAGGGCCCCCACCTCAGTCTCTTTGTCTCTGTGACTAACCCCCCTTCTATCCAGCAGCTCCAATCCCAGCTTCAGGAAGGTTCAAGTGATATGGAGGTGAAGGGCCCCCACCTCAGTCTCATTGTCTCTGTGACTCACCCCCCCTTCTATCCAGCAGCTCCAATCCCAGCTTCAGGAAGGTTCAAGTGATATGGAGTTTAAGGGCCCCCACCTCAGTCTCTTTGTCTCTGTGACTCACCCCCATTCTATCCAGCAGCTCCAATCCCAGCTTCAGGAAGGTTCAAGTGATATGGAGGTGAAGGGCCCCCACCTCAGTCTCTTTGTCTCTGTGACTCACCCCCCCTTCTATCCAGCAGCTCCAATCCCAGCTTCAGGAAGGTTCAAGTGATATGGAGTTTAAGGGCCCCCACCTCAGTCTCTTTGTCTCTGTGACTCACCCCCCTTCTATCCAGCAGCTCCAATCCCAGCTTCAGGAAGGTTCAAGTGATATGGAGTTTAAGGGCCCCCACCTCAGTCTGTCTCTGTGACTCAACCCCCCCTTCTATCCAGCAGCTCCAATCCCAGCTTCAGAAAGGTTCAAATGATATGGAGGTGAAGGGCCCCCACCTCAGTCTCTTTGTCTCTGTGACTCACCCCCCCTTCTATCCAGCAGCTCCAATCCCAGCTTCAGAAAGGTTCAAGTGATATGGAGTTTAAGGGCCCCCACCTCAGTCTGTCTCTGTGACTCACCCCCCCCCTTCTATCCAGCAGCTCCAATCCCAGCTTCAGGAAGGTTCAAGTGATATGGAGTTTAAGGGCCCCCACCTCAGTCTGTCTCTGTGACTCACCCCCCCTTCTATCCAGCAGCTCCAATCCCAGCTTCAGGAAGGTTCAAGTGATATGGAGTTTAAGGGCCCCCACCTCAGTCTCTTTGTCTCTGTGACTCACCCCCCCTTCTATCCAGCAGCTCCAATCCCAGCTTCAGAAAGGTTCAAGTGATATGGAGTTTAAGGACCCCACCTCAGTCTCTTTGTCTCTGTGACTCACCCCCCTTCTATCCAGCAGCTCCAATCCCAGCTTCAGGAAGGTTCAAGTGATATGGAGTTTAAGGGCCCCCACCTCAGTCTGTCTCTGTGACTCACCCCCCTTCTATCCAGCAGCTCCAATCCCAGCTTCAGAAAGGTTCAAGTGATATGGAGTTTAAGGACCCCACCTCAGTCTCTTTGTCTCTGTGACTCTCCCCCACTTCTATCCAGCAGCTCCAATCCCAGCTTCAGGAAGGTTCAAGTGATATGGAGTTTAAGGGCCCCCACCTCAGTCTGTCTCTGTGACTCAACCCCCCCTTCTATCCAGCAGCTCCAATCCCAGCTTCAGGAAGGTTCAAGTGATATGGAGTTTAAGGGCCCCCACCTCAGTCTGTCTCTGTGACTCACCCCCCTTCTATCCAGCAGCTCCAATCCCAGCTTCAGGAAGGTTCAAGTGATATGGAGTTTAAGGGGCCCCACCTCAGTCTGTCTCTGTGACTCACCCCCCCTTCTATCCTGCAGCTCCAATACCAGCTTCAGGAAGGTTCAAGTGATATGGAGTTTAAGGGCTCCCACCTCAGTCTCTCTCTGTGACTCACCCCCCTTCTATCCAGCAGCTCCAATCCCAGGTTCAGAAAGGTTCAAATGATATGGAGTTTAAGGACGCCACCTCAGTCTCTTTGTCTCTGTGACTCACCCCCCCTTCTATCCAGCAGCTCCAATCCCAGCTTCAGGAAGGTTCAAGTGATATGGAGTTTAAGGGCCCCCACCTCAGTCTGTCTCTGTGACTCACCCCCCCCCTTCTATCCAGCAGCTCCAATCCCAGCTTCAGGAAGGTTCAAGTGATATGGAGTTTAAGGGCCCCCACCTCAGTCTGTCTCTGTGACTCACCCCCATTTCTATCCAGCAGGTCCAATCCCAGCTTCAGGAAGGTTCAAGTGATGGAGGAGGAGCCACGCGTCGCTGCGCTACCACGGGTTTTCTGGTTACTCCAGATGACCCGTTGAATCCTGATTGTTTGGACGGTCCATTGGACCCAAGCTGTCCCGAAGAGACAGTGGGAGGTAAGGGGAAATTCCGGGGGACCCAGAGACACTCGCAAAGTCTCTGGAAACCCTGGTGAAACCCCTTTTTGCCTGCGGTCAGGAGCCAGCCCCCGGGCTGCCAAAGCGGCTGACGGCTCCGTGAAGCAAGAGCAGGAGAGAGAGAAAGCATGCCGTGGTTTGGTGAGAGTACTTGAAGAAAGTTTTTCTTTTTTGCTTAAATTATACAGAGGACACTCTTAATTTGGAAGATTAAAGGAAATAGAAAATAACCGAAGACTTAGCGGCGGGTTTGAATAGAGCTAATTGAAACCATTTGGGCTTTTTGTTCTTCCCTTTTTATTTACTGGAAACCAGACGGGACTTTCATTACTGTTGTTACAATTGCGGTTGAAGCTCTCTTTATTTTTAACTCCCCCTTCCTTATTTTTTCTTTTTTTTTTAAAGCGACTTTATCAGAGCCTTTCTTCTTATATACCTTTTAATGCCTGAAAGATTTTTTTTTTTTTCCTCTTTGTGCTGAGCTTAACTTTCTCTTTTAGGCAGCGCTTCGAGGGGCTAGGGACTGGATACATTTTAACACTGTTACTTTAACACTGCCATCTAGCGGACTTTGAAACATTGTTGCCAATTCCTACAGCTGGGATTATTTTGAGAAAAAGACATTTATTCAAGGTCAGGACCTGATAAGAAGCAAGGAACGCAGATGGTTATTGCAGGCTGTTCCTTGTGGAGCTGTAAGGTCTGGAAACTTATCTTGGAAGACTTATAAGAGAAAACTGGAGTGACTTTGGAAATTACATCAAGTGTTTATACTATTCTCCTGGGGATGTGATGACTTTTTCCCTTTTCTAGTTGGTGCGTGTGTTGTTTGTTTCTTTTTTTTTTTTTTTCTGAAGTCCTGGAGCCTGGAAGCGCTGAACAATTTTTTCCTTCTTTTTTTTTTTTTTCCTTGGTCTGCAATTTTTTCTTTTTCCATTTTTCTTATTTCCCCTTTTTTTTTCTTCTTGAAATAACAGAGATACATTTTTTTTTCTTTCTCTCCTCCCGCTCCATTTACCCACCCTTATTTTTCTTATACAGATTGTCTTTTTCTTTCCCTTTCCACTCACTTTCTCTTTGTGCCCCTCTCCCTCTTCTACCTCTCTCTTATATCCTATATCAAACCTTGCTTTCTCCCCCTATTACTTTTATCTAACTACCATACACTCTCTTCCCCTATTTTCCCCCCCCTCCCTCTTTTCCCCTTTCTACCTTCTTTTTTTTTCTAGTGTTAACTGCAATTGGACTGAACCACAAAACGAAGAAGAAGAGAGAGTAAAATAGCAAGATGAGTAGAAAGCCAACACCAGTGGGTTCTACAACAACAACCCCTGCCTCCTCACCGGCAGGAGGACAAAGATCAATACAATCTATGATCCAACAGGAAAAAGAGAAGACCATATCATTAGATTCAATTATGCAAGCAATACAGAAACTTCAAACAAGCTCTGATGAAAAATTTGATACACTTGTAAAGAAGTTGGACAATGTGGAAACGAAGATGGAGAACATAGAAAAAAAAACAGACGAAGCAGAGAGAAATATAAAAGATATACAACAGTGGGTCAAAAAACAAGAAGATGTTATGCAAAAAATTGCTGAAAGAGAGAAGCAGAGAGAGAAGAGGGACGAAGAGTTTGATTCCAGATTGAATGAAGTGGAAACAGAAAGCAGTGTAATAATTGGACTGGAGATGGAGCGCTCTGAATATTTTTTGAGGTTTCAAAATATAGTAGAAGAAAAGGGTGAAAATCTGCCACAAATAATATCCGAAATTCTCATAGAAATATTAGGGATACCTGAGGAGAAGATAATGGACGGGATAGATGAGACATTTCGAGTTAACACAAGATATGCAACGAGGAACTCCCTCCCAAGGGAGGTCCATGTAAGATTTACGAAAAAAGCACTAAAACTACAAATCCTGCAAAACACAAGAGATAAAAAACTGCAATACAAAGGCAAGGAGATTGCAATTCTTAAGCAAATACCAAGACGGGTGAGAGAGAAAAGAAGAAAATATCAATTCTTGACTACAGCCTTACTTAAAATAGGAGTTAACTATAGATGGTTGATTCCGGAAGGCCTCATGTTTGTATGGAAAGGACAGAGATATAGAATTGATACAATTGAGAAGGCAGAAGCTTTCTACACAGAACATTTGAGAGGAAAGCCAGAGAAGCCTGGAAATGAAGAGCCACCGGTGCAACTGCTGGATCTACCCATAACCGAAATTGAGAGGACAGAGGGTGCTGTAGGTGGAATTGACATTGAAGAAGGTGCTGTTGGGGGTGTAGAGAGTAGAGCACAACGGGAACCAAGATCAACTAGAGCTATAAATCCTATATATAAAACATAAGGATGGAAGGAATAAAATTACTTTCAATTAATATAAATGGACTTAATTCGCCATGTAAACGAACGAAAATATTCCACAAATTAGGAAAATTAAAATTAGATATAATTTGCTTACAAGAAGTACATATTCAACAAAGTAATAGTCATTTATTAGTACAACCAAAACTGGGAAAAAACTTTACTTCGTTAGCGGACTGTAAACAAAGAGGTGTGACCTTCTACATTAAAGATAAAATCCCTGCGAAACAAATCTACACAGACGAAGATGGAAGAATTTTAATGGTGGAAATAATGGACAATGCTAGGAAAATACTGCTAATTGGAATTTATGCCCCTAATGAAAAACAAGATGACTTTTATAAAAAAATCCACAAGAAAATTTCTGATCTAGACTATGCTGACATTTGCATGATGGGAGACTTCAATGGTATTGTAGACCAGAAACTGGACTATAAAACCCACAAAACAACAAAACAAAATAGAAAAACACTCCCAAAGTCCTTCTTCAGGATGATGGATGAAATAAATCTAAAAGATGTGTGGAGAGAAAGGAACCCCATTAAAAAACAATATACCTTTTATTCAAATAGACACTCATCGTTCTCTAGAATTGATATGATTTGGGCTTCAACGGGCATATCCAGCAGCGCACTAGATGTGGAGATTGAACCAAACATCTGGGCAGACCACAATCCAATGGCAATAGGTTGGAGACAACAAAGAAGAAGATCGAGATGGACACTAGATAACAGGATATTGAAAGAGAAAGAATTTGTAAAGAAAATGGAAAAAGAATTGACTTTCTTCTTTAAAGAAAACAAAAAAGAAGATACGTCTTTACAGAATCTTTGGGATACAATGAAGGCCTTTTCTAGAGGTTTGATAATAGACTATATAAGAAAGAGAAACTTAAAGAAAAGACAAGTGTCTAAGGATCTAGAAAAAGATTACAGCACATTGGAAAAAGAACTACAGAAATCTCCACAAAAGAAAGAGATTAAAATAAAGATGGACACAATAAAACACAAACTTGACCTATTGGAAAAGGAGGACCTGGCCCAAAAAATCAGAGGCGCCAAACAGAACTATTTTGAAAATGCAAATAAACCAGGCAGATGGCTGGCTTATAAACTGAGAAAAGAAAGAGAGACCAAGAAAATACTACAACTAAGAGATGAACAAGGACAATTGCATCATGGAAATAGGGAAAAAAGGAAAATTATTCAAGATTACTATGCCAAGCTGTATGAACAAGAGAACATAGAAGAGAAAGAAGTGAAACAATATTTACAAAACGCCAAACTCCCCCAAATACCAAATGATACTAGAACTATATTTGAAGATAAAATAACAATGATGGAATTAACTAAGGCCCTTAAAAGACAAAATAATGGGAAGGCCCCGGGACCGGATGGCCTTCCTGTGGAATTCTATAGAATATTAGAAAAATCCTTGGCCGTTCCATTACTAGAAGTCATGAATGAAGTAATGATTGAAAGTAAAATACCTAATTCATGGTTGGAGGCATATATTACATTAATACCCAAAGAGGAGGCAGACCATACGCAAATTAAGAACTATAGACCTATCTCCTTGTTGAACTCAGACTATAAACTATTTGCCTCAATACTGGCAGAGAGACTGAAAAAATACCTAAATGGGTTTATCCACCCGGACCAAAATGGTTTTTTACCAAAGAGGCAAATTAGAGACAACATAAGGACAATTCTAAATACCTTAGAATATTATCAGGTCCACTCTGAGAAGCAAATGGCTTTGATTTTCTTGGATGCACAGAAAGCCTTTGATAACGTGAATTGGACATTTATGACTCAACAAATGGAACAAATGAATTTTGGTAAGAATTTTATTCAAGCCATACAAACGATATATCACAAGCAAACAGCCAAGATAATGATAAATGGAGAGCTGACGGATCCAATTGAAATTAAAAGAGGTACGAGACAAGGCTGCCCACTGTCACCACTGCTTTTTGTTTTAACATTAGAAGTACTAAATAGAAAGATTAGAGAAGAGGAAGAAATAAAGGGAATGACCATTAAAAAGGAAGAATACAAGTTGCAAGCATTTGCTGACGACTTAGTCTTCATCCTTGAGGAGCCATTTCAATCTGCACCTAAACTGATAAGAGAAATCGAGGCGTATGGAAAAGTTGCAGGTTTAAAAATAAACAAAGACAAAACAAAGATTTTAACAAAAAATATACCCCGAAAACAAAAAGAAGAATTGGCGGAAAACTTGGAAATGCAAATCACAAATAAAGTTAAATATTTGGGGATTCACCTAACAGCCAAGTGCAGCACTCTCAAAGAAGATAATTATATTAAATTGAAGCAACAAATTGTAACAGACTTGGCGAAATGGAAGAATCTTCAATTATCAATGATTGGTAGAATCGCAACAATTAAAATGAATATCTTACCTAGACTGTTATACCTGTTTCAGACTATTCCAATTAAGTTGGGGAAAGGATATTTTGAAGAATTAAATAAAATAGTGTTGAAATTTATATGGCAAGGGAAAAAAGCAAGAATAAAATGTAAATTGTTACAAGATTCCAAATCAAGGGGAGGGTGGGGTTTACCTGATTGGGAGTTATACTATCAGGCAGCTAGTCTGATGTGGATCAAGGAATGGATAATGCTAAGAAATGATAGGCTTTTGAATCTAGAAGGTCATGACTTGCTGTTGGGATGGCATGCATACTTATGGTATAAAGGAACTAAAAAACATGGTTACTTTAGAGACCATTCTATAAGAGAGGCTCTGTTATTAAACTGGCAGAAGGTTAAGAGGTCGCACTACTTGAAAATTCCAGTCTGGATATCAACTATTGAAGCCTTTTCATATCCAATAATATTTAAAAGGGAAGAAGCAGTTAGATATGCTGAATTATTGAATGCAGAGGGTGAACTTAAATCTATACAAGAATTGAAACAAGAAGGTATTGAACTCAATTGGTACTCATATGTGCAAATACATTCTAGATACAAGGAAGATCGAAAAAATGAGGGTTTTTATGATAAACTGACTGAATTAGATAAAATTTTAACAGGTAACGACGAAAAATTAATTAAAAAATTTTATGATTATTTATTAGAGGTGAAATTATATGAAGAACAAGTGAAAGGAACTATGTTAGCCTGGGGAAAAAACTTTGGACATGGGATTGATTTAGAAAAATGGCAAAAATTGTGGACTCAAAATTATAAAATGACAATGTCAACTGCATATAAAGAAAATTTGTATAAGATGTTTTATAGGTGGCATTTATCCCCATCGAGAATAGCAAGAATGTCGAAGAATAAGTCTGAAAAATGCTGGAAATGTCAACATACACCCGGCACATATTACCACATGTGGTGGACTTGTCCTGAAGCTAAGAGATACTGGACTAAAATACACATGTGGTTGGAGAAAATGATACATAAACATATAGACTTGAAACCAGAACTTTTCTTATTGGGAATAATACCAGAAACATACAATAAAGACTTGAAATATTTGATCATAAATGTCTTAACAGCTGCTAGAATTGTATTTGCTAAATACTGGAAAAATGAGAAAGTACCAACAGAGGAGGAAATTGTTCGGAAGATAATGAACTGTGCAGAAATGAGTAAACTTACATTTGAAATTAGAGAATTAGAGGATGAGCAATTTTATAAAGTATGGGACTTGTTTTATCAATGGTTGGATAAAAAAACTTGGAAGTGAATCTTTTCTTTTTCTTTACCCTATCTTATATGTAATAATAATAGAAAGTTATACTTAATGTTTTGAAAAAATCTCTCTCTTTTTTCTTTCTTTTTTTTTCTTTTCTCTTTCTATACATATTAAGCCTTTATTATGAAATAGACCATTTACTTATACGAGATAAGAATAATAATGTATTTAATATATAAGAGTGAGATGATTTAAACTGTTAGGTATGATTATGGCTGGTGACTATTTTATAATATAAAATGGAATAATGATGATGTAATGAACAATGGATGTGAATATAGATTAAAATATTTAATGACTACATGGATTGACAAATAATAATGGGAAATTAAATTTGGAGTTGAGGATGATTGGAAACTTTAAGATTAATGGAAAATAGAAATGTCTTATATGAAGTAATGAGTTTCTTTTTTTCTTTGACTTAATCTCCACTTTTATCTTTGAGAGAATGGTGATACAATTTTATAAAGACCTATTGCTACCTAGTACATAATTGTAGAGGTAAAGAAATAAGGGTTGTCATAAAAGAAAGAATACTATGGTAACTTGAACATGCAATGCTCAATGAAATATTTAACTATATTTAATGGATAATTAGTGAACGCATCCTTAATTGTAAAAACCATCGCACAAAAACTTGTAACCAAACGACATGCTTGATGAAAATGTGTTTTTTTTTTACTTCCCTGCTCTTGTACCTTATGTGTTGTCTTGTCTTTTTAAAGAAAAATAAATAAACATTTATAAAAAAAAAAAAAAAAAAAAGGACAATTGCATCATGGAAATAGGGAAAAAAGGAAAATTATTCAAGATTACTATGCCAAGCTGTATGAACAAGAGAACATAGAAGAGAAAGAAGTGAAACAATATTTACAAAACGCCAAACTCCCCCAAATACCAAATGATACTAGAACTATATTTGAAGATAAAATAACAATGATGGAATTAACTGAGGCCCTTAAAAGACAAAATAATGGGAAGGCCCCGGGACCGGATGGCCTTCCTGTGGAATTCTATAGAATATTAGAAAAATCCTTGGCCGTTCCATTACTAGAAGTCATGAATGAAGTAATGATTGAAAGTAAAATACCTAATTCATGGTTGGAGGCATATATTACATTAATACCCAAAGAGGAGGCAGACCATACGCAAATTAAGAACTATAGACCTATCTCCTTGTTGAACTCAGACTATAAACTATTTGCCTCAATACTGGCAGAGAGACTGAAAAAATACCTAAATGGGTTTATCCACCCGGACCAAAATGGTTTTTTACCAAAGAGGCAAATTAGAGACAACATAAGGACAATTCTAAATACCTTAGAATATTATCAGGTCCACTCTGAGAAGCAAATGGCTTTGATTTTCTTGGATGCACAGAAAGCCTTTGATAACGTGAATTGGACATTTATGACTCAACAAATGGAACAAATGAATTTTGGTAAGAATTTTATTCAAGCCATACAAACGATATATCACAAGCAAACAGCCAAGATAATGATAAATGGAGAGCTGACGGATCCAATTGAAATTAAAAGAGGTACGAGACAAGGCTGCCCACTGTCACCACTGCTTTTTGTTTTAACATTAGAAGTACTAAATAGAAAGATTAGAGAAGAGGAAGAAATAAAGGGAATGACCATTAAAAAGGAAGAATACAAGTTGCAAGCATTTGCTGACGACTTAGTCTTCATCCTTGAGGAGCCATTTCAATCTGCACCTAAACTGATAAGAGAAATCGAGGCGTATGGAAAAGTTGCAGGTTTAAAAATAAACAAAGACAAAACAAAGATTTTAACAAAAAATATACCCCGAAAACAAAAAGAAGAATTGGCGGAAAACTTGGAAATGCAAATCACAAATAAAGTTAAATATTTGGGGATTCACCTAACAGCCAAGTGCAGCACTCTCAAAGAAGATAATTATATTAAATTGAAGCAACAAATTGTAACAGACTTGGCGAAATGGAAGAATCTTCAATTATCAATGATTGGTAGAATCGCAACAATTAAAATGAATATCTTACCTAGACTGTTATACCTGTTTCAGACTATTCCAATTAAGTTGGGGAAAGGATATTTTGAAGAATTAAATAAAATAGTGTTGAAATTTATATGGCAAGGGAAAAAAGCAAGAATAAAATGTAAATTGTTACAAGATTCCAAATCAAGGGGAGGGTGGGGTTTACCTGATTGGGAGTTATACTATCAGGCAGCTAGTCTGATGTGGATCAAGGAATGGATAATGCTAAGAAATGATAGGCTTTTGAATCTAGAAGGTCATGACTTGCTGTTGGGATGGCATGCATACTTATGGTATAAAGGAACTAAAAAACATGGTTACTTTAGAGACCATTCTATAAGAGAGGCTCTGTTATTAAACTGGCAGAAGGTTAAGAGGTCGCACTACTTGAAAATTCCAGTCTGGATATCAACTATTGAAGCCTTTTCATATCCAATAATATTTAAAAGGGAAGAAGCAGTTAGATATGCTGAATTATTGAATGCAGAGGGTGAACTTAAATCTATACAAGAATTGAAACAAGAAGGTATTGAACTCAATTGGTACTCATATGTGCAAATACATTCTAGATACAAGGAAGATCGAAAAAATGAGGGTTTTTATGATAAACTGACTGAATTAGATAAAATTTTAACAGGTAACGATGAAAAATTAATTAAAAAATTTTATGATTATTTATTAGAGGTGAAATTATATGAAGAACAAGTGAAAGGAACTATGTTAGCCTGGGGAAAAAACTTTGGACATGGGATTGATTTAGAAAAATGGCAAAAATTGTGGACTCAAAATTATAAAATGACAATGTCAACTGCATATAAAGAAAATTTGTATAAGATGTTTTATAGGTGGCATTTATCCCCATCGAGAATAGCAAGAATGTCGAAGAATAAGTCTGAAAAATGCTGGAAATGTCAACATACACCGGGCACATACTACCACATGTGGTGGACTTGTCCTGAAGCTAAGAGATACTGGACTAAAATACACATGTGGTTGGAGAAAATGATACATAAACATATAGACTTGAAACCAGAACTTTTCTTATTGGGAATAATACCAGAAACATACAATAAAGACTTGAAATATTTGATCATAAATGTCTTAACAGCTGCTAGAATTGTATTTGCTAAATACTGGAAAAATGAGAAAGTACCAACAGAGGAGGAAATTGTTCGGAAGATAATGAACTGTGCAGAAATGAGTAAACTTACATTTGAAATTAGAGAATTAGAGGATGAGCAATTTTATAAAGTATGGGACTTGTTTTATCAATGGTTGGATAAAAAAACTTGGAAGTGAATCTTTTCTTTTTCTTTACCCTATCTTATATGTAATAATAATAGAAAGTTATACTTAATGTTTTGAAAAAATCTCTCTCTTTTTTCTTTCTTTTTTTTTTCTCTTTCCATACATATTAAGCCTTTATTATGAAATAGACCATTTACTTATATGAGATAAGAATAATAATGTATTTAATATATAAGAGTGAGATGATTTAAATTGTTAGGTATGATTATGGCTGGTGACTATTTTATAATATAAAATGGAATAATGATGATGTAATGAACAATGGATGTGAATATAGATTAAAATATTTAATGACTACATGGATTGACAAATAATAATGGGAAATTAAATTTGGAGTTGAGGATGATTGGAAACTTTAAGATTAATGGAAAATAGAAATGTCTTATATGAAGTAATGAGTTTCTTTTTCTCTTTGACTTAATCTCCACTTTTATTTTTGAGAGAATGGTGATACAATTTTATAAAGACCTATTGTTACCTAGTACATAATTGTAGAGATAAAGAAATAAGGGTTGTCATAAAAGAAAGAATACTATGGTAACTTGAACATGCAATGCTCAATGAAATATTTAACTATATTTAATGGATAATTAGTGAACGCATCTTTAATTGTAAAAACCATCGCACAAAAACTTGTAACCAAACGACATGCTTGATGAAAATGTGTTTTTTTTTTTACTTCCCTGCTCTTGTACCTTATGTGTTGTCTTGTCTTTTTAAAGAAAAATAAATAAACATTTATAAAAAAAATAAATAAAAAAAAAGGAAGGTTCAAGTGATATGGAGGTGAAGGGCCCCCATCTCAGTCTCTTTGTCTCTATGACTCACCCCCCTTCTATCCAGCAGCTCCAATCCCAGCTTCAGGAAGGTTCAAGTGATATGGAGGTGAAGGGCCCCCACCTCAGTCTCTTTGTCTCTGTGACTCACCCCCCCTTCTATCCAGCAGCTCCAATCCCAGCTTCAGGAATGTTCAAGTGATATGGAGCTTAAGGGCCCCCACCTAAGTTTCTTTGTCTCCGTGACTCACCCCCACTTCTATCCAGCAGCTCCAATCCCAGCTTCAGGAAGGTTCAAGTGATATGGAGTTTAAGGGCCCCCACCTCAGTCTGTTTCTGTGACTCAACCCCCCCCCCCCCTTCTATCCAGCAGCTCCAATCCCAGCTTCAGGAAGGTTCAAGTGATATGGAGTTTAAGGGCCCCCACCTCAGTCTCTTTGTCTCTGTGACTCACCCCCCTTCTATCCAGCAGCTCCAATCCCAGCTTCAGGAAGGTTCAAGTGATATGGAGTTTAAGGGCCCCCACCTCAGTCTGTCTCTGTGACTCAACCCCCCTTCTATCCTGCAGCTCCAATCCCAGCTTCAGGAAGGTTCAAGTGATATGGAGTTTAAGGGCCCCCACCTCAGTCTCTTTGTCTCTGTGACTCACCCCCCTTCTATCCAGCAGCTCCAATCCCAGCTTCAGGAAGGTTCAAGTGATATGGAGTTTAAGGGCCCCCACCTCAGTCTGTCTCTGTGACTCACCCCCCCTTCTATCCAGCAGCTCCAATCCCAGCTTCAGGAAGGTTCAAGTGATATGGAGTTTAAGGGCCCCCACCTCAGTCTCTTTGTCTCTGTGACTCACCCCTCTTCTATCCAGCAGCTCCAATCCCAGCTTCAGAAAGGTTCAAGTGATATGGAGTTTAAGGGCCCCCACCTCAGTCTGTCTCTGTGACTCACCCCCCTTCTATCCAGCAGCTCCAATCCCAGCTTCAGAAAGGTTCAAAAGATATGGAGTTTAAGGCCCCCACCTCAGTCTCTTTGTCTCTGTGACTCACCCCCCCTTCTATCCAGCAGCTCCAATCCCAGCTTCAGAAAGGTTCAAGTGATATGGAGTTTAAGGGCCCCCACCTCAGTCTGTCTCTGTGACTCACCCCCCCTTCTATCCAGCAGCTCCAATACCAGCTTCAGGAAGGTTCAAGTGATATGGAGTTTAAGGGCCCCCACTTCAGTCTGTCTCTGTGACTCACCCCCCCTTCTATCCAGCAGCTCCAATCCCAGCTTCAGGAAGGTTCAAGTGATATGGAGTTTAAGGGCCCCCACCTCAGTCTCTTTGTCTCTGTGACTCACCCCCCTTCTATCCAGCAGCTCCAATCCCAGCTTCAGGAAGGTTCAAGTGATATGGAGGTGAAGGGCCCCCACCTCAGTCTCTTTGTCTCTGTGACTCACCCCCCCTTCTATCCAGCAGCTCCAATCCCAGCTTCAGGAAGGTTCAAGTGATATGGAGTTTAAGGGCCCCCACCTCAGTCTGTCTCTGTGACTCAACCCCCCCCCTTCTATCCAGCAGCTCCAATCCCAGCTTCAGGAAGGTTCAAGTGATATGGAGTTTAAGGGCCCCCACCTCAGTCTGTCTCTGTGACTCACCCCCCCTTCTATCCAGCAGCTCCAATCACAGCTTCAGGAAGGTTCAAGTGATATGGAGTTTAAGGGCCCCCACCTCAGTCTCTTTGTCTCTGTGACTCACCCCCCCTTCTATCTAGCAGCTCCAATCCCAGCTTCAGGAAGGTTCAAGTGATATGGAGTTTAAGGGGCCCCACCTCAGTCTCTTTGTCTCTGTGACTCACCCCCCCTTCTATCCAGCAGCTCCAATCCCAGCTTCAGGAAGGTTCAAGTGATATGGAGTTTAAGGGCCCCCACCTCAGTCTGTCTCTGTGACTCACCCCCCCCCCCTTCTATCCAGCAGCTCCAATCCCAGCTTCAGGAAGGTTCAAGTGATATGGAGTTTAAGGGCCCCCACCTCAGTCTCTTTGTCTCTGTGACTCACCCCCCCTTCTATCCAGCAGCTCCAATCCCAGCTTCAGGAAGGTTCAAGTGATATGGAGTTTAAGGGCCCCCACCTCAGTCTCTTTGTCTCTGTGACTCACCCCCCTTCTATCCAGCAGCTCCAATCCCAGCTTCAGGAAGGTTCAAGTGATATGGAGGTGAAGGGCCCCCACCTCAGTCTCTTTGTCTCTGTGACTCACCCCCCCTTCTATCCAGCAGCTCCAATCCCAGCTTCAGGAAGGTTCAAGTGATATGGAGTTTAAGGGCCCCCACCTCAGTCTGTCTCTGTGACTCAACCCCCCCCTTCTATCCAGCAGCTCCAATCCCAGCTTCAGGAAGGTTCAAGTGATATGGAGTTTAAGGGCCCCCACCTCAGTCTCTTTGTCTCTGTGACTCACCCCCCTTCTATCCAGCAGCTCCAATCCCAGCTTCAGGAAGGTTCAAGTGATATGGAGTTTAAGGGCCCCCACCTCAGTCTGTCTCTGTGACTCACCCCCCCCCCTTCTATCCTGCAGCTCCAATACCATCTTCAGGAAGGTTCAAGTGATATGGAGTTTAAGGGCCCCCACCTCAGTCTCTTTGTCTCTGTGACTCACCCCCCTTCTATCCAGCAGCTCCAATCCCAGCTTCAGAAAGGTTCAAATGATAGGGAGTTTAAGAACCCCACCTCAGTCTCTTTGTCTCTGTGACTCACCCCCCTTCTATCCAGCAGCTCCAATCCCAGCTTCAGGAAGGTTCAAGTGATATGGAGTTTAAGGGGCCCCACCTCAGTCTGTCTCTGTGACTCACCCCCACCCCTTCTATCCAGCAGCTCCAATCCCAGCTTCAGGAAGGTTCAAGTGATATGTAGTTTAAGGGCCCCCACCTCAGTCTCTTTGTCTCTGTGACTCACCCCCCTTCTATCCAGCAGCTCAAATCCCAGCTTCAGGAAGGTTCAAGTGATATGGAGTTTAAGGACCCCACCTCAGTCTCTTTGTCTCTGTGACTCACCCCCCTTCTATCCAGCAGCTCCAATCCCAGCTTCAGGAAGGTTCAAGTGATATGGAGTTTAAGGGCCCCCACCTCAGTCTGTCTCTGTGACTCACCCCCCCTTCTAACCAGCAGCTCCAATCCCAGCTTCAGAAAGGTTCAAGTGATATGGAGTTTAAGGGCCCCCACCTCAGTCTGTCTCTGTGACTCACCCCCCTTCTATCCAGCAGCTCCAATCCCAGCTTCAGAAAGGTTCAAATGATATGGAGTTTAAGGACGCCACCTCAGTCTCTTTGTCTCTGTGACTCACCCCCCCTTCTATCCAGCAGCTCCAATCCCAGCTTCAGGAAGGTTCAAGTGATATGGAGTTTAAGGCCCCCCACCTCAGTCTGTCTCTGTGACTCACCCCCCCCTTCTATCCAGCAGCTCCAATCCCAGCTTCAGGAAGGTTCAAGTGATATGGAGTTTAAGGGCCCCCACCTCAGTCTGTCTCTGTGACTCACCCCCCCTTCTATCCAGCAGCTCCAATCCCAGCTTCAGGAAGGTTCAAGTGATATGGAGTTTAAGGGCCCCCACCTCAGTCTCTTTGTCTCTGTGACTCATCCCCCCTTCTATCCAGCAGCTCCAATCCCAGCTTCAGGAAGGTTCAAGTGATATGGAGTTTAAGGGCCCCCACCTCAGTCTCTTTGTCTCTGTGACTCACCCCCCTTCTATCCAGCAGCTCCAATCCCAGCTTCAGGAAGGTTCAAGTGATATGGAGCTTAAGGGCCCCCACTTCAGTCTGTCTCTGTGACTCACCCCCCTTCTATCCAGCAGCTCCAATCCCAGCTTCAGGAAGGTTCAAGTGATATGGAGTTTAAGGGCCCCCACCTCAGTCTGTCTCTGTGACTCACCCCCCCTTCTATCCAGCAGCTCCAATCCCAGCTTCAGGAAGGTTCAAGTGATATGGAGTTTAAGGGCCCCCACCTCAGTCTCTTTGTCTCTGTGACTCACCCCCCTTCTATCCAGCAGCTCCAATCCCAGCTTCAGGAAGGTTCAAGTGATATGGAGGTGAAGGGCCCCCACCTCAGTCTCTTTGTCTCTGTGACTCACCCCCCCTTCTATCCAGCAGCTCCAATCCCAGCTTCAGGAAGGTTCAAGTGATATGGAGTTTAAGGGCCCCCACCTCAGTCTGTCTCTGTGACTCAACCCCCCCCCTTCTATCCAGCAGCTCCAATCCCAGCTTCAGGAAGGTTCAAGTGATATGGAGTTTAAGGGCCCCCACCTCAGTCTGTCTCTGTGACTCACCCCCCCTTCTATCCAGCAGCTCCAATCACAGCTTCAGGAAGGTTCAAGTGATATGGAGTTTAAGGGCCCCCACCTCAGTCTCTTTGTCTCTGTGACTCACCCCCCCCCTTCTATCCAGCAGCTCCAATCCCAGCTTCAGAAAGGTTCAAGTGATATGGAGTTTAAGGGCCCCCACCTCAGTCTGTCTCTGTGACTCATCCCCCCTTCTATCCAGCAGCTCCAATCCCAGCTTCAGGAAGGTTCAAGTGATATGGAGAGTTTAAGGGCCCCCACCTCAGTCTGTCTCTGTGACTCACCCCCCCTTCTATCCAGCAGCTCCAATCCCAGCTTCAGGAAGGTTCAAGTGATATGGAGTTTAAGGGGCCCCACCTCAGTCTCTTTGTCTCTGTGACTCACCCCCCCTTCTATCCAGCAGCTCCAATCCCAGCTTCAGGAAGGTTCAAGTGATATGGAGTTTAAGGGCCCCCACCTCAGTCTGTCTCTGTGACTCACCCCCCCTTCTATCCAGCAGCTCCAATCCCAGCTTCAGGAAGGTTCAAGTGATATGGAGTTTAAGGGCCCCCACCTCAGTCTCTTTGTCTCTGTGACTCACCCCCCCTTCTATCCAGCAGCTCCAATCCCAGCTTCAGGAAGGTTCAAGTGATATGGAGTTTAAGGGCCCCCACCTCAGTCTCTTTGTCTCTGTGACTCACCCCCCTTCTATCCAGCAGCTCCAATCCCAGCTTCAGGAAGGTTCAAGTGATATGGAGTTTAAGGGCCCCCACCTCAGTCTGTCTCTGTGACTCACCCCCCCCCTTCTATCCTGCAGCTCCAATACCATCTTCAGGAAGGTTCAAGTGATATGGAGTTTAAGGGCCCCCACCTCAGTCTCTTTGTCTCTGTGACTCACCCCCCTTCTATCCAGCAGCTCCAATCCCAGCTTCAGAAAGGTTCAAATGATATGGAGTTTAAGAACCCCACCTCAGTCTCTTTGTCTCTGTGACTCACCCCCCTTCTATCCAGCAGCTCCAATCCCAGCTTCAGGAAGGTTCAAGTGATATGGAGTTTAAGGGGCTCCACCTCAGTCTGTCTCTGTGACTCACCCCCACCCCTTCTATCCAGCAGCTCCAATCCCAGCTTCAGGAAGGTTCAAGTGATATGTAGTTTAAGGGCCCCCACCTCAGTCTCTTTGTCTCTGTGACTCACCCCCCTTCTATCCAGCAGCTCAAATCCCAGCTTCAGGAAGGTTCAAGTGATATGGAGTTTAAGGACCCCACCTCAGTCTCTTTGTCTCTGTGACTCACCCCCCTTCTATCCAGCAGCTCCAATCCCAGCTTCAGGAAGGTTCAAGTGATATGGAGTTTAACGGCCCCCACCTCAGTCTGTCTCTGTGACTCACCCCCCCTTCTAACCAGCAGCTCCAATCCCAGCTTCAGAAAGGTTCAAGTGATATGGAGTTTAAGGGCCCCCACCTCAGTCTGTCTCTGTGACTCACCCCCCTTCTATCCAGCAGCTCCAATCCCAGCTTCAGAAAGGTTCAAATGATATGGAGTTTAAGGACGCCACCTCAGTCTCTTTGTCTCTGTGACTCACCCCCCCTTCTATCCAGCAGCTCCAATCCCAGCTTCAGGAAGGTTCAAGTGATATGGAGTTTAAGGCCCCCCACCTCAGTCTGTCTCTGTGACTCACCCCCCCTTCTATCCAGCAGCTCCAATCCCAGCTTCAGGAAGGTTCAAGTGATATGGAGTTTAAGGGCCCCCACCTCAGTCTGTCTCTGTGACTCACCCCCCCTTCTATCCAGCAGCTCCAATCCCAGCTTCAGTAAGGTTCAAGTGATATGGAGTTTAAGGGCCCCCACCTCAGTCTCTTTGTCTCTGTGACTCATCCCCCCTTCTATCCAGCAGCTCCAATCCCAGCTTCAGGAAGGTTCAAGTGATATGGAGTTTAAGGGCCCCCACCTCAGTCTCTTTGTCTCTGTGACTCACCCCCCTTCTATCCAGCAGCTCCAATCCCAGCTTCAGGAAGGTTCAAGTGATATGGAGTTTAAGGGCCCCCACCTAAGTTTCTTTGTCTCCGTGACTCACCCCCCCTTCTATCCAGCAGCTCCAATCCCAGCTTCAGGAAGGTTCAAGTGATATGGAGTTTAAGGGGCCCCACCTCAGTCTGTCTCTGTGACTCACCCCCCCCCTTCTATCCAGCAGCTCCAATCCCAGCTTCAGGAAGGTTCAAGTGATATGGAGTTTAAGGGGCCCCACCTCAGTCTGTCTCTGTGACTCACCCCCCCCCCCTTCTATCCAGCAGCTCCAATCCCAGCTTCAGGAAGGTTCAAGTGATATGGAGTTTAAGGGCCCCCACCTCAGTCTCTTTGTCTCTGTGACTCACCCCCCCCTTCTATCCAGCAGCTCCAATCCCAGCTTCAGGAAGGTTCAAGTGATATGGAGTTTAAGGGCCCCCACCTCAGTCTCTTTGTCTCTGTGACTCACCCCCCTTCTATCCAGCAGCTCCAATCCCAGCTTCAGGAAGGTTCAAGTGATATGGAGGTGAAGGGCCCCCACCTCAGTCTCTTTGTCTCTGTGACTCACCCCCCCTTCTATCCAGCAGCTCCAATCCCAGCTTCAGGAAGGTTCAAGTGATATGGAGTTTAAGGGCCCCCACCTCAGTCTGTCTCTGTGACTCAACCCCCCCCCTTCTATCCAGCAGCTCCAATCCCAGCTTCAGGAAGGTTCAAGTGATATGGAGTTTAAGGGCCCCCACCTCAGTCTCTTTGTCTCTGTGACTCACCCCCTTCTATCCAGCAGCTCCAATCCCAGCTTCAGGAAGGTTCAAGTGATATGGAGTTTAAGGGCCCCCACCTCAGTCTGTCTCTGTGACTCACCCCCCCCTTCTATCCTGCAGCTCCAATACCATCTTCAGGAAGGTTCAAGTGATATGGAGTTTAAGGGCCCCCACCTCAGTCTCTTTGTCTCTGTGACTCACCCCCCTTCTATCCAGCAGCTCCAATCCCAGCTTCAGAAAGGTTCAAATGATATGGAGTTTAAGGACCCCACCTCAGTCTCTTTGTCTCTGTGACTCACCCCCCTTCTATCCAGCAGCTCCAATCCCAGCTTCAGGAAGGTTCAAGTGATATGGAGTTTAAGGGGCCCCACCTCAGTCTGTCTCTGTGACTCACCCCCACCCCTTCTATCCAGCAGCTCCAATCCCAGCTTCAGGAAGGTTCAAGTGATATGTAGTTTAAGGGCCCCCACCTCAGTCTCTTTGTCTCTGTGACTCACCCCCCTTCTATCCAGCAGCTCAAATCCCAGCTTCAGGAAGGTTCAAGTGATATGGAGTTTAAGGACCCCACCTCAGTCTCTTTGTCTCTGTGAGTCACCCCCCTTCTATCCAGCAGCTCCAATCCCAGCTTCAGGAAGGTTCAAGTGATATGGAGTTTAAGGGCCCCCACCTCAGTCTGTCTCTGTGACTCACCCCCCCTTCTAACCAGCAGCTCCAATCCCAGCTTCAGAAAGGTTCAAGTGATATGGAGTTTAAGGGCCCCCACCTCAGTCTCTTTGTCTCTGTGACTCACCCCCCTTCTATCCAGCAGCTCCAATCCCAGCTTCAGGAAGGTTCAAGTGATATGGAGGTGAAGGGCCCCCACCTCAGTCTCTTTGTCTCTGTGACTCACCCCCCCTTCTATCCAGCAGCTCCAATCCCAGCTTCAGGAAGGTTCAAGTGATATGGAGTTTAAGGGCCCCCACCTCAGTCTGTCTCTGTGACTCAACCCCCCCCCCCCCTTCTATCCAGCAGCTCCAATCCCAGCTTCAGGAAGGTTCAAGTGATATGGAGTTTAAGGGCCCCCACCTCAGTCTCTTTGTCTCTGTGACTCACCCCCTTCTATCCAGCAGCTCCAATCCCAGCTTCAGGAAGGTTCAAGTGATATGGAGTTTAAGGGCCCCCACCTCAGTCTGTCTCTGTGACTCACCCCCCTTCTATCCAGCAGCTCCAATCCCAGCTTCAGAAAGGTTCAAATGATATGGAGTTTAAGGACCCCACCTCAGTCTCTTTGTCTCTGTGACTCACCCCCCTTCTATCCAGCAGCTCCAATCCCAGCTTCAGGAAGGTTCAAGTGATATGGAGTTTAAGGGGCCCCACCTCAGTCTGTCTCTGTGACTCACCCCCACCCCTTCTATCCAGCAGCTCCAATCCCAGCTTCAGGAAGGTTCAAGTGATATGTAGTTTAAGGGCCCCCACCTCAGTCTCTTTGTCTCTGTGACTCACCCCCCTTCTATCCAGCAGCTCAAATCCCAGCTTCAGGAAGGTTCAAGTGATATGGAGTTTAAGGACCCCACCTCAGTCTCTTTGTCTCTGTGACTCACCCCCCTTCTATCCAGCAGCTCCAATCCCAGCTTCAGGAAGGTTCAAGTGATATGGAGTTTAAGGGCCCCCACCTCAGTCTGTCTCTGTGACTCACCCCCCCTTCTAACCAGCAGCTCCAATCCCAGCTTCAGAAAGGTTCAAGTGATATGGAGTTTAAGGGCCCCCACCTCAGTCTGTCTCTGTGACTCACCCCCCCTTCTATCCAGCAGCTCCAATCCCAGCTTCAGGAAGGTTCAAGTGATATGGAGTTTAAGGGCCCCCACCTCAGTCTCTTTGTCTCTGTGACTCACCCCCCCTTCTATCCAGCAGCTCCAATCCCAGCTTCAGGAAGGTTCAAGTGATATGGAGTTTAAGGGCCCCCACCTCAGTCTGTCTCTGTGACTCACCCCCCCTTCTATCCAACAGCTCCAATCCCAGCTTCAGGAAGGTTCAAGTGATATGGAGTTTAAGGGACCCCACCTCAGTCTCTTTGTCTCTGTGACTCACCCCCCCTTCTATCCAGCAGCTCCAATCCCAGCTTCAGGAAGGTTCAAGTGATATGGAGTTTAAGGGCCCCCACCTCAGTCTGTCTCTGTGACTCAACCCCCCCCTTCTATCCAGCAGCTCCAATCCCAGCTTCAGGAAGGTTCAAGTGATATGGAGGTGAAGGGCCCCCACCTCAGTCTCTTTGTCTCTGTGACTCACCCCCCCCCTTCTATCCAGCAGCTCCAATCCCAGCTTCAGAAAGGTTAAAGTGATATGGAGTTTAAGGACCCCACCTCAGTCTCTTTGTTTCTGTGACTCACCCCCCTTCTATCCAGCAGCTCCAATCCCAGCTTCAGGAAGGTTCAAGTGATATGGAGTTTAAGGGCCCCCACCTCAGTCTGTCTCTGTGACTCACCCCCCTTCTATCCAGCAGCTCCAATCCCAGCTTCAGAAAGGTTCAAGTGATATGGAGTTTAAGGACCCCACCTCAGTCTCTTTGTCTCTGTGACTCTCCCCCACTTCTATCCAGCAGCTCCAATCCCAGCTTCAGGAAGGTTCAAGTGATATGGAGTTTAAGGGCCCCCACCTCAGTCTGTCTCTGTGACTCAACCCCCCCCCCTTCTATCCAGCAGCTCCAATCCCAGCTTCAGGAAGGTTCAAGTGATATGGAGTTTAAGGGCCCCCACCTCAGTCTGTCTCTGTGACTCACCCCCCCTTCTATCCAGCAGCTCCAATCCCAGCTTCAGGAACGTTCAAGTGATATGGAGTTTAAGGGCCCCCACCTCAGTCTCTTTGTCTCTGTGACTCACCCCCCCTTCTATCCAGCAGCTCCAATCCCAGCTTCAGGAAGGTTCAAGTGATATGGAGTTTAAGGGCCCCCACCTCAGTCTCTTTGTCTCTGTGACTAACCCCCCTTCTATCCAGCAGCTCCAATCCCAGCTTCAGGAAGGTTCAAGTGATATGGAGGTGAAGGGCCCCCACCTCAGTCTCATTGTCTCTGTGACTCACCCCCCCTTCTATCCAGCAGCTCCAATCCCAGCTTCAGGAAGGTTCAAGTGATATGGAGTTTAAGGGCCCCCACCTCAGTCTCTTTGTCTCTGTGACTCACCCCCATTCTATCCAGCAGCTCCAATCCCAGCTTCAGGAAGGTTCAAGTGATATGGAGGTGAAGGGCCCCCACCTCAGTCTCTTTGTCTCTGTGACTCACCCCCCCTTCTATCCAGCAGCTCCAATCCCAGCTTCAGGAAGGTTCAAGTGATATGGAGTTTAAGGGCCCCCACCTCAGTCTCTTTGTCTCTGTGACTCACCCCCCTTCTATCCAGCAGCTCCAATCCCAGCTTCAGGAAGGTTCAAGTGATATGGAGTTTAAGGGCCCCCACCTCAGTCTGTCTCTGTGACTCAACCCCCCCTTCTATCCAGCAGCTCCAATCCCAGCTTCAGAAAGTTTCAAATGATATGGAGGTGAAGGGCCCCCACCTCAGTCTCTTTGTCTCTGTGACTCACCCGCCCTTCTATCCAGCAGCTCCAATCCCAGCTTCAGAAAGGTTCAAGTGATATGGAGTTTAAGGGCCCCCACCTCAGTCTGTCTCTGTGACTCACCCCCCCCCCTTCTATCCAGCAGCTCCAATCCCAGCTTCAGGAAGGTTCAAGTGATATGGAGTTTAAGGGCCCCCACCTCAGTCTGTCTCTGTGACTCACCCCCCCTTCTATCCAGCAGCTCCAATCCCAGCTTCAGGAAGGTTCAAGTGATATGGAGTTTAAGGGCCCCCACCTCAGTCTCTTTGTCTCTGTGACTCACCCCCCCTTCTATCCAGCAGCTCCAATCCCAGCTTCAGAAAGGTTCAAGTGATATGGAGTTTAAGGACCCCACCTCAGTCTCTTTGTCTCTGTGACTCACCCCCCTTCTATCCAGCAGCTCCAATCCCAGCTTCAGGAAGGTTCAAGTGATATGGAGTTTAAGGGCCCCCACCTCAGTCTGTCTCTGTGACTCACCCCCCTTCTATCCAGCAGCTCCAATCCCAGCTTCAGAAAGGTTCAAGTGATATGGAGTTTAAGGACCCCACCTCAGTCTCTTTGTCTCTGTGACTCTCCCCCACTTCTATCCAGCAGCTCCAATCCCAGCTTCAGGAAGGTTCAAGTGATATGGAGTTTAAGGGCCCCCACCTCAGTCTGTCTCTGTGACTCAACCCCCCCTTCTATCCAGCAGCTCCAATCCCAGCTTCAGGAAGGTTCAAGTGATATGGAGTTTAAGGGCCCCCACCTCAGTCTGTCTCTGTGACTCACCCCCCCTTCTATCCAGCAGCTCCAATCCCAGCTTCAGGAACGTTCAAGTGATATGGAGTTTAAGGGCCCCCACCTCAGTCTCTTTGTCTCTGTGACTCACCCCCCCTTCTATCCAGCAGCTCCAATCCCAGCTTCAGGAAGGTTCAAGTGATATGGAGTTTAAGGGCCCCCACCTCAGTCTCTTTGTCTCTGTGACTAACCCCCCTTCTATCCAGCAGCTCCAATCCCAGCTTCAGGAAGGTTCAAGTGATATCGAGGTGAAGGGCCCCCACCTCAGTCTCATTGTCTCTGTGACTCACCCCCCCTTCTATCCAGCAGCTCCAATCCCAGCTTCAGGAAGGTTCAAGTGATATGGAGTTTAAGGGCCCCCACCTCAGTCTCTTTGTCTCTGTGACTCACCCCCATTCTATCCAGCAGCTCCAATCCCAGCTTCAGGAAGGTTCAAGTGATATGGAGGTGAAGGGCCCCCACCTCAGTCTCTTTGTCTCTGTGACTCACCCCCCCTTCTATCCAGCAGCTCCAATCCCAGCTTCAGAAAGGTTCAAGTGATATGGAGTTTAAGGGCCCCCACCTCAGTCTGTCTCTGTGACTCACCCCCCCCTTCTATCCAGCAGCTCCAATCCCAGCTTCAGGAAGGTTCAAGTGATATGGAGTTTAAGGGCCCCCACCTCAGTCTGTCTCTGTGACTCACCCCCCCTTCTATCCAGCAGCTCCAATCCCAGCTTCAGGAAGGTTCAAGTGATATGGAGTTTAAGGGCCCCCACCTCAGTCTCTTTGTCTCTGTGACTCACCCCCCCTTCTATCCAGCAGCTCCAATCCCAGCTTCAGAAAGGTTCAAGTGATATGGAGTTTAAGGACCCCACCTCAGTCTCTTTGTCTCTGTGACTCACCCCCCTTCTATCCAGCAGCTCCAATCCCAGCTTCAGGAAGGTTCAAGTGATATGGAGTTTAAGGGCCCCCACCTCAGTCTGTCTCTGTGACTCACCCCCCTTCTATCCAGCAGCTCCAATCCCAGCTTCAGAAAGGTTCAAGTGATATGGAGTTTAAGGACCCCACCTCAGTCTCTTTGTCTCTGTGACTCTCCCCCACTTCTATCCAGCAGCTCCAATCCCAGCTTCAGGAAGGTTCAAGTGATATGGAGTTTAAGGGCCCCCACCTCAGTCTGTCTCTGTGACTCAACCCCCCCTTCTATCCAGCAGCTCCAATCCCAGCTTCAGGAAGGTTCAAGTGATATGGAGTTTAAGGGCCCCCACCTCAGTCTGTCTCTGTGACTCACCCCCCCTTCTATCCAGCAGCTCCAATCCCAGCTTCAGGAACGTTCAAGTGATATGGAGTTTAAGGGCCCCCACCTCAGTCTCTTTGTCTCTGTGACTCACCCCCCCTTCTATCCAGCAGCTCCAATCCCAGCTTCAGGAAGGTTCAAGTGATATGGAGTTTAAGGGCCCCCACCTCAGTCTCTTTGTCTCTGTGACTAACCCCCCTTCTATCCAGCAGCTCCAATCCCAGCTTCAGGAAGGTTCAAGTGATATCGAGGTGAAGGGCCCCCACCTCAGTCTCATTGTCTCTGTGACTCACCCCCCCTTCTATCCAGCAGCTCCAATCCCAGCTTCAGGAAGGTTCAAGTGATATGGAGTTTAAGGGCCCCCACCTCAGTCTCTTTGTCTCTGTGACTCACCCCCATTCTATCCAGCAGCTCCAATCCCAGCTTCAGGAAGGTTCAAGTGATATGGAGGTGAAGGGCCCCCACCTCAGTCTCTTTGTCTCTGTGACTCACCCCCCCTTCTATCCAGCAGCTCCAATCCCAGCTTCAGGAAGGTTCAAGTGATATGGAGTTTAAGGGCCCCCACCTCAGTCTCTTTGTCTCTGTGACTCACCCCCCTTCTATCCAGCAGCTCCAATCCCAGCTTCAGGAAGGTTCAAGTGATATGGAGTTTAAGGGCCCCCACCTCAGTCTGTCTCTGTGACTCAACCCCCCCTTCTATCCAGCAGCTCCAATCCCAGCTTCAGAAAGGTTCAAATGATATGGAGGTGAAGGGCCCCCACCTCAGTCTCTTTGTCTCTGTGACTCACCCCCCCTTCTATCCAGCAGCTCCAATCCCAGCTTCAGAAAGGTTCAAGTGATATGGAGTTTAAGGGCCCCCACCTCAGTCTGTCTCTGTGACTCACCCCCCCCCTTCTATCCAGCAGCTCCAATCCCAGCTTCAGGAAGGTTCAAGTGATATGGAGTTTAAGGGCCCCCACCTCAGTCTGTCTCTGTGACTCACCCCCCCTTCTATCCAGCAGCTCCAATCCCAGCTTCAGGAAGGTTCAAGTGATATGGAGTTTAAGGGCCCCCACCTCAGTCTCTTTGTCTCTGTGACTCACCCCCATTCTATCCAGCAGCTCCAATCCCAGCTTCAGGAAGGTTCAAGTGATATGGAGGTGAAGGGCCCCCACCTCAGTCTCTTTGTCTCTGTGACTCACCCCCCCCTTCTATCCAGCAGCTCCAATCCCAGCTTCAGGAAGGTTCAAGTGATATGGAGTTTAAGGGCCCCCACCTCAGTCTCTTTGTCTCTGTGACTCACCCCCCTTCTATCCAGCAGCTCCAATCCCAGCTTCAGGAAGGTTCAAGTGATATGGAGTTTAAGGGCCCCCACCTCAGTCTGTCTCTGTGACTCAACCCCCCCCTTCTATCCAGCAGCTCCAATCCCAGCTTCAGAAAGGTTCAAATGATATGGAGGTGAAGGGCCCCCACCTCAGTCTCTTTGTCTCTGTGACTCACCCCTCCTTCTATCCAGCAGCTCCAATCCCAGCTTCAGAAAGGTTCAAGTGATATGGAGTTTAAGGGCCCCCACCTCAGTCTGTCTCTGTGACTCACCCCCCCCTTCTATCCAGCAGCTCCAATCCCAGCTTCAGGAAGGTTCAAGTGATATGGAGTTTAAGGGCCCCCACCTCAGTCTGTCTCTGTGACTCACCCCCCCTTCTATCCAGCAGCTCCAATCCCAGCTTCAGGAAGGTTCAAGTGATATGGAGTTTAAGGGCCCCCACCTCAGTCTCTTTGTCTCTGTGACTCACCCCCCCTTCTATCCAGCAGCTCCAATCCCAGCTTCAGGAAGGTTCAAGTGATATGGAGTTTAAGGGCCCCCACCTCAGTCTCTTTGTCTCTGTGACTAACCCCCCTTATATCCAGCAGCTCCAATCCCAGCTTCAGGAAGGTTCAAGTGATATGGAGTTTAAGGGCCCCCACCTCAGTCTGTCTCTGTGACTCACCCCCCTCCCTTCTATCCAGCAGCTCCAATCCCAGCTTCAGGAAGGTTCAAGTGATATGGAGTTTAAGGGCCCCCACCTCAGTCTCTTTGTCTCTGTGACTCACCCCCCTTCTATCCAGCAGCTCCAATCCCAGCTTCAGGAAGGTTCAAGTGATATGGAGTTTAAGAGCCCCCACCTCAGTCTGTCTCTGTGACTCAACCCCCCCCTTCTATCCAGCAGCTCCAATCCCAGCTTCAGAAAGGTTCAAATGATATGGAGGTGAAGGGCCCCCACCTCAGTCTGTCTCTGTGACTCACCCCCCCCCCTCTATCCAGCAGCTCCAATCCCAGCTTCAGGAAGGTTCAAGTGATATGGAGTTTAAGGGCCCCCACCTCAGTCTGTCTCTGTGACTCACCCCCCCTTCTATCCAGCAGCTCCAATCCCAGCTTCAGGAAGGTTCAAGTGATATGGAGTTTAAGGGCCCCCACCTCAGTCTCTTTGTCTCTGTGACTCACCCCCCCTTCTATCCAGCAGCTCCAATCCCAGCTTCAGGAAGGTTCAAGTGATATGGAGTTTAAGGGCCCCCACCTCAGTCTCTTTGTCTCTGTGACTAACCCCCCTTCTATCCAGCAGCTCCAATCCCAGCTTCAGGAAGGTTCAAGTGATATGGAGGTGAAGGGCCCCCACCTCAGTCTCTTTGTCTCTGTGACTCACCCCCCCTTCTATCCAGCAGCTCCAATCCCAGCTTCAGGAAGGTTCAAGTGATATGGAGTTTAAGGGCCCCCACCTCAGTCTCTTTGTCTCTGTGACTCACCCCCCTTCTATCCAGCAGCTCCAATCCCAGCTTCAGGAAGGTTCAAGTGATATGGAGGTGAAGGGCCCCCACCTCAGTCTCTTTGTCTCTGTGACTCACCCCCCCTTCTATCCAGCAGCTCCAATCCCAGCTTCAGGAAGGTTCAAGTGATATGGAGTTTAAGGGCCCCCACCTCAGTCTCTTTGTCTCTGTGACTCACCCCCCCTTCTATCCAGCAGCTCCAATCCCAGCTTCAGGAAGGTTCAAGTGATATGGAGTTTAAGGGCCCCCACCTAAGTTTCTTTGTCTCCGTGACTCACCCCCACTTCTATCCAGCAGCTCCAATCCCAGCTTCAGGAAGGTTCAAGTGATATGGAGTTTAAGGGCCCCCACCTCAGTCTCTTTGTCTCTGTGACTCACCCCCCTTCTATCCAGCAGCTCCAATCCCAGCTTCAGGAAGGTTCAAGTGATATGGAGTTTAAGGGCTCCCACCTCAGTCTGTCTCTGTGACTCACCCCCCCTTCTATCCTGCAGCTCCAATACCAGCTTCAGGAAGGTTGAAGTGATATGGAGTTTAAGGGCCCCCACCTCAGTCTCTTTGTCTCTGTGACTCACCCCCCTTCTATCCAGCAGCTCCAATCCCAGCTTCAGGAAGGTTCAAGTGATATGGAGTTTAAGGGCCCCCACCTCAGTCTGTCTCTGTGACTCACCCCCCCTTCTATCCAGCAGCTCCAATCCCAGCTTCAGGAAGGTTCAAGTGATATGGAGTTTAAGGGCCCCCACCTCAGTCTCTTTGTCTCTGTGACTCACCCCCCTTCTATCCAGCAGCTCTAATCCCAGCTTCAGAAAGGTTCAAGTGATATGGAGTTTAAGGGCCCCCACCTCAGTCTGTCTCTGTGACTCACCCCCCTTCTATCCAGCAGCTCCAATCCCAGCTTCAGAAAGGTTCAAATGATATGG
This sequence comes from Natrix helvetica, assembly GCF_964273705.1. Lineage (NCBI taxonomy): Eukaryota > Metazoa > Chordata > Lepidosauria > Squamata > Natricidae > Natrix > Natrix helvetica. The sequence goes on along the minus strand of NC_138555.1, from coordinate 54,379,032 downwards.
AGTTTAAGGCCCCCACCTCAGTATCTTTGTCTCTGTGACTCACCCCCCCTTCTATCCAGCAGCTCCAATCCCAGCTTCAGAAAGGTTCAAGTGATATGGAGTTTAAGGGCCCCCACCTCAGTCTGTCTCTGTGACTCACACCCCCCTTCTATCCAGCAGCTCCAATCCCAGCTTCAGGAAGGTTCAAGTGATATGGAGTTTAAGGGCCCCCACCTCAGTCTGTCTCTGTGACTCACCCCCCCTTCTATCCAGCAGCTCCAATCCCAGCTTCAGGAAGGTTCAAGTGATATGGAGTTTAAGGGCCCCCACCTCAGTCTCTTTGTCTCTGTGACTCACCCCCCCTTCTATCCAGCAGCTCCAATCCCAGCTTCAGAAAGGTTCAAGTGATATGGAGTTTAAGGGCCCCCACCTCAGTCTGTCTCTGTGACTCACCCCCCCTTCTATCCAGCAGCTCCAATCCCAGCTTCAGGAAGGTTCAAGTGATATGGAGTTTAAGGGCCCCCACCTCAGTCTCTTTGTCTCTGTGACTCACCCCCCCTTCTATCCAGCAGCTCCAATCCCAGCTTCAGGAAGGTTCAAGTGATATGGAGTTTAAGGGCCCCCACCTCAGTCTCTTTGTCTCTGTGACTCACCCCCCTTCTATCCAGCAGCTCCAATCCCAGCTTCAGGAAGGTTCAAGTGATATGGAGGTGAAGGGCCCCCACCTCAGTCTCTTTGTCTCTGTGACTCACCCCCCCTTCTATCCAGCAGCTCCAATCCCAGCTTCAGGAAGGTTCAAGTGATATGGAGTTTAAGGGCCCCCACCTAAGTTTCTTTGTCTCCGTGACTCACCCCCACTTCTATCCAGCAGCTCCAATCCCAGCTTCAGGAAGGTTCAAGTGATATGGAGTTTAAGGGCCCCCACCTCAGTCTGTCTCTGTGACTCAACCCCCCCCCTTCTATCCAGCAGCTCCAATCCCAGCTTCAGGAAGGTTCAAGTGATATGGAGTTTAAGGGCCCCCACCTCAGTCTCTTTGTCTCTGTGACTCACCCCCCTTCTATCCAGCAGCTCCAATCCCAGCTTCAGGAAGGTTCAAGTGATATGGAGTTTAAGGGCCCCCACCTCAGTCTGTCTCTGTGACTCACCCCCCCTTCTATCCTGCAGCTCCAATACCAGCTTCAGGAAGGTTCAAGTGATATGGAGTTTAAGGGCCCCCACCTCAGTCTCTTTGTCTCTGTGACTCACCCCCCTTCTATCCAGCAGCTCCAATCCCAGCTTCAGAAAGGTTCAAATGATATGGAGTTTAAGGACCCCACCTCAGTCTCTTTGTCTCTGTGACTCACCCCCCTTCTATCCAGCAGCTCCAATCCCAGCTTCAGGAAGGTTCAAGTGATATGGAGTTTAAGGGCCCCCACCTCAGTCTGTCTCTGTGACTCACCCCCCCTTCTATCCAGCAGCTCCAATCCCAGCTTCAGAAAGGTTCGAATGATATGGAGTTTAAGGACCCCACCTCAGTCTCTTTGTCTCTGTGACTCACCCCCCTTCTATCCAGCAGCTCCAATCCCAGCTTCAGGAAGGTTCAAGTGATATGGAGTTTAAGGGCCCCCACCTCAGTCTGTCTCTGTGAATCACCCCCCCTTCTATCCAGCAGCTCAAATCCCAGCTTCAGGAAGGTTCAAGTCATATGGAGGTGAAGGGCCCCCACCTCAGTCTCTTTTTCTCTGTGACTCACCCCCCTTCTATCCAGCAGCTCCAATCCCAGCTTCAGGAAGGTTCAAGTGATATGGAGTTTAAGGGCCCCCACCTCAGTCTGTCTCTGTGACTCACCCCCCCCCCCTTCTATCCAGCAGCTCCAATCCCAGCTTCAGGAAGGTTCAAGTGATATGGAGTTTAAGGGCCCCCAGCTCAGTCTCTTTGTCTCTATGACTCACCCCCCTTCTATCCAGCAGCTCCAATCCCAGCTTCAGAAAGGTTCAAGTGATATGGAGTTTAAGGGCCCCCACCTCAGTCTGTCTCTGTGACTCACCCCCCTTCTATCCAGCAGCTCCAATCCCAGCTTCAGAAAGGTTCAAGTGATATGGAGTTTAAGGACCCCACCTCAGTCTCTTTGTCTTTGTGACTCACCCCCCTTCTATCCAGCAGCTCCAATCCCAGCTTCAGGAAGGTTCAAGTGATATGGAGTTTAAGGGCCCCCACCTCAGTCTGTCTCTGTGACTCACCCCCCCCCTTCTATCCAGCAGCTCCAATCCCAGCTTCAGGAAGGTTCAAGTGATATGGAGTTTAAGGGCCCCCACCTCAGTCTGTCTCTGTGACTCAACCCCCCCCCCTTCTATCCAGCAGCTCCAATCCCAGCTTCAGGAAGGTTCAAGTGATATGGAGTTTAAGGGCCCCCACCTCAGTCTCTTTGTCTCTGTGACTAACCCCCCTTCTATCCAGCAGCTCCAATCCCAGCTTCAGGAAGGTTCAAGTGATATGGAGGTGAAGGCCCCCCACCTCAGTCTCTTTGTCTCTGTGACTCACCCCCCTTCTATCCAGCAGCTCCAATCCCAGCTTCAGGAAGGTTCAAGTGATATGGAGTTTAAGGGCCCCCACCTAAGTTTCTTTGTCTCCGTGACTCACCCCCACTTCTATCCAGCAGCTCCAATCCCAGCTTCAGGAAGGTTCAAGTGATATGGAGTTTAAGGGCCCCCACCTCAGTCTGTCTCTGTGACTCCACCCCCCCTTCTATCCAGCAGCTCCAATCCCAGCTTCAGGAAGGTTCAAGTGATATGGAGTTTAAGGGCCCCCACCTCAGTCTCTTTGTCTCTGTGACTCACCACCCTTCTATCCAGCAGCTCCAATCCCAGCTTCAGGAAGGTTCAAGTTATATGGAGTTTAAGGGCCCCCACCTCAGTCTGTCTCTGTGACTCACCCCCCCTTATATCCTGCAGCTCCAATACCAGCTTCAGGAAGGTTCAAGTGATATGGAGTTTAAGGGCCCCCACCTCAGTCTCTTTGTCTCTGTGACTCACCCCCCTTCTATCCAGCAGCTCCAATCCCAGCTTCAGGAAGGTTCAAGTGATATGGAGTTTAAGGGCCCCCACCTCAGTCTGTCTCTGTGACTCACCCCCCCTTCTATCCAGCAGCTCCAATCCCAGCTTCAGGAAGGTTCAAGTGATATGGAGTTTAAGGGCCCCCACCTCAGTCTCTTTGTCTCTGTGACTCACCCCCCTTCTATCCAGCAGCTCCAATCCCAGCTTCAGAAAGGTTCAAGTGATATGGAGTTTAAGGGCCCCCACCTCAGTCTGTCTCTGTGACTCACCCCCCTTCTATCCAGCAGCTCCAATCCCAGCTTCAGAAAGGTTCAAATGATATGGAGTTTAAGGCCCCCACCTCAGTCTCTTTGTCTCTGTGACTCACCCCCCCTTCTATCCAGCAGCTCCAATCCCAGCTTCAGGAAGGTTCAAGTGATATGGAGTTTAAGGGCCCCCACCTCAGTCTGTCTCTGTGACTCACCCTCCTTCTATCCAGCAGCTCCAATCCCAGCTTCAGAAAGTTTCAAGTGATATGGAGTTTAAGGACCCCACCTCAGTCTCTTTGTCTCTGTGACTCACCCCCCTTCTGTCCAGCAGCTCCAATCCCAGCTTCAGGAAGGTTCAAGTGATATGGAGTTTAAGGGCCCCCACCTCAGTCTGTCTCTGTGACTCACCCCCCCCCTTCTATCCAGCAGCTCCAATCCCAGCTTCAGGAAGGTTCAAGTGATATGGAGTTTAAGGGCCCCCACCTAAGTTTCTTTGTCTCCTTGACTCACCCCCACATCTATCCAGCAGCTCCAATCCCAGCTTCAGGAAGGTTCAAGTGATATGGAGTTTAAGGGCCCCCACCTCAGTCTGTCTCTGTGACTCAACCCCCCCCTTCTATCCAGCAGCTCCAATCCCAGCTTCAGAAAGGTTCAAATGATATGGAGTTTAAGGCCCCCACCTCAGTCTCTTTGCCTCTGTGACTCACCCCCACTTCTATCCAGCAGCTCCAATCCCAGCTTCAGGAAGGTTCAAGTGATATGGAGTTTAAGGGCCCCCACCTCAGTCTGTCTCTGTGACTCACCCTCCTTCTATCCAGCAGCTCCAATCCCAGCTTCAGAAAGTTTCAAGTGATATGGAGTTTAAGGACCCCACCTCAGTCTCTTTCTCTCTGTGACTCAACCCCCCCCCCTTCTATCCAGCAGCTCCAATCCCAGCTTCAGGAAGGTTCAAGTGATATGGAGTTTAAGGGCCCCCACCTCAGTCTCTTTGTCTCTGTGACTAACCCCCCTTCTATCCAGCAGCTCCAATCCCAGCTTCAGGAAGGTTCAAGTGATATGGAGGTGGAGGCCCCCCACCTCAGTCTCTTTGTCTCTGTGACTCACCCCCCCTTCTATCCAGCAGCTCCAATCCCAGCTTCAGGAAGGTTCAAGTGATATGGAGTTTAAGGGCCCCCACCTAAGTTTCTTTGTCTCCGTGACTCACCCCCACTTCTATCCAGCAGCTCCAATCCCAGCTTCAGGAAGGTTCAAGTGATATGGAGTTTAAGGGCCCCCACCTCAGAATGTCTCTGTGACTCAACCCCCCCTTCTATCCAGCAGCTCCAATCCCAGCTTCAGGAAGGTTCAAGTGATATGGAGTTTAAGGGCCCCCACCTCAGTCTCTTTGTCTCTGTGACTCACCACCCTTCTATCCAGCAGCTCCAATCCCAGCTTCAGGAAGGTTCAAGTTATATGGAGTTTAAGGGCCCCCACCTCAGTCTGTCTCTGTGACTCACCCCCCCTTCTATCCTGCAGCTCCAATACCAGCTTCAGGAAGGTTCAAGTGATATGGAGTTTAAGGGCCCCCACCTCAGTCTCTTTGTCTCTGTGACTCACCCCCCTTCTATCCAGCAGCTCCAATCCCAGCTTCAGGAAGGTTCAAGTGATATGGAGTTTAAGGGCCCCCACCTCAGTCTGTCTCTGTGACTCACCCCCCCTTCTATCCAGCAGCTCCAATCCCAGCTTCAGGAAGGTTCAAGTGATATGGAGTTTAAGGGCCCCCACCTCAGTCTCTTTGTCTCTGTGACTCACCCCCCTTCTATCCAGCAGCTCCAATCCCAGCTTCAGGAAGGTTCAAGTGATATGGAGTTTAAGGGCCCCCACCTCAGTCTGTCTCTGTGACTCACCCTCCTTCTATCCAGCAGCTCCAATCCCAGCTTCAGAAAGTTTCAAGTGATATGGAGTTTAAGGACCCCACCTCAGTCTCTTTGTCTCTGTGACTCACCCCCCTTCTATCCAGCAGCTCCAATCCCAGCTTCAGGAAGGTTCAAGTGATATGGAGTTTAAGGGCCCCCACCTCAGTCTGTCTCTGTGACTCACCCCCCCTTCTATCCAGCAGCTCCAATCCCAGCTTCAGGAAGGTTCAAGTGATATGGAGTTTAAGGGCCCCCACCTAAGTTTCTTTGTCTCCGTGACTCACCCCCACTTCTATCCAGCAGCTCCAATCCCAGCTTCAGGAAGGTTCAAGTGATATGGAGTTTAAGGGCCCCCACCTCAGTCTGTCTCTGTGACTCAACCCCCCCTTCTATCCAGCAGCTCCAATCCCAGCTTCAGAAAGGTTCAAATGATATGGAGTTTAAGGCCCCCACCTCAGTCTCTTTGTCTCTGTGACTCACCCCCCCTTCTATCCAGCAGCTCCAATCCCAGCTTCAGGAAGGTTCAAGTGATATGGAGTTTAAGGGCCCCCACCTCAGTCTGTCTCTGTGACTCACCCTCCTTCTATCCAGCAGCTCCAATCCCAGCTTCAGGAAGGTTCAAGTGATATGGAGTTTAAGGGCCCCCACCTAAGTTTCTTTGTCTCCGTGACTCACCCCCACTTCTATCCAGCAGCTCCAATCCCAGCTTCAGGAAGGTTCAAGTGATATGGAGTTTAAGGGCCCCCACCTCAGTCTGTCTCTGTGACTCAACCCCCCCCTTCTATCCAGCAGCTCCAATCCCAGCTTTAGGAAGGTTCAAGTGATATGGAGTTTAAGGGCCCCCACCTCAGTCTCTTTGTCTCTGTGACTCACCACCCTTCTATCCAGCAGCTCCAATCCCAGCTTCAGGAAGGTTCAAGTGATATGGAGTTTAAGGGCCCCCACCTCAGTCTGTCTCTGTGACTCACCCCCCCTTCTATCCTGCAGCTCCAATACCAGCTTCAGGAAGGTTCAAGTGATATGGAGTTTAAGGGCCCCCACCTCAGTCTCTTTGTCTCTGTGACTCACCCCCCTTCTATCCAGCAGCTCCAATCCCAGCTTCAGGAAGGTTCAAGTGATATGGAGTTTAAGGGCCCCCACCTCAGTCTGTCTCTGTGACTCACCCCCCCTTCTATCCAGCAGCTCCAATCCCAGCTTCAGGAAGGTTCAAGTGATATGGAGTTTAAGGGCCCCCACCTCAGTCTCTTTGTCTCTGTGACTCACCCCCCTTCTATCCAGCAGCTCCAAACCCAGCTTCAGAAAGGTTCAAATGATATGGAGTTTAAGGGCCCCCACCTCAGTTTCTTTGTCTCCGTGACTCACCCCCACTTCTATCCAGCAGCTCCAATCCCAGCTTCAGGAAGGTTCAAGTGATATGGAGTTTAAGGGCCCCCACCTCAGTCTGTCTCTGTGACTCAACCCCCCCTTCTATCCAGCAGCTCCAATCCCAGCTTCAGAAAGGTTCAAATGATATGGAGTTTAAGGCCCCCACCTCAGTCTCTTTGTCTCTGTGACTCACCCCCCCTTCTATCCAGCAGCTCCAATCCCAGCTTCAGGAAGGTTCAAGTGATATGGAGTTTAAGGGCCCCCACCTCAGTCTGTCTCTGTGACTCACCCTCCTTCTATCCAGCAGCTCCAATCCCAGCTTCAGGAAGGTTCAAGTGATATGGAGTTTAAGGGCCCCCACCTAAGTTTCTTTGTCTCCGTGACTCACCCCCACTTCTATCCAGCAGCTCCAATCCCAGCTTCAGGAAGGTTCAAGTGATATGGAGTTTAAGGGCCCCCACCTCAGTCTGTCTCTGTGACTCAACCCCCCCCTTCTATCCAGCAGCTCCAATCCCAGCTTTAGGAAGGTTCAAGTGATATGGAGTTTAAGGGCCCCCACCTCAGTCTCTTTGTCTCTGTGACTCACCACCCTTCTATCCAGCAGCTCCAATCCCAGCTTCAGGAAGGTTCAAGTGATATGGAGTTTAAGGGCCCCCACCTCAGTCTGTCTCTGTGACTCACCCCCCCTTCTATCCTGCAGCTCCAATACCAGCTTCAGGAAGGTTCAAGTGATATGGAGTTTAAGGGCCCCCACCTCAGTCTCTTTGTCTCTGTGACTCACCCCCCTTCTATCCAGCAGCTCCAATCCCAGCTTCAGGAAGGTTCAAGTGATATGGAGTTTAAGGGCCCCCACCTCAGTCTGTCTCTGTGACTCACCCCCCCTTCTATCCAGCAGCTCCAATCCCAGCTTCAGGAAGGTTCAAGTGATATGGAGTTTAAGGGCCCCCACCTCAGTCTCTTTGTCTCTGTGACTCACCCCCCTTCTATCCAGCAGCTCCAAACCCAGCTTCAGAAAGGTTCAAATGATATGGAGTTTAAGGGCCCCCACCTCAGTCTGTCTCTGTGACTCACCCCCCTTCTATCCAGCAGCTCCAAACCCAGCTTCAGAAAGGTTCAAATGATATGGAGTTTAAGGCCCCCACCTCAGTCTCTTTGTCTCTGTGACTCACCCCCCCTTCTATCCAGCAGCTCCAATCCCAGCTTCAGGAAGGTTCAAGTGATATGGAGTTTAAGGGCCCCCACCTCAGTCTGTCTCTGTGACTCACCCTCCTTCTATCCAGCAGCTCCAATACCAGCTTCAGGAAGGTTCAAGTGATATGGAGTTTAAGGGCCCCCACCTCAGTCTCTTTGTCTCTGTGACTCACCCCCCTTCTATCCAGCAGCTCCAATCCCAGCTTCAGGAAGGTTCAAGTGATATGGAGTTTAAGGGCCCCCACCTCAGTCTGTCTCTGTGACTCACCCCCCCTTCTATCCAGCAGCTCCAATCCCAGCTTCAGGAAGGTTCAAGTGATATGGAGTTTAAGGGCCCCCACCTCAGTCTCTTTGTCTCTGTGACTCACCCCCCTTCTATCCAGCAGCTCCAATCCCAGCTTCAGAAAGGTTCAAGTGATATGGAGTTTAAGGGCCCCCACCTCAGTCTGTCTCTGTGACTCACCCCCCTTCTATCCAGCAGCTCCAAACCCAGCTTCAGAAAGGTTCAAATGATATGGAGTTTAAGGCCCCCACCTCAGTCTCTTTGTCTCTGTGACTCACCCCCCCCCTTCTATCCAGCAGCTCCAATCCCAGCTTCAGGAAGGTTCAAGTGATATGGAGTTTAAGGGCCCCCACCTCAGTCTGTCTCTGTGACTCACCCTCCTTCTATCCAGCAGCTCCAATCCCAGCTTCAGAAAGTTTCAAGTGATATGGAGTTTAAGGACCCCACCTCAGTCTCTTTGTCTCTGTGACTCACCCCCCTTCTATCCAGCAGCTCCAATCCCAGCTTCAGGAAGGTTCAAGTGATATGGAGTTTAAGGGCCCCCACCTCAGTCTGTCTCTGTGACTCACCCCCCCTTCTATCCAGCAGCTCCAATCCCAGCTTCAGGAAGGTTCAAGTGATATGGAGTTTAAGGGCCCCCACCTAAGTTTCTTTGTCTCCGTGACTCACCCCCACTTCTATCCAGCAGCTCCAATCCCAGCTTCAGGAAGGTTCAAGTGATATGGAGTTTAAGGGCCCCCACCTCAGTCTGTCTCTGTGACTCAACCCCCCCCTTCTATCCAGCAGCTCCAATCCCAGCTTCAGAAAGGTTCAAATGATATGGAGTTTAAGGCCCCCACCTCAGTCTCTTTGTCTCTGTGACTCACCCCCCCTTCTATCCAGCAGCTCCAATCCCAGCTTCAGGAAGGTTCAAGTGATATGGAGTTTAAGGGCCCCCACCTCAGTCTGTCTCTGTGACTCACCCTCCTTCTATCCAGCAGCTCCAATCCCAGCTTCAGGAAGGTTCAAGTGATATGGAGTTTAAGGGCCCCCACCTAAGTTTCTTTGTCTCCGTGACTCACCCCCACTTCTATCCAGCAGCTCCAATCCCAGCTTCAGGAAGGTTCAAGTGATATGGAGTTTAAGGGCCCCCACCTCAGTCTGTCTCTGTGACTCCACCCCCCCCTTCTATCCAGCAGCTCCAATCCCAGCTTCAGGAAGGTTCAAGTGATATGGAGTTTAAGGGCCCCCACCTCAGTCTCTTTGTCTCTGTGACTCACCACCCTTCTATCCAGCAGCTCCAATCCCAGCTTCAGGAAGGTTCAAGTGATATGGAGTTTAAGGGCCCCCACCTCAGTCTGTCTCTGTGACTCACCCCCCCCTTCTATCCTGCAGCTCCAATACCAGCTTCAGGAAGGTTCAAGTGATATGGAGTTTAAGGGCCCCCACCTCAGTCTCTTTGTCTCTGTGACTCACCCCCCTTCTATCCAGCAGCTCCAATCCCAGCTTCAGGAAGGTTCAAGTGATATGGAGTTTAAGGGCCCCCACCTCAGTCTGTCTCTGTGACTCACCCCCCCTTCTATCCAGCAGCTCCAATCCCAGCTTCAGGAAGGTTCAAGTGATATGGAGTTTAAGGGCCCCCACCTCAGTCTGTCTCTGTGACTCAACCCCCCCTTCTATCCAGCAGCTCCAATCCCAGCTTCAGAAAGGTTCAAATGATATGGAGTTTAAGGCCCCCACCTCAGTCTCTTTGTCTCTGTGACTCACCCCCCCTTCTATCCAGCAGCTCCAATCCCAGCTTCAGGAAGGTTCAAGTGATATGGAGTTTAAGGGCCCCCACCTCAGTCTGTCTCTGTGACTCACCCTCCTTCTATCCAGCAGCTCCAATCCCAGCTTCAGGAAGGTTCAAGTGATATGGAGTTTAAGGGCCCCCACCTAAGTTTCTTTGTCTCCGTGACTCACCCCCACTTCTATCCAGCAGCTCCAATCCCAGCTTCAGGAAGGTTCAAGTGATATGGAGTTTAAGGGCCCCCACCTCAGTCTGTCTCTGTGACTCACCCTCCTTCTATCCAGCAGCTCCAATCCCAGCTTCAGGAAGGTTCAAGTGATATGGAGTTTAAGGGCCCCCACCTAAGTTTCTTTGTCTCCGTGACTCACCCCCACTTCTATCCAGCAGCTCCAATCCCAGCTTCAGGAAGGTTCAAGTGATATGGAGTTTAAGGGCCCCCACCTCAGTCTGTCTCTGTGACTCAACCCCCCCCTTCTATCCAGCAGCTCCAATCCCAGCTTCAGGAAGGTTCAAGTGATATGGAGTTTAAGGGCCCCCACCTCAGTCTCTTTGTCTCTGTGACTCACCACCCTTCTATCCAGCAGCTCCAATCCCAGCTTCAGGAAGGTTCAAGTGATATGGAGTTTAAGGGCCCCCACCTCAGTCTGTCTCTGTGACTCACCCCCCCCCTTCTATCCTGCAGCTCCAATACCAGCTTCAGGAAGGTTCAAGTGATATGGAGTTTAAGGGCCCCCACCTCAGTCTCTTTGTCTCTGTGACTCACCCCCCTTCTATCCAGCAGCTCCAATCCCAGCTTCAGGAAGGTTCAAGTGATATGGAGTTTAAGGGCCCCCACCTCAGTCTGTCTCTGTGACTCACCCCCCCTTCTATCCAGCAGCTCCAATCCCAGCTTCAGGAAGGTTCAAGTGATATGGAGTTTAAGGGCCCCCACCTCAGTCTGTCTCTGTGACTCAACCCCCCCCTTCTATCCAGCAGCTCCAATCCCAGCTTCAGAAAGGTTCAAATGATATGGAGTTTAAGGCCCCCACCTCAGTCTCTTTGTCTCTGTGACTCACCCCCCCCTTCTATCCAGCAGCTCCAATCCCAGCTTCAGGAAGGTTCAAGTGATATGGAGTTTAAGGGCCCCCACCTCAGTCTGTCTCTGTGACTCACCCTCCTTCTATCCAGCAGCTCCAATCCCAGCTTCAGGAAGGTTCAAGTGATATGGAGTTTAAGGGCCCCCACCTAAGTTTCTTTGTCTCCGTGACTCACCCCCACTTCTATCCAGCAGCTCCAATCCCAGCTTCAGGAAGGTTCAAGTGATATGGAGTTTAAGGGCCCCCACCTCAGTCTGTCTCTGTGACTCAACCCCCCCCTTCTATCCAGCAGCTCCAATCCCAGCTTTAGGAAGGTTCAAGTGATATGGAGTTTAAGGGCCCCCACCTCAGTCTCTTTGTCTCTGTGACTCACCACCCTTCTATCCAGCAGCTCCAATCCCAGCTTCAGGAAGGTTCAAGTGATATGGAGTTTAAGGGCCCCCACCTCAGTCTGTCTCTGTGACTCACCCCCCCTTCTATCCTGCAGCTCCAATACCAGCTTCAGGAAGGTTCAAGTGATATGGAGTTTAAGGGCCCCCACCTCAGTCTCTTTGTCTCTGTGACTCACCCCCCTTCTATCCAGCAGCTCCAATCCCAGCTTCAGGAAGGTTCAAGTGATATGGAGTTTAAGGGCCCCCACCTCAGTCTGTCTCTGTGACTCACCCCCCCTTCTATCCAGCAGCTCCAATCCCAGCTTCAGGAAGGTTCAAGTGATATGGAGTTTAAGGGCCCCCACCTCAGTCTCTTTGTCTCTGTGACTCACCCCCCTTCTATCCAGCAGCTCCAAACCCAGCTTCAGAAAGGTTCAAATGATATGGAGTTTAAGGGCCCCCACCTCAGTCTGTCTCTGTGACTCACCCCCCTTCTATCCAGCAGCTCCAAACCCAGCTTCAGAAAGGTTCAAATGATATGGAGTTTAAGGCCCCCACCTCAGTCTCTTTGTCTCTGTGACTCACCCCCCCTTCTATCCAGCAGCTCCAATCCCAGCTTCAGGAAGGTTCAAGTGATATGGAGTTTAAGGGCCCCCACCTCAGTCTGTCTCTGTGACTCACCCTCCTTCTATCCAGCAGCTCCAATACCAGCTTCAGGAAGGTTCAAGTGATATGGAGTTTAAGGGCCCCCACCTCAGTCTCTTTGTCTCTGTGACTCACCCCCCTTCTATCCAGCAGCTCCAATCCCAGCTTCAGGAAGGTTCAAGTGATATGGAGTTTAAGGGCCCCCACCTCAGTCTGTCTCTGTGACTCACCCCCCCTTCTATCCAGCAGCTCCAATCCCAGCTTCAGGAAGGTTCAAGTGATATGGAGTTTAAGGGCCCCCACCTCAGTCTCTTTGTCTCTGTGACTCACCCCCCTTCTATCCAGCAGCTCCAATCCCAGCTTCAGAAAGGTTCAAGTGATATGGAGTTTAAGGGCCCCCACCTCAGTCTGTCTCTGTGACTCACCCCCCTTCTATCCAGCAGCTCCAAACCCAGCTTCAGAAAGGTTCAAATGATATGGAGTTTAAGGCCCCCACCTCAGTCTCTTTGTCTCTGTGACTCACCCCCCCCCCTTCTATCCAGCAGCTCCAATCCCAGCTTCAGGAAGGTTCAAGTGATATGGAGTTTAAGGGCCCCCACCTCAGTCTGTCTCTGTGACTCACCCTCCTTCTATCCAGCAGCTCCAATCCCAGCTTCAGAAAGTTTCAAGTGATATGGAGTTTAAGGACCCCACCTCAGTCTCTTTGTCTCTGTGACTCACCCCCCTTCTATCCAGCAGCTCCAATCCCAGCTTCAGGAAGGTTCAAGTGATATGGAGTTTAAGGGCCCCCACCTCAGTCTGTCTCTGTGACTCACCCCCCCTTCTATCCAGCAGCTCCAATCCCAGCTTCAGGAAGGTTCAAGTGATATGGAGTTTAAGGGCCCCCACCTAAGTTTCTTTGTCTCCGTGACTCACCCCCACTTCTATCCAGCAGCTCCAATCCCAGCTTCAGGAAGGTTCAAGTGATATGGAGTTTAAGGGCCCCCACCTCAGTCTGTCTCTGTGACTCAACCCCCCCCTTCTATCCAGCAGCTCCAATCCCAGCTTCAGAAAGGTTCAAATGATATGGAGTTTAAGGCCCCCACCTCAGTCTCTTTGTCTCTGTGACTCACCCCCCCTTCTATCCAGCAGCTCCAATCCCAGCTTCAGGAAGGTTCAAGTGATATGGAGTTTAAGGGCCCCCACCTCAGTCTGTCTCTGTGACTCACCCTCCTTCTATCCAGCAGCTCCAATCCCAGCTTCAGGAAGGTTCAAGTGATATGGAGTTTAAGGGCCCCCACCTAAGTTTCTTTGTCTCCGTGACTCACCCCCACTTCTATCCAGCAGCTCCAATCCCAGCTTCAGGAAGGTTCAAGTGATATGGAGTTTAAGGGCCCCCACCTCAGTCTGTCTCTGTGACTCCACCCCCCCCTTCTATCCAGCAGCTCCAATCCCAGCTTCAGGAAGGTTCAAGTGATATGGAGTTTAAGGGCCCCCACCTCAGTCTCTTTGTCTCTGTGACTCACCACCCTTCTATCCAGCAGCTCCAATCCCAGCTTCAGGAAGGTTCAAGTGATATGGAGTTTAAGGGCCCCCACCTCAGTCTGTCTCTGTGACTCACCCCCCCCTTCTATCCTGCAGCTCCAATACCAGCTTCAGGAAGGTTCAAGTGATATGGAGTTTAAGGGCCCCCACCTCAGTCTCTTTGTCTCTGTGACTCACCCCCCTTCTATCCAGCAGCTCCAATCCCAGCTTCAGGAAGGTTCAAGTGATATGGAGTTTAAGGGCCCCCACCTCAGTCTGTCTCTGTGACTCACCCCCCCTTCTATCCAGCAGCTCCAATCCCAGCTTCAGGAAGGTTCAAGTGATATGGAGTTTAAGGGCCCCCACCTCAGTCTGTCTCTGTGACTCAACCCCCCCCTTCTATCCAGCAGCTCCAATCCCAGCTTCAGAAAGGTTCAAATGATATGGAGTTTAAGGCCCCCACCTCAGTCTCTTTGTCTCTGTGACTCACCCCCCCTTCTATCCAGCAGCTCCAATCCCAGCTTCAGGAAGGTTCAAGTGATATGGAGTTTAAGGGCCCCCACCTCAGTCTGTCTCTGTGACTCACCCTCCTTCTATCCAGCAGCTCCAATCCCAGCTTCAGGAAGGTTCAAGTGATATGGAGTTTAAGGGCCCCCACCTAAGTTTCTTTGTCTCCGTGACTCACCCCCACTTCTATCCAGCAGCTCCAATCCCAGCTTCAGGAAGGTTCAAGTGATATGGAGTTTAAGGGCCCCCACCTCAGTCTGTCTCTGTGACTCACCCTCCTTCTATCCAGCAGCTCCAATCCCAGCTTCAGGAAGGTTCAAGTGATATGGAGTTTAAGGGCCCCCACCTAAGTTTCTTTGTCTCCGTGACTCACCCCCACTTCTATCCAGCAGCTCCAATCCCAGCTTCAGGAAGGTTCAAGTGATATGGAGTTTAAGGGCCCCCACCTCAGTCTGTCTCTGTGACTCAACCCCCCCCTTCTATCCAGCAGCTCCAATCCCAGCTTCAGGAAGGTTCAAGTGATATGGAGTTTAAGGGCCCCCACCTCAGTCTCTTTGTCTCTGTGACTCACCACCCTTCTATCCAGCAGCTCCAATCCCAGCTTCAGGAAGGTTCAAGTGATATGGAGTTTAAGGGCCCCCACCTCAGTCTGTCTCTGTGACTCACCCCCCCCCCTTCTATCCTGCAGCTCCAATACCAGCTTCAGGAAGGTTCAAGTGATATGGAGTTTAAGGGCCCCCACCTCAGTCTCTTTGTCTCTGTGACTCACCCCCCTTCTATCCAGCAGCTCCAATCCCAGCTTCAGGAAGGTTCAAGTGATATGGAGTTTAAGGGCCCCCACCTCAGTCTGTCTCTGTGACTCACCCCCCCTTCTATCCAGCAGCTCCAATCCCAGCTTCAGGAAGGTTCAAGTGATATGGAGTTTAAGGGCCCCCACCTCAGTCTGTCTCTGTGACTCAACCCCCCCCTTCTATCCAGCAGCTCCAATCCCAGCTTCAGAAAGGTTCAAATGATATGGAGTTTAAGGCCCCCACCTCAGTCTCTTTGTCTCTGTGACTCACCCCCCCCTTCTATCCAGCAGCTCCAATCCCAGCTTCAGGAAGGTTCAAGTGATATGGAGTTTAAGGGCCCCCACCTCAGTCTGTCTCTGTGACTCACCCTCCTTCTATCCAGCAGCTCCAATCCCAGCTTCAGGAAGGTTCAAGTGATATGGAGTTTAAGGGCCCCCACCTAAGTTTCTTTGTCTCCGTGACTCACCCCCACTTCTATCCAGCAGCTCCAATCCCAGCTTCAGGAAGGTTCAAGTGATATGGAGTTTAAGGGCCCCCACCTCAGTCTGTCTCTGTGACTCAACCCCCCCCTTCTATCCAGCAGCTCCAATCCCAGCTTCAGGAAGGTTCAAGTGATATGGAGTTTAAGGGCCCCCACCTCAGTCTCTTTGTCTCTGTGACTCACCCCCCTTCTATCCAGCAGCTCCAATCCCAGCTTCAGGAAGGTTCAAGTGATATGGAGTTTAAGGGCCCCCACCTCAGTCTGTCTCTGTGACTCACCCCCCTTCTATCCAGCAGCTCCAAACCCAGCTTCAGAAAGGTTCAAATGATATGGAGTTTAAGGCCCCCACCTCAGTCTCTTTGTCTCTGTGACTCACCCCCCCTTCTATCCAGCAGCTCCAATCCCAGCTTCAGGAAGGTTCAAGTGATATGGAGTTTAAGGGCCCCCACCTCAGTCTGTCTCTGTGACTCACCCTCCTTCTATCCAGCAGCTCCAATCCCAGCTTCAGAAAGTTTCAAGTGATATGGAGTTTAAGGACCCCACCTCAGTCTCTTTGTCTCTGTGACTCACCCCCCTTCTATCCAGCAGCTCCAATCCCAGCTTCAGGAAGGTTCAAGTGATATGGAGTTTAAGGGCCCCCACCTCAGTCTGTCTCTGTGACTCGCCCCCCCTTCTATCCAGCAGCTCCAATCCCAGCTTCAGGAAGGTTCAAGTGATATGGAGTTTAAGGGCCCCCACCTAAGTTTCTTTGTCTCCGTGACTCACCCCCACTTCTATCCAGCAGCTCCAATCCCAGCTTCAGGAAGGTTCAAGTGATATGGAGTTTAAGGGCCCCCACCTCAGTCTGTCTCTGTGACTCAACCCCCCCCTTCTATCCAGCAGCTCCAATCCCAGCTTCAGAAAGGTTCAAATGATATGGAGTTTAAGGCCACCACCTCAGTCTCTTTGTCTCTGTGACTCACCCCCCCTTCTATCCAGCAGCTCCAATCCCAGCTTCAGGAAGGTTCAAGTGATATGGAGTTTAAGGGCCCCCACCTCAGTCTGTCTCTGTGACTCACCCTCCTTCTATCCAGCAGCTCCAATCCCAGCTTCAGGAAGGTTCAAGTGATATGGAGTTTAAGGGCCCCCACCTAAGTTTCTTTGTCTCCGTGACTCACCCCCACTTCTATCCAGCAGCTCCAATCCCAGCTTCAGGAAGGTTCAAGTGATATGGAGTTTAAGGGCCCCCACCTCAGTCTGTCTCTGTGACTCAACCCCCCCCTTCTATCCAGCAGCTCCAATCCCAGCTTCAGGAAGGTTCAAGTGATATGGAGTTTAAGGGCCCCCACCTCAGTCTCTTTGTCTCTGTGACTCACGACCCTTCTATCCAGCAGCTCCAATCCCAGCTTCAGGAAGGTTCAAGTGATATGGAGTTTAAGGGCCCCCACCTCAGTCTGTCTCTGTGACTCACCCCCCCTTCTATCCTGCAGCTCCAATACCAGCTTCAGGAAGGTTCAAGTGATATGGAGTTTAAGGGCCCCCACCTCAGTCTCTTTGTCTCTGTGACTCACCCCCCTTCTATCCAGCAGCTCCAATCCCAGCTTCAGGAAGGTTCAAGTGATATGGAGTTTAAGGGCCCCCACCTCAGTCTGTCTCTGTGACTCACCCCCCCTTCTATCCAGCAGCTCCAATCCCAGCTTCAGGAAGGTTCAAGTGATATGGAGTTTAAGGGCCCCCACCTCAGTCTCTTTGTCTCTGTGACTCACCCCCCTTCTATCCAGCAGCTCCAATCCCAGCTTCAGAAAGGTTCAAGTGATATGGAGTTTAAGGGCCCCCACCTCAGTCTGTCTCTGTGACTCACCCCCCTTCTATCCAGCAGCTCCAAACCCAGCTTCAGAAAGGTTCAAATGATATGGAGTTTAAGGCCCCCACCTCAGTCTCTTTGTCTCTGTGACTCACCCCCCCTTCTATCCAGCAGCTCCAATCCCAGCTTCAGGAAGGTTCAAGTGATATGGAGTTTAAGGGCCCCCACCTCAGTCTGTCTCTGTGACTCACCCTCCTTCTATCCAGCAGCTCCAATCCCAGCTTCAGAAAGTTTCAAGTGATATGGAGTTTAAGGACCCCACCTCAGTCTCTTTGTCTCTGTGACTCACCCCCCTTCTATCCAGCAGCTCCAATCCCAGCTTCAGGAAGGTTCAAGTGATATGGAGTTTAAGGGCCCCCACCTCAGTCTGTCTCTGTGACTCACCCCCCCTTCTATCCAGCAGCTCCAATCCCAGCTTCAGGAAGGTTCAAGTGATATGGAGTTTAAGGGCCCCCACCTAAGTTTCTTTGTCTCCGTGACTCACCCCCACTTCTATCCAGCAGCTCCAATCCCAGCTTCAGGAAGGTTCAAGTGATATGGAGTTTAAGGGCCCCCACCTCAGTCTGTCTCTGTGACTCAACCCCCCCCTTCTATCCAGCAGCTCCAATCCCAGCTTCAGAAAGGTTCAAATGATATGGAGTTTAAGGCCCCCACCTCAGTCTCTTTGTCTCTGTGACTCACCCCCCCTTCTATCCAGCAGCTCCAATCCCAGCTTCAGGAAGGTTCAAGTGATATGGAGTTTAAGGGCCCCCACCTCAGTCTGTCTCTGTGACTCACCCTCCTTCTATCCAGCAGCTCCAATCCCAGCTTCAGGAAGGTTCAAGTGATATGGAGTTTAAGGGCCCCCACCTAAGTTTCTTTGTCTCCGTGACTCACCCCCACTTCTATCCAGCAGCTCCAATCCCAGCTTCAGGAAGGTTCAAGTGATATGGAGTTTAAGGGCCCCCACCTCAGTCTGTCTCTGTGACTCAACCCCCCCTTCTATCCAGCAGCTCCAATCCCAGCTTCAGGAAGGTTCAAGTGATATGGAGTTTAAGGGCCCCCACCTCAGTCTCTTTGTCTCTGTGACTCACCACCCTTCTATCCAGCAGCTCCAATCCCAGCTTCAGGAAGGTTCAAGTGATATGGAGTTTAAGGGCCCCCACCTAAGTTTCTTTGTCTCCGTGACTCACCCCCACTTCTATCCAGCAGCTCCAATCCCAGCTTCAGGAAGGTTCAAGTGATATGGAGTTTAAGGGCCCCCACCTCAGTCTGTCTCTGTGACTCAACCCCCCCCCTTCTATCCAGCAGCTCCAATCCCAGCTTCAGGAAGGTTCAAGTGATATGGAGTTTAAGGGCCCCCACCTCAGTCTCTTTGTCTCTGTGACTCACGACCCTTCTATCCAGCAGCTCCAATCCCAGCTTCAGGAAGGTTCAAGTGATATGGAGTTTAAGGGCCCCCACCTCAGTCTGTCTCTGTGACTCACCCCCCCTTCTATCCTGCAGCTCCAATACCAGCTTCAGGAAGGTTCAAGTGATATGGAGTTTAAGGGCCCCCACCTCAGTCTCTTTGTCTCTGTGACTCACCCCCCTTCTATCCAGCAGCTCCAATCCCAGCTTCAGGAAGGTTCAAGTGATATGGAGTTTAAGGGCCCCCACCTCAGTCTGTCTCTGTGACTCACCCCCCCTTCTATCCAGCAGCTCCAATCCCAGCTTCAGGAAGGTTCAAGTGATATGGAGTTTAAGGGCCCCCACCTAAGTTTCTTTGTCTCCGTGACTCACCCCCACTTCTATCCAGCAGCTCCAATCCCAGCTTCAGGAAGGTTCAAGTGATATGGAGTTTAAGGGCCCCCACCTCAGTCTGTCTCTGTGACTCAACCCCCCCCTTCTATCCAGCAGCTCCAATCCCAGCTTCAGAAAGGTTCAAATGATATGGAGTTTAAGGCCCCCACCTCAGTCTCTTTGTCTCTGTGACTCACCCCCCCTTCTATCCAGCAGCTCCAATCCCAGCTTCAGGAAGGTTCAAGTGATATGGAGTTTAAGGGCCCCCACCTCAGTCTGTCTCTGTGACTCACCCTCCTTCTATCCAGCAGCTCCAATCCCAGCTTCAGGAAGGTTCAAGTGATATGGAGTTTAAGGGCCCCCACCTAAGTTTCTTTGTCTCCGTGACTCACCCCCACTTCTATCCAGCAGCTCCAATCCCAGCTTCAGGAAGGTTCAAGTGATATGGAGTTTAAGGGCCCCCACCTCAGTCTGTCTCTGTGACTCAACCCCCCCCTTCTATCCAGCAGCTCCAATCCCAGCTTCAGGAAGGTTCAAGTGATATGGAGTTTAAGGGCCCCCACCTCAGTCTCTTTGTCTCTGTGACTCACCACCCTTCTATCCAGCAGCTCCAATCCCAGCTTCAGGAAGGTTCAAGTGATATGGAGTTTAAGGGCCCCCACCTCAGTCTGTCTCTGTGACTCACCCCCCCCTTCTATCCTGCAGCTCCAATACCAGCTTCAGGAAGGTTCAAGTGATATGGAGTTTAAGGGCCCCCACCTCAGTCTCTTTGTCTCTGTGACTCACCCCCCTTCTATCCAGCAGCTCCAATCCCAGCTTCAGGAAGGTTCAAGTGATATGGAGTTTAAGGGCCCCCACCTCAGTCTGTCTCTGTGACTCACCCCCCCTTCTATCCAGCAGCTCCAATCCCAGCTTCAGGAAGGTTCAAGTGATATGGAGTTTAAGGGCCCCCACCTCAGTCTGTCTCTGTGACTCAACCCCCCCCTTCTATCCAGCAGCTCCAATCCCAGCTTCAGAAAGGTTCAAATGATATGGAGTTTAAGGCCCCCACCTCAGTCTCTTTGTCTCTGTGACTCACCCCCCCTTCTATCCAGCAGCTCCAATCCCAGCTTCAGGAAGGTTCAAGTGATATGGAGTTTAAGGGCCCCCACCTCAGTCTGTCTCTGTGACTCACCCTCCTTCTATCCAGCAGCTCCAATCCCAGCTTCAGGAAGGTTCAAGTGATATGGAGTTTAAGGGCCCCCACCTAAGTTTCTTTGTCTCCGTGACTCACCCCCACTTCTATCCAGCAGCTCCAATCCCAGCTTCAGGAAGGTTCAAGTGATATGGAGTTTAAGGGCCCCCACCTCAGTCTGTCTCTGTGACTCAACCCCCCCCCTTCTATCCAGCAGCTCCAATCCCAGCTTCAGGAAGGTTCAAGTGATATGGAGTTTAAGGGCCCCCACCTCAGTCTCTTTGTCTCTGTGACTCACCCCCCTTCTATCCAGCAGCTCCAATCCCAGCTTCAGGAAGGTTCAAGTGATATGGAGTTTAAGGGCCCCCACCTCAGTCTGTCTCTGTGACTCACCCCCCCTTCTATCCTGCAGCTCCAATCCCAGCTTCAGGAAGGTTCAAGTGATATGGAGTTTAAGGGCCCCCACCTCAGTCTCTTTGTCTCTGTGACTCACCCCCCTTCTATCCAGCAGCTCCAATCCCAGCTTCAGGAAGGTTCAAGTGATATGGAGTTTAAGGGCCCCCACCTCAGTCTGTCTCTGTGACTCACCCCCCCCTTCTATCCAGCAGCTCCAATCCCAGCTTCAGGAAGGTTCAAGTGATATGGAGTTTAAGGGCCCCCACCTCAGTCTGTCTCTGTGACTCACCCCCCTTCTATCCAGCAGCTCCAAACCCAGCTTCAGAAAGGTTCAAATGATATGGAGTTTAAGGCCCCCACCTCAGTCTCTTTGTCTCTGTGACTCACCCCCCCTTCTATCCAGCAGCTCCAATCCCAGCTTCAGGAAGGTTCAAGTGATATGGAGTTTAAGGGCCCCCACCTCAGTCTGTCTCTGTGACTCACCCTCCTTCTATCCAGCAGCTCCAATCCCAGCTTCAGAAAGTTTCAAGTGATATGGAGTTTAAGGACCCCACCTCAGTCTCTTTGTCTCTGTGACTCACCCCCCTTCTATCCAGCAGCTCCAATCCCAGCTTCAGGAAGGTTCAAGTGATATGGAGTTTAAGGGCCCCCACCTCAGTCTGTCTCTGTGACTCACCCCCCCTTCTATCCAGCAGCTCCAATCCCAGCTTCAGGAAGGTTCAAGTGATATGGAGTTAAAGGGCCCCCACCTAAGTTTCTTTGTCTCCGTGACTCACCCCCACTTCTATCCAGCAGCTCCAATCCCAGCTTCAGGAAGGTTCAAGTGATATGGAGTTTAAGGGCCCCCACCTCAGTCTGTCTCTGTGACTCAACCCCCCCCCTTCTATCCAGCAGCTCCAATCCCAGCTTCAGAAAGGTTCAAATGATATGGAGTTTAAGGCCCCCACCTCAGTCTCTTTGTCTCTGTGACTCACCCCCCCTTCTATCCAGCAGCTCCAATCCCAGCTTCAGGAAGGTTCAAGTGATATGGAGTTTAAGGGCCCCCACCTCAGTCTCTTTGTCTCTGTGACTCACCCTCCTTCTATCCAGCAGCTCCAATCCCAGCTTCAGGAAGGTTCAAGTGATATGGAGTTTAAGGGCCCCCACCTCAGTCTGTCTCTGTGACTCACCCCCCCTTCTATCCAGCAGCTCCAATCCCAGCTTCAGAAAGGTTCAAATGATATGGAGTTTAAGGCCCCCACCTCAGTCTCTTTGTCTCTGTGACACCCCCCCCCCTTCTATCCAGCAGCTCCAATCCCAGCTTCAGGAAGGTTCAAGTGATATGGAGTTTAAGGGCCCCCACCTCAGTCTGTCTCTGTGACTCACCCCCCTTCTATCCAGCAGCTCCAATCCCAGCTTCAGAAAGGTTCAAGTGATATGGAGTTTAGGGACCCCACCTCAGTCTCTTTGTCTTTGTGACTCACCCCCCTTCTATCCAGCAGCTCCAATCCCAGCATCAGGAAGGTTCAAGTGATATGGAGTTTAAGGGCCCCCACCTCAGTCTCTTTGTCTCTGTGACTCACCCCCCTTCTATCCAGCAGCTCCAATCCCAGCTTCAGGAAGGTTCAAGTGATATGGAGTTTAAGGGCCCCCACCTCAGTCTGTCTCTGTGACTCACCCCCCTTCTATCCAGCAGCTCCAATCCCAGCTTCAGAAAGGTTCAAATGATATGGAGTTTAAGGCCCCCACCTCAGTCTCTTTGTCTCTGTGACACACACACCCCCTTCTATCCAGCAGCTCCAATCCCAGCTTCAGGAAGGTTCAAGTGATATGGAGTTTAAGGGCCCCCACCTCAGTCTGTCTCTGTGACTCACCCCCCTTCTATCCAGCAGCTCCAATCCCAGCTTCAGAAAGGTTCAAGTGATATGGAGTTTAGGGACCCCACCTCAGTCTCTTTGTCTTTGTGACTCACCCCCCTTCTATCCAGCAGCTCCAATCCCAGCATCAGGAAGGTTCAAGTGATATGGAGTTTAAGGGCCCCCACCTCAGTCTGTCTCTGTGACTCACCCCCCCCCTTCTATCCAGCAGCTCCAATCCCAGCTTCAGGAAGGTTCAAGTGATATGGAGTTTAAGGGCCCCCACCTAAATTTCTTTGTCTCCGTGACTCACCCCCACTTCTATCCAGCAGCTCCAATCCCAGCTTCAGGAAGGTTCAAGTGATATGGAGTTTAAGGGCCCCCACCTCATTGTGTCTCTGTGACTCAACCCCCCCCTTCTATCCAGCAGCTCCAATCCCAGCTTCAGGAAGGTTCAAGTGATATGGAGTTTAAGGGCCCCCACCTCAGTCTCTTTGTCTCTGTGACTCACCCCCCTTCTATCCAGCAGCTCCAATCCCAGCTTCAGGAAGGTTCAAGTGATATGGAGTTTAAGGGCCCCCACCTCAGTCTGTCTCTGTGACTCACCCCCCCCTTCTATCCAGCAGCTCCAATCCCAGCTTCAGGAAGGTTCAAGTGATATGGAGTTTAAGGGCCCCCACCTCAGTCTCTTTGTCTCTGTGACTCACCCCCCCTTCTATCCAGCAGCTCCAATCCCAGCTTCAGGAAGGTTCAAGTGATATGGAGTTTAAGGGCCCCCACCTCAGTCTCTTTGTCTCTGTGACTCACCCCCCTTCTATACAGCAGCTCCAATCCCAGCTTCAGGAAGGTTCAAGTGATATGGAGGTGAAGGGCCCCCACCTCAGTCTCTTTGTCTCTGTGACTCACCCCCCCTTCTATCCAGCTGCTCCAATCCCAGCTTCAGGAAGGTTCAAGTGATATGGAGTTTAAGGGCCCCCACCTAAGTTTCTTTGTCTCCGTGACTCACCCCCACTTCTATCCAGCAGCTCCAATCCCAGCTTCAGGAAGGTTCAAGTGATATGGAGTTTAAGGGCCCCCACCTCAGTCTGTCTCTGTGACTCACCCCCCCTTCTATCCAGCAGCTCCAATCCCAGCTTCAGGAAGGTTCAAGTGATATGGAGTTTAAGGGCCCCCACCTCAGTCTCTTTGTCTCTGTGACTCACCCCCCCTCTATCCAGCAGCTCCAATCCCAGCTTCAGGAAGGTTCAAGTGATATGGAGTTTAAGGGCCCCCACCTCAGTCTGTCTCTGTGACTCACCCCCCTTCTATCCAGCAGCTCCAATCCCAGCTTCAGAAAGGTTCAAATGATATGGAGTTTAAGGCCCCCACCTCAGTCTCTTTGTCTCTGTGACACACACCCCCCCCTTCTATCCAGCAGCTCCAATCCCAGCTTCAGGAAGGTTCAAGTGATATGGAGTTTAAGGGCCCCCACCTCAGTCTGTCTCTGTGACTCACCCCCCTTCTATCCAGCAGCTCCAATCCCAGCTTCAGAAAGGTTCAAGTGATATGGAGTTTAAGGACCCCACCTCAGTCTCTTTGTCTTTGTGACTCACCCCCCTTCTATCCAGCAGCTCCAATCCCAGCTTCAGGAAGGTTCAAGTGATATGGAGTTTAAGGGCCCCCACCTAAATTTCTTTGTCTCCGTGACTCACCCCCACTTCTATCCAGCAGCTCCAATCCCAGCTTCAGGAAGGTTCAAGTGATATGGAGTTTAAGGGCCCCCACCTCAGTCTCTTTGTCTCTGTGACTCACCCCCCTTCTATCCAGCAGCTCCAATCCCAGCTTCAGGAAGGTTCAAGTGATATGGAGTTTAAGGGCCCCCACCTCAGTCTGTCTCTGTGACTCACCCCCCCTTCTATCCAGCAGCTCCAATACCAGCTTCAGGAAGGTTCAAGTGATATGGAGTTTAAGGGCCCCCACCTCAGTCTCTTTGTCTCTGTGACTCACCCCCCTTCTATCCAGCAGCTCCAAATCCCAGCTTCAGGAAGGTTCAAGTGATATGGAGTTTAAGGGCCCCCACCTCAGTCTCTTTGTCTCTGTGACTCACCCCCCCTTCTATCCAGCAGCTCCAATCCCAGCTTCAGGAAGGTTCAAGTGATATGGAGTTTAAGGGCCCCCACCTAAGTTTCTTTGTCTCCGTGACTCACCCCCACTTCTATCCAGCAGCTCCAATCCCAGCTTCAGGAAGGTTCAAGTGATATGGAGTTTAAGGGCCCCCACCTAAGTTTCTTTGTCTCTGTGACTCACCCCCCCTTCTATCCAGCAGCTCCAATCCCAGCTTCAGGAAGGTTCAAGTGATATGGAGTTTAAGGGCCCCCACCTCAGTCTCTTTGTCTCTGTGACTCACCCCCCTTCTATACAGCAGCTCCAATCCCAGCTTCAGGAAGGTTCAAGTGATATGGAGGTGAAGGGCCCCCACCTCAGTCTCTTTGTCTCTGTGACTCACCCCCCCTTCTATCCAGCAGCTCCAATCCCAGCTTCAGGAAGGTTCAAGTGATATGGAGTTTAAGGGCCCCCACCTAAGTTTCTTTGTCTCCGTGACTCACCCCCACTTCTATCCAGCAGCTCCAATCCCAGCTTCAGGAAGGTTCAAGTGATATGGAGTTTAAGGGCCCCCACCTCAGTCTGTCTCTGTGACTCACCCCCCCTTCTATCCAGCAGCTCCAATCCCAGCTTCAGGAAGGTTCAAGTGATATGGAGTTTAAGGGCCCCCACCTCAGTCTCTTTGTCTCTGTGACTCACCCCCCTTCTATCCAGCAGCTCCAATCCCAGCTTCAGAAAGGTTCAAATGATATGGAGTTTAAGGCCCCCACCTCAGTCTCTTTGTCTCTGTGACACACACCCCCCCCTTCTATCCAGCAGCTCCAATCCCAGCTTCAGGAAGGTTCAAGTGATATGGAGTTTAAGGGCCCCCACCTCAGTCTGTCTCTGTGACTCACCCCCCCTTCTATCCAGCAGCTCCAATCCCAGCTTCAGGAAGGTTCAAGTGATATGGAGTTTAAGGGCCCCCACCTCAGTCTCTTTGTCTCTGTGACTCACCCCCCTTCTATCCAGCAGCTCCAATCCCAGCTTCAGAAAGGTTCAAGTGATATGGAGTTTAAGG
This sequence comes from Natrix helvetica, assembly GCF_964273705.1. Taxonomy (NCBI): domain Eukaryota; kingdom Metazoa; phylum Chordata; class Lepidosauria; order Squamata; family Natricidae; genus Natrix; species Natrix helvetica. The sequence continues at coordinate 54,353,745 of NC_138555.1, read as the reverse complement.
GCCCCCACCTCAGGCTGTCTCTGTGACTCACCCCCCCTTCTATCCAGCAGCTCCAATCCCAGCTTCAGGAAGGTTCAAGTGATATGGAGTTTAAGGGCCCCCACCTCAGTCTCTTTGTCTCTGTGACTCACCCCCCTTCTATCCAGCAGCTCCAATCCCAGCTTCAGGAAGGTTCAAGTGATATGGAGGTGAAGGGCCCCCACCTCAGTTTCTTTGTCTCTGTGACTCACCCCCCCTTCTATCCAGCAGCTCCAATCCCAGCTTCAGGAAGGTTCAAGTGATATGGAGTTTAAGGGCCCCCACCTCAGTCTCTTTGTCTCTGTGACTCACCCCCCCTTCTATCCAGTAGCTCCAATCCCAGCTTCAGGAAGGTTCAAGTGATATGGAGTTTAAGGGCCCCCACCTCAGTCTCTTTGTCTCTGTGACTCACCCCCCTTCTATCCAGCAGCTCCAATCCCAGCTTCAGGAAGGTTCAAGTGATATGGAGGTGAAGGGCCCCCACCTCAGTTTCTTTGTCTCTGTGACTCACCCCCCCCCTTCTATCCAGCAGCTCCAATCCCAGCTTCAGGAAGGTTCAAGTGATATGGAGTTTAAGGGCCCCCACCTCAGTCTGTCTCTGTGACTCAACCCCCCCTTCTATCCAGCAGCTCCAATCCCAGCTTCAGGAAGGTTCAAGTGATATGGAGTTTAAGGGCCACCACCTCAGTCTCTTTGTCTCTGTGACTCACCCTCCTTCTATCCAGCAGCTCCAATCCAAGCTTCAGGAAGGTTCAAGTGATATGGAGTTTAAGGGCCCCCACCTCAGTCTGTCTCTGTGACTCACCCCCCCTTCTATCCTGCAGCTCCAATACCAGCTTTAGGAAGGTTCAAGTGATATGGAGTTTAAGGGCCCCCACCTCAGTCTCTTTGTCTCTGTGACTCACCCCCCTTCTATCCAGCAGCTCCAATCCCAGCTTCAGGAAGGTTCAAGTGATATGGAGTTTAAGGGCCCCCACCTCAGTCTGTCTCTGTGACTCACCCCCCCTTCTATCCTGCAGCTCCAATACCAGCTTCAGGAAGGTTCAAGTGATATGGAGTTTAAGGGCCCCCACCTCAGTCTCTTTGTCTCTGTGACTCACCCCCCTTCTATCCAGCAGCTCCAATCCCAGCTTCAGAAAGGTTCAAATGATATGGAGTTTAAGGACCCCACCTCAGTCTCTTTGTCTCTGTGACTCACCCCCCTTCTATCCAGCAGCTCCAATCCCAGCTTCAGGAAGGTTCAAGTGATATGGAGTTTAAGGGCCTCCACCTCAGTCTGTCTCTGTGACTCACCCCCCCTTCTATCCAGCAGCTCCAATCCCAGCTTCAGGAAGGTTCAAGTGATATGGAGTTTAAGGGGCCCCACCTCAGTCTGTCTCTGTGACTCACCCCCACCCCTTCTATCCAGCACCTCCAATCCCAGCTTCAGGAAGGTTCAAGTGATATGTAGTTTAAGGGCCCCCACCTCAGTCTCTTTGTCTCTGTGACTCACCCCCCTTCTATCCAGCAGCTCAAATCCCAGCTTCAGGAAGGTTCAAGTGATATGGAGGTGAAGGGCCCCCACCTCAGTCTCTTTTTCTCTGTGACTCACCCCCCTTCTATCCAGCAGCTCCAACCCCAGCTTCAGGAAGGTTCAAGTGATATGGAGTTTAAGGGCCCCCACCTCAGTCTGTCTCTGTGACTCACCCCCCCCTTCTATCCAGCAGCTCCAATCCCAGCTTCAGGAAGGTTCAAGTGATATGGAGTTTAAGGGCCCCCACCTCAGTCTCTTTGTCTCTGTGACTCACCCCCCTTCTATCCAGCAGCTCCAATCCCAGCTTCAGAAAGGTTCAAGTGATATGGAGTTTAAGGGCCCCCACCTCAGTCTGTCTCTGTGACTCACCCCCCTTCTATCCAGCAGCTCCAATCCCAGCTTCAGAAAGGTTCAAATGATATGGAGTTTAAGGACGCCACCTCAGTCTCTTTGTCTCTGTGACTCACCCCCCCTTCTATCCAGCAGCTCCAATCCCAGCTTCAGGAAGATTCAAGTGATATGGAGTTTAAGGCCCCCCACCTCAGTCTGTCTCTGTGACTCACCCCCCCCTTCTATCCAGCAGCTCCAATCCCAGCTTCAGGAAGGTTCAAGTGATATGGAGTTTAAGGGCCCCCACCTCAGTCTGTCTCTGTGACTCACCCCCCCTTCTATCCAGCAGCTCCAATCCCAGCTTCAGGAAGGTTCAAGTGATATGGAGTTTAAGGGCCCCCACCTCAGTCTCTTTGTCTCTGTGACTCACCCCCCCTTCTATCCAGCAGCTCCAATCCCAGCTTCAGGAAGGTTCAAGTGATATGGAGTTTAAGGGCCCCCACCTCAGTCTCTTTGTCTCTGTGACTCACCCCCCTTCTATACAGCAGCTCCAATCCCGGCTTCAGGAAGGTTCAAGTGATATGGAGTTTAAGGGCCCCCACCTCAGTCTCTTTGTCTCTGTGACTCACCCCCCTTCTATCCAGCAGCTCCAATCCCAGCTTCAGGAAGGTTCAAGTGATATGGAGTTTAAGGGCCCCCACCTCAGTCTGTCTCTGTGACTCACCCCCCCTTCTATCCAGCAGCTCCAATCCCAGCTTCAGGAAGGTTCAAGTGATATGGAGTTTAAGGGCCCCCACCTCAGTCTCTTTGTCTCTGTGACTCACCCCCCCTTCTATCCAGTAGCTCCAATCCCAGCTTCAGGAAGGTTCAAGTGATATGGAGTTTAAGGGCCCCCACCTCAGTCTCTTTGTCTCTGTGACTCACCCCCCTTCTATCCAGCAGCTCCAATCCCAGCTTCAGGAAGGTTCAAGTGATATGGAGGTGAAGGGCCCCCACCTCAGTTTCTTTGTCTCTGTGACTCACCCCCCCCCCTTCTATCCAGCAGCTCCAATCCCAGCTTCAGGAAGGTTCAAGTGATATGGAGTTTAAGGGCCCCCACCTCAGTCTGTCTCTGTGACTCAACCCCCCCTTCTATCCAGCAGCTCCAATCCCAGCTTCAGGAAGGTTCAAGTGATATGGAGTTTAAGGGCCCCCACCTCAGTCTGTCTCTGTGACTCACCCCCCCTTCTATCCTGCAGCTCCAATACCAGCTTCAGGAAGGTTCAAGTGATATGGAGTTTAAGGGCCCCCACCTCAGTCTCTTTGTCTCTGTGACTCACCCCCCTTCTATCCAGCAGCTCCAATCCCAGCTTCAGAAAGGTTCAAATGATATGGAGTTTAAGGACCCCACCTCAGTCTCTTTGTCTCTGTGACTCACCCCCCTTCTATCCAGCAGCTCCAATCCCAGCTTCAGGAAGGTTCAAGTGATATGGAGTTTAAGGGCCTCCACCTCAGTCTGTCTCTGTGACTCACCCCCCCTTCTATCCAGCAGCTCCAATCCCAGCTTCAGGAAGGTTCAAGTGATATGGAGTTTAAGGGGCCCCACCTCAGTCTGTCTCTGTGACTCACCCCCACCCCTTCTATCCAGCACCTCCAATCCCAGCTTCAGGAAGGTTCAAGTGATATGTAGTTTAAGGGCCCCCACCTCAGTCTCTTTGTCTCTGTGACTCACCCCCCTTCTATCCAGCAGCTCAAATCCCAGCTTCAGGAAGGTTCAAGTGATATGGAGGTGAAGGGCCCCCACCTCAGTCTCTTTTTCTCTGTGACTCACCCCCCTTCTATCCAGCAGCTCCAACCCCAGCTTCAGGAAGGTTTAAGTGATATGGAGTTTAAGGGCCCCCACCTCAGTCTGTCTCTGTGACTCACCCCCCCCTTCTATCCAGCAGCTCCAATCCCAGCTTCAGGAAGGTTCAAGTGATATGGAGTTTAAGGGCCCCCACCTCAGTCTCTTTGTCTCTGTGACTCACCCCCCTTCTATCCAGCAGCTCCAATCCCAGCTTCAGAAAGGTTCAAGTGATATGGAGTTTAAGGGCCCCCACCTCAGTCTGTCTCTGTGACTCACCCCCCTTCTATCCAGCAGCTCCAATCCCAGCTTCAGAAAGGTTCAAATGATATGGAGTTTAAGGACGCCACCTCAGTCTCTTTGTCTCTGTGACTCACCCCCCCTTCTATCCAGCAGCTCCAATCCCAGCTTCAGGAAGATTCAAGTGATATGGAGTTTAAGGCCCCCCACCTCAGTCTGTCTCTGTGACTCACCCCCCCCTTCTATCCAGCAGCTCCAATCCCAGCTTCAGGAAGGTTCAAGTGATATGGAGTTTAAGGGCCCCCACCTCAGTCTGTCTCTGTGACTCACCCCCCCTTCTATCCAGCAGCTCCAATCCCAGCTTCAGGAAGGTTCAAGTGATATGGAGTTTAAGGGCCCCCACCTCAGTCTCTTTGTCTCTGTGACTCACCCCCCCTTCTATCCAGCAGCTCCAATCCCAGCTTCAGGAAGGTTCAAGTGATATGGAGTTTAAGGGCCCCCACCTCAGTCTCTTTGTCTCTGTGACTCACCCCCCTTCTATACAGCAGCTCCAATCCCGGCTTCAGGAAGGTTCAAGTGATATGGAGTTTAAGGGCCCCCACCTCAGTCTCTTTGTCTCTGTGACTCACCCCCCTTCTATCCAGCAGCTCCAATCCCAGCTTCAGGAAGGTTCAAGTGATATGGAGTTTAAGGGCCCCCACCTCAGTCTGTCTCTGTGACTCACCCCCCCTTCTATCCAGCAGCTCCAATCCCAGCTTCAGGAAGGTTCAAGTGATATGGAGTTTAAGGGCCCCCACCTCAGTCTCTTTGTCTCTGTGACTCACCCCCCCTTCTATCCAGTAGCTCCAATCCCAGCTTCAGGAAGGTTCAAGTGATATGGAGTTTAAGGGCCCCCACCTCAGTCTCTTTGTCTCTGTGACTCACCCCCCTTCTATCCAGCAGCTCCAATCCCAGCTTCAGGAAGGTTCAAGTGATATGGAGGTGAAGGGCCCCCACCTCAGTTTCTTTGTCTCTGTGACTCACCCCCCCCCTTCTATCCAGCAGCTCCAATCCCAGCTTCAGGAAGGTTCAAGTGATATGGAGTTTAAGGGCCCCCACCTCAGTCTGTCTCTGTGACTCAACCCCCCCTTCTATCCAGCAGCTCCAATCCCAGCTTCAGGAAGGTTCAAGTGATATGGAGTTTAAGGGCCACCACCTCAGTCTCTTTGTCTCTGTGACTCACCCTCCTTCTATCCAGCAGCTCCAATCCAAGCTTCAGGAAGGTTCAAGTGATATGGAGTTTAAGGGCCCCCACCTCAGTCTGTCTCTGTGACTCACCCCCCCTTCTATCCTGCAGCTCCAATACCAGCTTTAGGAAGGTTCAAGTGATATGGAGTTTAAGGGCCCCCACCTCAGTCTCTTTGTCTCTGTGACTCACCCCCCTTCTATCCAGCAGCTCCAATCCCAGCTTCAGGAAGGTTCAAGTGATATGGAGTTTAAGGGCCCCCACCTCAGTCTGTCTCTGTGACTCACCCCCCCTTCTATCCTGCAGCTCCAATACCAGCTTCAGGAAGGTTCAAGTGATATGGAGTTTAAGGGCCCCCACCTCAGTCTCTTTGTCTCTGTGACTCACCCCCCTTCTATCCAGCAGCTCCAATCCCAGCTTCAGAAAGGTTCAAATGATATGGAGTTTAAGGACCCCACCTCAGTCTCTTTGTCTCTGTGACTCACCCCCCTTCTATCCAGCAGCTCCAATCCCAGCTTCAGGAAGGTTCAAGTGATATGGAGTTTAAGGGCCTCCACCTCAGTCTGTCTCTGTGACTCACCCCCCCTTCTATCCAGCAGCTCCAATCCCAGCTTCAGGAAGGTTCAAGTGATATGGAGTTTAAGGGGCCCCACCTCAGTCTGTCTCTGTGACTCACCCCCACCCCTTCTATCCAGCACCTCCAATCCCAGCTTCAGGAAGGTTCAAGTGATATGTAGTTTAAGGGCCCCCACCTCAGTCTCTTTGTCTCTGTGACTCACCCCCCTTCTATCCAGCAGCTCAAATCCCAGCTTCAGGAAGGTTCAAGTGATATGGAGGTGAAGGGCCCCCACCTCAGTCTCTTTTTCTCTGTGACTCACCCCCCTTCTATCCAGCAGCTCCAACCCCAGCTTCAGGAAGGTTCAAGTGATATGGAGTTTAAGGGCCCCCACCTCAGTCTGTCTCTGTGACTCACCCCCCCCCTTCTATCCAGCAGCTCCAATCCCAGCTTCAGGAAGGTTCAAGTGATATGGAGTTTAAGGGCCCCCACCTCAGTCTCTTTGTCTCTGTGACTCACCCCCCTTCTATCCAGCAGCTCCAATCCCAGCTTCAGAAAGGTTCAAGTGATATGGAGTTTAAGGGCCCCCACCTCAGTCTGTCTCTGTGACTCACCCCCCTTCTATCCAGCAGCTCCAATCCCAGCTTCAGAAAGGTTCAAATGATATGGAGTTTAAGGACGCCACCTCAGTCTCTTTGTCTCTGTGACTCACCCCCCCTTCTATCCAGCAGCTCCAATCCCAGCTTCAGGAAGATTCAAGTGATATGGAGTTTAAGGCCCCCCACCTCAGTCTGTCTCTGTGACTCACCCCCCCCCCTTCTATCCAGCAGCTCCAATCCCAGCTTCAGGAAGGTTCAAGTGATATGGAGTTTAAGGGCCCCCACCTCAGTCTGTCTCTGTGACTCACCCCCCCTTCTATCCAGCAGCTCCAATCCCAGCTTCAGGAAGGTTCAAGTGATATGGAGTTTAAGGGCCCCCACCTCAGTCTCTTTGTCTCTGTGACTCACCCCCCCTTCTATCCAGCAGCTCCAATCCCAGCTTCAGGAAGGTTCAAGTGATATGGAGTTTAAGGGCCCCCACCTCAGTCTCTTTGTCTCTGTGACTCACCCCCCTTCTATACAGCAGCTCCAATCCCGGCTTCAGGAAGGTTCAAGTGATATGGAGTTTAAGGGCCCCCACCTCAGTCTCTTTGTCTCTGTGACTCACCCCCCTTCTATCCAGCAGCTCCAATCCCAGCTTCAGGAAGGTTCAAGTGATATGGAGTTTAAGGGCCCCCACCTCAGTCTGTCTCTGTGACTCACCCCCCCTTCTATCCAGCAGCTCCAATCCCAGCTTCAGGAAGGTTCAAGTGATATGGAGTTTAAGGGCCCCCACCTCAGTCTCTTTGTCTCTGTGACTCACCCCCCTTCTATCCAGCAGCTCCAATCCCAGCTTCAGAAAGGTTCAAGTGATATGGAGTCTAAGGGCCCCCACCTCAGGCTGTCTCTGTGACTCACCCCCCCTTCTATCCAGCAGCTCCAATCCCAGCTTCAGGAAGGTTCAAGTGATATGGAGTTTAAGGGCCCCCACCTCAGTCTCTTTGTCTCTATGACTCACCCCCCTTCTATCCAGCAGCTCCAATCCCAGCTTCAGGAAGGTTCAAGTGATATGGAGTTTAAGGGCCCCCACCTCAGTCTGTCTCTGTGACTCACCCCCCCTTCTATCCAGGAGCTCCAATCCCAGCTTCAGGAAGGTTCAAGTGATATGGAGTTTAAGGGCCCCCACCTCAGTCTCTTTGTCTCTGTGACTCACCCCCCCCTTCTATCCAGTAGCTCCAATCCCAGCTTCAGGAAGGTTCAAGTGATATGGAGTTTAAGGGCCCCCATCTCAGTCTCTTTGTCTCTGTGACTCACCCCCCTTCTATCCAGCAGCTCCAATCCCAGCTTCAGGAAGGTTCAAGTGATATGGAGGTGAAGGGCCCCCACCTCAGTTTCTTTGTCTCTGTGACTCACCCCCCCTTCTATCCAGCAGCTCCAATCCCAGCTTCAGTAAGGTTCAAGTGATATGGAGTTTAAGGGCCCCCACCTCAGTCTGTCTCTGTGACTCAACCCCCCCTTCTATCCAGCAGCTCCAATCCCAGCTTCAGGAAGGTTCAAGTGATATGGAGTTTAAGGGCCACCACCTCAGTCTCTTTGTCTCTGTGACTCACCCTCCTTCTATCCAGCAGCTCCAATCCCAGCTTCAGGAAGGTTCAAGTGATATGGAGTTTAAGGGCCCCCACCTCAGTCTGTCTCTGTGACTCACCCCCCCTTCTATCCTGCAGCTCCAATACCAGCTTTAGGAAGGTTCAAGTGATATGGAGTTTAAGGGCCCCCACCTCAGTCTCTTTGTCTCTGTGACTCACCCCCCTTCTATCCAGCAGCTCCAATCCCAGCTTCAGGAAGGTTCAAGTGATATGGAGTTTAAGGGCCCCCACCTCAGTCTGTCTCTGTGACTCACCCCCCCTTCTATCCTGCAGCTCCAATACCAGCTTCAGGAAGGTTCAAGTGATATGGAGTTTAAGGGCCCCCACCTCAGTCTCTTTGTCTCTGTGACTCACCCCCCTTCTATCCAGCAGCTCCAATCCCAGCTTCAGAAAGGTTCAAATGATATGGAGTTTAAGGACCCCACCTCAGTCTCTTTGTCTCTGTGACTCACCCCCCTTCTATCCAGCAGCTCCAATCCCAGCTTCAGGAAGGTTCAAGTGATATGGAGTTTAAGGGCCTCCACCTCAGTCTGTCTCTGTGACTCACCCCCCCTTCTATCCAGCAGCTCCAATCCCAGCTTCAGGAAGGTTCAAGTGATATGGAGTTTAAGGGGCCCCACCTCAGTCTGTCTCTGTGACTCACCCCCACCCCTTCTATCCAGCAGCTCCAATCCCAGCTTCAGGAAGGTTCAAGTGATATGTAGTTTAAGGGCCCCCACCTCAGTCTCTTTGTCTCTGTGACTCACCCCCCTTCTATCCAGCAGCTCAAATCCCAGCTTCAGGAAGGTTCAAGTGATATGGAGGTGAAGGGCCCCCACCTCAGTCTCTTTTTCTCTGTGACTCACCCCCCTTCTATCCAGCAGCTCCAACCCCAGCTTCAGGAAGGTTCAAGTGATATGGAGTTTAAGGGCCCCCACCTCAGTCTCTTTGTCTCTGTGACTCACCCCCCTTCTATCCAGCAGCTCCAATCCCAGCTTCAGAAAGGTTCAAGTGATATGGAGTTTAAGGGCCCCCACCTCAGTCTGTCTCTGTGACTCACCCCCCTTCTATCCAGCAGCTCCAATCCCAGCTTCAGAAAGGTTCAAATGATATGGAGTTTAAGGACGCCACCTCAGTCTCTTTGTCTCTGTGACTCACCCCCCCTTCTATCCAGAAGCTCCAATCCCAGCTTCAGGAAGATTCAAGTGATATGGAGTTTAAGGCCCCCCACCTCAGTCTGTCTCTGTGACTCACCCCCCCCTTCTATCCAGCAGCTCCAATCCCAGCTTCAGGAAGGTTCAAGTGATATGGAGTTTAAGGGCCCCCACCTCAGTCTGTCTCTGTGACTCACCCCCCCTTCTATCCAGCAGCTCCAATCCCAGCTTCAGGAAGGTTCAAGTGATATGGAGTTTAAGGGCCCCCACCTCAGTCTCTTTGTCTCTGTGACTCACCCCCCCTTCTATCCAGCAGCTCCAATCCCAGCTTCAGGAAGGTTCAAGTGATATGGAGTTTAAGGGCCCCCACCTCAGTCTCTTTGTCTCTGTGACTCACCCCCCTTCTATACAGCAGCTCCAATCCCGGCTTCAGGAAGGTTCAAGTGATATGGAGGTGAAGGGCCCCCACCTCAGTCTCTTTGTCTCTGTGACTCACCCCCCCTTCTATCCAGCAGCTCCAATCCCAGCTTCAGGAAGGTTCAAGTGATATGGAGTTTAAGGGCCCCCACCTAAGTTTCTTTGTCTCCGTGACTCACCCCCACTTCTATCCAGCAGCTCCAATCCCAGCTTCAGGAAGGTTCAAGTGATATGGAGTTTAAGGGCCCCCACCTCAGTCTGTCTCTGTGACTCACCCCCCCTTCTATCCAGCAGCTCCAATCCCAGCTTCAGGAAGGTTCAAGTGATATGGAGTTTAAGGGCCCCCACCTCAGTCTGTCTCTGTGACTCAACCCCCCCCTTCTATCCAGCAGCTCCAATCCCAGCTTCAGAAAGGTTCAAATGATATGGAGTTTAAGGCCCCCACCTCAGTCTCTTTGTCTCTGTGACTCACCCCCCCTTCTATCCAGCAGCTCCAATCCCAGCTTCAGGAAGGTTCAAGTGATATGGAGTTTAAGGGCCCCCACCTCAGTCTGTCTCTGTGACTCACCCTCCTTCTATCCAGCAGCTCCAATCCCAGCTTCAGAAAGTTTCAAGTGATATGGAGTTTAAGGACCCCACCTCAGTCTCTTTGTCTCTGTGACTCACCCCCCTTCTATCCAGCAGCTCCAATCCCAGCTTCAGGAAGGTTCAAGTGATATGGAGTTTAAGGGCCCCCACCTAAGTTTCTTTGTCTCCGTGACTCACCCCCACTTCTATCCAGCAGCTCCAATCCCAGCTTCAGGAAGGTTCAAATGATATGGAGTTTAAGGACGCCACCTCAGTCTCTTTGTCTCTGTGACTCACCCCCCCTTCTATCCAGAAGCTCCAATCCCAGCTTCAGGAAGATTCAAGTGATATGGAGTTTAAGGCCCCCCACCTCAGTCTGTCTCTGTGACTCACCCCCCCTTCTATCCAGCAGCTCCAATCCCAGCTTCAGGAAGGTTCAAGTGATATGGAGTTTAAGGGCCCCCACCTCAGTCTGTCTCTGTGACTCACCCCCCCTTCTATCCAGCAGCTCCAATCCCAGCTTCAGGAAGGTTCAAGTGATATGGAGTTTAAGGGCCCCCACCTCAGTCTCTTTGTCTCTGTGACTCACCCCCCCTTCTATCCAGCAGCTCCAATCCCAGCTTCAGGAAGGTTCAAGTGATATGGAGTTTAAGGGCCCCCACCTCAGTCTCTTTGTCTCTGTGACTCACCCCCCTTCTATACAGCAGCTCCAATCCCGGCTTCAGGAAGGTTCAAGTGATATGGAGGTGAAGGGCCCCCACCTCAGTCTCTTTGTCTCTGTGACTCACCCCCCCTTCTATCCAGCAGCTCCAATCCCAGCTTCAGGAAGGTTCAAGTGATATGGAGTTTAAGGGCCCCCACCTAAGTTTCTTTGTCTCCGTGACTCACCCCCACTTCTATCCAGCAGCTCCAATCCCAGCTTCAGGAAGGTTCAAGTGATATGGAGTTTAAGGGCCCCCACCTCAGTCTGTCTCTGTGACTCACCCCCCCTTCTATCCAGCAGCTCCAATCCCAGCTTCAGGAAGGTTCAAGTGATATGGAGTTTAAGGGCCCCCACCTCAGTCTGTCTCTGTGACTCAACCCCCCCCTTCTATCCAGCAGCTCCAATCCCAGCTTCAGAAAGGTTCAAATGATATGGAGTTTAAGGCCCCCACCTCAGTCTCTTTGTCTCTGTGACTCACCCCCCCTTCTATCCAGCAGCTCCAATCCCAGCTTCAGGAAGGTTCAAGTGATATGGAGTTTAAGGGCCCCCACCTCAGTCTGTCTCTGTGACTCACCCTCCTTCTATCCAGCAGCTCCAATCCCAGCTTCAGAAAGTTTCAAGTGATATGGAGTTTAAGGACCCCACCTCAGTCTCTTTGTCTCTGTGACTCACCCCCCTTCTATCCAGCAGCTCCAATCCCAGCTTCAGGAAGGTTCAAGTGATATGGAGTTTAAGGGCCCCCACCTAAGTTTCTTTGTCTCCGTGACTCACCCCCACTTCTATCCAGCAGCTCCAATCCCAGCTTCAGGAAGGTTCAAGTGATATGGAGTTTAAGGGCCCCCACCTCAGTCTGTCTCTGTGACTCACCCCCCCTTCTATCCAGCAGCTCCAATCCCAGCTTCAGGAAGGTTCAAGTGATATGGAGTTTAAGGGCCCCCACCTCAGTCTGTCTCTGTGACTCAACCCCCCCCTTCTATCCAGCAGCTCCAATCCCAGCTTCAGAAAGGTTCAAATGATATGGAGTTTAAGGCCCCCACCTCAGTCTCTTTGTCTCTGTGACTCACCCCCCCTTCTATCCAGCAGCTCCAATCCCAGCTTCAGGAAGGTTCAAGTGATATGGAGTTTAAGGGCCCCCACCTCAGTCTGTCTCTATGACTCACCCTCCTTCTATCCAGCAGCTCCAATCCCAGCTTCAGAAAGTTTCAAGTGATATGGAGTTTAAGGACCCCACCTCAGTCTCTTTGTCTCTGTGACTCACCCCCCTTCTATCCAGCAGCTCCAATCCCAGCTTCAGGAAGGTTCAAGTGATATGGAGTTTAAGGGCCCCCACCTAAGTTTCTTTGTCTCCGTGACTCACCCCCACTTCTATCCAGCAGCTCCAATCCCAGCTTCAGGAAGGTTCAAGTGATATGGAGTTTAAGGGCCCCCACCTCAGTCTGTCTCTGTGACTCACCCCCCCTTCTATCCAGCAGCTCCAATCCCAGCTTCAGGAAGGTTCAAGTGATATGGAGTTTAAGGGCCCCCACCTCAGTCTGTCTCTGTGACTCAACCCCCCCCTTCTATCCAGCAGCTCCAATCCCAGCTTCAGAAAGGTTCAAATGATATGGAGTTTAAGGCCCCCACCTCAGTCTCTTTGTCTCTGTGACTCACCCCCCCTTCTATCCAGCAGCTCCAATCCCAGCTTCAGGAAGGTTCAAGTGATATGGAGTTTAAGGGCCCCCACCTCAGTCTGTCTCTATGACTCACCCTCCTTCTATCCAGCAGCTCCAATCCCAGCTTCAGAAAGTTTCAAGTGATATGGAGTTTAAGGACCCCACCTCAGTCTCTTTGTCTCTGTGACTCACCCCCCTTCTATCCAGCAGCTCCAATCCCAGCTTCAGGAAGGTTCAAGTGATATGGAGTTTAAGGGCCCCCACCTCAGTCTGTCTCTGTGACTCACCCCCCCTTCTATCCAGCAGCTCCAATCCCAGCTTCAGGAAGGTTCAAGTGATATGGAGTTTAAGGGCCCCCACCTAAGTTTCTTTGTCTCCGTGACTCACCCCCACTTCTATCCAGCAGCTCCAATCCCAGCTTCAGGAAGGTTCAAGTGATATGGAGTTTAAGGGCCCCCACCTCAGTCTGTCTCTGTGACTCAACCCCCCCCTTCTATCCAGCAGCTCCAATCCCAGCTTCAGGAAGGTTCAAGTGATATGGAGTTTAAGGGCCCCCACCTCAGTCTGTCTCTGTGACTCACCCCCCCTTCTATCCAGCAGCTCCAATCCCAGCTTCAGGAAGGTTCAAGTGATATGGAGTTTAAGGGCCCCCACCTCAGTCTCTTTGTCTCTGTGACTCACCCCCCTTCTATCCAGCAGCTCCAATCCCAGCTTCAGGAAGGTTCAAGTGATATGGAGTTTAAGGGCCCCCACCTCAGTCTGTCTCTGTGACTCAACCCCCCCCCCCCTTCTATCCAGCAGCTCCAATCCCAGCTTCAGGAAGGTTCAAGTGATATGGAGTTTAAGGGCCCCCACCTCAGTCTGTGTCTGTGACTCACCCCCCCTTCTATCCAGCAGCTCCAATCCCAGCTTCAGGAAGGTTCAAGTGATATGGAGTTTAAGGGCCCCCACCTCAGTCTCTTTGTCTCTATGACTCACCCCCCTTCTATCCAGCAGCTCCAATCCCAGCTTCAGGAAGGTTCAAGTGATATGGAGTTTAAGGGCCCCCACCTCAGTCTGTCTCTGTGACTCACCCCCCCTTCTATCCAGGAGCTCCAATCCCAGCTTCAGGAAGGTTCAAGTGATATGGAGTTTAAGGGCCCCCACCTCAGTCTCTTTGTCTCTGTGACTCACCCCCCCCTTCTATCCAGTAGCTCCAATCCCAGCTTCAGGAAGGTTCAAGTGATATGGAGTTTAAGGGCCCCCATCTCAGTCTCTTTGTCTCTGTGACTCACCCCCCTTCTATCCAGCAGCTCCAATCCCAGCTTCAGGAAGGTTCAAGTGATATGGAGGTGAAGGGCCCCCACCTCAGTTTCTTTGTCTCTGTGACTCACCCCCCCTTCTATCCAGCAGCTCCAATCCCAGCTTCAGTAAGGTTCAAGTGATATGGAGTTTAAGGGCCCCCACCTCAGTCTGTCTCTGTGACTCAACCCCCCCTTCTATCCAGCAGCTCCAATCCCAGCTTCAGGAAGGTTCAAGTGATATGGAGTTTAAGGGCCACCACCTCAGTCTCTTTGTCTCTGTGACTCACCCTCCTTCTATCCAGCAGCTCCAATCCCAGCTTCAGGAAGGTTCAAGTGATATGGAGTTTAAGGGCCCCCACCTCAGTCTGTCTCTGTGACTCACCCCCCCTTCTATCCTGCAGCTCCAATACCAGCTTTAGGAAGGTTCAAGTGATATGGAGTTTAAGGGCCCCCACCTCAGTCTCTTTGTCTCTGTGACTCACCCCCCTTCTATCCAGCAGCTCCAATCCCAGCTTCAGGAAGGTTCAAGTGATATGGAGTTTAAGGGCCCCCACCTCAGTCTGTCTCTGTGACTCACCCCCCCTTCTATCCTGCAGCTCCAATACCAGCTTCAGGAAGGTTCAAGTGATATGGAGTTTAAGGGCCCCCACCTCAGTCTCTTTGTCTCTGTGACTCACCCCCCTTCTATCCAGCAGCTCCAATCCCAGCTTCAGAAAGGTTCAAATGATATGGAGTTTAAGGACCCCACCTCAGTCTCTTTGTCTCTGTGACTCACCCCCCTTCTATCCAGCAGCTCCAATCCCAGCTTCAGGAAGGTTCAAGTGATATGGAGTTTAAGGGCCTCCACCTCAGTCTGTCTCTGTGACTCACCCCCCCTTCTATCCAGCAGCTCCAATCCCAGCTTCAGGAAGGTTCAAGTGATATGGAGTTTAAGGGGCCCCACCTCAGTCTGTCTCTGTGACTCACCCCCACCCCTTCTATCCAGCAGCTCCAATCCCAGCTTCAGGAAGGTTCAAGTGATATGTAGTTTAAGGGCCCCCACCTCAGTCTCTTTGTCTCTGTGACTCACCCCCCTTCTATCCAGCAGCTCAAATCCCAGCTTCAGGAAGGTTCAAGTGATATGGAGGTGAAGGGCCCCCACCTCAGTCTCTTTTTCTCTGTGACTCACCCCCCTTCTATCCAGCAGCTCCAACCCCAGCTTCAGGAAGGTTCAAGTGATATGGAGTTTAAGGGCCCCCACCTCAGTCTCTTTGTCTCTGTGACTCACCCCCCTTCTATCCAGCAGCTCCAATCCCAGCTTCAGAAAGGTTCAAGTGATATGGAGTTTAAGGGC
The DNA here is from genome assembly GCF_964273705.1 of Natrix helvetica. Lineage (NCBI taxonomy): Eukaryota > Metazoa > Chordata > Lepidosauria > Squamata > Natricidae > Natrix > Natrix helvetica. The sequence goes on along the minus strand of NC_138555.1, from coordinate 54,338,729 downwards.
CCCCACCTCAGTCTGTCTCTGTGACTCACCCCCCTTCTATCCAGCAGCTCCAATCCCAGCTTCAGAAAGGTTCAAATGATATGGAGTTTAAGGACGCCACCTCAGTCTCTTTGTCTCTGTGACTCACCCCCCCTTCTATCCAGAAGCTCCAATCCCAGCTTCAGGAAGATTCAAGTGATATGGAGTTTAAGGCCCCCCACCTCAGTCTGTCTCTGTGACTCACCCCCCCCTTCTATCCAGCAGCTCCAATCCCAGCTTCAGGAAGGTTCAAGTGATATGGAGTTTAAGGGCCCCCACCTCAGTCTGTCTCTGTGACTCACCCCCCCTTCTATCCAGCAGCTCCAATCCCAGCTTCAGGAAGGTTCAAGTGATATGGAGTTTAAGGGCCCCCACCTCAGTCTCTTTGTCTCTGTGACTCACCCCCCCTTCTATCCAGCAGCTCCAATCCCAGCTTCAGGAAGGTTCAAGTGATATGGAGTTTAAGGGCCCCCACCTCAGTCTCTTTGTCTCTGTGACTCACCCCCCTTCTATACAGCAGCTCCAATCCCGGCTTCAGGAAGGTTCAAGTGATATGGAGGTGAAGGGCCCCCACCTCAGTCTCTTTGTCTCTGTGACTCACCCCCCCTTCTATCCAGCAGCTCCAATCCCAGCTTCAGGAAGGTTCAAGTGATATGGAGTTTAAGGGCCCCCACCTAAGTTTCTTTGTCTCCGTGACTCACCCCCACTTCTATCCAGCAGCTCCAATCCCAGCTTCAGGAAGGTTCAAGTGATATGGAGTTTAAGGGCCCCCACCTCAGTCTGTCTCTGTGACTCACCCCCCCTTCTATCCAGCAGCTCCAATCCCAGCTTCAGGAAGGTTCAAGTGATATGGAGTTTAAGGGCCCCCACCTCAGTCTGTCTCTGTGACTCAACCCCCCCCTTCTATCCAGCAGCTCCAATCCCAGCTTCAGAAAGGTTCAAATGATATGGAGTTTAAGGCCCCCACCTCAGTCTCTTTGTCTCTGTGACTCACCCCCCCTTCTATCCAGCAGCTCCAATCCCAGCTTCAGGAAGGTTCAAGTGATATGGAGTTTAAGGGCCCCCACCTCAGTCTGTCTCTGTGACTCACCCTCCTTCTATCCAGCAGCTCCAATCCCAGCTTCAGAAAGTTTCAAGTGATATGGAGTTTAAGGACCCCACCTCAGTCTCTTTGTCTCTGTGACTCACCCCCCTTCTATCCAGCAGCTCCAATCCCAGCTTCAGGAAGGTTCAAGTGATATGGAGTTTAAGGGCCCCCACCTAAGTTTCTTTGTCTCCGTGACTCACCCCCCCTTCTATCCAGCAGCTCCAATCCCAGCTTCAGGAAGGTTCAAATGATATGGAGTTTAAGGACGCCACCTCAGTCTCTTTGTCTCTGTGACTCACCCCCCCTTCTATCCAGAAGCTCCAATCCCAGCTTCAGGAAGATTCAAGTGATATGGAGTTTAAGGCCCCCCACCTCAGTCTGTCTCTGTGACTCACCCCCCCTTCTATCCAGCAGCTCCAATCCCAGCTTCAGGAAGGTTCAAGTGATATGGAGTTTAAGGGCCCCCACCTCAGTCTGTCTCTGTGACTCACCCCCCCTTCTATCCAGCAGCTCCAATCCCAGCTTCAGGAAGGTTCAAGTGATATGGAGTTTAAGGGCCCCCACCTCAGTCTCTTTGTCTCTGTGACTCACCCCCCTTCTATACAGCAGCTCCAATCCCGGCTTCAGGAAGGTTCAAGTGATATGGAGGTGAAGGGCCCCCACCTCAGTCTCTTTGTCTCTGTGACTCACCCCCCCTTCTATCCAGCAGCTCCAATCCCAGCTTCAGGAAGGTTCAAGTGATATGGAGTTTAAGGGCCCCCACCTAAGTTTCTTTGTCTCCGTGACTCACCCCCACTTCTATCCAGCAGCTCCAATCCCAGCTTCAGGAAGGTTCAAGTGATATGGAGTTTAAGGGCCCCCACCTCAGTCTGTCTCTGTGACTCACCCCCCCTTCTATCCAGCAGCTCCAATCCCAGCTTCAGGAAGGTTCAAGTGATATGGAGTTTAAGGGCCCCCACCTCAGTCTGTCTCTGTGACTCAACCCCCCCCTTCTATCCAGCAGCTCCAATCCCAGCTTCAGAAAGGTTCAAATGATATGGAGTTTAAGGCCCCCACCTCAGTCTCTTTGTCTCTGTGACTCACCCCCCCTTCTATCCAGCAGCTCCAATCCCAGCTTCAGGAAGGTTCAAGTGATATGGAGTTTAAGGGCCCCCACCTCAGTCTGTCTCTGTGACTCACCCTCCTTCTATCCAGCAGCTCCAATCCCAGCTTCAGAAAGTTTCAAGTGATATGGAGTTTAAGGACCCCACCTCAGTCTCTTTGTCTCTGTGACTCACCCCCCTTCTATCCAGCAGCTCCAATCCCAGCTTCAGGAAGGTTCAAGTGATATGGAGTTTAAGGGCCCCCACCTAAGTTTCTTTGTCTCCGTGACTCACCCCCACTTCTATCCAGCAGCTCCAATCCCAGCTTCAGGAAGGTTCAAGTGATATGGAGTTTAAGGGCCCCCACCTCAGTCTGTCTCTGTGACTCACCCCCCCTTCTATCCAGCAGCTCCAATCCCAGCTTCAGGAAGGTTCAAGTGATATGGAGTTTAAGGGCCCCCACCTCAGTCTGTCTCTGTGACTCAACCCCCCCCTTCTATCCAGCAGCTCCAATCCCAGCTTCAGAAAGGTTCAAATGATATGGAGTTTAAGGCCCCCACCTCAGTCTCTTTGTCTCTGTGACTCACCCCCCCTTCTATCCAGCAGCTCCAATCCCAGCTTCAGGAAGGTTCAAGTGATATGGAGTTTAAGGGCCCCCACCTCAGTCTGTCTCTGTGACTCACCCTCCTTCTATCCAGCAGCTCCAATCCCAGCTTCAGAAAGTTTCAAGTGATATGGAGTTTAAGGACCCCACCTCAGTCTCTTTGTCTCTGTGACTCACCCCCCTTCTATCCAGCAGCTCCAATCCCAGCTTCAGGAAGGTTCAAGTGATATGGAGTTTAAGGGCCCCCACCTCAGTCTGTCTCTGTGACTCACCCCCCCTTCTATCCAGCAGCTCCAATCCCAGCTTCAGGAAGGTTCAAGTGATATGGAGTTTAAGGGCCCCCACCTAAGTTTCTTTGTCTCCGTGACTCACCCCCACTTCTATCCAGCAGCTCCAATCCCAGCTTCAGGAAGGTTCAAGTGATATGGAGTTTAAGGGCCCCCACCTCAGTCTGTCTCTGTGACTCAACCCCCCCCTTCTATCCAGCAGCTCCAATCCCAGCTTCAGGAAGGTTCAAGTGATATGGAGTTTAAGGGCCCCCACCTCAGTCTGTCTCTGTGACTCACCCCCCCTTCTATCCAGCAGCTCCAATCCCAGCTTCAGGAAGGTTCAAGTGATATGGAGTTTAAGGGCCCCCACCTCAGTCTCTTTGTCTCTGTGACTCACCCCCCTTCTATCCAGCAGCTCCAATCCCAGCTTCAGGAAGGTTCAAGTGATATGGAGTTTAAGGGCCCCCACCTCAGTCTGTCTCTGTGACTCAACCCCCCCCCCCCTTCTATCCAGCAGCTCCAATCCCAGCTTCAGGAAGGTTCAAGTGATATGGAGTTTAAGGGCCCCCACCTCAGTCTGTGTCTGTGACTCACCCCCCCTTCTATCCAGCAGCTCCAATCCCAGCTTCAGGAAGGTTCAAGTGATATGGAGTTTAAGGGCCCCCACCTAAGTTTCTTTGTCTCTGTGACTCACCCCCACTTCTATCCAGCAGCTCCAATCCCAGCTTCAGGAAGGTTCAAGTGATATGGAGTTTAAGGGCCCCCACCTCAGTCTGTCTCTGTGACTCAACCCCCCCTTCTATCCAGCAGCTCCAATCCCAGCTTCAGAAAGGTTCAAATGATATGGAGTTTAAGGCCCCCACCTCAGTCTCTTTGTCTCTGTGACTCACCCCCCCTTCTATCCAGCAGCTCCAATCCCAGCTTCAGGAAGGTTCAAGTGATATGGAGTTTAAGGGCCCCCACCTCAGTCTGTCTCTGTGACTCACCCTCCTTCTATCCAGCAGCTCCAATCCCAGCTTCAGAAAGTTTCAAGTGATATGGAGTTTAAGGACCCCACCTCAGTCTCTTTGTCTCTGTGACTCACCCCCCTTCTATCCAGCAGCTCCAATCCCAGCTTCAGGAAGGTTCAAGTGATATGGAGTTTAAGGGCCCCCACCTCAGTCTGTCTCTGTGACTCACCCCCCCTTCTATCCAGCAGCTCCAATCCCAGCTTCAGGAAGGTTCAAGTGATATGGAGTTTAAGGGCCCCCACCTAAGTTTCTTTGTCTCCGTGACTCACCCCCACTTCTATCCAGCAGCTCCAATCCCAGCTTCAGGAAGGTTCAAGTGATATGGAGTTTAAGGGCCCCCACCTCAGTCTGTCTCTGTGACTCAACCCCCCCTTCTATCCAGCAGCTCCAATCCCAGCTTCAGGAAGGTTCAAGTGATATGGAGTTTAAGGGCCCCCACCTCAGTCTGTCTCTGTGACTCACCCCCCCCTTCTATCCAGCAGCTCCAATCCCAGCTTCAGGAAGGTTCAAGTGATATGGAGTTTAAGGGCCCCCACCTCAGTCTCTTTGTCTCTGTGACTCACCCCCCTTCTATCCAGCAGCTCCAATCCCAGCTTCAGGAAGGTTCAAGTGATATGGAGTTTAAGGGCCCCCACCTCAGTCTGTCTCTGTGACTCAACCCCCCCCCCTTCTATCCAGCAGCTCCAATCCCAGCTTCAGGAAGGTTCAAGTGATATGGAGTTTAAGGGCCCCCACCTCAGTCTCTTTGTCTCTGTGACTAACCCCCCTTCTATCCAGCAGCTCCAATCCCAGCTTCAGGAAGGTTCAAGTGATATGGAGGTGAAGGCCCCCCACCTCAGTCTCTTTGTCTCTGTGACTCACCCCCCCTTCTATCCAGCAGCTCCAATCCCAGCTTCAGGAAGGTTCAAGTGATATGGAGTTTAAGGGCCCCCACCTAAGTTTCTTTGTCTCCGTGACTCACCCCCACTTCTATCCAGCAGCTCCAATCCCAGCTTCAGGAAGGTTCAAGTGATATGGAGTTTAAGGGCCCCCACCTCAGTCTGTCTCTGTGACTCAACCCCCCCTTCTATCCAGCAGCTCCAATCCCAGCTTCAGGAAGGTTCAAGTGATATGGAGTTTAAGGGCACCCACCTCAGTCTCTTTGTCTCTGTGACTCACCACCCTTCTATCCAGCAGCTCCAATGCCAGCTTCAGGAAGGTTCAAGTTATATGGAGTTTAAGGGCCCCCACCTAAGTCTGTCTCTGTGACTCACCCCCCCTTCTATCCTGCAGCTCCAATACCAGCTTCAGGAAGGTTCAAGTGATATGGAGTTTAAGGGCCCCCACCTCAGTCTCTTTGTCTCTGTGACTCACCCCCCTTCTATCCAGCAGCTCCAATCCCAGCTTCAGGAAGGTTCAAGTGATATGGAGTTTAAGGGCCCCCACCTCAGTCTGTCTCTGTGACTCACCCCCCCTTCTATCCAGCAGCTCCAATCCCAGCTTCAGGAAGGTTCAAGTGATATGGAGTTTAAGGGCCCCCACCTCAGTCTCTTTGTCTCTGTGACTCACCCCCCTTCTATCCAGCAGCTCCAATCCCAGCTTCAGAAAGGTTCAAGTGATATGGAGTTTAAGGGCCCCCACCTCAGTCTGTCTCTGCGACTCACCCCCCTTCTATCCAGCAGCTCCAATCCCAGCTTCAGAAAGTTTCAAGTGATATGGAGTTTAAGGACCCCACCTCAGTCTCTTTGTCTCTGTGACTCACCCCCCTTCTATCCAGCAGCTCCAATCCCAGCTTCAGGAAGGTTCAAGTGATATGGAGTTTAAGGGCCCCCACCTCAGTCTGTCTCTGTGACTCACCCCCCCTTCTATCCAGCAGCTCCAATCCCAGCTTCAGGAAGGTTCAAGTGATATGGAGTTTAAGGGCCCCCACCTAAGTTTCTTTGTCTCCGTGACTCACCCCCACTTCTATCCAGCAGCTCCAATCCCAGCTTCAGGAAGGTTCAAGTGATATGGAGTTTAAGGGCCCCCACCTCAGTCTGTCTCTGTGACTCAACCCCCCCCCTTCTATCCAGCAGCTCCAATCCCAGCTTCAGAAAGGTTCAAATGATATGGAGTTTAAGGCCCGCACCTCAGTCTCTTTGTCTCTGTGACTCACCCCCCCTTCTATCCAGCAGCTCCAATCCCAGCTTCAGGAAGGTTCAAGTGATATGGAGTTTAAGGGCCCCCACCTCAGTCTGTCTCTGTGACTCACCCTCCTTCTATCCAGCAGCTCCAATCCCAGCTTCAGGAAGGTTCAAGTGATATGGAGTTTAAGGGCCCCCACCTAAGTTTCTTTGTCTCTGTGACTCACCCCCACTTCTATCCAGCAGCTCCAATCCCAGCTTCAGGAAGGTTCAAGTGATATGGAGTTTAAGGGCCCCCACCTCAGTCTGTCTCTGTGACTCAACCCCCCCCTTCTATCCAGCAGCTCCAATCCCAGCTTCAGGAAGGTTCAAGTGATATGGAGTTTAAGGGCCCCCACCTCAGTCTCTTTGTCTCTGTGACTCACCCCCCTTCTATCCAGCAGCTCCAATCCCAGCTTCAGGAAGGTTCAAGTGATATGGAGTTTAAGGGCCCCCACCTCAGTCTCTTTGTCTCTGTGACTCACCCCCCTTCTATCCAGCAGCTCCAATCCCAGCTTCAGGAAGGTTCAAGTGATATGGAGTTTAAGGGCCCCCACCTCAGTCTCTTTGTCTCTGTGACTCACCCCCCTTCTATCCAGCAGCTCCAATCCCAGCTTCAGGAAGGTTCAAGTGATATGGAGTTTAAGGGCCCCCACCTCAGTCTGTCTCTGTGACTCACCCCCCCTTCTATCCAGCAGCTCCAATCCCAGCTTCAGGAAGGTTCAAGTGATATGGAGTTTAAGGACCCCCACCTCAGTCTGTCTCTGTGACTCACCCCCCCTTCTATCCAGCAGCTCCAATCCCAGCTTCAGGAAGGTTCAAGTGATATGGAGTTTAAGGGCCCCCACCTCAGTCTCTTTGTCTCTATGACTCACCCCCCCTTCTATCCAGCAGCTCCAATCCCAGCTTCAGAAAGGTTCAAGTGATATGGAGTTTAAGGGCCCCCACCTCAGTCTGTCTCTGTGACTCACCCCCCCTTCTATCCAGCAGCTCCAATCCCAGCTTCAGGAAGGTTCAAGTGATATGGAGTTTAAGGGCCCCCACCTCAGTCTCTTTGTCTCTGTGACTCACCCCCCCTTCTATCCAGCAGCTCCAATCCCAGCTTCAGGAAGGTTCAAGTGATATGGAGTTTAAGGGCCCCCACCTCAGTCTCTTTGTCTCTGTGACTCACCCCCCTTCTATACAGCAGCTCCAATCCCAGCTTCAGGAAGGTTCAAGTGATATGGAGGTGAAGGGCCCCCACCTCAGTCTCTTTGTCTCTGTGACTCACCCCCCCTTCTATCCAGCAGCTCCAATCCCAGCTTCAGGAAGGTTCAAGTGATATGGAGTTTAAGGGCCCCCACCTAAGTTTCTTTGTCTCCGTGACTCACCCCCACTTCTATCCAGCAGCTCCAATCCCAGCTTCAGGAAGGTTCAAGTGATATGGAGTTTAAGGGCCCCCACCTCAGTCTGTCTCTGTGACTCACCCCCCCTTCTATCCAGCAGCTCCAATCCCAGCTTCAGGAAGGTTCAAGTGATATGGAGTTTAAGGGCCCCCACCTCAGTCTCTTTGTCTCTGTGACTCACCCCCCTTCTATCCAGCAGCTCCAATCCCAGCTTCAGAAAGGTTCAAATGATATGGAGTTTAAGGACGCCACCTCAGTCTCTTTGTCTCTGTGACTCACCCCCCCTTCTATCCAGCAGCTCCAATCCCAGCTTCAGGAAGGTTCAAGTGATATGGAGTTTAAGGGCCCCCACCTCAGTCTGTCTCTGTGACTCACCCCCCCTTCTATCCAGTAGCTCCAATCCCAGCTTCAGGAAGGTTCAAGTGATATGGAGTTTAAGGGCCCCCACCTCAGTCTGTGTCTGTGACTCACCCCCCCTTCTATCCAGCAGCTCCAATCCCAGCTTCAGGAAGGTTCAAGTGATATGGAGTTTAAGGGCCCCCACCTAAGTTTCTTTGTCTCTGTGACTCACCCCCACTTCTATCCAGCAGCTCCAATCCCAGCTTCAGGAAGGTTCAAGTGATATGGAGTTTAAGGGCCCCCACCTCAGTCTGTCTCTGTGACTCAACCCCCCCCCTTCTATCCAGCAGCTCCAATCCCAGCTTCAGAAAGGTTCAAATGATATGGAGTTTAAGGCCCCCACCTCAGTCTCTTTGTCTCTGTGACTCACCCCCCCTTCTATCCAGCAGCTCCAATCCCAGCTTCAGGAAGGTTCAAGTGATATGGAGTTTAAGGGCCCCCACCTCAGTCTGTCTCTGTGACTCACCCTCCTTCTATCCAGCAGCTCCAATCCCAGCTTCAGAAAGTTTCAAGTGATATGGAGTTTAAGGACCCCACCTCAGTCTCTTTGTCTCTGTGACTCACCCCCCTTCTATCCAGCAGCTCCAATCCCAGCTTCAGGAAGGTTCAAGTGATATGGAGTTTAAGGGCCCCCACCTCAGTCTGTCTCTGTGACTCACCCCCCCTTCTATCCAGCAGCTCCAATCCCAGCTTCAGGAAGGTTCAAGTGATATGGAGTTTAAGGGCCCCCACCTAAGTTTCTTTGTCTCCGTGACTCACCCCCACTTCTATCCAGCAGCTCCAATCCCAGCTTCAGGAAGGTTCAAGTGATATGGAGTTTAAGGGCCCCCACCTCAGTCTGTCTCTGTGACTCAACCCCCCCCTTCTATCCAGCAGCTCCAATCCCAGCTTCAGGAAGGTTCAAGTGATATGGAGTTTAAGGGCCCCCACCTCAGTCTGTCTCTGTGACTCACCCCCCCCCCCTTCTATCCAGCAGCTCCAATCCCAGCTTCAGGAAGGTTCAAGTGATATGGAGTTTAAGGGCCCCCACCTCAGTCTCTTTGTCTCTGTGACTCACCCCCCTTCTATCCAGCAGCTCCAATCCCAGCTTCAGGAAGGTTCAAGTGATATGGAGTTTAAGGGCCCCCACCTCAGTCTGTCTCTGTGACTCAACCCCCCCCCTTCTATCCAGCAGCTCCAATCCCAGCTTCAGGAAGGTTCAAGTGATATGGAGTTTAAGGGCCCCCACCTCAGTCTCTTTGTCTCTGTGACTAACCCCCCTTCTATCCAGCAGCTCCAATCCCAGCTTCAGGAAGGTTCAAGTGATATGGAGTTTAAGGGCCCCCACCTCAGTCTGTCTCTGTGACTCACCCCCCCCTTCTATCCAGCAGCTCCAATCCCAGCTTCAGGAAGGTTCAAGTGATATGGAGTTTAAGGGCCCCCACCTCAGTCTCTTTGTCTCTGTGACTCAACCCCCTTCTATCCAGCAGCTCCAATCCCAGCTTCAGGAAGGTTCAAGTGATATGGAGTTTAAGGGCCCCCACCTCAGTCTGTCTCTGTGACTCAACCCCCCCCCCCTTCTATCCAGCAGCTCCAATCCCAGCTTCAGGAAGGTTCAAGTGATATGGAGTTTAAGGGCCCCCACCTCAGTCTCTTTGTCTCTGTGACTCACCCCCCTTCTATCCAGCAGCTCCAATCCCAGCTTCAGGAAGGTTCAAGTGATATGGAGGTGAAGGCCCCCCACCTCAGTCTCTTTGTCTCTGTGACTCACCCCCCCTTCTATCCAGCAGCTCCAATCCCAGCTTCAGGAAGGTTCAAGTGATATGGAGTTTAAGGGCCCCCACCTAAGTTTCTTTGTCTCCGTGACTCACCCCCACTTCTATCCAGCAGCTCCAATCCCAGCTTCAGGAAGGTTCAAGTGATATGGAGTTTAAGGGCCCCCACCTCAGTCTGTCTCTGTGACTCAACCCCCCCTTCTATCCAGCAGCTCCAATCCCAGCTTCAGGAAGGTTCAAGTGATATGGAGTTTAAGGGCCCCCACCTCAGTCTCTTTGTCTCTGTGACTCACCACCCTTCTATCCAGCAGCTCCAATGCCAGCTTCAGGAAGGTTCAAGTTATATGGAGTTTAAGGGCCCCCACCTAAGTCTGTCTCTGTGACTCACCCCCCCTTCTATCCTGCAGCTCCAATACCAGCTTCAGGAAGGTTCAAGTGATATGGAGTTTAAGGGCCCTCACCTCAGTCTCTTTGTCTCTGTGACTCACCCCCCTTCTATCCAGCAGCTCCAATCCCAGCTTCAGGAAGGTTCAAGTGATATGGAGTTTAAGGGCCCCCACCTCAGTCTGTCTCTGTGACTCACCCCCCCTTCTATCCAGCAGCTCCAATCCCAGCTTCAGGAAGGTTCAAGTGATATGGAGTTTAAGGGCCCCCACCTCAGTCTCTTTGTCTCTGTGACTCACCCCCCTTCTATCCAGCAGCTCCAATCCCAGCTTCAGAAAGGTTCAAGTGATATGGAGTTTAAGGGCCCCCACCTCAGTCTGTCTCTGCGACTCACCCCCCTTCTATCCAGCAGCTCCAATCCCAGCTTCAGAAAGTTTCAAGTGATATGGAGTTTAAGGACCCCACCTCAGTCTCTTTGTCTCTGTGACTCACCCCCCTTCTATCCAGCAGCTCCAATCCCAGCTTCAGGAAGGTTCAAGTGATATGGAGTTTAAGGGCCCCCACCTCAGTCTGTCTCTGTGACTCACCCCCCCTTCTATCCAGCAGCTCCAATCCCAGCTTCAGGAAGGTTCAAGTGATATGGAGTTTAAGGGCCCCCACCTAAGTTTCTTTGTCTCCGTGACTCACCCCCACTTCTATCCAGCAGCTCCAATCCCAGCTTCAGGAAGGTTCAAGTGATATGGAGTTTAAGGGCCCCCACCTCAGTCTGTCTCTGTGACTCAACCCCCCCCTTCTATCCAGCAGCTCCAATCCCAGCTTCAGAAAGGTTCAAATGATATGGAGTTTAAGGCCCGCACCTCAGTCTCTTTGTCTCTGTGACTCACCCCCCCTTCTATCCAGCAGCTCCAATCCCAGCTTCAGGAAGGTTCAAGTGATATGGAGTTTAAGGGCCCCCACCTCAGTCTGTCTCTGTGACTCACCCTCCTTCTATCCAGCAGCTCCAATCCCAGCTTCAGGAAGGTTCAAGTGATATGGAGTTTAAGGGCCCCCACCTAAGTTTCTTTGTCTCTGTGACTCACCCCCACTTCTATCCAGCAGCTCCAATCCCAGCTTCAGGAAGGTTCAAGTGATATGGAGTTTAAGGGCCCCCACCTCAGTCTGTCTCTGTGACTCAACCCCCCCCTTCTATCCAGCAGCTCCAATCCCAGCTTCAGGAAGGTTCAAGTGATATGGAGTTTAAGGGCCCCCACCTCAGTCTCTTTGTCTCTGTGACTCACCCCCCTTCTATCCAGCAGCTCCAATCCCAGCTTCAGGAAGGTTCAAGTGATATGGAGTTTAAGGGCCCCCACCTCAGTCTGTCTCTGTGACTCAACCCCCCCCCTTCTATCCAGCAGCTCCAATCCCAGCTTCAGGAAGGTTCAAGTGATATGGAGTTTAAGGGCCCCCACCTCAGTCTCTTTGTCTCTATGACTCACCCCTCCTTCTATCCAGCAGCTCCAATCCCAGCTTCAGAAAGGTTCAAGTGATATGGAGTTTAAGGGCCCCCACCTCAGTCTGTCTCTGTGACTCACCCCCCCTTCTATCCAGCAGCTCCAATCCCAGCTTCAGGAAGGTTCAAGTGATATGGAGTTTAAGGGCCCCCACCTCAGTCTCTTTGTCTCTGTGACTCACCCCCCCTTCTATCCAGCAGCTCCAATCCCAGCTTCAGGAAGGTTCAAGTGATATGGAGTTTAAGGGCCCCCACCTCAGTCTCTTTGTCTCTGTGACTCACCCCCCTTCTATACAGCAGCTCCAATCCCAGCTTCAGGAAGGTTCAAGTGATATGGAGGTGAAGGGCCCCCACCTCAGTCTCTTTGTCTCTGTGACTCACCCCCCCTTCTATCCAGCAGCTCCAATCCCAGCTTCAGGAAGGTTCAAGTGATATGGAGTTTAAGGGCCCCCACCTAAGTTTCTTTGTCTCCGTGACTCACCCCCACTTCTATCCAGCAGCTCCAATCCCAGCTTCAGGAAGGTTCAAGTGATATGGAGTTTAAGGGCCCCCACCTCAGTCTGTCTCTGTGACTCACCCCCCTTCTATCCAGCAGCTCCAATCCCAGCTTCAGGAAGGTTCAAGTGATATGGAGTTTAAGGGCCCCCACCTCAGTCTCTTTGTCTCTGTGACTCACCCCCCTTCTATCCAGCAGCTCCAATCCCAGCTTCAGGAAGGTTCAAGTGATATGGAGTTTAAGGGCCCCCACCTCAGTCTGTCTCTGTGACTCACCCCCCTTCTATCCAGCAGCTCCAATCCCAGCTTCAGAAAGGTTCAAATGATATGGAGTTTAAGGCCCCCACCTCAGTCTCTTTGTCTCTGTGACACACACCCCCCCTTCTATCCAGCAGCTCCAATCCCAGCTTCAGGAAGGTTCAAGTGATATGGAGTTTAAGGGCCCCCACCTCAGTCTGTCTCTGTGACTCACCCCCCTTCTATCCAGCAGCTCCAATCCCAGCTTCAGAAAGGTTCAAGTGATATGGAGTTTAAGGACCCCACCTCAGTCTCTTTGTCTTTGTGACTCACCCCCCTTCTATCCAGCAGCTCCAATCCCAGCATCAGGAAGGTTCAAGTGATATGGAGTTTAAGGGCCCCCACCTCAGTCTGTCTCTGTGACTCACCCCCCCCTTCTATCCAGCAGCTCCAATCCCAGCTTCAGGAAGGTTCAAGTGATATGGAGTTTAAGGGCCCCCACCTAAATTTCTTTGTCTCCGTGACTCACCCCCACTTCTATCCAGCAGCTCCAATCCCAGCTTCAGGAAGGTTCAAGTGATATGGAGTTTAAGGGCCCCCACCTCAGTGTGTCTCTGTGACTCAACCCCCCCCTTCTATCCAGCAGCTCCAATCCCAGCTTCAGGAAGGTTCAAGTGATATGGAGTTTAAGGGCCCCCACCTCAGTCTCTTTGTCTCTGTGACTCACCCCCCTTCTATCCAGCAGCTCCAATCCCAGCTTCAGGAAGGTTCAAGTGATATGGAGTTTAAGGGCCCCCACCTCAGTCTGTCTCTGTGACTCACCCCCCCTTCTATCCAGCAGCTCCAATCCCAGCTTCAGGAAGGTTCAAGTGATATGGAGTTTAAGGGCCCCCACCTCAGTCTCTTTGTCTCTGTGACTCACCCCCCCTTCTATCCAGCAGCTCCAATCCCAGCTTCAGGAAGGTTCAAGTGATATGGAGTTTAAGGGCCCCCACCTCAGTCTCTTTGTCTCTGTGACTCACCCCCCTTCTATACAGCAGCTCCAATCCCAGCTTCAGGAAGGTTCAAGTGATATGGAGGTGAAGGGCCCCCACCTCAGTCTCTTTGTCTCTGTGACTCACACCCCCTTCTATCCAGCAGCTCCAATCCCAGCTTCAGGAAGGTTCAAGTGATATGGAGTTTAAGGGCCCCCACCTAAGTTTCTTTGTCTCCGTGACTCACCCCCACTTCTATCCAGCAGCTCCAATCCCAGCTTCAGGAAGGTTCAAGTGATATGGAGTTTAAGGGCCCCCACCTCAGTCTGTCTCTGTGACTCACCCCCCCTTCTATCCAGCAGCTCCAATCCCAGCTTCAGGAAGGTTCAAGTGATATGGAGTTTAAGGGCCCCCACCTCAGTCTCTTTGTCTCTGTGACTCACCCCCCTTCTATCCAGCAGCTCCAATCCCAGCTTCAGGAAGGTTCAAGTGATATGGAGTTTAAGGGCCCCCACCTCAGTCTGTCTCTGTGACTCACCCCCATTCTATCCAGCAGCTCCAATCCCAGCTTCAGAAAGATTCAAATGATATGGAGTTTAAGGCCCCCACCTCAGTCTCTTTGTCTCTGTGACACACACCCCCCCTTCTATCCAGCAGCTCCAATCCCAGCTTCAGGAAGGTTCAAGTGATATGGAGTTTAAGGGCCCCCACCTCAGTCTGTCTCTGTGACTCACCCCCCTTCTATCCAGCAGCTCCAATCCCAGCTTCAGAAAGGTTCAAGTGATATGGAGTTTAAGGACCCCACCTCAGTCTCTTTGTCTTTGTGACTCAACCCCCTTCTATCCAGCAGCTCCAATCCCAGCATCAGGAAGGTTCAAGTGATATGGAGTTTAAGGGCCCCCACCTCAGTCTGTCTCTGTGACTCACCCCCCCCCCTTCTATCCAGCAGCTCCAATCCCAGCTTCAGGAAGGTTCAAGTGATATGGAGTTTAAGGGCCCCCACCTAAATTTCTTTGTCTCCGTGACTCACCCCCACTTCTATCCAGCAGCTCCAATCCCAGCTTCAGGAAGGTTCAAGTGATATGGAGTTTAAGGGCCCCCACCTCAGTGTGTCTCTGTGACTCAACCCCCCCCTTCTATCCAGCAGCTCCAATCCCAGCTTCAGGAAGGTTCAAGTGATATGGAGTTTAAGGGCCCCCACCTCAGTCTGTCTCTGTGACTCACCCCCCCCCCCTTCTATCCAGCAGCTCCAATCCCAGCTTCAGGAAGGTTCAAGTGATATGGAGTTTAAGGGCCCCCACCTCAGTCTCTTTGTCTCTATTACTCACCCCCCTTCTATCCAGCAGCTCCAATCCCAGCTTCAGGAAGGTTCAAGTGATATGGAGTTTAAGGGCCCCCACCTCAGTCTGTCTCTGTGACTCACCCCCCCTTCTATCCAGCAGCTCCAATCCCAGCTTCAGGAAGGTTCAAGTGATATGGAGTTTAAGGGCCCCCACCTCAGTCTCTTTGTCTCTGTGACTCACCCCCCCTTCTATCCAGCAGCTCCAATCCCAGCTTCAGGAAGGTTCAAGTGATATGGAGTTTAAGGGCCCCCACCTCAGTCTCTTTGTCTCTGTGACTCACCCCCCTTCTATCCAGCAGCTCCAATCCCAGCTTCAGGAAGGTTCAAGTGATATGGAGGTGAAGGGCCCCCACCTCAGTCTCTTTGTCTCTGTGACTCACCCCCCCTTCTATCCAGCAGCTCCAATCCCAGCTTCAGGAAGGTTCAAGTGATATGGAGGTGAAGGGCCCCCACCTCAGTCTCTTTGTCTCTGTGACTCACCCCCCCTTCTATCCAGCAGCTCCAATCCCAGCTTCAGGAAGGTTCAAGTGATATGGAGTTTAAGGGCCCCCACCTCAGTCTGTCTCTGTGACTCAACCCCCCCTTCTATCCAGCAGCTCCAATCCCAGCTTCAGGAAGGTTCAAGTGATATGGAGTTTAAGGGCCCCCACCTCAGTCTCTTTGTCTCTGTGACTCACCCTCCTTCTATCCAGCAGCTCCAATCCCAGCTTCAGGAAGGTTCAAGTGATATGGAGTTTAAGGGCCCCCACCTCAGTCTGTCTCTGTGACTCACCCCCCCCTTCTATCCTGCAGCTCCAATACCAGCTTTAGGAAGGTTCAAGTGATATGGAGTTTAAGGGCCCCCACCTCAGTCTCTTTGTCTCTGTGACTCACCCCCCTTCTATCCAGCAGCTCCAATCCCAGCTTCAGGAAGGTTCAAGTGATATGGAGTTTAAGGGCCCCCACCTCAGTCTGTCTCTGTGACTCACCCCCCCTTCTATCCTGCAGCTCCAATACCAGCTTCAGGAAGGTTCAAGTGATATGGAGTTTAAGGGCCCCCACCTCAGTCTCTTTGTCTCTGTGACTCACCCCCCTTCTATCCAGCAGCTCCAATCCCAGCTTCAGGAAGGTTCAAGTGATATGGAGGTGAAGGGCCCCCACCTCAGTCTCTTTGTCTCTGTGACTCACCCCCCCTTCTATCCAGCAGCTCCAATCCCAGCTTCAGGAAGGTTCAAGTGATATGGAGTTTAAGGGCCCCCACCTAAGTTTCTTTGTCTCCGTGACTCACCCCCACTTCTATCCAGCAGCTCCAATCCCAGCTTCAGGAAGGTTCAAGTGATATGGAGTTTAAGGGCCCCCACCTCAGTCTCTTTGTCTCTATGACTCACCCCCCCTTCTATCCAGCAGCTCCAATCCCAGCTTCAGGAAGGTTCAACTGATATGGAGTTTAAGGGCCCCCACCTCAGTCTCTTTGTCTCTGTGACTCACCCCCCTTCTATCCAGCAGCTCCAATCCCAGCTTCAGGAAGGTTCAAGTGATATGGAGTTTAAGGGCCCCCACCTCAGTCTGTCTCTGTGACTCACCCCCCCCCTTCTATCCAGCAGCTCCAATCCCAGCTTCAGGAAGGTTCAAGTGATATGGAGTTTAAGGGCCCCCACCTCAGTCTCTTTGTCTCTGTGACTCACCCCCCTTCTATCCAGCAGCTCCAATCCCAGCTTCAGAAAGGTTCAAGTGATATGGAGTTTAAGGGCCCCCACCTCAGTCTGTCTCTGTGACTCACCCCCCTTCTATCCAGCAGCTCCAATCCCAGCTTCAGAAAGGTTCAAATGATATGGAGTTTAAGGACGCCACCTCAGTCTCTTTGTCTCTGTGACTCACCCCCCCTTCTATCCAGCAGCTCCAATCCCAGCTTTAGGAAGGTTCAAGTGATATGGAGTTTAAGGCCCCCCACCTCAGTCTGTCTCTGTGACTCACCCCCCCTTCTATCCAGCAGCTCCAATCCCAGCTTCAGGAAGGTTCAAGTGATATGGAGTTTAAGGGCCCCCACCTCAGTCTGTCTCTGTGACTCACCCCCCCTTCTATCCAGCAGCTCCAATCCCAGCTTCAGGAAGGTTCAAGTGATATGGAGTTTAAGGGCCCCCACCTCAGTCTCTTTGTCTCTGTGACTCACCCCCCCTTCTATCCAGCAGCTCCAATCCCAGCTTCAGGAAGGTTCAAGTGATATGGAGTTTAAGGGCCCCCACCTCAGTCTCTTTGTCTCTGTGACTCACCCCCCTTCTATACAGCAGCTCCAATCCCGGCTTCAGGAAGGTTCAAGTGATATGGAGGTGAAGGGCCCCCACCTCAGTCTCTTTGTCTCTGTGACTCACCCCCCCTTCTATCCAGCAGCTCCAATCCCAGCTTCAGGAAGGTTCAAGTGATATGGAGTTTAAGGGCCCCCACCTCAGTCTCTTTGTCTCTGTGACTCACCCCCCTTCTATCCAGCAGCTCCAATCCCAGCTTCAGAAAGGTTCAAGTGATATGGAGTTTTTTTTTTTTTTTTATAAATGTTTATTTATTTTTCTTTAAAAAGACAAGACAACACATAAGGTACAAGAGCAGGGAAGTAAAAAAAAAAACACATTTTCATCAAGCATGTCGTTTGGTTACAAGTTTTTGTGCGATGGTTTTTACAATTAAGGATGCGTTCACTAATTATCCATTAAATATAGTTAAATATTTCATTGAGCATTGCATGTTCAAGTTACCATAGTATTCTTTCTTTTATGACAACCCTTATTTCTTTATCTCTACAATTATGTGCTAGGTAGCGATAGGTCTTTATAAAATTGTATCACCATTCTCTCAAAGATAAAAGTGGAGATTAAGTCAAAGAAAAAGAGAAACTCATTACTTCATATAAGACATTTCTATTTTCCATTAATCTTAAAGTTTCCAATCATCCTCAACTCCAAATTTAATTTCCCATTATTATTTGTCAATCCCTGTAGTCATTAAATATTTTAATCTATATTCACATCCATTGTTCATTACATCATCATTATTCCATTTTATATTATAAAATAGTCACCAGCCATAATCATACCTAACAATTTAAATCATCTCACTCTTATATATTAAATACATTATTATTCTTATCTCGTATAAGTAAATGGTCTATTTCATAATAAAGGCTTAATATGTATAGGAAGAGAAAAAAAAAGAAAGAAAAAAGAGAGAGATTTTTTCAAAACATTAAGTATAACTTTCTATTATTATTACATATAAGATAGGGTAAAGAAAAAGAAAAGATTCACTTCCAAGTTTTTTTATCCAACCATTGATAAAACAAGTCCCATACTTTATAAAATTGCTCATCCTCTAGTTCTCTAATTTCAAATGTAAGTTTACTCATTTCTGCACAGTTCATTATCTTCCGAACAATTTCCTCCTCTGTTGGTACTTTCTCATTTTTCCAGTATTTAGCGAATACAATTCTAGCAGCTGTTAAGACATTTATGATCAAATATTTCAAGTCTTTATTATATGTTTCTGGTATTATTCCCAATAAGAAAAGTTCTGGTTTCAAGTCTATATGTTTATGTATCATTTTCTCCAACCACATGTGTATTTTAGTCCAGTATCTCTTAGCTTCAGGACAAGTCCACCACATGTGGTAATATGTGCCCGGTGTATGTTGACATTTCCAGCATTTTTCAGACTTATTCTTCGACATTCTTGCTATTCTCGATGGGGATAAATGCCACCTATAAAACATCTTATACAAATTTTCTTTATATGCAGTTGACATTGTCATTTTATAATTTTGAGTCCACAATTTTTGCCATTTTTCTAAATCAATCCCATGTCCAAAGTTTTTTCCCCAGGCTAACATAGTTCCTTTCACTTGTTCTTCATATAATTTCACCTCTAATAAATAATCATAAAATTTTTTAATTAATTTTTCATCGTTACCTGTTAAAATTTTATCTAATTCAGTCAGTTTATCATAAAAACCCTCATTTTTTCGATCTTCATTGTATCTAGAATGTATTTGCACATATGAGTACCAATTGAGTTCAATACCTTCTTGTTTCAATTCTTGTATAGATTTAAGTTCACCCTCTGCATTCAATAATTCAGCATATCTAACTGCTTCTTCCCTTTTAAATATTATTGGATATGAAAAGGCTTCAATAGTTGATATCCAGACTGGAATTTTCAAGTAGTGCGACCTCTTAACCTTCTGCCAGTTTAATAACAGAGCCTCTCTTATAGAATGGTCTCTAAAGTAACCATGTTTTTTAGTTCCTCAGTCTGTCTCTGTGACTGAGTCTGTCTCTGTGACTCACCCCCCCCTTCTATCCAGCAGCTCCAATCCCAGCTTCAGGAAGGTTCAAGTGATATGGCGTTTAAGGGCCCCCACCTCAGTCTCTTTGTCTCTGTGACTCACCCCCCTTCTATCCAGCAGCTCCAATCCCAGCTTCAGAAAGGATCAAGTGATATGGAGTTTAAGGGCCCCCACCTCAGTCTGTCTCTGTGACTCACCCCCCTTCTATCCAGCAGCTCCAATCCCAGCTTCAGAAAGGTTCAAATGATATGGAGTTTAAGGACGCCACCTCAGTCTCTTTGTCTCTGTGACTCACCCCCCCCTTCTATCCAGCAGCTCCAATCCCAGCTTCAGGAAGGTTCAAGTGATATGGAGGTGAAGGGCCCCCACCTCAGTCTCTTTGTCTCTGTGACTCACCCCCCTTCTATCCAGCAGCTCCAATCCCAGCTTCAGGAAGGTTCAAGTGATATGGAGTTTAAGGGCCCCCACCTCAGTCTGTCTTTGTGACTCACCCCCCCCTTCTATCCAGCAGCTCCAATCCCAGCTTCAGGAAGGTTCAAGTGATATGGCGTTTAAGGGCCCCCACCTCAGTCTCTTTGTCTCTGTGACTCACCCCCCTTCTATCCAGCAGCTCCAATCCCAGCTTCAGAAAGGTTCAAGTGATATGGAGTTTAAGGGCCCCCACCTCAGTCTGTCTCTGTGACTCACCCCCCTTCTATCCAGCAGCTCCAATCCCAGCTTCAGAAAGGTTCAAATGATATGGAGTTTAAGGACGCCACCTCAGTCTCTTTGTCTCTGTGACTCACCCCCCTTCTATCCAGCAGCTCCAATCCCAGCTTCAGGAAGGTTCAAGTGATATGGAGTTTAAGGCCCCCCACCTCAGTCTGTATCTGTGACTCACCCCCCCTTCTATCCAGCAGCTCCAATCCCAGCTTCAGGAAGGTTCAAGTGATATGGAGTTTAAGGGCCCCCACCTCAGTCTCTTTGTCTCTGTGACTCACCCCCCCCTTCTATCCAGCAGCTCCAATTCCAGCTTCAGGAAGGTTCAAGTGATATGGAGTTTAAGGGCCCCCACCTCAGTCTCTTTGTCTCTGTGACTCACCCCCCTTCTATCCAGCAGCTCCAATCCCAGCTTCAGGAAGGTTCAAGTGATATGGAGGTGAAGGGCCCCCACCTCAGTCCCTTTGTCTCTGTGACTCACCCCCCCTTCTATCCAGCAGCTCCAATCCCAGCTTCAGGAAGGTTCAAGTGATATGGAGTTTAAGGGCCCCCACCTAAGTTTCTTTCTCTCCGTGACTCACCCCCACTTCTATCCAGCAGCTCCAATCCCAGCTTCAGGAAGGTTCAAGTGATATGGAGTTTAAGGGCCCCCACCTCAGTCTGTCTCTGTGACTCAACCCCCCCTTCTATCCAGCAGCTCCAATCCCAGCTTCAGGAAGGTTCAAGTGATATGGAGGTGAAGGGCCCCCACCTCAGTGTCTTTGTCTCTGTGACTCACCCCCCCTTCTATCCAGCAGCTCCAATCCCAGCTTCAGAAAGGTTCAAGTGATATGGAGTTTAAGGACCCCACCTCAGTCTCTTTGTCTCTGTGACACACACCCCCTTCTATCCAGCAGCTCCAATCCCAGCTTCAGGAAGATTCAAGTGATATGGAGTTTAAGGGCCCCCACCTCAGTCTCTTTGTCTCTGTGACTCACCCCCCTTCTATCCAGCAGCTCCAATCCCAGCTTCAGGAAGGTTCAAGTGATATGGAGGTGAAGGGCCCCCACCTCAGTCTCTTTGTCTCTGTGACTCACCCCCCCTTCTATCCAGCAGCTCCAATCCCAGCTTCAGGAAGGTTCAAGTGATATGGAGTTTAAGGGCCCCCACCTCAGTCTGTCTCTGTGACTCACCCCCCTTCTATCCAGCAGCTCCAATCCCAGCTTCAGAAAGGTTCAAGTGATATGGAGTTTAAGGGGCCCCACCTCAGTCTGTCTCTGTGACTCACCCCCCCTTCTATCCAGCAGCTCCAATCACAGCTTCAGGAAGGTTCAAGTGATATGGAGTTTAAGGGCCCCCACCTCAGTCTCTTTGTCTCTGTGACTCACCCCCCTTCTATCCAGCAGCTCCAATCCCAGCTTCAGGAAGGTTCAAGTGATATGGAGATGAAGGGCCCCCACCTCAGTCTCTTTGTCTCTGTGACTCACCCCCCTTCTATCCAGCAGCTCCAATCCCAGCTTCAGGAAGGTTCAAGTGATATGGAGTTTAAGGGCCCCCACCTCAGTCTGTCTCTGTGACTCACCCCCCCTTCTATCCAGCAGCTCCAATCCCAGCTTCAGAAAGGTTCAAGTGATATGGAGTTTAAGGACCCCACCTCAGTCTCTTTGTCTCTGTGACTCACCCCCCTTCTATCCAGCAGCTCCAATCCCAGCTTCAGGAAGGTTCAAGTGATATGGAGTTTAAGGGCCCCCACCTCAGTCTCTTTGTCTCTGTGACTCACCCACCTTCTATCCAGCAGCTCCAATCACAGCTTCAGGAAGGTTCAAGTGATATGGAGTTTAAGGGCCCCCACCTCAGTCTGTCTCTTTGACTCCCCCCCTTCTATCCAGCAGCTCCAATCCCAGCTTCAGAAAGGTTCAAGTGATATGGAGTTTAAGGACCCCACCTCAGTCTCTTTGTCTCTGTGACTCACCCCCCCCTTCTATCCAGCAGCTCCAATCCCAGCTTCAGGAAGGTTCAAGTGATATGGAGTTTAAGGGCCCCCAACTAAGTTTCTTTCTCTCCGTGACTCACCCCCACTTCTATCCAGCAGCTCCAATCCCAGCTTCAGGAAGGTTCAAGTGATATGGAGTTTAAGGGCCCCCACCTCAGTCTGTCTCTGTGACTCAACCCCCCCCTTCTATCCAGCAGCTCCAATCCCAGCTTCAGGAAGGTTCAAGTGATATGGAGGTGAAGGGCCCCCACCTCAGTGTCTTTGTCTCTGTGACTCACCCCCCCTTCTATCCAGCAGCTCCAATCCCAGCTTCAGAAAGGTTCAAGTGATATGGAGTTTAAGGACCCCACCTCAGTCTCTTTGTCTCTGTGACTCACCCCCCTTCTATCCAGCAGCTCCAATCCCAGCTTCAGGAAGATTCAAGTGATATGGAGTTTAAGGGCCCCCACCTCAGTCTCTTTGTCTCTGTGACTCACCCCCCTTCTATCCAGCAGCTCCAATCCCAGCTTCAGGAAGGTTCAAGTGATATGGAGGTGAAGGGCCCCCACCTCAGTCTCTTTGTCTCTGTGACTCACCCCCCCCTTCTATCCAGCAGCTCCAATCCCAGCTTCAGGAAGGTTCAAGTGATATGGAGTTTAAGGGCCCCCACCTCAGTCTGTCTCTGTGACTCACCCCCCTTCTATCCAGCAGGTCCAATCCCAGCTTCAGAAAGGTTCAAGTGATATGGAGTTTAAGGGGCCCCACCTCAGTCTGTCTCTGTGACTCACCCCCCCCCTTCTATCCAGCAGCTCCAATCACAGCTTCAGGAAGGTTCAAGTGATATGGAGTTTAAGGGCCCCCACCTCAGTCTCTTTGTCTCTGTGACTCACCCCCCTTCTATCCAGCAGCTCCAATCCCAGCTTCAGGAAGGTTCAAGTGATATGGAGATGAAGGGCCCCCACCTCAGTCTCTTTGTCTCTGTGACTCACCCCCCTTCTATCCAGCAGCTCCAATCCCAGCTTCAGGAAGGTTCAAGTGATATGGAGTTTAAGGGCCCCCACCTCAGTCTGTCTCTGTGACTCACCCCCCCTTCTATCCAGCAGCTCCAATCCCAGCTTCAGAAAGGTTCAAGTGATATGGAGTTTAAGGACCCCACCTCAGTCTCTTTGTCTCTGTGACTCACCCCCCTTCTATCCAGCAGCTCCAATCCCAGCTTCAGGAAGGTTCAAGTGATATGGAGTTTAAGGGCCCCCACCTCAGTCTCTTTGTCTCTGTGACTCACCCACCTTCTATCCAGCAGCTCCAATCCCAGCTTCAGGAAGGTTCAAGTGATATGGAGTTTAAGGGCCCCCACCTCAGTCTGTCTCTGTGACTCCCCCCCTTCTATCCAGCAGCTCCAATCCCAGCTTCAGAAAGGTTCAATTGATATGGAGTTTAAGGACCCCACCTCAGTCTCTTTGTCTCTGTGACTCACCCCCCTTCTATCCAGCAGCTCCAATCCCAGCTTCAGGCAGGTTCAAGTGATATGGAGTTTAAGGGCCCCCACCTCAGTCTGTCTCTGTGACTCAACCCCCCCCCCCTTCTATCCAGCAGCTCCAATCCCAGCTTCAGTAAGGTTCAAGTGATATGGAGTTTAAGGGGCCCCACCTCAGTCTGTCTCTGTGACTCACCCCCACCCCTTCTATCCAGCAGCTCCAATCCCAGCTTCAGGAAGGTTCAAGTGATATGTAGTTTAAGGGCCCCCACCTCAGTCTCTTTGTCTCTGTGACTCACCCCCCTTCTATCCAGCAGCTCAAATCCCAGCTTCAGGAAGGTTCAAGTGATATGGAGGTGAAGGGCCCCCACCTCAGTCTCTTTGTCTCTGTGACTCACCCCCCCTTCTATCCAGCAGTTCCAATCCCAGCTTCAGGAAGGTTCAAGTGATATGGAGTTTAAGGGCCCCCACCTCAGTCTCTTTGTCTCTGTGACTCAACCCCTTCTATCCAGCAGCTCCACTCCCAGCTTCAGGAAGGTTCAAGTGATATGGAGTTTAAGGCCCCCCACCTCAGTTTGTCTCTGTGACTCAACCCCCCTTCTATCCAGCAGCTCCAATCCCAGCTTCAGGAAGGTTCAAGTGATATGGAGTTTAAGGGCCCCCACCTCAGTCTCTTTGTCTCTGTGACTCACCCCCCTTCTATCCAGCAGCTCCAATCCCAGCTTCAGGAAGGTTCAAGTGATATGGAGTTTAAGGGCCCCCACCTCAGTCTCTTTGTCTCTGTGACTCACCCCCCTTCTATCCAGCAGCTCCACTCCCAGCTTCAGGAAGGTTCAAGTGATATGGAGTTTAATCCCCCCACCTCAGTCTGTCTCTGTGACTCAACCCCCCTTCTATCCATCAGCTCCAATCCCAGCTTCAGGAAGGTTCAAGTGATATGGAGTTTAAGGGCCCCCACCTCAGTCTCTTTGTCTCTGTGACTCACCCCCCTTCCATCCAGCAGCTCCAATCCCAGCTTCAGGAAGGTTCAAGTGATATGGAGATGAAGGGCCCCCACCTCAGTCTCTTTGTCTCTGTGACTCACCCCCCCTTCTATCCAGCAGCTCCAATCCCAGCTTCAGGAAGGTTCAAGTGATATGGAGTTTAAGGGCCCCCACCTCAGTCTCTTTGTCTCTGTGACTCACCCCCCTTCTATCCAGCAGCTCCAATCCCAGCTTCAGGAAGGTTCAAGTGATATGGAGTTTAAGGGCCCCCACCTCAGTCTGTCTCTGTGACTCACCCCCCCTTCTATCCAGCAGCTCCAATCCCAGCTTCAGGAAGGTTCAAGTGATATGGAGTTTAAGGGCCCCCACCTCAGTCTCTTTGTCTCTGTGACTAACCCCCCTTCTATCCAGCAGCTCCAATCCCAGCTTCAGGAAGGTTCAAGTGATATGGAGGTGAAGGGCCCCCACCTCAGTCTCTTTGTCTCTGTGACTCACCCCCCCTTCTATCCAGCAGCTCCAATCCCAGCTTCAGGAAGGTTCAAGTGATATGGAGTTTAAGGGCCCCCACCTAAGTTTCTTTGTCTCCGTGACTCACCCCCACTTCTATCCAGCAGCTCCAATCCCAGCTTCAGGAAGGTTCAAGTGATATGGAGTTTAAGGGCCCCCACCTCAGTCTGTCTCTGTGACTCAACCCCCCCTTCTATCCAGCAGCTCCAATCCCAGCTTCAGGAAGGTTCAAGTGATATGGAGTTTAAGGGCCCCCACCTCAGTCTCTTTGTCTCTGTGACTCACCCCCCTTCTATCCAGCAGCTCCAATCCCAGCTTCAGGAAGGTTCAAGTGATATGGAGTTTAAGGGCCCCCACCTCAGTCTGTCTCTGTGACTCACCCCCCCCCCTTCTATCCTGCAGCTCCAATACCAGCTTCAGGAAGTTTCAAGTGATATGGAGTTTAAGGGCCCCCACCTCAGTCTCTTTGTCTCTGTGACTCACCCCCCTTCTATCCAGCAGCTCCAATCCCAGCTTCAGGAAGGTTCAAGTGTTTTGGAGTTTAAGGGCCCCCACCTCAGTCTGTCTCTGTGACTCACCCCCCCCTTCTATCCAGCAGCTCCAATCCCAGCTTCAGGAAGGTTCAAGTGATATGGAGTTTAGGGGCCCCCACCTCAGTCTCTTTGTCTCTGTGACTCACCCCCCTTCTATCCAGCAGCTCCAATCCCAGCTTCAGAAAGGTTCAAGTGATATGGAGTTTAAGGGCCCCCACCTCAGTCTGTCTCTGTGACTCACCCCCCTTCTATCCAGCAGCTCCAATCCCAGCTTCAGAAAGGTTCAAATGATATGGTGTTTAAGGCCCCCACCTCAGTCTCTTTGTCTCTGTGACTCACCCCCCCTTCTATCCAGCAGCTCCAATCCCAGCTTCAGAAAGGTTCAAGTGATATGGAGTTTAAGGACCCCACCTCAGTCTCTTTGTCTCTGTGACTCACCCCCCTTCTATCCAGCAGCTCCAATCCCAGCTTCAGGAAGGTTCAAGTGATATGGAGTTTAAGGGCCCCCACCTCAGTCTGTCTCTGTGACTCACCCCCCCCTTCTATCCAGCAGATCCAATCCCAGCTTCAGGAAGGTTCAAGTGATATGGAGTTTAAGGGGCCCCACCTCAGTCTGTCTCTGTGACTCACCCCCCCCTTCTATCCAGCAGCTCCAATCACAGCTTCAGGAAGGTTCAAGTGATATGGAGTTTAAGGGCCCCCACCTCAGTCTCTTTGTCTCTGTGACTCACCCCCCTTCTATCCAGCAGCTCCAATCCCAGCTTTAGGAAGGTTCAAGTGATATGGAGATGAAGGGCCCCCACCTCAGTCTCTTTGTCTCTGTGACTCACCCCCCTTCTATCCAGGAGCTCCAATCCCAGCTTCAGGAAGGTTCAAGTGATATGGAGTTTAAGGGCCCCCACCTCAGTCTGTCTCTGTGACTCACCCCCCCTTCTATCCAGCAGCTCCAATCCCAGCTTCAGAAAGGTTCAAGTGATATGGAGTTTAAGGACCCCACCTCAGTCTCTTTGTCTCTGTGACTCACCCCCCTTCTATCCAGCAGCTCCAATCCCAGCTTCAGGAAGGTTCAAGTGATATGGAGTTTAAGGGCCCCCACCCCAGTCTCTTTGTCTCTGTGACTCACCCACCTTCTATTAAGCAGCTCCAATCCCAGCTTCAGGAAGGTTCAAGTGATATGGATTTTAAGGGCCCCCACCTCAGTCTCTTTGTCTCTGTGACTCACCCCCACCCCTTCTATCCAGCAGCTCCAATCCCAGCTTCAGGAAGGTTCAAGTGATATGGAGGTGAAGGGCCCCCACCTCAGTCCCTTTGTCTCTGTGACTCACCCCCCCTTCTATCCAGCAGCTCCAATCCCAGCTTCAGGAAGGTTCAAGTGATATGGAGTTTAAGGGCCCCCACCTAAGTTTCTTTCTCTCCGTGACTCACCCCCACTTCTATCCAGCAGCTCCAATCCCAGCTTCAGGAAGGTTCAAGTGATATGGAGTTTAAGGGCCCCCACCTCAGTCTGTCTCTGTGACTCAACCCCCCCCTTCTATCCAGCAGCTCCAATCCCAGCTTCAGGAAGGTTCAAGTGATATGGAGGTGAAGGGCCCCCACCTCAGTGTCTTTGTCTCTGTGACTCACCCCCCCTTCTATCCAGCAGCTCCAATCCCAGCTTCAGAAAGGTTCAAGTGATATGGAGTTTAAGGACCCCACCTCAGTCTCTTTGTCTCTGTGACACACACCCCCTTCTATCCAGCAGCTCCAATCCCAGCTTCAGGAAGATTCAAGTGATATGGAGTTTAAGGGCCCCCACCTCAGTCTCTTTGTCTCTGTGACTCACCCCCCTTCTATCCAGCAGCTCCAATCCCAGCTTCAGGAAGGTTCAAGTGATATGGAGGTGAAGGGCCCCCACCTCAGTCTCTTTGTCTCTGTGACTCACCCCCCCCTTCTATCCAGCAGCTCCAATCCCAGCTTCAGGAAGGTTCAAGTGATATGGAGTTTAAGGGCCCCCACCTCAGTCTGTCTCTGTGACTCACCCCCCTTCTATCCAGCAGCTCCAATCCCAGCTTCAGAAAGGTTCAAGTGATATGGAGTTTAAGGGGCCCCACCTCAGTCTGTCTCTGTGACTCACCCCCCCTTCTATCCAGCAGCTCCAATCACAGCTTCAGGAAGGTTCAAGTGATATGGAGTTTAAGGGCCCCCACCTCAGTCTCTTTGTCTCTGTGACTCACCCCCCTTCTATCCAGCAGCTCCAATCCCAGCTTCAGGAAGGTTCAAGTGATATGGAGATGAAGGGCCCCCACCTCAGTCTCTTTGTCTCTGTGACTCACCCCCCTTCTATCCAGCAGCTCCAATCCCAGCTTCAGGAAGGTTCAAGTGATATGGAGTTTAAGGGCCCCCACCTCAGTCTGTCTCTGTGACTCACCTCCCCTTCTATCCAGCAGCTCCAATCCCAGCTTCAGAAAGGTTCAAGTGATATGGAGTTTAAGGACCCCACCTCAGTCTCTTTGTCTCTGTGACTCACCCCCCTTCTATCCAGCAGCTCCAATCCCAGCTTCAGGAAGGTTCAAGTGATATGGAGTTTAAGGGCCCCCACCTCAGTCTGTCTCTTTGACTCCCCCCCTTCTATCCAGCAGCTCCAATCCCAGCTTCAGAAAGGTTCAAGTGATATGGAGTTTAAGGACCCCACCTCAGTCTCTTTGTCTCTGTGACTCACCCCCCCTTCTATCCAGCAGCTCCAATCCCAGCTTCAGGAAGGTTCAAGTGATATGGAGTTTAAGGGCCCCCAACTAAGTTTCTTTCTCTCCGTGACTCACCCCCACTTCTATCCAGCAGCTCCAATCCCAGCTTCAGGAAGGTTCAAGTGATATGGAGTTTAAGGGCCCCCACCTCAGTCTGTCTCTGTGACTCAACCCCCCCCTTCTATCCAGCAGCTCCAATCCCAGCTTCAGGAAGGTTCAAGTGATATGGAGGTGAAGGGCCCCCACCTCAGTGTCTTTGTCTCTGTGACTCACCCCCCCTTCTATCCAGCAGCTCCAATCCCAGCTTCAGAAAGGTTCAAGTGATATGGAGTTTAAGGACCCCACCTCAGTCTCTTTGTCTCTGTGACTCACCCCCCTTCTATCCAGCAGCTCCAATCCCAGCTTCAGGAAGATTCAAGTGATATGGAGTTTAAGGGCCCCCACCTCAGTCTCTTTGTCTCTGTGACTCACCCCCCTTCTATCCAGCAGCTCCAATCCCAGCTTCAGGAAGGTTCAAGTGATATGGAGGTGAAGGGCCCCCACCTCAGTCTCTTTGTCTCTGTGACTCACCCCCCCCTTCTATCCAGCAGCTCCAATCCCAGCTTCAGGAAGGTTCAAGTGATATGGAGTTTAAGGGCCCCCACCTCAGTCTGTCTCTGTGACTCACCCCCCTTCTATCCAGCAGGTCCAATCCCAGCTTCAGAAAGGTTCAAGTGATATGGAGTTTAAGGGGCCCCACCTCAGTCTGTCTCTGTGACTCACCCCCCCCCCTTCTATCCAGCAGCTCCAATCACAGCTTCAGGAAGGTTCAAGTGATATGGAGTTTAAGGGCCCCCACCTCAGTCTCTTTGTCTCTGTGACTCACCCCCCTTCTATCCAGCAGCTCCAATCCCAGCTTCAGGAAGGTTCAAGTGATATGGAGATGAAGGGCCCCCACCTCAGTCTCTTTGTCTCTGTGACTCACCCCCCTTCTATCCAGCAGCTCCAATCCCAGCTTCAGGAAGGTTCAAGTGATATGGAGTTTAAGGGCCCCCACCTCAGTCTGTCTCTGTGACTCACCCCCCCTTCTATCCAGCAGCTCCAATCCCAGCTTCAGAAAGGTTCAAGTGATATGGAGTTTAAGGACCCCACCTCAGTCTCTTTGTCTCTGTGACTCACCCCCCTTCTATCCAGCAGCTCCAATCCCAGCTTCAGGAAGGTTCAAGTGATATGGAGTTTAAGGGCCCCCACCTCAGTCTCTTTGTCTCTGTGACTCACCCACCTTCTATCCAGCAGCTCCAATCCCAGCTTCAGGAAGGTTCAAGTGATATGGAGTTTAAGGGCCCCCACCTCAGTCTGTCTCTGTGACTCCCCCCCTTCTATCCAGCAGCTCCAATCCCAGCTTCAGAAAGGTTCAATTGATATGGAGTTTAAGGACCCCACCTCAGTCTCTTTGTCTCTGTGACTCACCCCCCTTCTATCCAGCAGCTCCAATCCCAGCTTCAGGCAGGTTCAAGTGATATGGAGTTTAAGGGCCCCCACCTCAGTCTGTCTCTGTGACTCAACCCCCCCCCTTCTATCCAGCAGCTCCAATCCCAGCTTCAGTAAGGTTCAAGTGATATGGAGTTTAAGGGGCCCCACCTCAGTCTGTCTCTGTGACTCACCCCCACCCCTTCTATCCAGCAGCTCCAATCCCAGCTTCAGGAAGGTTCAAGTGATATGTAGTTTAAGGGCCCCCACCTCAGTCTCTTTGTCTCTGTGACTCACCCCCCTTCTATCCAGCAGCTCAAATCCCAGCTTCAGGAAGGTTCAAGTGATATGGAGGTGAAGGGCCCCCACCTCAGTCTCTTTGTCTCTGTGACTCACCCCCCCTTCTATCCAGCAGTTCCAATCCCAGCTTCAGGAAGGTTCAAGTGATATGGAGTTTAAGGGCCCCCACCTCAGTCTCTTTGTCTCTGTGACTCACCCCCCTTCTATCCAGCAGCTCCACTCCCAGCTTCAGGAAGGTTCAAGTGATATGGAGTTTAAGGCCCCCCACCTCAGTTTGTCTCTGTGACTCAACCCCCCTTCTATCCAGCAGCTCCAATCCCAGCTTCAGGAAGGTTCAAGTGATATGGAGTTTAAGGGCCCCCACCTCAGTCTCTTTGTCTCTGTGACTCACCCCCCTTCTATCCAGCAGCTCCAATCCCAGCTTCAGGAAGGTTCAAGTGATATGGAGTTTAAGGGCCCCCACCTCAGTCTCTTTGTCTCTGTGACTCACCCCCCTTCTATCCAGCAGCTCCACTCCCAGCTTCAGGAAGGTTCAAGTGATATGGAGTTTAATCCCCCCACCTCAGTCTGTCTCTGTGACTCAACCCCCCTTCTATCCATCAGCTCCAATCCCAGCTTCAGGAAGGTTCAAGTGATATGGAGTTTAAGGGCCCCCACCTCAGTCTCTTTGTCTCTGTGACTCACCCCCCTTCCATCCAGCAGCTCCAATCCCAGCTTCAGGAAGGTTCAAGTGATATGGAGATGAAGGGCCCCCACCTCAGTCTCTTTGTCTCTGTGACTCACCCCCCCTTCTATCCAGCAGCTCCAATCCCAGCTTCAGGAAGGTTCAAGTGATATGGAGTTTAAGGGCCCCCACCTCAGTCTCTTTGTCTCTGTGACTCACCCCCCTTCTATCCAGCAGCTCCAATCCCAGCTTCAGGAAGGTTCAAGTGATATGGAGTTTAAGGCCCCCCACCTCAGTCTGTCTCTGTGACTCACCCCCCCTTCTATCCAGCAGCTCCAATCCCAGCTTCAGGAAGGTTCAAGTGATATGGAGTTTAAGGGCCCCCACCTCAGTCTCTTTGTCTCTGTGACTAACCCCCCTTCTATCCAGCAGCTCCAATCCCAGCTTCAGGAAGGTTCAAGTGATATGGAGGTGAAGGGCCCCCACCTCAGTCTCTTTGTCTCTGTGACTCACCCCCCCTTCTATCCAGCAGCTCCAATCCCAGCTTCAGGAAGGTTCAAGTGATATGGAGTTTAAGGGCCCCCACCTAAGTTTCTTTGTCTCCGTGACTCACCCCCACTTCTATCCAGCAGCTCCAATCCCAGCTTCAGGAAGGTTCAAGTGATATGGAGTTTAAGGGCCCCCACCTCAGTCTGTCTCTGTGACTCAACCCCCCCCTTCTATCCAGCAGCTCCAATCCCAGCTTCAGGAAGGTTCAAGTGATATGGAGTTTAAGGGCCCCCACCTCAGTCTCTTTGTCTCTGTGACTCACCCCCCTTCTATCCAGCAGCTCCAATCCCAGCTTCAGGAAGGTTCAAGTGATATGGAGTTTAAGGGGCCCCACCTCAGTCTGTCTCTGTGACTCACCCCCCCCCCTTCTATCCTGCAGCTCCAATACCAGCTTCAGGAAGTTTCAAGTGATATGGAGTTTAAGGGCCCCCACCTCAGTCTCTTTGTCTCTGTGACTCACCCCCCTTCTATCCAGCAGCTCCAATCCCAGCTTCAGGAAGGTTCAAGTGTTTTGGAGTTTAAGGGCCCCCACCTCAGTCTGTCTCTGTGACTCACCCCCCCCCTTCTATCCAGCAGCTCCAATCCCAGCTTCAGGAAGGTTCAAGTGATATGGAGTTTAGGGGCCCCCACCTCAGTCTCTTTGTCTCTGTGACTCACCCCCCTTCTATCCAGCAGCTCCAATCCCAGCTTCAGAAAGGTTCAAGTGATATGGAGTTTAAGGGCCCCCACCTCAGTCTGTCTCTGTGACTCACCCCCCTTCTATCCAGCAGCTCCAATCCCAGCTTCAGAAAGGTTCAAATGATATGGTGTTTAAGGCCCCCACCTCAGTCTCTTTGTCTCTGTGACTCACCCCCCCTTCTATCCAGCAGCTCCAATCCCAGCTTCAGAAAGGTTCAAGTGATATGGAGTTTAAGGACCCCACCTCAGTCTCTTTGTCTCTGTGACTCACCCCCCTTCTATCCAGCAGCTCCAATCCCAGCTTCAGGAAGGTTCAAGTGATATGGAGTTTAAGGGCCCCCACCTCAGTCTGTCTCTGTGACTCACCCCCCCCTTCTATCCAGCAGATCCAATCCCAGCTTCAGGAAGGTTCAAGTGATATGGAGTTTAAGGGGCCCCACCTCAGTCTGTCTCTGTGACTCACCCCCCCCCCTTCTATCCAGCAGCTCCAATCACAGCTTCAGGAAGGTTCAAGTGATATGGAGTTTAAGGGCCCCCACCTCAGTCTCTTTGTCTCTGTGACTCACCCCCCTTCTATCCAGCAGCTCCAATCCCAGCTTTAGGAAGGTTCAAGTGATATGGAGATGAAGGGCCCCCACCTCAGTCTCTTTGTCTCTGTGACTCACCCCCCTTCTATCCAGGAGCTCCAATCCCAGCTTCAGGAAGGTTCAAGTGATATGGAGTTTAAGGGCCCCCACCTCAGTCTGTCTCTGTGACTCACCCCCCCTTCTATCCAGCAGCTCCAATCCCAGCTTCAGAAAGGTTCAAGTGATATGGAGTTTAAGGACCCCACCTCAGTCTCTTTGTCTCTGTGACTCACCCCCCTTCTATCCAGCAGCTCCAATCCCAGCTTCAGGAAGGTTCAAGTGATATGGAGTTTAAGGGCCCCCACCCCAGTCTCTTTGTCTCTGTGACTCACCCACCTTCTATTAAGCAGCTCCAATCCCAGCTTCAGGAAGGTTCAAGTGATATGGATTTTAAGGGCCCCCACCTCAGTCTCTTTGTCTCTGTGACTCACCCCCACCCCTTCTATCCAGCAGCTCCAATCCCAGCTTCAGGAAGGTTCAAGTGATATGGAGGTGAAGGGCCCCCACCTCAGTCCCTTTGTCTCTGTGACTCACCCCCCCTTCTATCCAGCAGCTCCAATCCCAGCTTCAGGAAGGTTCAAGTGATATGGAGTTTAAGGGCCCCCACCTAAGTTTCTTTCTCTCCGTGACTCACCCCCACTTCTATCCAGCAGCTCCAATCCCAGCTTCAGGAAGGTTCAAGTGATATGGAGTTTAAGGGCCCCCACCTCAGTCTGTCTCTGTGACTCAACCCCCCCCTTCTATCCAGCAGCTCCAATCCCAGCTTCAGGAAGGTTCAAGTGATATGGAGGTGAAGGGCCCCCACCTCAGTGTCTTTGTCTCTGTGACTCACCCCCCCTTCTATCCAGCAGCTCCAATCCCAGCTTCAGAAAGGTTCAAGTGATATGGAGTTTAAGGACCCCACCTCAGTCTCTTTGTCTCTGTGACACACACCCCCTTCTATCCAGCAGCTCCAATCCCAGCTTCAGGAAGATTCAAGTGATATGGAGTTTAAGGGCCCCCACCTCAGTCTCTTTGTCTCTGTGACTCACCCCCCTTCTATCCAGCAGCTCCAATCCCAGCTTCAGGAAGGTTCAAGTGATATGGAGGTGAAGGGCCCCCACCTCAGTCTCTTTGTCTCTGTGACTCACCCTCCCCTTCTATCCAGCAGCTCCAATCCCAGCTTCAGGAAGGTTCAAGTGATATGGAGTTTAAGGGCCCCCACCTCAGTCTGTCTCTGTGACTCACCCCCCTTCTATCCAGCAGCTCCAATCCCAGCTTCAGAAAGGTTCAAGTGATATGGAGTTTAAGGGGCCCCACCTCAGTCTGTCTCTGTGACTCACCCCCCCTTCTATCCAGCAGCTCCAATCACAGCTTCAGGAAGGTTCAAGTGATATGGAGTTTAAGGGCCCCCACCTCAGTCTCTTTGTCTCTGTGACTCACCCCCCTTCTATCCAGCAGCTCCAATCCCAGCTTCAGGAAGGTTCAAGTGATATGGAGATGAAGGGCCCCCACCTCAGTCTCTTTGTCTCTGTGACTCACCCCCCTTCTATCCAGCAGCTCCAATCCCAGCTTCAGGAAGGTTCAAGTGATATGGAGTTTAAGGGCCCCCACCTCACTCTGTCTCTGTGACTCACCCCCCCTTCTATCCAGCAGCTCCAATCCCAGCTTCAGAAAGGTTCAAGTGATATGGAGTTTAAGGACCCCACCTCAGTCTCTTTGTCTCTGTGACTCACCCCCCTTCTATCCAGCAGCTCCAATCCCAGCTTCAGGAAGGTTCAAGTGATATGGAGTTTAAGGGCCCCCACCTCAGTCTGTCTCTTTGACTCCCCCCCTTCTATCCAGCAGCTCCAATCCCAGCTTCAGAAAGGTTCAAGTGATATGGAGTTTAAGGACCCCACCTCAGTCTCTTTGTCTCTGTGACTCACCCCCCTTCTATCCAGCAGCTCCAATCCCAGCTTCAGGAAGGTTCAAGTGATATGGAGTTTAAGGGCCCCCAACTAAGTTTCTTTCTCTCCGTGACTCACCCCCACTTCTATCCAGCAGCTCCAATCCCAGCTTCAGGAAGGTTCAAGTGATATGGAGGTGAAGGGCCCCCACCTCAGTGTCTTTGTCTCTGTGACTCACCCCCCCTTCTATCCAGCAGCTCCAATCCCAGCTTCAGGAAGGTTCAAGTGATATGGAGTTTAAGGGGCCCCACCTCAGTCTGTCTCTGTGACTCACCCCCCCCTTCTATCCAGCAGCTCCAATCACAGCTTCAGGAAGGTTCAAGTGATATGGAGTTTAAGGGCCCCCACCTCAGTCTCTTTGTCTCTGTGACTCACCCCCCTTCTATCCAGCAGCTCCAATCCCAGCTTCAGGAAGGTTCAAGTGATATGGAGATGAAGGGCCCCCACCTCAGTCTCTTTGTCTCTGTGACTCACCCCCCTTCTATCCAGCAGCTCCAATCCCAGCTTCAGGAAGGTTCAAGTGATATGGAGTTTAAGGGCCCCCACCTCAGTCTGTCTCTGTGACTCACCCCCCCTTCTATCCAGCAGCTCCAATCCCAGCTTCAGAAAG
This sequence comes from Natrix helvetica, assembly GCF_964273705.1. Lineage (NCBI taxonomy): Eukaryota > Metazoa > Chordata > Lepidosauria > Squamata > Natricidae > Natrix > Natrix helvetica. Next base: position 54,304,076 of record NC_138555.1, on the reverse strand, counting down.
GTTCAAGTGATATGGAGTTTAAGGACCCCACCTCAGTCTCTTTGTCTCTGTGACTCACCCCCCTTCTATCCAGCAGCTCCAATCCCAGCTTCAGGAAGGTTCAAGTGATATGGAGTTTAAGGGCCCCCACCTCAGTCTCTTTGTCTCTGTGACTCACCCACCTTCTATCCAGCAGCTCCAATCCCAGCTTCAGGAAGGTTCAAGTGATATGGAGTTTAAGGGCCCCCACCTCAGTCTGTCTCTGTGACTCCCCCCCTTCTATCCAGCAGCTCCAATCCCAGCTTCAGGAAGGTTCAAGTGATATGTAGTTTAAGGGCCCCCACCTCAGTCTCTTTGTCTCTGTGACTCACCCCCCTTCTATCCAGCAGCTCAAATCACAGCTTCAGGAAGGTTCAAGTGATATGGAGTTTAAGGGCCCCCACCTCAGTCTGTCTCTTTGACTCCCCCCCTTCTATCCAGCAGCTCCAATCCCAGCTTCAGAAAGGTTCAAGTGATATGGAGTTTAAGGACCCCACCTCAGTCTCTTTGTCTCTGTGACTCACCCCCCCTTCTATCCAGCAGCTCCAATCCCAGCTTCAGGAAGGTTCAAGTGATATGGAGTTTAAGGGCCCCCAACTAAGTTTCTTTCTCTCCGTGACTCACCCCCACTTCTATCCAGCAGCTCCAATCCCAGCTTCAGGAAGGTTCAAGTGATATGGAGGTGAAGGGCCCCCACCTCAGTGTCTTTGTCTCTGTGACTCACCCCCCCTTCTATCCAGCAGCTCCAATCCCAGCTTCAGGAAGGTTCAAGTGATATGGAGTTTAAGGGGCCCCACCTCAGTCTGTCTCTGTGACTCACCCCCCCCCTTCTATCCAGCAGCTCCAATCCCAGCTTCAGGAAGGTTCAAGTGATATGGAGTTTAAGGGCCCCCACCTCAGTCTCTTTGTCTCTGTGACTCACCCCCCTTCTATCCAGCAGCTCCAATCCCAGCTTCAGGAAGGTTCAAGTGATATGGAGATGAAGGGCCCCCACCTCAGTCTCTTTGTCTCTGTGACTCACCCCCCTTCTATCCAGCAGCTCCAATCCCAGCTTCAGGAAGGTTCAAGTGATATGGAGTTTAAAGGCCCCCACCTCAGTCTGTCTCTGTGACTCACCCCCCCTTCTATCCAGCAGCTCCAATCCCAGCTTCAGGAAGGTTCAAGTGATATGGAGTTTAAGGGCCCCCACCTCAGTCTCTTTGTCTCTGTGACTCACCCCCCTTCTATCCAGCAGCTCCAATCCCAGCTTCAGGAAGGTTCAAGTGATATGGAGTTTAAGGGCCCCCACCTCAGTCTGTCTCTGTGACTCACCCCCCCTTCTATCCAGCAGCTCCAATCACAGCTTCAGGAAGGTTCAAGTGATATGGAGTTTAAGGGCCCCCACCTCAGTCTCTTTGTCTCTGTGACTCACCCCCCTTCTATCCAGCAGCTCCAATCCCAGCTTCAGGAAGGTTCAAGTGATATGGAGATGAAGGGCCCCCACCTCAGTCTCTTTGTCTCTGTGACTCACCCCCCTTCTATCCAGCAGCTCCAATCCCAGCTTCAGGAAGGTTCAAGTGATATGGAGGTGAAGGGCCCCCACCTCAGTGTCTTTGTCTCTGTGACTCACCCCCCCTTCTATCCAGCAGCTCCAATCCCAGCTTCAGGAAGGTTCAAGTGATATGGAGTTTAAGGGGCCCCACCTCAGTCTGTCTCTGTGACTCACCCCCCCCTTCTATCCAGCAGCTCCAATCACAGCTTCAGGAAGGTTCAAGTGATATGGAGTTTAAGGGCCCCCACCTCAGTCTCTTTGTCTCTGTGACTCACCCCCCTTCTATCCAGCAGCTCCAATCCCAGCTTCAGGAAGGTTCAAGTGATATGGAGATGAAGGGCCCCCACCTCAGTCTCTTTGTCTCTGTGACTCACCCCCCTTCTATCCAGCAGCTCCAATCCCAGCTTCAGGAAGGTTCAAGTGATATGGAGTTTAAGGGCCCCCACCTCAGTCTGTCTCTGTGACTCACCCCCCCTTCTATCCAGCAGCTCCAATCCCAGCTTCAGAAAGGTTCAAGTGATATGGAGTTTAAGGACCCCACCTCAGTCTCTTTGTCTCTGTGACTCACCCCCCTTCTATCCAGCAGCTCCAATCCCAGCTTCAGGAAGGTTCAAGTGATATGGAGTTTAAGGGCCCCCACCTCAGTCTCTTTGTCTCTGTGACTCACCCACCTTCTATCCAGCAGCTCCAATCCCAGCTTCAGGAAGGTTCAAGTGATATGGAGTTTAAGGGCCCCCACCTCAGTCTATCTCTGTGACTCCCCCCCTTCTATCCAGCAGCTCCAATCCCAGCTTCAGAAAGGTTCAATTGATATGGAGTTTAAGGACCCCACCTCAGTGTCTTTGTCTCTGTGACTCACCCCCCTTCTATCCAGCAGCTCCAATCCCAGCTTCAGGCAGGTTCAAGTGATATGGAGTTTAAGGGCCCCCACCTCAGTCTGTCTCTGTGACTCAACCCCCCCCCCCTTCTATCCAGCAGCTCCAATCCCAGCTTCAGTAAGGTTCAAGTGATATGGAGTTTAAGGGGCCCCACCTCAGTCTGTCTCTGTGACTCACCCCCATCCCTTCTATCCAGCAGCTCCAATCCCAGCTTCAGGAAGGTTCAAGTGATATGTAGTTTAAGGGCCCCCACCTCAGTCTCTTTGTCTCTGTGACTCACCCCCCTTCTATCCAGCAGCTCAAATCACAGCTTCAGGAAGGTTCAAGTGATATGGAGTTTAAGGGCCCCCACCTCAGTCTGTCTCTTTGACTCCCCCCCTTCTATCCAGCAGCTCCAATCCCAGCTTCAGAAAGGTTCAAGTGATATGGAGTTTAAGGACCCCACCTCAGTCTCTTTGTCTCTGTGACTCACCCCCCCTTCTATCCAGCAGCTCCAATCCCAGCTTCAGGAAGGTTCAAGTGATATGGAGTTTAAGGGCCCCCAACTAAGTTTCTTTCTCTCCGTGACTCACCCCCACTTCTATCCAGCAGCTCCAATCCCAGCTTCAGGAAGGTTCAAGTGATATGGAGGTGAAGGGCCCCCACCTCAGTGTCTTTGTCTCTGTGACTCACCCCCCCTTCTATCCAGCAGCTCCAATCCCAGCTTCAGGAAGGTTCAAGTGATATGGAGTTTAAGGGGCCCCACCTCAGTCTGTCTCTGTGACTCACCCCCCCCCCTTCTATCCAGCAGCTCCAATCACAGCTTCAGGAAGGTTCAAGTGATATGGAGTTTAAGGGCCCCCACCTCAGTCTCTTTGTCTCTGTGACTCACCCCCCTTCTATCCAGCAGCTCCAATCCCAGCTTCAGGAAGGTTCAAGTGATATGGAGATGAAGGGCCCCCACCTCAGTCTCTTTGTCTCTGTGACTCACCCCCCTTCTATCCAGCAGCTCCAATCCCAGCTTCAGGAAGGTTCAAGTGATATGGAGTTTAAGGGCCCCCACCTCAGTCTGTCTCTGTGACTCACCCCCCCTTCTATCCAGCAGCTCCAATCCCAGCTTCAGAAAGGTTCAAGTGATATGGAGTTTAAGGGGCCCCACCTCAGTCTGTCTCTGTGACTCACCCCCCCCCTTCTATCCTGCAGCTCCAATACCAGCTTCAGGAAGTTTCAAGTGATATGGAGTTTAAGGGCCCCCACCTCAGTCTCTTTGTCTCTGTGACTCACCCCCCTTCTATCCAGCAGCTCCAATCCCAGCTTCAGGAAGGTTCAAGTGTTTTGGAGTTTAAGGGCCCCCACCTCAGTCTGTCTCTGTGACTCACCCCCCCCTTCTATCCAGCAGCTCCAATCCCAGCTTCAGGAAGGTTCAAGTGATATGGAGTTTAGGGGCCCCCACCTCAGTCTCTTTGTCTCTGTGACTCACCCCCCTTCTATCCAGCAGCTCCAATCCCAGCTTCAGAAAGGTTCAAGTGATATGGAGTTTAAGGGCCCCCACCTCAGTCTGTCTCTGTGACTCACCCCCCTTCTATCCAGCAGCTCCAATCCCAGCTTCAGAAAGGTTCAAATGATATGGTGTTTAAGGCCCCCACCTCAGTCTCTTTGTCTCTGTGACTCACCCCCCCTTCTATCCAGCAGCTCCAATCCCAGCTTCAGAAAGGTTCAAGTGATATGGAGTTTAAGGACCCCACCTCAGTCTCTTTGTCTCTGTGACTCACCCCCCTTCTATCCAGCAGCTCCAATCCCAGCTTCAGGAAGGTTCAAGTGATATGGAGTTTAAGGGCCCCCACCTCAGTCTGTCTCTGTGACTCACCCCCCCTTCTATCCAGCAGATCCAATCCCAGCTTCAGGAAGGTTCAAGTGATATGGAGTTTAAGGGGCCCCACCTCAGTCTGTCTCTGTGACTCACCCCCCCCCCCCTTCTATCCAGCAGCTCCAATCACAGCTTCAGGAAGGTTCAAGTGATATGGAGTTTAAGGGCCCCCACCTCAGTCTCTTTGTCTCTGTGACTCACCCCCCTTCTATCCAGCAGCTCCAATCCCAGCTTTAGGAAGGTTCAAGTGATATGGAGATGAAGGGCCCCCACCTCAGTCTCTTTGTCTCTGTGACTCACCCCCCTTCTATCCAGGAGCTCCAATCCCAGCTTCAGGAAGGTTCAAGTGATATGGAGTTTAAGGGCCCCCACCTCAGTCTGTCTCTGTGACTCACCCCCCCTTCTATCCAGCAGCTCCAATCCCAGCTTCAGAAAGGTTCAAGTGATATGGAGTTTAAGGACCCCACCTCAGTCTCTTTCTCTCTGTGACTCACCCCCCTTCTATCCAGCAGCTCCAATCCCAGCTTCAGGAAGGTTCAAGTGATATGGAGTTTAAGGGCCCCCACCCCAGTCTCTTTGTCTCTGTGACTCACCCACCTTCTATTAAGCAGCTCCAATCCCAGCTTCAGGAAGGTTCAAGTGATATGGATTTTAAGGGCCCCCACCTCAGTCTCTTTGTCTCTGTGACTCACCCCCACCCCTTCTATCCAGCAGCTCCAATCCCAGCTTCAGGAAGGTTCAAGTGATATGGAGGTGAAGGGCCCCCACCTCAGTCCCTTTGTCTCTGTGACTCACCCCCCCTTCTATCCAGCAGCTCCAATCCCAGCTTCAGGAAGGTTCAAGTGATATGGAGTTTAAGGGCCCCCACCTAAGTTTCTTTCTCTCCGTGACTCACCCCCACTTCTATCCAGCAGCTCCAATCCCAGCTTCAGGAAGGTTCAAGTGATATGGAGTTTAAGGGCCCCCACCTCAGTCTGTCTCTGTGACTCAACCCCCCCCTTCTATCCAGCAGCTCCAATCCCAGCTTCAGGAAGGTTCAAGTGATATGGAGGTGAAGGGCCCCCACCTCAGTCTCTTTGTCTCTGTGACTCACCCCCCCTTCTATCCAGCAGCTCCAATCCCAGCTTCAGAAAGGTTCAAGTGATATGGAGTTTAAGGACCCCACCTCAGTCTCTTTGTCTCTGTGACTCACCCCCCTTCTATCCAGCAGCTCCAATCCCAGCTTCAGAAAGGTTCAAGTGATATGGAGTTTAAGGGGCCCCACCTCAGTCTGTCTCTGTGACTCACCCCCCCTTCTATCCAGCAGCTCCAATCACAGCTTCAGGAAGGTTCAAGTGATATGGAGTTTAAGGGCCCCCACCTCAGTCTCTTTGTCTCTGTGACTCACCCCCCTTCTATCCAGCAGCTCCAATCCAGCTTCAGGAAGGTTCAAGTGATATGGAGATGAAGGGCCCCCACCTCAGTCTCTTTGTCTCTGTGACTCACCCCCCTTCTATCCAGCAGCTCCAATCCCAGCTTCAGGAAGGTTCAAGTGATATGGAGTTTAAGGGCCCCCACCTCAGTCTGTCTCTGTGACTCACCCCCCCTTCTATCCAGCAGCTCCAATCCCAGCTTCAGAAAGGTTCAAGTGATATGGAGTTTAAGGACCCCACCTCAGTCTCTTTGTCTCTGTGACTCACCCCCCTTCTATCCAGCAGCTCCAATCCCAGCTTCAGGAAGGTTCAAGTGATATGGAGTTTAAGGGCCCCCACCTCAGTCTGTCTCTTTGACTCCCCCCCTTCTATCCAGCAGCTCCAATCCCAGCTTCAGAAAGGTTCAAGTGATATGGAGTTTAAGGACCCCACCTCAGTCTCTTTGTCTCTGTGACTCACCCCCCCTTCTATCCAGCAGCTCCAATCCCAGCTTCAGGAAGGTTCAAGTGATATGGAGTTTAAGGGCCCCCAACTAAGTTTCTTTCTCTCCGTGACTCACCCCCACTTCTATCCAGCAGCTCCAATCCCAGCTTCAGGAAGGTTCAAGTGATATGGAGTTTAAGGGCCCCCACCTCAGTCTGTCTCTGTGACTCAACCCCCCCCTTCTATCCAGCAGCTCCAATCCCAGCTTCAGGAAGGTTCAAGTGATATGGAGGTGAAGGGCCCCCACCTCAGTGTCTTTGTCTCTGTGACTCACCCCCCCTTCTATCCAGCAGCTCCAATCCCAGCTTCAGAAAGGTTCAAGTGATATGGAGTTTAAGGACCCCACCTCAGTCTCTTTGTCTCTGTGACTCACCCCCCTTCTATCCAGCAGCTCCAATCCCAGCTTCAGGAAGATTCAAGTGATATGGAGTTTAAGGGCCCCCACCTCAGTCTCTTTGTCTCTGTGACTCACCCCCCTTCTATCCAGCAGCTCCAATCCCAGCTTCAGGAAGGTTCAAGTGATATGGAGGTGAAGGGCCCCCACCTCAGTCTCTTTGTCTCTGTGACTCACCCCCCCCTTCTATCCAGCAGCTCCAATCCCAGCTTCAGGAAGGTTCAAGTGATATGGAGTTTAAGGGCCCCCACCTCAGTCTGTCTCTGTGACTCACCCCCCTTCTATCCAGCAGGTCCAATCCCAGCTTCAGAAAGGTTCAAGTGATATGGAGTTTAAGGGGCCCCACCTCAGTCTGTCTCTGTGACTCACCCCCCCCTTCTATCCAGCAGCTCCAATCACAGCTTCAGGAAGGTTCAAGTGATATGGAGTTTAAGGGCCCCCACCTCAGTCTCTTTGTCTCTGTGACTCACCCCCCTTCTATCCAGCAGCTCCAATCCCAGCTTCAGGAAGGTTCAAGTGATATGGAGATGAAGGGCCCCCACCTCAGTCTCTTTGTCTCTGTGACTCACCCCCCTTCTATCCAGCAGCTCCAATCCCAGCTTCAGGAAGGTTCAAGTGATATGGAGATGAAGGGCCCCCACCTCAGTCTCTTTGTCTCTGTGACTCACCCCCCTTCTATCCAGCAGCTCCAATCCCAGCTTCAGGAAGGTTCAAGTGATATGGAGTTTAAGGGCCCCCACCTCAGTCTGTCTCTGTGACTCACCCCCCCTTCTATCCAGCAGCTCCAATCCCAGCTTCAGAAAGGTTCAAGTGATATGGAGTTTAAGGACCCCACCTCAGTCTCTTTGTCTCTGTGACTCACCCCCCTTCTATCCAGCAGCTCCAATCCCAGCTTCAGGAAGGTTCAAGTGATATGGAGTTTAAGGGCCCCCACCTCAGTCTGTCTCTTTGACTCCCCCCCTTCTATCCAGCAGCTCCAATCCCAGCTTCAGAAAGGTTCAAGTGATATGGAGTTTAAGGACCCCACCTCAGTCTCTTTGTCTCTGTGACTCACCCCCCCTTCTATCCAGCAGCTCCAATCCCAGCTTCAGGAAGGTTCAAGTGATATGGAGTTTAAGGGCCCCCAACTAAGTTTCTTTCTCTCCGTGACTCACCCCCACTTCTATCCAGCAGCTCCAATCCCAGCTTCAGGAAGGTTCAAGTGATATGGAGTTTAAGGGCCCCCACCTCAGTCTGTCTCTGTGACTCAACCCCCCCCTTCTATCCAGCAGCTCCAATCCCAGCTTCAGGAAGGTTCAAGTGATATGGAGGTGAAGGGCCCCCACCTCAGTGTCTTTGTCTCTGTGACTCACCCCCCCTTCTATCCAGCAGCTCCAATCCCAGCTTCAGAAAGGTTCAAGTGATATGGAGTTTAAGGACCCCACCTCAGTCTCTTTGTCTCTGTGACTCACCCCCCTTCTATCCAGCAGCTCCAATCCCAGCTTCAGGAAGATTCAAGTGATATGGAGTTTAAGGGCCCCCACCTCAGTCTCTTTGTCTCTGTGACTCACCCCCCTTCTATCCAGCAGCTCCAATCCCAGCTTCAGGAAGGTTCAAGTGATATGGAGGTGAAGGGCCCCCACCTCAGTCTCTTTGTCTCTGTGACTCACCCCCCCCTTCTATCCAGCAGCTCCAATCCCAGCTTCAGGAAGGTTCAAGTGATATGGAGTTTAAGGGCCCCCACCTCAGTCTGTCTCTGTGACTCACCCCCCTTCTATCCAGCAGGTCCAATCCCAGCTTCAGAAAGGTTCAAGTGATATGGAGTTTAAGGGGCCCCACCTCAGTCTGTCTCTGTGACTCACCCCCCCCTTCTATCCAGCAGCTCCAATCACAGCTTCAGGAAGGTTCAAGTGATATGGAGTTTAAGGGCCCCCACCTCAGTCTCTTTGTCTCTGTGACTCACCCCCCTTCTATCCAGCAGCTCCAATCCCAGCTTCAGGAAGGTTCAAGTGATATGGAGATGAAGGGCCCCCACCTCAGTCTCTTTGTCTCTGTGACTCACCCCCCTTCTATCCAGCAGCTCCAATCCCAGCTTCAGGAAGGTTCAAGTGATATGGAGTTTAAGGGCCCCCACCTCAGTCTGTCTCTGTGACTCACCCCCCCTTCTATCCAGCAGCTCCAATCCCAGCTTCAGAAAGGTTCAAGTGATATGGAGTTTAAGGACCCCACCTCAGTCTCTTTGTCTCTGTGACTCACCCCCCTTCTATCCAGCAGCTCCAATCCCAGCTTCAGGAAGGTTCAAGTGATATGGAGTTTAAGGGCCCCCACCTCAGTCTCTTTGTCTCTGTGACTCACCCACCTTCTATCCAGCAGCTCCAATCCCAGCTTCAGGAAGGTTCAAGTGATATGGAGTTTAAGGGCCCCCACCTCAGTCTGTCTCTGTGACTCCCCCCCTTCTATCCAGCAGCTCCAATCCCAGCTTCAGAAAGGTTCAATTGATATGGAGTTTAAGGACCCCACCTCAGTCTCTTTGTCTCTGTGACTCACCCCCCTTCTATCCAGCAGCTCCAATCCCAGCTTCAGGCAGGTTCAAGTGATATGGAGTTTAAGGGCCCCCACCTCAGTCTGTCTCTGTGACTCAACCCCCCCCAAATCTATCCAGCAGCTCCAATCCCAGCTTCAGTAAGGTTCAAGTGATATGGAGTTTAAGGGGCCCCACCTCAGTCTGTCTCTGTGACTCACCCCCACCCCTTCTATCCAGCAGCTCCAATCCCAGCTTCAGGAAGGTTCAAGTGATATGTAGTTTAAGGGCCCCCACCTCAGTCTCTTTGTCTCTGTGACTCACCCCCCTTCTATCCAGCAGCTCAAATCCCAGCTTCAGGAAGGTTCAAGTGATATGGAGGTGAAGGGCCCCCACCTCAGTCTCTTTGTCTCTGTGACTCACCCCCCCTTCTATCCAGCAGTTCCAATCCCAGCTTCAGGAAGGTTCAAGTGATATGGAGTTTAAGGGCCCCCACCTCAGTCTCTTTGTCTCTGTGACTCACCCCCCTTCTATCCAGCAGCTCCACTCCCAGCTTCAGGAAGGTTCAAGTGATATGGAGTTTAAGGCCCCCCACCTCAGTTTGTCTCTGTGACTCAACCCCCCTTCTATCCAGCAGCTCCAATCCCAGCTTCAGGAAGGTTCAAGTGATATGGAGTTTAAGGGCCCCCACCTCAGTCTCTTTGTCTCTGTGACTCACCCCCCTTCTATCCAGCAGCTCCAATCCCAGCTTCAGGAAGGTTCAAGTGATATGGAGTTTAAGGGCCCCCACCTCAGTCTCTTTGTCTCTGTGACTCACCCCCCTTCTATCCAGCAGCTCCACTCCCAGCTTCAGGAAGGTTCAAGTGATATGGAGTTTAATCCCCCCACCTCAGTCTGTCTCTGTGACTCAACCCCCCTTCTATCCATCAGCTCCAATCCCAGCTTCAGGAAGGTTCAAGTGATATGGAGTTTAAGGGCCCCCACCTCAGTCTCTTTGTCTCTGTGACTCACCCCCCTTCCATCCAGCAGCTCCAATCCCAGCTTCAGGAAGGTTCAAGTGATATGGAGATGAAGGGCCCCCACCTCAGTCTCTTTGTCTCTGTGACTCACCCCCCCTTCTATCCATCAGCTCCTATCCCAGCTTCAGGAAGGTTCAAGTGATATGGAGTTTAAGGGCCCCCACCTCAGTCTCTTTGTCTCTGTGACTCACCCCCCTTCTATCCAGCAGCTCCAATCCCAGCTTCAGGAAGGTTCAAGTGATATGGAGTTTAAGGCCCCCCACCTCAGTCTGTCTCTGTGACTCAACCCCCCTTCTATCCAGCAGCTCCAATCCCAGCTTCAGGAAGGTTCAAGTGATATGGAGTTTAAGGGCCCCCACCTCAGTCTCTTTGTCTCTGTGACTCACCCCCCTTCTATCCAGCAGCTCCAATCCCAGCTTCAGGAAGGTTCAAGTGATATGGAGTTTAAGGGCCCCCACCTCAGTCTGTCTGTGTGACTCACCCCCCTTCTATCCAGCAGCTCCAATCCCAGCTTCAGAAAGGTTCAAATGATATGGAGTTTAAGGACGCCACCTCAGTCTCTTTGTCTCTGTGACTCACCCCCCCTTCTATCCAGCAGCTCCAATCCCAGCTTCAGGAAGGTTCAAGTGATATGGAGTTTAAGGGCCCCCACCTCAGTCTGTCTCTGTGACTCACCCCCCCTTCTATCCAGCAGCTCCAATCCCAGCTTCAGGAAGGTTCAAGTGATATGGAGTTTAAGGGCCCCCACCTCAGTCTGTCTCTGTGACTCACCCCCCCTTCTATCCAGCAGCTCCAATCCCAGCTTCAGGAAGGTTCAAGTGATATGGAGGTGAAGGGCCCCCACCTCAGTCTCTTTGTCTCTGTGACTCACCCCCCCTTCTATCCAGCAGCTCCAATCCCAGCTTCAGGAAGGTTCAAGTGATATGGAGTTTAAGGGCCCCCACCTAAGTTTCTTTGTCTCCGTGACTCACCCCCACTTCTATCCAGCAGCTCCAATCCCAGCTTCAGGAAGGTTCAAGTGATATGGAGTTTAAGGGCCCCCACCTCAGTCTGTCTCTGTGACTCAACCCCCCCCTTCTATCCAGCAGCTCCAATCCCAGCTTCAGGAAGGTTCAAGTGATATGGAGTTTAAGGGCCCCCACCTCAGTCTCTTTGTCTCTGTGACTCACCCCCCTTCTATCCAGCAGCTCCAATCCCAGCTTCAGGAAGGTTCAAGTGATATGGAGTTTAAGGGCCCCCACCTCAGTCTGTCTCTGTGACTCACCCCCCCCCCCCTTCTATCCTGCAGCTCCAATACCAGCTTCAGGAAGTTTCAAGTGATATGGAGTTTAAGGGCCCCCACCTCAGTCTCTTTGTCTCTGTGACTCACCCCCCTTCTATCCAGCAGCTCCAATCCCAGCTTCAGAAAGGTTCAAATGATATGGTGTTTAAGGCCCCCACCTCAGTCTCTTTGTCTCTGTGACTCACCCCCCCTTCTATCCAGCAGCTCCAATCCCAGCTTCAGAAAGGTTCAAGTGATATGGAGTTTAAGGACCCCACCTCAGTCTCTTTGTCTCTGTGACTCACCCCCCTTCTATCCAGCAGCTCCAATCCCAGCTTCAGGAAGGTTCAAGTGATATGGAGTTTAAGGGCCCCCACCTCAGTCTGTCTCTGTGACTCACCCCCCCCTTCTATCCAGCAGATCCAATCCCAGCTTCAGGAAGGTTCAAGTGATATGGAGTTTAAGGGGCCCCACCTCAGTCTGTCTCTGTGACTCACCCCCCCTTCTATCCAGCAGCTCCAATCACAGCTTCAGGAAGGTTCAAGTGATATGGAGTTTAAGGGCCCCCACCTCAGTCTCTTTGTCTCTGTGACTCACCCCCCTTCTATCCAGCAGCTCCAATCCCAGCTTCAGGAAGGTTCAAGTGATATGGAGATGAAGGGCCCCCACCTCAGTCTCTTTGTCTCTGTGACTCACCCCCCTTCTATCCAGCAGCTCCAATCCCAGCTTCAGGAAGGTTCAAGTGATATGGAGTTTAAGGGCCCCCACCCCAGTCTCTTTGTCTCTGTGACTCACCCACCTTCTATTAAGCAGCTCCAATCCCAGCTTCAGGAAGGTTCAAGTGATATGGATTTTAAGGGGCCCCACCTCAGTCTGTCTCTGTGACTCACCCCCACCCCTTCTATCCAGCAGCTCCAATCCCAGCTTCAGGAAGGTTCAAGTGATATGTAGTTTAAGGGCCCCCACCTCAGTCTCTTTGTCTCTGTGACTCACCCCCCTTCTATCCAGCAGCTCAAATCCCAGCTTCAGGAAGGTTCAAGTGATATGGAGGTGAAGGGCCCCCACCTCAGTCTCTTTGTCTCTGTGACTCACCCCCCCTTCTATCCAGCAGCTCCAATCCCAGCTTCAGGAAGGTTCAAGTGATATGGAGTTTAAGGGCCCCCACCTCAGTCTCTTTGTCTCTGTGACTCACCCCCCTTCTATCCAGCAGCTCCAATCCCAGCTTCAGGAAGGTTCAAGTGATATGGAGTTTAAGGGCCCCCACCTCAGTCTGTCTCTGTGACTCACCCCCCCTTCTATCCAGCAGCTCCAATCCCAGCTTCAGGAAGGTTCAAGTGATATGGAGTTTAAGGGCCCCCACCTCAGTCTGTCTCTGTGACTCACCCCCCTTCTATCCAGCAGCTCCAATCCCAGCTTCAGAAAGGTTCAAGTGATATGGAGTTTAAGGGGCCCCACCTCAGTCTGTCTCTGTGACTCACCCCCCCTTCTATCCAGCAGCTCCAATCACAGCTTCAGGAAGGTTCAAGTGATATGGAGTTTAAGGGCCCCCACCTCAGTCTCTTTGTCTCTGTGACTCACCCCCCTTCTATCCAGCAGCTCCAATCCCAGCTTCAGGAAGGTTCAAGTGTTTTGGAGTTTAAGGGCCCCCACCTCAGTCTGTCTCTGTGACTCACCCCCCCTTCTATCCAGCAGCTCCACTCCCAGCTTCAGGAAGGTTCAAGTGATATGGAGTTTAAGGCCCCCCACCTCAGTTTGTCTCTGTGACTCAACCCCCCTTCTATCCAGCAGCTCCAATCCCAGCTTCAGGAAGGTTCAAGTGATATGGAGTTTAAGGGCCCCCACCTCAGTCTCTTTGTCTCTGTGACTCACCCCCCTTCCATCCAGCAGCTCCAATCCCAGCTTCAGGAAGGTTCAAGTGATATGGAGATGAAGGGCCCCCACCTCAGTCTCTTTGTCTCTGTGACTCACCCCCCCTTCTATCCAGCAGCTCCAATCCCAGCTTCAGGAAGGTTCAAGTGATATGGAGTTTAAGGGCCCCCACCTCAGTCTGTCTCTGTGACTCACCCCCCCTTCTATCCAGCAGCTCCACTCACAGCTTCAGGAAGGTTCAAGTGATATGGAGTTTAAGGCCCCCCACCTCAGTTTGTCTCTGTGACTCAACCCCCCTTCTATCCATCAGCTCCAATCCCAGCTTCAGGAAGGTTCAAGTGATATGGAGTTTAAGGGCCCCCACCTCAGTCTCTTTGTCTCTGTGACTCACCCCCCTTCCATCCAGCAGCTCCAATCCCAGCTTCAGGAAGGTTCAAGTGATATGGAGATGAAGGGCCCCCACCTCAGTCTCTTTGTCTCTGTGACTCACCCCCCCTTCTATCCAGCAGCTCCAATCCCAGCTTCAGGAAGGTTCAAGTGATATGGAGTTTAAGGGCCCCCACCTCAGTCTCTTTGTCTCTGTGACTCACCCCCCTTCTATCCAGCAGCTCCAATCCCAGCTTCAGGAAGGTTCAAGTGATATGGAGTTTAAGGCCCCCCACCTCAGTCTGTCTCTGTGACTCAACCCCCCTTCTATCCAGCAGCTCCAATCCCAGCTTCAGGAAGGTTCAAGTGATATGGAGTTTAAGGGCCCCCACCTCAGTCTCTTTGTCTCTGTGACTCACCCCCCTTCTATCCAGCAGCTCCAATCCCAGCTTCAGGAAGGTTCAAGTGATATGGAGTTTAAGGGCCCCCACCTCAGTCTGTCTGTGTGACTCACCCCCCTTCTATCCAGCAGCTCCAATCCCAGCTTCAGAAAGGTTCAAATGATATGGAGTTTAAGGACGCCACCTCAGTCTCTTTGTCTCTGTGACTCACCCCCCCTTCTATCCAGCAGCTCCAATCCCAGCTTCAGGAAGGTTCAAGTGATATGGAGTTTAAGGGCCCCCACCTCAGTCTGTCTCTGTGACTCACACCCCTTCTATCCAGTAGCTCCAATCCCAGCTTCAGGAAGGTTCAAGTGATATGGAGTTTAAGGGCCCCCACCTCAGTCTGTCTCTGTGACTCACCCCCCCTTCTATCCAGCAGCTCCAATCCCAGCTTCAGGAAGGTTCAAATGATATGGAGTTTAAGGGCCCCCACCTCAGTCTCTTTGTCTCTGTGACTCACCCCCCCTTCTATCCAGCAGCTCCAATCCCAGCTTCAGGAAGGTTCAAGTGATATGGAGTTTAAGGGCCCCCACCTAAGTTTCTTTGTCTCCGTGACTCACCCCCACTTCTATCCAGCAGCTCCAATCCCAGCTTCAGGAAGGTTCAAGTGATATGGAGTTTAAGGGCCCCCACCTCAGTCTGTCTCTGTGACTCAACCCCCCCCTTCTATCCAGCAGCTCCAATCCCAGCTTCAGGAAGGTTCAAGTGATATGGAGTTTAAGGGCCCCCACCTCAGTCTCTTTGTCTCTGTGACTCACCCCCCTTCTATCCAGCAGCTCCAATCCCAGCTTCAGGAAGGTTCAAGTGATATGGAGTTTAAGGGCCCCCACCTCAGTCTGTCTCTGTGACTCACCCCCCACCCTTCTATCCTGCAGCTCCAATACCAGCTTCAGGAAGTTTCAAGTGATATGGAGTTTAAGGGCCCCCACCTCAGTCTCTTTGTCTCTGTGACTCACCCCCCTTCTATCCAGCAGCTCCAATCCCAGCTTCAGGAAGGTTCAAGTGTTTTGGAGTTTAAGGGCCCCCACCTCAGTCTGTCTCTGTGACTCACCCCCCCTTCTATCCAGCAGCTCCAATCCCAGCTTCAGGAAGGTTCAAGTGATATGGAGTTTAGGGGCCCCCACCTCAGTCTCTTTGTCTCTGTGACTCACCCCCCTTCTATCCAGCAGCTCCAATCCCAGCTTCAGAAAGGTTCAAGTGATATGGAGTTTAAGGGCCCCCACCTCAGTCTGTCTCTGTGACTCACCCCCCTTCTATCCAGCAGCTCCAATCCCAGCTTCAGAAAGGTTCAAATGATATGGTGTTTAAGGCCCCCACCTCAGTCTCTTTGTCTCTGTGACTCACCCCTCCTTCTATCCAGCAGCTCCAATCCCAGCTTCAGAAAGGTTCAAGTGATATGGAGTTTAAGGACCCCACCTCAGTCTCTTTGTCTCTGTGACTCACCCCCCTTCTATCCAGCAGCTCCAATCCCAGCTTCAGGAAGGTTCAAGTGATATGGAGTTTAAGGGCCCCCACCTCAGTCTGTCTCTGTGACTCACCCCCCCTACTATCCAGCAGATCCAATCCCAGCTTCAGGAAGGTTCAAGTGATATGGAGTTTAAGGGGCCCCACCTCAGTCTGTCTCTGTGACTCACCCCCCCCCTTCTATCCAGCAGCTCCAATCACAGCTTCAGGAAGGTTCAAGTGATATGGAGTTTAAGGGCCCCCACCTCAGTCTCTTTGTCTCTGTGACTCACCCCCCTTCTATCCAGCAGCTCCAATCCCAGCTTCAGGAAGGTTCAAGTGATATGGAGTTTAAGGGCCCCCACCTCAGTCTGTCTCTGTGACTCACCCCCCCTTCTATCCAGCAGCTCCAATCCCAGCTTCAGAAAGGTTCAAGTGATATGGAGTTTAAGGACCCCACCTCAGTCTCTTTGTCTCTGTGACTCACCCCCCTTCTATCCAGCAGCTCCAATCCCAGCTTCAGGAAGGTTCAAGTGATATGGAGTTTAAGGGCCCCCACCTCAGTCTCTTTGTCTCTGTGACTCACCCCCCTTCCATCCAGCAGCTCCAATCCCAGCTTCAGGAAGGTTCAAGTGATATGGAGATGAAGGGCCCCCACCTCAGTCTCTTTGTCTCTGTGACTCACCCCCCCTTCTATCCAGCAGCTCCAATCCCAGCTTCAGGAAGGTTCAAGTGATATGGAGTTTAAGGGCCCCCACCTCAGTCTGTCTCTGTGACTCACCCCCCCTTCTATCCAGCAGCTCCACTCACAGCTTCAGGAAGGTTCAAGTGATATGGAGTTTAAGGCCCCCCACCTCAGTTTGTCTCTGTGACTCAACCCCCCTTCTATCCATCAGCTCCAATCCCAGCTTCAGGAAGGTTCAAGTGATATGGAGTTTAAGGGCCCCCACCTCAGTCTCTTTGTCTCTGTGACTCACCCCCCTTCCATCCAGCAGCTCCAATCCCAGCTTCAGGAAGGTTCAAGTGATATGGAGATGAAGGGCCCCCACCTCAGTCTCTTTGTCTCTGTGACTCACCCCCCCTTCTATCCAGCAGCTCCAATCCCAGCTTCAGGAAGGTTCAAGTGATATGGAGTTTAAGGGCCCCCACCTCAGTCTCTTTGTCTCTGTGACTCACCCCCCTTCTATCCAGCAGCTCCAATCCCAGCTTCAGGAAGGTTCAAGTGATATGGAGTTTAAGGCCCCCCACCTCAGTCTGTCTCTGTGACTCAACCCCCCTTCTATCCAGCAGCTCCAATCCCAGCTTCAGGAAGGTTCAAGTGATATGGAGTTTAAGGGCCCCCACCTCAGTCTCTTTGTCTCTGTGACTCACCCCCCTTCTATCCAGCAGCTCCAATCCCAGCTTCAGGAAGGTTCAAGTGATATGGAGTTTAAGGGCCCCCACCTCAGTCTGTCTGTGTGACTCACCCCCCTTCTATCCAGCAGCTCCAATCCCAGCTTCAGAAAGGTTCAAATGATATGGAGTTTAAGGACGCCACCTCAGTCTCTTTGTCTCTGTGACTCACCCCCCCTTCTATCCAGCAGCTCCAATCCCAGCTTCAGGAAGGTTCAAGTGATATGGAGTTTAAGGGCCCCCACCTCAATCTGTCTCTGTGACTCACACCCCTTCTATCCAGTAGCTCCAATCCCAGCTTCAGGAAGGTTCAAGTGATATGGAGTTTAAGGGCCCCCACCTCAGTCTGTCTCTGTGACTCACCCCCCCTTCTATCCAGCAGCTCCAATCCCAGCTTCAGGAAGGTTCAAATGATATGGAGTTTAAGGGCCCCCACCTCAGTCTCTTTGTCTCTGTGACTCACCCCCCCTTCTATCCAGCAGCTCCAATCCCAGCTTCAGGAAGGTTCAAGTGATATGGAGTTTAAGGGCCCCCACCTAAGTTTCTTTGTCTCCGTGACTCACCCCCACTTCTATCCAGCAGCTCCAATCCCAGCTTCAGGAAGGTTCAAGTGATATGGAGTTTAAGGGCCCCCACCTCAGTCTGTCTCTGTGACTCAACCCCCCCCTTCTATCCAGCAGCTCCAATCCCAGCTTCAGGAAGGTTCAAGTGATATGGAGTTTAAGGGCCCCCACCTCAGTCTCTTTGTCTCTGTGACTCACCCCCCTTCTATCCAGCAGCTCCAATCCCAGCTTCAGGAAGGTTCAAGTGATATGGAGTTTAAGGGCCCCCACCTCAGTCTGTCTCTGTGACTCACCCCCCACCCTTCTATCCTGCAGCTCCAATACCAGCTTCAGGAAGTTTCAAGTGATATGGAGTTTAAGGGCCCCCACCTCAGTCTCTTTGTCTCTGTGACTCACCCCCCTTCTATCCAGCAGCTCCAATCCCAGCTTCAGGAAGGTTCAAGTGTTTTGGAGTTTAAGGGCCCCCACCTCAGTCTGTCTCTGTGACTCACCCCCCCTTCTATCCAGCAGCTCCAATCCCAGCTTCAGGAAGGTTCAAGTGATATGGAGTTTAGGGGCCCCCACCTCAGTCTCTTTGTCTCTGTGACTCACCCCCCTTCTATCCAGCAGCTCCAATCCCAGCTTCAGAAAGGTTCAAGTGATATGGAGTTTAAGGGCCCCCACCTCAGTCTGTCTCTGTGACTCACCCCCCTTCTATCCAGCAGCTCCAATCCCAGCTTCAGAAAGGTTCAAATGATATGGTGTTTAAGGCCCCCACCTCAGTCTCTTTGTCTCTGTGACTCACCCCCCCTTCTATCCAGCAGCTCCAATCCCAGCTTCAGAAAGGTTCAAGTGATATGGAGTTTAAGGACCCCACCTCAGTCTCTTTGTCTCTGTGACTCACCCCCCTTCTATCCAGCAGCTCCAATCCCAGCTTCAGGAAGGTTCAAGTGATATGGAGTTTAAGGGCCCCCACCTCAGTCTGTCTCTGTGACTCACCCCCCCTACTATCCAGCAGATCCAATCCCAGCTTCAGGAAGGTTCAAGTGATATGGAGTTTAAGGGGCCCCACCTCAGTCTGTCTCTGTGACTCACCCCCCCCCCTTCTATCCAGCAGCTCCAATCACAGCTTCAGGAAGGTTCAAGTGATATGGAGTTTAAGGGCCCCCACCTCAGTCTCTTTGTCTCTGTGACTCACCCCCCTTCTATCCAGCAGCTCCAATCCCAGCTTCAGGAAGGTTCAAGTGATATGGAGTTTAAGGGCCCCCACCTCAGTCTGTCTCTGTGACTCACCCCCCCTTCTATCCAGCAGCTCCAATCCCAGCTTCAGAAAGGTTCAAGTGATATGGAGTTTAAGGACCCCACCTCAGTCTCTTTGTCTCTGTGACTCACCCCCCTTCTATCCAGCAGCTCCAATCCCAGCTTCAGGAAGGTTCAAGTGATATGGAGTTTAAGGGCCCCCACCCCAGTCTCTTTGTCTCTGTGACTCACCCACCTTCTATTAAGCAGCTCCAATCCCAGCTTCAGGAAGGTTCAAGTGATATGGATTTTAAGGGGCCCCACCTCAGTCTGTCTCTGTGACTCACCCCCACCCCTTCTATCCAGCAGCTCCAATCCCAGCTTCAGGAAGGTTCAAGTGATATGTAGTTTAAGGGCCCCCACCTCAGTCTCTTTGTCTCTGTGACTCACCCCCCTTCTATCCAGCAGCTCAAATCCCAGCTTCAGGAAGGTTCAAGTGATATGGAGGTGAAGGGCCCCCACCTCAGTCTCTTTGTCTCTGTGACTCACCCCCCCTTCTATCCAGCAGCTCCAATCCCAGCTTCAGGAAGGTTCAAGTGATATGGAGTTTAAGGGCCCCCACCTCAGTCTCTTTGTCTCTGTGACTCACCCCCCTTCTATCCAGCAGCTCCAATCCCAGCTTCAGGAAGGTTCAAGTGATATGGAGTTTAAGGGCCCCCACCTCAGTCTGTCTCTGTGACTCACCCCCCCTTCTATCCAGCAGCTCCAATCCCAGCTTCAGGAAGGTTCAAGTGATATGGAGTTTAAGGGCCCCCACCTCAGTCTGTCTCTGTGACTCACCCCCCTTCTATCCAGCAGCTCCAATCCCAGCTTCAGAAAGGTTCAAGTGATATGGAGTTTAAGGGGCCCCACCTCAGTCTGTCTCTGTGACTCACCCCCCCCCCTTCTATCCAGCAGCTCCAATCACAGCTTCAGGAAGGTTCAAGTGATATGGAGTTTAAGGGCCCCCACCTCAGTCTCTTTGTCTCTGTGACTCACCCCCCTTCTATCCAGCAGCTCCAATCCCAGCTTCAGGAAGGTTCAAGTGATATGGAGATGAAGGGCCCCCACCTCAGTCTCTTTGTCTCTGTGACTCACCCCCCTTCTATCCAGGAGCTCCAATCCCAGCTTCAGGAAGGTTCAAGTGATATGGAGTTTAAGGGCCCCCACCTCAGTCTGTCTCTGTGACTCACCCCCCCTTCTATCCAGCAGCTCCAATCCCAGCTTCAGAAAGGTTCAAGTGATATGGAGTTTAAGGACCCCACCTCAGTCTCTTTGTCTCTGTGACTCACCCCCCTTCTATCCAGCAGCTCCAATCCCAGCTTCAGGAAGGTTCAAGTGATATGGAGTTTAAGGGCCCCCACCCCAGTCTCTTTGTCTCTGTGACTCACCCACCTTCTATTAAGCAGCTCCAATCCCAGCTTCAGGAAGGTTCAAGTGATATGGATTTTAAGGGGCCCCACCTCAGTCTGTCTCTGTGACTCACCCCCACCCCTTCTATCCAGCAGCTCCAATCCCAGCTTCAGGAAGGTTCAAGTGATATGTAGTTTAAGGGCCCCCACCTCAGTCTCTTTGTCTCTGTGACTCACCCCCCTTCTATCCAGCAGCTCAAATCCCAGCTTCAGGAAGGTTCAAGTGATATGGAGGTGAAGGGCCCCCACCTCAGTCTCTTTGTCTCTGTGACTCACCCCCCCCTTCTATCCAGCAGCTCCAATCCCAGCTTCAGGAAGGTTCAAGTGATATGGAGTTTAAGGGCCCCCACCTCAGTCTCTTTGTCTCTGTGACTCACCCCCCTTCTATCCAGCAGCTCCAATCCCAGCTTCAGGAAGGTTCAAGTGATATGGAGTTTAAGGGCCCCCACCTCAGTCTGTCTCTGTGACTCACCCCCCCTTCTATCCAGCAGCTCCAATCCCAGCTTCAGGAAGGTTCAAGTGATATGGAGTTTAAGGGCCCCCACCTCAGTCTGTCTCTGTGACTCACCCCCCTTCTATCCAGCAGCTCCAATCCCAGCTTCAGAAAGGTTCAAGTGATATGGAGTTTAAGGGGCCCCACCTCAGTCTGTCTCTGTGACTCACCCCCCCTTCTATCCAGCAGCTCCAATCACAGCTTCAGGAAGGTTCAAGTGATATGGAGTTTAAGGGCCCCCACCTCAGTCTCTTTGTCTCTGTGACTCACCCCCCTTCTATCCAGCAGCTCCAATCCCAGCTTCAGGAAGGTTCAAGTGATATGGAGATGAAGGGCCCCCACCTCAGTCTCTTTGTCTCTGTGACTCACCCCCCTTCTATCCAGCAGCTCCAATCCCAGCTTCAGGAAGGTTCAAGTGATATGGAGTTTAAGGGCCCCCACCTCAGTCTGTCTCTGTGACTCAACCCCCCCCTTCTATCCAGCAGCTCCAATCCCAGCTTCAGGAAGGTTCAAGTGATATGGAGGTGAAGGGCCCCCACCTCAGTGTCTTTGTCTCTGTGACTCACCCCCCCTTCTATCCAGCAGCTCCAATCCCAGCTTCAGAAAGGTTCAAGTGATATGGAGTTTAAGGACCCCACCTCAGTCTCTTTGTCTCTGTGACTCACCCCCCTTCTATCCAGCAGCTCCAATCCCAGCTTCAGGAAGATTCAAGTGATATGGAGTTTAAGGGCCCCCACCTCAGTCTCTTTGTCTCTGTGACTCACCCCCCTTCTATCCAGCAGCTCCAATCCCAGCTTCAGGAAGGTTCAAGTGATATGGAGTTTAAGGGCCCCCACCTCAGTCTGTCTCTGTGACTCACCCCCCTTCTATCCAGCAGCTCCAATCCCAGCTTCAGAAAGGTTCAAGTGATATGGAGTTTAAGGGGCCCCACCTCAGTCTGTCTCTGTGACTCACCCCCCCTTCTATCCAGCAGCTCCAATCCCAGCTTCAGGAAGGTTCAAGTGATATGGAGTTTAAGGGCCCCCACCTCAGTCTCTTTGTCTCTGTGACTCACCCCCCTTCTATCCAGCAGCTCCAATCCCAGCTTCAGGAAGGTTCAAGTGATATGGAGTTTAAGGGCCCCCACCTCAGTCTGTCTCTGTGACTCACCCCCCTTCTATCCAGCAGCTCCAATCCCAGCTTCAGAAAGGTTCAAGTGATATGGAGTTTAAGGGGCCCCACCTCAGTCTGTCTCTGTGACTCACCCCCCCTTCTATCCAGCAGCTCCAATCCCAGCTTCAGGAAGGTTCAAGTGATATGGAGTTTAAGGGCCCCCACCTCAGTCTGTCTCTGTGACTCAACCCCCCCTTCTATCCAGCAGCTCCAATCCCAGCTTCAGGAAGGTTCAAGTGATATGGAGGTGAAGGGCCCCCACCTCAGTCTCTTTGTCTCTGTGACTCACCCCCCCCCTTCTATCCAGCAGGTCCAATCCCAGCTTCAGAAAGGTTCAAGTGATATGGAGTTTAAGGACCCCACCTCAGTCTCTTTGTCTCTGTGACTCACCCCCCTTCTATCCAGCAGCTCCAATCCCAGCTTCAGGAAGATTCAAGTGATATGGAGTTTAAGGGCCCCCACCTCAGTCTCTTTGTCTCTGTGACTCACCCCCCTTCTATCCAGCAGCTCCAATCCCAGCTTCAGGAAGGTTCAAGTGATATGGAGGTGAAGGGCCCCCACCTCAGTCTCTTTGTCTCTGTGACTCACCCCCCCCTTCTATCCAGCAGCTCCAATCCCAGCTTCAGGAAGGTTCAAGTGATATGGAGTTTAAGGGCCCCCACCTCAGTCTGTCTCTGTGACTCACCCCCCTTCTATCCAGCAGCTCCAATCCCAGCTTCAGGAAGGTTCAAGTGATATGGAGTTTAAGGGGCCCCACCTCAGTCTGTCTCTGTGACTCACCCCCCCTTCTATCCAGCAGCTCCAATCACAGCTTCAGGAAGGTTCAAGTGATATGGAGTTTAAGGGCCCCCACCTCAGTCTCTTTGTCTCTGTGACTCACCCCCCTTCTATCCAGCAGCTCCAATCCCAGCTTCAGGAAGGTTCAAGTGATATGGAGATGAAGGGCCCCCACCTCAGTCTCTTTGTCTCTGTGACTCACCCCCCTTCTATCCAGCAGCTCCAATCCCAGCTTCAGGAAGGTTCAAGTGATATGGAGTTTAAGGGCCCCCACCTCAGTCTGTCTCTGGGACTCACCCCCCCTTCTATCCAGCAGCTCCATTCCCAGCTTCAGAAAGGTTCAAGTGATATGGAGTTTAAGGACCCCACCTCAGTCTCTTTGTCTCTGTGACTCACCCCCCTTCTATCCAGCAGCTCCAATCCCAGCTTCAGGAAGGTTCAAGTGATATGGAGTTTAAGGGCCCCCACCTCAGTCTCTTTGTCTCTGTGACTCACCCACCTTCTATCCAGCAGCTCCAATCCCAGCTTCAGGAAGGTTCAAGTGATATGGAGTTTAAGGGCCCCCACCTCAGTCTGTCTCTTTGACTCCCCCCCTTCTATCCAGCAGCTCCAATCCCAGCTTCAGAAAGGTTCAAGTGATATGGAGTTTAAGGACCCCACCTCAGTCTCTTTGTCTCTGTGACTCACCCCCCCTTCTATCCAGCAGCTCCAATCCCAGCTTCAGGAAGGTTCAAGTGATATGGAGTTTAAGGGCCCCCACCTAAGTTTCTTTCTCTCCGTGACTCACCCCCACTTCTATCCAGCAGCTCCAATCCCAGCTTCAGGAAGGTTCAAGTGATATGGAGTTTAAGGGCCCCCACCTCAGTCTGTCTCTGTGACTCAACCCCCCCCTTCTATCCAGCAGCTCCAATCCCAGCTTCAGGAAGGTTCAAGTGATATGGAGGTGAAGGGCCCCCACCTCAGTGTCTTTGTCTCTGTGACTCACCCCCCCTTCTATCCAGCAGCTCCAATCCCAGCTTCAGAAAGGTTCAAGTGATATGGAGTTTAAGGACCCCACCTCAGTCTCTTTGTCTCTGTGACTCACCCCCCTTCTATCCAGCAGCTCCAATCCCAGCTTCAGGAAGATTCAAGTGATATGGAGTTTAAGGGCCCCCACCTCAGTCTCTTTGTCTCTGTGACTCAGCCCCCTTCTATCCAGCAGCTCCAATCCCAGCTTCAGGAAGGTTCAAGTGATATGGAGGTGAAGGGCCCCCACCTCAGTCTCTTTGTCTCTGTGACTCACCCCCCCCTTCTATCCAGCAGCTCCAATCCCAGCTTCAGGAAGGTTCAAGTAATATGGAGTTTAAGGGCCCCCACCTCAGTCTGTCTCTGTGACTCACCCCCCTTCTATCCAGCAGCTCCAATCCCAGCTTCAGAAAGGTTCAAGTGATATGGAGTTTAAGGGGCCCCACCTCAGTCTGTCTCTGTGACTCACCCCCCCCTTCTATCCAGCAGCTCCAATCACAGCTTCAGGAAGGTTCAAGTGATATGGAGTTTAAGGGCCCCCACCTCAGTCTCTTTGTCTCTGTGACTCACCCCCCTTCTATCCAGCAGCTCCAATCCCAGCTTCAGGAAGGTTCAAGTGATATGGAGATGAAGGGCCCCCACCTCAGTCTCTTTGTCTCTGTGACTCACCCCCCTTCTATCCAGCAGCTCCAATCCCAGCTTCAGGAAGGTTCAAGTGATATGGAGTTTAAGGGCCCCCACCTCAGTCTGTCTCTGTGACTCACCCCCCCTTCTATCCAGCAGCTCCAATCCCAGCTTCAGAAAGGTTCAAGTGATATGGAGTTTAAGGACCCCACCTCAGTCTCTTTGTCTCTGTGACTCACCCCCCTTCTATCCAGCAGCTCCAATCCCAGCTTCAGGAAGGTTCAAGTGATATGGAGTTTAAGGGCCCCCACCTCAGTCTCTTTGTCTCTGTGACTCACCCACCTTCTATCCAGCAGCTCCAATCCCAGCTTCAGGAAGGTTCAAGTGATATGGAGTTTAAGGGCCCCCACCTCAGTCTGTCTCTGTGACTCCCCCCCTTCTATCCAGCAGCTCCAATCCCAGTTTCAGAAAGGTTCAATTGATATGGAGTTTAAGGACCCCACCTCAGTCTCTTTGTCTCTGTGACTCACCCCCCTTCTATCCAGCAGCTCCAATCCCAGCTTCAGGCAGGTTCAAGTGATATGGAGTTTAAGGCCCCCCACCTCAGTCTGTCTCTGTGACTCAACCCCCCCCCTTCTATCCAGCAGCTCCAATCCCAGCTTCAGTAAGGTTCAAGTGATATGGAGTTTAAGGGGCCCCACCTCAGTCTGTCTCTGTGACTCACCCCCACCCCTTCTGTCCAGCAGCTCCAATCCCAGCTTCAGGAAGGTTCAAGTGATATGTAGTTTAAGGGCCCCCACCTCAGTCTCTTTGTCTCTGTGACTCACCCCCCTTCTATCCAGCAGCTCAAATCCCAGCTTCAGGAAGGTTCAAGTGATATGGAGGTGAAGGGCCCCCACCTCAGT
Source organism: Natrix helvetica (assembly GCF_964273705.1). NCBI lineage: Eukaryota > Metazoa > Chordata > Lepidosauria > Squamata > Natricidae > Natrix > Natrix helvetica. The sequence goes on along the minus strand of NC_138555.1, from coordinate 54,279,033 downwards.
CTCTTTGTCTCTGTGACTCACCCCCCCCCCTTCTATCCAGCAGCTCCAATCCCAGCTTCAGGAAGGTTCAAGTGATATGGAGTTTAAGGGCCCCCACCTCAGTCTCTTTGTCTCTGTGACTCACCCCCCTTCTATCCAGCAGCTCCACTCCCAGCTTCAGGAAGGTTCAAGTGATATGGAGTTTAAGGCCCCCCACCTCAGTTTGTCTCTGTGACTCAACCCCCCTTCTATCCAGCAGCTCCAATCCCAGCTTCAGGAAGGTTCAAGTGATATGGAGTTTAAGGGCCCCCACCTCAGTCTCTTTGTCTCTGTTACTCACCCCCCTTCTATCCAGCAGCTCCAATCCCAGCTTCAGGAAGGTTCAAGTGATATGGAGTTTAAGGGCCCCCACCTCAGTCTCTTTGTCTCTGTGACTCACCCCCCTTCTATCCAGCAGCTCCACTCCCAGCTTTAGGAAGGTTCAAGTGATATGGAGTTTAAGGCCCCCCACCTCAGTCTGTCTCTGTGACTCAACCCCCCTTCTATCCATCAGCTCCAATCCCAGCTTCAGGAAGGTTCAAGTGATATGGAGTTTAAGGGCCCCCACCTCAGTCTCTTTGTCTCTGTGACTCACCCCCCTTCCACCCAGCAGCTCAAATCCCAGCTTCAGGAAGGTTCAAGTGATATGGAGGTGAAGGGCCCCCACCTCAGTCTCTTTGTCTCTGTGACTCACCCCCCCTTCTATCCAGCAGCTCCAATACCAGCTTTAGGAAGGTTCAAGTGATATGGAGTTTAAGGGCCCCCACCTCAGTCTCTTTGTCTCTGTGACTCACCCCCCTTCTATCCAGCAGCTCCAATCCCAGCTTCAGGAAGGTTCAAGTGATATGGAGTTTAAGGCCCCCCACCTCAGTCTGTCTCTGTGACTCAACCCCCCTTCTATCCAGCAGCTCCAATCCCAGCTTCAGGAAGGTTCAAGTGATATGGAGTTTAAGGGCCCCCACCTCAGTCTCTTTGTCTCTGTGACTCACCCCCCTTCTATCCAGCAGCTCCAATCCCAGCTTCAGGAAGGTTCAAGTGATATGGAGTTTAAGGGCCCCCACCTCAGTCTGTCTGTGTGACTCACCCCCCTTCTATCCAGCAGCTCCAATCCCAGCTTCAGAAAGGTTCAAATGATATGGAGTTTAAGGGCCCCCACCTCAGTCTCTTTGTCTCTGTGACTCACCCCCCCTTCTATCCAGCAGCTCCAATCCCAGCTTCAGGAAGGTTCAAGTGATATGGAGTTTAAGGGCCCCCACCTCAGTCTCTTTGTCTCTGTGACTCACCCCCCTTCCACCCAGCAGCTCAAATCCCAGCTTCAGGAAGGTTCAAGTGATATGGAGGTGAAGGGCCCCCACCTCAGTCTCTTTGTCTCTGTGACTCACCCCCCCTTCTATCCAGCAGCTCCAATACCAGCTTCAGGAAGGTTCAAGTGATATGGAGTTTAAGGGCCCCCACCTCAGTCTCTTTGTCTCTGTGACTCACCCCCCTTCTATCCAGCAGCTCCAATCCCAGCTTCAGGAAGGTTCAAGTGATATGGAGTTTAAGGCCCCCCACCTCAGTCTGTCTCTGTGACTCAACCCCCCTTCTATCCAGCAGCTCCAATCCCAGCTTCAGGAAGGTTCAAGTGATATGGAGTTTAAGGGCCCCCACCTCAGTCTCTTTGTCTCTGTGACTCACCCCCCTTCTATCCAGCAGCTCCAATCCCAGCTTCAGGAAGGTTCAAGTGATATGGAGTTTAAGGGCCCCCACCTCAGTCTGTCTGTGTGACTCACCCCCCTTCTATCCAGCAGCTCCAATCCCAGCTTCAGAAAGGTTCAAATGATATGGAGTTTAAGGACGCCACCTCAGTCTCTTTGTCTCTGTGACTCACCCACCCTTCTATCCAGCAGCTCCAATCCCAGCTTCAGAAAGCTTCAAGTGATATGGAGTTTAAGGACCCCACCTCAGTCTCTTTGTCTCTGTGACTCACCCCCCTTCTATCCAGCAGCTCCAATCCCAGCTTCAGGAAGGTTCAAGTGATATGGAGTTTAAGGGCCCCCACCTCAGTCTGTCTCTGTGACTCACCCCCCCTTCTATCCAGCAGATCCAATCCCAGCTTCAGGAAGGTTCAAGTGATATGGAGTTTAAGGGGCCCCACCTCAGTCTGTCTCTGTGACTCACACCCCCCCTTCTATCCAGCAGCTCCAATCACAGCTTCAGGAAGGTTCAAGTGATATGGAGTTTAAGGGCCCCCACCTCAGTCTCTTTGTCTCTGTGACTCACCCCCCTTCTATCCAGCAGCTCCAATCCCAGCTTCAGGAAGGTTCAAGTGATATGGAGATGAAGGGCCCCCACCTCAGTCTCTTTGTCTCTGTGACTCACCCCCCTTCTATCCAGGAGCTCCAATCCCAGCTTCAGGAAGGTTCAAGTGATATGGAGTTTAAGGGCCCCCACCTCAGTCTGTCTCTGTGACTCACCCCCCTTCTATCCAGCAGCTCCAATCCCAGCTTCAGAAAGGTTCAAGTGATATGGAGTTTAAGGACTCACCTCAGTCTCTTTGTCTCTGTGACTCACCCCCCTTCTATCCAGCAGCTCCAATCCCAGCTTCAGGAAGGTTCAAGTGATATGGAGTTTAAGGGCCCCCACCTCAGTCTCTTTGTCTCTGTGACTCACCCACCTTCTATCCAGCAGCTCCAATCCCAGCTTCAGGAAGGTTCAAGTGATATGGAGTTTAAGGGGCCCCACCTCAGTCTGTCTCTGTGACTCACCCCCACCCCTTCTATCCAGCAGCTCCAATCCCAGCTTCAGGAAGGTTCAAGTGATATGTAGTTTAAGGGCCCCCACCTCAGTCTCTTTGTCTCTGTGACTCACCCCCCTTCTATCCAGCAGCTCAAATCCCAGCTTCAGGAAGGTTCAAGTGATATGGAGGTGAAGGGCCCCCACCTCAGTCTCTTTGTCTCTGTGACTCACCCCCCCTTCTATCCAGCAGCTCCAATCCCAGCTTCAGGAAGGTTCAAGTGATATGGAGTTTAAGGGCCCCCACCTCAGTCTCTTTGTCTCTGTGACTCACCCCCCTTCTATCCAGCAGCTCCAATCCCAGCTTCAGGAAGGTTCAAGTGATATGGAGTTTAAGGGCCCCCACCTCAGTCTGTCTCTGTGACTCACCCCCCCTTCTATCCAGCAGCTCCAATCCCAGCTTCAGGAAGGTTCAAGTGATATGGAGTTTAAGGGCCCCCACCTCAGTCTCTTTGTCTCTGTGACTCACCCCCCTTCTATCCAGCAGCTCCAATCCCAGCTTCAGGAAGATTCAAGTGATATGGAGTTTAAGGGCCCCCACCTCAGTCTGTCTCTGTGACTCACCCCCCTTCTATCCAGCAGCTCCAATCCCAGCTTCAGAAAGGTTCAAATGATATGGAGTTTAAGGACGCCACCTCAGTCTCTTTGTCTCTGTGACTCACCCCCCCCCTTCTATCCAGCAGCTCCAATCCCAGCTTCAGGAAGGTTCAAGTGATATGGAGTTTAAGGGCCCCCACCTCAGTCTGTCTCTGTGACTCACCCCCCCTTCTATCCAGCAGCTCCAATCCCAGGTTCAGGAAGGTTCAAGTGATATGGAGTTTAAGGGCCCCCACCTCAGTCTCTTTGTCTCTGTGACTCACCCCCCCTTCTATCCAGCAGCTCCAATCCCAGCTTCAGGAAGGTTCATGTGATATGGAGTTTAAGGGCCCCCACCTCAGTATTTTTGTCTCTGTGACTCACCCCCCTTCTATCCAGCAGCTCCAATCCCAACTTCAGGAAGGTTCAAGTCATATGGAGGTGAAGGGCCCCCACCTCAGTCTCTTTGTCTCTGTGACTCACCCCCCCTTCTATCCAGCAGCTCCAATCCCAGCTTCAGGAAGGTTCAAGTGATATGGAGTTTAAGGGCCCCCACCTAAGTTTCTTTGTCTCCGTGACTCACCCCCACTTCTATCCAGCAGCTCCAATCCCAGCTTCAGGAAGGTTCAAGTGATATGGAGTTTAAGGGCCCCCACCTCAGTCTCTTTGTCTCTGTGACTCACCCCCCTTCTATCCAGCAGCTCCAATCCCAGCTTCAGGAAGGTTCAAGTGATATGGAGATGAAGGGCCCCCACCTCAGTCTCTTTGTCTCTGTGACTCACCCCCCTTCTATCCAGCAGCTCCAATCCCAGCTTCAGGAAGGTTCAAGTGATATGGAGTTTAAGGGCCCCCACCTCAGTCTGTCTCTGTGACTCACCCCCCCTTCTATCCAGCAGCTCCAATCCCAGCTTCAGAAAGGTTCAAGTGATATGGAGTTTAAGGACCCCACCTCAGTCTCTTTGTCTCTGTGACTCACCCCCCTTCTATCCAGCAGCTCCAATCCCAGCTTCAGGAAGGTTCAAGTGATATGGAGTTTAAGGGCCCCCACCTCAGTCTCTTTGTCTCTGTGACTCACCCACCTTCTATCCAGCAGCTCCAATCCCAGCTTCAGGCAGGTTCAAGTGATATGGAGTTTAAGGCCCCCCACCTCAGTCTGTCTCTGTGACTCAACCCCCCCCCCCCTTCTATCCAGCAGCTCCAATCCCAGCTTCAGTAAGGTTCAAGTGATATGGAGTTTAAGGGGCCCCACCTCAGTCTGTCTCTGTGACTCACCCCCACCCCTTCTGTCCAGCAGCTCCAATCCCAGCTTCAGGAAGGTTCAAGTGATATGTAGTTTAAGGGCCCCCACCTCAGTCTCTTTGTCTCTGTGACTCACCCCCCTTCTATCCAGCAGCTCAAATCCCAGCTTCAGGGAGTTCCGGTTCCGGCGGCGGCGGCGACGGGCAGCTCTTTGCCCGCTCCGGCTCCCCGGTGGGCTTCCCCACTCCTTGGGGGGCACAGGACACCCCGCAGAGGGGTCCTGCCGGAGGGGCGGCATCGCGGAGGTCTCCTGCAGCGGCGGCAGCCGGCGGGGGCTCTCTCGCGCGCCCAAGGCACCGGGGAGCAAGCTCGGAGGGCGCATCGCGTTTCCACGCCTCGCGCCTCGCTACAAGCCGACTGGAGAATGCTACAATTGAAGGAAGCAGCTGCGGTGCGGTGAGGTTGCCTCTCTCTTCATCCCTTACTTTGCATGAAGATTTGATTCAGCTTTTAAAACTTTAAAACAACTTTCGGAGCATTTTGGAGGTGCGGCTGGAGGGAGGGGGGTTTCCCCCCCCCCCTTGGACAAGCGGCAAGAAACAATTTTGCTCTCAGCCCCCGGGGAAGGAGGAGGGGGGAGAGCCAACGAATGAAGCCTCACTTAGGCTGAGATGATTTTCTTTTCAATTTAATTTTACATATTACAATGATTTGAGGACTTTTGGAACTTTCTAAAACTTTGTTACGCCTCTGTGCCCAAAACTGGCAGGGCAAGATGGCACACTTCCGTTGTCTTTATGAACTCTGAAACCTGACTCCACCTTTAAAATTCAGGCTTCCGGTCTTTGTCTCCGTGTCTCCCAGAGGAACCTCTTGTGGATTGGTATTTTTTTAACCTTCTAGGGGAAATTTTCTATCTATTGCCAGACTTATTGGAGAGATTCTCTTCTGCCTGGTTATTCTGCTCCCGGATTCACCTGGCTACCCTTCTTTTCTAATTGCTTACTTCATATTTGGACTGAACTTTTAACGTTATAAAGGATGGCATCTAAAAGACCCCCTCCTGGAAAACCTGGCTTTGCCACTTCTGCTCCAACATCCGCAACATCCAGTCCAGCCACACAGTCAAAGATAACAGAACTGATGCAACATAAGACTACAGAGATGGACTTTCAACAAATGCTTCAACAAATTCTACAGGGCCAGGAGGAAATCAAGAAACAGTTAAGGGAAATGAAAGATGAAATTAAAGAAAATCAAGCCCAAATATATAAGAACTCACAAAGACTGAATCTTGTGGAAGGGGGGGTGGAGGAGGTGAGGGGGGGGGTGGAAGCCGTGCAGAAAGGGAACAAAGATCTTGACATCCAACAGATGAAATTAGAATTTGAGAGAATGTCCTATTATCTTAGATTTCAAAATGTTATAGAAGAAGATGGGGAAAATATAAGGGACATCATGACAAACATTCTGGCTGACTATACACACAAAGAAAAACAACAGATGGGGTGGGATATAGATCTGGTTTATAGAGTGAACTCAGCTTATGCTAGAACACACAATTTACCCAGGGAGGTTCACATTAAATTCCTTAGAAAAACCACAAGAGATGAAATTCTGGGTGTACAAAGGGGGCAAGCATTGACATATCATGATATGGAGATAACCATTCTGAAGCAGATCCCTAAGAAGATTAGAGAAAAAAGAAAAAATTATTCGCAATTAGCGAATAAATTATACCAGAAAGGGGTGTGGTTTAGATGGTTGATGCCTGAAGGTATGCTGATATTCTGGGAGGAGACAAGAATCAGAATTAATTCACCCATAGAGGCGCAGGCCTTTATGGAAAAAAATAAAACACTCCTAGAGAAACCACCAGACACTACAACGGACACGCAGGACACGGGAGGGGCCAGAGCTCTGCCAGTGGAGGGAGATGGGGCAATAGCAAGAAGACTCAGATCACAGAAATAAATATGAAAATCATATTATTATAAATTGACCGAAAGTGAAAATGGAATTATATTTGGATTTTATATTGTAATGTTTAATTTGATTGAATTTAATAATAGAACTAATATGCTGATTATAATCAATTATATACTAATGCATCAATATAAATGTACGCTATGGGTATGGAGGGAGGGGGGCCTCACACACTTTGCAACTGCCAAAATTTGTATACCTGTCCATTTACCCTTTTCCCTATATGACTCACCCCCCTTCTATCCAGCAGCTCAAATCCCAGCTTCAGGAAGGTTCAAGTGATATGGAGGTGAAGGGCCCCCACCTCAGTCTCTTTGTCTCTGTGACTCACCCCCCCCCCTTCTATCCAGCAGCTCCAATCCCAGCTTCAGGAAGGTTCAAGTGATATGGAGTTTAAGGGCCCCCACCTCAGTCTCTTTGTCTCTGTGACTCACCCCCCTTCTATCCAGCAGCTCCACTCCCAGCTTCAGGAAGGTTCAAGTGATATGGAGTTTAAGGCCCCCCACCTCAGTTTGTCTCTGTGACTCAACCCCCCTTCTATCCAGCAGCTCCAATCCCAGCTTCAGGAAGGTTCAAGTGATATGGAGTTTAAGGGCCCCCACCTCAGTCTCTTTGTCTCTGTGACTCACCCCCCTTCTATCCAGCAGCTCCAATCCCAGCTTCAGGAAGGTTCAAGTGATATGGAGTTTAAGGGCCCCCACCTCAGTCTCTTTGTCTCTGTGACTCACCCCCCTTCTATCCAGCAGCTCCACTCCCAGCTTCAGGAAGGTTCAAGTGATATGGAGTTTAAGGCCCCCCACCTCAGTCTGTCTCTGTGACTCAACCCCCCTTCTATCCATCAGCTCCAATCCCAGCTTCAGGAAGGTTCAAGTGATATGGAGTTTAAGGGCCCCCACCTCAGTCTCTTTGTCTCTGTGACTCACCCCCCTTCCACCCAGCAGCTCAAATCCCAGCTTCAGGAAGGTTCAAGTGATATGGAGGTGAAGGGCCCCCACCTCAGTCTCTTTGTCTCTGTGACTCACCCCCCCTTCTATCCAGCAGCTCCAATACCAGCTTCAGGAAGGTTCAAGTGATATGGAGTTTAAGGGCCCCCACCTCAGTCTCTTTGTCTCTGTGACTCACCCCCCTTCTATCCAGCAGCTCCAATCCCAGCTTCAGGAAGGTTCAAGTGATATGGAGTTTAAGGCCCCCCACCTCAGTCTGTCTCTGTGACTCAACCCCCCTTCTATCCAGCAGCTCCAATCCCAGCTTCAGGAAGGTTCAAGTGATATGGAGTTTAAGGGCCCCCACCTCAGTCTCTTTGTCTCTGTGACTCACCCCCCTTCTATCCAGCAGCTCCAATCCCAGCTTCAGGAAGGTTCAAGTGATATGGAGTTTAAGGGCCCCCACCTCAGTCTGTCTGTGTGACTCACCCCCCTTCTATCCAGCAGCTCCAATCCCAGCTTCAGAAAGGTTCAAATGATATGGAGTTTAAGGACGCCACCTCAGTCTCTTTGTCTCTGTGACTCACCCCCCCTTCTATCCAGCAGCTCCAATCCCAGCTTCAGGAAGGTTCAAGTGATATGGAGTTTAAGGGCCCCCACCTCAGTCTGTCTCTGTGACTCACCCCCCCTTCTATCCAGCAGCTCCAATCCCAGCTTCAGGAAGGTTCAAGTGATATGGAGTTTAAGGGCCCCCACCTCAGTCTGTCTCTGTGACTCACCCCCCCTTCTATCCAGCAGCTCCAATCCCAGCTTCAGGAAGGTTCAAATGATATGGAGTTTAAGGGCCCCCACCTCAGTCTCTTTGTCTCTGTGACTCACCCCCCCCTTCTATCCAGCAGCTCCAATCCCAGCTTCAGGAAGGTTCAAGTGATATGGAGTTTAAGGGCCCCCACCTCAGTCTCTTTGTCTCTGTGACTATCCCCCCTTCTATCCAGCAGCTCCAATCCCAGCTTCAGGAAGGTTCAAGTGATATGGAGGTGAAGGGCCCCCACCTCAGTCTCTTTGTCTCTGTGACTCACCCCCCCTTCTATCCAGCAGCTCCAATCCCAGCTTCAGGAAGGTTCAAGTGATATGGAGTTTAAGGGCCCCCACCTAAGTTTCTTTGTCTCCGTGACTCACCCCCACTTCTATCCAGCAGCTCCAATCCCAGCTTCAGGAAGGTTCAAGTGATATGGAGTTTAAGGGCCCCCACCTCAGTCTGTCTCTGTGACTCAACCCCCCCCTTCTATCCAGCAGCTCCAATCCCAGCTTCAGGAAGGTTCAAGTGATATGGAGTTTAAGGGCCCCCACCTCAGTCACTTTGTCTCTGTGACTCACCCCCCTTCTATCCAGCAGCTCCAATCCCAGCTTCAGGAAGGTTCAAGTGATATGGAGTTTAAGGGCCCCCACCTCAGTCTGTCTCTGTGACTCACCCCCCCCCTTCTATCCTGCAGCTCCAATACCAGCTTCAGGAAGTTTCAAGTGATATGGAGTTTAAGGGCCCCCACCTCAGTCTCTTTGTCTCTGTGACTCACCCCCCTTCTATCCAGCAGCTCCAATCCCAGCTTCAGGAAGGTTCAAGTGTTTTGGAGTTTAAGGGCCCCCACCTCAGTCTGTCTCTGTGACTCACCCCCCCTTCTATCCAGCAGCTCCAATCCCAGCTTCAGGAAGGTTCAAGTGATATGGAGTTTAGGGGCCCCCACCTCAGTCTCTTTGTCTCTGTGACTCACCCCCCTTCTATCCAGCAGCTCCAATCCCAGCTTCAGAAAGGTTCAAGTGATATGGAGTTTAAGGGCCCCCACCTCAGTCTGCCTCTGTGACTCACCCCCCTTCTATCCAGCAGCTCCAATCCCAGCTTCAGAAAGGTTCAAATGATATGGTGTTTAAGGCCCCCACCTCAGTCTCTTTGTCTCTGTGACTCACCCCCCCTTCTATCCAGCAGCTCCAATCCCAGCTTCAGAAAGGTTCAAGTGATATGGAGTTTAAGGACCCCACCTCAGTCTCTTTGTCTCTGTGACTCACCCCCCTTCTATCCAGCAGCTCCAATCCCAGCTTCAGGAAGGTTCAAGTGATATGGAGTTTAAGGGCCCCCACCTCAGTCTGTCTCTGTGACTCACCCCCCCCCCTTCTATCCAGCAGATCCAATCCCAGCTTCAGGAAGGTTCAAGTGATATGGAGTTTAAGGGGCCCCACCTCAGTCTGTCTCTGTGACTCACACCCCCCCTTCTATCCAGCAGCTCCAATCACAGCTTCAGGAAGGTTCAAGTGATATGGAGTTTAAGGGCCCCCACCTCAGTCTCTTTGTCTCTGTGACTCACCCCCCTTCTATCCAGCAGCTCCAATCCCAGCTTCAGGAAGGTTCAAGTGATATGGAGATGAAGGGCCCCCACCTCAGTCTCTTTGTCTCTGTGACTCACCCCCCTTCTATCCAGGAGCTCCAATCCCAGCTTCAGGAAGGTTCAAGTGATATGGAGTTTAAGGGCCCCCACCTCAGTCTGTCTCTGTGACTCACCCCCCCTTCTATCCAGCAGCTCCAATCCCAGCTTCAGAAAGGTTCAAGTGATATGGAGTTTAAGGACCCCACCTCAGTCTCTTTGTCTCCGTGACTCACCCCCACTTCTATCCAGCAGCTCCAATCCCAGCTTCAGGAAGGTTCAAGTGATATGGAGTTTAAGGGCCCCCACCTCAGTCTGTCTCTGTGACTCAACCCCCCCCTTCTATCCAGCAGCTCCAATCCCAGCTTCAGGAAGGTTCAAGTGATATGGAGTTTAAGGGCCCCCACCTCAGTCACTTTGTCTCTGTGACTCACCCCCCTTCTATCCAGCAGCTCCAATCCCAGCTTCAGGAAGGTTCAAGTGATATGGAGTTTAAGGGCCCCCACCTCAGTCTGTCTCTGTGACTCACCCCCCCCCCTTCTATCCTGCAGCTCCAATACCAGCTTCAGGAAGTTTCAAGTGATATGGAGTTTAAGGGCCCCCACCTCAGTCTCTTTGTCTCTGTGACTCACCCCCCTTCTATCCAGCAGCTCCAATCCCAGCTTCAGGAAGGTTCAAGTGTTTTGGAGTTTAAGGGCCCCCACCTCAGTCTGTCTCTGTGACTCACCCCCCCTTCTATCCAGCAGCTCCAATCCCAGCTTCAGGAAGGTTCAAGTGATATGGAGTTTAGGGGCCCCCACCTCAGTCTCTTTGTCTCTGTGACTCACCCCCCTTCTATCCAGCAGCTCCAATCCCAGCTTCAGAAAGGTTCAAGTGATATGGAGTTTAAGGGCCCCCACCTCAGTCTGTCTCTGTGACTCACCCCCCTTCTATCCAGCAGCTCCAATCCCAGCTTCAGAAAGGTTCAAATGATATGGTGTTTAAGGCCCCCACCTCAGTCTCTTTGTCTCTGTGACTCACCCCCCCTTCTATCCAGCAGCTCCAATCCCAGCTTCAGAAAGGTTCAAGTGATATGGAGTTTAAGGACCCCACCTCAGTCTCTTTGTCTCTGTGACTCACCCCCCTTCTATCCAGCAGCTCCAATCCCAGCTTCAGGAAGGTTCAAGTGATATGGAGTTTAAGGGCCCCCACCTCAGTCTGTCTCTGTGACTCACCCCCCCCTTCTATCCAGCAGATCCAATCCCAGCTTCAGGAAGGTTCAAGTGATATGGAGTTTAAGGGGCCCCACCTCAGTCTGTCTCTGTGACTCACACCCCCCCTTCTATCCAGCAGCTCCAATCACAGCTTCAGGAAGGTTCAAGTGATATGGAGTTTAAGGGCCCCCACCTCAGTCTCTTTGTCTCTGTGACTCACCCCCCTTCTATCCAGCAGCTCCAATCCCAGCTTCAGGAAGGTTCAAGTGATATGGAGATGAAGGGCCCCCACCTCAGTCTCTTTGTCTCTGTGACTCACCCCCCTTCTATCCAGGAGCTCCAATCCCAGCTTCAGGAAGGTTCAAGTGATATGGAGTTTAAGGGCCCCCACCTCAGTCTGTCTCTGTGACTCACCCCCCCTTCTATCCAGCAGCTCCAATCCCAGCTTCAGAAAGGTTCAAGTGATATGGAGTTTAAGGACCCCACCTCAGTCTCTTTGTCTCTGTGACTCACCCCCCTTCTATCCAGCAGCTCCAATCCCAGCTTCAGGAAGGTTCAAGTGATATGGAGTTTAAGGGCCCCCACCTCAGTCTCTTTGTCTCTGTGACTCACCCCCCTTCTATCCAGCAGCTCCAATCCCAGCTTCAGGAAGGTTCAAGTGATATGGAGTTTAAGGGCCCCCACCTCAGTCTGTCTCTGTGACTCACCCCCCCTTCTATCCAGCAGCTCCAATCCCAGCTTCAGGAAGGTTCAAGTGATATGGAGTTTAAGGGCCCCCACCTCAGTCTCTTTGTCTCTGTGACTCACCCCCCTTCTATCCAGCAGCTCCAATCCCAGCTTCAGGAAGGTTCAAGTGATATGGAGTTTAAGGGCCCCCACCTCAGTCTGTCTCTGTGACTCACCCCCCTTCTATCCAGCAGCTCCAATCCCAGCTTCAGAAAGGTTCAAATGATATGGAGTTTAAGGACGCCACCTCAGTCTCTTTGTCTCTGTGACTCACCCCCCCCCTTCTATCCAGCAGCTCCAATCCCAGCTTCAGGAAGGTTCAAGTGATATGGAGTTTAAGGGCCCCCACCTCAGTCTGTCTCTGTGACTCACCCCCCCCTTCTATCCAGCAGCTCCAATCCCAGGTTCAGGAAGGTTCAAGTGATATGGAGTTTAAGGGCCCCCACCTCAGTCTCTTTGTCTCTGTGACTCACCCCCCCTTCTATCCAGCAGCTCCAATCCCAGCTTCAGGAAGGTTCATGTGATATGGAGTTTAAGGGCCCCCACCTCAGTATTTTTGTCTCTGTGACTCACCCCCCTTCTATCCAGCAGCTCCAATCCCAACTTCAGGAAGGTTCAAGTCATATGGAGGTGAAGGGCCCCCACCTCAGTCTCTTTGTCTCTGTGACTCACCCCCCCTTCTATCCAGCAGCTCCAATCCCAGCTTCAGGAAGGTTCAAGTGATATGGAGTTTAAGGGCCCCCACCTAAGTTTCTTTGTCTCCGTGACTCACCCCCACTTCTATCCAGCAGCTCCAATCCCAGCTTCAGGAAGGTTCAAGTGATATGGAGTTTAAGGGCCCCCACCTCAGTCTGTCTCTGTGACTCACCCCCCCTTCTATCCAGCAGCTCCAATCCCAGCTTCAGGAAGGTTCAAGTGATATGGAGTTTAAGGGCCCCCACCTCAGTCTCTTTGTCTCTGTGACTCACCCCCCCTTCTATCCAGCAGCTCCAATCCCAGCTTCAGGAAGGTTCAAGTGATATGGAGTTTAAGGGCCCCCACCTCAGTCTGTCTCTGTGACTCACCCCCCTTCTATCCAGCAGCTCCAATCCCAGCTTCAGAAAGGTTCAAATGATATGGTGTTTAAGGCCCCCACCTCAGTTTCTTTGTCTCTGTGACTCACCCCCCCTTCTATCCAGCAGCTCCAATCCCAGCTTCAGAAAGGTTCAAGTGATATGGAGTTTAAGGACCCCACCTCAGTCTCTTTGTCTCTGTGACTCACCCCCCTTCTATCCAGCAGCTCCAATCCCAGCTTCAGGAAGGTTCAAGTGATATGGAGTTTAAGGGCCCCCACCTCAGTCTGTCTCTGTGACTCACCCCCCCCTTCTATCCAGCAGATCCAATCCCAGCTTCAGGAAGGTTCAAGTGATATGGAGTTTAAGGGGCCCCACCTCAGTCTGTCTCTGTGACTCACCCCCCCCCCTTCTATCCAGCAGCTCCAATCACAGCTTCAGGAAGGTTCAAGTGATATGGAGTTTAAGGGCCCCCACCTCAGTCTCTTTGTCTCTGTGACTCACCCCCCTTCTATCCAGCAGCTCCAATCCCAGCTTCAGGAAGGTTCAAGTGATATGGAGATGAAGGGCCCCCACCTCAGTCTCTTTGTCTCTGTGACTCACCCCCCTTCTATCCAGGAGCTCCAATCCCAGCTTCAGGAAGGTTCAAGTGATATGGAGTTTAAGGGCCCCCACCTCAGTCTGTCTCTGTGACTCACCCCCCCTTCTATCCAGCAGCTCCAATCCCAGCTTCAGGAAGGTTCAAGTGATATGGAGTTTAAGGGCCCCCACCTCAGTCTCTTTGTCTCTGTGACTCACCCCCCTTCTATCCAGCAGCTCCAATCCCAGCTTCAGGAAGGTTCAAGTGATATGGAGTTTAAGGGCCCCCACCTCAGTCTGTCTCTGTGACTCACCCCCCTTCTATCCAGCAGCTCCAATCCCAGCTTCAGAAAGGTTCAAATGATATGGAGTTTAAGGACGCCACCTCAGTCTCTTTGTCTCTGTGACTCACCCCCCCCCTTCTATCCAGCAGCTCCAATCCCAGCTTCAGGAAGGTTCAAGTGATATGGAGTTTAAGGGCCCCCACCTCAGTCTGTCTCTGTGACTCACCCCCCCTTCTATCCAGCAGCTCCAATCCCAGGTTCAGGAAGGTTCAAGTGATATGGAGTTTAAGGGCCCCCACCTCAGTCTCTTTGTCTCTGTGACTCACCCCCCCTTCTATCCAGCAGCTCCAATCCCAGCTTCAGGAAGGTTCATGTGATATGGAGTTTAAGGGCCCCCACCTCAGTATTTTTGTCTCTGTGACTCACCCCCCTTCTATCCAGCAGCTCCAATCCCAACTTCAGGAAGGTTCAAGTCATATGGAGGTGAAGGGCCCCCACCTCAGTCTCTTTGTCTCTGTGACTCACCCCCCCTTCTATCCAGCAGCTCCAATCCCAGCTTCAGGAAGGTTCAAGTGATATGGAGTTTAAGGGCCCCCACCTAAGTTTCTTTGTCTCCGTGACTCACCCCCACTTCTATCCAGCAGCTCCAATCCCAGCTTCAGGAAGGTTCAAGTGATATGGAGTTTAAGGGCCCCCACCTCAGTCTGTCTCTGTGACTCACCCCCCCTTCTATCCAGCAGCTCCAATCCCAGCTTCAGGAAGGTTCAAGTGATATGGAGTTTAAGGGCCCCCACCTCAGTCTCTTTGTCTCTGTCACTCACCCCCCCTTCTATCCAGCAGCTCCAATCCCAGCTTCAGGAAGGTTCAAGTGATATGGAGTTTAAGGGCCCCCACCTCAGTCTGTCTCTGTGACTCACCCCCCTTCTATCCAGCAGCTCCAATCCCAGCTTCAGAAAGGTTCAAATGATATGGTGTTTAAGGCCCCCACCTCAGTTTCTTTGTCTCTGTGACTCACCCCCCCTTCTATCCAGCAGCTCCAATCCCAGCTTCAGAAAGGTTCAAGTGATATGGAGTTTAAGGACCCCACCTCAGTCTCTTTGTCTCTGTGACTCACCCCCCTTCTATCCAGCAGCTCCAATCCCAGCTTCAGGAAGGTTCAAGTGATATGGAGTTTAAGGGCCCCCACCTCAGTCTGTCTCTGTGACTCACCCCCCCCTTCTATCCAGCAGATCCAATCCCAGCTTCAGGAAGGTTCAAGTGATATGGAGTTTAAGGGGCCCCACCTCAGTCTGTCTCTGTGACTCACACCCCCCCTTCTATCCAGCAGCTCCAATCACAGCTTCAGGAAGGTTCAAGTGATATGGAGTTTAAGGGCCCCCACCTCAGTCTCTTTGTCTCTGTGACTCACCCCCCTTCTATCCAGCAGCTCCAATCCCAGCTTCAGGAAGGTTCAAGTGATATGGAGATGAAGGGCCCCCACCTCAGTCTCTTTGTCTCTGTGACTCACCCCCCTTCTATCCAGGAGCTCCAATCCCAGCTTCAGGAAGGTTCAAGTGATATGGAGTTTAAGGGCCCCCACCTCAGTCTGTCTCTGTGACTCACCCCCCCTTCTATCCAGCAGCTCCAATCCCAGCTTCAGAAAGGTTCAAGTGATATGGAGTTTAAGGACCCCACCTCAGTCTCTTTGTCTCCGTGACTCACCCCCACTTCTATCCAGCAGCTCCAATCCCAGCTTCAGGAAGGTTCAAGTGATATGGAGTTTAAGGGCCCCCACCTCAGTCTGTCTCTGTGACTCAACCCCCCCCTTCTATCCAGCAGCTCCAATCCCAGCTTCAGGAAGGTTCAAGTGATATGGAGTTTAAGGGCCCCCACCTCAGTCACTTTGTCTCTGTGACTCACCCCCCTTCTATCCAGCAGCTCCAATCCCAGCTTCAGGAAGGTTCAAGTGATATGGAGTTTAAGGGCCCCCACCTCAGTCTGTCTCTGTGACTCACCCCCCCCTTCTATCCTGCAGCTCCAATACCAGCTTCAGGAAGTTTCAAGTGATATGGAGTTTAAGGGCCCCCACCTCAGTCTCTTTGTCTCTGTGACTCACCCCCCTTCTATCCAGCAGCTCCAATCCCAGCTTCAGGAAGGTTCAAGTGTTTTGGAGTTTAAGGGCCCCCACCTCAGTCTGTCTCTGTGACTCACCCCCCCTTCTATCCAGCAGCTCCAATCCCAGCTTCAGGAAGGTTCAAGTGATATGGAGTTTAGGGGCCCCCACCTCAGTCTCTTTGTCTCTGTGACTCACCCCCCTTCTATCCAGCAGCTCCAATCCCAGCTTCAGAAAGGTTCAAGTGATATGGAGTTTAAGGGCCCCCACCTCAGTCTGTCTCTGTGACTCACCCCCCTTCTATCCAGCAGCTCCAATCCCAGCTTCAGAAAGGTTCAAATGATATGGTGTTTAAGGCCCCCACCTCAGTCTCTTTGTCTCTGTGACTCACCCCCCCTTCTATCCAGCAGCTCCAATCCCAGCTTCAGAAAGGTTCAAGTGATATGGAGTTTAAGGACCCCACCTCAGTCTCTTTGTCTCTGTGACTCACCCCCCTTCTATCCAGCAGCTCCAATCCCAGCTTCAGGAAGGTTCAAGTGATATGGAGTTTAAGGGCCCCCACCTCAGTCTGTCTCTGTGACTCACCCCCCCCTTCTATCCAGCAGATCCAATCCCAGCTTCAGGAAGGTTCAAGTGATATGGAGTTTAAGGGGCCCCACCTCAGTCTGTCTCTGTGACTCACACCCCCCCTTCTATCCAGCAGCTCCAATCACAGCTTCAGGAAGGTTCAAGTGATATGGAGTTTAAGGGCCCCCACCTCAGTCTCTTTGTCTCTGTGACTCACCCCCCTTCTATCCAGCAGCTCCAATCCCAGCTTCAGGAAGGTTCAAGTGATATGGAGATGAAGGGCCCCCACCTCAGTCTCTTTGTCTCTGTGACTCACCCCCCTTCTATCCAGGAGCTCCAATCCCAGCTTCAGGAAGGTTCAAGTGATATGGAGTTTAAGGGCCCCCACCTCAGTCTGTCTCTGTGACTCACCCCCCCTTCTATCCAGCAGCTCCAATCCCAGCTTCAGAAAGGTTCAAGTGATATGGAGTTTAAGGACCCCACCTCAGTCTCTTTGTCTCTGTGACTCACCCCCCTTCTATCCAGCAGCTCCAATCCCAGCTTCAGGAAGGTTCAAGTGATATGGAGTTTAAGGGCCCCCACCTCAGTCTCTTTGTCTCTGTGACTCACCCCCCTTCTATCCAGCAGCTCCAATCCCAGCTTCAGGAAGGTTCAAGTGATATGGAGTTTAAGGGCCCCCACCTCAGTCTGTCTCTGTGACTCACCCCCCCTTCTATCCAGCAGCTCCAATCCCAGCTTCAGGAAGGTTCAAGTGATATGGAGTTTAAGGGCCCCCACCTCAGTCTCTTTGTCTCTGTGACTCACCCCCCTTCTATCCAGCAGCTCCAATCCCAGCTTCAGGAAGGTTCAAGTGATATGGAGTTTAAGGGCCCCCACCTCAGTCTGTCTCTGTGACTCACCCCCCTTCTATCCAGCAGCTCCAATCCCAGCTTCAGAAAGGTTCAAATGATATGGAGTTTAAGGACGCCACCTCAGTCTCTTTGTCTCTGTGACTCACCCCCCCCCTTCTATCCAGCAGCTCCAATCCCAGCTTCAGGAAGGTTCAAGTGATATGGAGTTTCAGGGCCCCCACCTCAGTCTGTCTCTGTGACTCACCCCCCCTTCTATCCAGCAGCTCCAATCCCAGGTTCAGGAAGGTTCAAGTGATATGGAGTTTAAGGGCCCCCACCTCAGTCTCTTTGTCTCTGTGACTCACCCCCCCTTCTATCCAGCAGCTCCAATCCCAGCTTCAGGAAGGTTCATGTGATATGGAGTTTAAGGGCCCCCACCTCAGTATTTTTGTCTCTGTGACTCACCCCC
This sequence comes from Natrix helvetica, assembly GCF_964273705.1. Classification (NCBI taxonomy): domain Eukaryota; kingdom Metazoa; phylum Chordata; class Lepidosauria; order Squamata; family Natricidae; genus Natrix; species Natrix helvetica. The sequence goes on along the minus strand of NC_138555.1, from coordinate 54,261,310 downwards.
CTTCTATCCAGCAGCTCCAATCCCAACTTCAGGAAGGTTCAAGTCATATGGAGGTGAAGGGCCCCCACCTCAGTCTCTTTGTCTCTGTGACTCACCCCCCCTTCTATCCAGCAGCTCCAATCCCAGCTTCAGGAAGGTTCAAGTGATATGGAGTTTAAGGGCCCCCACCTAAGTTTCTTTGTCTCCGTGACTCACCCCCACTTCTATCCAGCAGCTCCAATCCCAGCTTCAGGAAGGTTCAAGTGATATGGAGTTTAAGGGCCCCCACCTCAGTCTGTCTCTGTGACTCACCCCCCCTTCTATCCAGCAGCTCCAATCCCAGCTTCAGGAAGGTTCAAGTGATATGGAGTTTAAGGGCCCCCACCTCAGTCTCTTTGTCTCTGTGACTCACCCCCCCTTCTATCCAGCAGCTCCAATCCCAGCTTCAGGAAGGTTCAAGTGATATGGAGTTTAAGGGCCCCCACCTCAGTCTGTCTCTGTGACTCACCCCCCTTCTATCCAGCAGCTCCAATCCCAGCTTCAGAAAGGTTCAAATGATATGGTGTTTAAGGCCCCCACCTCAGTTTCTTTGTCTCTGTGACTCACCCCCCCTTCTATCCAGCAGCTCCAATCCCAGCTTCAGAAAGGTTCAAGTGATATGGAGTTTAAGGACCCCACCTCAGTCTCTTTGTCTCTGTGACTCACCCCCCTTCTATCCAGCAGCTCCAATCCCAGCTTCAGGAAGGTTCAAGTGATATGGAGTTTAAGGGCCCCCACCTCAGTCTGTCTCTGTGACTCACCCCCCCTTCTATCCAGCAGATCCAATCCCAGCTTCAGGAAGGTTCAAGTGATATGGAGTTTAAGGGGCCCCACCTCAGTCTGTCTCTGTGACTCACCCCCCCCCCCTTCTATCCAGCAGCTCCAATCACAGCTTCAGGAAGGTTCAAGTGATATGGAGTTTAAGGGCCCCCACCTCAGTCTCTTTGTCTCTGTGACTCACCCCCCTTCTATCCAGCAGCTCCAATCCCAGCTTCAGGAAGGTTCAAGTGATATGGAGATGAAGGGCCCCCACCTCAGTCTCTTTGTCTCTGTGACTCACCCCCCTTCTATCCAGGAGCTCCAATCCCAGCTTCAGGAAGGTTCAAGTGATATGGAGTTTAAGGGCCCCCACCTCAGTCTGTCTCTGTGACTCACCCCCCCTTCTATCCAGCAGCTCCAATCCCAGCTTCAGGAAGGTTCAAGTGATATGGAGTTTAAGGGCCCCCACCTCAGTCTCTTTGTCTCTGTGACTCACCCCCCTTCTATCCAGCAGCTCCAATCCCAGCTTCAGGAAGGTTCAAGTGATATGGAGTTTAAGGGCCCCCACCTCAGTCTGTCTCTGTGACTCACCCCCCTTCTATCCAGCAGCTCCAATCCCAGCTTCAGAAAGGTTCAAATGATATGGAGTTTAAGGACGCCACCTCAGTCTCTTTGTCTCTGTGACTCACCCCCCCCCTTCTATCCAGCAGCTCCAATCCCAGCTTCAGGAAGGTTCAAGTGATATGGAGATGAAGGGCCCCCACCTCAGTCTCTTTGTCTCTGTGACTCACCCCCCTTCTATCCAGGAGCTCCAATCCCAGCTTCAGGAAGGTTCAAGTGATATGGAGTTTAAGGGCCCCCACCTCAGTCTGTCTCTGTGACTCACCCCCCCTTCTATCCAGCAGCTCCAATCCCAGCTTCAGAAAGGTTCAAGTGATATGGAGTTTAAGGACCCCACCTCAGTCTCTTTGTCTCTGTGACTCACCCCCCTTCTATCCAGCAGCTCCAATCCCAGCTTCAGGAAGGTTCAAGTGATATGGAGTTTAAGGGCCCCCACCTCAGTCTCTTTGTCTCTGTGACTCACCCCCCTTCTATCCAGCAGCTCCAATCCCAGCTTCAGGAAGGTTCAAGTGATATGGAGTTTAAGGGCCCCCACCTCAGTCTGTCTCTGTGACTCACCCCCCCTTCTATCCAGCAGCTCCAATCCCAGCTTCAGGAAGGTTCAAGTGATATGGAGTTTAAGGGCCCCCACCTCAGTCTCTTTGTCTCTGTGACTCACCCCCCTTCTATCCAGCAGCTCCAATCCCAGCTTCAGGAAGGTTCAAGTGATATGGAGTTTAAGGGCCCCCACCTCAGTCTGTCTCTGTGACTCACCCCCCTTCTATCCAGCAGCTCCAATCCCAGCTTCAGAAAGGTTCAAATGATATGGAGTTTAAGGACGCCACCTCAGTCTCTTTGTCTCTGTGACTCACCCCCCCCCTTCTATCCAGCAGCTCCAATCCCAGCTTCAGGAAGGTTCAAGTGATATGGAGTTTCAGGGCCCCCACCTCAGTCTGTCTCTGTGACTCACCCCCCCTTCTATCCAGCAGCTCCAATCCCAGGTTCAGGAAGGTTCAAGTGATATGGAGTTTAAGGGCCCCCACCTCAGTCTCTTTATCTCTGTGACTCACCCCCCCTTCTATCCAGCAGCTCCAATCCCAGCTTCAGGAAGGTTCATGTGATATGGAGTTTAAGGGCCCCCACCTCAGTATTTTTGTCTCTGTGACTCACCCCCCTTCTATCCAGCAGCTCCAATCCCAACTTCAGGAAGGTTCAAGTCATATGGAGGTGAAGGGCCCCCACCTCAGTCTCTTTGTCTCTGTGACTCACCCCCCCTTCTATCCAGCAGCTCCAATCCCAGCTTCAGGAAGGTTCAAGTGATATGGAGTTTAAGGGCCCCCACCTAAGTTTCTTTGTCTCCGTGACTCACCCCCACTTCTATCCAGCAGCTCCAATCCCAGCTTCAGGAAGGTTCAAGTGATATGGAGTTTAAGGGCCCCCACCTCAGTCTGTCTCTGTGACTCACCCCCCCTTCTATCCAGCAGCTCCAATCCCAGCTTCAGGAAGGTTCAAGTGATATGGAGTTTAAGGGCCCCCACCTCAGTCTCTTTGTCTCTGTGACTCACCCCCCCTTCTATCCAGCAGCTCCAATCCCAGCTTCAGGAAGGTTCAAGTGATATGGAGTTTAAGGGCCCCCACCTCAGTCTGTCTCTGTGACTCACCCCCCTTCTATCCAGCAGCTCCAATCCCAGCTTCAGAAAGGTTCAAATGATATGGTGTTTAAGGCCCCCACCTCAGTTTCTTTGTCTCTGTGACTCACCCCCCCTTCTATCCAGCAGCTCCAATCCCAGCTTCAGAAAGGTTCAAGTGATATGGAGTTTAAGGACCCCACCTCAGTCTCTTTGTCTCTGTGACTCACCCCCCTTCTATCCAGCAGCTCCAATCCCAGCTTCAGGAAGGTTCAAGTGATATGGAGTTTAAGGGCCCCCACCTCAGTCTGTCTCTGTGACTCACCCCCCCTTCTATCCAGCAGATCCAATCCCAGCTTCAGGAAGGTTCAAGTGATATGGAGTTTAAGGGGCCCCACCTCAGTCTGTCTCTGTGACTCACCCCCCCCCCTTCTATCCAGCAGCTCCAATCACAGCTTCAGGAAGGTTCAAGTGATATGGAGTTTAAGGGCCCCCACCTCAGTCTCTTTGTCTCTGTGACTCACCCCCCTTCTATCCAGCAGCTCCAATCCCAGCTTCAGGAAGGTTCAAGTGATATGGAGATGAAGGGCCCCCACCTCAGTCTCTTTGTCTCTGTGACTCACCCCCCTTCTATCCAGGAGCTCCAATCCCAGCTTCAGGAAGGTTCAAGTGATATGGAGTTTAAGGGCCCCCACCTCAGTCTGTCTCTGTGACTCACCCCCCCTTCTATCCAGCAGCTCCAATCCCAGCTTCAGGAAGGTTCAAGTGATATGGAGTTTAAGGGCCCCCACCTCAGTCTCTTTGTCTCTGTGACTCACCCCCCTTCTATCCAGCAGCTCCAATCCCAGCTTCAGGAAGGTTCAAGTGATATGGAGTTTAAGGGCCCCCACCTCAGTCTGTCTCTGTGACTCACCCCCCTTCTATCCAGCAGCTCCAATCCCAGCTTCAGAAAGGTTCAAATGATATGGAGTTTAAGGACGCCACCTCAGTCTCTTTGTCTCTGTGACTCACCCCCCCCCTTCTATCCAGCAGCTCCAATCCCAGCTTCAGGAAGGTTCAAGTGATATGGAGTTTAAGGGCCCCCACCTCAGTCTGTCTCTGTGACTCACCCCCCCTTCTATCCAGCAGCTCCAATCCCAGGTTCAGGAAGGTTCAAGTGATATGGAGTTTAAGGGCCCCCACCTCAGTCTCTTTGTCTCTGTGACTCACCCCCCCTTCTATCCAGCAGCTCCAATCCCAGCTTCAGGAAGGTTCATGTGATATGGAGTTTAAGGGCCCCCACCTCAGTATTTTTGTCTCTGTGACTCACCCCCCTTCTATCCAGCAGCTCCAATCCCAACTTCAGGAAGGTTCAAGTCATATGGAGGTGAAGGGCCCCCACCTCAGTCTCTTTGTCTCTGTGACTCACCCCCCCTTCTATCCAGCAGCTCCAATCCCAGCTTCAGGAAGGTTCAAGTGATATGGAGTTTAAGGGCCCCCACCTAAGTTTCTTTGTCTCCGTGACTCACCCCCACTTCTATCCAGCAGCTCCAATCCCAGCTTCAGGAAGGTTCAAGTGATATGGAGTTTAAGGGCCCCCACCTCAGTCTGTCTCTGTGACTCACCCCCCCTTCTATCCAGCAGCTCCAATCCCAGCTTCAGGAAGGTTCAAGTGATATGGAGTTTAAGGGCCCCCACCTCAGTCTCTTTGTCTCTGTGACTCACCCCCCCTTCTATCCAGCAGCTCCAATCCCAGCTTCAGGAAGGTTCAAGTGATATGGAGTTTAAGGGCCCCCACCTCAGTCTGTCTCTGTGACTCACCCCCCTTCTATCCAGCAGCTCCAATCCCAGCTTCAGAAAGGTTCAAATGATATGGTGTTTAAGGCCCCCACCTCAGTTTCTTTGTCTCTGTGACTCACCCCCCCTTCTATCCAGCAGCTCCAATCCCAGCTTCAGAAAGGTTCAAGTGATATGGAGTTTAAGGACCCCACCTCAGTCTCTTTGTCTCTGTGACTCACCCCCCTTCTATCCAGCAGCTCCAATCCCAGCTTCAGGAAGGTTCAAGTGATATGGAGTTTAAGGGCCCCCACCTCAGTCTGTCTCTGTGACTCACCCCCCCCTTCTATCCAGCAGATCCAATCCCAGCTTCAGGAAGGTTCAAGTGATATGGAGTTTAAGGGCCCCCACCTCAGTCTCTTTGTCTCTGTGACTCACCCCCCTTCTATCCAGCAGCTCCAATCCCAGCTTCAGGAAGGTTCAAGTGATATGGAGATGAAGGGCCCCCACCTCAGTCTCTTTGTCTCTGTGACTCACCCCCCTTCTATCCAGGAGCTCCAATCCCAGCTTCAGGAAGGTTCAAGTGATATGGAGTTTAAGGGCCCCCACCTCAGTCTGTCTCTGTGACTCACCCCCCCTTCTATCCAGCAGCTCCAATCCCAGCTTCAGAAAGGTTCAAGTGATATGGAGTTTAAGGACCCCACCTCAGTCTCTTTGTCTCTGTGACTCACCCCCCTTCTATCCAGCAGCTCCAATCCCAGCTTCAGGAAGGTTCAAGTGATATGGAGTTTAAGGGCCCACACCTCAGTCTCTTTGTCTCTGTGACTCACCCACCTTCTATCCAGCAGCTCCAATCCCAGCTTCAGGAAGGTTCAAGTGATATGGAGTTTAAGGGGCCCCACCTCAGTCTGTCTCTGTGACTCACCCCCACCCCTTCTATCCAGCAGCTCCAATCCCAGCTTCAGGAAGGTTCAAGTGATATGTAGTTTAAGGGCCCCCACCTCAGTCTCTTTGTCTCTGTGACTCACCCCCCTTCTATCCAGCAGCTCAAATCCCAGCTTCAGGAAGGTTCAAGTGATATGGAGGTGAAGGGCCCCCACCTCAGTCTCTTTGTCTCTGTGACTCACCCCCCTTCTATCCAGCAGCTCCAATCCCAGCTTCAGGAAGGTTCAAGTGATATGGAGTTTAAGGGCCCCCACCTCAGTCTCTTTGTCTCTGTGACTCACCCCCCTTCTATCCAGCAGCTCCAATCCCAGCTTCAGGAAGGTTCAAGTGATATGGAGTTTAAGGGCCCCCACCTCAGTCTGTCTCTGTGACTCACCCCCCCTTCTATCCAGCAGATCCAATCCCAGCTTCAGGAAGGTTCAAGTGATATGGAGTTTAAGGGCCCCCACCTCAGTCTCTTTGTCTCTGTGACTCACCCCCCTTCTCTCCAGCAGCTCCAATCCCAGCTTCAGGAAGGTTCAAGTGATATGGAGTTTAAGGGCCCCCACCTCAGTCTGTCTCTGTGACTCACCCCCCTTCTATCCAGCAGCTCCAATCCCAGCTTCAGAAAGGTTCAAATGATATGGAGTTTATGGACGCCACCTCAGTCTCTTTGTCTCTGTGACTCACCCCCCCCTTCTATCCAGCAGCTCCAATCCCAGCTTCAGGAAGGTTCAAGTGATATGGAGTTTAAGGGCCCCCACCTCAGTCTGTCTCTGTGACTCACCCCCCCTTCTATCCAGCAGCTCCAATCCCAGCTTCAGGAAGGTTCAAGTGATATGGAGTTTAAGGGCCCCCACCTCAGTCTCTTTGTCTCTGTGACTCACCCCCCTTCTATCCAGCAGCTCCAATCCCAACTTCAGGAAGGTTCAAGTGATATGGAGGTGAAGGGCCCCCACCTCAGTCTCTTTGTCTCTGTGACTCACCCCCCCCTTCTATCCAGCAGCTCCAATCCAAGCTTCAGGAAGGTTCAAGTGATATGGAGTTTAAGGGCCCCCACCTAAGTTTCTTTGTCTCCGTGACTCACCCCCACTTCTATCCAGCAGCTCCAATCCCAGGTTCAGGAAGGTTCAAGTGATATGGAGTTTAAGGGCCCCCACCTCAGTCTGTCTCTGTGACTCACCCCCCCTTCTATCCAGCAGCTCCAATCCCAGCTTCAGGAAGGTTCAAGTGATATGGAGTTTAAGGGCCCCCACCTCAGTCTCTTTGTCTCTGTGACTCACCCCCCTTCTATCCAGCAGCTCCAATCCCAGCTTCAGGAAGGTTCAAGTGATATGGAGTTTAAGGGCCCCCACCTCAGTCTGTCTCTGTGACTCACCCCCCCTTCTATCCAGCAGATCCAATCCCAGCTTCAGGAAGGTTCAAGTGATATGGAGTTTAAGGGCCCCCACCTCAGTCTCTTTGTCTCTGTGACTCACCCCCCTTCTCTCCAGCAGCTCCAATCCCAGCTTCAGGAAGGTTCAAGTGATATGGAGTTTAAGGGCCCCCACCTCAGTCTGTCTCTGTGACTCACCCCCCTTCTATCCAGCAGCTCCAATCCCAGCTTCAGAAAGGTTCAAATGATATGGAGTTTATGGACGCCACCTCAGTCTCTTTGTCTCTGTGACTCACCCCCCCCTTCTATCCAGCAGCTCCAATCCCAGCTTCAGGAAGGTTCAAGTGATATGGAGTTTAAGGGCCCCCACCTCAGTCTGTCTCTGTGACTCACCCCCCCTTCTATCCAGCAGCTCCAATCCCAGCTTCAGGAAGGTTCAAGTGATATGGAGTTTAAGGGCCCCCACCTCAGTCTCTTTGTCTCTGTGACTCACCCCCCTTCTATCCAGCAGCTCCAATCCCAACTTCAGGAAGGTTCAAGTGATATGGAGGTGAAGGGCCCCCACCTCAGTCTCTTTGTCTCTGTGACTCACCCCCCCCTTCTATCCAGCAGCTCCAATCCAAGCTTCAGGAAGGTTCAAGTGATATGGAGTTTAAGGGCCCCCACCTAAGTTTCTTTGTCTCCGTGACTCACCCCCACTTCTATCCAGCAGCTCCAATCCCAGGTTCAGGAAGGTTCAAGTGATATGGAGTTTAAGGGCCCCCACCTCAGTCTGTCTCTGTGACTCACCCCCCCTTCTATCCAGCAGCTCCAATCCCAGCTTCAGGAAGGTTCAAGTGATATGGAGTTTAAGGGCCCCCACCTCAGTCTCTTTGTCTCTGTGACTCACCCCCCTTCTATCCAGCAGCTCCAATCCCAGCTTCAGGAAGGTTCAAGTGATATGGAGTTTAAGGGCCCCCACCTCAGTCACTTTGTCTCTGTGACTCACCCCCCCTTCTATCCAGCAGCTCCAATCCCAGCTTCAGGAAGGTTCAAGTGATATGGAGTTTAAGGGCCCCCACCTCAGTCTGTCTCTGTGACTCACCCCCCCTTCTATCCAGCAGCTCCAATCCCAGCTTCAGGAAGGTTCAAGTGATATGCAGTTTAAGGGGCCCCACCTCAGTCTGTCTCTGTGACTCACCCCCCCTTCTATCCAGCAGCTCCAATCACAGCTTCAGGAAGGTTCAAGTGATATGGAGTTTAAGGGCCCCCACCTCAGTCTCTTTGTCTCTGTGACTCACCCCCCTTCTATCCAGCAGCTCCAATCCCAGCTTCAGGAAGGTTCAAGTGATATGGAGTTTAAGGGCCCCCACCTCAGTCTGTCTCTGTGACTCACCCCCCCCTTCTATCCAGCAGCTCCAATCCCAGCTTCAGGAAGGTTCAAGTGATATGGAGTTTAAGGGCCCCCTCCTCAGTCTCTTTGTCTCTGTGACTCACCCCCCTTCTATCCAGCAGCTCCAATCCCAGCTTCAGGAAGGTTCAAGTGATATGGAGGTGAAGGGCCCCCACCTCAGTCTCTTTGTCTCTGTGACTCACCCCCCTTCTATCCAGCAGCTCCAATCCCAGCTTCAGGAAGGTTCAAGTGATATGGAGTTTAAGGGCCCCCACCTCAGTCTCTTTGTCTCTGTGACTCACCCCCCTTCTATCCAGCAGCTCCAATCCCAGCTTCAGGAAGGTTCAAGTGATATGGAGTTTAAGGGCCCCCACCTCAGTCTGTCTCTGTGACTCACCCCCCCTTCTATCCAGCAGATCCAATCCCAGCTTCAGGAAGGTTCAAGTGATATGGAGTTTAAGGGCCCCCACCTCAGTCTCTTTGTCTCTGTGACTCACCCCCCTTCTCTCCAGCAGCTCCAATCCCAGCTTCAGGAAGGTTCAAGTGATATGGAGTTTAAGGGCCCCCACCTCAGTCTGTCTCTGTGACTCACCCCCCTTCTATCCAGCAGCTCCAATCCCAGCTTCAGAAAGGTTCAAATGATATGGAGTTTATGGACGCCACCTCAGTCTCTTTGTCTCTGTGACTCACCCCCCCCTTCTATCCAGCAGCTCCAATCCCAGCTTCATGAAGGTTCAAGTGATATGGAGTTTAAGGGCCCCCACCTCAGTCTGTCTCTGTGACTCACCCCCCCTTTTATCCAGCAGCTCCAATCCCAGCTTCAGGAAGGTTCAAGTCATATGGAGTTTAAGGGCCCCCACCTCAGTCTCTTTGTCTCTGTGACTCACCCCCCTTCTATCCAGCAGCTCCAATCCCAACTTCAGGAAGGTTCAAGTGATATGGAGGTGAAGGGCCCCCACCTCAGTCTCTTTGTCTCTGTGACTCACCCCCCCCCTTCTATCCAGCAGCTCCAATCCAAGCTTCAGGAAGGTTCAAGTGATATGGAGTTTAAGGGCCCCCACCTAAGTTTCTTTGTCTCCGTGACTCACCCCCACTTCTATCCAGCAGCTCCAATCCCAGGTTCAGGAAGGTTCAAGTGATATGGAGTTTAAGGGCCCCCACCTCAGTCTGTCTCTGTGACTCACCCCCCCTTCTATCCAGCAGCTCCAATCCCAGCTTCAGGAAGGTTCAAGTGATATGGAGTTTAAGGGCCCCCACCTCAGTCTCTTTGTCTCTGTGACTCACCCCCCCTTCTATCCAGCAGCTCCAATCCCAGCTTCAGGAAGGTTCAAGTGATATGGAGTTTAAGGGCCCCCACCTCAGTCACTTTGTCTCTGTGACTCACCCCCCTTCTATCCAGCAGCTCCAATCCCAGCTTCAGGAAGGTTCAAGTGATATGGAGTTTAAGGGCCCCCACCTCAGTCTGTCTCTGTGACTCACCCCCCCTTCTATCCAGCAGCTCCAATCCCAGCTTCAGGAAGGTTCAAGTGATATGCAGTTTAAGGGGCCCCACCTCAGTCTGTCTCTGTGACTCACCCCCCCCTTCTATCCAGCAGCTCCAATCACAGCTTCAGGAAGGTTCAAGTGATATGGAGTTTAAGGGCCCCCACCTCAGTCTCTTTGTCTCTGTGACTCACCCCCCTTCTATCCAGCAGCTCCAATCCCAGCTTCAGGAAGGTTCAAGTGATATGGAGTTTAAGGGCCCCCACCTCAGTCTGTCTCTGTGACTCACCCCCCCCTTCTATCCAGCAGCTCCAATCCCAGCTTCAGGAAGGTTCAAGTGATATGGAGTTTAAGGGCCCCCTCCTCAGTCTCTTTGTCTCTGTGACTCACCCCCCTTCTATCCAGCAGCTCCAATCCCAGCTTCAGGAAGGTTAAAGTGATATAGAGTTTAAGGGCCCCCACCTCAGTCTCTTTGTCTCTGTGACTCACCCCCCCTTCTATCCAGCAGCTCCAATCCCAGCTTCAGGAAGGTTCAAGTGATATGGAGTTTAAGGACCCCACCTCAGTCTCTTTGTCTCTGTGACTCACCCCCCTTCTATCCAGCAGCTCCAATCCCAGCTTCAGGAAGGTTCAAGTGATATGGAGTTTAAGGGCCCCCACCTCAGTCTCTTTGTCTCTGTGACTCACCCCCCCTTCTATCCAGCAGCTCCAATCCCAGCTTCAGGAAGGTTCAAGTGATATGGAGTTTAAGGGCCCCCACCTCAGTCTCTTTGTCTCTGTGACTCACCCCCCCTTCTATCCAGCAGCTCCAATCCCAGCTTCAGGAAGGTTCAAGTGATATGGAGTTTAAGGGGCCCCACCTCAGTCTCTTTGTCTCTGTGACTCACCCCCCTTCTATCCAGCAGCTCCAATCCCAGCTTCAGGAAGGTTCAAGTGATATGGAGGTGAAGGGCCCCCACCTCAGTCTCTTTGTCTCTGTGACTCACCCCCCTTCTATCCAGCAGCTCCAATCCCAGCTTCAGGAAGGTTCAAGTGATATGGAGTTTAAGGGCCCCCACCTCAGTCTCTTTGTCTCTGTGACTCACCCCCCTTCTATCCAGCAGCTCCAATCCCAGCTTCAGGAAGGTTCAAGTGATATGGAGTTTAAGGCCCCCACCTCAGTCTGTCTCTGTGACTCACCCCCCTTCTATCCAGCAGCTCCTATCCCAGCTTCAGGAAGGTTCAAGTGATATGGAGTTTAAGGGCCCCCACCTCAGTCTCTTTGTCTCTGTGACTCACCCCCCTTCTATCCAGCAGCTCCAATCCCAGCTTCAGGAAGGTTCAAGTGATATGGAGTTTAAGGGCCCCCACCTCATTCTGTCTCTGTGACTCACCCCCCCCCTTCTATCCAGCAGCTCCAATCCCAGCTTCAGGAAGGTTCAAGTGATATGGAGTTTAAGGGCCCCCACCTCAGTCTGTCTCTGTGACTCACCCCCCTTCTATCCAGCAGCTCCAATCCCAGCTTCAGGAAGGTTCAAGTGATGTGGAGTTTAAGGGCCCCCACCTCAGTCTCTTTGTCTCTGTGACTCACCCCCCTTCTATCCAGCAGCTCCAATCCCAGCTTCAGAAAGGTTCAAGTGATATGGAGTTTAAGGACCCCACCTCAGTCACTTTGTCTCTGTGACTCACCCCCCTTCTATCCAGCAGCTCCAATCCCAGCTTCAGGAAGGTTCAAGTGATATGGAGTTTAAGGGCCCCCACCTCAGTCTGTCTCTGTGACTCACCCCCCCCCCTTCTATCCTGCAGCTCCAATCCCAGCTTCAGGAAGGTTCAAGTGATATGGAGTTTAAGGGGCCCCACCTCAGTCTGTCTCTGTGACTCACCCCCCTTCTATCCAGCAGCTCCAATCCCAGCTTCAGGAAGGTTCAAGTGATATGGAGTTTAAGGGCCCCCACCTCAGTCTGTCTCTGTGACTCACCCCCCCTTCTATCCAGCAGCTCCAATCCCAGCTTCAGGAAGGTTCAAGTGATATGGAGTTTAAGGGCCCCCACCTCATTCTCTTTGTCTCTGTGACTCACCCCCCTTCTATCCAGCAGCTCCAATCCCAGCTTCAGGAAGGTTCAAGTGATATGGAGTTTAAGGGCCCCCACCTCAGTCTGTCTCTGTGACTCACCCCCCCTTCTATCCAGCAGCTCCAATCCCAGCTTCAGGAAGGTTCAAGTGATGTGGAGTTTAAGGGCCCCCACCTCAGTCTCTTTGTCTCTGTGACTCACCCCCCTTCTATCCAGCAGCTCCAATCCCAGCTTCAGGAAGGTTCAAGTGATATGGAGGTGAAGGGCCCCCACCTCAGTCTCTTTGTCTCTGTGACTCACCCGCCTTCTATCCAGCAGCTCCAATCCCAGCTTCAGGAAGGTTCAAGTGATATGGAGTTTAAGGACCCCACCTCAGTCTCTTTGTCTCTGTGACTCACCCCCCTTCTATCCAGCAGCTCCAATCCCAGCTTCAGGAAGGTTCAAGTGATATGGAGTTTAAGGGCCCCCACCTCAGTCTGTCTCTGTGACTCACCCCCCCCCTTCTATCCTGCAGCTCCAATCCCAGCTTCAGGAAGGTTCAAGTGATATGGAGTTTAAGGGGCCCCACCTCAGTCTGTCTCTGTGACTCACCCCCCTTCTATCCAGCAGCTCCAATCCCAGCTTCAGGAAGGTTCAAGTGATATGGAGTTTAAGGGCCCCCACCTCATTCTCTTTGTCTCTGTGACTCACCCCCCTTCTATCCAGCAGCTCCAATCCCAGCTTCAGGAAGGTTCAAGTGATATGGAGTTTAAGGGCACCCACCTCAGTCTGTCTCTGTGACTCACCCCCCCTTCTATCCAGCAGCTCCAATCCCAGCTTCAGGAAGGTTCAAGTGATGTGGAGTTTAAGGGCCCCCACCTCAGTCTCTTTGTCTCTGTGACTCACCCCCCTTCTATCCAGCAGCTCCAATCCCAGCTTCAGGAAGGTTCAAGTGATATGGAGGTGAAGGGCCCCCACCTCAGTCTCTTTGTCTCTGTGACTCACCCGCCTTCTATCCAGCAGCTCCAATCCCAGCTTCAGGAAGGTTCAAGTGATATGGAGTTTAAGGGCCCCCAGCTCAGTCTGTCTCTGTGACTCACCCCCCCCCCTTCTATCCAGCAGCTCCAATCCCAGCTTCAGGAAGGTTCAAGTGATATGGAGTTTAAGGGCCCCCTCCTCAGTCTCTTTGTCTCTGTGACTCACCCCCCTTCTATCCAGCAGCTCCAATCCCAGCTTCAGGAAGGTTAAAGTGATATAGAGTTTAAGGGCCCCCACCTCAGTCTCTTTGTCTCTGTGACTCACCCCCCTTCTATCCAGCAGCTCCAATCCCAGCTTCAGGAAGGTTCAAGTGATATGGAGTTTAAGGGCCCCCACCTAAGTTTCTTTGTCTCCGTGACTCACCCCCACTTCTATCCAGCAGCTCCAATCCCAGCTTCAGGAAGGTTCAAGTGATATGGAGTTTAAGGGCCCCCACCTCAGTCTGTCTCTGACTCAACCCCCCTCCCTTCTATCCAGCAGCTCCAATCCCAGCTTCAGGAAGGTTCAAGTGATATGGAGTTTAAGGGCCCCCACCTCAGTCTCTTTGTCTCTGTGACTCACCCCCCTTCTATCCAGCAGCTCCAATCCCAGCTTCAGGAAGGTTCAAGTGATATGGAGTTTAAGGGCCCCCACCTCAGTCTGTCTCTGTGACTCACCCCCCCTTCTATCCAGCAGCTCCAATCCCAGCTTCAGGAAGGTTCAAGTGATATGGAGTTTAAGGGCCCCCACCTCAGTCTCTTTGTCTCTGTGACTCACCCCCCTTCTATCCAGCAGCTCCAATCCCAGCTTCAGGAAGGTTCAAGTGATATGGAGTTTAAGGGCCCCCATCTCATTCTCTTGGTCTCTGTGACTCACCCCCCTTCTATCCAGCAGCTCCAATCCCAGCTTCAGGAAGGTTCAAGTGATATGGAGTTTAAGGGCCCCCACCTCAGTCTGTCTCTGTGACTCACCCCCCCTTCTATCGAGCAGCTCCAATCCCAGCTTCAGGAAGGTTCAAGTGATGTGGAGTTTAAGGGCCCCCACCTCAGTCTCTTTGTCTCTGTGACTCACCCCGCTTCTATCCAGCAGCTCCAATCCCAGCTTCAGGAAGGTTCAAGTGATATGGAGGTGAAGGGCCCCCACCTCAGTCTCTTTGTCTCTGTGACTCACCCCCCTTCTATCCAGCAGCTCCAATCCCAGCTTCAGGAAGGTTCAAGTGATATGGAGTTTAAGGGCCCCCACCTCAGTCTGTCTCTGTGACTCACCCCCCCCTTCTATCCAGCAGCTCCAATCCCAGCTTCAGGAAGGTTCAAGTGATATGGAGTTTAAGGGCCCCCTCCTCAGTCTCTTTGTCTCTGTGACTCACCCCCCTTCTATCCAGCAGCTCCAATCCCAGCTTCAGGAAGGTTAAAGTGATATAGAGTTTAAGGGCCCCCACCTCAGTCTCTTTGTCTCTGTGACTCACCCCCCCTTCTATCCAGCAGCTCCAATCCCAGCTTCAGGAAGGTTCAAGTGATATGGAGTTTAAGGACCCCAGCTCAGTCTCTTTGTCTCTGTGACTCACCCCCCTTCTATCCAGCAGCTCCAATCCCAGCTTCAGGAAGGTTCAAGTGATATGGAGTTTAAGGGCCCCCACCTCAGTCTGTCTCTGTGACTCACCCCCCCTTCTATCCAGCAGCTCCAATCCCAGCTTCAGGAAGGTTCAAGTGATGTGGAGTTTAAGGGCCCCCACCTCAGTCTCTTTGTCTCTGTGACTCACCCCCCTTCTATCCAGCAGCTCCAATCCCAGCTTCAGGAAGGTTCAAGTGATATGGAGGTGAAGGGCCCCCACCTCAGTCTCTTTGTCTCTGTGACTCACCCCCCTTCTATCCAGCAGCTCCAATCCCAGCTTCAGGAAGGTTCAAGTGATATGGAGTTTAAGGGCCCCCACCTCAGTCTGTCTCTGTGACTCACCCCCCCCCCCTTCTGTCCAGCAGCTCCAATCCCAGCTTCAGGAAGGTTCAAGTGATATGGAGTTTAAGGGCCCCCTCCTCAGTCTCTTTGTCTCTGTGACTCACCCCCCTTCTATCCAGCAGCTCCAATCCCAGCTTCAGGAAGGTTAAAGTGATATAGAGTTTAAGGGCCCCCACCTCAGTCTCTTTGTCTCTGTGACTCACCCCCCCTTCTATCCAGCAGCTCCAATCCCAGCTTCAGGAAGGTTCAAGTGATATGGAGTTTAAGGACCCCACCTCAGTCTCTTTGTCTCTGTGACTCACCCCCCTTCTATCCAGCAGCTCCAATCCCAGCTTCAGGAAGGTTCAAGTGATATGGAGTTTAAGAGCCCCCACCTCAGTCTCTTTGTCTCTGTGACTCACCCCCCCCCTTCTATCCAGCAGCTCCAATCCCAGCTTCAGGAAGGTTCAAGTGATATGGAGTTTAAGGGCCCCCACCTCAGTCTCTTTGTCTCTGTGACTCACCCCCCCCCCTTCTATCCAGCAGCTCCAATCCCAGCTTCAGGAAGGTTCAAGTGATATGGAGTTTAAGGGGCCCCACCTCAGTCTCTTTGTCTCTGTGACTCACCCCCCTTCTATCCAGCAGCTCCAATCCCAGCTTCAGGAAGGTTCAAGTGATATGGAGTTTAAAGGCCCCCACCTCAGTCTGTCTCTGTGACTCACCCCCCCTTCTATCCAGCAGCTCCAATCCCAGCTTCAGAAAGGTTCAAGTGATATGGAGTTTAAGGACCCCACCTCAGTCTCTTTGTCTCTGTGACTCACCCCCCTTCTATCCAGCAGCTCCAATCCCAGCTTCAGGAAGGTTCAAGTGATATGGAGTTTAAGGGCCCCCACCTCAGTCTGTTTGTCTCTGTGACTCACCCCCCTTCTATCCAGCAGCTCCAATCCCAGCTTCAGGAAGTTTCAAGTGATATGGAGTTTAAGGGCCCCCACCTCAGTCTGCCTCTGTGACTCACCCCCCCCCCTTCTATCCAGGAGCTCCAATCCCAGCTTCAGGAAGGTTCAAGTGATATGGAGTTTAAGGGCGCCCACCTCAGTCTGTCTCTGTGACTCACCCCCCTTCTATCCAGCAGCTCCAATCCCAGCTTCAGGAAGGTTCAAGTGATATGGAGTTTAAGGGCCCCCACCTCAGTCTCTTTGTCTCTGTGACTCACCCCCCTTCTATCCAGCAGCTCCAATCCCAGCTTCAGGAAGGTTCAAGTGATATGGAGTTTAAGGGCCCCCACCTCAGTCTGCCTCTGTGACTCACCCCTCCTTCTATCCAGCAGCTCCAATCCCAGCTTCAGGAAGGTTCAAGTGATATGGAGTTTAAGGGCCCCCACCTCAGTCTCTTTGTCTCTGTGACTCACCCCCCTACTATCCAGTAGCTCCAATCCCAGCTTCAGGAAGGTTCAAGTGATATGGAGTTTAAGGGCCCCCACCTCAGTCTGTCTCTGTGACTCACCCACCCCTTCTATCCAGCAGCTCCAATCCCAGCTTCAGGAAGGTTCAAGTGATATGGAGTTTAAGGTC